>NC_133617.1:339321566-340754066 GCF_048593235.1 Sminthopsis crassicaudata | reverse complement strand
GATTATTTTATTAATATATTTAGATAATCCATTAATAAATTTTTTTTCATGATTCAGATATGCTTTATTTTTTTTTGATTTTTAAAATTAATTTTATAATTATAATTTTTTTATATATATATATTTTATAATATTATCCCTTGTATTCATTTTTCCAAATTACCCCCCCTCCCTCTATTCCCTCCCCCCGACGACAGGCAATACCATACATTTTACATGTGTTACAATATAGTCTAGGTACAATACATGTGTGTGAATATCATTTTCTTGTTGCACAATAAACATTAGAATCCGAAGGTACATGCAACCTGGGCAGACAGATATTAGTGCTAACAATTTACATTCCCCTCTCAGTGTTTCTTCTCTGGATGTAGCTACCTCTGTCCATCATTGATCAACTGGAAGTGAGTTGGATCTTCTTTATGTTGAAGATTTCCACTTCCATCAGAATACATCCTCATACAGTATTGTTGTTGAAGTGTACAGTGATCTTCTGGTTCTGCTCATTTCACTCAGCATCAGTTGATTTAAGTCTCTCCAGGCCTCTCTGTATTCCTCCTGCTGGTCATTTCTTACCGAGCAATAATATTCCATAACCTTCATATACCACAATTTACCCAACCATTCTCCAACTGATGGACATCCATTCATCTTCCAGTTTCTAGCTACAACAAAAAGAGCTGCCACAAACATTTTGGCACATATATGTTTCTTTCCGCTCTTTAGTATTTCTTTGGGATATAATCCCAGTAGTAGCGCTGCTGGGTCAAAGGGTATGCACAGTTTGATAACTTTTTGGGCATAATTCCAGATTGCTCTCCAGAATGGCTGGATTCTTTCGCAACTCCACCAGCAATGTATTAGTGTCCCAATTTCCCCACATCCCCTCCAACATTTATCATTATTTGTTCCTGTCATCTTAGCCAATCTGACAGGTGTGTAGTGGTATCTCAGAGTGGTCTTAATTTGTATTTCTCTGATCAGTAGTGATTTGGAACACTCTTTCATGTGAGTGGATATAGTTTCAATTTCTTCCTCTGAGAATTGTCTGTTCATATCCTTTGACCATTTATCAATTGGAGAATGGTTCGGTTTCTTATAAATTATGGTCAGTTCTCTATATATTTTGGAAATGAGACCTTTGTCAGAACCTTTGTTTTTAAAAATATTTTCCCAATTTGTTACTTCCCTTCTAATCTTGTTTGCATTAGTATTATTTGTACAGAAACTTTTTAGTTTGATGTAATCAAAATCTTCTATTTTGTGATCAATAATGATCTCTAGTTCTCCTCTGGTCATAAATTCCTTCCTCCTCCACAAGTCTGAGAGGTAGATTATCCTCTGTTCCTCTAATCTATTTATTATCTCCCTCTTTATGCCTAAATCATGGACCCATTTTGATCTTATCTTGGTATATGGTGTTAAGTGTGGATCCATATCTAATTTCTGCCATACTAATTTCCAGTTTTCCCAACAGTTTTTTCCGAATAATGAATTTTTATCCCTAATGTTGGAATCTTTGGGTTTGTCAAAGATTAGATTGCTATAGATGTACCCTTTTTTGTCCTTTGTATCTAATCTGTTCCACTGATCTACCGTTCTATTTCTTAGCCAATACCAAATGGTTTTGGTGACTGCTGCTATATAATATAGCTTTAGATCAGGTACACTTAGACCACCTTCCTCTGAGTTTTTTTTCATTAGTTCCCTTGCAATTCTTGACCTTTTATTCTTCCATATGAATTTTGTTGTTATTTTTTCTAGGTCATTAAAATAGTTTCTTGGGAGTCTGATTGGTATAGCACTAAATAAATAGATTAGTTTGGGGAGTATTGTCATCTTTATTATATTCGCTCGGCCTATCCAAGAGCACTGAATGTCTTTCCAATTATTTAAATCTGATTTTATTTTTGTGGCAAGTGGTTTTGTAATTTTTCTCATATAATTCCTGACTTTTCTTTGGTAGATGGATTCCCAAATATTTTATACTCTCAACATTTGTTTGGAATGGAATTTCTCTTTGTATCTCTTGCTGTTGCATTTTGTTAGTGATATATAAAAATGCTGAGGATTTATGTGGATTTATTTTGTATCCTGCCACTTTGCTGAAATTTTGAATTATTTCTAGTAGCTTTTTAGCAGAGTCTTTGGGGTTCTCTAAGTATACCATCATGTCATCTGCAAAAAGTGATAGTTTAATTTCCTCATTTCCTACTCTAATTCCTTGAATCTCTTTCTCGGCTCTTATTGCCGAGGCTAGCGTTCCTAGTACAATATTGAATAGTAATGGTGATAGTGGGCAAACTAGTTTCTGTCCTGATCTTACTGGGAAAGGTTGCAGTTTATTTCTATTGCATATTATGCTTACTGACGGTCTTAAATATATACTCCTGATTATTCTAAGGAATAATCCATTTATTCCTATACTCTCAAGAGTTTTTAGTAGGAATGGATGTTGGATTTTGTCAAATGCTTTTTCTGCATCTATTGAGATGATCATATGGTTCTTATTAATTTGATTATTAATATGGTCAATTATATTAATAGTTTTCCTAATATTAAACCAGCCCTGCATTCCTGGAATAAATCCTACTTGATCATAGTGTATTATCTTGGAGATGATTTTCTGAAGTCTTTTTGCTAATATCTTATTTAAGATTTTAGCATCAATATTCATTAAGGAGATTGGTCTATAATTTTCTTTCTCAGTTTTCAATCTACCAGGTTTAGGTATCAGTACCATGTCTGTGTCATAAAAGGAATTTGGTAGGACTCCTTCATCCCCTATTTTTTCAAATAATTTATATAACATTGGGGCTAATTGTTCTTTAAATGTTTGGTAGAATTCACATGTGAATCCATCTGGCCCTGGGGATTTTTTCCTGGGGAGTTGATTAATAGCTTGTTCTATTTCTTTTTCTGAAATGGGACTATTTAAGCAATTTATCTCCTCCACTGTTAATCTAGGGAGCCTATATTTTTGGAGGAAGTCATCCATTTCACTTAAGTTATCAAATTTATTGGCATAAAGTTGGGCAAAGTAACTCCTTATTATTTCTCTAATTTCCTCTTCATTGGTGGAAAGATCCCCCTTTTCATTTGTAAGACTATCAATTTGATTTTCCTCTTGCTTTTTTTTGATCAAATTTACCAAAGGTTTATCTATTTTATTGGCTTTTTCATAAAACCAACTCTTGGTTTTATTTATTAATTCAATAGTTTTTTTACTTTCAATTTTATTGATTTCTCCTTTTAATTTTTGTATTTCGAGTTTAATTTTTGGTTGGGGGTTTATAATTTGATCTTTTTCTAGCCTTTTAAGTTGTAAGCCCAATTCGTTAATCTTCTCTTTCTCAATTTTCTTCAAATAAGCCTCTAAAGATATAAAATTTCCCCTTATTACTGCTTTAGCTGCATCCCAAAGATTTTGATATGATGTCTCATCATTATCATTATCTTGAGTGAAATTGTTAATTGTTTCTATAATTTGCTCTTTCACCCAGTCATTCTTTAAGATGAGATTATTCAGTTTCCAATTACTTTTTGGTCTATTTACCCCTAACTTTTTACTGAATGTAGCTTTTATTGCATTGTGATCTGAGAAGAAGGCATTTATTATTTCTGCCTTCCTAAATTTAATTTTGAGATCTTTATGTCCTAGTATATGGTCAATTTTTGTATAGGATCCATGAACTGCTGAGAAGAAAGTATATTCCTTCCTATTGCCATTCAGTTTTCTCCAAAGGTCTATCATACCTAGTTTTTCTAATGTTCTATTTACTTTTTAAATTTCTTTCTTGTTTGTTTTGCGGTTTGATTTGTCTAAATCTGAGAGTGCAAGGTTGAGATCTCCCACTATTATAGTTTTACTGTCTATTTCTTCTTGCAGTTCTCTTAACTTTTCCTTTAGAAAGTTAGATGCTATACCACTTGGTGCATATATGTTTAGTATTGATATGGCTTCATTATTTATGCTACCTTTCAGCAGGATATAGTTTCCTTCCTTATCTTTTTAAACAAGATCTACTTCTGCTTTTGCTTGATCTGAGATAAGGATAGCTACCCCTGCTTTTTTGGCTTTACCTGAAGCATAATAGGCTCTGTTCCAACCTTTTACCTTTATTCTGTATGTATCTCCCTGCTTTAAGTGTGTTTCCTGTAGGCAACATATTGTAGGGTTCTGCTTTTTTGATCCAATCTACTATCCGTCTCCGTTTGATGGGATTGTTCATCCCATTTACATTTACAGTTAAAATTACTAATTCTGTATTTCCTGCCATCGTATTATCCCCAGATTATGCTTTTTTCCCTTGACCCCCCTGATCCCCCTCCCCGATATTTAATTTACAGACCCCCCTTGTGACACGCAACCCTCCCTCTTTTTTTTTTTTTTTTTTTTTTAGGATCCCTCCCCCCACCCTCCAAGTCCCTTCACTTATTCTCCTTTTCCTTTTCCCTTTTCCTCTCCCCCCTTTTAATGAGGTGAGAGAAAATTCTCTGAAAAACAAATATGTTAATTATTTACTCTTTGAGCCTCTTCTGATGAGAGTAAGATTCACACAATGATTCTCCCCCTCACTAAGTTCCCTCAGATATGGTGTATTTTCTATGTCTCTTCCTGGGATGTAGTTTCCCTCTTTTTATCACTCCTTCCCCTTTTTCTGAACCGACCTCCTTCCCTTTACTACACCCCCCCTTTTTTTCTTTTATATCAGTAAAATCAAATTATCCTTGAGTATTTTTTATATACCCACAACAGAGTTACAGTTCTCAAGGGTTCTGTGTACCTTTTTCTCTTTCTCTTCAGTCTTGTGGATGTAGATCAAATTTTTTGTTTAAGTCTGGTTTTTTTCTTAGAAACATATAGAATTCCTCTGTTTCATTGAATGACCATCTTCTTCCATGGAAAAAGATGCTAAACTTAGCTGGGTAGTTCATTCTTGGTTGCAGTCCTTGATCTTTTGCCTTACGGAATATCAGGTTCCAGGCCCTTCTATCTTTTAATGTGGAGGCAGCCAGATCTTGGGTGACCCTTATTGTGGCACTTTGGTATTTAAATTGTTTTTTTCTAGCTGCTTGCAGGATTTTCTCCTTTGTGTGGTAATTCTGCAGCTTAGCCACAATATTCCGTGGTGTTCTTTTTTTAGGGTCTATTTCAGAAGGAGTTCGATGAATTCTTTCCACATCTACTTTCCCTTCTGTTTCTATTATCTCTGGACAGTTCTCTTTGATAATTTCCTGTAAAATAGAATCTAGCCTCTTTTTTTGGTCATAGTTTTCTGGAAGTCCAATAATCCGCAGATTATCTCTCCTAGATCTATTTTCCAGGTCTATAGATTTTCCCAGTAAGTATTTGACGTTGTTCTCCAGCTTCTCATTTTTTTTTGTTTTGTTTGACTGATTCTTGGGTTCTCTGTGAATCATTCATTTCTATTTGTTCCATCCTGACTTTTAAGGAGTTATTTTCTTCTTTCACAGTTTTTAGTTCTTTTTGTAAATGCCCAATTTCGTTTTTAAATGAATTATTTTGCTCTATTGAATTTTTTTCCATTTCCCTAATTTTTTTTTTGAGAATTATTTTCTTTTTCCAATTCAGAAATTCTATTTTCTTGAGACTTTTTTATCTTTTCCAATTCAGAAATCCCACTTTCCTGTGTTTTTTTAACCTTTTCTAATTCACTAATTTTGTTTCCCTGCATCTCCTGTGAATTCTTTATTTTTTCCAACTCCAATTTCAGGACGTTGTTATTCTCTATCATAGTTTCCCTTTCCTTTCCCCATTTTTCTTCGATCTCCCTCAATTTTTTAAGAGCTTCTTCTAGGAGAGTGTTATGTGATGGGGGGCAGGAATCGTTCCCCTTTAGGTTGTTATCTGCTGATTCTCTGTTGTCAACTTCCTCGGTGTTGGATACCCGCTCTTTCTCTGTATAGAAGGAATCTATAGTTTTTCTAGCTTTTTTGCTCATATTTAAAAAAATGTTTTGGGGTCTGTCCCTGGGGTAGGAAATTATTTACTTCTTTACCAGCTTCCTCCCAGACTGGATGGATGCAGCGGCCCCTGCGCCTGAGCTAAGAGAGAGCTCTGGGAGAGAGTTCCCCACCCCCCTCCCTGGAAGTGCCTCAGAGGTGATTAGCACTACTGTGCTTCGAGGGCGTAGAATAGTGAAGACAGCACGAAGCCCAGCCTATGTGTCCGGGTGGGGAGTGGATGTCTGCAGCAGGTGACGTGAGAAGCCCCTGTGCTCAAACTGGAAGTGTCTGCCAAAAACCGCGGTCCCTAGTTCAAAGGTTCTGCTTCTCTGGGACTTCCTGGAGCTGAGTTCCACTCCCTCCAGCTAAGCTAGGCAGTGTGTGTTGCCTTGGGCCGTATCCACCCACTTGTCAATCTCTTAACTATTCTCAGGTGGTAGCTGAGGCCACACCCCCTGGTGCCGAGTCTGCTGAGTCACCCCCAGGATCGGGGAAAATCTAATTTGAGTTTTAAAATATTTTGGCTTTCTCTTCTGAACTGCTAAATAATTAGCAGAGGAGAGCTAACAGCCTGTGCCAGATTCCTTTACCTCAGTGGCTTCTCTGATCCCAGAGCCCTTCCCAGCGCAATGGGCGCAGTGTGCCCCTACCCCACCGTCTGTGCTGGTCTTTCTTATTCCTCCCCTGAGAACTGACCTTTCCTGTTGAAACTCCAGATTCTCTTCAGCTGGTAAGTCGTGCTTCCAGTCCTTGTGGTATCTATCAGTCCTGAGCTAATTCTGAGACTTAATTTATCTAATTGGTTGTGAGGGAGTGAGGACGTTCACTAAGTCGTGTGTTTCTTCTCCGCCATCTTGGCTCCGCTCCCCCATTAATAAATTAATTGAGGTGATTATAAGCTTTAATAAAATATGGGGATATAAACAAACCCACAAAATAATTAGCATTCTACATACTACTAACAAAACCTAGGCAACACTAATGATTATGTACTATTCAGAATAATCAGAGAATGCATTAAATAGCTGATGGTCAATTCCCTAAAAACACTGAGGACTTACATGAATGCAACTGCCAAGGTTATCTGTATAAGAGAAGATGCACAAAACTGTATAGCATCATTAACACATAGTATCAATAAATCAGCTAGTTTATAAACATTTATCAAGCATGTGCTAAGGGTCAGATTTTTTTTGTAAACACTGAAGATATAAACACAAAAATAAAATAGTCTATGCATGTATGTATATGTACAAAACCGTTAGAAAAGGAAAATAAATTACTTTGAATCTTTAGCAATCATAAAAGGCTTCATGACAGAGGTAATACTTGAGTTTTGAAAGAAACTAGGCATTAAAAGAAATGGAAGTAAGTAAAGACAGCATTTCACATATGAAAAAAAAATGTCACTACAATGGCTAAATGTTTGGAGATGGAGTATTGTATAGTCAAGTATGATTATATTATGAAAGATTTGGTTGAAAAGTAACATGAAAAAAAAAAAGAAAGTTAGAGGGGGGGCAGGGCCAAGATGACAGATAAGATACACCAGCCTTTCTAAGCTCCTTTCTACATTCAATACCAACTAGTTAAATCAGCCTCAAAAATAATGCTGGACTGATAAAAAACCACAAGGATTAGAAGCACAACTTCCCAGTCTAAGAGAATCTGGAATTTCTACAGAAAAAGTTTGTTCCAAGGGGAGGAAAAAAAGACCGGCACAATCAGGATTGGACTAGGGGCTAGCACACTGTGCCAAACAGGCAGGGGAGAACTCTGGGATCAGAGAAGCCACTGAGATGGAGGAATCTGGCATAGGCTGATAGCTCTATTCTGTTTGTAAAACAGCAGATCAGAAGAGAAATCAAAGCCACTTTAAAATAAAAAACCATAAAATATAACCACCCCAAACCAGAAGAGACCTAACACCAATCTTGGCACAGCTGTGCAGCCACCTTCTGCTGTCCAGGGCTTTTCCTTGGGCAGTTATGAACCTGAACAGCAGGGGACACAGCACAGGGCAGCCTCTAATCCACATGGTGCAGGGCTCAGCCTGAGGAAGTGGAATTCTTGCTGTAGGGAAACTCCAGCAGCAGCAGAACTCCCACAGCAGCGGAACCCCTGCAAAAGCGACTGTGCTTTCTGGGCAGAGATTTCTGGTTGGAGTGTAGGGGATTTTCCTATCAGCTGCTAATATCCAAGGCCTCAAGGGAGGCTTTGGCTGGGGTTTGTGATGTTTTTACTGTTCATCCCCTAGCCTCAGGGCAGTCACTAGGCCACACAGCGGGGGTCCTTCACTGGGCACTCCTCACAACACAGCTGTGCTAACCACCTCTGAATCATTTCCGGGGGGTGGGCAGGGGAACTCTCTCCCAGAGCTCTGTCTTAGCCCAGTCACAGGATTGCTGCATCCTATCCCCCGTCTAGGAGGAAGCTGGTAAATATCCTACCCAAGGGCACATCCCAAACAGATTTTTAACAATGAGTAAGAAGCTGAAGAGAACGATTTACACCTTCTATACAGAGAAAGAGTGGGTATCTCACCTGGCAAGCATCATTCCCCTTTAGGGTGTTATCTGAAGACTGTCTGCTGTTAGTCTCCTTGGGGTTGGATACCTGTTCTTTCTCTGTACAGAAGGTGTCAATCATTCTCTTCAGCTTCTTGCTCATTGTTAACACTCTGTGAGGGGTCTCCCCTTGGGGTAAGAAATTTATCAGCTTCCTCCAAGATCAGGGATAGGATGCAGCAGTCCTATGTCTGGGCTAAGAGAGAGCTCTTGGAGAGAGTTCTCCTCCCTCCTCCCCCTCCCCAGAAATGCCTCAGAGGTGGTTAGCACAGCTGTGCTGTGAGGAGTGCCCAGTGAGGGACCCTGCTGTGTGGCCTAGCAACTGCCCTGAGGTTTAAGGCTGAACAGTGAAAGCATCACAAATCCCAGCCAAAGCCTCCTGTGGGGCCATGGATATTAGCAGCTGAATTGAAAAGCCCCTACGCTCAAACCAGAAGTGTCTGCCTGGAAACCACGGTCTCTGCTGCAGAGGTTCCTCTTCTCTGGGAGTTTCTCTGCTGCTGGAGTTCCACTACCTCAGGCTGAGCCCCACACTATGTGGATTAGAGGCTGCCCTTGGCTGTGTCCCACTCTGTTCAGGTTCTTAATTACCCCAAGGAAAAGCCCTGGACAGCAGAAGGTGGCTGCACAGCCATGCCAAAATTAATGTTAGGTCACTTCTGGATTGGGGTGGTTATAGGAACTTGTTTTATATTTTAAAGTAGCTTGATTTCTCTTCTGATCTGCTGTTTTATAAGCAGAGTAGAGTTATCAGCTTGTGTCAGATTCCTCTATCTTAGTGGCTTCTCTGATCCCAGAGTTCTCCCCAGCCCATTTGGAACAGTGTGCTACTTCTTAGTCCAACCCTGTCCGTGCTGATCTTTTTTTCCTCCCCTTGGAACCGACCTTTTCTGTTGAAATTCTCTTCAGCTGGTAAGTTGTGCTTCTAATCCTTGTGGTTTTTATCAGTCCAGCATTATTTTTGAGGCTGATTTAACTAGTTGGTATTGAGGGAAGAAGGGAGCTTACAAATTTGCGTGTATCTTCTCTGCCATCTTGGCCAGAAAACAACTTCTTTAAAAATAGAATTGGCCAAATGGAAAGGAAGTTACAAAAAATAACTGAAGAAATAATTCCTTAAAAAATCAAAATTGAGGGGCAAGTAGATGGCACTGTGGATAGAGTACTGGCTCTGAAGTCAGGAGAATCTGAGCTCAAATCCAGCCTTAGACACTTAATTCTTCCTAACTATATGACCCTGGGCAAGTCACTTCACCCCCATTGCCTCAGCAAAAAGCAAATAAATAAATAAATAAAATTGAGTTAATGGAAGCTAATCAATCTAAGCAACAACAAGAATCAGTTAAACAAAATCAAGAAGAACAAAAAAAAATAGGAGAAAACAAAATATCCCACTGGAAAAACAATTGACCTTGAAAATAAATTCAGGAAAAATAATTTAAGAATTATTGGACTACCTGAAAACCATGATCAAAAAACAAAACAAAACACCTTAATAGCATCTTTCAAGAAATTATCAAAGAAAACTCCCCTTTTTTTTCTAGATCCAAAGAGTAAAATAATCATTGAAAGAATCCAGTAACCTCCTAAAATAGATTCCAAAAGGAATACTCCAAGGAATATTATAGCCATATTGCAGAGCTATTGGGTCAAGTAGAAAATACTGCAAGCAATCAGAAAGAAACAGTTCCAATATCAAAGAGCCACAGAGAAGATTACACTGGATATATCAACTTCTATATAAAATAATCAAAAGCCTAGGAATGTGATATACCAAAAGACAAAAAGAACTTGGATTACAACCAACAATTAACTACTCAGCAAAATTGAGTATCAACTCTTAGGAGAAAAGATAGACAATCAATAAAATAGGAAACTTTCTAATTTTCCTTATGAAAAGGCCAGAGGTGAACAGAAAATTTGATCTTCAAATAAACGATATAAGAGAAGCATAAAAAGGTAAACAGAAAGGAAAAAAAAAACATGCTTTTCAATAAGATTAAAAAGGAAAAACTCAGCACATCCTCTTCACTGGAAACCTTTGCACTAAAGGAAGTTATGACTATCTAAAGACTCTAGATTTTCACATTGTTAGAGGAGACTAATGAAAATCTGAATGACATATATATATATATATATATATATATATATATATATATATGTGTGTGTGTGTGTGTGTGTGTGTGTGTGTGTGTGTGTGTGTGTGTATGCACCTACATGGGAAGATGATATTTGCAACTCTTAAGAACTGTCTATTATAGTGCAGTTAGAAAGAGTATATGAGTGTGGGGATAGGTTGATTTTGATGTGATCATTTAAAAAAAGCACTAATTAAGGTGTGTAGGAAGAAGCATTGTACCCAGAAAAGAGGAAAGAGGAAAACAGAATGGGATAAATTATATCATATGAAGAGGCATAAAATACCTATCACAGTATAAGAAAAGAAGGGAAGGAGGGATAACTGTTTGCACCTTAATCTCATTGTTTTTGGCCCAAAGAAGTTAAAACTTGCACACTCAACTGACCAGAGAAATCTATCTTACCACATAAGAAAATAGAAGGGGAAAGGAGAAAGAAAAGGGAGGAGAAAGACTGATAGGAGAAGAGACTGATTAGGGGAAGCATTGGTTAAAAGAAAAACACTGATGAGAAGAAATAGGGCAAAAGAAGACAGAAAAATATAAAAAGGAGGAAAATAGGCTAGAGGGAAATACATAATAATCATAATTGCAAATGTAAATGGGATGAACTCTCATAAAAAAGGAAGTGAATAGCAAAATGAATCCTACAATTATCTATGTAGGAATGCTAAGCTGGCCATATTGCTCCATCAAATTAATTGATGTCCATGGATCAAACCAATTTTGAATCCTACAATTTGTGGTTTACAAGAAACACATTTGAAGCAGAGACATAGCCAGAAGAAGGATAAACTGCTGAAGTAGAATATATTATATTCTCAATGGCTGGGCATCTGGGGTGGTTGAGGAAGAAGGCAACAGCAGTTGCTGTGGTAGAGCAGGCAGTGACAGAATGTTGGTATTATTAATAGGAGATCTGCACATATTTTTCTGCTCTCTCCCCCACACACTTCTCCAAAGAAGAGTCTGCCAACTAAACTCAAAAAATGGCTGGTGTCTGGAAAAATTCAGCACATTCTCTGCACTTGAAACCTTTGTACCAAAGAAAAGTATGACTATCTAAAAATTCTAGCTGGAGATGTTCACATTGTTAGGAGACTGATGAAAATCTGAATGATCCAGAACAAAAGGTGGTGACTGTTGGATAGTTCAAAATTGGTTTGATTCATGGACATCAAGTACTTCGTTGAGCAATATAGCCAGCTTAGCATTCCTACAAAGGAAGTTTGATGGGAGCATTCACATTTCAGACATATACACACATTCGTGGCCTTTGAACATGAAAATAAATTCTACATTAATCCATCTGCCACTACAGCATATAATGCTCTGGAAAGAAACATTATACTTTCATTTGTATTAATGGACATCCTGGCTTCTACAGTTGTCACTTATATGTATCAGCTAATTGGAGATGATATAAAAGTAGAATGAACTAAACAAAACAAAACAAAACAAAACAAACAAACAAACAAAAAACTAAAACAGTCATTTTGGTGATATTTCTGTTTCATTCCCTTGTTTGAATGGAGTAAGTAAGCATTTGGAAACCATAGAATTGTGACATTTTTAAAGCATCATGTATTGAAAACTGACATCTTATTTGGAGATGCAAGCTTATTGTAAATTATAAGAATGTATTTTGTTTATAGGATACGATTTCTAAAGAATGACTTGTACTACTTGATACATGGATGTATGTAAAAAAATTATCTCTGTGTAAAATTAACATCTTATTTGGAGATGTATAATTTGTTACAAGCTTATTGTAAATGATAAGAATGCATTTTGTTTATTAGACATGATTTCTAAAGAATGACTTGTACCACATGATAAATGGATATATATTTAAAAAAAAAGTTTAGCCCTGTAAATA
Organism: Sminthopsis crassicaudata; assembly: GCF_048593235.1. Classification (NCBI taxonomy): domain Eukaryota; kingdom Metazoa; phylum Chordata; class Mammalia; order Dasyuromorphia; family Dasyuridae; genus Sminthopsis; species Sminthopsis crassicaudata. The sequence goes on along the minus strand of NC_133617.1, from coordinate 340,741,512 downwards.
TCTTCACTGTAAAAACTCAAGCCTTTGTGACCAACATAGAGTATAAAGAGTCCCAGATTCCCTTATTGTATACACTGTCCTCTATTTTATACTATAATAAACACTTCTCACTTAAAAAAGGAATATATTGTGCTTCAGTGGAACTTAAAAAAAAGGGCATGGCTAATAATTCAGGTTTTAAACAAAGTAAAAGCAAAAATAGATTTCACTTAAAAAGACAAGAAGGGAAATGATATCTTACTAAAAGGTACCACAGACAATGAAATAATATCAATACTAAATATATATGCATCAAGTGGTATAGCATGCACATTCTTAAGAAGAAAGTTAAGTGTCTTAAAGGAAGAAATGAACATCAAAACCGTATTAGTGGAAGACCTCCAACTCTCCTTTCCAGAACTAGATAAATCTAACCCCAAAATAAGCCAGAAAAAAGTAAAGGATATATACAATTTTAGAAAAGTTAAATATGATAGACCTCTGCAGAAAATTGAATGGGTATAAAAAAGAATGTAACTTTCTCAACAGTACATATATTAAGGTATAAACAAATCTCACAATTAAAGGTAGAAAGGCAAAAATATTAAATATATCTTTTTCAAAAATGGTGTAATAAAAATTACAAGTAATAAAAGGTGATGGAAGGATAGACTAAAAATTAATGGGAAACTAAATAGTCTAATCATAAAGAATGAAGGAATAATTTCATCAAAGAGGATGATAATGACACAACACACCAAAATTTATGAGTTTCAGTCAAAGCAGTACTTATGGAAGTTTTCTATGCTTACATGGATAAAATATAAAAAGAACAGATCAATTAATTGGTCATACAATTAAAAGAAAAACTAGAAAAAAAGAACAAATCAAGTATCCCCAATTAAATACTAAATTAGAAATCCTGAAAGCCAAAGGAGAGATTAATAAAATTATATATGTATATATATATATATATATATATATGTATGTATGTTTATATATATATATATATATATATATACATATGTATATGTGTGTATAAACATTACATAAAGATATTATTTCTAAAATGCTATTATTTAAATATTTATTTCCTCTTCTATTAATATGGACAACTCAATGTTTTGTAAATATTCCTCCATTTCATTTACATTGTCACATTTATTGCCATAGAGTTGGAAAAATAGCTCCAATTTGTTTTTCTTCTTTCTTGTTTTTTTAGTCAAATTAATTGAAAGTTTATATATTTTATTGTGTTTGTTTGTTTTTTTTTTTTTTAATAAAACCAGTCTTTAGTTTTATTTATTATTCAATAGGTTTCTTCCTTTCAATTTTATTAATCTCATATGTGTTATAATCTATCAAGGAACTCCTAAAAAAAAATCTCCAGGGCTAGATGGGTTTGCAAGTGAATAACTGTATAAAATAGGTGTAGAGGGAGTTCTACCAAATTCCTTTTGGGATAGAAAAATGATGTTGATTACTAAATCAAGAAGAACCACAACAGAGAAAGATGTTAGGTTCTTACTAAGTGCTAAGGAGATAATGAGATATTAGGTTCTTACTAAGTGCTAAGTTGGTACTTAACAATTCTCTAGTTCTGGCCTTTACTGGGAGTTTTACTTCTATGAACTCCTGGGGAGGAGCTTGCATGCTTAGGAGGAGCAAGTTCATTGGTTGAAGTAATTTTTCCCAGAAGCCCTCGTGTTATCCCACACCCATTCCCTGGGAGGATAAAAGAAGGTGGCCCTCTAGAGATAGAGAGTCTTGTCTGGACCAGACTTGAGGCAGCTCTCTGGAGGAAAGAAGAGAATCTTGTCTGGACCAGACTTAAGGCGGCTCTCTGGGGGAAAGAAGAGTCTCTGCTCTAGGTCAGAGTTGAGGCGGCTCTCTGGAGGGAGAAGTCTCTCCTCTAGACCAGAGAGCGATCGGCAGTCTCTGGAGACAACAGCACATTGCAGAAAGAAAATTAATAGACCAATTTTTCTCATGAATACTGATGCAAACATTTTAAAATATTAACAAAGAGGTTATAGCAATTTATGAGCAAATGTAATTTATATCAGAGATGTATGGGTGGTTCAATATTAAGAAACCTATCAGGACAATTGACCATATCAATAACAAAACCAACAGAAATTATATGATCATCTATTTTTGAGGTTATTTACTGTTTTTATTCAACTGCACCCCAAACAAGTAATAATTTTTTGCTTGGTCAGTTCTTCCTTGAGAAATTTATTTTTCTTTTTTTTTCTTCTCATTTTAAAAGTCTCTTGTATGTCCTAGGTTACTATTTAAATACTTGATACATTTTTTTCTTATTTTTTCTCAAATTTATTTTATTTGAAGAAACAAGATAAGAGAAAAGAAAAACAAAAAAGAAATACAAAACAAAATGAAACTAAACAAAAGAGTACATTGTCATATACCCAGCAGAGCATCAAGGAGGATTCAAAATATATAACAATAAGTACCAATTTAAGAAAGTATTCATGAGTGGTCTTTTTTTCTTTATTTCCTTGTAAATTTTTTTTTTTTTTTGTTCTCTGCTTCATAGATTTTTTGCTTTATTCTTTTTTTCCCCATTTTCAATCCCCCCCTCCACCTCCAAACAGATAAGAAAAAAATATATTTATATATACCTATGTGTATACACACACTCACACATACACACACACACACACACACACACACACACATCTTTTCATTCCCCTCCACCTGCGAGCTACAGTTAATAAAATATATATTTATGTATGCATATGTCAATATATACACAATTGCATATATACTCATCTCAGATACACACACATGTCATTCCCTATCTCTGCTAACATTTTCATTAAATTCTGCTCCATAACTTGGTTTATTATTACTTAACCTGCTCCCACCCAGGGATCCCTCCATTTGTCTTCTTCCCTTACCCTTTACTTCCCCATCCATGAATCCCTCCACACTTATTTCTTTATAGATTTTGAAGGGTGTTATACCATTCATGGTATACATGTAATGCTGCTTATTGTACCCATTCCTGATTTGAGTAGGTGTTCAGAAATACAAGCTCTCCTCCCCTTTCTAATGTCTCTGTGTCAATTCTTTTTCTGCACTTCATTTATATAATATGATTACTATTTTAGTCTTTATTCTGCCAGTCTTTCTTTTGAGCTACTTTATTGTTGATATAAGTCTTAATCATAAAATATACATTTCCCATGTTAAAAAAAAACATATAAAATTTGTCCATGTTTAAACAGTTTGTCCATGTTGAGTTCCTTAAAATTGATCTTTGATATTGGCTCTTATATGTTGAATTTTCTGTTAAAAGATAGAAACTCCTGAAATATGTAAGTTCAGTGAATGCCCATTTTTTTTATTCAAAATTATAAGTAATTTTTCTGGATATGATATTTTTGGCTGCAGGCCTGATTCTTTTTGTTGTCTGTAAATATGTTTCCAGGATCCACAGTCTTTTATTATAGCTACTGATAAGTCTTGTACAATTCTAATTGTAGCTCCAGCTTATTTGAATTTTTTTCTTGTTTCTTGCAAAATTTTCTCTTTGATCTGGAGCTTTCAAAATTTGCCAGTAATATTCCTGTGTGTTTTCTACAAAGGATCTTGTTTAGGTGGTGATTGGTGGATTTTTCTATTTCTACTTTCCCCTCATATTCTATTATGCCAGTATAATTTTCTGGGTGCTAGACCCCCTTCCCCAAATTAATTAATCAGAGACATCTTTAGATACAAAGAGAAAGCATTTATTTAGTCTCTGCAAGAAGAGGCCCAAGCATACATAGGAGATATTTCAGGCCCCAACATGTACTCATTGACCTGACAAGCCAGAAACAGGAAGGGGTTTAATAACAAAAGACCCAAGCTTTTTCACTGGACAGACTAAAAGGAAGTTTGCCTCAGCAAAAAACAGCAACAACAACAACAAAAACAACAACAACAAAGTTTCAATAGCTTACCTTAGGGATGATCACATATTTGTATCCCCTACTAATTAGATAGTATGTTGCTTTCTAAATTGTATATTGGATAATTTGTAAAATTATTAGTTATGCCTTAAAATTTTGTCTTAAAATTGGAGAGCAAGAAAGAGAAAGTGAGTGAGAGAGAGAGAGAGAGAGAGAGAGAGAGAGAGAGAGAGAGAGAGAGAGAGAGAGAGAGAGAAGCACAGCATGTTGGAAAAGGGGAAAAGAGTTTGGACAGAAAGCAGCAAGCTCTTAGTGAAACTGGCCATTTGCCAAGGGAAAGGAGACACACCTTAAGGTTGGGGCATGCCTTTGACTGATGGGCTGGATTTTGGGGGGACTTGACACTCAAAAATGAGTTAGCTGTGAGAAGTGAGGTTGGGAAGCATTGTAGAGTTGGGAGTGCTACCACATGGAGTTGGGGAAGGGATAAAAGAACCTTTTCAGGTGACAATCTAACTCCCTCCTCTCTCTACTAGGTGTGTCTGTTTTTTAACAAACTAGCAATTTGGAGCTCACCTTCCTCCCTTCTGGTTGAAACATTAATTGCTTATATTGTTTAAAGGAATAGCCTACATTGACAGTGATAGTAACCAAATGTTTTATTTTTATTTTTTGCGTCTATAGCTGTTCTGAGGCAAGGTAATTTTTGATTCTGTATCCAGACAAACAAACAAAAAAAAATTTTTAAGAGGTTTGTTGGAACCTCAAGTTCTCTGAAAGTGATTTATTACTAAGTTCTCCACATGTCTTCAAAGAATTATTTAATGTTTAAGTGCATAATGGTCTCCTTGTTTAAGGGATAGGATTACAAATATGATCTATAGCTTTCTTGGATGTACCTAGAGCAGAATTTTAACCTCTTTTGATAGGGTTATTGTAGTGACCACGTTAGTACCCTGGATATCTTAGAATCAGTGAAGTAAGGATAAGCAAAAGTCTGTATTCTTAGTCTTTTGGGGTTGCCATAAGGGGATTAGATATAGGAATCTCCACATGTCCTTTTGCTCTCTCCACTGCGAAAGAATGATCCTGCTTGTCCTACTCTATCCTCTGATCTCTCCCTCCCCCTTCTTTATCCACACCCACAGATCGAGCCAGCACAGAGTTGAGAAGAGTCATCCTCCAAGCATGTTAATAGAGAATTGTCCAATTGGTAATTAGCCTTTACTGCTAGGTTATCTTGGTTAAGTGCATCTGCTCAGTTCTAGCCCTTTACAGGTTATTTCCAAAAGATTTATAGGAACTACTCAATTGTAGGAAGTTAAATCAGCATTTTTTTTAAAATGAAGAAATTATTAATGTTAATTCTGGTAATGTTCTTTTATGTTAACTCAGATATTTTGTATGTTTTAATTGATTGTATTGAGTTATCTTAAAGTTGCCCCCATTGTTTAAAAGAACTCTGAGAATTATAGTTTTTGCTTTGTCCTTTTGAACATGTTTCTGTTATGGACAATATGCAATTTATAATTTTTATATGAATTGGGCATTTTTAAAAGCAAAATGATTTGTGTAATGTTGAACTAAAGCATCTACTTAGATGTGAAAGATAAGCTGTGAACCTCTTAGAATGAATCTTTTACTGTGATCCTTGAGAGCTAGATTCATCTGAAGCTTTGATTAATGAGAATTGCTATTGGAGATAAAAATCTCTTGGGACTGCAGCTGATATTTATTTGGAGTTTTGAATTCAGACTGTGATAGATCATCAAGCCAGTGATCCACCATCTGTAAGGAATATTCCACAAGCTACTCAGAAGAAATTGTTACAGGTGGAAGTTAGTATCTAGGCAAGAGTTGAGAACTGCCTTGGCCTCTGTACAGGTGAGATCCTTCTGACTCAATTTCCCAGTGGTATTTTTTTGACTAAGAACCCACCTTATTATTCCTGAGTCTGGCTTAAGATGGAATTGTTAAACCTAAGACAGCTACCTGAAATAAACTGAATTAAGGATGTTTTATCCTGTATGTGTTTTCAGGTCAAGATTTGAAGGACCAGTTTTGATACTATTTAAATCATGTGTCTGATTTTTCCTCTTATAGTAAACCTTTGTAATCAGAGCAAGTGGTCAATGGAAGATATAATGCCACAATATAAGTATATTGAAGATATTCTAATTTGCAACCCAGCCCTGAAGGATTCTCTAGTTGTTGCTATAAAATCTTTAACTCTTTTGCTGCCTGGGGCTAGAGTTTCTTTATCTAAAGACCCACTTTGCCTAAATATTTGGAGCCCCCTCCTACCTTCCCTTTTGCTTTCTAGAAGAAGAAGCAGACAGTCTTAGCATGAACTGATGAGGCCAAGGTTTTTAGAACCCTGAAAGCTAAATTAATCTCCTGCCTAGAACCTTTTATATCGCATGCTGATGAAAGGTGAAGCTAGGAGTCTCCTGAATCCTATCCTAGATCCCTTGTTTATTTCTCAAAGATCAATACTAACTTCAAATACATTTTTCATATTTTGCATGGTCATGGGGAGCTATATGGAAAGAAAGGGGGTTTTTGACAGCCAAACAATTCCCCATTAAATATGCAGGCAAAACAATTATTGCTAGCTATTTGTGGACTTGGAGAGGTTTCTGTTGTTTCCTAAAGGAAGAGGAATTCACTTCAGGTGCAATGAAACAGGCATACCGATCAGTTGCTTATGTTGCTGCTTGTTTGCCTCTGACCATGGCACCTTTAATTCCTCAATTCCTGACTCCTGCATTCCTTCATATAGTTCCCAGGAAAGTAAATTCTGAAAGAACTGTTAAAAAGGCCTATACATGTACCCCTCGCAGAGGCTTCAAACTGCTTTCCATTTTGTTAACAACTGTACTAATAGTTTAGATGCCTTTCCTTGTATGGCTCTAGAGTTTCTGCTGGGGGAGATCATACTCACTGAAGGGCACAATGTTCCACCCATTGTTTCTACTCCTTTGAGGAAACAAAAACAAGAATTTTGGGAAAACATTTTCTGGTACTTATCCTAGGGAAAGCAATTTGGATGCGAGGCATTTATGAGCCTCATCTCTCCCCTTGCCTTCCTCTGGGTGGGGTTACTGTTACTATCTCTAGTAACCTCCATATTAACTACACTTTTGTTCATTCTTTTTCTTTTGTTCATATTTAGTTCTTGTATTTTTAATATGCTTCTGAGAGTTGCTTCTTCCAGACTCTTGAGTTGTGAAATTCCAACCACTTGGTCAACCTGAAATCACCTGATTCTGATATTCAGCACTGGACACTGCTGCCACCAGCTACAAATCACTTGTCTCTTCTTTTTAGTCCAGACCGATTTGTTATGGCCAGCTATAAACTCCTGGTCATCCTGAAGCAGCTCCAGAAGATGAGACCTTTGTCCCTTTGTCCCAAATGATTCTGGGTTTGGACTGCTTGAAGTGGGAATGATGTAACAATGGCCCAGAGTCCCCCAGGCCTCCACAGTGCTGGTGTTCTATGGATAACTGGCTGCCAGAGGCCAATCTGTTAGTCTGTGATCTCAGGGTTTCCAAGATTTATAATGGGAGTTGGTGGAAGGGGGTTCTGATTCCTGCTTATTGCTTTAAGCAGCATGATCCTGTCACCTACTTGCTTATGCACTTATTCATTAGAGTAGTTCAGGATTTAGCTAAGTTTAGGAGTAGCTAAAGTAGTTCCTGAAAGCTTCCACTGATGTGGCAGGGTTGATTCTAAATGATAGAGGGCAGAGTACAGTTAGTACTAAATTGGGACCAGCCTGAAGGCCTAGGTATCAAAGATGCCCTAGTGGAAAAAATATATATCAGAACTGTGGTGAGAAATCTTCAAACACATGAAAAAGAGAAGGACTGAATGGCACTGACAGAGTGAAGTTTTCTCAAAGTCTATGAGACTAGGCCTAAGTCACATGATCCCTATTCCCAAAAATCTGTAGAATCAGAAGATCAGGTCTTGGGCTGAGGTTACATGAAGTCACATGATCTCTAGGCTTAGAGGTCTCTAAAGGTCAGGTACCCTAAGTCAGATACAGGAGCTGACATGACCCACAGAAAGCAGACAACATCGGTGACCATTGGTCAATGATGGTTACTTCCTTTTAGTCTATCCATTGAAAAAGCTTGGGTCTTTTGTTATTTAAACCTTTCCTGTTTCTGGCTTTTCAGGGCAAGGAGTACCTGTTGAGAGCTGAGATGTCTTCCACATGTGCTTGGGTCTCTCTTTGCAGAGACTAAATAAATGCTTTCTCTTTGTATCTGAAGATGTCTCTGATTGGTTAATTTGGGAAAAGGGCCCAGCACCTGTCCCACACAAGGGGAATTAATTTAAAAAAATTCAAAGTAGGGTGGCCTAGCTATACCATATCTAAAATCATATTATGAAGCAGCAATCTCTAATTATCTAGGAGAATATAAATTACTCTTGGACAGGAACTGTTGTCATTTTTGAAACAGTTGTATCCCAAACATATTTCATTAAAGTTTATTGAACTGAATTGTATGTAGGGATTCTCTCCAGTGCTATAGATGAAAACCATTTATGAATGCCCATGCTGGGTATCTCTAATCTACATCTTACTATAAACTCACTAGCAGAACATCATCCAAAGTTCTGATGGCCTTCTTCACTTTCTCTTGATGTCATAATGATAGAAATAAAACACAGAGACAGTCTAGCAGCTATCCTTCCTTCTTGACACTTCATATATTGTGAAATATTGCAAGTTAATACATACATACATAGCACATGGACAGGTACTCTCAGAGGAAAGACAACCTGAGTTTAAGTACTGCTTCTGACAAGTGTTAGTTATGAATAAATTGTTTAACCTCTCAGTGCTCCACACAAACTTTAAGACAACAATTTTCAAGACATTTGCTGATGTGCTTTTGGTAGAAGTAGCATCCTCAAGGAAATAAATAAATACAACTGCTAAATAAAACAACAATAATTGTTATCATTATTAAAAAATAATTCAATTCAATCTCCTCTTCCAATTATTTGATGACATTTTTTACATTGCTTTACTTCCCTAATTAGCAGTTTATGATGTACTATAACCTATTGTGGTCCACATTAATTAGTCTTATTTTCAGTTGTTCAGACATCATACAATTGCATGATGCACTGTCATACAACATCATTCTGGAAGAACACTGGCACTGAAAACACAGGACTTTTTTTTTTTTCAGGAAGAAGCATGGATTAGTTTATTTTAAATCTTATATATTCCCAAAGCAATACAAATTATCTCCTTTCTCCTTATCATCCCATAGGCCTACAAAGTGAAAGGGAATAAAGAACTCTGATAAAAAGCAAACACAAGAAGAAGACAAGACTAACAAGTAGCTTTTTCTTCTTTCAAAAGAAAGGGCCCTAGGACCTCTTGCAGAAATAAGGAGATTCAACTTGATGATCTCAAAGGTTCCTTCCAGTTCAATGACTTGTCACTTCTACCACGTCTAAATTACAGATATACCAAACTTGCTTTTATGATCTTTGGATCCCAGAATTAAATGATTTATCTTATCACACAAACAGGATTATCTGAGGCAGGATTTGAAGAATTTTCTGACCCCAGATTTTGCTCTATATGAACTATAATATGTCAGTATTAATATCTATCATTGCCCATTTGTCAACATATGGTAATTAAGGAGCTGATTCCTTCAAAACTCCCTGTTTAGAAGCGAATTCTTGAAAAACTTAGTCTCCAAGTTATACATTTTCTTCTTATAACCCAGGAGCACACATTCTTCTAAATTCTATTCCCAACCTTTCATTTTATCCTAAATTACCAACCCATCAGAGAAGAAAGCTGTCAATTTTAACACAAGGAAAGCAGGTCTTAACAAAAAAAAAAAAAAAAAAAAAAAAAAAAAAAAGAGGAATGCTAATAACCTTAATTATGCACTCTACTTACTGTTCTATTGTGGGAAGAAGATACTTTGCATAATTTTCTCCACCCCTCTTTCTTCCCCTTAGAACTACTGAAACCCTTTTCAAATCATTAGTCCTGCCAAATATTGATTATAAAAAGAAATCTCTCCCAGCTGGAGTAGCTATGAGTACCAAATCACACTTCCCAAGAGGGAAAAAAATCCTTTCTACTTTTTCCTTTCTTACAGTTTCCTTCCTAATTTGCCTAAATTTCAGTTCCACACAATATGCTTATTTGAAAGACATATAAATGTATTTTCATTATAGGACATCACAACAAAACCAGTATGTATAAGAAAGTGTTATACAAATATAAGGCATTTTTATAATTCATAATTAAAATTCTCCACCTCCAAGCAGGATGTTAACTCCTTGAGTTTTTTTTTTTCTCTTCTCTATATCTTCAGGCCAAAACCTTATATAGTACACAGATGTCTCATGAATACTTTCGTCAAGAAAAGAGTTTTAAGGTACTAGAAATGGTAAGCACCAAATATAATTACACAAACAAAAAATGAAATTGAATACATTTTAACTGACTAGAAACAACTTATTATTAACATGGAAATTATTCATAAATCATGTTTCTGTGCAAAAGAACAAAATCAAGACAAGAATAGAAGAAAATATAAAACTGTTAAAAGATTGAAATAACAATTATAAGTATTCCAACCTGATATAACTAAATAAGTTATTAGTGCTGAGCTAATGAGTAATTGATAGAAGAACAGGCATCAAGACCAATGATGATTATTTTTTAGAGAAATTTAATGTCTATAATCAATAATCATAGCTGAAATAATGAACTCAAAACTATCTTAAAATAAATACTTAATCAGCTTACCAGGTAAAGAGAAATATGATCATCAAAAGCTATGGTATTTTAGGATATAAGCTTGTTTATAATATCTTATGGAAAAAGATAATATAATAAAGAGAATTCCCTTATGAGAATTCCCATAAGATATGAGATATCAAGAATATGTGGAGAGAAAGACCAGTTTGAAGGAAGTTTGGCAAAGGATCAAACTAATCTAATACATACTGAGGGCATTAAGGGAGAAATTAGGAGGATAGCAAATGGAGGAAATATGGCACTTTGCCAAGAATTTTGTAGCAAACACTTTGCAGGATGAAAGATGATGGAACCATGGCATTTGTACTCTGTCATCTTATTCCCAGATGTGCTGGAAGAAGAAATCTAAGTGAAGAAAATCAAGATAGAAAAATTAGCTAGACCAGGCCATGAAAACTTTGAGCAAATGCAGTAGAACATTATACATATAGTTCTGGCCATGAGTTCAAATTCTTTCAAGACATTTACTAGTTAGATGATCTCAGAGAGTAACTTAACTTCTATTTGCCTTAGTTTCTTCATCTATAAAATGGGGATAATAATATTATCTACCTCTTAGAGTTGTTAGGTTAAAATGAAATCTTATACATAAAATGCTTGGTAAACCTAAAAAGTGCTATGTAAATGCTAGTTATTATTTTCATACTACTGTAAATTGAGGCATTGATTTTCTTTTTTTTTCAAGTCTCTTGCAGATTTATTTTTTTTCACTTTGCTAAGTTTTTTTATTAATTTTATAATTAAATTTTTTGACAGTATATATGCATGAATAATTTTTAAATAACATTATCTCTTGTATTCATTTTTCCAAATTTTCCCTCCTTCCCTCTAATCCCTCCCCTAGATGACAGGCAATCCCATACATTTTACATGTATTATAGTATAACCTAGATACAATATATATGTGTAAATCCAATTTTCTCTTTGCACGTTAAGTATTGGATTCCATGGTACCCTGGGTAGATAGACAGTAGTGCTAATATTTTACATTCGATTCCCAGTGTTCCTTCTCTGGGTTGTTTCTGTCTAGTTGTTTCTGTCCATCATTGATCAGCTGGAAGTGATTTGGATCTTCTTTATGTTGAAGATATCCACTTCCATCAGAATACGTCTTCATACAGTATTGTTGTTGAAGCGTATAGTGATCTTCTGGTTCTGCTCATTTCACTCAGCATCAGTTCATGCAAGTCTCTCCAAGCCTTTCTGAATTCATCCTGCTGGTCATTTCTTACAGAGCAATAATATTCTATAACCTTCATATGCCACAATTTACCCAACCATTCTCCAATTGATGGACATCCATTCATCTTCCAGTTTCTAGCCACTATGAAAAGAGCTGCCACAAACATTTTGGCACACACAAGTCCCTTTCCCCTCTTTAGTATTTCTTTGGGATATAAACCCAGTAGTAGCACTGCTGGATCAAAGGGTATGCACAGTTTGATAACTTTTTGGGCATAGTTCCAAATTGTTCTCCAGAATGGCCAGATTCTTTCACAACTCCACCAACAATGTATTGGTGTCCCAGTTTTCCCACATCCCCTCCAACATTCATAATTGTTTGTGACTGTCATCTTAGCCAATCTGACAGGTGTGTAGTTGTATCTCAGAGTTGTCTTAATTTGCATTTCTTTGATCAGTAGTGATTTGGAACACTCTTTCATATGAGTGGATATAGTTTCAATTTCATTATCTGAGAATTGTCTGTTCATATCCCTTGACCATTTATCAATTGGAGAATGGTTTGATTTCTTATAAATTAGCATCAATTCTCTTTATATTTTGGAAATGAGGCCTTTATCAGAACCTTTAACTGTAAAAATATTTTCCCAATTTGTTACTTCCCTTCTAATCTTGTTTTCATTAATATTGTTTGTACAGAAACTTTTTAGTTTGATGTAATCAAAATCTTCTATTTTGTAATCAATAATGATCTCTAGTTCTTCTCTAGTCATGATTCCTTCCTCCTCCACAGGTCTGAAAGGTAGACTATCCTATGTTCGTCTAATTTATTTATGATCTCGTTCTTTATGCCTAAATCATTTTGATCTTATCTTGGTATATGGTATTACATGTGGATCCATATCTAATTTCTGGCATACTAATTTCCAGTTTTCCAAACAGTTTTTTTCAAATAATGAATTTTTATCCCTAATGTTGGTATCTTTGGGTTTATCAAACACTAGATTTCTATACATGTACCCCTATTTGTCCTTTGTACCTAATCCGTTCCACTGATTGATCGGTCTATTTCTTAGCCAATACCAAATGGTTTTGGTGACTGCTGCTATATAATATAGCTTTAGATCAGGTATACCTAGACCACCTTCATCTGACTTTTTTTTTTTTTCATTAATTTCCTTGAAATTCTCGACCTTTTATTCTTCCATATGAACTTTGTTGTTATTTTTTTCTAGGTCACTAAAATAGTTTCTTGGGAGTCTGATTGGATATAGCACTAAATAAATAGATTAGTTTGGGGAGTATTGTCATCTTTATCATATTCGCTGGGCCTATCCACGAGCACTGGATGTCTTTCCAATTATTTAAATCTGACTTTATTTTTGTGGCAAGTGCCTTGTAATTTTGTTCATACAATTCCTGACTTTTCTTTGGTAGATGGATTTCCAAATGTTTTATACTCTTGACATTTATTTGGAATGGAATTTCTCTTTGTATCTCTTGCTGTTGCAATTTATTGGTGATGTATAAAAATTCTGATGATTTATGTGGATTTATTTTGTACCCAGCAACTTTGCTAAAGTTGTGAATTATTTCTAATAACTTTTTATTAGAATCTCTGGGGTTTTCTAAGTATACCATCATATCATCTTCAAAGACTGAGAGTCTTGAAAGGCATTGATTTTCCAAGTATCTAATCCTAAGTACAGAAAAAAAAAAAAAAAAACAACTTGAATTTTATTTTTACCAAATAAAAGTGACTGAGAAAATTTCAATAACTATCAATATATTTGCTTACTTTCTCAACTTTCTCAACAGCATATACATTTTAAGAGAAAAAAATATATATATATATATATGTGTGTATATGTATATATATATATATATATATATATATATATATATATATATATATATATATATATATATATATATATGTATATATGAATTAAAGGACAAAATAGTCTTTTCACCAGCAGTATTCTATAGAAGACTACTTTACTGTTTTACTTTATGACTTTTTTACTTTACTTTACTACTAAATGATTACAGAATAATGTAGAGAGTACAAAATTTAATCATGTTTATTGTTGATTATAAAAATAGAATTTGAATTAACACATTAAAATATCACCTCTAACAATTCCTCTCCTTTGCATATGTAAAAAATTATACATTACTCTAAAGATATAAAAGAAAAATTTTATTCAATAACCATCTAATCAGTGATATTAAATAAAAAATAAAACATAAGATGTAGATTTGCTATAGATGTTTTCCAAAGTCATATAGATATATAGTATAGAGTCCAATTTGAAGAGCATATGCTGTAAAGATGCTACTATTTCTTGAGGATGTACAATTGCATCAAACCCCACAATTTTAAGTAGTTTCTTCAATAAAATCCTATATTTGAGACAAGAAAAATCATTGGAGTTCAATCTCATTTTACTAATGAGGAAGTTGAGGCTCAGAGAATTTATGTGACTTTGTGACCAATGGTCATATAAACTTAAATGTCAGAATCAATACTTGATCTCAAAAGGGTTTGGTTTAATTGTCCAAAGAAGAAAATCCAAAACAATAAGGAATGCCTTCTTCCTCCATTTCCAGCTTCCCCACTATGATATACTGTTAGGTTCTTACTAAGTGCTAATGAGATAATGAGATATTAGGTTTTTACTAAGTGCTAAGTTGGTACTTAACAATTCTTTGGTTCCAGCCTTTACTGGGAGTTTTACTTGTGAATTCCTGGGGAAGAGCTTGCATGCTTAGGAGGAGCAAGTTCATTGGTTGAAGTAATTTTTCCCAGAAGCCCTTGCATTATCCCACGCCCATTCTCTGGGAGGATAAAAGAGGGCAGCTCTGGAGGAAAGAGGGAGTTATTTTCTGGACAAGACGTGAGGTGGCTCTCTGCAGGAAGGGAAGTCGGCTCTCTACAGGAAGAAGAATCTGTCTGAGAGACTTGAGTTCACACAGCAGATCTCCTCCCAGAGAGTGATCAGCAGTTTCTGGAGACAACAGCACATTACATATTGGCGTCCACAATGTGGGGCAAGGACTTTTGCTTATCCGACAAGGACTTATTCTGAGCCCTTCACAGGAGCTAGCCCAGACCTTCACATTTAAGGTCTTATTCTGAGCCCTTCAGAGGAGCTAGACCAGACCATCGCATTTTGGCACCCAAACAGGGACAGACATGATCCTGATTCCAGTGGAAAAGCCTCCAATCTAGATCTCAGTCTCTCTGACCCAGAACTGTGAGTAACAAGGAAACTTTGTTTAATATTAAGTGAGCGTTCTAATAGACAAATAAGGAACTTAACTTGTTAAGGGCTAAACCAGCAATCTCTTATAGTGAAATGAGGCAAACACTTTCTGTTCAAGGAAAATGTTTAGAGAGCATCATCAAGGTTATGAAAAGCCAAGGATTGATTATAATTTTGGAGGAGATTACTGAACTTTTAAAAACTGTGAAGGTCATATGTTCTTGTTTTTCTCTGGAAAAAGAATTGGATCTAGATGAATGGGAATTAGTAGGAAAGCAATTAGGTGAACACTACAATTGCCCTTGTGACATTTTGCCCTTTGGTTCCAGATCAAACTCAATTTCCAAAGATATACTTCGTACCTACAATTTAATCCAAATGGCCTTTAAAAAAAAATGTTATCCTAAAGGAAGAGAAGAAGGAGCAAAATGGGGAAGTGTCAACTAAACTAGGTGAAAAGGATGAATCAGATAACAATGAAGTTAAGTACAATTCTGAGCAATATGAGCATTTCCCATCTCCTCCCCTCAATTAACCCTTCAGGGGTGGAGCAAGAAGGAGGAGGGGAAGAGGCAGAAACATAAACAGAATCGCCTGTGTAACAGCCTAAGTCTATGACAAGATTAGAAAAAGCATTGGTTAAAGCTAACAGAGAAGAACAGGATATAAGTGATTTTATACATGCATATCCTGTGATTGAAGATATTGACTCTGTAGGTCAAAAAAGGAAAAGATATACACTTTTAGATTTGAATAAAATTAAAGATTTGAAAAAAGGTTGTACCCTTTATGGGGGCTACATCAGCTTATGTTAAAATGTTACTAGATGGTTTGTCTTATGAAGTCCTAACCCGAATGATTGGAAAATCCATAACAAGGACATGTCTAGAACCTGGACAAAATTTATTATGGCTTATGGAGTTTCATGAATTATGTAAAATCCAAGTCAGATGCAATCAGGAAATAGGAGTTAACACAAAATTCATTTTTGAGCACTTAGCTGGTGAAGGTCAGTATGGAGAGAATTCAGAAAACATTAATTATACCATGACAATATATGAGCAAATTGCTAAGGCTGCAATAAAAACTTGGGGTGTTCTCCCTGTACAGAAAGATTGGGGAGAGACTTTCACTAAAATAGAGCAAGGTCCCAATGAACCTTTTTCAGATTTTGTGGGACGTTTGCAAACTGCTGTCAAAAGAACTTTTGGAGAAAATGCAGCTACAGAAATAATGAACAGACATCTGGCTAAGGAAAATGCCAATGAGATTTGCAAAAGAATTATATGGGGATTAGACAAAGATGCTCCTTTAGAGGAGATCATAAGACGCTGTGCCACAGTGGGAACAAATGCTTTTTACACCCAGACTATGATGAACATGGAAAGACAGAGTCCCTCCTGGCAAGGGACTTCTAGAGAAACTCGGTGATGTTTTCAATGTGGAAAAATTAGACATCTAAGAGCTCAGTGTAGATATGGAGATACAGTGAGAAGACAGGGTGAAAGAAGACCTAAAACCCCATGTCCAAAATGCAACAGAGGACTCCATTGGGCATCAGAGTGTAGAATATATAATTCAGGGAAATGGGATGAGGAGCCCAGGTCCAGGGCCGCAGGCAAAAAAGACTTGGGGCATGATGGCAGCTGATGTTACACCCAAAGAGCCTTTAGAAGGCCAGGATTCTGATTTGATCAACCAGCAGAAAAGCAATCACATGGCAGAAAGGGATTACCTGATAAGTCAGCCAAAAGGCAATCAGATTGCTTACACTTGGGGAGAATACAGGCCTTTTAAACCAACAGGGCTGTGTCCAGTGCAAACAACTTCAATGTAATTGCCAGATGATGAGAAGAGATTTAGAAAGTGGTAAATAGAAGGTAATTAGATAGGTTAACTGCCTGGGAGAGAGGGTTTGCTTGTATTTCTTCAGATGGAGAAGGAATCAGATGGCTGCCAACGAGTCGTATTCGCCTTGTCAATCTGAGAGAGACAGAAAAAGAGAAAGACCTCAAAACAAAGGAGAAAATCTAAGAAACATCTGACACTGAAAAAGCATGGCTAATAAGAAGACTGTTAAAGAACTTTAAAACCAGCAGGAATCATTGGATTTCCTAACACAAGATGAGACTAATGGACAATGGACTTATGGACATTTAGAAATTCTCAATTTATGATTATTTGATCATATTATTTGTTACATACTTCTAGCATGTATTATGTTACTATGTTACTAAGTGTTTATGTAATCTATGTAATTATGTGTAATGCCTCCCATATTGATGGATTTATGTTTCAAGGTCATGACCACCCTATGTTCTAAATCAAAAGAAAAGGGGAGATGTTAGGTTCTTACTAAGTGCTAATGAGATAATGAGATATTAGGTTTTTACTAAGTGCTATGTTGGTACTTAACAATTCTCTGGTTCCCACCTTTACTGGGAGTTTTACTTGTGAATTCCTGGGGAAGAGCTTGCATGCTTAGGAGGAGCAAGTTCATTGGTTGAAGTAATTTTTCCCAGAAGCCCTTGCATTATCCCACGCCAATTCTCTGGGAGGATAAAAGAGGGCAGCTCTGGAGGAAAGAGAGAGTTTTTTCTGGACAAGACGTGAGGTGGCTCTCTGCAGGAAGGGAAGTCGGCTCTCTACAGGAAGAAGAATCTGTCTGAGAGACTTGAGTTCACACAGCAGATCTCCTCCCAGAGAGTGATCAGCAGCTTCTGGAGACAACAGCACATTACATATTGGCGTCCACAATGTGGGGCAAGGACTTTTGCTTATCCTGACAAGGACTTATTCTGAGCCCTTCAAGGAGCTAGACCAGACCATCGCAATATACATTAAGTTGAGAATCTATAGAGATAATATCTAACAGTACATAAAATACTGAAAATTATTTCACTGAAAATAGCCAGTGGGTTGGGTTCAGAATTGAAGAGCAAGAAACACATAGTTGGTTAGCTTTTAGAAAATTAGGAAATTATTTTAATGACTCCAAGGTCTTCCCTGAAACAAAGACACAACATTTTCCAGGGTGGGAGAAGTGGTTTAGAAAACTAGTCTTCAATTTGGGAAGATTTAAGTGCTACCTCTGGGAGGAAAAAAAAAAAAAGTTATGTGACCTTGGACAAGCATTTAACTTTTCTGTGTTTTGACATTTCTCTAATATTATAAGCCTTAGGCAAGCTGTTATCTGCAATGGAGGACAATTTTTATTGCCTAAATAAATTCAGTCTCAAGTTTGGACCCATCCCCACCCTAAATTTTTGAAATTGTTATGTGAGTTCTTGTTACAGCACATGCCAGCCTCCAAAGAACTGAAACCGAAGTTTTCCCAATGAAAAATGGAAAGGCATGTGGTGAGCATGAACAGGTTACAATATATTACAAATTACAGTATAAAGTATAAAGTATATATATATATATACATATATGTATATATATACATATACACACACATATATATATATATACACATATACATATATATACATATATATGTATATATATATATATATAATATATATAGTATATAGCATAAATCAGTGCTTATGCATAAGAAGCAATTTTAAAATATGTCATCAGAAAAAAGAATGCCTAGGGAGAAAAAAGACTGAAAAAGTGGCATAGTGAGACAGAGGGATAGCTGGTAGTTAATTGATCATCCTTCCCTCTCTCCCTGCCTCAGAAAGTTTCATTTTGACTCCCAAGAAGAATTTAAGGAAGGATGAAGCAGAGATTTTCACAGGAAGAGAAAACATAATCTATATTTTTGGATTAAGTAGAAATACTGTTAAGCTCACAAGACCATCAGGTACTGTTAACACCAAGCAAGTGCATACCACTTAGGGGGCATATGATATATTCTTGTTGAATTGAACTATTCAATGCATTTAACATTTACATCTCATTAATTTCTCCATATAATTATGAATAATCATAATTTAAACACAATATGGGAGCCCTAGTAGGAACATTTTCAAATATATGGCAAGCTTTAGATCATACTAAAATGAGTGATATTATGTGAAATTCAATCACATCAGGAATGTCATTGTTCAGAAGTTTTAAATGTGAAAAAATATAGCATCCATTTTGCTTTGAAAATGTCCACTTTTTAAAAATAGGTCACAAATCCCACACATGAAATGTCAACAAAATCTCTAACAAACAAAACTGCTTTGGAAGCCCCTTTCTTCTCTGTGCATGTAGGGATTTTAGAAATATCCTCAAATGACTGTCTTTTCATATTCTTTCTGAAATTATCATATCCTCCAGCTCTGTAGTGATGTAGAATTCATTATTGCAATGGGGCTACTGTTATCATTTGTTGTGCCTCCCAGATTTTAGAGGATATGAGATGAGGCACATTGGAATTACATTAAGATAAGAACAAACATTTAGTGATTTTTTTTTGATATCTTTATTCTGCATAGTCTTAATTGCACTTAAAAAGAGGGTTGGGTTTGGTTTTAATTTTTTAAATCGTATTCTGTAGCACAGTTATAAAATAAAAGTTTTCCTAGACAATTAAAAAGAATTGTGCAAAAATAAAACATTCAGGCAAAACAAACTCCTGATGCGCTTCACATATTTCTGACTGAAGATGAAGCCAACAAGAACTGTAATGAAGGTTCCAAGGAGTTTAATCAATGTCCAGAGGAGAAGAGAAATCATATTTGCCTTTAGGTATTACATCAGGTCACACTTTCTTGGCTAAGCAGACTGAATATGGCACAGTTTGAGTAAAAGTCCTCACAACCTAAATCTATGTTTTCCTACTGCTTTGTTTTCTCTGCAGTGAATTCAGCATAAAAGAGTATTTGAAGAAGTATTAGCTTTATTTTGAGACCCAAGACTGAGAGTTCCAGGTGGTATGAACTCATAGTCTTTAGCATATAGGAACTAAATCTACGGTTTTATTAGCACAGGGAACTTCCAGCTCCAGGCAAAATGAAGAAGTGGAAAAAGTTATTTCCTTGATCTTCCAACCCACCTTTCTAGAACATAAACAATCTACCACACTGTCAGCAATAAATGCCCAGTACTGAAAAAAAGTAATCAGATAAAATAATACAAAGAACCTACTGTTGCCCATACCAAAGGTATTTGCATTTTGAAAGTGTATATACAGATAATATAATGTATTGCTAATAGGTACATTTCAGATTGCATGTTGTTTTTTTTTTTTTTTTTTGTGGAAAGGGATCTTGGGCTTAGATAGAGGTTAGATAGAGGAGAGAGGCTGCTCAGGGATCAGTTAATGTTGTCTGGCTATGGCTGGTATGAATTATAGGACTTGATATACAATCATAGGACAATGATTGAAGACTGTAATTCCCTCAACAAATGATTAGAACAAAGCTTCTTAACCTGTAGGTCAGGACCCATATGAGGTCATATAACTGTATGTGAGATCCTGAAAAATTTGGCAATAGTGAAAGATGTTAAATATTCCGTCAAGATTTAATTATTTATGTAAAAATAAACAAGTATATCCATCTCATTATTATGTAAATTTGCTTTTGTTTCTACTGAATGGTAAAAGTATATATATATCAAAGAATTGTTTTAAAATAAATTTGTTTATATTTTATTATCAGTAAATGTTTGATTAGTATACTTATTTTATTACATATATACTCATATTTGGATAACAATTTCTTGGGTAAAAAGGAATTGCAAGTGCAAAAAGTATAAATTCTAGATTAGAGCACCAATGATTACAAAGCCAGTAAATGTCAGTAGCAGGACCTGATGCAAGGGTTGTCTTGCATATATCTGATGCTTAATAATAATAATATTAACAATAAAGTTAAATTATTACATTCAATGGAAAGTAGCGGATCACTGAAATCATGTAAAACAGAGAGAAGTAGGCATTATATCGATCTGTGAGACTGCCACTGAGAATAGATTCAATAGTACAGTGAAAATAAACTCTTGTAAGTGTTCCCCAAAGTAATAGTGTTTGTACACATCCTTAGCTATCCAGAAAACAAATAAAATCCAGGTATCACCCAATATGACATCACAAAATCAGGCATGGAACCTCTCTGATTTCTTTCAGTCTAATATAATCTTCAAGATAATATTGGCACTGAAATTCCAATGCATATTTCCTCAAGCCAGCACTTTTTGAATGCCATCCACAAACAATGATTTGTTGCTATACCTATCTGCACAATGATCTATTTTCTTCTTGCCTGATAGGAATATGATTCATGGCATTTCAGGAAATGACTTTTGTCACAATAAAACTCCTCAGCCCTCCATTTGGCATTTCCCTAGTCTCACAAAACTGTTTATTGCTTCACAAATTTTTCTATCCTTCCATAATCCTTAGTTAATACAGCTCCTATCCTCTCCTATTTATAGGTTATAGAAAGGGAAAGGAAAAAGAAGTCTTTCTTGATGATTCATTGCCCACAGCCCTTTGATGGAATGAAAACTGCTTCTGCTTCTGATTTTATCCTCTTGAGTCCTAAACTGAATAATATTTATTGAGATCTATGAACTTTAACTTATACTTTAATTGGAAGTCACAGGGAACAGGAAGCCATGACTCTCAAGCTTCTTTTATTCTCTCTAACCAGTTATTTGAAAGGAGAAACAATCAGACTCTAAAAATTAATGGCAGAAGTGGGAATTACTGGTCATTGCAATGATCCCAAGGTGATACATACAGATTTTAAGGCAGGTAGTAAGACTAGCTTTTCATGGTTAAAGATAGAAATATTTTCTTCAGACTCTCAGTTCTTTAGTTTCAGAGGGACTTTATAGTGTGTGTATGTGAGCTTTTTCTTTTTCTTTTCCTAAACTTATATTTGTTTGTTCTTCCTTCCCTCTAGGTCGTCTTCTTCTTTTAAATGTATATGAAGATGTAAAAAGTATTTCTTCATGTGGGAGTTCTCCTAAATTATGTATTTTTCTCAACCCACTTCAATACTCTGCCATGAAAGAACATACTGAAAAGTATATTCTACCTTATCAGAAAATTAAACAATCATACCAGACAACACCACTAAGAGAATAATAACATTTCTGTAGCATTTTCAGGTTATTATTGAATTGTATTTACAAGCTCATAAAATAGATAATAAAGGTATTAATATCCTCATTTTAGAGAATGAGGAAAATGAGGTTCAAAGAATTTAGTTGATTTTTACTTAATTAATTTATTCCATTATGTTACAGAATCTCAGAGTGACTTCTGAGCCTAGTAGGTTTTAAGCTGTGTCTAAGCAAGACTATAATTTTCATCATCATCTCAAAGAAGCAATATTATAAATTTTTTCTTAAATATTTTCTATGGAAGTCAAATCACTGCCTCCTGTGGAAAGGATCTTAGTTATGTATAGAGGTCAGAAACTTTTCCATAACCAAGCCAAATGGCCTTGTCTGCAACATCTACCCTTTGAAAGAAATCTTCTCCCATATAAATCTTCCATACAACTGCTCTTCAAATACTTGAAGTCTGTTATCATGTCCCTATATCTAATCTGTTCTTCTACTGGTTAAATATCCCAGTGCCTTTAAAGAACCCTAGCTCTTAAGGGGTTCAACTTCCTATCTTTGTGTAGGTAACTTCCAAATTAAGGTATCCAGTCCTTCTCTTTCCTGATTTTGTGGTGTATCTCCAACTGACTATTGAGCATATCTATCCAGATATATTATGACATCTTAAACTTAACATATCTAAATTAGAACTCTTAATCTTTTCCACTAAAATAATTTCTTCTAATTTCCCTGTTCTTGTGCGTGATACAACCATTCCTTCAGTCACCTAAGCTTGCAACTTGCAATTGACTTCAGGTCCTTATCAAGTCTTGTATAGACAATAGCCTCCTAATGGGTCTTGCAGTCTAAAGTCTCTCCTCTTTCTAGTTTTTCCTCCATACAACTGCCAACTGATATTCCTAAAGCAACAGAAATCTGTTTTTTATTATTTTATTTTTAATTGAAAATTTCAAAACAAATTCAAGGATAATTTTTCAACATTGACCCTTACAAAACCTTGTGTTCCAATTTTCCCCTCTTCTGCTCACCTCCTCTTCTAAATGGCAAGTAATCCAATATATGTTAAACCTGGTAATATATGTAAATCTAATATAGGCATATATATTTATACAATTATCTTGCTTCACAAGAAAAATCAGATCAAAAAGGAAAAAGAAAATGAGAAAGAAAATAAAATTAAATCAGAAGAAGTGAAAATTATTTGTTGTGATTCAGACTTAGTTCTCACTGTCCTCTCTCTGTGTGTAGATGGTCCTCATCATCACAAGATCATTTAAACTGCCCTACATCATCTATTGTTGAGAAGAGCCCCATCCATCAGAACTGATCAATGTATAATCTTGCTGTTGGCATGTACAATGATCTCTTGGTTCTGCTCATTTCACTTAGCATCAGTTCATGTAAGTCTCTCCAGGCCTCTCTGAAATCACCTTGCTGATTGTTTCTTATAGAATAATAATATTCTATAATGTTCATATACCATAACTTATTCAGCTATTCTCCAACTAATGGGCATCTACTCAGTTTCCATTTTCTAGCCATTACAAAAAGACTGCCACAAACATTTTTGCACATGTAAGTCCCTTTCCCTCCTTTAAGATATCTTTGGGATATAAATCCAGTAGAGACACTGATGGATCAAAGTCCATGCACAGTTTGATAACCCTTTGAGCATAGTTCCAAATTGCTCTCCAGAATGGTTGTATTACTTCACAATTCCCCCAGCAATGTATTAGTGTTCCAGTTTTCCCACATTCCCTTCAACATTCATCAATATCTTGTCTTGTCTCTTAGGCAATCCTTTCTGCAAAAATCTAAAGAAACTTTAGTTTCTCATTGTTAGAATTTAAGCTGCTGAAGGAGGGGACTATTTCACTATTATCTTTGGGTCCTACAGTATTTGCTATGTAGTAAGTGATTAAGAGGTGCTCCATTGAATTGAATAACAGTTTATATGTCTTTTACTTAACTTTCAAGAACTGTTTTTTATTATAGGTAAAGAATATATTTTCTAATGCCCCTCAACCCCAGCCTGTAAACATTTTCAAGGAAGAAATCCTTGGTTTATTTAGACTTTGTATCTTTCCAAGTGCCTGACACAGTGCTTTGTCTATGTCAGGGGCTGAGAAGAGTACCAGGATATCTAGGCTCAGATCCCAATATGAACTTCTAATTGGCTCTGTGATCAGCACAGCAGGGTATCGATGTTCTTATTCTTTTATGAGTGATGAATCCCTTTGGCAGAGAGGGAAAACCTATGGGCACTTCAAAATAATGTCTTCAAAATAAAAAAAGGAAGGAAGGAAATAAAAGGGAAAAAAAAAGAAAGAAGGAAAGAAAAAAAAAAACACTTGTTATCTGCTTTGCTTGATTTCAACTTTAGGAACCTCTTAGTTGCCCTGGGATAAGCTAATTCCTGAAATTTAATCATCATGGATCATCCTTGATGGCAGGAAATACAGAATTAGTAATTTTAACTGTAAATCTGTAAATGTAAATGGGATGAACGATCCCATCAAACGGAGACGGATAGCAGATTGGATCAAAAAGCAGAACCCTACAATATGTTGCCTACAGGAAACACACTTAAAGCAGGGAGATACATACAGAATAAAGGTAAAAGGTTGGAACAGAGCCTATTATGCTTCAGGTAAAGCCAAAAAAGCAGGGGTAGCTATCCTTATCTCAGATCAAGCAAAAGCAGAAGTAGATCTTGTTTAAAAAGATAAGGAAGGAAACTATATCCTGCTGAAAGGTAGCATAATAATGAAGCCATATCAATACTAAACATATATGCACCATGTGGTATAGCATCTAACTTTCTAAAGGAAAAGTTAAGAGAACTGCAAGAAGAAATAGACAGTAAAACTATAATAGTGGGAGATCTCAACCTTGCACTCTCAGATTTAGACAAATCAAACCACAAAACAAACAAGAAAGAAATTAAAAAAGTAAATAGAATATTAGAAAAACTAGGTATGATAGACCTTTGGAGAAAACTGAATGGCAATAGAAAGGAATATACTTTCTTCTCAGCAGTTCATGGATCCTATACAAAAATTGACCATATATTAGGACATAAAGATCTCAAAATTAAATGTAGGAAGGCAGAAATAATAAATGCCTTCTTCTCAGATCACAATGCAATAAAAGCTACATTCAGTAAAAAGTTAGGGGTAAATAGACCAAAAAGTAATTGGAAACTGAATAATCTCATCTTAAAGAATGACTGGGTGAAAGAGCAAATTATAGAAACAATTAACAATTTCACCCAAGATAATGACAATGATGAGACATCATATCAAAATCTGTGGGATACAGCTAAAGTGTCAATAAGGGGAAATTTTATATCTTTAGATGCTTATTTGAAGAAAATTGAGAAAGAGAAGATTAACGAATTGGGCTTACAACTTAAAAGGCTAGAAAAAGACCAAATTATAAACCCCCAACCAAAAATTAAACTTGAAATACAAAAATTAAAAGGAGAAATCAATAAAATTTAAAGTAAAAAAAACTATTGAATTAATAAATAAAACCAAGAGTTGGTTTTATGAAAAAGCCAATAAAATAGATAAACCTTTGGTAAATTTGATCAAAAAAAAGAAAGAGGAAAATCAAATTGATAGTCTTACAAATGAAAAGGGGGATCTTTCCACCAATGAAGAGGAAATTAGAGAAATAATAAGGAGTTACTTTGCCCAACTTTATGCCAATAAATTTGATAACTTAAGTGAAATGGATGACTTCCTCCAAAAATATAGGCTCCCTAGATTAACAGAGGAGGAGATAAATTGCTTAAATAGTCCCATTTCAGAAAAAGAAATAGAACAAGCTATTAATCAACTCCCCAGGAAAAAATCCCCAGGGCCAGATGGATTCACATGTGAATTCTACCAAACATTTAAAGAACAATTAGCCCCAATGTTATATAAATTATTTGAAAAAATAGGGGATGAAGGAGTCCTACCAAACTCCTTTTATGACACAGACATGGTACTGATACCTAAACCTGGTAGATCGAAAACTGAGAAAGAAAATTATAGACCAATCTCCTTAATGAATATTGATGCTAAAATCTTAAATAAGATATTAGCAAAAAGACTTCAGAAAATCATCTCCAAGATAATACACTATGATCAAGTAGGATTTATTCCAGGAATGCAGGGCTGGTTTAATATTAGGAAAACTATTAATATAATTGACCATATTAATAATCAAATTAATAAGAACCATATGATCATCTCAATAGATGCAGAAAAAGCATTTGACAAAATCCAACATCCATTCCTACTAAAAACTCTTGAGAGTATAGGAATAAATGGACTATTGCTTAGAATAATCAGGAGCATATATTTAAGACCTTCAGTAAGCATAATATGCAATAGAAATAAACTGCAACCTTTCCCAGTAAGATCAGGAGTGAAACAAGGTTGCCCACTATCACCATTACTATTCAATATAGTACTAGAAACTCTAGCCTCAGCAATAAGAGCCGAGAAAGAGATTCAAGGAATTAGAGTAGGAAATGAGGAAATGAAACTATCACTTTTTGCAGATGACATGATGGTATACTTAGAGAACCCCAAAGACTCTGCTAAAAAGCTACTAGAAATAATTCAAAATTTCAGCAAAGTGGCAGGATACAAAATAAATCCACATAAATCCTCGGCATTTTTATATATCACTAACAAAATGCAACAGCAAGAGATACAAAGAGAAATTCCATTCCAAACAAATGTTGAGAGTATAAAATATTTGGGAATCCATCTACCAAAGAAAAGTTAGGAATTATATGAGAAAAATTACAAAACATTTGCCACAAAAATAAAATCAGACTTAAATAATTGGAAAGACATTCAGTGCTCTTGGATAGGCCGAGCGAATATAATAAAGATGACAATACTCCCCAAACTAATCTATTTATTTAGTGCTATACCAATCAGACTCCCAAGAAACTATTTCAATGACCTAGAAAAAATAACAACAAAATTCATATGGAAGAATAAAAGGTCGAGAATTGCAAGGGAACTAATGAAAAAAAAACTCAGAGGAAGGTGGTCTAAGTCTACCTGATCTAAAGCTATATTATATAGCAGCAGTCACCAAAACCATTTGGTATTGGCTAAGAAATAGACCGGTAGATCAGTGGAACAGATTAGATACAAAGGACAAAAAGGGGTACATCTATAGCAATCTAATCTTTGACAAACCCAAAGATTCCAATATTAGGGATAAAAATTCATTATTCGGAAAAAACTGTTGGGAAAACTGGAAATTAGTATGGCAGAAATTAGATATGGATCCACACTTAACACCATATACCAAGATAAGATTAAAATGGATCCATGATTTAGGCATAAAGAGGGAGATAATAAATAGATTAGAGGAACAGAGGATAATCTACCTCTCAGACTTGTGGAGGAGGAAGGAATTTATGACCAGAGGAGAACTAGAGATCATTATTGATCACAAAATAGAAGATTTTGATTACATCAAACTAAAAAGTTTCTGTACAAATAATACTAATGCAAACAAAATTAGAAGGGAAGTAATAAATTGGGAAAATATTTTTAAAAACAAAGGTTCTGACAAAGGTCTCATTTCCAAAATATATAGAGAACTGACCATAATTTATAAGAAACCGAACCATTCTCCAATTGATAAATGGTCAAAGAATATGAACAGACAATTCTCAGAGGAAGAAATTGAAACTATATCCACTCACATGAAAGAGTGTTCCAAATCACTACTGATCAGAGAAATGCAAATTAAGACCACTCTGAGATACCACTACACACCTGTCAGATTGGCTAAGATGACAGGAACAAATAATGATAAATGTTGGAGGGGATGTGGGGAAATTGGGACACTAATACATTGCTGGTGGAGTTGTGAAAGAATCCAGCCATTCTGGAGAGCAATCTGGAATTATGCCCAAAAAGTTATCAAACTGTGCATACCCTTTGACCCAGCAGCGCTACTACTGGGATTATACCCCAAAGAAATACTAAAGAGCGGAAAGAGACATATATGTGCCAAAATGTTTGTGGCAGCTCTTTTTGCTGTAGCTAGAAACTGGAAAATGAATGGATGTCCATCAGTTGGAGAATGGTTGGGTAAATTGTGGTATATGAAGGTTATGGAATATTATTGCTCTGTAAGAAATGACCAGCAGGAGGAATACAGAGAGGCCTGGAGAGACTTAAATCAACTGATGCTGAGTGAAATGAGCAGAACCAGAAGATCACTGTACACTTCAACAACAATACTGTATGAGGATGTATTCTGATGGAAGTGGAAATCTTCAACATAAAGAAGATCCAACTCACTTCCAGTTGATCAATGATGGACAGAGGTAGCTACACCCAGAGAAGAAACACTGGGAAGTGAATGTAAATTGTTAGCACTAATATCTGTCTGCCCAGGTTGCATGTACCTTCGGATTCTAATGTTTATTGTGCAACAAGAAAATGATATTCACACACATGTATTGTACCTAGACTATATTGTAATACATGTAAAATGTATGGGATTGCCTGTCATCGGGGGGAGGGAATAGAGGGAGGGGGGGTAATTTGGAAAAATGAATACAAGGGATAATATTATAAAAAAAAATATATATATATATATATATAATAAAAAAAATTAAAAAAAAAAAAAAAAAAAAAAGAAAATAATGTCCAAGCTCTTTTTTCCCTCACATTTTTCAGGGAGTCTGATTATTCTCAAATTGTCTCTCCTGGATCTGTTTCCAGGTCTGTTGTCTTTCTAGTAAGGTACTTGACATTCTTTTCAATTGTTTCATTTCTCTGGTTTTGCTTGACTACCTCTTGGTTTCTCCTTGAGTCATTCATTTCTACTTGTTCCAGTCTAATTTTCAATGATGTATTTTCTTCACTCACTTTTTTTATATCTCTTTGTAATTGTCCAATTGGGTTTTTATCTTCTATGGAATTTTTTTCCCATTTTATCCATTTTATTTTTTAGAGAGCTGTTTTCTTTTTCCAGCTCACTAATCCTGTTTTCCTTGGAGTTGTTTATCTTTTCCAGCTCACTAATCTTGTTTCTCAATGATTTGATTTCTTTATCCACTCTGTCTTTGAATGCATGGGATTACTTCTCCAGGCTCTCTTTCCAAGCCTCCCTTTCCTTTTCCCATTTCTCTTCCAGCTCTCTTGTGAGAGCCTTTTTGATTTCCTCTATGAGATTCTTTTGTATTGAGGAGCAGCTCATATCCCTCTTAGGGGATTCATCTGGGGACAGTCTGTTTTTAGTCTCCTCAGTGTTTGAAGTCTGCTCTCTCTCTCCATACAGAAGCTGTCAATGGTTAGAGCACTTTTGAACTTTTTGTTCATTTTGTCAGAGTAGGAATCGAAGAAAACAAACTGACAAGAGAAACAATTGGTCTGTTTTGGGGGGGATGGGACTGGATGGTGTTAATGGGCTTCCTCTACAGACTGGGGGTAGGGCAGCAGAGAGCCACTAACAGAACAGCAATGACTGTACTGAGTCTGTGCTCTGAGGCTCTGAGAAAGCACTGAGTCAGTCCAGGTGGGGGTTGGGAGTGGCCGGGTTCTGAGAGACGCTGGCTTTCTGGGGTTTTAATCTTAACCTCCGGTGTTTACACCCTCTCTGCTGCTCCTGGCTTGCTGCCAAGACAGAGTATCCACTCTGGGGAAAAAGCCTTTTCACAGAAATGGCAGAGATCGTACCCCTCCCCCTCTGGTCTGAGCTGTGTGAGCTGCTTGTCTCACTCTGGCTTGCCTGCCCTCAGTCTGCGCCCAGTCTGATTGACCCTCCCCCGAGCAAACACAGACCTTTTCTGGTGACTTTCAAGGATGTCTTCTCTTGGTGATTATTTGTGGTTTTCTTTCTGGGTCAAGCATTAAGTCTGAGGCTTGTCATGAAGTAAGTTCTGAGAGAAAATGAGGAGCTCAAGCAGCTGTCTGCCTCCACGCCACCATCTTGACCCCAATTTAGCTAATCTGAGAGCTGTGTAGTGGTATCTCAGAGTAGTCTTAATTTGCATTTCTCTGATCATTTGTGATTTAGAACACCTTTTCATATGATTAGAGATGGTTTTAATTTCTTCATCTGAAAATTGTCTGTTCATATTCTTTGACCATTTATCTATTGGAAAATGTCTTGAATTTTTTTTTTAATTCGAGTCAATTCTCTATATATTTTAGAAATGAGGCCTTTATCAGAGCCCTTAAATGTAAAAATGTTTTCCTAATTTATTGCTTCCCTTCTAATCTTATCTGAATTAGTTTTATTTGTATAAAAACTTTTTAACTTAATTTAATATAAACAAAATTATTTAGCTGGTGTTCAATTATGAGTTTCAATCTTCTTTGGACACAAATTCCTTCCTTCTCCACAAATTTGAGAGATGAAGTATCCTATGTTTTTCTAATTTGCTTATATCACTCTTTATGTGTAAACCACGAATCTATTTTGACTTTATCTTGGTATATGGTATTAGGTGTGGGTCAATGCCTAATTTTTTCCATATTAATTTCCAATATTCCCAGCAGTTTTTGTCAAATAGTGAGTTCTTATCCCAAAAGCTGGGGTCTTTGGGTTTGTCAAACACTAAACTGTTGTAGTTATTGAGTATTTGTCCTATGATCGTAATCTATTCCACTGACTAACTACTCCATTTCTTAACTGTATGAAATGGTTTTGATGATCACTGCTTTATAACAGTTTTAGACCAGGTGCAGCTAGGCCAGATTCATTTGCATTTTTTCATTAATTCCCTTGAAATTCTTGATCTTTTGTTCTTCCAGATGAATTGTGTTGTTATTTTTTCTAGGTCAGTAAAATAGTTTCTTGGAAGTTTGATTGTTATAACAGTAATAAATATATTATTTTAGGTAGCATTGTCATCTTTATTATATTCACTTGACCTATCCAAGAGTGTAAAGGGCCGAAATTCTGAATAGGTGCACTGGAATCAGACAACTGAGCACTTAAGGCTAATTATCTATTGGACAGTACTCTATTAGCATATGCTTGGAAAATAGCCCTTCTCACTAGTCGGTGCTGGCTCAATCTTTTGGATGTATACAGACAATTGTAAGAGGGATTAGGAGTGGAATAAGACAAACCAGAGTCACTATGAGGAGAAGGGAGGTCGGAAGTTGGCAAGCTTTCCTGACTTTCCCTTGGAAGATAGATTGCCAAATATTTTATATTATTACCAGTTATTTTAAGTGGAATTTCTCTTTGTATTTCTTGCTGTCGGACTTTGTTAGTGATGTATGAGAATGCTGATGATTTATATGGATTTATTTTGTATCCTGCAACTTTGCTAAAGTTGTGAATTACTTCAACTTTGGAAACACTGGGTGAGGGGGAGGATTCTAAGAAGATGGTGGAGTATGTTGTGAATTGTCAAACTCTCTTGATTTCCCCTACAAATAGAACAAATTTGTATCTCATGATAAACATAAACTGGTGAAAAATCAAGAAGACCTGGAGTAGAACAGGGGTCCTCCTGATATAATTGGAGAAGATTTGAAGAAAGATCCCAGGCTGGAATTAACCCCTGTGAAGTGCAAACATCTTCAGGCTGGAACTTCAACCAGAATCACAGAAACTTTCATTTCCTATACTATTTGTGGAATCAAGGTCTGAGTCTGGGAAAACTAAGTCAACCTTCACTGATTAGGAATGCCAGGTCTAGCTGTGCTGCAGAGATTCAGCCCTGAAAAAGGAAGGAATTAGCACTGGGTGAATGCAGAAGCAATGGGGCAAGAATGTTTTGTGCTGTGATCACTTCCTGAAAGTTGGAGTTTTTAGTTGGGGTTCCTGGTCAGAAGGGAGAGCTGAAGGGAAGTTTGATGCACCATCACCCCAACTCATAATTAGAAGTGTTCACACTAACACCTCTTATTAAAACAAATAAACTGACAAAGAAAATAGAACTCCATTATACAAATATACTATGGAAACAGGGAAGACCAGGGTTATTTCCTCCACTTAAGTGACTATCATTTATGTTAATACCATATAGATATTTCTGGGATCTTGTGTGTGTGTGTGTGTGTGTGTGTGTGTGTGTGTGTGTGTGATCTTAACCTAGGGTTTAAGGAAACCTCTAGGACAATTTGATGCCTGGGGACACTGGAAAGTTCAGGGCATTACACTTGATTCCAAACCTAGTATGTGTCAAGCAGAAGTGGAACTCACATTTTGTAACTTCTTAGCATGAAATACCATTTGGAGCTTCAAGATAAATTAAAAAAAATAGATTTGAGATTTTCACCTTTTACTAATCCTCTTTGTTATCAGTATAGATGTAAAGTAGACATGAAACTTGGGGGGGGGAAATGAACTGTGTTTAGGCTGGTACACTGAAACCATAAAGAAGCCATTCATCCTCAGAGTAAAGAAACTGCCCCATATCTGCACAAAATGATACTTTGAAATTTCATGAATCTTTAGAACATTAGATTATTCTCATTTTAAAACACAAGTGCAGAATGAACTCCTGGGGAAATTAAAAGTGAATTGGTGATTGTTTGCTATTTGGGATTATTTGTGGCCCTGCATCTCTCCATTAGTGACGTTAATTGAGAGATATTTAGAGGAATGAAGCAACGTCATGGAAGCATTTATGTAGCCTAGGCAAAGAATGACAATTCTACCCACCCACACCCAAATGTGTGTCAGCCTCCATAGACTGTGTGCCTTCACTGAAACAAAAACTGACTGAATTTATCACAGAATAAATACCTGTGTGCCAGAGAGAGTGGGATTTTCTGCTATAAAAATAAGCTCATTTAAAACATGACATATTAAAAGTTATCTCCTATCCTCCCTTTCCTGTATGTTTTACACTGTAGAGTGCTGTTTGTCTTGCCTAGCTCTAGTCCCAGTTCGGGTTAAATGAAACATACCAGGATTGCTCATCTAATCTTATGTCCTAAAATAGTCATAATGTTCCATAAATTAATTTGATTTTTGAAAATATGTTTCATTTTCCTTCTTTCCTTCTCAGCTTATTATTTTAATATTGGTTTATTTTATGATGTATTAATTCTATTATTTTATCTTTTATAGGAGGGGATGGTTAATTTGTTTTGCATTTGGAAGTGGCACAGATAATCTCATACGCAATTTACTAGTGATTCTGCAAATCCTTGATGAGATCATTTGACATTTCTAGTCCTGGCCAAACACATGAAATATCACTATTTAATTTTATATATAAGATGCAATGTTAGCTGTCCATGTTACCAGCTGGAGATTATTGACTCTGCCATGTTGAAAAATAGGCAGCCAGTCTAAAGTATAGGAGCATAACCTGATTTGGAATCACATCCCAAGAATCTCTGATTCCAAGGTGTTAATTCTAGTGCAAAGAACATTTCAAGAATTTCTGTGATTAAACAGGACTTTAATTTTGCAGGCCCCAGACAGCAGACACCTGCAGATTACTGCAGCTGAAATGCCTCACAATCTCTCAACATCCCTATATCATTGAACTAACATGACCAATATGTCTTCAACATTTTTTTAACTGCCCTTTACTTTCAGAAGTGTTTTTGAGTGTGTGGAAGGGCATTAATTTCCCTTCTAACTGCTACAAATGATTTAACAAATTGGCCTGTTTTCTCTTAATAATGGGTTACAGGTAGAAGAAACTTTGTTGTTAGCTTTTTGGAAAGTGAACAGAATCAAGATAATGGGTTGTATAATTCTTTGGAAAGAATTAAGGAAAAGAAGGAATCAATAGACAGGCTAGTCCTCTAGTTACCCAGCCTCAACTTTGTACCAGACACCTTACCTTCAGGAGAAAATCAGAAAAGCAACAAGGACTCAGGACTCGGCCCTTCAAGAGGAGCTGGGATTTCCATTTAATAAAGATACTAATTGTGGCCAGAAACTTCTTTTCTCTTTATAACCAATTTCCAGTGAATTGGGTTCATAATTTGCTTAGGAAAACAACAGCAATAATAACAACTTCCTTTCTCAGCTGCCACCTTTTATTCTGTCATCCCATCCACACCATTCCTGTTAGATTTTTAATGCTCTCAGCCCTTTCCTTCAGTTATGATCTCTAGAACTATCCCTTTCTCTTTAACAGAAATCTCTTTGTTTCAGACCTCCTCTTCATCATATTCCTTCTATCTTTCTTAGAATCCTGGAAACCTGACTTTCCCAGAAATCACCACATCCTATTCTTTATTTCTAATATTAAAAGAACCTTCTCTCATGTTTCTCAAATAGTGCACCAAAAAGAGAAGGACATATACTTCTGCTTTCAGATACTATCTCCATCAGGATCGTTCTTTTTTGATATTCTCTTAAAGCTGCTTATAACAAGTTCTGGTTGATGTGCTCTAATAGTTCCCAGATCAACAATACCTCTCCCAAAGATTCTAGCTTCTTGTGTCAGCAAAAGTCACAGCTTTTACTCTCTCCTCTCTCCTTATACCTGGGGAATGTGATATCTTTGTTCACCTCCCTTCAAATGTCTTGTCTTCTTCATTAGCTTCCTCCACCCACCATGATCTGTAACATTTTCTGCCTTAGTCACACTAGGGTAATCATACACTTTCTCTCAGAGTAATCTCATTTATAGTCATGGGTTCATTTGTCATTATATAAAACTATCAAATTTACAACATCTGAGTTTCATCTTTTTCTTGAGTTTCAGTTCAACAAACTTGCTGCCTGCCTCATATATCGAATTAGAGGTTCCAAAGGCATCTTTAAAAACTTAGCAAGTTCAAAACAGAACTTATCTGTCCCTCTAAACCTATGCTTCCTTCAAATATTAAAAGTATTTTGAGAACTTAATTATCCAAGTAGCTCTGATTCATAACCTCCATTTTCTATCTCCCTCAAACCTCCATGTCCAATCTATTGCCAAGTTTTATTTTTTCTATTCTACCTTTATAATTTTTCTCATATACATTCTGTTCTTCTTACACAATCACTACCTCAATTGGGACCCCCATTACCTTTCATTTAAATTATTGATAAATTTTACTATACCCTGTTCTCTGCATCTCTCTCCTTTCTTATGTATTCTCTATACAGC
Source organism: Sminthopsis crassicaudata (assembly GCF_048593235.1). Taxonomy (NCBI): domain Eukaryota; kingdom Metazoa; phylum Chordata; class Mammalia; order Dasyuromorphia; family Dasyuridae; genus Sminthopsis; species Sminthopsis crassicaudata. The sequence goes on along the minus strand of NC_133617.1, from coordinate 340,706,268 downwards.
TGCCAAAATACCATTTCTAAAGCCTTCATCTGACTTTATCTCACTCCTTTGCTCAAAAAACTATAGTGCTTTCCTATTGCTTCTCTGATAAAAAACACTTTAAAAATAATTTAATAATTTAATAAAATAATAATTTAAAACCTTCATATTATTTTCCAAGATTCATTTCCATTTACTTATTAAAAATGTGGTGTTAAACATTTATGTCTTCTGAAAGAAGGAAAAAAATAAAATTTTCTCCATCACTTTCTTAAGACTAGACGACTCACAAAAAATAAATAATTCCCAGACTTGCTCATTCCCAGATGTAAATAAATACTTGGATTGAAAATTCTTCAATCAGTGGTTATGAGATCTGTTTCTTATATACTCTTGTTGTGGCAAACTGCTGATCCCTATATATAACATTCTACATTTTCTTTTCTGTACCTTTGTAAAGATAGATACCTAGGCCTATAATTTTTCCCTCTTTGTTTTAATTATAAAATTAATGTAATTTCTTTCCAGGATGATTCTTTTTTTACTTCTCTTTAACTAACACTTTTTATAGTTTTTTTTTTTTCTTTATGTAGTAGTGAGATAATAGAATCTTCCTTTTCATAGAGAAAGAATCAATTTTTGGTGTAAGCAATGCTAATTCTCCCCTCATTTTTTGAAGTAGCCTTGTACACAATTTTAATAATCTGATTCAGCAGTCCTAAGGGAAATTGGAGGAAAGAGGGAGAATTAGAAAGCCTGAATGTTTTCCTTTGATTTTTATGGTCCAGTAGAGGTAAGAGGAGTGGGTAGAAAACAGATGCAAATGAGAGATGGGAATGCGATGGGAACTTGGGGAAAGAGAAATAATACAATATAGTACTGACTCACTACAGCCTTACATTGTTACCCAGAGAGATTAATTTGAAAAGCTTCTCTGATCCTATATCAGAATTGTGCCTCTAGCACCAAGATTACATTATATATTGATTGTTAAAACATCCAGTCAGTTTGAGTGGGGAAAAATAAAACAAAAACCAAACCAATATCTAGAACTTTTCTACACAGCCCTTCCATCTATGCCATATGCATGCACACACATATATACATATCTATTTCTCTCTTCTTTCTCTTTCTTTGTTGATTGATAATTAGATAAATACAGGCTCTCTATCAGTTTGCCAGCTTCTATGTTCTTTCACCACTTCACTGCAAGCTGTTTTATATTTTTTAAATGGGTCATTGGTTTTCACACAAAATGTTTTAGCCTAACATAAATTATAAGCAAGCTCCTTGAGGACAAGCACATTATTTTATATTTCTAGTACTGTGTTCTGCACAAATTATGTGGAAGAAAATGCTAGGCACTGTGCTGAATACTTTAAAAATATCTCATTTGATTCTTACAACAACTCTGCAAAAAAAGGTATTTGTCATCATTACTGATATTTTTTATTTAGTTAATGAACTTGAGATAAATAGAGGTCAAGTAATTTGCCCAGGATCACATAGTTAGAAAGTATCTAAGGCCACATTTGAACTCAGTCTTTTTGAGTCTAGTCCTAGTACCCTGTCTACAGTATTATCAGCCTAGCTGTACTAGTTCAAGAAATATTCACTGAAAAATAATCTAGTATTATCTTTATGTTTCTTTCTTATAGTCCACCTCTTCTATTTTTCATGTGTTTTACAATAGTCATGAAGAAAAGGGCTAACAGTAATTGTATCATTGCTTGATAGAGTACCTTCTATTCAAAAGGTTTCTATAACTATTAACTCATTTGTTTCCACAAATCATCCAAAAGGAAAATGAAGTATTTGTGTCATCCTGACTGTAGCTATGAAACACAGTTAAAAGGCAAGTAGTATGCCCAGATGACATGATAAATTACTGATGGATGTCACTCTTGCTTAGATTCCTAGATCATATCTATGATATGATTTTAAACTTCTTAAACTTGGATTGCGATCTCAAATGGAGTCATATAACTGAATGATTTCTTATCAATACATGTTTGATCTAGATATATATTCTATACACCTATATGGCCAGGGAAGCATGAAAATCTCTCAGATAAAAAGGAGTAGAAAAAGTTGAAGAAGCCCTAGATCACCAAAATGGAAATGTATTTAATGAGAAAATATGTACAAAAAGCATTTTGGGACCATGTCAGATGGAAAACATACTAATTTGTTTCAAATACTATTATCACTGGGTTCATATAGTACATAAGGATCACAAGAGTTCATGTATGTGAATGCATTTTTAAAATGTTAAAGTATCTATCAATCAGATGCATGACTTTTTTGTATGTTATGCATCACAAGGTGTATGAACAGGTGATTTAAAGAGATATTTTTAAAAAATCTTTGCAGTTATGGATTTAGTTTTATTTACTATTAATGAATGAAAGGATTCACATCTTTAAAGAGATGGCTGTCATTTTGTTTGAAAAAGTTTTGATTATAGAGTTCCTTTAGTGTATGACTAGTTGAAATATTTATTTAGTGGAAGAACACATGGTTTTTCATAAGAACGTCCAACTCTGAGTTCGATATCAGTCATTTACTAGGTGATCTTTGGCAAGCCATAAGAACTCAATGGACCTCAGATTTTCAATGTATGAAATGAGATCACCACCTACTTTATAGAATTGTCTGGACCAAGTGACAAGTAGAAGAGTTTAGCAGAGTATTTTCAGCACTTAGCACAATGGCTGGCACATGGTAGTCACTAAATAAATGTTTATTAATTGATTGACATTTTATGTATTAGTTGAGGTCCCCTTCATGCTCTGGGAACCATGGAATAACTTGCCTGTTCTATAAAACATTGAGTATTTCAGCATCAAGCAGTTTTCATTATTGGTTAGATCAGCATAGCCAAAGAAGCATCAATAACCATGGGCATTCACTAATAAAATGAAGCAACTAATCACTTTACAAGACCTTATATTGTTTCCTCTTTCTCTCCTCAGTCAATTACTCTGCCCTCTTCTTCTTTTCCCCTGGTGATGGTCATTTATACATGCCTTCTTCCTTTCATGTTATAGTCTTTGACTATTCAAGAGAGTCTTCAGGAATTTCATACCTGTTCATTCCTTTGTAAAACAATTTATTTTATTCTACCTCTTTCTTTCTTAACTTTTCTTCAACTGTGGAAATCAAATTGTTCCAATTACATTACCTAATGTAATTCTCCAATACTATTACTATTTGTCCTTTTCTATTCTGTTCTCATTTCCTTTCTTTGTAACGTGCTCTCCTGGCAGTTACAATTACTAGTCTGTCCTAGACCCACCAGAGTACCTTTGACCACTGTCCTTTGCAGTGTGAGCTCTACCCGGCTCGCCTCCTCTGAGGCCTTCTAAGGTCTCTGGCCACAATCTCTTGAATCTATAGCTTAGTAACCGGTAGCGCACTCAAGAACAACCACATGTAATCTTAAAAGCCTTTATTATACCTACTCACATAATGCCCTGACTGATGCCCTGACTTGTTGGTTCCCGAGTGAACACCTGGTCAGAAGACCCACGTGTTCACTACCAAAATCCTTACCTCTTTCGGCTACCCATCTTGGCTTGGCCACCCAGGCTAGGAGCCAGGGTGAACAGCACGAGGTTAAAGAGGGCGGTTGCTGCCTGCAGTGGGCTTACATAGGGCCTGTGAGGTCACACACACAGCCAATCAGCGAGAGAGTCACCCATTACAAAACTATCTCAATATGGCCAGGATCCCGCCCAAGGGCAGTCCTAATATCCACAGAAATTACTTCTGGGCCTCAATCTCCCCATGCACTGTGTCCGCCCATTTAAAGGGCCCTTACATTTCTTGACTTTTCTTTGTACTTCTTTATATTTGTTTTTACCCTTTGGGAAATGTTCTATATGGCTAAAAATCAAGATTCTTTAATTCTACTCCTACTCAAATTCATCTTTGCCAGGACATGAGATCATTCCAGCTTAACATAAGATGTTATGACCTTAAAGCTGGATGAAACCTTGAAGATCAAGAAGCTAAATTCTGAGCATTTAATAATGGCTCTGAAAAATATATGGTAAAATATAGCACAATCATTTGGGTCAGGTGTGGGAATGCTATGATTTAGCTGTCAAATAGAGTCACTGCATTCACTTGGCTTTGCTCAACTGTGTTTTCATTGTTAAAAAGGAGGGTTCAGACAGGATTGGGGGCAAATCCTAAAATAATTTATTTAAATATTAAAGGCATAAATAAAATTTATTTTCAATTAATAAAATGAATGGAATTATCAAGAAGAAATGAAATTACATTCTGCAAATTTAAGGGGTAAACTTACCATTTTCTCCATTTTTTGATAACTAAACCCACTATCTAGTTTCCCATATCCCTAAACTATGGTGCATTCAATCTGCATATATCTACACATGTATACATGTCTACTCCCAAGAAAATGCCTGCTTCTCACAATTGGGTGTTTGTATCCCAAAGTCTAGTACAGTTCCTGACCCAGACTAATCACTTAAAAATGCTTACTTATAAATCAATTGCTCTTTACCCCCATCCTAACCCAAAGTCCTTCTCTCAATTTTTAAACTCATATTTTCTTATTTCTATTTTGGTTTTCCTTGCCTTACTATTCATCTGACTTCCAGGGACTATAACTCTGAAGTAGACATGCTTTACCAGGAAAAAGAAGTAGTTTCCATCAGAAATTTTGTGTGATTGTCAAAGAATTAGTCTAAATTCAGGGTCTGAAAAGAAAAGTTCAAGTTTCCTGTGGAACGTGTATTCATTCTCTAGGTTGTTTGGTAAATTGAAGTTTTCCTTAAGAAAAAGCACAAAATAAAAGCTAATTGAAAACAAAGATGGGAGTTGAAAAAGTAGGAGAAAATCCTCATTAATGTCAAGAGGTGCCAGTTTAGAAGAATGTAACAAAGAGAAGTGGTGGGAGAAAAACCAAAGACCACTTAAAGCTAAATGACATAGTCTTTGCCTCAGGGCAAGAAGTTAGAACTCAGAGGGAAAAGCAAGTATGTCTTTCAAGGGATGATGATATGAATCCATAAATGTCTTGAATGAATGATTATCTCAAAGAGTTACAGAAGAGGAAGTCAGAGGTCCATGACTTTCTAGTGAGGAATACTGAGGCAGCTTTTTGTTGACCTGATTATAATAGAAACATCTTCTGTATATTTCCATGAATAAATTCAGGAAATGAGAATGAAACTTCGATAGCAACAGCCCATAACCAATAATTCATTTTGTTTTTGTAGATATGATATTACCAGAAGAAATCCATATTGTTAGGTTTTGAATTTGAAATTGAAGATCTTAGTTTCATATTGTCCTTAGTGTGGGTGATCAAAGACATGATTTCAAAAGAGAAAAAAAAAAAATAAAAAAAAATTAAAATAAAAATAAAAGGTCTGGGGAGTGAAAAGTTGATTAGGTCGATAGTATCTGAATTTGGAGCACAGCCTAAAATAGAGGATTGATGACTACTAGACAGCAATGGAACCATTTTGCACAATTGAAAACCATGTCCTGAATAACCTAACCCTTTGGTTTCTTGAATTCCCATACTGAACCCACCACTATTTGGAATGATGATTCCTATAGTCACCCACTGGTTCCAGTCATGTTTCATTTTGCCCTCCAGTCATGTCCTCAACAACAACTTTGTTGTAGTTTATACTTTCTCCCTCTTTTGCTCTGTCCTCTCCAGTTCTGAAAAAGTGAAATAATTGTTGTTATAGTTCCTGAAAAGTTGCATCAGTTTACTTTCCCATGTGTTTGCTCACCATCCCTTAAATTGTCAGAGCACAATCTACTCCCTGGATAACATTCCTATGTATGAATTGTCTTCCCCTACTAGAATGTAAACTACTTGAGGATACTATCTTTGTTTATTTATCTAAATCCCCAGAATTTCACACTATGCTTGGCATATAATAAGTACTTTGCAAATACTTTTCATTCATCCATTCATTCATATAATTTCAATGGTTCCTTATTACCTCATAGCCTCTTCTGATCATGTCTTTGCATTGGTTTTCCATACTTCCACTTCAGGAAGCCCCATCCCTATTCCTCACTTCCACTTCCAGACTTTCCCTCTTATCTTTTTATTCTGCAATTCTTCATTTCCTTCAAGATTCACTTCACAAGATTCACACTTCATATAGTCTTCTTCATGAGACTATTTTTAGCCAGCTAGTGTCTTCCCAGTCCAGGTTGCATTGCATATCCTGTCTTATACACACACACCCATGCATATATGTGTGTGTGTGTGTGTGTGTGTGTGTGTGTGTGTGTGTGTGTGTATGTATATGTATATATATGGGTGTGTATGTGTGTGTCTGTATACTTGTAAGGGTCCTAGTAGGTCAGGCAAGCACAATTGAAATGTAAGTGAACCAATGGTCTTTGGGATCCCCGGATGTGCTTAAGAGTTGAGTACTTAGGGACTTCCTTCTTGGGTGGGATATCCACCCATGGCAGGAACCCAGATCTCACTCTGAAGTCTTGGTCAAGTTTAACATATAACCTTCATTGTTGATTGGCTTATGTCTGTGACCTCATTGACCCTATTTAAGCTCTAGACAGGAAGAGCGCTCTCTCTCTCTCTCTCTCTCTCTCTCTCTCTCTCTCTCTCTCTCTCTCTCTCTCTCTCTCACCACCTAGAGTTTGGATTGGGAGAGCATTACCAAGATAGGTGCAGGAGGTTATAGAGTAGATGTGATCAATGTGAATAAAGTCTAAGCTTGTTCATCTAAACTCTTAGGTGCTTTGTTATGAGTACAAACTGCTTCCCTATGAGACAGCAGCTGGAGGATTCTGAGGACCTCAAAACAGAGGTAAGGTTGATATTATATTTACCAGTTTCTCTCTGATAGGCCTAGGAATAAGGACTGATTAGCATTGGTTAGAAGAGAATAAGCTTAACATGTACTCACCTCTGTCAGAATGTAAGTTTCTTGTGGGTTGAGACAGCTTCCCATTTAGACTTTGTATCCCTTGGACCTACTAAACATTCTGAAGCATATTGCAAGTTCTTATTAAACATTTATTGATGAAATAGTTAACAAGGAAATCAGCCCAATAAGGATGAGAATTACCTAAATACAAAATTTTAAAGACACAATGAAAAAATAAATCAGACAAAGAGAAAAACAGAGAGTTATTTAAAAGAGATTGATGTGGATAAATATGAAACTCATTAAACAACTTGGAATTTTTAAAGAAATGGACAGAAGGAAGCAAAGACAAGTTGGATGAATATAAATGTGTTGGTACTGTTCAGTTAGAACAATGACAGAAGTGCTAAAATTCAGCATCTGATAAGGTTAGTTAGAGAAGCTAAGAATAGCAAAAAGACTTTGTTTTACTATGCAAGTAAAAAGAAAAGGATCAAAGAAGGGATTGGATTGCTACTCGGGGAAGATGGACTGGTGATTGCCAACTGTTGCTTACTTCTCTTGCTTGTCAAAAAGAATGTTCTTTGGACTGGAAACAACAAGAACAAAAAGTGGTTTATAGAAATGGACAGGCTGAGATAACTACTAAGAAAATATCCACCTACTTGTTTGACTAATATATGAACATGGTGCCAAAAGAAGGGAAAATACTCTTATTTTATATATCTATATATACAAAGAGAAAGAGAAAGAGAGAGAGAGAGAGAGAGAGAGAGAGAGAGAGAGAGAGAGAGAGAAAGAGAGAAAGTAATTTATAGATTATATGCATTGACCTTGATTATGGAACTTGATTTCCATTTCTGAGAAAATTTCTAATGTTTTTCTAATGTATTTTCAGAAAGATGTTTATTAAACAGAATTAAGTGTTGATCACAAAAAGCCAATGTAGTTTCATCAATAACAATTCGTATAGGCTAACCCAATTATCCTTTTTAGTAAGATTAATAAATTGTTAACTTACAAAAGTACTATAAATTACTCCAAGCTTAGGAACTAATTTGAAAAATGTTATTCTACTATAGAAAATATGATCTGTGAAAAAAAAGGATACATCTCATACTTTCTAAGCCTATGTTCCAGAATATCTTCATAGCCTCCTATACTTGCCTGCTGTTCCATTTCATAACTGCATGGTATATTGATATATTACAAAATGAACAAAAGCCTTGAATGAATATTAATCTTCCTAATACATAAATAAAACATGTTTTAACATTTAGAGCCTGGCCCAAGAGAGTTAAGTCAGTTTCAAACTGTTAAACAATCTCTCTCTCTCTGTTTTTTTTCTCTCTCTCCATACACAACATTTAATTTGCTAATTTTTTCATTGAATCAAACATATGAGACTTTTTATTCAAATTTTCATTGACTACAGTTCTATAAAAGATCATCTGTGTTAAAAGGTGGTCTCTATACCTCAAGAAATCAACAATTAAGAAAGGTTCACAAACACAGCTGAGGTCTGAAAAATGACCTAATATTTTTATAAAGTTACCCATGGAGCAAACTGGAGTCTCCCCATTATTTCTCTTTTCTTTTTTCCCTCTTTTGGCCCTTCAACTAATTATAATGCTCAAAGGCCTCAAGTATTTAGAACCAAAGACATAAATAATTTCATCAGAACTGCTGGGAAGCAAAAGAAACTGGTAAAGGAATGCTGGTACATGTCAAAAATCTGACATAGTATTTACATAAATAAAATGTTGTGAAGTCATCTTTTTTTCTTCCTTATCCCACAAATTGATATGAAGAAGTTTGTGCTAAATGGCATACATAATTGGCTTGAGTCCTAAGCTACAGTCCCAAATCAAGATGTTAGCTGTGCTTAGAAGAATCATAATACCTTGTATTTTTGCCCCTCATAGAACTTAACTTAAAAGTGATAGTTACTAAAAACTAACTAAAAAAAACAGTTATTAAAATAGATAGATAAACTTTAAAAAATTAAAGAAATCTTGCTGGAAAATGTAGAGGGCCACAAATAATGGGGGAACTCTGGGCGAGGTATAAGATCCTTCAGCCCAGAGGGAACCTGCTGACAATGTCTGGTTCAGCTCCCCATCTCCCTTAAGGGCTCTCAACCTTCCTGAGAAGTCAGGGGCTGGGACAACCTGTGTTGTGATTAAAGCAGAGTGATGCCAAGTGGCAAACTACATATAATAGCAAGTTATTTATGTGGTCCCACATGAATAGTATATACTTAGCATGTACATTAGGGTTTTTAAAGGGGGAAGATCTTGGAATAAACACACTCCATATATTAACCATCCTCGGGAGTCTTGCCTCATCACTCTTTCACTTAGATGGTATGTTTTTTCACCCTGGCATAGGGGCTCTAGAAAGCACAGTGCTTTTTTTTACCCCAACTTGGGGGATCTAGTAAGCAGGACACAACAAGGAAAAATATTTTTTGTGCATGGAATGCCTGGTTTGAAGTTATTCCCCTACTATGTTTTAAAAAAAGGCTTTTCTACAAAAAGATTGGAGCTGAGTTAGGGTGATGAATTGCAAAATCTTTAGTATCCCTTTATAGTCTTAAAAATGATTGAAGATCTCTTATTCTTTACTTATGTTGGGTATATTCATTCATAGTTTAAAATTAGAAATTAAACACATTTGTATTATTATTAAAAAATAATTTTGACCTTATGGACCCTTTGAAAATATATTAGGGACACTCAGACCACACTTTGAAAGCTATTGGGATAAGACAAGCTGATTACTTTTTTTTAAATTAAAATAAATTATTTTCAAAATATATGCATGGAAAAACAACTGTTTGGACATGTATACATATATTGTATTTAATTTATAGTTTAACATATTTAACATGTATTGGTCAACCTGCCATCTGGGGGGGGGGAAGAGGGGAAAAATTGGAACAAAAGGTTTGGCAATTGTCAATGCTGTAAAATTAGCCATGCATATATCTGGTAAATAAAAACTATAATAAATACATGTATAATATATGCATGGATAATTTTTAACATTTACCCTTACATGATTTTGTGTTTCTCAGTTGCTCCGTCTCTTACCTTCATTTCCCCCCCTAGATGGTAAGTAATTCAATATATGCTAAACATGTGAAATTCTTCTATACATATTTCCACAAATATGCTGCAAAACAAAAATCAGATAAAAAGGGAGGAAATGAGAAAGAAAACAAAATAAAAGCAAATAACATCAAAAAGAGTGAAAATACTACAGTGTGATACACACTCAGTCCCCACAATCCTCTCTGGGCATAGATGATTCTCTTCATCATAAGACCATTGAAACTTGTAGTGTGCTGTTGTCTCCAGAAGCTGCCAGTCGCTCTCTGGGAGGAGATCTGCTGTGTCATCTGCTGTGTCATCTCAAATCTCTCGGACAGATTCTTCTTCCTGTAGAGAACCATTGTCTCCAGACATTTGCCGTTAACTCTTGTCCAGAGAAGTGACTTCCCTTCCTGCAGAGAGCCCCGTCAAGCCTGATGTAGTGTAGAGACTTCTCTTATCTCTGGAGTGGTATCCTCTTTTATCCTCCCAGAGAATGGGCATGGGATAATGCAAGGGCTTCTGGGAAGAAGTACTCCAACCAATGAGCTTGCTCCTCTTAGAATTCCTAAGGTGTAAACTCCCTTTAAAGGCCCAAGCCAAAGGTCTGAGCCAGAGAACTGTCAAGTCAACCTGAGTTCTCACCTTGTAATTGTCCAGACAACCTGAATTCTCCCCTTGTTACTGTCTAGACAACCTGAGTTCTCACCTAGTAATCCTAACAGAAACTAACCTGAATCATCTCATTGTTGAAGAGAGCCACATTCATCAAAACTGATTATCATATAATCTTTTGTTGCTGTGTATAATGATCTTGTTCTGCTCAATTCATTTAGCATTAATTCATGTAAGCCTCTCCAGGCCTTTCTGAAATCATCCTACTGATCATTTCTTATTGAACAATAATATTCTATAACATCCATATACCATAACTTATTCAGTACTCTCCATCTGATGTGCACCCAGTGAGTTCCCAGTTCCTTGCCAGTACAAAAAAGAGCTGCTATAAACACTTTTGCACATGTGGATAACTTTTTCTTTTTTATGATCTCTTTGGGATACATGGGCAGTAGAAACACTGCTGGATCAAAGGGTGCATAGTTTGATAGCTCTTTAGGCATAGTTCCAAATTGCTTTTCAGAATGGTTAAATCAGTTCACAACTCCACCAACAATGTCTCAGTTTTCCCATATTCCCTTCAACATTTGGCATTATCTTTTCCTGTCATCTTAGCCAATCAGAGAGGTGTACCTCAGAGGTGTCTTAATTTGCATTTCTCTGATCAATAGTGATTTCGAGTACCTTTTCATATGAGAAGAAATGGTTTTAATTTCTTCATCTGAAAACTGTCCATATCCTTTGCCTATATATATATATATATATATATATATATATATATATATATATATATATATATATATATATATATTAGAAATAAGGCCTTTATCAGAGTCCTTGAATATAAAACTCATATAGCAAGATAAGATCAAAATGGGTTCATGGTTTAGAACCCATTTTGATCTTATCTTGCTATATGAGTTAGGTGTGAATCAATGCCTAGTTACTGATCACTTTTTCAGTGCCCAATACTAAAACCCCAGGCTACAACAATTTGAAATTCAATGGCCCCTTTCATTTGATTCTAATATAATTTTATAGGCTTTTTAAATTTTTTTTTTATGCATGATGGCTTCAAACGAGATTGGAGTACTATCTGTTCACAGAATTTTGAATCCCATGTCCTATGATGGTGCATTCTCAGAAGCCATGTTTCATGCACATTGTCCTTATTTTTGTCTTTGCAGATCATTTTCTCCCTTCAAGCCTTTATTCCTGTCCCTCTTCTTCTGAGAAAACTCCCATGATATCTACACTTGCAAGTATACTTGATCTCCCTGTATTACATATTGGTTATTTCCTTAAGGGATATATTGCTTTATTTTTATCTTAGCATCCCTCATATCTATATTAGTATAATATGTATATAGTAGAGGTTTTATATATGTTTGTAGAATATGTTTATGTGTATATATCTATAACTATACACAATTATAAATTTTTTAAACTGAATAATACTAAAATTGCTTATTCTTATTTTCACTTTGTACAGGAGGGAATTGAAATACAAAGTAGTCAATAAGGAACTGGTTACAGTTTAAGCATATAGGAGAGAGCAAAGAACAGTGAAAAAAAAACAAAGATGAGGCAGCAAGAAGAAAAAAGGATTTTTACAGAAAGAATCAGAGAGATAAGCATCAGAATGATATAGGACAGGAGGGAGAGTGGGAGGCAAAAGGAAAATACAAAACAATAAAGGGGGCTTTAATGAAGTATCTGAATGATTCCAATTACCCAGATCTGACCAACATAGATTTCAGTTAGTCTGTGAGATTGCACATTTCATAGATTGATAAACAAAATATATCTCTGTGTGTGAGTGAGAGAGGGGGAGTATATAAACATACAGATATGTATGTGTTTATGTTTAAACACATACATATACATATACTCAGAACTGGGTTAATCATTTTGAACACAGAAGTCTATTTCACAATCCTCTGATTCTCTGATTTAAATGCATCATGAATATAGAGGAAATGAATTAGCTTACGATTACATTTACTTGCCTGTGCCATTTTTATTTTGCTCTTGACTGTTGCCTTGGCACCCTTGCCTCTGAGACAAAGAAAGAAACATCCCTTACTGAATATCGCCTCAGAGAGTCTGAATGTAGAGATCATTAATCATCGTCATAAGCTATCTTAGAAAGAAAAACATGTCTCCTCCAAATTTAAGAAGAAAAGCAGGGATCATACCCATAAACAGAGTTCTCTGCCTTTGGGAGGTCACTCTTTAGGACCATGCTTTTTGTCTTAGTAACAACTGATAAAAATATATGTTTAAAATATGACACCTTTTTTTCCTTTATATATTTCCTCTTCTGTCCTTGCACCTAACATAAGAAAAAGCATAAAATAGGTAATTATTTTCTCATTATTTCTAGGGGCAGCTAGGTAGCACAGTGGAAAGAGCACCAGCCCTGGAATCAGGAGGAACTGAGTTCAAATTTGGTCTCAGACACTTAACACTTCCTAGCTGTGTGACCCTGGGCAAGTCACTTAACCCCAGTCTCAGGAAAAAAAAAAAGAAAGAAAAAAAAAGTGAAGAAAGAGATGCCTACTATCTTGGGCACAATTGCAGAAAACTGACAGAAAAAAAAAAGTTACTTTAAACAGCTAATGAGGTTATTTCAAGCACAGTACAGAAATTCAAATACCAAGTGTTCTCTTTATCACTCTCAAGTTCAGTCTGAGACGCATGTAATATTTACAAAAAAAAAAATTAACTCATTATTGCTAGAGTTGGAAAGTCTTGATAGAAATCTATTCACAGGATTTAAATGTATTATTATTTTTGGTGTTTTTTTCTTATATTCAACATAATTCTTTTCTGATAGAAATCATGTAAAACATTATTGTTTATATGCCATCAATTTCTTTTAGTAACCAATCCATAACGTTCATTTTGTTATATTCTCAGTGCTGCTGCCTCTCATTTATAGCAGAGCTGATGCCAGAAGCATTCTATAATGTCAACCAGCAGTAAACAGATACTGTTCTTGTTGTGGGCATAGCCCCTTTAAGATTCCTTGTCTGATCTACCTTTGATACAAAATCTGGTCAAACTAGTTTGGGCTTGTACCCAGCCCCCCACTGGATCTGAGCTGGGATAACACAACCCCCAACTATCTGAAAAGCCCAACAAAAATCTGGCTTTTCAGGAATTAACCTGAACTCCGCCCATTGTTTCTTCAAGCAGATAAAAAGCAGCAAAGGTGGATTTGTTCTTTGGTCAGAGATTTGAAAGATGCCATCCAAGATACTGGCTTCTGAGGCTCTGTCTCCGCCACTTTCCATGTATATCTTCCTCTATCTAATGCCTTTTACTAACCAGACCTTAACCTTGCTTCCAAACCTGGCAATAAACATCTTTTTACCCATCTAGGTTTTCGGCCTGTAAATTCATTTACAGGGGACTCTCTCCGCCACTAGACCTGATTTAACTTTGTATCCTTGCGCCGAATCCTAAGGGGGTTGCAGAGGAGCTCCATATGACTTCCTGTATCCCCAAACCTGCCACTAGACCTTAATTAATCCTATTGAGGTATATACCTTATTATTAGGTATTTACCTCATCATGTTACCTCTTCATTTGGTTCATCATATTACCTCATCATTCTCTGTACATGACACAAACAGGGCCATGTTGACCCATCGCTCTGAAAGATAACTTCACCTCCTCTTATCCCAACTGCAGGAAGTTGTCTAGAAGATATCTTCAGCTAAAATGCCACTTCCTCAGGTCAGACTGCCCTATAATCATCAGGAGGAAAAGGAAATAAAATTATCAAGTACTGCTATTTTTTTTTGTTGTTGTTGTTGATAAAAACAAATAAACAAAAAAAAATCAGTAGACAGGATCAAATTAGGAAAAAAAAATTCAATTCAATTTAGTTCAGTTTAACAAATGAAGAAGAAGACATGAAAATATCTCTAGATTACTGTCCTGGGTAGCTGTCAGGGAGTGCAGACAGACCCTCATCCCAGTACAGAAACATGGATATTTGAATATACTGTATAATGAAAACAGAAGAGGATCTAGAGTTTGAGTCTGAATCCTACCCAGACACTTCTAGCCATATAATGATGATACTCAACTTCTCAGTACTTTTGATTTCTTCACCTATAAAATGATGATGTTAATAGTGATGGTGATGATGAGGAGGAGGAAGGAGGCTTTGATTTCACAAAGATGTTGTAGGAATCATGCTTTGAACACCTTAATTTTTTATAACTAAATTCAATTTATTTCTGTTTATTCTTATTGTATTTATTCAGTATTTAGTTACAATTATATATAAATTATTTCATTTTTTATATTTGTATCCTCAGCATAGACTGGTAGATAATATAATAACAATAATGAACTTATCTCTGCTTACTGCATCATAATAGCTGCTTAATAAATACATGTTGAGGGAAAAGAAATAGCACCTATTAACTATATAAGAAATAAAAACAGTTTTTTGATAGTCCAGGGAAAGGCAAAAAACATCATTGATGCTCATATGCATTCATTCATTGTAAATGACGAATAGAGATTTAAAAAACAGTGTTGAAATTGATGCAGTGCTTAGAGACTCAAAGCCTCATTTAGAGACTCACTTACTGCATGAGCTGAAGGACTGAATGAGATAATGTGCATGAATCATCTATAAAGTTAAGTCAGTGGTTCATAGAAGGAGTCAACAATCATTTACTCTAAAGGATAAACTGTGATTGCAACACCACATGATAGAACATAGGCCAGAAGAGACTAGATGAATAAAACCATGGGGGAAAAGTTGTGGCTTCAGCCCAGCCCTAACAATACCTGCCTCTTCTGCTGACTTCAGAGCAGCAGCCTTTCTGAGCTTTCTATGAGTTTTTCATTCACTTGCTAAAGGCTATAATGCAAAAGGAAGAAAGCTATCATCTCCGATTCATCTGTGAAAGAAAGAATATCTGAGTAGACTTAGTAGTTAAGTGATCTCCCTAAGGCAGAGCCAGAAAATTATCCAAAGATCATAATAGATAGGCTTTTAGGAAATGAAAAATATAGTCTCTGTGTTTAAGGCCAGGAAGGAAGGAAATTTCAAAGGCTGTGATGCTCTCAACATCTTCAGGGACAGATAGAATTAGGGAAATAATAGAATGGCACCAATTTGAAGGCACTCTCAGATCTTCCATCATCATTGTCCCCAATCTGAGTTTTCTCAAACATGGTGTAGACAACTCCAAACACTGAAATAAGTAAAGATTTTTTTCCTGTTTCTCCATGGCTACTAATTTTGTGTTCTTTCCCTTTTATACTTCTGACTTCTTCGAGGGATTAGTGTCATTCTCTTTCTTTTTCCATACCTTCTACTATCAATACTTACAATATTAATGTATTATATCAATTTGGGTCTCATCTATTTCTATACTTCTATACTCTCTGTATTGGTAAACTTATTGGTTTCTATGATTCCAATTATAACCTTTATATAAATTGTTCTCTAATATTCAGGGTATATATATATATATATTATATTATATATATATATTATATAATTTATATTTATATATATATATGTATATGCATGTGTGTATGTATACAGCAGAGAGGGAGATTTAGCTATAAATGATATAGAATGAGAGAAAATGAGAGAGAGAAGTAGACAGAGAGAAATAGAAACAAAGCCCCTATTTTTTTTCTAGTAAGCTATAATCCTCAGTTCTGAATGTCTATAGGACATTTATCTCCATCTAGAAGTCTCATTGCTACTTCAAACTCAATAGGTTCAAAATTCAACTCATTATTTCCTAATAGTATACCCTTTTCTGAATTTTTATTTCTCTTGTGAGTTCTACCAATCCCTCAGTTGGTAGGGATTGAAACCTTTGAGGCTTATTTTGCCCCCTACATTCAGTCAGGTGCAACTTCTATTAGTTATACTTCCTGAATATCTCTTACATTTCTACTCATCTAAGCTCTAACATAATTAAGAACCATAGAATTTCTCTTCCAGACTGTTATAACTTCCAAATTGGTCTTTCACTGGTCTGAATCTACTTTAATCACACTTTTAAGAGCAATCAAAATAATCTTCTCAATGGATACATTTGATCATTTAACTCCCAGGCTTAAAAATATTTCCTAGCTCCTTATCACTTATAGAATAGAATATAGTAAAATCTCTTTGGCTTAGTATTCCTACCAACAATGAGGCATTCCAACTTCTGGATGGGAAATATCAGGTCCCTATTCTCTTAGAAGAAAGAGGAAAAGAGAAGAAAAAAAAATATACAATCATTGACTTTGGTTTGTAATCACAATAGTTTTTTTTTTTTTTTTTTTTTTTTTTTTTTTTTTTTTTTTTTTTTTTACCAACATGAGATTTGCCACAATTTGATTGATTTTGTATGATTCACCTAGACTGCCATGGATTCAGAGTCTGAAATTTGCTATCTCATAACTGTAGCTTCTCTTCCATTTCCATATCAAGTATGCCTCTCCAGATTCTATTCTCTCATTTTTACTGTCTTTTTACAAGATCAGAATAGAAAGGGCCGTTTCATAAGTTATATAAGCCTTCTCTGACAGTCACAACATCAGAGTAAAATTTTCTTGGGAGCAGAGACTATTGTGATATTTCTCCCCCAAACAGTGGGTGCCAACAGTTCTACCACACTGATCTCTTTGGAGAAGAATATAAGAGTATGGTCAAGGTTGTGCTTACCTGTCTTCTCCTTTATCCCTTATTAGACTATAAGGCATAATACTTCCTACTCTATAAAAGTATTCTTATATGACAATCTCTGGTCCTTTAACCACACTAATTAGCCATCTATTCATACTCCTTGTCATGTTAAGACACTTCATAAAATGCATTTTACTAAATAGAAAACATTATTTTAGATGTTGTCAGGCAAGAAATGCAAATAAAGACAACTCTGAGATACCACTACACACCTGTCAGATTGGTTAAGATGACAGGAACAAATAATGATGAATGTTGGAGGGGATATGGAAAAACTGGGACACTGATTCATTGTTGGTGGAGTTGTGAAAGAATCCAACCATTCTGGAGAGCAATCTGGAATTATGTCCAAAAAGTTATCAAACTGTGCATACCCTTTGATCCAGCAGTTCTACTACTGGGCTTATATCCCAAGGAAATACTAAAGAAGGGAAAGGGACCTGTATGTGCCAAAATGTTTGTGGCAGCCCTTTTTATAGTGGCTAGAAACTAGAAAATGAATACCTGTCCATGCATTGGAGAATGGTTGGGTAAATTATGGTGTATGAATGTTATGGAAAATTTTGTAAGAAATGACCAACAGGAGAAATACAGAGAGGCTTGGAGAGACTTACATCAACTGATGCTGAGTGAAATGAGCAGAATTAGGAGATCATTATACACTTCAACAACAATACTATATGAGGATATATTCTGATAGAAGTGGATATGTTCAACATAGTGAAGAGCTAATCCAATTACAATTGATCAATAATGGACAGAATCAGCTATACCCAGAGAAGGAACACTGGGAAATGAGTGTAAACCATTAGCATTATTATTTTTGTTTTTCTCCCCAGGTTTTTACCTTCTATATCCAATTCTTCCTTTGCAACAACAACAAAAAAAATTTGTTCTGCACATATATATCATACCTAGGATATACTAGACCATATTTAATATGTAAGGGAATGCCTGCCATCTAGGAGAGGGGGTGGAGGGAAAGAGGGGAAAAATTTGGAACAGGAGGAGTACAAGGAATAATGTTGTAAAAAATTACCTATACATATGTACTGTCAAAAAATGTTATAATTATAAAATTAAAAAAAAAGACATTGTCAGGCAAAGGTAGCATATAATAGAGCTATAAACCCCTAAGCCCTGGATACTATATCTATGTAATGCAGTTCAGGATGCTATTAGATTTTTTTAAAGCTTCCTTGTTGTACTATTGACCTATATGGAACTTGAAATCCAATAAAACGCCCACACCTTTTACACTCGAAATATTTTCTACCAACAACTTTCTCATCTAATATTTGTGACTTATTGAACCCAGAATTATGACATTATTTTTTATCCCTGTTAAATTTCATTTTATGAATCTGAACCTTCAATCTAATCTATCAAGACCCTTTTGTATGCTGTTATCCAATGGGTTAAGTATCCTTCCCAATTTTATAGGAATAAGAAATCTTTGATTCCTTGGTATAGGGAACTTAAGTTGAGGAAATATCTTCTACCCATGCCGACTGGCATCTTCTCTATAATTTATCATTGCTCTTCACAATAAAAGTTCGTGTCTTGTCTAGATCAAAACAATTATTTGTGGAACTTGTGTTTTGCTGACTCTGCCACTGACTGTTATGTTATCTGCAAATTTGATAATTATGTCATCTATGCTATAATCTAAAATATTAGATCTAATTGAATCTAAAATATTAGACAATATAGGGCCAATTATATATTCCTGCGATACTTCACCAGAGAGTTCTCTCCCAGTTAACATCAAATTAATAATGAGTATTTATTTTTCAACCTGCTGATCTGATTAGACCACATTCCACCTGTTGTGTTACATTTGCCCATGTGTCTCTACCTTGTCTCTTAGACATTGACACTTTGCTGAAATTTAGACATACTAGTAGATCTGTGGCATTTTTCTTATCTACAAGTCTGTTTTCTTTGTTACAAAAGGAAACAAGATTAATCTGACATAACTTTTTCTTTTTAAAAATGTTTTTGGGACTTCCGGCCAAGATGGAGGCATGGAGGTAGACGCCTGTTTGAGCTCCGTGTTTTATCTCAGAACTTACTTCATGAAAAGCCTCAGAATTAATTCTTGACTGGAAAAGAAACCCACAAATAATCACCAACAGAAGACATCCTTGAAATTTGCCAGAAAAAGTCTGTGTTTGCCCGGGGTAGAGGACAAAGAGATTGGGTGCAGACTGAGGGCAAGCAGCCAAAGCGAGGCAGGCAACTCACACTGGGCATACCTGAGGGGGGAAGAGTGTGATCTCTTCCATTTCTGCAAAAATACTTTTACCCCAGTGTGGATATTTCATCTTGGCAGCAAGCCAGGAGCAGCAAAGAAGGTGTAAACACCGGAGGTAAAGAATAAAACCCCAGAAGGCCGGCATCTCTTGGGACCTGGCCACCCCCCACCCTCACCTGGAGTGACTCAGTGCATTGTTAGAGCTGCAGAGCACAGACACAGTTCAGCCATCACTGTCCTGTTAGTGCCTCGCTGCTATCTCCCACAGTCTTGCAGAGCAAGCCCAGTCACACCATCCAGCACCATTCCCCCCCCCCTCAGAAACAGACCAATTGTTTCTCTTATCAATTTGATTTCTTCAATTCCCACTCTGACAAAATGAACAAAAAATTTAAAAGGGTTCTAACCATTGACAGCTTCTGTATGGAGAGAGAGCAGACTTCAAACACTGAGGAGACTAAAAGCAGATTGTCTCCAGAGGAATCCCCTAAGGGGGATATGATATGCTCAGCAATACATAAGACTCTTGTAGAGGAAATCAAAAAGACTCTCAAAAGAGAGCTGAAAGAGAAATGGGAAAAGGAAAGGGAAGCTTGGCAAGAGAATCTGGAGAAGTCATCCCACACATTTAAAGACAGAGTGGATAAAGAAATCAAATCATTGAAAAACAAAATTAGTGAATTAGAAAAGATATACAACTCCAAGGAAAACAGGATTAGTGATCTGGAAAAAGAAAACAACTTTCTAAAAAATAAAATGGATGACATGGAAAAACATTCCAAAGAAGATAAAAACTCAATTGGACAATTACAAAAAGATATAAAAAAAAAAGTGAGTGAAGAAAATACATCATTGAAAATTAGAATGGAACAAGTAGAAATGAATGACTTAAGAAGAAACCAAGAAGTAGTCAAGCAGAAAACCAGAAAAATGAAACAATTGAAAAGAATGTAAAGTACCTTATTGGAAACACAACAGACTTGGAAAACAGATACAGGAGAGACAATTTGAGAATAATCGGACTCCCTGAAAAATGTGAGGAAAAAAAGAGCCTGGACACTATTTTGCAGGAAATTATCAAAGAGAACTGCCCAGACATTCTGGAAACAGAGGGTCAAATAGACATTGAAAAAATTCATCAATCACCTACTGAAAGGGACCCTAAAATTAAAACACCAAGAAATATAGGGGCCAAGTTCAAGAATCATCAGATGAAGGAAAAAATATTGGAAGCTGCTAGAAAAAAGCAATTCAGATATGGAGGAGCCACAATAAGGATAACCCAGGATCTAGCAGCGTCCACATTAAAAGAACGCAGGGCCTGGAACATGATATTCCGAAAGGCTAAGGAACTTGGTATGCAGCCAAGAATAACTTACTCAACAAAAAGGAGCATAATTTTCCAGGGAAGAAGATGGACATTTAACGAAATAAGTGAATTCCATCTATTCTTAATGAAAAAATAACAGATCTACACAAAATGTTTGATCTTCAAATACAGAACTCAAGAGATTTCTAAAAAGGTAAAAAGAAATCTTGAGAACTATATTTCTTCCATAAAGATATGTAAAGAACACATGTATAATTTGTCCTAGAAACTAGAGGTGGAAAAGAAATTATATCATAAAAAAGGGTAAAGTGGTGGTACTACATCTCATGAAGAGGCAAAGGTAACCTATTTTATCTGAGAGAAAGAAAGGAGGGGGATGAACATAGTGTGTATCAATAGACATATTCGATTTATGGTGAAACTTCTTCCACTTCATTGAAAAGTGAGAAGGAAGGAGCAAGCTAAGGGGAAGGGAATACAGAAATTGTGAGAAAAAGGGGTAAAATAGGGAGAGGAACTTTAAGGTGTAGGAGGGATACTAAAAAGGGAGGGCTGTGAAAAGCAAGTGGTGTTCACAAGTTTAATACTTGGTAGGGGGTAAGAGGGAAAGAAAGGAGAAAAGCATAAACAGGGGTTAACAGGATGGCAAGCAATATAGAATTAGTCATTCTAACCATAAATGTGAATGGGGTAAACTCCCTCATAAAGAGGAAGCAGTTAGCAGACTGGATTAAAATCCAGAATTCTACTATATGTTTTTTTACAGGAAACACATCTGAAACAGGATGATACATTCAAACTAAAAGTAAAAGGGTGGAGCAGAATCTACTATGCTTCAGGTGATGCCAAAAAAGCAGGGGTAGCCATCCTCATCTCAGATCAAACAAAAACAAAAATTAATCTAAGTAAAAGAGATAAGAAAGGGCATTATATGCTGCTAAAGGGTAGCATAGATAATGAGGCAATATCAATATTAAACATATACACACCAAGTAGTGCAGCATCTAAATTCTTAAAAGAGTTATTTTTACCTTCCGAATCCAATTCTTCCTTTGCAACAACAACAGCAAAATTCAGTTCTGCACATATATAATATATCTAGGATATACTTTAACATATTTAATATGTATGGGAATGCCTGCCATCTAGAGGAGGGGGTGGAGGGAAGGAGGGGAAAAATTCGGAACAGAAGGGAATACAAGGGATAATGTAAAAAAATTACCTATGCATATGTACTGTCCAAAAATGTTATTAAATTAAATAAATGAAAAATTTAAAAAATAAAATAAAATAAAAATGTTTTTATTCATTGAACTAAATATAAAATAAGAAAAAATAGAATAGAACAAAAGAAAGACAGAAAAGGAAAATAAAAAAGAAAACATTGTCATGTACCCAGCAAAACATCAGGGAGCATTCAAAATTACATAACAATAAATGTCCATTTCAAGAGAGCAAGTATAATAACAGAAGAATTATATTCATTAATCTCCATCTTTTTTATTTCCTTATAGGTTATTTTTTTCATTATCTGCTAAGCATTATTAATTTATTCTTTTTTATCCTTTTATTCCCCTAGTTCTCCCAAGTGGACTATAGTTAAGCACATTCATACCCACACACATATCCATAAGTCTATATACACACATAAATAAACCTACATACAAATATACTCACATATATTCAGACACATACACATACATATATATATATGTATATATATGCATATGGCTGACATATAATGTAGATTAACTCTTCATTGACTTTTTATTTGACTTTGTTTAAAATCAATCATTACTAGTTCTATTTTTATTTTCTAGTAAATTCTACTTTTTGTTGTATTTTGGCATGTCTCTTATTTCCTGTCCTTGATAACTCTTTCACTTTAATTTTTCTCCACGACTTGGCTTGTTGTTACTTAAACTCTCCCCCTCTCCAAAGGATCCCTCTCTTATTTTCTTTCTTTATCCTTTCCTGGTGTGTCCTTCTCAAAGAAGGCATTGTGCTCTATGAGCAAAGCAGAAGTCAATTAACTCAGAAGAAATACAAGATACACAAAGTTAAAAAAAATACCCAAATGGTCATAGGGACTATTTGTGATGGACATATAGCAGAGCATTCTCAGATCATATTGATCTGATCAACCACAATCAGACACACTGTAACTTGACTCTAACATAGTGAGGTAATTTTGATCTTCTGCAGGAATGAAGGACAAAAACCATCATCCCATTTCCACTAATATATATACAGTATATCCCATTATGATTAATCTAAACACCCTTCTGTATACCCACATTATCCTATGCTACTCAAACCCAATTTATTCCTTTTCAATTAATTTATATATCTTGTCTCACTGTCATAAATCTATATATCCTTCTGTAGCCTACCTATTTCCTTCTTCTATCTGTCATGCCTTATTTCTTTATAGATTTTGGAGAGTGCTATACCCTTCATGATATATATGTGGTGTATCTTTTCAACTTATTCCCTATTTCAGAACTACGAGTCTCCTTTCCCTCTCTAATATTTCTGTGTCTATTCTTCCTCTGTATCTCATTTGTATCTCATAATTACTATTTTATCTTTTCCTAGACAGTTTTTTTTTATAGAGTCAGAGCATACTAAATTCTTTCCCAGTTTTTATTTTAAACTACACAATTACTGATGTCAGTCTTAAAATATGGTATACTTTTCCATGTTAAAAAAATGTGTCCATATTAAGTTTCTTGAAATTAATCTTTGATGTTGGCTTTTTCTATTAAATTTAGTTTTGGTTGAAAATCCTGAAAATCAGCAAGTTCATTTAATGTCCATTTTTTTCATTTGATATTATGAATAATTTTGCTGGATATATTTTTAGCCATAGGCCAAGTACTTTTAATTACCAGTAAATATGATTCAAGGACCTTTTATTGCTGATGATGATAAATTCTGTACAATTTTAATTGTAGCTCCAGCATATTTGAAGTTTTTTTCTTGTTTTTTGCAAAAATTTCTCTTTGATCTAGATTTGAAATTTGGCAATAATATTCTTATGTGATTTGCATAACAGATACATTAGAGGTGGTAATTGGTGGATTTTTCCATTTCTCTTCTCCCCTCATATTTTTTCATTCCAGAACAATTTTATTGTATTATTTTTTGCATTATTTTATCAAAATTCCTTTTTTGGTCAAAACTTTCAGGTAGTCCAATTATTCTGATATTACCTCTTGTTCTGTTCTCTAGATTTGTTGTTTTTCTTATAAGATGTTTCACTTTCTGTTCTATGTTTTTTATTCTTTATATTTTGTTTTGTCATTTCTTGGTCTCTTATAGTTTCACTGTATTCCCCTTGCCCAATTCTAATTTTCAAAGAATTATTTTCATCTTTAAGTCTCTGTATCTCTTTTTCTAGTTGATTAACTCCAACTTTTATAATTTTCTTGGGTTTTTTGGATGGTTTTTATCTATTTGTTTACTTAATTTTTCCTCAGTGTCTCTCATTTGATTTTTATTTTTATTTTTTTTTTAATTTTTTTTTTTAGTTCTTCTATAAATTCTCCCTGGGAAGGTAGCCATTTAACATAGTCTTTGGGATAGAAGTAAGGTGGTTGTTGTTGTTGTTTGTTTGTTTGTTTTTTTGTTTTGTTTTTATTGGTTTTGTTTTGTTTTGAACTTCAGTGTCCTTCTCTGAAGATAAACTGTGGTCTTCCCTATTCCTGTAGCTAAGTGTCTATGTATGGTTGGGTTCTTTCTTCTTTGCCTGTTTTTTTTTTTTTTTTAATGAGAGGTATTAGTGTAAGTATCTCTAATCATGGGGTGGGGTGATGGTGCCTCTAGCTTCATTTCAACTCTCCCTTCTGACCTAGAACACCAAACCAAATGCTCCATCCTCCTGCAAGTGCCCACAACTACCAGTATCTCTGGCACATTACTTCTTCACTCATGGATGTGCTGGCTCCTTTTCACCCAGGGTTGTCTCTGCAGAGCAGCTGGGCCTGGTGTTCTTAATCATCTATCTTCTCCGACTGAGACCTTCATCTCTTCATATTGTCTTGGAGGTGAAAGTTTCTGTGGTTCCTGCTGAGGCTCCACTTAGCCTCGGGGTCCCCATTTAGTGTTTGTTTCTGTGAAGGTAGTTTGGAGATGTTTGCACTTTACACTGGTTAATCTCCAGTCTGAGGTCTTTCTTTGCATCTTCTTGGGTTGTATCAGGAGGACTCTTGTTCTGCCCACCCCTTGTCTTCTTGTTTTTTAATTGGTCTCTGTTAGCCCTTCAACTCAAATTTGTCCCATTTTCTCCATTACTTGAAATTTACTGACCTACTCCACCATCTTCTCAGAATCTTCCCATGACTTTTTTCTTAATGGAGCTTTGAAGACAGTTAACACTTAATAGTTGATACTTTTTCTTTTCAAAATTCTGACAAGACATACCTCTTAAAATGCAATCTGGAATTATTCCAGGGAATTAAAATCAAGATCTTTTTGTTAGAGTTGAAGGCCATCATTTTAAACTTGCATTCTCATTCTGGCCTACTTCTCTGCTGTGTCTAGTTGCATCTCTTTTTTTTTTTCATATCTATCTATCTTAACTTCTGTCTCTGTTCTTTTGTCTCTCTCTCTCTCTTTCTTTGGTTTTCTCTCTCTGTCTCTTTGTTTTTCTATTTGCCTCTGTTTTTTTGTCTCTCAGTCTCTATGTTTTCACCAGAACATTGTTCCTTCTTTAGCTCTTTAGCACTTAGCTCATTCTCTGCCATCTTTCAGAGATCACTGAGAGTTTCTTAGTGATCTTTGAGAACCCATAGGATCTTTAATACCCTGGGATATATGTTCTCTTGGCTATATGATTAGTATTCATTGACTACATCTCTCATTTTTAATAATTTCTTCCCTATTTGAAGTTTTTTTTTTTTTGGCAGAGAACATAGAAGCAAAATCAGAATTGATTAGTTCTACCTTTTCTATTTGCCTTTAGTGCAATACTACCCATCCTACTTATCAGTGTATCATGGTGCATCCCATCTTTGACCTTCTTCCTGTCCCTAATATAACTTTAAAAGGCATTTTTGTCATCGTTCACTTTCATTACCAGCAACAATTCATTGTGACAATTCAAGAGCATTCAGTGCTCTTGACATTACAAACTAATGCCATTCTTTTGTGTTCATCCTAAATTTCCTTCCGCCTTCTATATATGTTATTTTTAATTGCTGTTGACAACTGATTTCCACTTTTTTCCATAATGTGACCTTTAGAAAGGTCTCTTGTTTTCTTCCAAATCAAATTGTCTACATTAGGAGGCCATCCACTATGGCAGAAAATATTGCAATATGCAAAAGAGCTCAAGTGAAGGCCCCCAAAGAGTGTAAATTCAGAGAATTTCAATTGATCATTAGATCAAATTGATAGCCCCGTAATTCTGGAGACCTGATTTGCTTCTCTTTGATTGCTTTTTCTTCCACTTATTTATGCTTGAGAAAGTGTACCCCAGGTTTATGGAGGCAATAGATGATATATTGCTAATTTTCATAAAGTGCTTTTTGTTTAGAAAATCTGCAGCAGAGAAACTTACTGTTCAAAGAATTTCATGATCATTTTATTGGAAATCTCCCCTTCATTAATATACTTAATCCTTGACTTTTAAGATATAACTTCTTGAGGTAGTAAGGCTGAGGAGAAAAGTAATCACTATGTCGAAGTGCCTTTATTCAATTTGAGATTATGTTGGTAAGAAAATTTTAATGCTGTGTTTTTATTTGTTTCTTATACAAGTACTTTTCTTTGGAAATAAGATAATTAATAAACAATGAACATATATATATATATATATATATTTATATATATGTATGTATGTATAATCACAAATGCAAAAACATGCATTCCTGCAACTAGTTCTCCCCAATCTAATCCCCAATTCCCAAGGGTCCTCAGCACATCATCTCCACATATATAATCTATATTGTCTGTTTATAATTAAAATACTTCATTTTCAAATTTATTATCAATCCAACTTTCAGGATGATAGCATCATTAATAAGTGCTCTTTGAATAGACATTCAATCACTTTTGAATCCATTCCATGGTATTATCATCTGTTCTATATCTCTCTCCATCTTCTCAACGACAATAACAAAATCTAGGTAAGCTCCATCAGCAAAATTCCCTTCGTCTATTAGTTTAATAATCCTATCAAAAAAGAAAATGATATTATTTTGGCATTTTTTAAAGAAGTCACAACAACTTTTAGTAATCACTGCCTCCTTTTCTAAATGTTGCCTAACCACTCTTAAATTATCTATTTTAGAACTTAGCCAAAAATAAAAGTAAGATCAATGACCTATAATTTATATACTTTGTTCTTTTCCCTTTCTTGAAAATGGAGATATTTACATTGCATTGGATTGGTTTAAAATCTAGCACAGCTAATGTTGGGGCATATGGTCTGCATATGAGTTTTCCTAAGAATCATTTAAATGTCCTCAGATTTAATCAGTTCCTAGAAATGTTATTGCAAACTTTCTGTTCCTTACTTCTCCAAACATATGATGTCAAATTTAAGATACAGGAATAATAGTCTAGAAACTACATAATAACCTTTCTGGAAGATTTCCATCTCATCTTTAATAGGAAACCAGGCTATAGTTTCTCAAGTAAACATAAAGTCACAAACTGGTGACTTTGATATTATTGTTTTAATTCCTTGCTTACTTGTGCATTTTTGATATTGTTGTTATTTTGTTTTATTAGCTCTTTTCTTGGCTTCCTACCTTGTACAATTAGGGACAGCACTATTCAAATAACAAAACAAAATTTTGGAACTGCTACCTACTCTTGGAATATAATTTTTAGAGTATTCAAAAATGTTTGTCCAAAATTTTCTCCCAGAACTCTACTAGGCACCCCAAAATTTGGATCATTACAATACTATTGGGATAAAGAACTGTTTACCCAAAACGTTTTGTGAGAATGTCAATATCTTCCTTAGAAGATATATATCATTATATTTGGTATCTACTACAAGCACATTGAGATGATTTATTTTATAGGGTTATTATTCTATAGAGCAAAACCTTAGGAGAACAGAATACAAGGAAAGTATTTCAAGTTTTCTACTTTGGAGCAGAGAGGGCATGAAGGAAACTAGCTAAATCTTTGAATGTTTTCTGGGCAGCATAGGCTATGAAGGCTGTGATGGGCTCTTATGTAGTCAAGAAAAAGCAAGTGTAAATCTGATTTAAAAAAAGGAAGTACCAAAAAAACAAAGGCATTAGTGAAAAAGGCTCATTAGATTGAGTCAGAAAAAAAGTACATAAGGAGTATGTCTCTTATTCCAGTTTGTAAAGACTTGTTATACAGAGTAGAAAGGGCTGGAAAGATTGCAGAGGGCTGGAATTCTGAAAAGGTGTACTTGAATCTAAGACAGTAGAGTACTTAAGGCTATGTACCTACTCAATGTGGGATAATGGTTCTATAAAGGTATATTTAGATGATATGGTGATGTGATAGCTCTCCACTTGATTGGCACTTGCTGAATATGTTGTGGTGAGGTAATCATAGAAAAGGATCAGAGGGCTGAGGGAGAGAGTCAGAGTCTCTCTTTTGCAGCTCACTCAGCAGGGAAGACTTTAGGCTCCAGACTCCAGGGTTCAAGATCTATCTTTGACAAGCCATGTGGCAGCTTGCCTGCCTCTTTCACTTCTCCTCCTAAAGACCAAGGACTTTGACTGGTCTTGACTTTAACTGATCTTGAAGCCCTCCAGAAAGCTATTCCAGACATTATAACAAAGTGCCCTCCACATCTTGAGAGAGAGATTTTGTTGTTGTTCAGTTGCTTGTTTTTTTCTTTCTCACTTTTCCCCTTTTGATCTGGTTTTTCTTGAGCAGCATGATAAATATAAAAATATATTTAGAAGAGAGGGGAGATAGAAAAATTTATAACACAGGGTTTTGCAAAGATGAATGCTAAAAACTATTTTTGCATGGATTTGAAGAAATAAAATACTATTTTAAAATATTGTATCTTTCATTTAACCAGTCAGGGCCAGGCAAAATTATGTGTTTTATTGACAATGTCACCCTCAAAAGTTTTTATAATGGAAAACAAAACATTTTATCTCCATATTCAGATCAGGTAACTATTAAAGAGAAATAATGCTTTCATTGCTATGTCAGGGTACAATGATTGCATTCCATAGATTGGTATAAGTCAATTGGACAGAACAGAACATGTTCTCACTTCAAAGTTGTGATTTTGATATAATTCCTTAATTCATTTTTATTTCTTATGATTTATTTCCATAATATCAAAGAATTTTAGATCTATCTGGGACCTTGGTAACTATATTGTCAATCAAGTAATCAACTAATCAGTATTAAGTACCAAGCTTAGGACTAGTGTTGATCTACTCAAATTCTGTCTGCTTTCTGTCATGTTTTAGCATATTAGTCAATTTCTTATCTAATCTATTATTTCTAACATTTAAAAAATCTCCTTTCTATTCAGTCATATCTGACTTGTACGATATCAACAGAAACTCCTGGTTTGCATAAAACTTGCCTATCTAAGGGCATATAGTTATTAAGCTGATACTGTCAGAGAGTAACATCTCACTCCAAGTAGCTACACATCCCTATCTTCAGACTTGAACTTTGGGAAGTTTCCCATAATAGTTGCCTATGAAAGTTTAAAGTCTAACTAAACTATACTAAGATAATTCTGAAAGACTCTGGGTCTGAAAAAAATAAACAAAAAAATTTACCTCAAGTTGCTTGAACAAAGAGATTTGCAATAATTGAGGTAGTATTTACTTAAGTCAATAGTGTGGTTTGACTCTACAATCTTAACACCAATAATTTTAGGGCATGTACTGTGAGAAGATTATATATGCGTGCTATCTATAGTAAGCTAAATCTGAGCACAAACCCCTAAATCACCACTGGCCTGCTTGCCCAGTTCTGTATGAGTAGAAGAAAATAATATTGGCTACTAATTCAAAAAAGATTAGAAGGGAAGTAACAAATTGGGGAAATATTTTTATAGTTAAAGGTTCTGATAAAGGTCTCATTTCCAAAGTGTATGGAGAATTGATCCTAATTTATACGAAATGAAACCATTCTCCAATTGATAAATGGTCAAAGGATATGAACAGACAATTCTCAGATAATGAAATTGAAACTATATCCACTCATATGAAAGAGTGTTCCAGATCACTACTGATCAGAGAAATGCAAATTAAGACAACTCTGAGGTATCATTACACACCTGTCAGATTGGCTAATGATTAATGTTGGAGGGGATGTGGGAAAACTGGGACACTAATATATTGTTGTTGGAGTTGTGAAAGAATCCGGCCATTTTGGAGAGCAATCTGGAAGTATGACCAAAAAGTTATCAAACTGTGCATACCCTTTTGATCCAGCAGTGCTACTACTGGGCTTATATCCCAAAGAAATACTAAAGAGGGGAAAGGGACCTGTGTGTGCCAAAATGTTTGTAGCAGCTCTTTTCGTAGTGGCTAGAAACTGGAAGATGAATGGATGTCCATCAATTGGAGAATGGTTGGGTAAATTATGGTATATGAAGGCTATGGAACATTATGGCTCTGTAAGAAATGACCAGCAGGATGAATTCAGAGAGGCTTGGAGAGACTTGCATGAACTGATGCTGAGTGAAATGAGCAGAACCAGAAGATCACTATACACTTCAACAACAATACTGTATGAAGATGTATTCTGATGAAAGTGGATATCTTCAACATAAAGAAGATCCAACTCACTTCCAGCTGATCAATGATGTAGAAATAACTACACCCAGAGAAGGAATACTGGGAATTGAATGTAAAATATTAGCACTACTGTCTATCTACCCAGGTTACTTATACCTTCGGAATCCAATTCTTAATGTGCAACAAGAAAATTGGATTTACACACATATATTATATCTAGGTTATACTGTAACACATGTAAAATGTATGAGATTGCCTGTCATCTAGGGGAGGGAGTAGAGGGAGGGAAGGGAAAATCTGGAAAAATGAATACAAGGGATTATGTTATTTAAAAAATTACTCACGTATATATACTGTCAAAAAATGTATAATTATAAAATTAATAAAAAAATTGAAAAAAAAAAGAAAATAATATTGGCTCCATTTACTTTGTGTCTTTCCAGGTCCTTTTTATTGTGGTTTAATTAAAGGAAGGAAATGTGTCATTATATCTGCTTTTTAAATAAATTTTACTCAATATAATCAGACCTTTTACATAATATAATCACAGAGAATAGGCCATTTTAGTTAAAGTATTAGATAATGTAAGAGAGGAACCTACTTTTATTGTAAGTCGTGTCATACAATTCAGACATAGATCAATTCAGTTTATGAGCAATTTAGGCTAGTCATTAAGTGAAAAACCAGCCTCTTTAGAATCTGAAGGCACAAGCTAAAATTTTAAAGGTGTTAGAAACTGAAGGTATAGTAGGATACTCTTACTGTTGTTATTGGAATTGAGTTTTTGAAGATGAACAAAAGGAAATTCTTAACTAGAAATTCAAACTGCAAACTATAATATAGGCTGTTTGATGAAATAAAAACTTTAGTGATGATAGGAGCCAGGAGAATACTCACGGAGGATAGAAAGTGATGAAGAAAAAAGAAAATAAGAAGTATAAGTGGTGTTAAGAAAATGAGGATCATTTGTCATCTTCCTTATATTAAATTACATTTTGAAATAAATCATCTGGGTTTTGAACACCATTCAAGTGTGTTGGGGGTGCCCAAAATGAAATGTTTAGGAGTGTCAGGAACATTGAAAAGAAAAAAGAAAGAAAAAGCATTGCCATGTACCCAGAAGAACATAAGAGGGGATTCAAAATATAAGATATTTTTTTTCCCATTTTAAGAAAACCCTATGTAAAAATACTACTCATTGTACTCAGAGCTGTCCTTTTTTATATTTCTTCCTTGTAGGTTTTCTTCTCTTCTCTTCCGACTCCTGACTCTAACCTCCCCCCCCACCCAAGAAAGCTACAATTAAGTGCAGTATTATTTATATATTTGTATACATATATATTTATATGCACATAGTTATCTATAATCATACATATATACATAGGTGCATTCATATACATCTATGTAAGGATATCATACTATGCTTGTTTATCCTGTTTCTCTTTCATACTTCATAAATTCAAAATTTTCCATTTTTAAAAAACATTCACCAACTCATCATTTCTCATATCACAGCAATTGCAATCTAATTATTTTAAATAGTCTAAAACAATACTGATTAATATGACTGACATAGAGTATAGTTTCACTATTTTAATTTTTTTCTATTAGATTTATTTTAGTTTAATTTTGAGATAAATTATTATGAGTCCTGCATTTTTTCTAATAAGTTCTACTTCTGATCATCCTTATTATGTTTGTGTGTATTTCTTATTTCCTATCCCTATTGACTCCTGCTTTACTTCTATCCATTACTTTGCCTTGCTATTACTTATCTAGTCTCCAAGGAACCTTTCTTTATTCTCTACCCCCTCTTTTTCTTCCCTCTTAATCTCATTTCCATTAATGTAAACACTTTATTTCATTCCCAATCATTAAGCCACACACCCTTCTATGCTCTCCCCTTATCCTATTCTCTCCTCCTCTTATTTCTTTATAAATTTAGAAGACATTACTCTCTCTCTCTCTCTTTCTTTCTCTCTCTCTCTCTCTCTCTCTCTCTCTTTCTCTCTCTCTCTCTCTCTCTCTCTCTCTCTCTCTCTCTCTCTCTCTCTGTATATATATATATATATATATATATATATATATATATATATATATATATATATATATATATATATATATATATAGCTCCCTCTTTAACCCATTCCTGATGAATAGGCTTCTAGAACTCGTCCCTGATTTAATTTCTTTTTGTCAGTTCTTTTTCTTGCTCTTCATTCTTATAACATAATTACTCTTTTTTACCTTTTCTTACAATTTTTTTTATAATCCCATCTATTCAATTCTACCTCAGTCTTTTTTTTTGAAATACCCAATTACTAATGACAATTTTAGAGATATGTTTTACATTTCCACATATAAAACACAGTTCGTTCTTATTGAGTCCCTAGAAATTAATCTTTGGTGTTTGCCTGCTATTTCTCTTAGATCTTATATGTCTAATTTTCTATTCATCTTAGGTTTTTATTTTGTTTTCTTTTGCTTTTTTTTTTTAATAACACAATCCTGAAAGTGTGGCAATTCATTGAGTATTCATTTTTTAAATTCAGGATTATGCTTAGTTTTGTTATCAGTTGCTCATTTAGAGTTTGTCTCTTTTATGGTTGTTCCATCAGTTTTTGTTTTTTTAAGTACTACTCTAGTTATATAAAAGGATTTGATAAAGGAGCTTCTGAGAAAGACAGGTCTCAAATTTTGTCATTGCCCAGAGCACTGAAAAGTAACAAAAAGTCAGAGTTTGAGGCATACAAATTATTTACCAAAGGTCTACTTTGAAGGGCTGACCTGCTGATTTCTTTTGACTTGTTACATTAAAAATATTCTAAATGATGTTCTTTCTAAAAGATAAATAGAATTAAAAACAATAACAAAAATTGATTTTAAAGCTTCATTTAATGTGCCTATGACTTTATTTTTCTTTTCTTGTAGAGCTTGTTTTTCCAGCCACCTTTGAGTTCTAATGGAACCTAACAGCCTTGAATGTACAGGCAAGGTTACATTCTCTGGCCTAAGAATTTTTTTTTTCCATTTCATACATCATTTAAATTGTGCTGCAGTGATTATACAATGTCAGCATATAACCTCAGGATGAAGAAAAGATGAAAGGAAAATATGAGCATCTGTAGGCTATGGTGGTAAAGAAGGAGGTGCTGTCATTAAGGCTGAAAAACATATTGTATCACATACTCAGTTTTTCTATTAATAGAGGGAAATAATCTTAGATTTGGAATTTCCTCTCTTTTGTCTTACAGATCCACTTTTCAGGGAGCTAACAATGAGAACATGAAGGATTTTGTTTGTTTTTGTTCTCAGGCAAGTTATTTCCTTTCATTCCAAGTGATTTGGCAGAACCTAATCCTAGAGGAGAACCTGTGTTTAAGGAGAGGTTTTTAACAAAACCAGTTGAAGGCAGGTTGTAAATTGAGCAATGAACAATTACAGCCAATAGTTTTGTTTGCTGAATCTAAATATTTGGACATTTTGAATTCATGTCAGGTTAAATGTCATTACTCTTCTCTGCACCACTTTTATATTTACATGTGTTGCTGAAAAACTTTAAAATAATGTCTCTCAAATACATTAGATTAAGATGAGTCAAATAAAGCTCAAAATCCTTTTTTTAAATGTACATTTTGACTTACAAATTAAAAGTCACTTTTTTTAGGTAACATAAAAACAATTCAATTAAGAGGATAATCCTGAAATGGACAAAATATATGGTTTCTAGGAACTAATGAATGATATTTTCATATTGGAGAATAGAAGTTCTTTGCTAGTATTAGGTTCTGCCAAATCAGTTGGAATGAAGGAAAATAGCTTGCCTGAGAACAAAACCAAACAAAATCTTTCATGTTCTCATTGTTAGCTCCCTGAAAAATGAGTCCATAAGATAAAAAAGAGGAAATTCCTAATGTAAGATTACTTCTCTCTATTAATAGACAAACTGAATATGTGACGCAATATGATATTTTTTCAGCATCACAGTTAAAGAATAAAGAAGGATTATAGAAGTGATGATGTTTTAACACTATTATAACACATGGTCCACAGTACCACCTCTGAGATGAATTAGATTCAATTTTTGCACTTATTGGTGGGGTTGCATATAGGAAGTCAAATAAAGTATCTGAAACTTAATCCCTGAGAGACCTACTAGAATTAGTCATAGGGGTGTGTATGGGAAAGAAAAACTATAACAATCTCTATTGCTTTAAAGAGAATAACCACATTCAGTTAGAAAGTGCTTGAAGGATTTGACTATCTTTGATTTTTTTTTTCTACTATCCCCTTCTATCATATAGAGAGTAGTGTTCATTACACAGTAGGATATCATTATATTTAGGCTTTTTTCAAATGATTCAATTTAGTTCAATGTATCTTAAGTATCTGCCATGTGCTAGGATAACAGGCAAAACATTCTAGCCATTGTGACACTTACCTAATTTATGTATTAACCTTGAATTAAACCAAACACTCTCTTTCTGTTCTTTTAACTTGACTGTTAAAATTACTGTACTAACAAAGGTGAAATCACATATATGTTGACTAAAAGGGAAAGTTAGAATTGATTATATAATTGAAGGTTTAATTTCTAATACTACCCAGCCAACTCACTAACTGGCTAATTGAAAAAAGTCTCACTTGCCTTGATTATAAGAATAAGGTATTGGAACTGTTATTTGTTGGAGGATGGCAGCCTGTAGAGTACGGGTTAGCTCCCTGGAGGGTAACAGGGTCAGCCAGAATCAGGATAAATTAAAGTCCTTAGTCTTTAGGGGGAGAAGAGAAGGAGGCAGGCAAACTGCCAGGAGGTTTGCCAAAGATGTATCCTGGATTCAGGAGTCCAGAGTCACCAGTCTCTCTCCTCCTTGTCCTGCTGCAAAGTGATTCTGGCCTCTCTCCCTCCACCCTCAAATTCTTGCTTCTCATTATCTTAACACCAAACATTCAGCAAGCACCAATGGTGAGAAGAGCCATTTATCCAAATATATGCTAATACTTATTGTCTCACATCAAATAGATAATTAGCCTTAAGTGCTGGGTTGTCTGATTCAAGCATAACTTTTTGGCATTTCAGCCCTCTACAGCAGCCACCAAATAGGAACTAGGTTTCAAGGTTTTAGAAATATAAACATTCTTATTATATCACATGGGGTTAGAGGGAGCAAATCTGAGATTGTTTATAAGTACATTTACACCTTTGAGAAGTCATGGGTGAAATAACTTGCAACTAGGTGAGCTAGAAAATAAGTAAAGCAGAAGACAGAAAACTAAATGAGTCTGTTTTTACTTAGAATTCTCCCTTCTTTACAAATCTGAGATTGAGTTAGTCTTACCTCACAGATGGAGGATGTTAGATACTTGAAAATAATTTGTTTTGGACAAATCTGTGGAAGCCTAGCATGACATTGACGATACTATTTAGAAGAAATTCTCAAAAAATAATTTGGGCATATCATTACCACTCTAAGTAATAGGAATTCATAAAGAAAATAATTCATCCACTACACAGTATAGTCTGTTTTAATGAAATCCAGTTGTTTAAAGTATGACTTATTGGAGATGTTTTGAGTATATACCAGGGAAAAGGTGAGGCATAACAGAGAGTTCCAGTGCTGAATAACTAGATATGACATTAGAAGGAATTGAGAAGGAGCCCAGAACAATGGACATCTCCTTGCTACAAATTATAGGAGGTCCTGGACAAAAGTTATACAGGATGGAAGGATATGCATGGGATTAGAAGATTGGAATTCCTTCATGTTAGGAATTTTCAAATTCACTAAAGATCAATTTGAATTAATGTTTAAATATATGTATGTATGAATATATAAACACAAATATGTATACAATTTATAACAGATACTTTATATATAGATATACTTATATCTTTTATAACATTATTATTCTTTCTCTAGTCATTCCCATGGGTTCAATTATAGCCTGCATGATACTATTCTTGAATTTCTGTCTTAAGCTCTTGAATTCCATCCTATTCTTTCTCTTTTATATATTCCACACACTCATCTGTACTGATTTCTGCTTGTGCCATTATACCCTGATCCCCTTCATCAAGCTTGCCCCTTTTCCTAAGTTTCCTCTTTTTATTATTCATGACATTATTTCCCAGGCTCAAAACCTTCTCCCTCCCACCCTGCTTCATTTCTTACATTTAATCAGTTGTCAAATTTAGATGGCTTAACATATAGAATACTGGGTCTCAAGTCAGAAAGACCTTAGTTTAAATCTATCTTCAGAAACTTAGTAGCTTTGTGATATCAGGCAAATTACTTAACCTCTACTTGTGCTTTTTTAGGTAAAGTGCTTAGTACCTGGCACTGAGTAGGTGCTATTTTCATTCTTTACTGATGTAGTGTGTGAGAGATGAAATGATTGAGAATATACATCTCCAAAAGTGGTTTTCCTAATAGAGATGGCTAATTAAATTACTTCCTGACTAAAAACAACTATTCCTGGGTCCTTCTGGCAAGGATAAAACACAATATATTTAGCCTAATATTTAAGACCTATAATCTAGTTGACTGTTTCTAGTCTTAAAAAACAAAACAAAACAAAAAAAAACAAAAAAAAAAAAACAAACCTTCACTGTAATGACTGTATAGACTATTTTAGCCACAATGGACATCATTCCTTCCTTAGTCTTGTCCAATCTCATTTCTCTTTAGTACAGTCATGCATGCCATTATTTCACTCTACAATGTATAGTTCCTCCATTTCCACTTACTGAAGCCTATCTTTCTTTGACAGTTCAACTTAGCTGTCATCTCCCAGAAACCTTTTTTATCTCCCCAGCAATCAGTGATCTCTTCCTCCAAGAATCATCCATCCATTAATACATTCAATAAACATTTTAATAAATACCTATTATGTGTCTAGTACTATGCTATGCTTAGACTTTTAACTTGTTATTCAGTATTCACTTATACATGTCTTACTCCTAGCCTTCAATATACTGAAAGTGCTTTGAAGACAGTAACTCTGGTATCATTTTACTCTTCCTCTTTATATTTCCTTTAGCAGTTAGTTCATTTGTGACTTGTTTATGCAAAAAGTACTTAATAATTGTTCACCTAATTTTATTGCATGCTGAAAAGCAGCTGACATTGGCCACATATAGGATGACAGAAGTGAGGATGGTATATGATATTAAAAAAACCTAGCAATTTCTTGTCTTGAATTATATTTTGAGTATCTATTTAATCCATACCATGTATATATCTGTAATTTAAGATTAATAATCCAAGCAGTAAAGAATCTATTGCTATGATAAAGAAAATAAATAGTTGTTTGTTTTGTTTTGTTTTTGCTTTTTTTTTTCTGGAAGCAAATCAAAGATATTACAATAAAAACAAACCTATCAGCATTTTGTCCAGGGAAATCAAATGTAAACTGATCAATTATATGACCATGTCTTTACATTACATTGACATGGTTTTGCTACTCAATATATAAAACCTTCACATTGACCCAAATTCTTCCATTAACATATAAATATGTTGGCTGACTTGAGGTGAAAGTGGTGCTATTATTTTAAAACATATAAAATTTCTAACTTTGTCTGATACAATCATCATTGCTATGCTTATATATAAGAATTAGAAGCACCTGTTGGACAGACTAGAAGCATTGATTCATCACTTTTTAAAGGAAGATATAAATGTGTTTGTGTGTATGTGTTAAAGTCATATAAATAGTTATCTAGGTAATACATGTTGATCAAAAATAAACAGAAAAGAGAGTCTATATAAATCACTTACAAAATCTCAAAGTAGTAAATAAATGCAAGTTATTATCAAAGAAAATGTGGAAAGGTGGATTGCCTAAGATTTTAAACTCAGAGTCAGAAAATGTGGGTTCAAATACCTTCTTCAATTTTTTTTTTTATTAAAGCTTTTTAATTACAAAGAATATGCATGGGTAATTTTTCTAACATTGACCCTTGAAAAACCTTTTGTTCCCAATTTTCCCTACTTCCCCCCCCTCATCTATTTGGCAAGTAGTCAAATACATGTTGACTATGTTGAATTCATTTTAAATCCAATATATGCATACATATTTATACAGTTATCATGCTACACAAGAAAAATCAGATCAAGAAGGAAGAAAAAGAAAAACTGAAAAAGAAAACAAAATGCAAGCAAATAACAACAGAGTGGGAATGCTTTGTTGTGTTCCACACTCTATTCCCATGGCTCTCTCTCTAGGTGTAGATGGCTCTCTTCATCACTGCACAAGTGGAACTGGTTTGAATCATCTCACTGTTGAAAAGAGCCATGTCCATCATAATTGATTGTCTAGTCTTGCTGTGTATAATGATCTCCTGATTCCGCTCATTTTACTTAGCATCAGTTCGTGTAGGTCTCTCATTTAGGTCTCTGAAATCATCCTGCTGGTCATTTCTTACAGAATAATAGTATTCCATAGCATTTATATATCATAATTTATTCAGCCATTCACCAACTGATGGGCATACACTCAATTTCCAGTTTCTTGCCACTACAAAGAAGGCTGCCACAAACATTTTTGCACCTACGGGTCACTTGCCCTCCTTTATGATTTATTTTGGTTATAAGCCCAATAGAAATACTGCTGGATCAAAGGGTATGCACAGTTTGATAACTTTTTGACCATAGTTTGTATTCTTTCACAATTCCACCAATAATGTATCAGATTCCCAATTTTCCCACATCCCCTCCAACATTCATCATTATCTTTTCCTGTCATCTTAGCCAATATCCTAGCTGAGTAGTGATATCTCAGGGTTGTCTTAATTTGCATTTTTCTGATCAATAGTGTTTTGGAGCACCTTTTCATGTGGCTACAAATAATTTCAATTTCTTCATTTGAAAATTGTCTGACTATTTATCAATTGGAGAATGGCTTGACCTATTGTAAATTTGAATCAATTCTCTATATATTTTAGAAATGAGGCCTTTATCAGATTCTTTGGATAAAAACATGTTTTTTTCCAGTTTACTGCTTCCCTTCTAATCTTATTTGCATTGGTTTTGTTTGTACAAAAACTTTTTAACTTAATATAATCAAAATTATCTATGATGTGATAAATAAGGATCTCTAGTAATTCTTTGGTCACAAATTCCTCCTCCACAAATCTGAGAGGTAAACTATTCTTCTAATTTGTTTATAATATCATTCTTTATTTCTATATCATGAACCCATTTAGACCTTATTTTGGCATATGGTATTAGGTGTGGGGTCTATGCCTATTTTCTGCCATATTAGTTTCTAATTTTTCTAGCACTTTTTGTCAAATAGTGAATTCTTCCCCTAAAAGCTGGAGCCTTTGGTTTTGTCAAATACTAGATTGTAATAGTCATTGACTACTTTGTTCTGTGAATTTAATCTATTCCACTGATCAACTTCTCTATTTCTTAGCCAATACCAAATGTGTTTGATGAACACTGCTTTATAATATAGTTTTAGATTTGGTACAGCTAGGCCACCTTCATTTTATTTTCTCTTCATTAATTCTCTTGAAATTATTGACCTTTTGTTCTTTGTGATGAATTTTGTTGTTATTTTTTCTAGGTAAGTAAAATAGTTTTTTGGTAGTTTGATTGGTATAGCACTAAATAAATAGATTAGTTTAGGTAGTAATGTCATCTTTATTATATTCGCTTGACCTATCTGTGAGCACTTGATATTTTTCCCAATTGCTTAGATCTGCCTTTATTTGTATGAGAAGTGTTTTGTGGTTCTCCTTATATTCCTGACTTTCCCTTGGCAGATAGATTCCCAAATATTTTATACTATCAACAGTTATTTTAAATGGAATTTCTCTTTGTATCTCTTGCTGTTGGATTTTGTTAGTAATGCACAAGAATGCTGATGATTTATATGGATTTATTTTGTATCCTGCTACTTTGATAAAATTGTAGATTGCTTCTAATATTTTTAATTGATTCTCTATGGTTCTCTTATGCAGATCATCATATAATCTGCAAAGAGTGATAATTTGGTTTCCTTATTACCTACTCTAATTCCGTTAATCTCTTTTTCTTCTCTTATTGCCAAAGCTAGCATTTCTAACACAATATTGAATAGTAATAGTGATAGTGGGCAACTTTGTTTCACCCCAGATCTTATTAGCATATTTCTAGTTTATACCCATTACACATGAAGCTTGCTGATGATTTTAAACAGATGCTATTGACTATTTTAAGGAAAAGTCCATTTATTCCTGTACTTTCTAGTGTTTTTAATAGGAATAGGAGTTGGATTTTATCAAATGCTTTTTCTGAATATATTGAGATAATCATATGGTTTTTGTTACTTTGTTTACTGACATAGTCAATTATGGCAATACTTTTCCTAATACTGAATTGGCATTCCCAGTATAAATCCTA
Organism: Sminthopsis crassicaudata; assembly: GCF_048593235.1. NCBI lineage: Eukaryota > Metazoa > Chordata > Mammalia > Dasyuromorphia > Dasyuridae > Sminthopsis > Sminthopsis crassicaudata. Next base: position 340,665,262 of record NC_133617.1, on the reverse strand, counting down.
CTTAAACATGGTGTAATATCTTGTATTATCTCTTTGCTAATATTTTATTTAATATTTTTGCATTGAAAATAAATTGGAGGAACATGGGATGGTTTACCTCTCAGACTTGTGGAGGAGGAAGGAGTTTGTGTCCAAGGGAGAACTAGAGACCATTATTGATCACAAAATACAAAATTTTGATTACACCAAATTAAAAAGTTTCTGCACAAACAAAACTAATGCAAACAAGATTAGAAGGGAAATAACAAATTGGGAAAACATTTTTATAGTTAAAGGTTCTGATAAAGGCCTCATCTCCAAAATATACAGAGAACTGACTTTAATTTATAAGAAATCAAGCCATTCTCCAATTGATAAATGGTCAAAGGATATGAACAGACAATTTTCAGATGATGAAATTCAAACTATTTCCACTCATATGAAAGAGTGTTCCAAATCACTATTGATCAGAGAAATGCAAATTAAGACAACTCTGAGATATCATTACACACCTGCCAGATTGGCTAAGACGACAGGAACAAATAACGATGAATGTTGGAGGGGCTGTGGGAAAACTGGGACACTGATGCATTGTTGGTGGAGTTGTGAAAGAATCCAACCATTCTGGAGAGCAATCTGAAATTATGCCCCAAAAGTTATCAAAATGTGCATACCCTTTGACCCAGCCATACTACTACTGGGCTTATATCCCAAGGAAATACTAAAGAAGGGAAAGGGACCTGTATGTGCCAAAATGTTTATGGCAGCCCTTTTCATAGTGGCTAGAAGCTGGAAGATGAATGGATGTCCATCAATTGGAGAATGGTTATGTAAATTATGGTATATGAATGTTATGGAATATTATTGTTCTATAAGAAATGACCAACAGGAGAAATACAGAGAGGCTTGGAGAGACTTACATCAACTGATGCTAAGTGAAACGAGCAGAACCAGAAGATACACTTCAACAATGATACTGTACGAGGATATATGCTGATGGAAGTGGATATCTTCAACATAGAGAAGAGCTAATCCAATTCCAATTGATTAATGATGGACAGAATCAGCTACATCCAGAAAAGGAACACTGGGAAATGAGTGTAAACTGTTATTTTTACCTTCTGAATCCAATTCTTCCTATGCAACAAGAAATTCGGTTCTACACACATATATTGTATCTAAAATATACTGTAATATATTTAACATGTATAAGACTGCCTGCCATCTGGGGGAGGGGGTTGGAGGAGGAAGGGAAAAAATCTGAATAGAAGTAAGTGCAAGGGATAATGTTGTAAAAAATTACCCATGCATATGTACTGTCAAAAAAAAAAGTTATAATTATAAAATAAAATAAAAAGATTTTTGCATTGATATTCATTAGAGAGATTGGTTTATAATTTCCTTTTCTCTGTTTTTGAGCTACGTTTTTAAGGTATCAGTACAATGTCTGGGTCATAAAAGTAATTTGGTAGGAGTTCTTCATTCTCTAATTTTTCAAATACTTTATATAGTATTGTAGTTAACTGTTGTTTAAATGGTAGAATTCACATGTAAATTGATCTGGTCCCAAGGACTTTTTCTTAAGTAGGGAGCTGTTTAATAGCTTGTTCTATTTCTTTTTCTAAAATAGAACTATTTAAGTAACTAATTTCTTCTTCAGTTAATCTGGGCAATCTGTATTTTTGTAAGTATTCCTCGATTTCACTTAGGTTGTCAAACTTATAGGCATAATGTTGGGCAAAATAACTCATAATTATTGCTCTAATTTCCTTTTTATTGGTGGCATGTTCTCACTTTTCTTTTTTTGAGATTAAGAATTTTATTTTCTTCTTTCCTTTTTCTAATCAAATTAACTAATAGTTTATCTATTTTGTTATTTTTTTCATAAAATCAATTCTTAGTTTTATTTATTAATTCAATTTTAGTTTCAATTTTATTGATCTCTCATTTTGTTTTTAGAATTTCAAGTTTGGTCCTTCATTTCCTATTTTTTCAAATAGTTTATACAGCATTGGAATTAAATGTTCTTTAAATGTTTGGTAGAATTCACATTTGGTCCTGGGGATTTTTCCCAAAGCAATTGATTAATAGCTTGAATTATTTCTTTAATACTACAAATAGGACTATTTAAGTAATTTATTTCCTCTTCTGTTAATCTGATAAACTTCTGATAATTGCTCTAGTTTCCTCTTCATTGGTGAATAGTTCTCCCTTTTCATTTTGGAGACTAACAGTTTGATTTTCCTCTTTCCTTTTTCTAATCAAATTTACTAAAAGTTGATCTATTTTGTTGTTTTATTCATAAAACCAACTCTTAGTTTTGTTTATTAATTCAATAGTTTTTTAGTTTCAATCTTATTGATCTTTCCTTTTGTTTTAAATTTGGTATTTGGTTGGTTTTTTTTAATTTGTTCTTTTTCTAGCTGTTTCAGTTGCAAGCCCAATTTACTGATCTTCTTGTTCTCTATTTTATGCAAGTAAGTATCTAGAGATATGAAATTTCCCGTTATCACCACTTTCGCTGCATCCCACAGATTTCGGTTAATTATGTAATTATTGTCATTCTCTTGGATGAAATTATTAGTAGTATCTATGATTAATTGTTTCACCTATTCATTCTTTTTTTTATTATAGCCTTTTATTTATAAACATATGAATGGGTAATTTTTCAACACTGACCCTTGCAAAACCTTCTGTTCCAGCTTTTCCTCTTCTTCCCCGTACCCCATTCCCTAGATGGCAGGTAGTCTAATAATGCTAAATATATTAAAGTGTATGTTAAAAACAATATATGTATACATATGTATACTGTTATCTTGCTGCACAAGAAAAATCAGATTTAGAAAGAAGGTGAAAATAACCTGAGAAGGAAAACAAAAATGGAAGCAGACAATAACAGAAGGACTGCAAATGCTATGTTGTGGTCCACACTCATTTCCCATAATTCTTTTGCTGGGTGTAGTTGGTTCTCTTCATTACTGAAGAATTGGAACACATTTGGATTATCTCATTGCTGAAGAGAGCCACGTCCATCAGAATTGATCATTGTATAGTATTGTTGTTGAAATGTATAGTGATATCCTGGCTCTGCTCATTTCACTTAGCATCAGTTCATGTAAGTCTCTTCAGGCCTCTTTGAAATCATCCTGCTGGTCATTTCTTACAGAACAATAATATTCCGTAGCATTAATATACCACAATTTATTCAGCCATTCTCCAATGATGGACATCCATTCAATTTCCAGTTACTATCTACTACAAAAAGGCCAGTCACAACCATTTTTGCACATATGGATCCCTTTCCCTTCTTTAGTATTTCTTTGGGATATAAACCCAGTAGAAACACTGCTGGATCAAAGGGTATGCACAATTTGATAACTTTTAAAGCATAGTTCCAAATTGCTCTCTAGAATGGTTGGATTCTTTCACAACTCCACCAATAATGAATAAATATTCCAGTTTTCCCACATCCCCTCCAACATTCATCATTATCTTTTTGTCATCTTAGCCAATCTGAAAGGTATGTACTGGTATCTCAGAGTTGTCTTAATTTGCATTTCTTTGATCAATACTGATTTGGAGCACCTTTTCATATGACTAGAAATAGTTTCAATTTCTTCATCTGAAAATTGTCTGTTCATGTCATTTGACCATTTACCAATTAAAGAATGGTTTAATTTCTTATAAATTAGAGCCAATTTTCTATATATTTTGGAAATGAGGCTTTTATCAGAACTTTTGACTGTAAAAAATGTTTTCCCAATTTATTGCTTCCCTTCTAATCTTGTCTTCATTAGTTTTGTTTGTACAAAAACTTTTAACTTGATATGGTCACCCATTCATTCTTTAGGATGAGATTATTTAGTTTCCAATTACTTTTTGGCCTATTTTTTTCCTGGCTTTTTATTGAATATAATTTTTATTGCATCATGATCTGAAAAAAATGCACTTATTATTTCTGCCTTTCTTCATTTGATTTTGAGTTCTTTATGTCCTAACATATGGTCAATTTTTGTGTAGGTTCCATGAACTGCTGAGAAGAAAGTGTACTCCTTTCTGTCTTCATTTAATTTTCTCCAAAGATCTCTAATATTTAGTTTTTCTAATATTTCATTTACCTCTTTAACTTTTTGTTTTTTGTGGTTTGGTTTATCTAGTCCTGAGAGAGCAAGATTGAGATCTCCTACTATTACAGTTTTGCTGTCTATTTCTTCTTGCAACTCTCTTAACTTCTTATTTAGGAATTTAGATGCTCCACCACTTGGTGCATATATGTTTAATATTGATATTGCTTCGTTATCTATGGTACCTTTTAGCAAGATATAATTTCCTTCCTAATCACTTTTAATTAGATCAATTGCTTGATCTGAGATAAGAATGGCTACCCCTGCTTTTTTTTTTTTTTTAAACTTTACCTGTAACATAATAGATTTTGCTCTAGCCTTTTATCTTTACTTTGTATGTATTACTCTGCTTTAAATGTGTTTCTTGTAAGCAACATATTGTAGGATTCTGGCTTTTTGTTCACTCTGCTATCTGCTGACATTTTATGGGAGAGTTCACCTCCTTCACATTTACAGTTAAAACTACTAGTTCTGTATTTCTTCCCATCTTATTAACCACAAATTGTACTTTTCTCTTTCTTTTTCCCCTTTCCCTCTTCCCCAGTATTTTATTTATAAGCACTACTTGCTTCAAGCAGTCCTTCCCCTTTAGAGACCCTTCTCCTATCTTATAACTTTCCCCTACTATTTCTGTTTTCCCTTCTATTTAGCCTGTTACTTCCCTTTTCCCCTTTCCCCTCCCACTTTTCTAAAAGGTGAAAGATATTTTTTGGTGAAACCAAATATATCTAATATTCTTTCTTTGAGTCAAATCTGATGAGGTTTAAGACTCACACAATATTTGTCATCTTTCCTTCTTTCCCTCAAGATGTAATTTCCCTCATTTTACCTCCACTTTCCCCCTTTTTTCTGTTACAATCCTCTTTCCAACTCTAGTTTCTTTTTTATATTATGACAGTAAAATCAGATTATGCATGTATTCTCTAGGTATACCCATAATAGAAATACAGTTCTCAAGAGTTTTTTTTTTTTTTTTTGTTTTGTTTTTTACCTTTTTTTGTTTCTCTTGAGTTCTATATTTGGAGTAAACTTTTTTGTTTAGCTCTAGTATTTTCATAAAAAATAAATGGAATCAACCAGTTTCATTGAATGTCCATCTTCATCCCTGAAAGAAAATGCTCAGTTTAGCAGGGTAATTTATTCTTCGCTGCATTCCATGTTTCTTCACCTTTAGGAATATCAGATTCCAGGCCCTTTAGTCCTTTAAAGTGGAAGCTGCTACATACTGAATAATCCTTTTTGTGATCTATCTGTATTTGAATTGTTTCTTTCTGCCTGCTTGTAATATTTTTTCCTTCATCCAAATGTTCTGAATTTTAGTCACGATATTCCTTGGAGTTTTCATTTTGGGGACTCTTTCAGGAGGGTTTTGGTGAATTCTTTCAATGGTCATTTTACTTTCTGATTCTTTGATATCAGGGCAGTTGTCTTTGATGAGTATCAAGGCTCATTTTTTTCATCATATATTTCAGGGAATCTAATAATCCTTAGATTGCCTCTCCTAGATCTATTTCCCTGGTCGATTGTTTTCCCAATTAGGCATTTTACATTTTTTTCCTATTTTTTCATTTGTTTTTTGGTTTTGCTTGACTGATTCTTGTGTTGTCATTGACTCATTCATTTTTATTTATTCATTTCTAAATTTTAGTGAATTATTTTCATTTACTTTTTTTTAAACTTCTTTTTGTATTTGTCCAATTGGATTTTTAAATTAGTGGTTTTGTTCTGTGGATTTTTTTTCCATTTCACAAATTCTGTTTTTTAAGGAATTATTTCCTTTTTCTATTTCACAAATTTTGTTTTTCTGGGAGTTGTTTTGTTTTTTATTTTATCAAATCTATTTTTAATATACCTTTTCAAACCCTCTTGAAAAAAATTTCCTTTCCTTTCTCCATTTTTCTTCTAGCTTTCTTTTAAGATTCTTTTTACTTTCTTCTAGGAGAGCCTTGTGTGATAGGGACAAGGTTATATCACCTTTTGGGGCTTCATCTGGAGACAATCTGCCTTTACTCTCCACCGGGTTTGAAATCTGTTCTTCTTTTTCACCATAAATGTTGTCTATCATCAGAGTTCTCTTTACTTTTTTTACTCATTAAAAAAAAAAAAAAGTTAAAGTCTATTTTTAGGGTGGGGGAGGTTTTCTAAACTATCTGTACAAGCAGGGGCTTCCTCTGTTAAGTGGCCAGTGCTGCATTGGGGCAATGCTGATTCATTCCAGGTGCTGGGTGAGATTCTGGCATTTTAGAGTTCACTATTGATCTTTTGTGTTTGTGTTGGATGGTTTTTAACTTCTCTGCTGATCTACTGGCTTCTAATCAGGGCAGAATGGCCAACACTGTAGATTCCTTCCTGTAGATTCTTTGTCATGCAGAGTTCACACTGACCATGTTGTCCACACTGCGCCAGGACTCTGTACTGTCTGTGCTGGCATTTGTGCTCAGTTACTTGTACTTGGCTGTCTCCCTCCCATTTCCAATTGAAATAGACATTTTCTGGTCTGTTTCCTCTCCATAGATTCTCTGCCACTTGCAATCTGCAGTGCTGCCTGTGCTAGTATTGGTGTTCAGCTGTAGGTGCTTGGCTGTCTCCTTCCCATTTCCAATTAAAACAGACCTTTTCTGGGGATCTTCAAAGTTACCTTCTGCTGATTATTTGTTACATTCCCAATATTTGTGGGTTCTGCAGGCCCAAGTTCATTCAGAAGCTAGATCTGCTAATTAGTCTGAGGGTTGTAGGAGAATGTTAGAAAGAAAAGTGTGTTATCTCCACCATCTTGGCTCACCCCCAACCCTTCATTTTTTTTTGAGCTGATTGAGTATTGACTTATTATTTATCCATTCAGAACCTCAGTTTAGTCAACTATAAAATGGGGATAATATCATTCCTATCTCACAGTATTATTGTGGAGAAAAACTTTTATAAATTTTTATCTACCATTATATTTTTATTGTGTATGTCTACCACCATACTATATTGGTTAAAGTGTAACTATTTTTTCTTATGTAAGCAGTCATCAGTTTAGACTGGAAAGTCTTACATTTACAAATATTTTATGTTGTTTTATCTAAATAAACTCAGTGTATTTTTCATGAATAAAATGTGTATAGGTTATTTCCAAAGGAAATTAAATGCTTTAATAATTTTAACTAAAACCAATTCAGCTTCTTCCTACTTGTTCAAATTCAATAAGCTAAAAAAAATCCTAGAGTAATTCACTCCCAGAAGTTTCCAAATACATGAAGCAAAAGTGTTTTCCCACCCCCATTCTTTATTTTATGCAAATAGTTGTTTCAATGTTTTATTTTTGTGTGAATACGCCAAATAGATAACAGTGCTCAGAATCACTAATTGTTCTTTATGAGGAAAATTTTCTTGGTAGTTAATGTTCCAGATGACTGAACAAAAAAAAAAAAAAAATTAAGGAATGTTTGTTTATGAAAAAGAAGAAAGAATTATTATTTCTTTTTTTTTTGTTATACCATGGAGTCCCTTTAATATTGTGATATTTCTTCTTTGATCCAGCAGTGATATTACTTGGACTTATATCCCAAAGAGAGCACAAAGAAGGGAAAGAGACCTGTATGTGCAAGGATGTTTGTGGCAGCCCTCTTTGTAGTGGCCAGAAACTGGAAACTGAGTGTATGTGCATCAATTAGAGAATGGCTGAATAAATTGTAGTATATGAATGCTATGGAATATTATTATTTTGTGAAAAAAAAATGACCAGCAGGATGATTTTAGAAAGGCTTGGAGAGACTTACATGAACTGATGCTGAGTGAAAAAAGCAGGACCAGGAGATCATTATAAACTTCAACAACAATACTATATGACGATCAATTCTGATGGACTTGGCTCTCTTCAACTATGAGATGAACCAAATCAGCTTCATTTGTTGAATAATGAATAGAGCCAGCTATGCCCAGTAAAAGAACTCTGGGAAATGCATGTGAACCACTACATAGGCTTCCCAATCCCTCTATTTTTGTCAGCCCGAATTTTTTATTTCCTTCACAGGTTAATTGTATATTATTTCAAAGTCCGATTCTTCTAGTGCAGTAAAATAACTGTATGGATATACATATATATATATATATACATATATATATATATATATATATGTATATATATATGTATATATGTATAGTATTTAACATATTTAATATGTATTGGTCTAACTGCCATCTAGGGGAGGGGGGTGGGGGGAAGGAGGGGAAAAATTGGAACAAAAGGTTTTGCAGTTATCAGTGCTGAAAAATTACTCATGCACATATCTTGTAAATAAAAAGCCACAATAAAAAAAGAAAAAAAAATTGCAAATTTCTATCTAAAATATAGATTTAGGGACATAAAATTGTCCCTAGAGAAGTAGATTAATTCCCTCAATATAACATTTCAGGCAGCTGCTATGAAAAAAAAAAAAAATATATATATATATATATATATATATATATATATATATATATATATATATATATATATATATATATATAATTATTTTTTTTTTACTTCACAAATCCCAATGAAGTTTTTTTCTGATATATTTTCTGACATAAATAAGAGTAGGAGGTATACTCTTTCTCTTTAGAAATACAATTATTTATACAGAAAATATCACATATTAATACTTTTATCTTAAAAATAATGAAATAATCCATTTTGAACTAGGAGTAAAATAAAACAAACTCAAAAGTAAAAATTAGATGAGCTAGGAGTAAAAGTAAAATAAACTCATGAGTACAAATTAGATGATATTATAAGCTTTACAATTCACAAACTTTTCTATTGTTTGTTCTTTGTTCTCAAAGAGGACCAGGACATCATAAAAGCAACACTTTCTCTGTTGTAGTAGAATTATTTCACCCAAATTCAACTCTTTTTGTGATTTATTAGTTCACCTAGTTTTCTTACTTTCAATTTGATTTTTAGCATTTAATTGAAGTTCTAAAATAGGTTCTTTTTCTAGTTTTTTTTTAAATTTTCATGCCCAATTCATAGATTTATTCTTTCTCTATTTTAGAGTTATAAGTATTTAGAGAGCTAACATTCCTCTCACTACTGCTTTGCGTGCATTCCATAAAATTTGATATATTGCTTATTTTCTCTGTAACGAAATTATTGTATATTTCTATGATTTGTTCTTTGACTATTTTGTTTCTTATGAATTTTAAGCTATGTTTTTACAAATGCTTATTGTATGTAATATTTATTGCATTGTAATATGAAAAAAGATGCACTTACTACTTCTGCCTTTATGAATTTTATTGTGAGATTTTTGAATTTTAATACCTGGTCAATTTTGTTGTAGATGCCAGATTCTCCTAAGAAAAAGGTATATTTCTTTTTATTCCCATTTACATTTTCTCTAGAGGTCTCTCATATCTAAAATTTACTTATAACAGAAAGGAAGAAAAGGAGAAAAAAAATTGGAACCCAAAATCTTGTATAACTGAATGTTGACAACTATTTTTATATGAATTGGAAAAAAGAAGGGCTATTAAATGAAAAATAAAGAATTTAGATGCTAGACCATTTGATATGTATATATATACATACATATATATATATATATATACATATATATTATATATATACATATATATATGTGTGTGTGTATGTATTACTGATATCACTTCATTGTTTATCACCTTTTTAGAAAAAAACATGATTTTCTTGCTCTTTTAATTAGATTGAGCTTTGTTTTTGCTTTGTCTTAAGATCATGCAGCATAAGTCCTTCTTCACTTTCTTACCTTCTGGGTTTTTTAAATCCAATCTGTTATTTATTTCTATTTTATGGGTAAGTTAATCTCATTTATATTGATGATTACTAATGGTATATTTTATTTCCTATTTATCCTTCTCTTAGTTTCTTTTCATGCATTCATTAAAAAAAAAAAAGTTTTACTTCTTACTACACCTCCCTTAATTCTCCTCCCTTTTATCAGCAACCTCAATTAAGTGTTATGTCCCAATTAAGTGTTTGACATTTCCTCTTTGAGGCAATTCCAATAGAGGAGAGTTAAAGTTTTAGCTACCATCTGCCCCCGCTTTTCTTTTGTGTTTCTTTCATGTGAGATAATTTACACCATTTTCCCCTCCCTTCCCATTTCTCCATGCATCTCTCTTTCTTATCCCTTAAGTTTTTTTTTTTTTAATATATCATCCCATCACAATCAACATACCCATGCCATATCTATGTGAACTCCTTCTAAATGCTTTAATAATTATATAGTTCTGAGGAGTTATGTCTCACCTTCTCATGTAAGTATATAAATAGTTTAACCTTATTGAATTTCTTTTATCTTTTTTATACTTTTCTTGAATCTTTTATAAGAAATCATTTTTTTCTATTCAACTTTGATCTTTTCTTTTCAAAGTCCTCTATTTCATTGACCATTCACTTTTTATCTCCAAAGAATTATACTTAATTTTGCTGGATAGGTGATTTATGGTTGCAATCCTACTTCTTTTGCCATCTGGAATATCATATTTTAAAGTATGTGGTAATGTAAAATAGAAAATGCTAAATTTTTATTATTCTGATTGTATCTCTTCATGCTACTTACAATATATTTCTCCTTATCCCAAAAGTCCTATAATTTGGCCAAAATTATTTTGCACAAGGAACAATATTGGAGGAAGGAAAAGAATCTGAAACCCAATTTTATTTAAATGTAAAACATGTTTTACATGTAACTGGAGAAGATAAAAAATATTGATTAGAATTTGACCACAATATTTCTTGCAGTTTTCATTTGGGTATCTCTTTCACGAATAATCAATGTGTTCTTTGTGATTTTATTTTACTAGTCCAATAATTCTTAAACATATTTCTTCTTGATCTGTTGTTTTTCCAATGAGATATTTCATTTTTTCTATTCTAAGTGTTTTTTTTTAATTTTTAGACAATTACTTTCTTCATTGAGCTTTTGCACCTCCTTTTCTATTTGACCAATTAAACTTTTTAAAGAGTTCTTTTAAAAGGGGTGGAGCTAAAATTGCAAAGAAAAGAAAGAAAGTTGTCTTGAGTTCTCCCAGTTTCTCTCAAAACAATGTTAAATTAGGCCTCTAAACAGATTCTAGTTGAAACAATTTTTGAGCTTAAAAATAACTCAGTTCAGAAAATTTCTGTCTCACATATATTTAAAAAAAAAAAGAGCACAGCCTATCACAGATAGTTTTTCAGCAAGCCACAGCACAGATCAACCCCCAAAGTCCCTGGTCATAGTTTAGTAGGCATAGAAGGCAGCTATGAGGACTCTAGACTCAGCAGAAAAAGCAAACTGCCAGCTCTGGAATTCCCAGCCTAATAGGAGTAATGGCCTAGAAGCCCTGATGCAAAAAGTCAGTTACAAGGCCTCTCAACCCCCAGCACAAGAAGATTGGGAAAGTACCCTCACTGTGCTCCAGGGACAGATCTCAACTTTAAAAGTCATGAAACAGTCTAAAATGAGAAAAAATGCAGAAATGAGTCTACTATGAAAGTTCCATGGTGACAGGGAAGATCAAAACACAAACTTAGAAGAAGACAACAATGTTAAAATATCTATAAGACAACAATGTTAAAATATCTATATTTTAAAAATCCCCTAAAGGGAATATGAATTGTTCTCAGATCTAAAAAAAGTCTTCTTGGAAGAAATAATTTTTAAAATATAAATAAAAGAGACAGAAGAAAAATGGGAAAAGAAATAAGGGTTGTTCAAGAGAATTTCAAGAGTCTAGTAAAGGAAACAAACAAAAATGTGATCATAAAAAAATTATTTAAAAAATTAAGACTTGCCAAATTGGGGAGGGGGGATCCATGGAAGAAAATAACTCCTTAAAAAACTGAATTGGCCAAATTGAAAAAAAGTACAAAAGCAAACTGAAGAGAATCATTCTATAAAAATTGGAATTGGGTGAATCATAATTCCATGAAATATCAAGAATCAGTTAAACAAAATCAAAAAATGAAAAAATAAAGCAAAATGTAAAATACCTCATTGGGAAGACAACTGATTTGGAAAGCATAAACAGGAAGGATAATTCAAGAATTATTGGACTATCTGAAAGTCATGACTCCCCAAAAAAGAACTTGGATGACATCTTCCAAGAAATTATCAAGGAAGACTGATTGATATGCTAGAACCAACAGGTTAAATAATCATTGAAAGAACCCAACAGTCATCTCTTGAAAAAGATATCTTAGTGAAAACTCCAAAGAGTATTATAGCTAAATTTCAGAAATATCAGGTCAAGAAAAAAAAAAAAAAAACATTGCAAGCAACCAAAAAGAAAAAATTCCAATATCAAGGAAATACAATCAAGAATACACAGGACACACACAAAGTAATGGTAAAAGACTGGAGGAAAATATATTATGGCTTAGAAGAAGGAAAAAAAAAAGCAGGGGTGACACTTTTGATCTCAGATAAAGCAAAAGCAAATATCGATCTAATTAAAAGAGACAAGTAAGGAAACTACATTTTGCTGAAAGGTACCATGAACAATGAAGTAATATTGATGCTAAACATATATATATATATATATATCAAGTGGTATAGTGGAGAAGTTTAGTTACAGAAAGAAATGGACAGAAACATTATGCTCAACTTCTCCATCTAAGAGAAAGAAATATAATCACAAAACAAGTAAGAAAGAAGTTAAATATGTAAATTGAATTTTATAAAATTTATATATGAGAGAACTCTGGAGAAAACTGAATGGGGATATAAAGGAATATACCTTATTTTCAGTTGTAAAAAGAAGCCAATTAAAAATTAATCATGCATAAAATCTCACAATTAGAAACAGAAATATTTCTGCAGAAAGGCAGAAATATTAATTACATCCTTTTTAGATTATGGCAAATTAAAAAGAATTATGTGTAATAAGAAAGTCATGGAAATATATAATAAAATTGATTGGAAAATAAAAAATCTAAAGAATGAGTAGATCAAACAGCAAATCATAGAACCAATAATTTCATCAAAGGCAATGACAAGAATGAGAAAATTAAATACATTCTTGTTATTTTATAAGCACAAAAGCATTTTCATTTTTATTTACTTATATTTGCTACAGATGATTTGTTTTTGCTGTTAAGTCTATTGAGTTTAATATGGAATCTCTATATGCTCAGCTTGAATTGAATTTCTTAAGTGGATGCATCTCATGTCTGTGAGTCTGTCTTTCATTCCTAATTCACTGACTCAAGTAGGTTCATCCTTCTTTGGGAACATTTCCTTCATTTTACAATCTGAATTCTTAAATGGGTCATCTTTTTTCCCCTTTTAAATATATTTAAATTATCAAGCAAAAATATTACTATCAAGTTTGTGTTCCAAAGGAATCAAAGAAAAAAGTAAAAGGATCTACATATAACAAAATATTTATAACTTTTTTTATGGAGGCAAAAATCAGAAATTAAGGAGATGCCCATCAATCTGGCAAAGGCTGAATAAGTTGTGGTATATGTTTGTTATGGAATACTATTGTGCTATAAGAAATGGCAAGCAAGATGCTTTAAAAAAACCTAGAAAAACTTATATTAATGTATATAAAATGAATTGATAATGACCAAATATGAATGATTTCACTATCCTTACCAAAAGAATCATCCAGGATAATTCAAAAGTTGTTATTATACAAACTGCTATCCCCCTCTCAGGGGAGATTGATGATGTTTGAGTACAGATTGAAATATGATACATATTGACAACATGGATAATATGGAATATTACAGTTTTTGGATATCACCTTTCTTGCCTTCTTAATGAAGAGGGAAGATGATAGAGGGAGAAGATTCAGAATTCATTTCTTTAAGAATACAAAAAATGATTAAAAATAGTTGTCCAAAATAATACATACCGGACTTGGTGATTGAGCTTGGGCTAAGGTGGCTTGAGATCTTAGTTCAGTAGTCACAGCAAGAGCAGCAGCATCAACCTCCTTTTTGCTGTGACCCTTAGAGTATCTTTGCCTCCAGTCATCATGCCATTTTCCAATTGCTACAACATGCTGAAGTCCCACTACCCTGCTGAGGAGGAATACTCTGTTCTCTTCTTGCATGACAACCACATGGCTAAGATGCTGAACACCAGAGCTCTATGAAATGCTCTGGGATAAGCCTCTATATAGAGGCTTTACCCTAGATGATGTCATTCAGACTGGTTTGGACAATTCAGGACATCCATTCATCATGACTATGGGTTGTGTGGCTGGAGATGAAGAGAGCTATATTGTATTCAAGGACGTGTTTGATTCTATCATTGAGGGTCACCATGGAGGTTGCAAGCCTTCAGATGAGCTTGCACCCACATTGTAACCATGGTGACCACCATGCCATAGAGAAGCTCTTTGTGAAAGCTCTGGCCAGTCTGGAAGCTGACCTGAGTAGGAAGTACTATGCTTTGAAGAACATGACTGAGGAGGAACAGTAGCAGCTGATTGAACCACTTCCTTTTCAACAAATCTGTCTCTCCAATGCTCAGCATCTGACATGACCTGGGACTGGCCTGATGGCAGGGACATTTGGCACAATCATAATAGGACTTTTCTGGTGAGGATCAATGAGGAATATCACCTAAAGGTTTTTTCCATGCAAAAGGGAGGGTAACATGAAGAAGGTGTTTACAAATTTCTGCAAGAAGCTCACCCAGATTAAAACCTTTTATGGGACCAAGAACTATGAGTTCATGTGGAATCGCCATTGGGCTACATCCTGACTTGCCCCTCTAATCCAGGCATAGGTCTATGTCTAGGTATCCACATCAAACTTCTCCACCTTGGCAAACATAAGAGGTTTGGCCACATGCTGAAGAAGCTGAGGCTGCAGAAAAAGTTGGGGAAGGGATATGGGCATAGCAGCTGTGGGTAGTGTTTTTGACATCTCCAATGCTGATCTACTGAACTTCTCAAAGGTAGAGTTGGTTCAGATTGTGGTAGATGATGTAAAGTTGCTCATTGAAATAGAGATGCATTTGAAGCAGGACCAATCCATTAAAGACCTTATGTCAGTCCAGAAATAAGCAGTTGGCCCTCTGAATTCTATGCTTTCTAATTTAATGGATGAATGAATAACCACCATCTTTTTTTGTCTGTGGCGCCTCGGGGGGCTCCATATGCAGCCCACCTATTCATGCTATAGAGAAGTCTTCCTTTCATCCTTTGGTGTTAGAGTTTTATTTTTTGATGGCTGAGATGTCACTGAATGCTGAAATAATAAACTATTGTTTTGGCCTGGAGGAAAAAAAGAATAATACATACCAACTAAGACTATATTGAATTATTTTTTACAAACAGAAAGCATATATTCTGTGAAGAATCTTATATTCTTCATTTCTACCTGCACAATATATTTCCTAAACCTTCCCTTCTCTTTCTATATAGTTACCATCCTAGTTTTGGGCCTCATCACCCTTTATTAGACTATTGAAATAGCTTTTTAATTAATTTTCTCCTACTTCCAAAATATCTCTCCACTCTAATCCATCTTCCACTGAACGGTCAAAGTGATTTTTCTAAACTTTATACCTCACCATATCATACACTTCTTCAATGAGTTCCTTATCATCTTCAGGATCAAATTTAATTATTATATAATTTGGTTCCTTCCTGCCTTCCTAATTTACTTATAATTTATACCTCTCCAATTCTTACAATTCCACTACATTGACAAAGTTCTTCTTCCTCAACCCAACATTCTGTCTTCTGTCAACATGGTGTTGCATGAATTACCTTTTCCCAGCAGTTAATTCACCCTTTCAGATTAACTTTGATCTCCTCCTCCTCCTACTACACATGTGATATTGTACTATATTGAATAGTAATGGTGATAGTGGGCAACCTTGTTTCACTCCTGATCTTACTGGGAAAGGTTGCAGTTTATTTCTATTGCATATTATGCTTACTGAAGGTCTTAAATATATGCTCCTGATTATTCTAAGGAATAATCCATTTATTCCTATACTCTCAAGAGTTTTTAGTAGGAATGGATGTTGGATTTTGTCAAATGCTTTTTCTGCATCTATTGAGATGATCATATGGTTCTTATTAATTTGGTTATTAATATGGTCAATTATATTAATAGTTTTCCTTATATTAAACCAGCCATGCATTCCTGGTACAAATCCTACTTCATCATAGTATATTATCCTGGAGATGATTTTCTGAAGTCTTTTTGCTAATATCTTATTTAAGATTTTAGCATCAATATTCATTAAGGATATTGATCTATAATTTTCTTTCTCAGTTTTTGATCGACCTGGTTTAGGTATCAGTACCATGTCTGTGTCATAAAAGGAGTTTGGTAGGACACCTTCATCCCCTATTTTTTCAAATAGTTTATATAGCATTGGGGCTAATTGTTCTTTAAATGTTTGGTAGAATTCACATGTGAATCCATCTGGTCCTGGGGATTTTTTCCTGGGGAGTTGATTAATAGCTTGTTCTATTTCTTTTTCTGAAATGGGACTATTTAACCAATGTATCTCCTCCTCTGTTAATCTAGGAAGCCTATATGTTTGGAGGAAGTCATCCATTTCACTTAAGTTATCAAATTTATTGGCATAAAGTTGGGCAAAGTAACTCCTTATTATTTCTCTAATTTCCTCTTCATTGGTGGAAATATCCCCCTTTTCATTTGAAAGATTAACAATTTGATTTTCCTCTTTCTTTTTTCTGATCATATTTACCAAAGGTTTATCTATTTTATTGGCTTTTTCATAAAATCAACTTTTGGTTTTATTTATTAATTCAATAGTTTTTTTTTTTTTTTTTACTTTCAATATTATTGATTTCTCCTTTTAATTTTTGTATTTCAAGTTTAATTTTTGGTTGGGGGTTTTTAATTTGGTCTTTTTCTAGCTTTTTAAGTTGCAAACCCAATTCATTAATCTTCTCTTTCTCTATTTTGTTCAAATAAGCCTCTAAAGATATAAAATTTCCCCTTTTTACTGCTTTAGAAGGCTTGGTTGAGGACAGGGGATTAAAGAGGGAGGGAAGTTCTCTACTAAGGCAAAGTATCCTCCCTAATATTTTCAATAACTGGCACTATTTTAAGAATGAAACAGTTGAAAAGGGGAATCCATGGGATAAAACCTATAAGACAGTAGCAGAAAATGCTGCAGAGTCTAGAATGAATATCTTGGTAGATTTGATTATATGAAGCATACTGAGAAAAATCTACCCTCCCCTCTATTGTTTGCTATAGTTCTGGAAATTCTAACAAAAGCAATAGAAAAAAAGAAAGAAATTAAAAGAATAGAGATAAGCAAAAAGGAAATATGCTGATATACAATGATTTATTTCAAAAAACTAAAGAGAATTAGCAAACAGTAAACTACACAATACCAGAAAAGTTACCGAGACAAAAACTGCAGTAAAATTACAGGCTACAAAATAAATCTTCAAAAAATGAAAAACTTTATAATAATATCAATAAATTACAGGGGTGAACCCTGAAACTGTCCTCCCTAACTTCTGGGAGGAAGCCATGGGGGTGAGCTCTGAAACGCTCTTCTGACAGAGACCTACCTATCAGGGCAGTTAAGTGGTTTCATTAAGATTAGCCCAGGAACACTCCCAGTAGCTTGATTTTAAGTGGTGTCATTCAACTAGAAATCTAGGCCTGGGGCCGGTGATATCATTGAAGGAATCTCATTCAATGGAAGCCCTACCCCTCCAGACTGGCAATAAAATGACCATTTTGAACTCCAAATCTTTGCAGAAGTCTGAAGTAGGAATTATGCTTTGCCAAAGAAGCTCTCTTCTTGGCAAAACTGCCTGCCAGGACGCCTTCCTGCTATGAAGAGACCCTCTTCTCAGTGATTATTTCTCTTCCAGGCCTCTTGCCACTTAGGAGTGTGTTTTCCTAGCAAAGCTGGTTCTCAGTGCCAATAAACTTCCCTTTTGCCATTCAGACTTTTCAGGTTTGGGAATTCTTTTCAAATTGGACCTGTGCGTCGTGGACCAGAGGGGATTGCCACAACTATCTGCACTGCCACTAACCATATCCTAAACACAAGAAGCAATAATTAAAAGGGAAATGACATTCCAAAAAACTACAAAATCTATAAAATATCTGAGGATCAAAATCCCAAACTACACAAAAGTCTTGTATAGATTCAGTTACAAAGAATTCCTTAAAGAATGAAAGAACAACCTCTAAACAGTGAGAAATAGTCAATACTCATTACTAGGCCTTGCCAAATAATAAAAATGCCAATACTACCAAAATTAATTTATAGTTTTAATGCTATATGAATCAATTTGCCAAGAGAATGTTTTACTAAGTTTAATAAAATAAAAAAATAATTTTAAAAGATGTAGAATATTAAAATAAATTAATAAAAGAAATCAGGATGAAGGGTAAATAACACTTCTAGTCCTTAAACTATCTTTTAAAAAATAGTGATCAAAACCACTGGTTAAAAACAATAGAGAAATAAATCTCTGGAACAATCTAGACAAGGGAAACTAAGAAAAACTGAAACTTAATATTATCATGTTTGATAAAGTAGGAAACATATCTTCCATAGGGAGAAAAAAACCCCAAAAGCAGTCTGGTAGAAACCAGACTCAGATCAACATCTTATATCACAATCTCCAATGTATTCTTGATGATAGGTGAACTTAATGTTCAATATCATAGTATGAAAATTAGAAGAGAAACATTAAGTATTTCTTGTAACTAAGGGAAAAATATGTATTCTCAACCAACAGACAATTACAAAAGATAAAATACATACTTTTGATTACATGAAACTGAAAAGTTTCTATAAGTATAACATTAATGCATTTAAAATAAGAAAGGGAGTGTTTAAATGGGGAGAAAACATTTTATCAAATTTCTCTGACCATTTTCTGTAACAGTTTTCTAATATATAAATGGTCAAAGGATATGAATAAATAGTTTTCAAAAGAATAATTACAAATTAGTCACAAAGACTCTGTCACTAATAATAAGAGAAATGCAAAATAAAATAATTCTGAGCTTTTACCTCATACACTTCAAGTTGGCAAAAAATATTAAAAATGTCAATTGTCAGTGGTGAAGGGCTTGTGGAAAGAAAGGCACATTAATATGTTATTAGTGGAATTGTAAAATGGTACAAACGTATTTGGAATTATGCAAATACTTTAACTAAAATATCTACATCTATTGAACCAGAGACACCATTGCTGGGATTATATCCTAAAGAAGTCACCAAGAAGAAAAATGTTCCCAATATAATCCAAAATATTCGTAGCAGCATTTTTGTGATAATTAAGAATTGGAAACAAAGTAAATGTCCATCAATTACAAAATGGATAAACAAATATACAGATAAAGAAATAATACTACATGGTAAAGAATGATACATATGATGAATACAAAGAAACATGGAAAGGTTTATATAAATGATACAAAGAGAAGTAATCAGAGCCAAGAAAACAATATACACAGTAACTATAGTAATGGAAATAGAAAGAATAACACACCAAAAAAATCAAAATAAATGTAATGCAATTACAAAAATCCTTTGGGACTCAAATGAAGAGATATGAAAAGACAGTCTCAACCTACCCTTTCATGGAGGTGAGAGATGCACAGGTGTTACTCATTGCTCATGTTTTTGAATTTTATCAATGTATCTCATCAGTTACGCTGATATATTCTCTTCTCTAAAGAGTATATATGTGTAGATGTGGTATACAAAAAAAATTATTTGTTATATGGAATGGTACTTGGGAAAAGGGAGGAGGAAGAGAAATTAGATACTTTAGGAATGGAGGAAAAATAGAAGATAATAGTTTGAATGTATGATAGTTTCTAAATAATTTTAAGGATGGTGTTATGGTTTAGGATTGTTGGTCACCAAAAATATACTGGGTTTCGGGGCTGGGGTCTAAAAGTATTTCAAAAGAATTTGTCGACTTAGAACATTTCCAAATTAAGATTTCATTACACTGCTGATAGTGGGATATTTTCCAGATGGGATTTTTAGCAATTAACAAGGGGAAAAAAAACACCAAAACAGGGAGAAGATAGCAGTAAGGGGTAAGATGCCATATGGTGTAACAAGTTAAAGATGCCATAAGGTAGACAAAGCTCCTAGAAAACTTGTTGCCACGAGGCAAGTAATTCCTAATGAACTGGAAAAGAAATGGGGTGTAGATAGTTTTTTTGTTTGTTTGTTTGTTTCTTTTTTGTTTTGTTTTGTTTTGTTTTTTATGGGGGAAAAGTAACCTCGGGAGTTGACATCATAATTTCACCTTTAGATTGGATACAGTAACTCTGGATGATGATGATTTTCCCAATGTGAGGAATTCAGGAAGAATTCAACCAGCGGCCAATTGCAAAAAGAATACATTTAAAGAATAAAAGGCCTAAGTAAGTTCAAAATCCCTACTCCAGCACTGAGGGTCCTGTCAGTGCTCTATCCTGCTTACTTCAGGCAGTAGCTTGGATTGTAACCCAGGCCCTCTCTTGTCAATTTCACCTCCTTCTAGCCCACCTAGACACCAAAGACTTGGAGTATGTTTGTTGCGGTCTTATTCACCCATAAATGGAAGAGAATTGAGGATGTTTACAGAAAGAAGCAGGAAGGGATCGGCAATTAAGATTAGAGGGGAAAAAAGATGGTTGCAAGAACAAATGGTTGGAGGAGATGGGAGGACTGGGATCAAAAGTACTAAGAGGGGAGAAGAGTACCCTTTTAATCAGAATCTAGGATAAAGAAATGATGGAGAATGAAATCAAGAGATATTGAGAGCTAGAATAGAGGAGATATGACAAACACAGGAAATAACCTTGATTTGTTCAGTAAACTATGAGAGGAAGTATTCTTCTGAGAAATAGGCAAGGGAGAGAGATAGTGTAGGAAACTCAAGAAATGAAGGTTTGAAGCCATGACTGTTGTGAGTGGGAGAGGGTTATCTCCAGTCATCTAGATCTATTTGTTGGCACTGGACCTAGATAGCTCTGGAGGGGAAAGTGAGGCATGTGAACTTGCATAGACCTCTCTGTGTAAGTGCACAGCTATACTTACATCCAGTTCACTTGCATTTCATGATGTCAACTCCCTGATGTCATGGTCTTCTTCCAGAACAAAGGACAAACAACAAGAAAAATAGCAAAAAGTGAAATAAGTAGGGAAGGTATAAGAATTGGCTTATAGCAATGATGGATTAGGTAATATCAAATAAATTTGTGTGAAGCTATACAGTATGACTGTGTGATTTCACTAGAACTCTTTAGCAGTTTGTGGATAGAAATAATGGAAGTACATGGTAAAGGTAATCCAGAGTTGGGGTCTGGCAAGATGTGAATGGTAATAGGACAGAGAGAGAGTTGAGAAATGGTTAACTCTAAGTAAGAGAGTAAAGTCATATTCTATTATATGCTGATCTACAGGTACCATGTGGATAAAACCTATTTTATTTGAAGCTGATTAGAGTAGTATTTCTTTTCACTAGACACTTGCCAGTTTTACATTAAAGAGGACCTGCTCAGTTAACAAA
Source organism: Sminthopsis crassicaudata (assembly GCF_048593235.1). Taxonomy (NCBI): domain Eukaryota; kingdom Metazoa; phylum Chordata; class Mammalia; order Dasyuromorphia; family Dasyuridae; genus Sminthopsis; species Sminthopsis crassicaudata. The sequence goes on along the minus strand of NC_133617.1, from coordinate 340,643,672 downwards.
AGAAAGGTTTCTCCTCAATCAATCTCATGATTAATTAAAGCCTTATTAAGGCCTATTTTCCTGAGATCTGTTGTGTGAACTTTACCCTGTATGGAAAGGGGATATCATTATTCCTTCTAATTCCAAATATCCAGGAGTTAACCTAGTTTTAACAGGTAATTTTGATATTGCCAAGAAGGGGTTTCTAACAAATCAGTTTCCTACCAGCAAAGGAGACCAGAACTTTCAAACAAGAATGAGTCTAGAAACATTTATGAAATACAGGAACCTTTTGGCTAAAGTAAATACTTTGTTCAAGGGGACTATTCCCACAATAACAAATAGATTTTATGACTACACCTCTACTATTTTGGCTAAATGTAATGGAGCCTAAAGTTTCATTTCTGAGTAATACAAATAACAGGTGCAATTCTAGGACTCCTGTGATGCTATCAGTTTTCATAATTCTATGACTCTGGAAAGCACTTTTCTTAAGATTGGTACATGACATACTTTCTCAATTACTATATTAAATTCAATTCACTTCCTTTAAAGTGGGTGGAGAACAAAGCAGAGCCTCCCACTGCTCTTAGTACTAAAAGAAATGTATGTATCCAACTAGCAAAATTACTAGAAACTGAGGGGTTTTGCCTATGAAAATGAATGTGGGTATTTTTTGAAGGATAATAGTAAGACAAAATGACAATATATGTATAAAATACCAATATCTAATGCATCCATGACAGCAAGAAACATATATCATGTTTTCCTTTGTAAAATAAAATAAAAATTATCTTAGGTTGTGTCTCAATGTTTACTCTATTTATAAAAGATAAAACTGTAGCCTCTGATGTACAAACAAAATATTGTACAGATTAAATGGGGAAAGACTGGTTAAGTCTTTATTATCTTAAATTATTAATTTTAACATAGTAAATTAAAATTTTAAATTATAGAATTTTTGAAGGAAATACTAATTTTAATACTTTCATGTGTGTTGGGATCTAAAGTTACTATCCATTACTTCATCATGTAATGGAGGTGACCCTGGTTGTTGAACACTGTGCCAGGAACATAAGGTCTGGCAGGTTCTAGCCAGTTGGATTAGATTCAAGACCATGTTTGTGTCTAAAGACCAAGCTGTCTCAATAAAGAGCATTTTATCACAGGCTTGACTGAAAAGGTGATGCACTTTTGTCTATAGCAATTCTCTGGGACAATCTACCAAGTCCTAAGAGTTCTGGGATTTGAGTTGGCAGGAAATATCCACATTTAAGAAAACTGCAAATTCTTGAAGCACTGAAGAAGTCTAGATAAGTAGGATTTATCTTTAAAGTTGCCTTAGAAAGTATTACATAGGAAAGAGGAAGCTAAAAACTTGCTTTAAAATTATTTAAAGACAGATTCACCTAAAGTGCTTGAGAATATTCATTTTTGAATTGTTTATTTATAACTATTGAAGTGTTACTTATAGTAAATTTGATTGTAAAACCACTTGCAGTAATACATTGATATGTAGCCCAGTTCTTTAAAAATTATGACAAATTATTAAATAGTATAGGGTTCTTAATCTCTTTTGTATCATCGACTCTTTTGGAAGACTGGTGAAACCTACTAGCGTCTTTTCAGATAATATTTATTTTCAAATGCTGGAAACATTATATTGGAATACAATTAAGTATTTTTTAAATCAAATTCACTAGGGCAGCTAGATGGCACAGTGTATATAGCACTGAATTTGGGATTAGCAGGATATGACTTCATGTACAACCTTAGGACTTGACACTTACTAGCTACATTACCCTGGACAAGTAACAACCCCAATTTCCTTGATCTCCTCCAAAGAAATCATAGACCATAGATTAAGAACCTCTGAACTAACATGCTCTGAATTATTGAAGACTTATTATGAGTGAAGAGAGATAGTGATACAAAAATGAAATTTACATTATGTGAATGAAGTTATCATTTTGTATTCCTCCCATGTTAAGCAGAAAAATAACATCCAAGTGATGTGGTATAGCCTTTAGGAAGGATATAGCAATAAACCTAAGTCCATCTGATCTTGGGAGTGATGTAGTTGCAAATGATATATTTCTTTCCTCAGGCTGTCCTGCCCTAGTTTACTCTATTGACCAGAATGATGAATCCACAAATATTGCTAGCTGTCAGATAACTGCCTGTTGGTCAATGATAACAAGATTTCTGAGAGTAATGAGCAACAGTAATGAGGTACTTAGTTGATTCAAGCACAGAACAAAGTTGAATGTCTGCCACTTGACCAAGTGACACTTCAGGCCTAAAAACATACCTCTGGAAGTGACCTTTGCCCAGAGAATTATGGGTACCATACCTCTGCACAAAGTCAGAACTAGACCATTCTTCAACTCCACCTCTAAGCCATAAAATTAGCATATCAGTGACATGAAGTCCCTCTCATTTTTCATTATAAATTTATCTTCCTAATTAATTAGTGTTACAATTATAATAAACTTTGTCTCAACTTGGAGATTGGTCTGAGCTTGTAAATTCTTTTAAGACACCTCCTGACATTGGTATGGAATCTCAAAATTTTGGGGGTCCTCCTTGAAACTCCAAAACAAGAAATAGATTCTCTCACCTAAATCAGGATAAAGAATGGTTTGTGGTATTAATATATATTTTTTAATAGACAAAGAAATAGATACAGCCCAAAGGGACAGTTACCCACACACATTTTCAGTGCCAGCTTTTATATTTACAATTTACCTCCTACAATATAGCATTACCTTACCTTCTAATTCCTGTCAAAATGCTTATCTTCAATAAATAGTAATCAATAAATGGTAATTCAGTCTTTTATTATTCCTTGTATGAAAAAGTATTTACTAATCTTTTAAAACTGGGGAATATCATTCCATATATTGTCCAAATTGTAAAAGAAGCAAGGTTAGCATGACATTATTTTACTGAAGGCATTTAGTATCTAAGACAAGATAAGTGCTATGTCATGATAGGAGAGTTGCTAAGGAAACGTGTTGCATAGGGAGTCATCCTAATAGCATAAATTTGCAGTGAATAACTAAAGCTCAAGTAATTTTCACATCTATTATTAATGTTATAGAAAGCTTTGAAAGATAATAAATTTATGGAAAAAGAGAAGGTCATCATTTCTGCTAACTTTATAGAGTGGCTAATTCACTGTGTCCATTTTTTTTTCATATCACTGTCATTGAGAAACTTCCCATCACAAGTGAACTGCATTGTCCAAAATAGATATGTTCCTCAGAAGTTGTATGGAAATAAAACATAATTCCTTTCCTGTGCACTAGAAGAAAAGGTTGCTGCTTAAATGGGATTTGTGTTAACTCTTTTAGAAGTAAAATTGATAAAAATTTTACTTTATCTGAGGAATAAATTTTAAGGTAACAGGTTTCTTCTTTTTCTTCTTTTTTAAAATGGGTTTTGACGTTTATGTTCCTTGTTATTGTTTGGGGCTATAAGCAAACACTAAGGAAGCTGGTTCATTTTTCTTAGAAGCTGCTTTCACTTCAGGTGGCAACTATCAAATGCATGATATTGCCCAGGTATGGATAATTAGGCCCAGCAGTCAGGCTATTTTTTTTTAATGGATAGCAGAGAGGCAGGCAAAAGCCTGCATACATGATCCACAGATTAATGCATTGGTGGCAAAAATAGAAATTATAATGAAATGAGTGACATTTTAACTATGAATCTCCAAATCCTATTTTGAAACCAACTTAGTGTTCAAACTAAGTAATTAGTAATGATGATGATGATGTAAAAGATGCGTACTTGTGTTTATTTAAACATTGTTTCTCCTCCTGCGGACCTGCTCTTGGATTTTTTCACAATTTCTTATAAAGAACAGAAGATGTGTTGTAATAAGACCTCCAATCAGAAGAGAAAGGGACAGAGAAAGATTAGATGTTTTGAAAGAGACTATTTTTCTATAAATCTCTCTCCCTACCTTCTTCCTGCCCCCAAAAGGAAGGACAACATAAAAAACTACAAGTTGCTGCCACTATAGTCATATAATTAACTTCCTAGGCCCAAGCTTCACTCATTTCACACTTGCAGAGTCTATTTGGCATACACAAAATAAGAAAACTACATGCAACCTAGTAGAAAACAATCACCCAGAGTGAAGGGAGATTTATGTGAAATTAATAAAAAAGATTTCTGATTTTACATATCTCATTATTTATGCATCTTATGCATATTGTGGGAATAGATATGGAGAAGGGGAAAAATCAACTGGCAATTTTTTTTTTTGTGTATGTGTACCAACTACCATATAGCTTTTGAGCTACACCTGTTATATATCCCATATTTCATATGCAATGATAGACATTTCCCATTATGACTGAATTTCATGTTTATACTTGCCAACTGAAGAATGAGAATTCTCTCCACCACCTCACCTATTTAAACAGGTGTCTCTCCAAAGATTTTGGAAGTTTTCCAAAGTACATTCCTCCTTCAAGATAAATGCTTTCCATGGATACAATCCAATTCTATTTAATTTGGATCCTTGATGTCAAGAGGATACTATCTGCTGTCTTTCTATATATAAATGCCTGATAGCCACAATTATAAAACAGAGGTTTGAAGTGAAATAATATGTAACATAATGCTTTCCTGAAGCCACTTAAATATTTGTGAAAAATCTTGTTCAATTTTTTGTAAACTTTTCTATGTAATATTTTACTCTCAAGACAATACTTTCCCTTTAATAAAATACTTCTTGAAGTGAGGCAATGAATGGAATGGAAAGAACCCAGGACTTGGAATAAGAAGATCTAAGTTCATTAATTCATTAATGATTCTGCCATTAGTTTGGTGTGTGAATTTCAGTAAGTTACTGAATTTTTCTAGGATTCAAGTTCCTCATTTGCAAAACAAATTTAGATTATAAAGTTTCTAGGGTCATTTCCACTTCTAGAATTCCATTATTCTGTTTTTAAGGCTAGGTTAAGATATATAACCTAACTTTTATATATGACTCTTGGGGTCCATATCCCAACTTTCACTTGAACAACAATAGACATCTCACCCTCAAGGTTCTAGGGGGCATCCCTAAGGACTTGGTAATATCTTTCTAATTCCATTGATTCAAGACATCAATTTTATCAGTCATCAGTGATTAAAACCTCAGTGTCATCTAACCAATCAACAACAAGTTTTTTTTTTTTTTAATGGATATTTTTTGCTATGTTCAGGCTAGCAACTCTTAGTTCTGATTGGAATTTAGCACCAAATGTTGAAATTGATGTAGGCACCAAATTTGGGGGTTTGGTGAAGTGAAGAATTTACAATGGTAATTCTCTTTGGCAAAAGGCAGGTTTATTTAGGAAAAGAAGTTATAGACAAAATGAAGTGCTACAGAAGACACTAGGAGTGGCAAATATTAAATAGAGTTGGAAGAGCATATACTTTTCGAGGAAAGAAGTTTTAACAATTAACAATGGAAAAGCAAAAATCCCTTAGTGAAATTCACAATGAACTAAAAAAAAAAAAAAAAAAAAAAAAAAAAAAAAAAAGAAATACTTCATGAAGTGGGAGTATGCCATTGACTGTCTGGCTGAATCCTAACAAAGATTTAGCACCCTAAAATATTATAAGAAGGAGAAAGTTACCATGAGGCATGGTGGGGGGGGTGAGAGGAAAGATACCATGGGGCATGAAGAAGGGGTGTGGAAAAAGACACCATGAGGCAAAAGCCATGGCAGATTTACTCCAAAAGAGGTTCAGCAAAGATTGCATGAGCCATGGACAAATTAAAAGGGGAAATTTAACTTCAGGGGTTTGATATAACTTGGATTTCTGACTGGGCACTGTAAGATAGAGTTACAGCCTTTATCAAGGGTGGGACTAAAAGGTTAAACTGATCCTCATTGGTGCTCTCCTTTGCTTGACTCAGGGAGTAATTTTATCAGTATTTCAGGCTCTCTCTACCAACCCCATTTAATAATCCAGGACCTTATAATTTGCTGAGATCTGTCACTATAAAAAATACAAGTTTTATTCTTGTTGTTTGTCCTTTGTTCTTGAAGAGGACCATGACAACAGGATCTGATGCCATGACATGTTAGGATTCTTACAAGGTGCTAAGTCACTGGAATGATAGAGACAATAATTATCTAATTTAGCATGGTTCAGTATGATTTATCTGATCCTACAAGGAGATGTTATGAGCCAAAACTTGAATCAAGGTACTCAGTGAAATTGATGAGATAATGATTCTCTAATTTGCATGTACTTAGTACTTAACTATAATGCCACAAAATTCACACCTTTTAGAGAGCATAAATAAGGAAGAGTTCACAAGTTCATTTTTGGACTTTGGGAGATTTACAACTAGGATTGACTAGGAGATTCACAAGCCCACAGAAATCCACAATCCCACTCTTGGAGGTGGAGTCAAGATTCATTCCAGCTTCCACCTTTGTGCTGGCTGGAGACATTTGGACAACAGCTCTTGGGAACCAAGGAGAGAGATAGCCTCTACTAAAGCTTACTGGGTGCAAGGAAGGAGACAAGAATTGGAAGGAGAACATAACTTTAACTCTTGGTTGCATTTTGGATTATTGAACTGAACTGAAACTAAGGCTGCTTTCCAGAAGCTCCCAAGAAACCTGCTCCAAGAGAATGATTGTGATTTAGAGAAAAGAACATTACAATGACATGCAAGTGAATTGAATTTAAGTGAGAGAGGGATGTTCAAGGTCACCTGCCTCACTTTTCCCCCAGAGCCATCTGGGTCCAGGGGGTCAGATATAGATCAGGAAGACTGGGCATAGTCCTGGATGCAAGGGGAGACCTTGGCTTTTTTAAAGCTAAGATCTTCTACAAATTTCATTTTGACCTAGGGAAACATTTCTTTACTACTTTAATCCTTAGGAATGGTTGGTTTAAGCTTAAAGTAGTTGATTTTAATTATTTGACCCACTAGCCTCACTTTCAAATGCTGATGGATAGTCACTCCTTTTTGGTTGCCTTTATTGAGTTAGATGTTACTGGGTCTGGTTTCATCTACAAACTTTGTAAGGGACTCCCATCACTAGATTTTAGGCAGCTCATTTTTCCAACTTTTTGAAGCTCAGTCTAATCCTTCCATCTCCAATATTCTTTCACCTATAATAGTACCGAATACATATAAGAAGGCCAGAAGCAATAGTAGGGATTCATGTCTATGCTAATTATTTCTGCTCACTCAGAGGCTTATAAACAGTTTTATATCTTTTTTATAATATAGAAGGACAAGATATAAGATATTAAGACATTTACTTTTTTTTTTAATGCACAAGCCATTTCAGATCTGTAGTGAACGAAAATGTGTTTGTTTAATGTGTTATTAATGAGCTGATAGTCAGACAATACTTGTGGATATTCTGAGATGGAGAACAGGGTCCTTCCTTCCTACATCATCAAGCATTTACAGAAGTAAGCTAATTTAACCATGCTTCATGACTTTGATTAGCACCCTGCTCCATAAAATTCTGTCATTCTAATGTCAGAGGCATTCTAGTGTCAGAAGCAGTTGGTGTAAAAAAAAATGAAATTTGCTTAAATCCTAACTGAAATGTGCTTTCTAGAGCCCTTAAATTGAGATGCCAAGATGTACTATGCTTTCTAGAGCCCCCTTGCTGGGGTGCCAAAATATGCTGTTCAGACTAGTTCTCTGGAAGATCTTGGGATCAGCCAGAGTCCTTGATCTTAGTTGAGATTTGGTGAGGCTGGAGACCCACCAAGGATAGTCAAATATGGAGTCCCTTTATTTCAAATCCACTCAGCCCTAAATACCTTAGTAGAATTATATCACTGCAGCACACTGAGCATGTGCCAGCTATAGTACCGTTACATCAGCACAGCACACTGAGCAAGTACCAATTGTAGAACAGTTACATCACCATATCACCACAGCATATTGAGCAAGTGCTAACTATAAGCACTCTGTTATTTATATGTAAATGCCTCTTTACTGTAAATATCCCATTAGAGTCAGGTGCAAATCTCAAAGGCAGAGTATAAGAGGCACTGGGAGGCTTATTCTGTCTGAGCCTGATGACAAAGAATTGAAGGTATTGAGTAAGCCTCATTAATGAGGAAAAGCCTCCTCCCTTTTGCTGATCATGCTCAAAGTCATGCACTCTCAGTCATGTGACCTGGGACTATAAAAAGGGGATTGCAGAAGGTGGAGGGGGAGGGAACTCTGTGGGAATTCCAGAAGGGAAGGAAGGACTCTGGAGGGAAGGCTAGAGGGAACATTAAGGAATTCTATGTAAAGAGTTAGAATAAAGACCTGTTGCTGCATACTTGAGTGACTTGGGTGTTTTGTGGTGGAACTTCTAAAGAGGTAGCTCTCTGATTGAGATAATCAGAGCTGAGGCTTCCAAAGACCTGGTGAAGGTAAGAGCCAGTTGACACCTGCTGAGGTAACCAGCTGGGAGGTAACAATATCCCTTTTTTCAATTAGAACACAGGTGGTCATGCCCCTGTGACTTCTAAGGAAGTGTGATATGTCCCAAGGGGAGATGGGGAGCTGAACAAGACATTATCAGAAGGTTACCTCTGAGGTATAAGGGTCTTATACCTCACCCAGAGTTCACCCACTATCTGTGTCTCTCTACACCTATCTAAGGACAATCTCAAATGTGACTGAAAGTGGGAGGGAGTAGAGCTGAACTAGAAGCAACCTAGACCAATTTATCTGTTTTATGACATAAAAGAAGAGCCAGAATCCAAACTTAGCTCCTAAAACTCCAAATCCAGCATTCTTTATACTGGATCATGATCTCTGGGAAAGAAAAAAAAAAAAAACAAACAGATAAAAATGGACAGACAACTAGAAAGGAGAAACATGTTTAGTAATCAGAGAGAATAGATTCAAGAGCTTTTGTTCTCTCTACCATTAACTTTCTGTCTGTCTGTCTCTCTTCCTCCCCCCCCCTCTCTTTCTTTGTCTCTCTCTTTCTCTTTCTCCCTCTCTGTTTACTTTTCTCTTGGAAAAGAGGAAATAAGTAAAATATGAGAAATTAAATAGACTTTCTGAGGGAAAGGAATAAGCATTTCCTTAGGTCCACAAAACTATTAAAGTACCTGGCATTGTGCAAAGCAATTTGTAAATATTCCATTTGTTCCTGACAATAGTCCTGCAAAGAAGATTTTTTTTTTATTATCCTCATTTACAATTAAGGAAACAGAGGCAAAAAGAAGTTAAGCTATTAACTCAAGGTCACACAGCCAATAAGTGTCTGTGGTCACATTTGCACTTAGGTCCTGACTGCAGGTCGAGCATTCTATTTCCTATGCCATCTAATTGCTTGCTAGATAAACTCTTGACTAGAAAAGGAAACTAAGGTATCTTTAAAATGATCTCTAAATCCCTCAGCATTGTGGAGATTCTAACATCAGTTTTGAAAGTGATAAGGGGAAAGCCACAAAAAGAGGTTTTTGACTCTAAGCTGTCAGCAATTACTATCCATGGATTTAAGTTATATAGGAGACATATCAGTCTCCAAGTATTTACTGGGCTTTGAGATGGGAGGGAGATTATAGCCTTATTGTATTAGAAGGTAGAATTAAAAGTAATGCCTGAATTAATTGTGAGAATTTTTAAAATGATACTTGAAGTAAGAAAGGACCTATTAAAAATTAGAATGTTCCCTAAATTAAAAAGGCTGCCTAGTGTAGTAATGGATTTTCCCCACTGGAATTTGTTATGTAAAGGTTAAAGGATGATATGTTGAGGATGTTGGGGAGGGTACTTTTGTGAAAGACTTATAGAATGATATGATTGTGTCATTTTAGGATGAGAGAGGAACTTAGAGGTCATGTAGTATAACCTCTTCATTTTCTAGTTGATAATATTTGAGTTTTAGAGAAATGAAATACTAAATTCACAAAATAATGCAAGGACATTTTATTTCTTTGGGCCTCTGTTTTATCATCTATAAACTGAATATTTTGTTCTAATATAACAATAATATAGTTTTGTAAAACCATGGTTGGAATAAATTTGTAATTATGTATTATTATGTATCAAATTGTACTTGTGTTATTTTCTTTAAAATTTTGTCTATGTGAATAATTTTCATTTCTAATGTAGTAGAAAGAATGTAAATTTGAAATCTGAAGACTTGGTTTTAAAGAAAGGATTTTCTTTATATATAATTTTAGCTTAATCATTTGACCTTTTTCAGTCTGTTTTCTCAACTGCTAAATAGGGATAATAATATTTATATTACATATTTCAGAAGGTTCTTATGAGAAAATCACTTTGACAATCTAAAATGTTATAGTAATGTGAATTACTGTTGTTGTCAATGTTGTTAACCTGTCTTAATAAATTATTTTTATTGTTAAAATTATTAAAAATTGACTAGCCCATTTCCCCTTGCTGGCCTTTTTTCATAATCCCTTCCCTGAACTCCCTGCATTCTTCCAGTCCCTCCTCATTCCCTCCAATTAACCAGGCATATGGCATAAATCTTTGGACCACATAACCAAGACCCTAATTATAAACAATATATCAAGAAGAAAGTTTTTATGAGAACTGAATTTCCAATTCTAAATTTATAAAGTGATAGCAAATACTATAGATACCCACTCTTCTTTTCTTTGGTTATGAGAGATGCTACTTATCTGGATCATTTGGAGGGGTAAAGATTCAGTTCATGTTTTAATGTAGAAAAAGTTAAGGAGTTATCAACAGTGTATCTTATCTATCACTCAATATCATATATTGCTTTCACACTGAATTAGAAATGTCCTGGGATTAGTTAGCCTACAAACAAATGACTTATTTTATCTAGAAATTGAGGTATAAAGATGTCTCATTCATATCTCATCTTGTAAAAATTTGTCCACAATCTTAAATATATCTTCAGTGTAATTCTTGTGAGTTTCTTATATTTCATGGGTACCAGGTAAAACAACACATCATGCCCATCTTTTGAGAATCCTTCATTCTTATTACATTATTTTCTCACTGCTGTTTTTGGTATAATATGTCCTTGGTGATTTCAAAAGCACATGGAAATTAAATCCATGTTCATTCAAAAGTGATTGTCTTAGCAATAACATAGAAGATTTTAAATGGATGAAGATGTTATGGAATTGACAGCATACTGGACTTGACATCCTCTCAATAAAGGCTCAAATTGTGCCTCTTCTACTGATTACTTCTGTGTTCTTGGGCAAGTTATTTATCCTCTTTGAACATCTTCCTTATCTAAGAAAAGAAGAGGAAAAAGGAAGAGCATTGGACTTAATGCACCATTTTCTAGCTTTAAATCAGATTGTGTAATCCTAAAAAAAAAGCCCTTGATTTTTGTTGTTGTTATTCAGTCATTTCAGTCACATTTGACCTTTTTTAACCTCATCTGGAGTTTTCTTGTCAAAGATACGGTAATGGTTTGCCATTTCCTTCTCCAGCTTATTTTACAGGTAAAAAAAAAAAAAACAAACTAAGGCAACTAGGATGAATTGAATTGCCCATTATAACACAGTCAGTTAAGTGATTGAGGCCAGAATTAAATTCAGATGTTCTTGATACTGGGGGGTATGATATTGAAATTAGAAAGACTCAACTTCATGAGTTCAAATCTGACCTTAGACACTTACTAGCTATTGTAACTCTGGGCAAGTCACTTAGCCCTAAGTCAGTTTTCTTATCTGTAAAATGAGCTGAAGAAATAAACAGCAAACTGCACAATATCTTTACCAGAAAGAGACCAAATGGAATCACAAAGCCTCAAGCATGACTAAAATAATGGAACAAAAGATTCCTGATTTCAGGCCCAGTGCTCTATGCACTGAACCATCCAGCTGCTCTACTTATTATGTTATGCAGTAAAATGGTAGCATGCTGAGATAGTCAATCAGTACTTTTTCTTTTGACAGTCCTAAAAATGAACAGTGAATTGGACCCAGTTCCGAATAGTCCTCTGAAGAAAAAGATGAGATTTCTCTTGGGACATTATGTAGGGCTTTCAATGATCCTAAGCTGGGTCCTGCAACAAAACCCTATATTTGTAACCCCTTAGAGCCTCTCACTATATAACTGTAAATCATGGAATAATATAATTTCAGAGAAATCAATATTACCCGCAGGTTATTCAAAGCCTAATGGAAAGATACTTAGGAGGTGTAAGTAAATAAGCTTTATTATATCACCATCATAGTTAAGGAAATTATATAAGGCATCATCAAGAACATGAATGCCAAGAAAAAAATAAGCTTGTTGTTTATTTAGTGATGACACTGATACCCTCAAAATATTAGAAGAACCATAGGAAAACTTCTAGTGAAAAATGCAGATAATCTGTGGAATATTCATAGAGAAACATGGAAGAATATCAAAGGATAAAACATATACTGTGGAATGTTTATGGAAATATATAAAAGAGAATCTAGCAGGATAAGGCAAGGATGGGTTAAGATCACTAATGCACTGTTAAACTAGGTACCTGAAATAGAATGTATTAATAGTAATGTTTCATTCATCACTATTAAATATATTAATTCTATGGGGAAAACATTTTTCTCTTGCTGATAATGGAATTATAATCATATTTTTGGAATACAACATATTTGCTAGTGGGAAATTGTATTCAGATTATAAGTGAAAGAAAAAATACATAATACAGATAGCTAGATAAATAGATAAACAGATAGATCTTATAATGAATTTGAAAATATTTTAGTACATATTTTTTTTACTTTCTACTGGAACCTGTGAACCATTAAAACTCATTGTCATTGAAGATAGAGTAGAATAATATATAATCTTCTAGGTTTTTCTATTGCAAAATAATTTCTGCTAAAGTTCAAAATTTTTATAATTAACTTCATTTATAAGCTATTGAAAATGTTTGCCAAATCAGAGGAGTTTCTCCTTGATTTCAGGAGTAGAAAAGTCCTATATAGATAATTTGTTATAATGAAAAGTACAAATACCTCTTCAAGTATGATGCTATGCAAAATTGGGCCGTAAAATCTCAGGGTTTATGGCAGAAATTGAGTTAGGGGCAAAATGCTCAAAAACTTCATCAATGTCATAAAAAAAAGGTTGGAAGATAATGAAAAATGTTAACCCAATTTTATGCATGTTAAATAGATAATACACTAGTATCAAAATAAATAATGATACCCCACCTGTCTCACTCTTTTTGATGCATTGGATTAAGCTGGTAAAGTCCTATAAGCATTGGTCAGGCTACAACTCTGGGTCTTGGGGACTGGAGACAGTGGTGAAAGATAGAAGTATGAACCATGGGAGCCAACCCTCTTCAGCCCAAAGCTCTTATGGCATCAGAAGACAAACAATAAAAATAAGAATTTGCCTTGACAAAGTCATGAAGTTTCCTTGTGGAAATAGGCAACACAAGCATTGTAGTTTATTAGTTATTGTGAAATGGTACAGTTTTTGGTATTTCATGTTTCTCATGAAAGAAATCATGTATAAGGAAACTAGATATTCTAATTTTGTTCAAAATGTTTCCCAATAAGTCAATCATGTTGGAATAAATTATATTTTTTCAAACAAATATTAAAATAGGATTAATTGCATTTATCTCTAAAGGATAAGAAGACTTTAAGAAATTTGGACAATTTAAAAGCAGGCTGGTTTCATATATATAATTTACTTCTGATTGTTCTCATTAAAAGGAAATAAAATGATGTACTCCATAAGTTAAAACATTGGAAGTGGTTTGATATGAAAGTGTGGGCAGAGAAAGGTCCCTATTTCAATATTGCACACTTAAGAATAATTAGAGTCACTCATCCCTAGGGTAGTGTCACCAGGGCTTTCATCTAGGACAACCATATCTAAGAGTATGAGTAGGCTTCTTCCCTACAGTCTGTTCTTTGCTGGCTTTAAACACATAAAGTTCTTTTCACTCTACTGCCCCAAACTATATACATCTTTTTGGAGACTTAATTCCTCCTATGGTCATATATTTGTAGCATCCAAAGCCTTATCAGCTTTTGGAGGTTTGGGCAAGAACTGAATTTGAAATCTCTGGTGGATGGCTCAGTACTTTGCCTTAAAGATTGAACATGACAATGGAAAAGTGTACTCTGTACTTTTTCACTTTCTAAAGTAGAACTACCGGGGAACTCCATTCAGCTGAATTTGTCTTAGGTATCAAAATTCCTAGTTACAATTCTTAGAAGAATTATTTTTTCTTCACTCTCCCGTAGAAACAGTTCCAACCCTACTTATATCCTTTCCTAACCATATTGAGAATAGTTAATTTCTATTCTTAGGATTGTGCTCTGTTTATTTATTGCCTTTTGCATGAAATATTCTGTAATGTTCTAGTGCCAAAATGTAGTATTCATTGTTTTTCCAGAGATCTTGGAGCAGCCTTCCTTTCAGCAGAGCAATCACCACAAGAATAGCCAGGTGTTAAGGTCCAAATTCTTTATTATCTCTTTCACAAACTAGTTTCCTTGCTTGGGGCCAGGGCTAGCTTTCTTGAGAGCCTTTCAGACCAGCCATGGTCTCAGTGGGGGAAGTGCAGGAAGACAGGTCACTAGGAGCCTGACCAAAGATGGAATGAATCTGTCTCTTGGTGCTAAGGCTTGAGCTCCTGCCTCCAGTTTGCTTGTCTTCTCTGGCTGAGACTCCCAGGTTATAAGCTCTCTTATAATTACATTATCATAGGTGAAACTTGTAGAATTATATTAAGTACTAAGTACATGTACTGAAATATAGAACTATTAAGCACCATGCTAAACTAGAAAACATTGTCTTTATCAATTCCATTGATGTAATACCTTGTAAGAATCCTTGTTTTAAAGTTCTGGCCCACAACAATCTTCATTCATTGTTTTAATAAAATGCCTTAGAGAAATACATCTAATTCTGTAATGCCCCCTTTTTGCCCCTTTCTAATACTCCATTACTTAAATAACTAAAGGTTATATAGAAGTAATAATTAGGAAACGACAGATATGTCAAGAAAGTCAATTTTGCACATTATTCGCTATCATTGCCTAGGGAAAAAATGATTATAAATGAACCACTGACTAAAGGAAATGGGTTGATTTAGAACATGGATGAATTTGGAAGAAAACATATACATGGCAATGCTGGGCATTTTGTATGTTTACTTTTTTTTCTTTGTTCCTTTTCATTTTAGATAAAACTAGAATGAATTGAAGCAGAGAGAAGAAAACCATGCATCACTAATAGAGGGTACCAGAATGATATCTGCTCCTCTGGTTGCTTAAATACTTTGTCTAGACACATTAGGCTCTAATTTCATTTTCATCATTCTGCAGTCTTCAAGCTGTGACACACCAGGAGAAGATGACTGCTGTACCCTCATCATTTAACACAAATTGAACAAGACACATAGATAGCAGTATTTGCCATGGGCGCTATCCCAAAAGAGGGTTCTGTGGCAATGACATTAGAAAGCACAAGAAAGCACAATTCTAAAGATAGGCTAAGGACTTGGGATATATTTCGCTAAAAAACAAATCTCTCTTCCCTTACTTACATTCACTAACTAACTGCAGAGAACACAATGTAAATAGGAAGGGTACAGATGCCCATCCTCCACCTTTTGACACCTTCCCATTTCCATTGCCAGACCAGCTTGGCTTCCTTCTGTTGGGTCATCTCTTGTCATCTGCGTTTCATTTACTTCAAACTGATTCACAGAAATGTACCTGCATATTAAGTAGACTGGATAATAAGATGCCAAAAACACACATATAATCCATCTCTTTTGAAGCAAAGTTAGCATGAATTTATCAGATACCCCTTATGCTTATAACTGATCTACTCCAAACTGAAAATAGACATCATATATATATATATATATATATATATATATATATATATATATATATATATATGTATGTATATGTATATATATGTATATGTATATATATGATTTGTTATATACTCATTGCATTATTATATATTCATTTCATCTTTACAACAGCCTTAAAAATAGTCTCGTAGTTAGAATAAATATTATCTACATTTTATTGAGGAGGAATTGGGGAATTTGAGACATCCACAGCTAGTGAGGAGAAAGACCAGGAAAAAAACTTAAATATTTTGATATCACTACTCTAGGTCACTGGAAAATTAAAGAGAACTATTTGAGATACTTTGAAATTTAAGCCCTAAAGAGTCTTTCTTTCTTTCTTTCTCTCTTTCTCTCTTTCTTTCACTTTCTTCTTTCTTTTTCTTCTTCTTCTTCTTCTTCTTCTTCTTCTTCTTCTTCTTCTTCTTCTTCTTCTTCTTCTTCTTCTTCTTCTTCTTCTTCTTCTTCTTCTTCTTCTTCTTCTTCTTCTTCTTCTTCTTCTTTCTTCTTCTCCTCCTTTTCTCCTCCTCCTCCTCCTCCTCCTCCTCCTCCTCCTCCTCCTCCTCCTTTTCAGAACATAATGAAAATTGTTGACTTTTCTTACTTTGGATCCATCAAGGAAGAAAAGTTTAAAAAACAGAGTTTCGTTGTTTCTTTTGGTGATACTAGGGTGCTGAAACCTCATTTGTTATTATTGTTTGATTGATTTGATGTTTGTCATGCTGAAAAACAACAAGAATATACTTTCCTGTTCATACAAATCATTGTTGGATCATACTATAGTCTTATATAATCTGCTTGTCCTCTCTCTTACTCAAAAAATTCATAATCTAATTTTTTTCCTTATTCTTGACATGGTCAATAGTTTAGAAAATTTCTTTGGCAAGAAAGTACCTATTTCCATTTTATAAAAGGAAAGATTGTTTCATACCACTGATTACCTCCTTGACTAAGTTCATATATAATAAGGTAGTTGCAATAAAGCACTCCCAAACATATTTCTCTCTTTTCTCAATATCACCTATCAATACTAACCATGAATTGTCTTTTGATTTAAAATTTAATTTTCCTTTGGCCCAATACAAACATATCTCAGAATCATCAGTATGACGAAAACAAACAGATTTGAGTCTTACAACATTAACCAGTGAAATTTCAAGGAATAAGAGTTTCATTCTTTTTTTAATTACATTTATTTCTTTCTCCAATACTGTTGAGCTACTGTACTTTAAAAACCCCTAAATTCTGCCTGCAACTCTATGATTATTATAATAATGCATTGTTGGCTCATGAAAGTCTCTAGATTTAACCCTTTCAATTCACTTTTTGCTTCATTGTTAGGCTTGGGAGCTGAGCTCTCTCTGATCTGGCTGGTAGCTTGTATGCCCCTTGGCTATCAGTATATCTGAGTTTACCCTATATCTAACAGTGTTCCCAAGAGAGAAGAAAATCCAAAATGATAAAGCAGGCTGCTTTGCTGTCTATTCTATGATTTCTAAAAAACAGACTAATTTTTTTTTACTAATGTATATGTGAAAAGCCTGGTCAGTTTTTTGTAGCACTGATATCTAGAAGAAACTTATTATTCTTTTTTGTATATAGTACCATAAAATTCTGCAGTGAGGGGAGTACTGTTCAGATGAAATAGATAGGTACTATAGAAATAGAATAGTTTTAGCGGCTAGACTGAAGTTTTTGGTTGGTCTAGGGAACTTCCAGAGTAGGAAATTTCCTCTACCAATGCAAGTCAACATGTTGTTTACACCTTGCAACCTTAGAGAGATGTTTGGAACATACATGGGTTAAATAACTTGTCTAAACTATCACAGTCAGTATTTTTTCAGGGGCAGAATTTGAACCCAAATTTTCCTGGTTTCAATGTTGTCTTTCTTCACTATGCCATACTACTTCTCAGGCCCTATAGAAAAAGGATTCAAAACTGACACTTATTTGAGGTGTTATTTTTTACATGTGGCTTCTTTCAGGTGTGCTATACAGAGTCTTATACACACATTGAGTTGAGAAAGAAACTAAGCTTTGTAGACAGCCTTCCTCTAGCCCACAAAAATTTTTTTTTTAATTTTTTATTTTATTTTATAATTATAACATTTTTTGACAGTACATATGCATGGGTAATTTTTTACAACATTATCCCTTGCACTTACTTCTATTCAGATTTTTTCCTTTCCTCCCCCAACCCCCTCCCCCAGATGGCAAGCAGTCTTATATATGTTAAATATATTACAGTATAATTTAGATACAATATATGTGTGTAGAACCGAATTTTTTGTTCCACAGGAAGAATTGGATTCAGAAGGTAAAAATAACAGTTTACATTCATTTCCCAGTGTTCCTTTTCTGGATGTAGCTGGTTCTGTCCATCATTAATCAATTGGAATTGGATTAGCTCTTCTCTATGTTGAAGAAATCCACTTCCATCAGCATACATCCTCGTACAGTATCATTGTTGAAGTGTATAATGATCTTCTGGTTCTGCTCGTTTCACTCAGCATCAGTTGATGTAAGTCTCTCCAAGCCTCTCTGTATTTCTGCTGTTGGTCATTTCTTATAGAACAATAATATTCCATAACATTCATATACCATAGTTTACCCAACCATTCTCCAATTGATGGACATCCATTCATCTTCCAGCTTCTAGCCACTATGAAAAGGGCTGCCACAAACATTTTGGCACATACAGGACGCTTTCCCTTCTCTAGTAGTTCCTTGGGGTATAAGCCCAGTAGTAGTATGGCTGGTTCAAAGGGTATGCACATTTTGATAACTTTTTGGGCATAATTCCAGATTGCTCTCCAGAATGGTTGGATTCTTTCACAACTCCACCAACAATGCATCAGTGTCCCAGTTTTCCCACAGCCCCTCCAACATTCATCGTTATTTGTTCCTGTCATCTTAGCCAATCTGACAGGTGTGTTGTCTTAATTTGCATTTCTCTGATCAATAGTGATTTGGAACACTCTTTCATATGAGTGGAAATAGTTTTAATTTCATCATCTGAAAATTGTCTGTTCATATCCTTTGACCATTTATCAATTGGAGAATGGCTTGATTTCTTATAAATTAAAGTCAATTCTCTGTATATTTTGGAGATGAGGCCTTTATCAGAACCTTTAACTGTAAAAATGTTTTCCCAATTTGTTACTTCCCTTCTAATCTTGTTTGCATTAGTTTTGTTTGTGCAGAAACTTTTTAATTTGGTGTAATCAAAATGTTCTATTTTGTGATCAATAATGGTCTCTAGTTCTCCCTTGGACACAAACTCCTTCCTCCTCCACAAGTCTGAGAGGTAAACCATCCCATGTTCCTCCAATTTATTTATGATTTCGTTCTTTATGCCTAAATCTTGGACCCATTTTGATCTAATCTTAGTATGTGGTGTTAAATGTGGGTCCATGCCTAGTTTCTGCCATACTAATTTCCAGTTTTCCCAACAGTTTTTGTCAAATAATGAATTCTTATCCCAAAATTTGGGACCTTTGGGTTTGTCAAAGATTAGATTGCTATTTTTATTCACTATCTTGTCCTGTGAACCTAACCTATGCCACTGATCAACTAGTCTATTTCTTAGCCAATACCAAATGGTTTTGGTGACTGTTGCTTTATAATATAGCTTTAAATCAGGTACACTTAGACCACCTTCCTCTGACTTTTTTTTCATTAGTTCCCTTGCAATTCTCGACCTTTTATTCTTCCATATGAATTTTGTTGTTATTTTTTCTAGGTCATTAAAATAGTTTCTTGGGAGTCTGATTGGTATAGCACTAAATAAATAGATTAGTTTGGGGAGTATTGTCATCTTTATTATATTTGCTCGGCCTATCCAAGAACATTGAATGTCTTTCCAATTATTTAAATCTGACTTTATTTTTGTGGCAAGTGTTTTGTAATTTTGCTCATATAATTCCTGACTCTCCTTTGGTAGATATATTCCCAAATATTTGATACTATCGACTGTTATTTTGAATGGAATTTCTCTTTGTATCTCTTGCTGTTGGATTGTGTTGGTAATGTATAAAAATCCTGAGGATTTATGTGGATTTATTTTGTATCCTGCGACTTTGCTAAAATTCTGAATTATTTCTAATAGCTTTTTAGCAGAGTCTTTGGGGTTCTCTAAGTATACCATCATGTCATCTGCGAAAAGTGACAATTTGATTTCTTCATTTCCTACTCTAATTCCTTGAATCTCTTTCTCGGCTCTTATTGCCAAGGCTAGAGTTTCTAGTACTATATTGAATAGTAATGGTGATAGTGGGCAACCTTGTTTCACTCCTGATCTTACAGGGAAAGGTTCTAGTTTATCACCATTACATATGATGTTTACTGAAGGTTTTAAATATATGCTCCTTATTATTTTAAGGAATAGTCCATTTATTCCTATACTCTCAAGCGTTTTTAGTAGGAATGGATGTTGGATTTTATCAAATGCCTTTTCTGCATCTATTGAGATGATCATATGGTTTTTATTAATTTGATTATTAATATGGTCAATTATACTAATAGTTTTCCTAATATTAAACTAGCCCTGCATTCCTGGTATAAATCCCACTTGGTCATAGTGTATTATCCTGGGGATGATTTTCTGAAGTCTATTTGCTAATATCTTATTTAAGATTTTAGCATCAATATTCATTAAGGAAATTGGTCTATAGTTTTCTTTCTCAGTTTTCGATCTACCTGGTTTAGGTATCAGTACCATGTCTGTGTCATAGAAGGAATTTGGTAGGACTCCTTCAATCCCTATTTTTTCAAATAGTTTACATAGCATTGGAGTTAGTTGTTCTTTAAATGTTTGGTAGAATTCACCTGTAAATCCATCTGGTCCTGGGGACTTTTTCTTAGGAAGTTGGTTAATAGCTTGGTCTATTTCTTTTTCTGAGATGGGACTATTTAGACTACTTACTTCTTCCTCTGTTAATCTGGGCAAGCTATATTTTTGAAGGTATTCTTCCATTTCATTTAAGTTATCGAATTTATCGGCATAAAGATGAGCAAAGTAGCTCCTAACTATTGTTCTAATTTCCTCTTCATTAGTGGTGAGTTCACCCTTTTCATTTTCAAGACTATCAATTTGCTTTTTCTCTTTCCTTTTTTTAATCAGGTTTACTAAGGGTTTGTCTATTTTGTTGGTTTTTTCATAAAACCAACTCTTAGTTTTATTAATTAAATCAATAGTTTTTTTACTTTCAATTTTATTAATCTCACCTTTTATTTTTTGAATTTCAAGTTTTGTGTTTGTCTGGGGGTTTTTAATTTGTTCCTTTTCTAGCAATTTTAGTTGTAAACCCAATTCGTTGGCCCTCTCTTTCTCTATTTTATGCAAGTAGGCCTGTAGAGATATAAAACTTCCCCTAATTACTGCTTTGGCTGTATCCCACACATTTTGGTATGATGTCTCATTATTGTCATTTTCTTGGGTGAAGTTATTAATTATGTCTATGATTTGCTCTTTTACCCAATCATTCTTTAGTATAAGATTATTTAGTTTCCAATTATTTTTTGGTCTATTTTCCCCTGGCTTTTTATTAAATGTTATTTTGATTGCATTATGGTCTGAAAAGGATGCATTTACTATTTCTGCCTTACTGCATTTGATTTTGAGGTTTTTATGCCCTAGTATATGATCAATTTTTGTATAGGTTCCATGAACTGCTGAGAAGAAAGTATATTCCTTTCTGTCTCCATTTAGCTTTCGCCAAAGATCTATCATATCAAACTTTTCTAGTATTCTATTTACCTCTTTGACTTCTTTCTTATTTATTTTGTGGTTTGATTTATCTAATTCTGATAGTGCAAGGTTGAGATCTCCCGCTATTATAGTTTTGCTATCTATTTCCTCTTGCAGCTCTCTTAATTTCTCTTTTAAGAATTTAGATGCTGCACCACTTGGTGCATACATGTTTAATATTGATACTGCTTCACTATTGATGCTTCCCTTTAGCAGGATATAATGCCCTTCCTTATCTCTTTTAATTAGATCAATTTTTGTTTTTGCTTGATCTGAGATGAGGATGGCTACTCCTGCTTTTTTGGTTTTGCCTGAAGCATAATAGATTCTGCTCCACCCTTTTACTTTTAGTTTGAATGTCTCATCCTGTTTCAGGTGTGTTTCCTGTAAACAACATATAGTAGGATTCTGACTTTTAATCCAGTCTGCTAACTGCTTCCTCTTTATGAGGCAGTTTGCCCCATTCACATTTATGGTTAGAAGGACTAATTCTATATTGCTTGCCATCCTATTAACCCCTGCTTATGCTTTTCCCCTTTCCTTCCCTTTTACCCTCCTATTAAACTGATAAACACCACTTGCTTTTCACAGCCCTCCCTTTTTAGGATCCCTCCCCCTCCTTAAAGATCCTCCCCTTATTTTACCCCTTTTCCTCGAAATTACTGTATTCCCTTCCCCTTAGCTTACTCCTTCCCTTTCACTTTTCAATGAAGTGGAAGAAGTTTCACCATAAATCGAATATGTCTATTGATACACGCTATGTTCATCTCCCTCCTTTCTTTCTCTCAGATATAATAGGTTACCTTTGCCTCTTCATGAGATGTAGTACCACCACTTTATACTTTTTTATGATATAATCTCCTTTCCACCTCTAGTTTCTAAGACAAATTGTACATATGTTCTTTACATATTTTTTTGACAGAAGTAAAGTTCTCAAGATTTCTTTTTACCTTTTTTAGAAGTCTCTTGAGTTCTGTATTTGAAGATCAAACCTTTTATGTAGGTCTGGTTTTTTCATCAAAAATAGATGGAATTCATTTATTTCGTTAAATGTCCATCTTCTTCCCTGGAAAACGATGCTCATTCTTGCTGGGTAAGTTATTCTTGGCTGCATACCAAGTTCCTTAGCCTTTCGGAATATCATGTTCCAGGCCCTGCGTTCTTTTAATGTGGACGCTGCTAGATCCTGTGTTATCCTTATTGTGGATCCTCCATATCTGAATTGTTTTTTTCTAGCAGCTTCCAATATCTTTTCCTTTGTCTGATGGTTCTTGAACTTGGCCACTATATTTCTTGGCGTTTTGATTTTAGGGTCCCTTTCAGTAGGTGATCGATGAATTTTCTCAATGTCTATTTTACCCTCTGTTTCCAAAACGTCTGGGCAGTTCTCTTTGATAATTTCCTCGAAAATGGTGTCCAAGCTCTTTTTTTCCTCCCATTTTTCAGGGAGTCCGATTATTCTCAAATTGTCTCTCCTGGATCTGTTTTCCAGGTCTGTTGTCTTTCTGGTAAGGTACTTGACAGTCTTTTCAATTGTTTCATTTCTCTGGTTTTGCTTGACTCCCTCTTGGTTTCTCCTTGAGTCATTCATTTCTACTTGTTCCAGTCTAATTTTCAATGATGTATTTTCTTCACTCACTTTTTTTATATCTCTTTGTAATTGTCCAATTGAGTTTTTATCTTCTATGGAATTTTTTTCCATTTTATCCATTTTATTTTTTAGAGAGCTGATTTCTTTTTCCAGCTCTCTAATCCTGTTTTCCTTGGAGTTGTTTACCTTTTCCAGCTCACTAATCCTGTTTTCCTTGGAGTTGTTTACTTTTTCCAGCTCACTAATCTTGTTTCTCAATGATTTGATTTCTTTATCCATTCTGTCTTTGAATGCATGGGATGACTTCTCTAGGCTCTCTTGCCAAGCTTCCCTTTCCTTTTCCCATTTCTCTTCCAGCTCTCTTGTGAGAGCCTTTTTGATTTCCTCTATGAGGTTCTTTTGTATTGAGGAGCAGCTTATATCCCTCCCAGGGGATACATCTGGGGACATTCTGTTCCTAGTCTCCTCAGCATTTGAAGTCTGCTCCCTCTCCACACAGAAGCTGTCAATGGTTAGAGCCCTTTTGAATTTTTTGTTCATTTTGTCAGAGTAGGAATCAAAGAAAACAAACTGACAAGAGAAACAATTGGTCTGTTTTGCGGGGGATGGGGCTGGATGGTATTAATGGGCTTCCTCTACAGACTGGGGGTAGGGCAGCAGAGAGCCACTAACAGAACAGCAATGACTGTACTGAGTCTGCGCTCTGAGGCTCTGAGAACGCACCGAGTCAGTCCAGGTGGGGGTTGGGGGTGGCCGGGCTCTGAGAGACGCTGGCTTTCTGGGGTTTTAATCTTCACTTCCGGTGTTTACACCCTCTCCACCGCTCCTGGCTTGCTGCCAAGACGGAGCATCCACACTGGGGCAAAAGCCCTTTCGCAGAAACGGCAGAGATCACACCCCTCCCCCTCTGGTCTGAGCTGTGTGAGCTGCCTGTCTTGCTCTGGCTGTCTGCCCTCAGTCTGCGCCCAGTCTGATTGACCCTCCCCCGAACAAACACAGACCTTTTCTGGCGACTTTCAAGGATGTCTTCTCTTGGTGATAATTTGTGGATTTCTTTCTGGGTCAAGCATTAAGTCAGAGGCTTGTCATGAAGTAAGTTCTGAGAGAAAACGCGGAGCTCAAGCAGCTGTCTGCCTCCACGCCGCCATCTTGGCTGGAAGTCCTCCCACAAAAATTTTGTTGTTCATAAAATTTATATTGATTCTATAGTAGCCTAGAGTTTAGTTACAGATAATAGGGGGAAAACTTAATATTCAACAATTTTTTTGGAAAAACTGAAAACCAATGTGCAGAAATGAAGTATAGTTAAAAATTTTACACTATATTCCAAATTAACTTCTGAAAGAATACATGACTTAGACACAAAGGGTGATTAGCCAATCAAATTAGATCAGCATGGACGAAATTATATGCCTGATCTATGGAAAAAAAAAGTTTACAACCAAAGAAGGGTAACTATCAAAGAAGATAAAATTATGCAATTATGCAAAATTAAAAATTCTGGGAACAAACAAGATCAATGCAGTTAAAATAAGAAAAGCAGAAATAGGGAGAAAAAATATATGTATTAAATTTCTCTAAGAAAGATTATACTTTAAGATATGTAGAAAACTTCTTATAATTTTTCAGACTAATATCCAATTAATAAAGAATCAAATATACTTTTCAGAGAAAGTAATCTAAGTTTTCAAAGCCATGTGGAAAATACTCTAATTCACTAATAATTAGAAAAATGCAAATGAAAACAACTAGAGACTCTACCTCATATCATTAAGATTAACAACATTGACAAAAAGAAGAAAATGACAAATTTGTTGAGTCTGTGAGAAGATAAGCACAATAATGTGCTCTGGATAAGTCTGAGAACTAGTCCAGTCATGCCAGAAAGAACTTTGGAACTATGATCTAAATGTTATTAAACTATACATGTCCTTCAACCCACCAAATTCTCTCTCTCTCTCTCTCTCTCTCTCTCTCTCTCTCTCTCTCTCTCTCTCTCTCTCTCTCTCTCTCATTCTCTCTCTATGTATGTATATATATATATATATGTATGTATATGCATATATACATATATATGCATATACATACATACATACTAAATAGATGGAGAAAGAGGGAAATAATTCATGTGTGTAAAAACAAAATTATAGTATCTTTTTTGTGATTGCAGATAATTAGAAATTGAAAGGATGGCTATTAATTTGGGAATGGCTCAACAAACTATGGTATATAAATGTAATAGAATATTATTCTACTATTATATTGAGTACTGTTGTACTATAAGATGTACTATAAAAAATGTAGGTGTTGGAGAAATCCGGGAAGATTGTGTTACTTGATGTAGAGTGAAGTAAATAGAACCAAGAAAACAAATCATACAACAAAAATAATATGGTAAAGATAAACAACTTTGAAAGCATTAGAAACTCTGATCAACATAATGATCCAACATACTTAAAGAGGAACTTATGATGAAACATGTTGTCTACTAGAAAGTTTTTAAGGTCCCAGGACACAGAATGAAATATATACAATTTTTGGAAATGGCCAATATGGACATTTGTTATATATGACTAAATATGTTTCTGATGGTGGTACTTTTTTTTTTCTTTTTTGTTCTCAATTGATGTGGAAGAGGCAGGAAGAAAGAAAAGCCCAACTTTGGAAGATGGAATACAATATATTACTCTTAGGGTAAAAAGGAATTAGTAAACTATTATATTAGAGGGACTTAATCTAAAAATTAAAAAATGGGAAGGCAGGATTATAATTGTAAAGGGACTTATTTTCCTGGTATTCTGAAGCTCAGATTTGAAAGGGACCTTAAAGATTATCTCTTTTAATTCACAGATGAGGAAGAATGTGTTCTATCATATCCCAACTGATACAATTTGAAAATCCAGTTGAATTTCTCCAACAATGGGAAGTTATCTTCTCAAGTAGCCCTTTAAACTGTGCATTCTCTATATTAAATTTTTTAATTATGTAAGCTATGTAAACTTTTCAACTTTTATATCTTAGCTGCATTTTGAGATTAGGTGAAGGAAATGTCATGCCTTGAGCTAAGAAGAGATGGCTACAAAATGTCTTCTATCAAATCCCTACAGATAAACCACTTGAATATCTAATTGAATTTCTTCAACAATGGGAAGTTATCTCCTCAAGTAGCCCTTTAAATGGTGGGATCTCTATATTTATTAATTTTTATTTATGTGAGCTATGTAAACGTTTCACCTTTTCATCTATATCTTAGCTGCATTCTGAGATTAGGTGAAGGTAATGTCTATGTCTTGAGCTGAGGAGAGAGAGATGGCTACAGTATAACCTTAAAGAAAGCTTCTTTATTGTCCCAAAAATGGAAGAAAAGAATTTCCAGCACCCAGAAGCTGTGAATAACCTCTTTGCTACTTTTCTTTTCTATGTTTGAGGCAATTTTTTTCCTGGGCTCTGTATATCAGGATGTCCTTTTGGGGGTCTGGAGGGGCAAGAGAGCTTAGTGCCAAGTATTCTTACAATACCACCTTAATACAAACTAAGTTTTCTAAAACTGTTAGCTGATCAATTGATTTTCAGCTGATGATTTTGAGGGGAAAACACTTATGGGGGTTCAAGCTAATGCAATTAAGTAATCATCTTATATTGCCCTACGGATAAAATAGCCAAATTTTGGGACCCAACTTCTTTTTGAGAGTGGGATTTGGGAATGAGGATCCTCAGAGTTTACATAGCTTATATAAGGAAAAACTTAATTTTAAAAATTACATCTGAGATTCAGTGATTATATGATTTACTTATGCATCCATTATTTATTATTAATCATTACATCTAATATTTACCAAAATCCTATTCAAGACAAAAAGCTATTTAAGTGAAAAAAAATCAGAAGCAGAATACCAGACAAATGATTTCCATTACAATTATAGTTCTACCTTTGTAATTTAAATTTGAAATTAAATATACTAAATTGTTACTTTGAAAAAATTCCTTAGAAAATGACTGCATATTCCTGGAAATTAAAACATCTGTATGGCCTCAAAGAAATACTTCTTTTTCTATATAGAGGAAATATATTTCTTCTAGTTAGGTTCTTGTTCCACAAATATCACTGCATCCAAACAAATGAAGAGCTCTATTAATTACTACTTGGGAATCTTCACTCTGACATCTCCATCAGATTCACTTGATGTTAAATAAGCAAGGGTAAATTTTAAATATGCTGCCAAAGCTTGTAAATCAAATTGTTCTGTGTCAACCTTAATCCTTGGTTGGAGCTGTGAAATCAGGTAGGACTGTGTATTCAAAACCTTAGACCAATTATCACATATGTTACACAGCTCTTCCTAATTCTTTCTAGTTTCAAAGGTTCCTTAACAAATTATTTAGTTGCAAGCTATATGACTGACATTTATTAGCTTGTAAGGAGGAATGTTGATGACCCAATTTTTTAGCAGAATGTGGAACATTCTATGAGGAGGAAGAAATGGAAAATGACAGCATCTTCTATTTCATTCTAATTTCCATGTAGCAAGGAAAAGTCATCATTCTTAATCCCATATTCCCATAACATTAATATTGAATAGTTCATTGAATAAGATTAAGATAACTTTATGCACAAAAAAACATACAGCCAAAGAATATAAAATAAACTGCTCAAAGAACTAGAAGAAATTTCATGGTACCCTGCAATGCAAAAGTAAACACACGGCACATGTAGGGACATTATTTATTGCTTCTCAAGCCATTCTTCCTATGCTTGCAATCCACTTTGGTGTTTAGAAACATCACTGTCTTTCCCTATGTGATTCCATTTTCCCGAAAATCACAAAAAATCATTTTCAACTGGCATAACTATTTGCATTGACTTGGGGTTTTGAAATCTTCATATGCATAGTTAATAACTGAGTTTAGAATTTAATTAGCAAAATACTTCTTTTTTTTTTTTTTTGATTAAGCAATTGAGGTTAAGTGACTTGCCCATGGTCACACAGCTAGAAAGTATTAAGTGCCTGAGACCAGATTTGAACTCAGATCCTCCTGAATTCAGGGCTCTTGCTCCATTCACTGCACTACCTTGCTGGCCCACAAAATAATTTTTTTAAAAGGAACACTATCAGATGGACGCTTTCTCCCTCAAGCTTCATCACCCACAGAACCTTGGAGGGTTCCCCCCCATGATGGCTTTCCCAATAACAAACTGTCCCCTCTCCTTTTACCCCTCAAGTATATTGAATATGCCTTGTGCCTTTTCTGAGTATACAAATTATAAATTATGGGTCTGTTGACTAGATGCCACCAACCTCACCAGAATGAAGGACTCTACCATAAGTCTATTTTTCTCAGAATACCAGTAATGTGACATATGATTAGTGTGGAATCATAAGTCAATTTAACAAATCAAAAGTATAGCCTCTGTTGCATTATGAATATTAACATTAGAGGGTCATCCACCATCCATGTAATGATTCTCTTGAAGATCCCTGTAGTCTGATAGTCTTAGAATATTACTTTGAAAACTATATCTTGCCTAGGATGAAGATTTGGAAAGTGGGAACTGAATATATTATCTTTATCAACTTTAAATTTGCAGGTGTGCTGGTAAAAGTAGAAACATTTTTTCTTGCTTAGCCTTTTTGAAATAGCAGTATTGTTTTTTAATATAAACCTGTGCCTCTGAGAGATGATAGTTTCCTGATAAGAATGGGGAGATTCAGTTCAATTCAATAAACATGTATGCAATTCCTATCAAGAGTCCTGAACATTGAGAGAGAGAGAGAGAGAGAGAGAGAGAGAGAGAGAGAGAGAGAGAGAGAGAAGGAGAAAGAAAGAAAGAAAAGTAAATTCTTTGCTTTTAAGTTTATTTTTTGGAATAGGATACAGTATTCATATTAATAGATAAGTACAAGGAATATGAAAAGTAATGAAAAATAGTTTCACGAGGGACCGAAGGCTAAGACCAAGATAAAGTTCTTATATGATACCAAGAACTGTGCTTTTGTAAAAACAAAAAACAAAACAAAACAAAACAAAACAAAAACAAACAAAAAACCTAGAGATTCAATGAGTGGTGTTAAGCTGAAAGTTAATTCTAGAAATGGAGATTTATTGGTGCAAAGACATGGGAAGATGCAGGTAGGATGTTTTGTACAAGAAACAAGTAGAAGACCATTTTGACTGAAATGGAGAATGAGAGTGAAAGAAATATGAAATGAAGTTGGAAAGATAGGTAGGAAGCACAATATTAAGGGCTGTAATTGACAACCTCAGTGATTAGTCCCTCATCCTAGAGGAAACGAGGAGCCACCAAAGATTTTTTGTTTTATTTATTTATTTTTTTTCACCAAAGATTGAATAGATGTTTGGCAGCTATCTCAAGGATGAGTCAAGGAGGGGTGGTAACTGGGGACAGAAAGAAGATTGTCTATTTACCTGGGAGAGAAGTAAGAGATACAAAAGGGCCTTTTAACTCTGTGTGTGTAGGAAAGCCCCAAATAAATTCATTATCTTTCCATTTGGACTCCTCTTTTCTATAATTCCGATTATAAGATAACATATGATTTTCTGTCAGGGTTTGGAGAGTGAGTCTGCATATATTTACAGAATATTAGGTTGCATATATTTATACAGAGGTGGAAAGTATCTCCCCTACTCATTGTGGGGGAATGCAACCAATCATTAGAATCATCTTGGCTCAGCTGAGACTCCTCTGTACCATTTTCTATTGAGGCTTAGGAAGAAAATGAAGCAGAAATAACCTTTCATACTCACAAATCATATTGTTCCCTGTCCATTTACCAGGTAAGTAGGCTGGACTGATGCTTTCACTCCATCTATCAGGTAAGTATGCTGAAACACTATCTCCCAGCCTTTTAAAAATGTATTACTTAAGTTTCCTCTGCTCACATTAAGGGATATTGAACAGATGGTTTTTACCTGGAATTCTTATTCATTTTCTCAAGATATTTAAATATCGTCCCTTCATCATAAAAGGATATAAATAGATGCTGTTGTTCACTCACCCTTAATAAAGTCTTATCAGACTCTCAAATAAGATTTCAAAACAGAAATGGAGAACCAGAGTCCAGTTTTTAAGACTTCGATGTCACTTCCACGAGTTTTTCTTTCCCAGCTAAAGGCCAGGGACATCCTGCCAAAAACTTGTAAGCTTAAATGTAAACTGACAAGGTGAAGTGAAGAAAAGAAAAATAGTCACTTGGAGAGAGCAGACTTTAAATTGATAGGGATAGGAGGTTTTTGAATATTCATAGATGAGGAAAAATTGCTCAAATTGTGTTTTTTGCTACTGTACAGTCTTTATTGGGTGGAGGGAAAGAGAATTTTTTTTTCTCTTGGCAATATTTTTTATAAGAAGATCCATTTTGGGGGTTAATTTATGCCAAGCCTGCAGGAGATTGTTCTGAGACCTGCATTTTGCACCCTTCCCCCAACCTTTTGCAATTTTACTATGATAGCCAGGGAGAGGGAAAGGAGGTAGCTTCTGATACAGAAGGAGATGGCTGGGCTAGCTAGATGCTAAAAAATGATCATGTTTCTCATAATTTTGCCAACAAACTCTTCCCCCTCATCAAAGTAAATGAGTGAGGGTGACCTTTTCTGCCAGAGGCCCCTTTCAGGCTGCCTTTTGACATTTCTTTGTCTCCTGTAGAACCCTTCAAGGGTTCTTTTAAATTTGTTTACAGATTTTTTTTAATGTTGGTGTGTCTGTGGGAAGCAGAGTAGGAAGTAACTCAATGTAAATTTCCTCAGGCCCTATGAATGATAGCAACTAACATTATATTGGGCTTTAAGATTTATAAACTTTCACATACATTATCTCATTTGAATCTCCCAACCCTTTGAAGTAGGTGTTATGACTGCTAACAACTTGCAGATACAGAGTGGATAGAAATCTGGACTTAGAAAACTTGAATTTTAATAAAAGCTCTTAAATACTTACTAGCAGTGAGACTCTGGGCAAGTCCTATAAGTTCTTAAGCTCTCAGTTTCTTCTTCTGTCAGATGATGATAATGATAGCACTTGTCTCACAAGGTTCTAGTTAGAATTAAACAACTCGTAAAGTCTTTCATAATCTTAAAATGTTTCTGTTATTGTAAGAAAACTTGAAGCTTATAAAAGTTGAAGTGGTATCCAGGGTTAAACAGATAATAAGCACCTGAGGAAGAATAGAGGCCCCATCTTCCTAACTCTAAATTCAATACGCTATTCCATGAATCCTGCTACATAGCATAGTCCTACTTCATTACCAAATGAATGGGCACTGAGACTACAAACAATCCCTTGAGATTTCATAAGAAGGGTAAAGTCAGAATCAGAAAATCCAGTACTTTAGCTTTTCTGAGAATGCTGTGTACTCTTATATACACATTTATCTGTGTGTTTGCAGACATTTTTGGTTCAAACTTTCCTTGTCTTTCAACTTCTCTTACATGAATGCTTAGAGGATATACATACATATATATGTGTATATATATACACACATATATATATATACGTACATATATATGTATATATACATATACACACATATATGTATGTATGTATTAGAAATGGAAAGAAAGATAGAGAAATACAGATACAGAGACAAAGAATCAGAGATAAAAAGAAGAAGAAGAAGAAACAGAATAAGAAAAAGAAGAAGAAGAAGCAAAAGAAGAAGAAACAGAAGAAGAAGAAAAAGAAACAGAAGAAGAAAAAGAAGCAGAAGAAGAAAAAGAAGCAGAAGCAGAAGAAGAAGAAGAAGAAGAAGAAGAAGAAGAAGAAGAAGAAGAAGAAGAAGAAGAAGAAGAAGAAGAAGAAGAAGAAGAAGAAGAAGAAAAAGAAGATGACAACAGAGACAGAGACAGAGACAGACATAGAAAGGTAGCTTTTGTAAATACATTGGAAAATGGTTTCTCTGAATTCTACAAAATATAATGTATCAAGATTTTTCTCATTCTTCACCGATGAATATAAAACATAAGGAAAAAGGTATGAATCCTTATTTTTCATTTGTTTTAATACGTTTCTGACCCAATTTCAACTCTGATTAAGGGAAGGGAAAAAGCATATAATTAAGCACCTACTATGTACCAAATGCCTGACAAACATTAATTCCTATAAGCCTCATAACTAACCTATGGAGTCAGTGATATTATTGTTAAAATAAACAGAGGTAAAGAGACTTACCAGGGTCATAGAGATAGGGAGTATCAGAGGCTGGATTGGAACTCAGGCATTCCTAACTTTAAGCCTAGTAGCCTATCCACAGTCAACTATCTGCTTCCTGAGGTTGCTCAAATTATTATTCATTAGAGAGGAAGGGGGCGGAGCCAAGATGGCGGAGAAGAAACACAAGACTCTGTGAACGTCCTCACTCCCTCACAACCAATTAGATAAATTAAGCCTTAGAATAAGCCCAGTACTGATAGATACCACAAGGACTGGAAGCACAACTTACCAGCTGAAGAGAATCTGGAGTTTCAACAGAAAAGGTCAGTTCCCAGGGGAGGAAGAAGAGAGGCCAGCACAGACGGCTGGGTGCTAGCATACTCTGCCGATCGCGCTGGGAAGGGCTCTGGGATCAGAGAAGCCACAGAGATAAAGGAATCTGGCACAGGCTATTAGCTCTTCTCTGCTAATTATTTAGCAGTTCAGAAGGGAAATCTAAACACTTTAAAAATTCAGATAGGTTAGATTTTCCCCGGATCCTGGGGGTAACTTAGCAGATCTGGGCACTAGGGGATGTGGCCTCAGCTCCCACCTGAGAATAGTTAAGAGATTGACAAGTGGGTGGATACGGCCCAAGGCAACACACACTGCCTAGCTTAGCTGGAGGGAGTGGAACTCAGCTCCAGGAAGTCCCAGAGAAGCAGAACCTTTGAACTAGGGACCGCGGTTTCTGGCAGACACTTCCAGTTTGAGCACAGGGGCTTTTCACTTCACCTGTTGCAGATATCCACGCCCCACAGGGACGCATAGGCTGGGCTTTGTGCTGCCTTTACTGTTCAGCGCCCTCGGGGCACAGCAGTGCTAATCACCTCTGAGGCACCTCCAGGGAGGGGGTGGGGAACTCTCTCCCAGAGCTCTATCTTAGCTCAGACGCAGGAGCCGCTGCATCCAT
The DNA here is from genome assembly GCF_048593235.1 of Sminthopsis crassicaudata. Classification (NCBI taxonomy): domain Eukaryota; kingdom Metazoa; phylum Chordata; class Mammalia; order Dasyuromorphia; family Dasyuridae; genus Sminthopsis; species Sminthopsis crassicaudata. The sequence goes on along the minus strand of NC_133617.1, from coordinate 340,610,399 downwards.
CCTGTCTGGGAGGAAGCTGGTAAAGAAGTAAATAAATAATTTCCTACCCCAGGGACAGACCCCAAAAGATTTTTTAAATATGAGCAAAAAAGCCAAAAAAACCATAGATTCCTTCTACACAGAGAAAGAGCGGGTATCCAACCCCGAGGAAGTTAACAGCAGAGAGACAGCAGATAACAACCTAAAGGGGAACGATTCCTGCCCCCCATCACATAACTCTCTCCTAGAAGACACTATTAAAAAATTAAGGGAGTTTGAAGAAAAATGGGGAAAGGAAAGGGAAGCTATGATAGAGAATAACAACGTCGTGAAATTGGAGTTGGAAAAAATAAAGAATTCACAGGAGATGCAGGGAAACAAAATTTATGAATTAGAAAAGGTTAAAAAAACACAGGAAAGTAGGATTTCTGAATTGGAAAAGATAAAAAAGTCTCAAGAAAATAGAATTTCTGAATTGGAAAAAGAAAATAATTCTCAAAAAAAATTAGGGAAATGGAAAAAAATTCAATAAAGCAAAATAATTCATTTAAAAACGAAATTGGGCATCTGCAAAAAGAACTAAAAACTGTGAAAGAAGAAAATAACTCCTTAAAAGTCAGGATGGAACAAACAGAAATGAATGATTCACAGAGAACACAAGAATCAGTCAAACAAAACAAAAAAAAAAAATGAGAAGCTGGAGAACAACGTCAAATACTTACTGGGAAAATCTATAGACCTGGAAAATAGATCTAGGAGAGATAATCTGTGGATCATTGGACTTCCAGAAAACTATGACCAAAAAAAGAGCCTAGATTCTATTTTACAGGAAATTATCAAAGAGAACTGTCCAGAGATAATAGAAACAGAAGGGAAAGTAGATGTGGAAAGAATTCATCGAACTCCTTCTGAAATAGACCCTAAAAAAAGAACACCACGGAATATAGTGGCTAAGCTGCAGAATTACCACACAAAGGAGAAAATCCTGCAAGCAGCTAGAAAAAAACAATTTAAATACCAAGGTGCCACAATAAGGGTCACCCAAGATCTGGCTGCCTCCACATTAAAAGATAGAAGGGCCTGGAATGTGATATTCCGTAAGGCAAAAGATCAAGGACTGCAACCAAGAATGAACTACCCAGCTAAGTTTAGCATCTTTTTCCATGGAAGAAGATGGTCATTCAATGAAACAGAGGAATTCTATATGTTTCTAAGAAAAAAACCAGACTTAAACAAAAAATTTGATCTACATCCAAAGACTGAAGAGAAACAGAAAAAGGTACACAGAACCCTTGAGAACTGTAACTCTGTTGTGGGTATATAAAAAGTACTCAAGGATAATTTGATTTTACTGATATAAAAGAAAAAAAGGGGGGTGTAGTAAAGGGAAGGAGGTCGGTTCAGAAAAAGGGGAAGGAGTGATAAAAAGAGGGAAACTACATCCCAGGAAGAGGCATAGAAAATACACCATATCTGAGGGAACTTAGTGAGGGGGAGAATCATTGTGTGAATCTTACTCTCATCAGGAGAGGCTCAAAGAGTAAATAATTAACATATTTGTTTTTGAGAGAATTTTCTCTCACCTCAATAAAAGGGGGGAGAGGAAAAGGGAAAAGGAAAAGGAGAATAAGTGAAGGGACTTGGAGGGAGGGGGGAGGGATACTAAAAAAAAAAAAGGGAGGGTTGCACGTCACAAGGGGGGTCTGTAAATTAAATATCGGGGAGGGGGATCAGGGGGGTCAAGGGAAGAAAGCATAATCTAGGGATGATATGATGGCAGGAAATACAGAATTAGTAATTTTAACTGTAAATGTAAATGGGATGAACTATCCCATCAAACGGAGACGGATAGCACATTGGATTAAAAAGCAGAACCCTACAATATGTTGTCTACAGGAAACACACTTAAAGCAGGGAGATACATACAGAGTAAAGGTAAAAGGTTGGAACAGAGCCTGTTAGGCTTCAGGTAAAGCCAAAAAAGCAGGGGTAGCTATCCTTATCTCAGATCAAGCAAAAGCAGAAGTAGATCTCGTTAAAAAAGATAAGGAAGGAAACTATATCCTGCTGAAAGGTAGCATAAATAATGAAGCCATATCAATACTAAACATATATGCACCAAGTGGTATAGCATCTAACTTTCCAAAGGAAAACTTAAGAGAATTGCAAGAAGAAATAGACAGTAAAACTATAATAGTGGGAGATCTCAACCTTGCACTCTCAGATTTAGACAAATCAAACCACAAAACAAACAAGAAAGAAATTTAAAAAGTAAATAGAACATTAGAAAAACTAGGTATGATAGACCTTTGGAGAAAACTGAATGGCAATAGAAAGGAATATACTTTCTTCTCAGTAGTTCATGGATCCTATACAAAAATTGACCATATATTAGGACATAAAGATCTCAAAATTAAATGTAGGAAGGCAGAAATAATAAATGCCTTCTTCTCAGATCACAATGCAATAAAAGCTACATTCAGTAAAAAGTTAGGGGTAAATACACCAAAAAGTAATTGGAAACTGAATAATCTCATCTTAAAGAATGACTGGGTGAAAGAGCAAATTATAGAAACAATTAACAATTTCACCCAAGATAATGACAATGATGAGACATCATACCAAAATCTTTGGGATGCAGCTAAAGCAGTAATAAGGGGAAATTTTATATCTTTAGAGGCTTATTTGAAGAAAATAGAGAAAGAGAAAATTAACGAATTGGGACTGCAACTTAAAAAGCTAGAATAAGACCAAATTAAAACCCCCCAACCAAAAATTAAACTTGAAATACAAAAATTAAAAGGAGAAATTAATAATATTGAAAGTAAAAAAAATTGAATTAATAAATAAAACCAAGAGTTGGTTTTATGAAAAAGCCAATAAAATAGATAAACCTTTGGTAAATTTGATCAAAAAAAAAAGAAAGAGGAAAATCAAATTGTTAGTCTTACAAATGAAAAGTGGGATCTTTCCACCAATAAAGAGGAAATTAGAGAAATAATAAGGAGTTACTTTGCCTAACTTTATGCCAATAAATTTGATAACTTAAGTGAAATGGATGACTTCCTCCAAAAATATCGGCTCCCTAGACTAACAGAGGAGGAGATAAATTGCTTAAATAGTCCCATTTCAGAAAAAGAAATAGAACAAGCTATTAATCAACTCCCCAGGAAAAAATCCCCAGGGCCAGATGGATTCACATGTGAATTCTACCAAATATTTAAAGAACAATTAGCCCCAATGCTATATAAATTATTTGAAAAAATAGGGGATGAAGGAGTCCTACCAAACTCCTTTTATGACACAGAAATAGTACTGATACCTAAACCAGGTAGATCGAAAACTGAGAAAGAAAATTATAGACCAATCTCCTTAATGAATATTGATGCTAAAATCTTAAATAAGATACTAGCAAAAAGACTTCAGAAAATCATCTCCAGGATAATACACTATGATCAAGTAGGATTTATTCCAGGAATGCAAGGCTGGTTTAATATTAGGAAAACTATTAATATAATTGACCATATTAATAACCAAATTAATAAGAACCATATGATCATCTCAATAGATGCAGAAAAAGCATTTGACAAAATCCAACATCCATTCCTACTAAAAACTCTTGAGAGTATAGGAATAAATGGACTATTCCTTAGAATAATCAGGAGCATATATTTAAGACCTTCAGTAAGCATAATATGCAATAGAAATAAACTGCAACCTTTCCCAGTAAGATCAGGAGTGAAACAAGGTTGCCCACTATCACCATTACTATTCAATATAGTACTAGAAATGCTAGCCTCGGCAATAAGAGCCGAGAAAGAGATTCAAGGAATTAGAGTAGGAAATGAGGAAATGAAACTATCACTTTTTGCAGATGACATGATGGTATACTTAGAGAACCCCAAAGACTCTGCTAAAAAGCTACTAGAAATAATTCAAAATTTCAGCAAAGTGGCAGGATACAAAATAAATCCACATAAATCCTCGGCATTTTTATATATCACTAACAAAATGCAACAGCAAGAGATACAAAGAGAAATTCCATTCCAAACAAATGTTGAGAGTATAAAGTATTTGAGAATCCATCTACCAAAGAAAAGTCAGGAATTATATGAGAAAAATTACAAAACACTTGCCACAAAAATAAAATCAGATTTAAATAATTGGAAAGACATTCAGTGCTCTTGGATAGGCCGAGCAAATATAATAAAGATGACAATACTCCCCAAACTAATCTATTTATTTAGTGCTATACCAATCAGACTCCCAAGAAACTATTTCAAAGACCTAGAAAAAATAACAACAAAATTCATATGGAAGAATAAAAGGTCGAGAATTGCAAGGGAACTAATGAAAAAAAAACTCAGAGGAAGGTGGTCTAAGTGTACCTGATCTAAAGCTATATTATATAGCAGCAGTCACCAAAACCATTTGGTATTGGCTACGAAATAGACCGGTAGATCAGTGGAACAGATTAGATACAAAGGACAAAAAAGGGTACATATATAGCAACCTAATCTTTGACAAACCCAAAGATACCAACATTAGGGATAAAAATTCATTATTCAGAAAAAACTGTTGGGAAAACTGGAAATTAGTATGGCAGAAATTAGATATGGATCCACACTTAACACCATATACCAAGATAAGATCAAAATGGGTCCATGATTTAGGCATAAAGAGGGAGATAATAAATAGATTAGAGGAACAGAGGATAATCTACCTCTCAGACTTGTGGAGGAGGAAGGAATTTATGACCAGAGGAGAACTAGAGATCATTATTGATCACAAAATAGAAGATTTTGATTACATCAAACTAAAAAGTTTCTGTACAAATAATACTAATGCAAACAAGATTAGAAGGGAAGTAACAAATTGGGAAAATATTTTTAAAAACAAAGGTTCTGACAAAGGTCTCATTTTCAAAATATGTAGAGAACTGACCCTAATTTATAAGAAACCGAACCATTCTCCAATTGATAAATGGTCAAAGGATATGAACAGACAATTCTCAGAGGAAGAAATTGAAACTATATCCACTCACATGAAAGAGTGTTCCAAATCACTATTGATCAGAGAAATGCAAATTAAGACAACTCTGAGATACCACTACACACCTGTCAGATTGGCTAAGATGACAGGAACAAATAATGATGAATGTTGGAGGGGATGTGGGGAAACTGGGACACTAATACATAGCTGGTGGAGTTGAGAAAGAATCCAGCCATTCTGGAGAGCAATCTGGAATTATGCCCAAAAAGTTATCAAACTGTGCATACCCTTTGACCCAGCAGCGCTACTACTTGGCTTATATCCCAAAGAAATACTAAAGAGCAGAAAGAGACATATATGTGTCAAAATGTTTGTGGCAGCTCTTTTTGTAGTAGCTAGAAACTGGAAGATGAATGGATGTCCATCAGTTGGAGAATGGTTGGGTAAATTATGGTATATGAAGGTTATGGAATATTATTGCTCTGTAAGAAATGACCAGCAGGAGGAATTCAGAGAGGCCTGGAGAGATTTAAATCAACTGATGCTGAGTGAAATGAGCAGAACCAGAAGATCACTGTACACTTCAACAACAATATTGTATGAAGATGTATTCTGATGGAAGTGGAAATCTTCAACATAAAGAAAAACTAACTCACTTCCAGTTGATCAATGATGGACAGAGGTAGCTACACCCAGAGAAGAAACACTGGGAAGTGAATGTAAATTGTTAGCACTAATATCTGTCTGCCCAGGTTGCATGTACCTTCGGAATCTAAAGTTTATTGTGCAACAAGAAAATGATATTCACACACATGTATTGTATCTAAACTATATTGTAACACATGTAAAATGTATGGGATTGCCTGTCATCTGGAGGAGGGAATAGAGGGAGGGGGGGATAATTTGGAAAAATGAATACAAGGGATAATATTATAAAATATATATATATAATAAAAATTATTAATTAAAATTATTATTCATTATAAGCTTCATTCATTTATTCATCCATACCAATATTTTTTATGATCCTCTATAGGTACAAAGCATGGAACATTATGACATGTGTGGTATCAAGACAATTTATTACCCAAAGGCATTTGATAGATAATAGTGAACAAATATTGACAGCATATCAACAATACTGACTTATGGAATCAGGAGAAGGAGACAAGATGTCAGAGTAATACTCTTCCAACATTCTTCTCTAAAAATTTTAAAAATATCTCATATCAAATTTTTGAGCAGCAGTGTCTACAGAAGTCAGAGTGAGAAAAAAAATCATTTGATGAAGAAAGGAAAGAAAGAAAGGAGAAAGAAAGAAGGAAGGAAAAAAGGAAGCAAGGAAGGGAGGGAGGAAAAAAGGAAGCAAGGAAGGAGGGAGGGAGGAAGGGAAGAATGGAAGGAAGGAAGGAGGCAAGGAAAGAAGGAAAGAAAGAAGGAAGGAAGGGAAAAAGGAAAGGAAGAAAGACAGACAGACAGAAAGAAAGAAATATAAAAGACAGAAATAAGGCAAAAAGGAAAGAAAGGAAGGAAGTACAAAAGAAAGGAAGAAAGATAAAGAAAAGGAAAGAAAAGAAGGAAGGAAGAAAGAAAAAAAGAAAAGAAGAAATGAAGGAAAGAAATGAAAGAAGTCAGTAATAGAAATAGGCTGAAGAAAAGAGTGAGATACATTTTATTGATTTGGATGACAAACGTTATGTAACACTTGTCTAGAATAATCTCAAGAGAAACCTATTTCTGTAACTTTCTTTTTGCATACTCGAGATTTTGAAAAAAATGAATAGAAAATATTTCTTTAAAAAGTACTTGTTTCCAATTCATAGACTGCTATTCAGTCTTTCTTGAGAAACCAATAATGATAATAAAACACTTTGATTATGTCTGAAATAAAAAAAAAAGTTTACATAAGAAATCAAATATTGAGCATATTATCAAGACAGCTAGCTGACATGATATAGAAATTACATATAATTTTCTAATTTTTAAAAAGTTTTAATCCAAATGTTTTGGTGTTAAATGGAAAAAAAAAAAACAATTAGTAATAGACTCTGGGGAGGCTATATGGTGCTGTAGAAAGAGAACTGGATCTGGAATCAGAAGCCCTGGTTTCAAATCTAGCTGTACCACTTGCTGATGTGAACTTGAGAAAGTCAATTATTCTACCTCTACCACAGTTTCCTTGTCTATATATAAAATGAGAAGTTTGGAATATTCAAGGTAAATTCAAGTACATTTCTGTGATGCTACAACATCTGGTCTTCTACAACTAAAAAAAAATTGTTTTTGAATGATAAAATGGGCTTTTTTTTCCTCCTTTCAAACTCTGTTTATAAGGTATCCTTTTCTGAAAAACAAACAACAATGACACAAATCCTATGAGAATAACAACCTAATGTAGATGATTAGTAACAAGGTCACAACATTATAGTGGTGTTCTGCATATCTTGGAATCTAATTAAAGATAAGGTCTGTGATTTTGGGCAAATTGCTTAATCTCTTTGGGCCTCAGTTTCCTTTTCTGTAAGATTACAATAATTAGTTTGGAAGAGCAATTGGAACTATGATCAAAGGGCTATCAAAGTGGCTATATCTTTTGATCCAGCAGTAACATTACTGGGTATGTATTTTGAGAAGATCATAAAAGAGGGAAAAAAAGATGACAATACTCCCCAAACTAATCTATTTATTTAGTGCTATACCCAAAAGACTCACAAGAAACTATTTTAATGACCTAGAAAAAATAACAACAAAATTCATATTGAAGAATAAATAGGTCAAAAATTGCAAGGGAACTAATGAAAAAAAGTCAGATGAAGGTGGTCTACATGTACCTAATCTAAAGCTATATTATATAGCAGCAGTCACCAAAACCATTTGATATTGGCTAAGAAATAGACCGGTCAGTCTATAGATCAGTGGAACAGATTAGGTACAAAGGACAAAAAAGGGTGCATCTATAGCAATCTAGTCTTTGACAAACCCAAGGATACCAACATTAGGGATAAAAATTCATTATTTGAAAAAAACTATTAGTAAAACTGGAAATTAGTATAGCAGAAATTAGATATGGATCCACACTTAACACCATATACCAAGACAAGATCAAAATGGGTCATGATTTAGGCATAAAGAATGAGATCATAAATAGATTAGAGGAACAGAGAATAGTGTACCTCTGAGACCAGTGGAGGAGGAAGGAATTTATGACCAGACGAGAACTAGAGATCATTATTGATCACAAAATAGAAGATTTTGATTACATCAAACTAAAAAGTTTTTGTACAAACAATACTAATGCAAACAAGATTAAAAGGGAAGTAACAAATTGGGAAAATATTTTTACAGTTAAAGCTTATGATAAAGGTCTCATTTCCAAAATATAAAGAGAACTGACCCTAATTTATAAGAAATCAAACCATTCTCCAATTGATAAGTGGCCAAAGGATATGAACAGAAAATTCTCAGATGATGAAATTGAAATTATATCCACTCATATGAAAGAGTGTTCCAAATCACTACTGATCAGAGAAATGCAAATTAAGATAACCCTGAGATACCACTACACACCTGTCAGATTGGCTAAGATGACAGGAACAAATAATGATAAATGTTGGAGGGGATGTGGGAAAACTGGGACACTAATACATTGTTGGTGGAGTTGTGAAAGAATCCAACCATTCTGGAGAGCAATTTGGAAATATGCCCCAAAAGTTATCAAACTGTGCATACCCTTTGTTCCAGCATTGCTGCTATTGGACTTATATCCCAAAAGAAATACTAAGGAGGGGAAAGGGACCTGTATTTGCCAAAATGTTTATAGCAGCTCTTTTTGTAGTGGCTAGAAACTGGAAGATGAATGGATGTCCATTAATTGGAGAATGGTTGGCCAAATTATGGTATATGAAGGTTATGGAATATTATTGCTCTGTAAGAAATGACCAGCAGGACGAATACAGAGAGGCTTGGAAAGACTTACATCAACTGATGGTGAGTGATATGAATAGAACTAGAAGATCGCTGTACACTTCAATGTTGTATGAAGATGTATTTTGATGGAAGTGGATATCTTCAACATAAAGAAGATCCAACTCACTTCCAGTTGATTAATGATGGACAGAAACAGCTACACCCAGAGAAGGAACACTGGGAAGTGAATGTAAATTGTTTGCACTACTGTCTATCTACCCAGGTTACTTATACCTTCAGAATCTAATACTTAAAGTGCAACAAGGAAATTGGATTTACACACATATATTGTATCTAGGTTATACTGTCACATATGTAAAATGTATGGGACTGCCTGTCATCTAGGAGAGGGAGTAGAGGGAGGGAGGGGATAATTTGGAAAAATGAATACAAGGGATAATGTTATAAAAAAATTACTCATGCATATATAATGTCAAAAATTTATAATTATAAGATAATAAAAAAAAGATTTTAACATCAATATTCATTAGGGAGATTGGTCTATAATTTTCTTTCTCAGTTTACAGCCTATCTGGTTTAGGTATTAGTACCATGTCTGTGTCATAAAAGGAATTTGGTAGGACTCCTTCAATCCCTATATTTTCAAATAGTTTACATAGCATTGGAGTTAGTTGTTCTTTAAATGTTTGGTAGAATTCACATGTAAATCCATCTGGTCCTGGGGATTTTTCTTAGGAAGTTGGTTAATAGCTTGTTCTATTTCTTTTTCTGAGATGAGACTATTTAGACTACTTAATTCTTCCTCTGTTAATCTGGGCAAGCTATATTTTTGAAGGTATTCTTCCACTTCATTAAAGTTATCGAATTTATTAGCATAAAGTTGGGCAAAGTAGCTACTAATTGTTCTAATTTCCTCTTCATTAGTGGTGAGTTCTCCCTTTTCATTTTTAAGACTAACAATTTGCTTTTCCTTTTTCCTTTTTTAAATCAGATTTACTAAGGTTTTTTTTTTTTCTATTTTGCTGGTTTTTTTCATAGAACCAACTCTTAGTTTTGTTAATTAATTCAAGTGTTTTTTTTTTAATTTTCAATTTTATTAATTTCACCTTTTATTTTTAGAATTTCAAGTTTTGTGTTTGTCTGGGGTTTTTTAATGTGTTCCTTTTCTAGAATTTTTAGTTGTAAGCCCAATTCACTGACCTTCTCTTTCTCTATTTTATGCAAGTAGGCCTCTAGAGATATAAAATGTCCCCTTATTACTGCTTTGGCTGTATCCCACATATTTTGGTATTATGGCTCATTATTGTCATTTTCTTGGGTGAAGTCATTAATTATGTCGATGATTTGCTGTTTCATCCAATCATTCTTTAGTATAAGATTATTTCATTTCCAATTATTTTTTGGTCTATTTTCCCCTGGCTTTTTATTGAATGTAATTTTCATTGCATTGTGATCTGAAAAGGATGTATTTACTATTTCTGCCTTATTGCATTTGATTTTGAGCTTTTTATGTCCTAGTATATGATTAATTTTTTATAGGTTCCATGAACTGCTGAGAAGAAAGTTTAACTCCTTTCTGTCTTCATTTAGCTTTCAGCAAAGATCTATCATATCAAACTTTTCTAGCATTCTATTTACCTCTTTGACTTCTTTCTTATTTATTTTGTGGTTTGATTTATCTAATTCTGAGAGTGCAAGGTTGAGATCTCCCACTATTATAGTTTTGCTGTCTATTTCTTCTTGTAGCTCTCTTAATTTCTCTTTTAAGAATTTAGATGCTGCATCACTTGGTGTCTATATGTTTAATATTGATACTGCTTCATTATCTATGCTACCCTTTAGGAAGGTATACTGCCCTTCCTTAACTCTTTTAATTATATCAATTTTTGTTTTTGCTTGATGTGAGATGAGGATGGCTACTCCTGCTTTTTTGGCTTCACCTGAAGCATAGTAGATTCTGCTCCACCCTTTTACTTTTAGTTTGAATGTATCACCCTGTTTCAAGTGTGTTTCCTGTAAACAACATATAGTAGGATTCTGGCTTTTAATTCAGTCTGCTAACTGCTTCCTCTTTATGGTGGAGTTTACCCCATTCACATTTATGGTTAGAATGACTAATTCTCTATTGCTTGCCATCCTGTTAACCCTTGCTTATGCTTTTCTCCTTTCCTTTCCTCTTACCCCCCTCCCCAGTATTAAACTTTTGAGTACCATTTGCTTTTCACAGCCCTCCCTTTTTAGTATCCCTCCCCCATCTTAAAGTTCCTCCCCCTATTTTACCCCTTTTCCTCACAATTTCTGTATTCCCTTCTCCTTAGCTTACTCCTTCCCAACCACTTTTCAATGAAGTGGAAGAAGTTTTACCATACATTGAATATGTAAATTGATACACATTATATTCATCCCCCTCCTTTCTTTCTCTCAGATATAATAGGTTACCTTTGCCTCTTCATGAGATGTAGTACCACCACTTTACCCTTTTTTGTGATATAATTTCCTTTCCACTTCTGGTTTCTAGGACAGATTATACATGTGTTATTTACATATTTTTATGGCAGAAATATAGTTCTCAAGACTTCTTTTTACCTTTTTAGAAATCTCTTAATTTCTGCATTTGAAGATCAAACATTTTGTGTAGATCTGGTTTTCCCATCAAGAGTTGATGGAATTCATTTATTTCGTTAAATGTCCATCTTCTTCCCTGGAAAATTATGCTCATTTTTGCTGGGCAAGTTATTCTTGGCTGCATACCAATTTCCTTAGCCTTTCGGAATATCATATTGGCCTTAATTCTTTTAATGTGGACACTGCTGGATCCTGGGTTATCCTTATTGTGGCTCCTGCATATCTGAATTGCTTTTTTCTAGCAGCTTCCAATATTTTTTCTTTCATCTGATGGTTCTTGAACTTGGCCACTATATTTCTTGGCATTTTGATTTTAGGGTTCCTTTCAGTAGGTGATCAATGAATTTTTTCAATGTCTATTTTACCCTCTGTTTCTAAAACATCTCAGCAGTTTTCTTTGATAATTTCCTGGAAACCATTCTCCAAATGATAAACGGTCAAAGGACATGAACAGACAATTTTCAGATGATGAAATTAAAACTATTTCCACTCATATGAAAGAGTGTTCCAAATCACTATTGATCAGAGAAATGCAAATTAAGACAACTCTAAGATATCATCATACACCTGTCAGATTGGCTAAGATGACAGGAACAAATAACAATGAATGTTGGAGGGGCTGTGGGAAAACTGGGACACTGATGCATTGTTGGTGGAGTTGTGAAAGAATCCAACCATTCTGGAGAGCAATCTGGAATTATGCCCAAAAAGTTATCAAAATGTGCATACCCTTTGACCCAGCCATACTACTACTGGGCTTATATCCCAAGGAAATACTAAAGAAGGGAAAGGGACCTGTATGTGCCAAAATGTTTATGGCAGCCCTTTTCATAGTGGCTAGAAGCTGGAAGATGAATGGATGTCCATCAATTGGAGAATGGTTGGGTAAATTATGGTATATGAATATTATGGAATGTTATTGTTCTGTAAGAAATGACCAACAGGAGGAATACAGAGCAGCTTGGAGAGACTTACATGAACTGATGCTGAGTGAAAAGAGCAGAACTAGGGGCTCATTATACACTTCAACAATGATACTGTATGAGGATGTATTCTGATGGAAGTGGATATGTTCAACATAGTGAAGAGCTAATCCAATTACAATTGATCAATGATGGACAGAATCATTTACATCCAGAAAAGGAACACTGGGAAATGAGTGTAAACTATGAGCATTGTTTTTTTATTTTTATTTTTATTATTTTGTTGTTGTTGTTGTTGTTTTGTTTTGTTTCTCTTCCCAGAATATTTTTACCTTCCGAATACAATCCTTCCTTTGCAACAACAACAACAACAAAATTCGGTTCTGCACATATATATTGTACCTAGGATATACTATAAGATATTTAATATGTATGGGAATGCCTGCCATCTAGGGGAGGAGGTGGAGGGAAGGAGGGGAAAAACTCAGAACAGAAGGGAGTACAAGGGATAATGTTGTAAAAAAAAATTACCTATACATATGTACTGTCAAAGAAAATGTTATAATTATAAAAATTAATAAAAAAGAAAAAAAAAAGAAAAAAATTCCTGGAAAATAGTGTCCAGGCTCTTTTTTTTCTCACATTTTTCAGGGAGTTCGGTTATTCTCAAATTGTCTTTCCTGAATCTGTTTTCCAGGTCTGTTGTATTTCCAATAATGTATTTGACATTCTTTTTCTGTTTTTGTTTGAATACGTCTTGGTTTCTCCTTGAGTCATTCATTTCTACTTATTCAAGTCTATTTTTCAATGATGTATTTTCTTCACTCACTTTTTTATATCTATTTATAATTGTGCAATTGAGTTTTTAAGTGAGTTTTTTTTTCTTTTGTGGAATTTTTTTTCCATTTCATCCATTTTATTTTTTAGAGAGCTGTTTTATTTTTCAACTCACTAATTTTATTTCTCAGTGATTTGTTTTTTTTATCCACTCTGTCTTTAAATGGGTGGGATAACTTCTCCAGACTCTCTTGCCAAGCTTCTCTTTCCTTTTCACATTTCTCTTCTAGCTCTCTTGTGGGAGCCTTTTTGATTTCCTCTATGAGAGTTTTGTGTATTGAGGAGCAGCTCATATTCCCCCTTAGGGGATTCCTCTGGAGACAATCTGCTTTTAGTCTCTCCAGAGTTTGAAGTCTGCTCTCTCTCCACACAGAAGATATCAATGTAACGTTATAGCCCTTTTAAATTTTTTGTTCATTTTGTCAGAGCGGTAATTGAAGAAAACAAATTGACAAGAGAAACAATTGGTCTGGTTTTTTTGGGGGGTGGGGCTGGATGGAGTTACTGGGTTTCCTGTACAGACTGTGGGAGACAGCAGTGAAGCAGTAATAGGACAGTGATGGTTATTTGCTGTGTCTGTGCTCTGAGGCTGTAAGAACACACTGAGTCACTCTGGGTGGGGGTGGGAGTGGCAGGGTCCCAAGTGACGCTAGCTTTCTGTAACATGCCCTCCTGGCAGTTACTATTACCAGTCTGTCCTAGGCTCAACAGAGTACCTTTGACAACTGACCTTTGCAGTGTCAACTCTACCCAGCTTGCCTCCTCTAAGGCCTTCAAAGGTCTCTGGCCACGATTTCTTGAATCTATAGTTTAATAACCGGTAGTGCACGCAAGAAACCACGTATAATCTTAAAAGTCTTTATTATACATACTCACATAATGCCCTGACTTAATGACCTGACTTAATGCCCTGACTTTTTAGCTCCCTAGTGAACACCTGGTCTGAAGACCCATGTGTTCACTACCAAACTCTTTACCTCTCTTGGTTATCCATCAGCTTGGCTTGGCTACCCAGGCAAGGAAGCCAGGTTAAAGAGAGGGACTGCTTTCTGCAGTGGGCTTATAAAGAGCCTGTGAGGTCACACACACAGCCAACCAGAGAGAGAGCCCATTATGAAGCTATCTGAATATGGCCAGAATCCCACCCACAGGGCAGTCCTATATCCACAGAAATTACTTCTGGGCCACTCAGTCTCCTGTTGTGCTGTGGCCACCCATTTAGAGGACCTTTACAGTTTTCCGGGGTTTTATTCTTTACCTCCAGTGTTTACATCTTCTCTGCTGCTCCTGGCTTGCTGCCAAGATGTAGTATCCACACTGGGGTAAAGGTCATTTTTGCAGAAATGGCAGAGATCATATCCCTCCCCCTCAAGTCTGCAGTGTGAGTTGCCTGCCTCACTCTCTCTGCTTGCCCTCAGTCTGTGCCCAGTCTGTTTGTCCTCTCCCCCAAGCAAACACAGACCTTTTCTGGCGAATTTCAAGGATGTCTTCTGTTGGTGATTATTTGTGTTTTTGTTTGTTTGTTTTTCCCAGTCAAGCATTAATTCTGAGGCTTGTCATGAAGTAGATTCTGAGAAAAAATGTGGAGCTCAAGCAGCTGTTTGCCTCCTCTCCACTATCTTAGCCGGAAGTCTGCTACCTATCACTTTTGAGCCAATATCTTAGTCCCCTTAGGTAGTAACAGTGTTTCTTTTATATGATGTCTTGAAATAAAGCCCACAAAAATTCCTGCTGTGCACTCAAGTTCATTTTGAGATCAGTTTAGAGAAATCACATAGCTCATTTGGATTCAGCAGCAGGACTATGGTGTGGATGTTGAATGTTGTGGATTTTTACCTCTGGAAAAGGGAGAGGGGGAACATTCAATGAACGGGTTTCAAATATTTTCTAAAGCACATATATTCATAAACACTCTGTAACATGGAAATCCTTCAGAAAATGCTACAATTCCATTCTCTGGAGAAACTGTGAGGTTCCCAATTTCAAACCAAGACCCCAGAGAAACCAAGAGTCTTAGTTAAGTAAATAAGTAAGGTCATGATGGATAAAAGAGAATCAGTGTACTTAAATGTGTCAGGACTTTTTAGTAGGTTTTAGCTTAGCTGTATGTGCTATATTTGTAAATAACTTTATTTGTTCTTCTCCAAACCAGTCACATGTACTTTTTGGCTTGAGAATATCAAGAACATAAGTGAATGATGATGTTGCCTCTATACTATCACATATTGTAAACTCTTAGAATGGAAGGCACTTTGGAGATCATCATATCCAATTATCATCATAAATTCCTGCAAATAGCTTAAGAGAGAATTACGTTTTATCATGTGAGCTAGAGTAGTTACAGGATACAGCCTGGTACAATGTAAAATATCAGCAGCAACAATAAGAGCAAACAACTGGTTTTGTAGTCTGGGGACCTGGATTTAAATCCCCCTTCTGGAGCTTTAATTTGAATAAAGTTGCAACCTCTATAGATTTTGATTTCTTCATCTTTATTTTTTTAAAAGGAAAGTGAGAAAAATATACTTCAGTTTACACAGAGTTCATTAGGTTTCTTTCTATGGATGAATAACAATTTTTCATTATGTGTTCTTTAGAATTGGCTTAAATCACTATGTTGATGAGAGTAGCCAAGTCTTTCACAATTGATCATCAATATAACATTGCTGTTACTTTGTACAATGATTATGTGCTTATTCTTACTTCACTTTGGAGCAATTCATGTAGGTCTTGCTCTACGATTTTCTAAAACTATCCCATCATCATTTCTTATAGCACAATAGTATTTCATAACAACCATATGCCACATCTTGTTTAGCTATTCCACAACTGATCAAAAAATGAGCTACTATAAATATATTTTTCTATGTATAACTCCTTTTCCTTTTATCTCATTAGGGTATAGATCTACTAGTGGTATTTCTGGATCAAAATGTATGAGCAGTTTTATAGTCCTTTAGGCATTGTTCCAAATTGTTCACTAAAATGTTTGAAGCATTTCACCATTCACCCACTATTCAAATTGATTAAAATTAATTTAATTTTGCTCATCCCCTCCAGAATTAGTCAGTTTTAACAGGTGTGAGGTTGTACAACAAGAGTTGTTTTAATTTACCTTTCTCTTATCAATAATTATTGAAACCATTTTTATAGCTTTGATTTATTGTTCTAAAAATTACCTGTTCCTATCCTTTGAAAAAGGAAGTGCAAAGCTGGAAAAAAAATTCTTACTGCCAGTGTTTCTGATAAAGCTCTCATTACTAAACTATATAAGCAGCTGTGTCAAGTTTATAAATATATAATTCATCATCCAATTAATAAATAGTCAACAGATATGGACAGCCAACTTTCAGATGATGAAATTAAAGCCATCTATGATCATATGAAAAAATGCTGTAAATCACTACTAATCAGAGAAATGCAAATTAAAACAATTCTGAGGTACCACCTCATACTTCTCACATTGGTTAAGATGAGAGGAAAGATAATGACAAATGTTGGAGGGGATATGGGGAAACTGGCACACTAATGCATTGCTGGTAGAGTTATGAAATGATCCAAGCATCCTGTAGAGAAATCTGGAACTATGCCCAAAGGGGCTACCAAACTTTTTATACCCTTTGATCCAGCAGTGCTACTACTGAGTCTGTATCCCAATGAAATCATAAAGGAGGGGAAAAGATCCACATGTGCAAAAATGTTTGTACCAGTTTTTTGTTTTTGTTTTTGTTTTTTTGTTTTTTTTTTTGTGGTTAGAAAGAATTGGAAAATTAGTAGATGCCCATCAGTTGGGGAATGGTTGAACAAGTTGCAGTATATGAAGATAATGAAATATTATAGTTCTATTAGAAATGATGAACAAACTGATTTTAGAAAGATTTACACTAATTGATGCTAAGTGAAACAAATAGAACTAGAAATACATTGTACACAATAATATCAAGAATATGCAATGATCAACTATGAAATATTTGGTTCTTCTCAGGGGTTCAGCAGCCCAAAGCTATCCTAGTAGACTTTGAACTGAAAATGCCATCTGCATCCAAAAATAGAAATAGGGATATTGAATGTAAATCAATATGTGTTATCTTCACTTCCTTTTTCTGTTTATTCTTCCTCTCCCATGGTTTTTCCCTTTTGCTATGTTTTTTCTCTTTTAACATGATGTATTAAAATAAATAAATTTTAAAAAGAAAACAAGGGATGAAAAATGACAATAATAATCTCTGGTTGTACATTTTTCTCCATTCAATTCTCTTCTCTTCTTTTCTATCTCTATCCTGTTCCTTTTGAAAAGCTCATCTTGTTTGCAACCACTATCTCTTCCCACTTTGTCCTATTTATCATCTCTTCCCATATCTTTTCTTCCATTTCTTTCCCTTCCTATCTCCCTATTGTGTAAGATAAATTTGTATATGCAATAATGCTGCTTTCCTTCCCTATTTAAATACCCCTTGAATAATTATGTTCAATTTTGCTAAGTAGATATTTCTTGTTTGTAATTATAGCTCTTTTACTCTCTAGAAAATCATATTCCAAACCCTCTATTCTTTTACCATGGAATCCTTGTGTGAACCTGACTTTGAATGAAATATTTGCATTTTTTCTTTCTGTTTATGATATTTTCCCATTGACCTAGGAGTCATATAATTTATTCCTAGGTATTTTCATATTGGGAACTCTTTCAGGAAGAGATCAAGAACATCTTTAAATTTCTATTTACTCATTGAAATTTTGATATCAGGATAATATTTCTTTATAATTTGTTAAATATTATGTCTATGCTCTTTTTAAAATCATTGTGGCTTTATGTAATCCAATAATTCTTAAATTGTCTCTCCCTGACATACTTTCCAGATCAGTTGCGTTTTCCCAATGAACTATTTCAGGTTTTTTTTTTTTTTTTTGTTTGTTTAATTTTTAACTTTATTATGTTGTTGGGTTTTTTTTTTGGAATATTATAAAATCATTGACATCTAGTTTCCTCATCTTATTTTTAAGGAATTATTTTCTTTAGTGAATTTTTGTATCTTTCTATTTTCATATTCTGCTTTTAAAGTAGCTTCACCATTAAGCCAATTCTGTTTTTATATGGTGATATTTCTTCAATCTTTCTTTGCTACATTGTTACTTCTTTTTTTCATAATATTCTTCCATTACACTTATGTTTTATTTCTCAATTTTCCTTCATCTTTCTTTAATCTTTTAGTTTTAGTTTTGGTTAATGGTATTAGTTTCCATTAGGATTTTTTGCTTGTTCCTATTTTCAAGTTGTATTCTTTTTCTAAGTTTATATCTTGGTCTTAATGGTCATTGCAGTTGCTTTTTGTGGTCACATTCTTTTATGTTGCTCTCTTTTCCCTAAACTATTTTTTCATTTTGAATCTTTCTCTGATATATATATATATATATATATATATATATATATATATATATATATATATATATATATATATACATATATATATAAAGACATATATATACATATATGTATATATATATGCTTTTTTGTGACCCCTATTACCTTTATTTCTTAGTGTTTTGAGCTTAGAGTTGCAGAGAAGATAACAAGAGTAGAAGGAGTTTTTCAGTAGGATCCTTATCTCAGAGCAATGCTCAGCTATACTTTACCATTTGTTAGTTAGGTGTTGGATGGAATTTTGGAAATAATGCAAGGATAAGAATGGGAAATGTATGGGGAAAATGAAGAAAGAATGTGGATCACAAAAAGAGGAAAAGCAAAAACCAGGAATTTCTGATCCTTCCCTAATCATCTTTTCCATAAACTAAATGGTTGTCAGAGAAGCAGAGGAGTCTCAACTTTAAATGTAAAACTGCATCCAAAATGTGTCTATGGAAGTTGTTCTTATTCTAGATCTTATTCTGTTCTGATTACATCTCATAATGGTGCTTGGTGTTAAGACATTTTTTCCATTTTCCAGAAGGGGTGGTTCTCTCTTATGAAGTGATAAACCAGGAAAGAAATTAAAATTAGGCCCATAAAATAACTGAGACTTTGTTAATTCAGGAAAATCAGTTCTTTCTTCCACTCCAGCTCTTTAAATAGGAAGAGTTAGAAGGTCTTTGGAGAGTGAAACAAGATGTAGGCAGAAGACAATCTCATTATAATGCATGGTACATGTTGACAGAAATTTTTCAATGCTAGTTCTAGACAAGATATTTCTGCATCTTCTGTATATCCTGGGATACTTAATGAACCCCAATTCAAAGAAAACAAACAGAGGAAATTTCAATAAATCAAATGGGAAATTAAAAAATCCCAACTTGTTACAATATAGTGATTTTCAAATTGGGGGAAGGGAAAACTCTAAATGGATTTCCCAGTGGACTAAAAGTGGGGAAAAAAACCATTACCATAAATTATGGAAATATGCACTGGTCTCAAGTGCATCACATTTTCATATCATTTTCCTCTCTTAATGACACAGGCACTTATCCTAACATCTGTTTTGGGGGATAGTAGAAGACGTGTCTTTCTTTTGTACTATGTTAGAAATTCAATAGAATCTATTTACAATGCTAGTATTGGAAGACAGTACTAACACCTGCCACATAATGCCAGGCTGTTGTTAAAATGAATTTTTAAGTTTGAAGGAGATACAACTTGACTTACAATATATCTGAACTATAACATGGTGGGATCATACTTTACTAAATAATTTGATAAATTTGAAAGCCCTCATTCTAAATATCTGGGGTTAAAGATGTTTAATGTAACCACTTGCATAAAATCCCAATGGATTTCCCATTTTCACACCATGAACAACCCTATAAATTAGAAGGAAATAAAAATATTAAAACTGTGTAGGAAATGTCATTTTTTAGTTATGTCACTCCATGATACTATAATTCTTTAGACTGCAACAAACATCTCAACAGAAATTCAAACTCTTACTATCAAGTACTGGAGATCAAAGACAAATGTGATTATATTTCCTAATGAATGACATCTCATCTTCAAATAACAACTGGAGTTGATCTGAAGAGATTTTTCGTTCCTTTGGATGACAAGTGTACAGTTAGTTAGGACAGAACTAGGAATGTTTAAAGGAGAGATGAAGGAGGATAAAGAGGAAAAAAAGTCAAGAAGGAAAATAAATGACTATAAGAAAAGAAGAGGAAAGAGAAAAGAAAAATACATTATGAGAAGAAAAGAGAAAAAAGAAGAAAAAACAAAGGAAATTTAAAAGAGAGAGAGAGAAAGGGAAAGTTTGTAAGTTTTTTTTTTTTTTCCTAACCTTAGACTGTGTATAGTTCTAGGACCTGAATCAGAAAAAAAACAGGAATAAAACAGAGTCCACTAAGGAGTTAAACATCAGAGGAATCAATTAGAAGAGAAATATCTGGACTATCCTGAAATCTCCCTATGCCATCATTCCAAATAGAATTTTGAATAAAGGTTTGCCTTGGCTGTTAGGCAGTAGGGCTTATGTATATTTGGAGTTAGTTACTAAAGAACTCCAAGGATCTCATTGAAAATTCTATTATCTCTAAGGTAAGGTGATTCTCTGACAGAGATCTTACAGAAAGATTCCAATTTTTTTCCACAGTTTGGCTTTGAATAAAATTGATATGGTGTCGTTTATATATAAAATTATATCTTATTTCTCTATTGCTCATTTTGGTATCATATGTCTTTGAATTCATCCATGAAATGAGTTAATTTCTTTGGGATGTAATTGTTTAAATATTTAAAAATTAAAGATTAGATCAGTTTATGCATCTTCCTAAGGAGGGACATATAAGCAAATGAATTAAAAATTGATTCAGCTGTGATTGAACTCAGTCCATCATGTCACTCTGTTGTAGGCTGAGACTTCTTTTTGTTTCAGGTTTTAACAAGAATCTAAATCAAGCACCTAGATAAGTCTGCACTGCAATAGCAATCAGTTTATATCCTGAAACATTAGATTTGATGATGAACTCCTTTTCTACCTCCTCATTAAACTCTCTAATTCAGACTATCCTTGGAATTAAATTGTTCTAACTCCCACTCTCACAGAATCCACAGGGGCAGCACACCTCCATAGGTTGTTCAAACAACTTGGGGGCTTTGAGCTGCTGCTCCATTTCCATCTTTTAGTATGACCCCCAGGAAGAGAGAAGAATTTTCTGAGTCCTCACCTAGACCAATGGTCCTCACACTTTTTAAATAGGGGGCCAGTTCACTGTCTCTCAGACTGTTGGAGGGCCAGACAATAGTAAAAACAAAAACTTACCCTCTATCTCTGCCCCTCAGCCCATTTGCCATAACTCAACAGGCCACATAAACATCCTCAGTGGGCTGCATATGCCTGCGGGCCGTAGTTTGAGAACCCCTGACCTAGACAATGAGAAAAGTAAAAATGTTGGCCTAAACCTCCACAGTGATTACAGAAAATAACTTACCAAAAAACATCATTAAATTCAAATATATAGATGCAATGAATGCAGTATCATAGTAAAAAGCCATCCTTGGTTTTTATGTTATTTGAAAAGTTATAATTCCCCTTTTTTTTGCTCAGGGAAGAGAGACTTCTGAGATAATTCTAAGTAGTTTTGATTAGGGAAAGATCACATCACAGCAGCAACATCTCTCCTCATTATGGGCTATCACTCCCAATCAGGATTCCCTCAGGATTCTACAGACCTTTGGAAATCTCATTGTTGAGTATGGATTTTTTCACTTTCTGAAGCTGACATTGCAAATCTCTAGGGAAGGAAATGTTGAAGAGGAGCTCATGTTAAACATATGGAAATAAAATGGCTTGTTCTTCCTGAGTTAGGTAAAGTGTCTGAATAAGAGCTTCCCTTTGATGATTGTGCTTGCTAAAAAGGACCATAGAGATGTTTCTTCTGAACTCTGGGCCTATTCTGCCTATTTTTAGTGTTCTTTCCACTTCATAATTATTTTTTTATTTAGAATTTTTTTCCTACAGTATATATGCATGAGTAATTTTTAATATAATATTATCCCTTGTATTCATTTTTCCAAATTATCCCCCCCCTCCCTGCACTCCCTCCCCCCGATGACAGGCAATCCCATACATTTTACATGTGTTACAATATAACCTAGATACAATGTATGTGTGTAAATACCATTTTCTTGTTGCACATTAAGTATTAGATTCCGAAGGTATAAGTAACCTGGGTAGATAGTAGTGCTAACAATTTACATTCACTTCCCAATGTTCCTTCTCTGGGTGTAGTTATTTCTGTCCATCATTGATCAACTGGAAGTGAGTTGGATCTTTATGTTGAAGATATCCACTTCTATCAGAATACATCTTCCTACAGCAATGATCCACTTCATAATTATTTAACAAGGATTTTGTAGCACTTAATTCTTGCCACACACTTTGTTAATTGCTGCTTTAAGATAATAAATAAATATAAGTCCCACTTGCTAGTTGCCCTCAGGTCAGTATCCCAAACTGACTCAACTCTGAGTACCTCTTCATTAAATAGTATACATCCTTTATTTTTAGGATGGCCACATGTTATTATAAAACACATGATTCTGGCCCAGTTAAAAAGGACCTATATCCTTAAATTTTTGGGTCAATGAGAACAATTGATTTTTCAAAGAAATTCAAATTGATTGATTATGTTTCCTCATTAGTATTCATTTAGGGAATGTAGTTCTGGTTATTATGCATATAGAATATTTTGAGCAATTCAAGATTGTACTTCTACAAAAATGTACTTTGGGAAGATTTTTTAAAATATTGTTTTAAACATATCTTTCTTGTCATGAAAAATGAGAGTACCTTGCAGTTGGAAACAATTTCCAAACCGTTTGGTCAAGGAGTATAATTGAGGAATAGAAAACAGAAATTCTTCCACTAAGATAGTGGAAATATAGTCATCTTCTGTTGGATTGATTTTAGAAAGATGGACTCACTATTAGTGGAGCTTTGGATTGTTTCAACTCTCTTAGAAAGCAATTTAAAATTGTAATAAAATGTAACTAAAATAAATACTATTTGACCCATAGATTACCTTCTTAGGAATATACAGTGGAAAAAATAGGAGGGAGTAAAATACAGAGCTGGTAATCATAACTCTGAGTATGAATGGGATGAACTTTCCCATAAAACAGAAGCTAATAGCAGAGTAGATTAAAAACCAGAATCCTACAATACATTGTTTACAAGAAACACATTTGACACAGAGAGACACATACAGAGTAAAGGTAACATTCTGGAAGAGAATATGTTATACTTTAGCTGAAGTAAAAAAAGAAGAAGAAGAAGAAGAAGAAGAAGAAGAAGAAGAAGAAGAAGAAGAAGAAGAAGAAGAAGAAGAAGAAGAAGAAGAAGAAGAAGAAGAAGAAGAAGAAGAAGAAGAAGAAGAAGAAGAAGAAGAAATTGGAAATTAAATAATCTAATTATAAAGATTGAATGAATCAAACAACAAATCACAGAAACAAGAGAATAGCTAAATTTTGGAACCCCCAAATTAAGGAAAAAATATTACATGCAACAAGGGGAAAAACAATTCAAATACAGTGGGGTCACAATTAGAATCACATGAAATATAATAGTGGCTACAATAAAAGAGTGAAGGTTTTGGAACATTATATTTCTAAAAGACAGAGAATTATAGTTGAGGGCAAAAATAGCATACCTAAAAATGTTAAGCATAATGCTGAATGAAAAAAAATCAATAAATTGTTAGACTTTCAGGATTTCTTTGCAATAAGACCTGAACTTAATAGAAAATTTGACATGTGGCATCCAAAAGAAATATAAGATAAATATCAGACTCATTTCAGGGGATTCAATAAAGACAAGTTGTTTCTGTTATATATTTTTGTATGTGGAAATATAAATCACATGTGTAATGATTATTAATAATTGAGTAATTCAAAAGAAAGGTAGGTTAGAGCTGAATATGATGTGATTTTAAAAAGCAAGATGATGTAGGAAAAGATAAAAAGAATAATTGTGTCACACATATGAGATAGAAGAGCAAGAACAGATCAGAAGAATTAGTTGGGGAGAAGGATTAGAATCCTACATATTGGAAATGGGTTAAAGAGGGAACAGGACACATACACACATATGGGTATGTATGTGTATGTATACAATGTATAAATATATACATTTAGAAGAATTTTACATTCATATATATGTACATATATATATACACACACACACACACACACATATATATATATATATATGAATGTAAAACTCGTCTAAATTTATAAAGAAACAAGTAAATGTAGGAACATCATAAAAAGGAAGGGAGGTATAGAAGGATATGTAAATTAATGGGAATAAGATAAATACATTGATTAATGTGTGGAAATTAAATAAAGAAGAAAGGAAAAGGTGGGGAGAAAGGATAAAGAAGGAATACGTTTAGGCTGGATAGATTAAGTAAAGGCTAGGCAAGGTAGTGGTTAGAACTTGAACAGAGGAGTCAATAGAGATAGGAAATAAGAGATACCCACAAACATAATTATCAGGAGTGGAATTTATTAGGAAAAAAGTAGGGAATATTAATCATTGATGTCAGATAACATTAAAGCTAAAATAGATTTTATCAAAAGAGAAAAATAGGAAAACTTTACTTTATATCAGCTATATTAATCAATTTTATTTTATACTATTTAAAACAACTAAATAGTATAATATTAGAGTATTTCTTTAATATATTAGAAATGATGATTAGTTGGTGAGTTGCAAAAACATGGAAAGACTTGGATTTATAAAAGATAATGTTATCTACCTTCATAAAAACAAGAGAATAAACAAGTGTAGTATAGTCCTACATAAGTGTATATGAAAAATCCATGTTTAATTGTAGCTTTCTTGGGAGAAGCTAGAAGAATGAAAAGGGAAAAAATAGAGTAAAAACTACATAGTAGAAAACAAAATAAAATCAACAAGGAAGCAAAAAATGGACAATTCTGA
The DNA here is from genome assembly GCF_048593235.1 of Sminthopsis crassicaudata. NCBI lineage: Eukaryota > Metazoa > Chordata > Mammalia > Dasyuromorphia > Dasyuridae > Sminthopsis > Sminthopsis crassicaudata. Next base: position 340,585,192 of record NC_133617.1, on the reverse strand, counting down.
AAAACTTTTTATTTTATTTTATTTTCTCTTATTATTATTTTTATTAATTTTATAATTATAACATTTTTGACAGTACTCCCTGTCTGTTCCAAATGTTCCCCTCCTTCCCTCTATCCCCTCCCCTAGATGGCAGATATTCCCATAAATATTAAATATGTTATAGTATATCCTCGATACAATATATGTGTGCAGAACCGAATTTTGTTGTTTTTGTTGTTGCTATTGCAAAGGAAAATTGGATTCGTAAAGTAAAAATAACTTGGGAAGAAAAACAAAAAATGCAAACAGTTTAAATTCATTTCCCAGTGTTCCTTCTCTGGGTATAGCTGATTCTGTCCATCAATGACCAATTGGAACTGGATTAGATCTTCTCTATGTTGAAGATATCCACTTCCATCAGAATACATCTTCATAAAATATAATTGTTGAATTGTATAAAGTTCTCCTAGTTCTGCTCACTTCACTGAGCATCAGTTGATGTAAGTCTCTCTAAGCTTCTTTGTATTCACCCCGCTGGTCATTTCTTACAGTACAATAATATTCCGTAACATTCATATACAATAATTTACCCAATCATTCTCCAATTAATGGGCATCCATTCAAGTGGATCTTAGCCAGTATCAAATGCTTTTGGTAACTACTGCTTTATAATAAAGTTTTAGATCAGGTAAAGCTAGGCCACCTTCATTTGATTTTTTTTCATTAATTCCCTTGAAATTCTCAATCTTTTGTTCTTTCATATGAATTTTGTTGTTATTTTTTCTAGGTCATTAAAATAGTTTCTTGGGACTCTGATTGGTATAGTACTAAATAGATTGGTTTAGGGAGTATTGTCATCTTTATAATATTCGCTTGGCCTATGCAAGAGCACTTAATATTTTTCCAATTATTTAAATCTGACTTTATTTTTGTGACAAGAGTTTTGTAATTTTGCTTATGTAATTCCTGACTTTCCTTTGGTAGATATATTCCCAAATATTTTATACTATTGACAATTATTTTGAATGGAATTTCTCTTTGTATATCTTGCTGTTGGATTTTGTTGGTAATGTATACAAATGCTGAGGATTTATGTGGATTTATTTTGTATCCTACAACTTTTGGAATTATTTCTAATAGCTTTTTTAGCAGAATCTTTGGGGTTCTCTAAGTATACCGTCATATCATCTACAAAGAGTGATAGCTTGGTTTCCTCTTTACCTACTTTAATTCCTTGAATCTGTTTCTCCACTCTTATTGCCAAAGCTAGCATGTCTTTTTTTTAAATTTTATTTATTTTTATTTATAATTTTTGACAGTATATATGCATGAGTAATTTTTATAACATTATCCCTTGTATTCATTTTTCCAAATTATCCCCTCCCCCCCTCTACTCACTCCCCTTGATGACAGGCAATCCCACACATTTTACATATGTTACAATATAACCTAGATACAATATATGTGTATAAATACAATTTTTTTGTTGCACATTAAGGATTAGATTCAGAAGGTATAAGTAACCTGGGTAGATAGACAGTAGTGCTAACAAGTTACATTCACTTCCCAGTGTTCCTAACCTTCATATACCATAATTTACCCAACCATTCTCCAAATAATGGACATCCATTCATCTTCCAGTTTCTAGCCACTACAAAAAGAGCTGCTATAAACATTTTGGCACATACAGGTCCCTTTCCCTTCCTCAGTATTTCTTTGGCATATAAGCCCAATAGCAGCAATGCTGGATCAAAGGGTATGCACAGTTTGATAACTTTTTGGGCATAGCTCCAAATTGTTGTGCAGAATGGCTGGATTCTTTCACAACTCCACCAACAATGTATTAGTGTCCCAGTTTCCCCACATCCCCTCCAACATTCATCATTTAGCCATCTGACCAATCTGACATCTTAGCCAATCTGACAGGTGTGTAGTGGTATCTCAGAGTATTCTTAATTTGCATTTCTCTGATCAGTAGTGATTTGGAACACTCTTTCATATGAGTGGATATAATTTCAATTTCATCATCTGAGAATTGTCTGTTTATATCCTATTACCATTTATCAATTGGAGAATGGTTTGATTTCTTATAAATTAGGGTCAGTTCTCTATATATTTTGGAAATGAGACCTTTATCAGAACATTCAACTTTAAAAATATTTTCCCAATTTGTTACTTCCCTTCTAATCTCATTTGCATTAGTATTGTTTGTACAGAAACTTTTTAGTTTGATGTAATCAAAATCCTCTATTTTGTGATCAATAATGATCTCTAGTTCTCCTCAGGTCATAAATTCCTTCCTTCTCCACAGGTCTGAGAGGTAGACTATTCTCTGTTCCTCTAATATATTTATGATCTTATTCTTTACGCCTAAATCATGGACCCATTTTGATCTTATCTTGGTATATGGTATTAAGTGTGGATCCATATTTAATTTCTACCATACTAATTTCCAGTTTCCCCAACAGTTTTTTTTCCAAATAATGAATTTTTATCCCTATTGTTGGAATCTTTTGGTTTGTCAAAGACTAGATTGGTATAGATGTACCCTTTTTTGTCCTTTTTATCTAATCTGTTCCACTGATCGACCCGTCTATTTCTTAGCCAATACCAAATGGTTTTGGTGACTGCTGCTCTATAATATAGCTTTAGATCAGGTATACCTAGACCACCTTCATATGACTTTTTTTTCATTTGTTCCCTTGCAATTCTCAACCTTTTATTCTTCCATATAAATTGTGTTGTTATTTTTTCTAGGTCATTAAAATAGTTTCTTGGGAGTCTGATTGGTATAGCACTAAAATTAGTTTGGGGAGTATTGTTATCTTTATTATTTTCCCTCAGCCTACCCAAGAGCACTGGATGTCTTTCCAATTATTTAAATCTGACTTTATTTTTGTGGCAAGTGTTTCGTAATTTTTCTGATATAATTCCTGACTATTCTTTGGTAGATGGATTCCCAAATATTTTATACTCTCAACATTTGTTTGGAATGGAATTTCTCTTTGTATCTCTTGCTGTTGCATTTTGTTGGTGATATATAAAAATGCTGAGGATTTATGTGGATTTATTTTGTATCCTGCCACTTTGCTAAAATTCTGAATTATTTCTAATAGCTTTTTAACAGAATCTTTGGGGTTCTCTAAGTATACCATCATGTCATCTGCAATGAGTGATAGTTTGATTTCCTCATTTCCTACTCTAATTTTTTTGAATCTCTTTCTCAGCTCTTACTGCCGAGGCTAGTGTTTCTAGTACTATATTGAGTAGTAATGGTGGGCAACCTTGTTTCACTCTTGATCTTACTGGGAAAGGTTCCAGTTTATTTCTATTGCATATTATGTTTAATGATGGTCGTAAATATATCCTCCTGATTATTCTAAGGAAAACTCCATTTATTCCTAAACTCTTAAGTGTTTTTAGTAGGAATGGATGTTGGACTTTGTCAAATGCTTTTTTTCTGCATCTATTGAGATGATCATATGTTTTTTGTTAATTTGATTATTAATATGGTCAATTATACTAATAGTTTTCCTAATATTAAACCAGCCCTGCATTCCTGGTATAAATCCTACTTGATCACAGTTTATTATCCTGGGGATGATTTTCTGAAGTCTTTTTGCTAATATCTTATTTAAGATTTTAGCATCAATATTCATTAAGGAAATTGGTCTATAATTTTCTTTCTCAGTTTATAGCCTATTTGGTTTAAGTATTAGTACCATGTCTGTGTCATAAAAGGAATTTGGTAGGACTCCTTCAATCTTGATTTTTTTCAAATAGTTTATATAACATTGGGGCTAATTGTTCTTTAAATGTTTGGTAGAATTCATATGTAAATCCATCTGGTCCTGGAGATCTTTTCCTGGGGAGTTGATTAATAGCTTGTTCTATTTCTTTTTTTTTTTTCTGAAATGGGGCTATTTAAGCAATTTATCTCCTCCTCTTTTAATCTAGGAAGCCTATCTCTTTGGAGAAATTCATCCATTTCACTTAAATTATCAAATTTATTGGCATAAAGTTGGGCAAAGTAACTCCTTATTATTTGTCTAATTTCCTCTTCATTGGTGGAAAGATCCCCCTTTTCATTTGTAAGACTAACAGTTTGATTTTCCTCTTTCCTTTTTCTGATCAGATTTACCAAAGGTTTATCTATTTTATTGGCTTTTTCGTAAAATCAACTCTTGGTCTTATTTATTAATTCAATAGTTTTTTTTTTTTTTTACTTTCAATATTATTGATTTCTCCTATTAATTTTTTTATTTCAAGTTTGATTTTTCGTTGGGGGTTTTTAATTTGGTCTTTTTCTACCTTTGTAAGTTGCAGGCCCAATTCATTAATCTCCTCTTTCTGTATTTTGTTCAAATAAGCCTCTAAAGATATAAAAATTTCCCTTATTACCACTTTAGCTACATCCCACAGATTTTGGTATGATGTCTCATCATTGTCATTATCTTGGGTGAAATTGTTAATTGTTTCTATAATTTGCTGTTTCACCCAGTCATTCTTTAAGATGAGATTATTCAGTTTACAATTACTTTTTGGTCTATTTACCCCTAAATTCTTATTGAATGTAGCTTTTATTGCATTGTGATTTGAGAAGAAGGCATTTATTATTTCTGCCTTCCTACATTCAATTTTGAGATCTTTTTGTTCTACTATATGGTCAATTTTTGTATAGGATCTATGAACTGCTGAGAAGAAAGTATATTCCTTTCTATGGCCATTCAGTTTTCTCCAAAGGTCTCTCATACCTAGTTTTCCTAATGTTCTATTTACTTTTTAAATTTCTTTCTTATTTGTTTTGTGGTTTGATTTGTCTAAATCTGAGAGTGCAAGATTGAGATCTCCCACTATTATAGTTTTACTGTCTATTTCTTCTTGCAATTCTCTTAACTTTTCCTTTAGAAAGTTAGATGCTATACCACTTGGTGCATATATGCTTAGTATTGATAAAGCTTCATTGTTTATGCTACCTTTTAGCAGGATATAGTTTCCTTCCTTATCTCTTTTAATTAGATCAACTTCTGCTTTTGCTTGATCTGAGATAAGGATGGCTACCCCTGCTTTTTTTGGCTTTACCTGAAGCATAATATATTGTGCTCCAACCTTTTACCTTTACTCTGTATGTATCTCCCTGCTTTAAGTGTGTTTCCTGTAAACAACATATTGTAGGGTTCTGACTTTTGATCCAGTCTGCTATCCATCTCCGTTTGATGGGAGAGTTCATCCCCTTCACATTTACAGTAAAATTACTAATTCTGTATTTTCTGCCATCATATTATCCCCAGATTATGCTTTTTCCCTTGACCCCCCTGAACCCCTTCCCCGATATTTAATTTATAGATCCTACTTATGACATGTAGCCCTCCCTTTTTTAGTATCCCTCCCCCCTCCTTCCAAGTCCCTTCACTTATTCCCTTTTTCCTTTTCCCTTTTCCTCTCCACCCTTTTAATGAGGTGAGAGAGAATTCTCTGAAAAACAAATATGTGACTTATTTACTCTTGGAGCCAACTCTGATGAGAGTAAGACTCACACAATATTTCTCCCTCTCTCTAAATTCCCTCGGATAGGATATATTTTCTATGCCTCTTCCTGGGATGTAGTTTCCCTCTTTTTATCACTCCTTCCCATTTTTCTGATACTACCCCTTTCCCTTTACTATTCCCCCATGCAGACTTTCTATATATCCACAACAGAGATACCGTTCTCAAGGGTTCTGTGCACCTTTTTCTGTTTCTCTTCAGTCTTGTGGATGTAGATCACATTTTTTGTTTAAGTCTGGTTTTTTTCTTAGAAACAAATGGAATTCCTCTGTTTCATTTAATGACCATTTCTTCCATGGAAGAAAATGCTGAACTTAGTTGGGTAGTTTATTCTTGATTGCAATTCTTGATCTTTTGCCTTTCGGAATATCAGGTTCCAGGCCCTTCGATCTTTTAAGGTGGAGGTAGCCAGATCTTGAGTGACCCTTATTGTGGCCCCTTGATATTTGAATTGCTTTTTTCTAGCTGCTTGCAATATTTTTTCCTTTGTGTGGTAATTCTGCAGCTTAGCCACAATATTCCGTGGAGTTTTTTTTTTTTTTTTTTTTTTTTTTTTTTAAGGGTCTTTTTCAGAAGGTGTTTGATGAATTCTTTCAACGCCTGTTTTCCCTTCTGTTTCTATTATCTCTGGACAGTTCTTGTTGATGATTTTCTGTAAAATAGAATCTAGGCTCTTTTTTTGGTCATAGTTTTCAGGAAGTCCAATGATCCTCAGATTATCTCTCTTAGATCTATTTTCCAAGTGTATAGATTTTCCCAGTAAGTATTTGACATTATTTTCCAGCTTTTTTGTTTGTTTGTTTTGTTTTGTTTTTTTTGACTGATTCTTGGGTTCTCAATGAATCATTCATTTCTATTTGTTCCATCCTGATTTTTAAGTAGTTTTTTTCTTCATTCACAGTTTTTAGTTCTTTTTGTATATTCCCAATTGAGTTTTTAAATGAATTATTTTGCTCTATTGAATTGTTTTCCATTTCCCTAATTTTTTTAGAGAATTATCTTCTTTTTCCAATTCAGAAATCCTACTTTCTTGAGAATTTTTTATCTTTTCCAATTCAGAAATCCTACTTTCCTGTGATTTTTTTAACCTTTTCTAATTCACAAATTTTGTTTCCCTGAATCTCCTGTGAATACTTTATTTTTTCCAACTCAAATTTCAAAACATTCTTATTCTCTATCATAGCTTCTCTTTCCTTTCCCCATTTTTCTTCAAACTCTCTTACCTTTTTAATAGTCTCTACTAGGAGAGAGTTATGTGATGGGGGGGCAGGTATTGTTCCCCTTTAGGGTGTTATCTGCTGACTCTCTGCTATTAACTTCCTCGGGGTTGGATACCTGCTCTTTCTCAGTGTATTAGGAATCAATGGTTCTCTTTAGCTTTTTATTCATATTTAAGAAATCTTTTGGGGTCAGTTCTTGCTGTAAGAAATTATTTATTTATTTCTTTACCAGCTTCCTGCCAGACCAGATGGATGCAGTGGCTCCTGTGCCTAAGCTAAGAGATAGCTCTGGGAGAGGAGTTCCCCTCCCCCTCCCTGGAAGTGCCTTAGAGGTTCTTAGTACGGCTGAGGCTGCGCTGTGAAGGTTGCCCCAGTGAAGGATCCCACTGTGTGTCCTAGAGACTTCCCTGAGGTTTAAGACTGAACAGTAAAGGCAACACAAATCCCAGCCAATGCATCCTGTGGGGCGTGGATATCAGCAGCTGACATGAAAAGCCTCTGCACTCAAAGTAGAAGTGTCTGCCCAGAAACCGTGGCCCCTATTTCAAAGGTTCTGCTTCTCTGGGACTTCCGTGGCTGAGTTCAACATCCTCCAGCCAAGCCAGGCACTATGTGAATTATATGTTGCCTTGGGCTGTGTCCCCACTTTTCAAGCTCTTAAGTTCCCCAAGGTGAAGCCCCGGACAGCAGATGGAGGCTGCACAACCTTGCTGAGATCTGTTAGGTCACTTCTGGATTGGGGTGGTTCTAGGATCTCGCCTTATATTTTAAAATGGCTTGATTTCTCTTCTGAACTGCTGTTTTATAAGCAGAGAAGAGCTAACAGCCTGTGCCAGATTCTTCTATCTCAGTGGCTTCTCTGAGCCCAGAGTTCTCCCCAGCTCGATGGGCACAGTGTGCTAGCGCCTAACCCTGTCTGTGCTGGCCTTTTTTTTTTTCTCCCCTGGGAACTGACCTTTTCTGTTTAAACTCCAGATTCTCTGCAGCTGGTAAGTCATGCTTCCAGTCCTTGTGGTTTCTATCAGTCCAGCGTTATTTTTGAGGCTGATTTAACTAATTGGTATTGAGGGAAGAAGGGAGCTCACAAAATTGCATGTGTCTTCTCCACCATCTTGGCTCCACCCCCCAAAGCTAACATTTCTAATACAATATTGAATAGTAATGGTGATAGTTGGCAGCCTTGTTTCACTCCTGATCTTACTGGGAAAGGTTCCAGTTTATTGCCTTTACATATGATGTTTACTGACAGTTTTAAATATATGCTCCTTATTATTTCAAGGAATAGTCCATTTAATCCTATACTCTCAAGTGTTTTTAGTAGGAATGGATGTTGGACTTTGTCAAATGCTTTTTCTGCATCAATTGAGATGGTTTTTATTAATTTTGTTATTGATATAGTCGATTATGCTAATAGTTTTCCTAATATTGAACCAACTCTGCATTCCTAGTATAAATCCTACTTGGTCATAGTGTATGATCCAGAGGATGATTTTCTGTAGTCTTTTTGATATTTTTTTAAGATTTTAGCATCAATATTCATTAGGGAGATTGGTCTATAATTTTCTTTCTGTTTTCAACCTACCTGTTTTAGGTATCAGTACTATGTCTGTGTCATAAAAGGATTTTGGTAGGATTCCTTCAATCCCTATCTTTACAAATAGTTTATATAGCATTGGAGTTAGTTTTTCTTTAAATATTTGGTAGAGTTCACATGTAAATCCATCTGGTCCTGGGGATTTTTTCTTAGGGAGTTGGTTAATAGCTTGCTCTATTTCTTTTTCTGAAATGAGATTATTTAGACTATTTACTTCTTCCTCTGTTAATCTGGGCAAGCTATATTTTTGAAGGTATTCTTCAAATTCTTTTAAGTTATCAAATTTATTGGCATAAATTTGAGCAAAGTAACTCCTAATTATTGTTCTAATTTCCTCTTCAGTAGTGGCGAGTTCTCCCTGTTCATTTTTAAGACTAACAATTTCCTTTTCCTCTTTCTTTTTTTAAATCAGATTTACTAAGGGTTTGTCCATTTTGTTGTTTTTTTCATAGAACCACCTCTTACTTTATTAATTAATTCAATAGTTGTTTTTTTTTTTTGTTTACTTTCAATTTTATTAATCTCACCTTTTATTTTTAGAATTTCAAGTTTCATGTTTGTCTAGGGGTTTTTAATTTGTTCCAATTCTAGCAGTTTTAGTTGTAAGCCCAATTCATTGATCTTTTCTTTCTCTATTTTATGCAAGTAGGCCTCTAGAGATATAAAACGTCCCCTTATTACTGCTTTGCCTGTATCCCACACATTTTGTTGTGATGTCTCATTATTGTCATTTTCTTGGCTGAAGTTATTTAATTATGTCTATGATTTGCTGTTTCACCCAGTCATTCTTTAGTATGAGATTATTTAGTTTCTAATTATTTTTTTGGTCTATTTTCCACTGGCTTTTTATTGAATGCAATTTTCATTGCATTGTAGTCTGAAAAGGATGCATTTACTATTTCTGCCTTACTGCATTTGATTGTAAGGTTTTTATGTCCTAATATATGGTCAAATAAGTATAGGTCCCAGGAACTTCTGAGAAGAAAGTGTACTCCTTTCTGTCTCCATTTAGCTTTCACCAAAGATCTATCATATCAAACTTTTCTAGCATTCTATTTACCTTTTTGGCTTCTTTCTTTTTTATTTTGTGGTTTGATTTATTTAATTCTAAGAGTACAAGGTTGAGATCTCCCACTATTATAGTTTTGCTGTCCATTTCTTCTTGTAGCTCTCTTAATTTCTCTTTTAAGAATTTGGATGCTGCACCACTTGGTGTCTATATGTTTAATATTGATACTGCTTCATTATCTATGCTACCCTTTAGGAAGGTATAATTCCCTTCCTTATATCTTTTAATTAGATCAATATTTGTTTTTGCTGGATCCTAGATGAGGATGTCTATCCCTGCTTTTTTGGTTTCACTGAAGCAGAGTAGATTCTGCTCCACCCTTTTACTTTTAGTTTGAATGTATCACCCTGTTTCAAGTATGTTTCCTGTAAACAACATATAGTAGGATTCTCGCTTTTAATCCAGTCTGCTAACTGCTTCCTCTTTATGGGGGAGTTTACCCCATTCACATTTATGGTTAGAATGACTAATTCTCTATTGCTTGCCATCCTGTTAACCCCTACTTATTCTTTTATCCTTTCCTTTCCTCTTACCCCCCTCCCCAGTATTAAACTTTTGAGTACCATTTGCTTTTCACAGCCCTCCCTTTTTAGTATCCCTCCTCCACCTTAAAATTCATCCCTCTATTTTATCCCTTTTCCTCACAATTTCTGTATTCCATTCCCCTTATTTTACTCCTTCCCTTTTCACTTTTTTCCTCCCACTTTTCAATGAAGTGGAAGGAGTTTCACCATAAATCGAATATGTCTATTGATATACACTATGTTCATCCCCCTTCTTTCTTTCTCTCAGATATAATAGGTTACTTTTTCATCTTCATTTTATGTAGTACCACCATTTTACCCTTTTTTGTGATATAATTTCCTTTCCACCTCTAGTTTCTAGAACAAATTATACATGTGTTCTTTATATATCTTTATGGCAGAAATATAGTTTTCAAGATTTCTTTTTATCTTTTTATAAATCTCTTGAGTTCTGTATTTGAAGATCAAGCTTTTTTTGTGTGTAGATTCAGTCTTTTCATCAAGAATAGATGGAATTCATTTATTTCATTAAATGTCCATCTTCTTCCCTGGAAAATTATGTTCATTTTTGCTGGGTAAGTTATTCTTGGATACATACCAAGTTCCTTAGCCTTTTGGAATATCATATTCCAGGCCTTTCGCTCCTTTAATATGGACACTGCTATTTCCTGGATTATCTTTATTGTGACTCTCCATATCTGAATAGATTTTTTCTAGCAGCTTCTAATATTTTATCCTTCACCTGATGGTTCTTGAACTTGGTCTCTATATTTTTTGGCGTTTTGATTTTAGGGTAGTAGGTGATCGATGAATTTTTTCGATGTCTATTTTACCATCTATTTCTAAAATATCTGAGCAGTTCTTTTGATAATTTCCTGGAAAATAGTGTCCAGGCTTTTTTTTTTTTCATATTTTTCATGGAGTCCAATTATTCTCATATTGTCTCTCTTGGATCTATTTTCCAGGTTTGGTGTCTTCCCAATAAGATACTTGACATTCTTTTCCATTGTTTTGTTTTTCTGGATTTGCTTGACTGCTTCTTGGTTTCTCCATAAGTCATTCGATTGTACTTATTCTATTCTTATTTTCAATGATGTATTTTCTTCACTCACTTTTTTATATCTTTTTGTAATTGTCCAATTGAGTTTTTAAGTGAGTTTTTTTCTTCTATGGATTTTTTTTCCATTTCATCAATTTTATTTTTAGAGAGTTATTTTCTTTTCCCAACTCACTAATCCTGTTTTTCTTGGAGTTGTATACCTTTTCCAATTCACTTATTTGGTTTCTCAATCATTTGATTTCTTTATCTACTCTGTCTTTATATGCATGGGATGACTTCTCCAGACTCTCTTGCCAAGCTTTCTTTTCTTTTTTCTATTTCTCTTTTATCTCTCTTGTGAGAGTCTTTTTGATTTACTCTATAAGAGTTTTGAGTACTGAGGAGCAGATCATATCCCCCTTAGGGGATTCCTCTGGAGACAGTCTGTTTTTAGTCATCTTAGGGTTTGAACTCTGCTCTCTATCCATATAGAAGCTGTCAATGGTTAGAGTCCTTTTTAAACTTTTGTTCATTTTGTCAGAGCAGAATCAAAGAAAACAAACTGACAAGAGAAACAATGGGTCTTTTTTGTTTGTTTGTTTGTTTTGTTGTTTGTTTGTTTGTTTTTTTTGGGGGGGAGGGTGATGGGGCTGGATAGTGTTACCAGGCTTCCTCTACAGATTGTGGGAGACAGCATCAAGGCACTCACAGGACAGCAATGGCTGCACTGACTCTGCGCTCTGAGACTTTAAGAACAGGACAAGTCACTCCAGAAGGGTGTGGGGGTGGCCAGTTCCTGAGAGATGCAAGCTTTCTGGGGTTTTATTTTTTATCTGCTGTGTTTACACCTTCTCTGCTGATCCTGGCTTGCTGCCAAGAGGGAATATCCACACTGGGGTAAAGGTCATTCTGCAAAAAAGGCACAGATTGCACCCCTCTCCCCTCCAGTCTGAACATTGTGAGCTGCCTGTCTCACTCTCGCTACTTGCCCTTAGCCTGTGCCCAGTCTGTTCATCCCCTCCCCCAAGGAAAAACAGACCTTTTCTAGTGAATTTCAAGGATCTCTTCTGTTGGTAATTATTTGTGGGGTTTTTTTTCTGGTCAAGCATTAATTCCGAGGCTTGTTATGAAATAAATTCTGAGAGAAAATGTGGAGCTCAAGCAGCTGTGTGCCTCCTCTCTGCTATCTTGAGCAGAAGTCCTGAACAGCTTTTTTGAAAGAGAAATTTATTGTCTCATATTTTGAATCTTCTCATTGCTGCTGTGCATGTCATGGCATGTTTTTTTTTAAATTTTTTTCTCTTCTATATCTTTTTCTATTTAAGAAGTAAATAAATAAATTTTAAAGAATATTGCAAAATATTTTCTACATATTATCTGATTTGATTTTCACAATAGCCCTATGAATGAGAAGCTCTTATTATCCCCATTTTATAAATGATGAGTCAGAGAGAAGATGAAGGAAATGACCAGGGACATGTATTTGCCAAGTATCTGAGGCAGGATCATCAGATTTTTCCTGACTATTAACCCACTACTCCATTTAGTACTCAACAAAATAGGTAAATTAAGTATTTAGCTTTATTTTTCTAGAGTCAGAATTTATAAATCATTATTAACAAGGGAGCCAAAGCAGGGCATATCCTTGAATATTTAAAGTAATCTGTGATTGTATTCATTTGGTAGTCCCTTCCACACAACCCATTCATGATTGATATTCCTGGACTGCTGTTGTCGATGTAATTAAAACATTTGTTACAAAATTTTAACCCAATAACCTGAAGGCCATTTTCACTTTCTTCAAACATTGAGTGTGTATCAGTGGGTCACTCCAACTGTCTGCCCATCAGCTTTTGTTCTTGCTACATGATTAAGATAGTTTCTCCTTCTGTCATAAAATCCTTTCATTATATTCTTTACTCCTATTTTTTTTGAAGTTCTACATTGTTCATAATTTGTATCCTGTTTGTATACACCATGATTTTCCCCATTTTATTCTCTACAATGCTTTTTTTGAGATTTTTGGATGCAGTGATATTAAGTCTCATCATTATATATCATATTTATCACATTATATATATATATCATATATATCATATCATATATATATTTTGCAAAAAAAAAGCATTTAGAATAGGAAAGAAGCAAGAGAGATCATAGGTTGTGTTCTCTTAGAGTCATATTGTAATATTAAAAGATGGATATGTTTTACAGAATTCTAGCCATCATTACTGGACATTATTTGTTTTTTTTTTCCTTTTTTAAAAATTAATTTTATAATTATAACTTTTTTGATAATACATATGCATGGATAATTTTTACATTACCCCTTGCACACCCTTTTGTTCCAAATTTTCCCCTCCTTCCCTCCACCCCTTCTCTTAGATGGCAGGCAGTCCTTTACATGTTAAATATGTTATGGGGTATCCTATGTACAATATATGTGTGCAGAACCAAATTTCTTGTTGGACAGGAAAAATTAGATTCAGAAGGTAAAAAAAAATCTAAAAAATTAGATTCAGAAGGTAAGAAAAACAAAAATACAAATAGTTTACACTTATTTCCCAGTGTTCCTTCTCTGGTTGTAGCTGATTCTGTCCATCATTGATCAATTGGAACTGGATTATGATCTTCTCTTTGTTGAAGATATTCACTTCCATCAGAATACATCCTCATACAGTATTGTTGTTGAAGTGTTCTGCTCATTTCACTCAGCATTACTTGATGTAAGTCTCTCCAAGCCTCTCTGTATTCATCCTGCTGGTCATTTCTTACAGAACAATAACATTCCATAACATTCATTTCCACAATTTACCCAACCATTCTCCAATTAATGGGAATCCATTCATTTTCCAGTTTCTAGCCACTACAAAAAGGGCTACTACAAATATATTGGCACATACAGGTCCCTTTCACTTCTTTAATATTTCTTTGGGATATAAGCCCAGTAGTAGCACTGTTGGATCAAAGGGTATGCACAGTTTGATAACTTTTGGGGCATAATTCCATATTGCTCTCCAGAATGGTTGGATTCTTTCACAACTCCACCAGCAATGCATCAGTGGCCCAGTTCTCTCACATCCCCTCCAACATTCATCATTATTTTTTCCTGTCATCTTAGCCAATCTGACAGGTGTGTAGTGGTATCTCAGAGTTGTCTTAATTTGCATTTCTCTGATCAGTAGTGATTTGGAACATTCTTTCATATGAATGGATATAGTTTCAATTTCTTCATCTGAGAATTGTCTGTTCATATCCTTTGACCATTTATCAATCGGAGAATGGCTTGATTTCTTATAAATTAGAGTCAGTTCTCTATATATTTTGGAAATGAGGCCTTTATCAGAACCTTTGGGTGTAAAAATTTTTTCCCAGTTTGTTACTTTTCTTCTAATCTGAATTAGTTTTGAATTTTTTTTTTAATTTGATGTAATCAAAATTTTCTATTGTGTGATCAATAATGATTTCTAGCTCTCCTTTGGTCACAAATTTCTTCTTTCTCCACAAGTCTGAGAGCTAAACTATCCTATGTTCCTCTGATTTATTTATGATCTCATTCTTTATGCCTAAATCATGGACCCATTTTGATCTTATCTTGGTATGTGGTGTTAAGTATGGATACTGGATATTATTTGAAAGTATCTTTCCCAAATTCAGTGCTTACTCTACAAACATTCTTAACTATGGCCTTTTCATATTGGGCCCAATAAATGTATAGCAACAAAATTTACCAACAATGTTTTGTTTTGTTTTGTTTTGTTTTATTTCTTAACAAAGTATTTTACTTCTTTTCATCTGTATTAATAAGGATATATATGCTTATCTTCTAAAAATTATTTTCTTCTATCAGGGATATTTGAAGAATTGCTTAATAAATGGATAGTGTGATTTAAATGCAGAAATTACTGAAGAGATTAACTTTAACATAACCAGGAAATACTATAGTTGAATCACCACACCCACATACACATAGCACATATAATTGTTTTGTTGTTGCTGTTTTGTTGTTTTGTTTTTCTGATCCAATTGAACAAATATATGTTAAATGCTTATTGTGGTCATGACATTAGGCTTAAGCTATGAAACTAAAATGATGAGAATAACAGTTCCTGATTATAAAAATGATACAATTTAATGAAGAAATAAAAAGATATACAAGTAACAAATCATCAAGCAAAATTTGTCAAGGAAAAAGAGAGAACCATGGAAGGTAGTACTCTGAAATCTGTGGAAGTTGAGATCATTCACTTTCAAGGTAATCAGGGGGTTTCAGAGAGAAGATGGAGGTGAATTTGTGTTAAGGATCAGGTCAATTCTCTGAAAGCCTCCACAGCTGTGAATCACAACATCTGAAGGAGTTGAAAGGCAGCCTTTCCTGACATAGGTGTTGTGGACTGAGAATGAAATAAATTGGAGGCAGAAGGAAGAGTAGAGGGGTCAGAGAACAGCAACTTCCTCTCAGTCTCCTTGTATCATCCTCTCACAAGAGGAGATCCATTCTGGAGGTCTGGGTTGGATCTCCAATAGTCAGGTAGCTCCTGAGTATTCCAACAGCTCTTGTAGTCCAACATATAGAGCCTGAAAATGGGGTATAAAGAACCATAAGAATTATAAGAAAAACCAGAGCTATTCATGAGAAGGATCTTACAGAGTTCCTTCCATAATCCGAGGGGAAGGACAGAAAGAAGAACCCTGGTAAGACTTTTTTAGTCAGGGTAATTAAATGGGCCAGTACATCAAAGGGCCAAGACAGGAGACTGATAAGAGACTTAAATGCCTGTTGTGGCTATAGTTCTCTTCTCAGTTTGAAAGTTTGCCTCCATGATAAGATCAGCACCTGATACAACCATCCAGAAGTGATAGCGCTGCTTGCATTCCTCAGTGTGTGAACCATGCTGTGGGGGGAAAATAACAGCAAAAAACAAAAAATGGGGAATTGTTAAGGGACAGGTCAATTCTTCAAGAGCCTCCACAGCTGTGAATCATAACATCTGAAGGAGTTGCAAGGCAGCCTTTACTGACACAGATGTTGTGGACTGGGATTGAAATAAATTGGAGGCAGAGGGAAGAGGAGAGAGGTCAGACAATGCAATGGCCTCTCAGTCAGAGAGGTCAGAAAACAGCAGCTGCCTGTGAGTTTCCTTGTATCATCCTCTCATAAGAGGAGATCCATTCTGCAGGTCTGTGAATCTCTAGCAGCCACTGTCAGGTGGCTCCCATGCATTCCGACAGCTCTTATATCCCAACAAATTTGATCTTGAAGGAAAGTACCATATATTTTTAAAATTCAGTCTTCTCATCACCACCAAGGAGAAAGTGTAGTTGCTATTGGTGGCTATTGCTGATTGACCTGGAAGCCTTAATTAGCTTTGGTTTTGACCTAGATTAGTGCACCTCTCTTTCAGTAGCCTGTTTCCCTACTCCCAACCCTCTCCACTTATGTGAGAAGCTTACAATATTAATATTGGACATCCAATTGGTTTTAATTCCACTGTAGCTTAGAACTCCTAAAATCAAGGGATCTACCTGCCTAAATCAACCAGCAGTATCTCCTAGACATGAAGCTGGAGAGTAGATCTAGCAGATAGTTTGTAAATTCAAATTGTAATGGCCCTTAAATCACAGGCCAAGAAAACACTTAGAGCAATCTCCAAAGGTTTTAAAGCATAAGAGTAATGTGTTATAAATATAAATGGGGAACATTATTTTGACACCTAGATGAAGGATAGATTAGATAAAAGAAAGATCAATTAGGAAATTATTAGACAAAAGATGAAGAGGGATGAACCATGATAATGAAATGTATGGTATATATGCACAAGAAATTGAGCTGATAGAACCAGTAGGACTAGTGTCAAATGATTAAATAAATAGAGCCCTGGGCTTAGAGTCAAGAAGACCTGAGTTCAAATCTGTCTTCAGATACTTTATTGCTATCTTACCCTGGAAAAGTCACTCAATCTCAGTCAGCCTTAGTTACCTCAATAATAAAGTATGGATGTCTAAAGAACTCGCCTCCCAGAGTTGCTAAAGGATTAAATGAAATTATATTTGTAAAGTGCATAGTACAATGCCTCATCTTCATAGGTACTTAATAAATGCTTCTTTTCTTCTGGCTTTCCCTGACTACTCATTAAATATGAAATGAAAGCAAAGAATTAGATAAGATCATCCAAAGAGAAGAGAAAGAAAAACAACTTTGCTTCCTGAAACATCCCTTTTGAATAAGCTCATAAAAATATTTTCCATATTATTCCATTGAATTTTCCTGTTAAATTTCACTCTCATTCTTTGCATTTTTTTTTGCATTTCTGCTTCTTAAAGACAGAGACTAATACCTAAGCATCTTTGGCTTGCTTTGTGATTTATAATTTGAGAATAGATAACTTCTTTATAACATTAATAAGCACACTTAGGTAATGGAGACAAATCCTACTTCTATAATATTATTCCTATGTGATCCCCCATTTGATTTTCATAATATTTGTGCTATCAGTCAACAAAGTCAGTGTTTGACTTCCAGTTTTCTGTACGATTTGACATTTAAAAAAAGTTATAGTCAATATATATATATATATATATATATACATATATATATATAAACCTCTCTCATGATCTTATAAAATCTATAAATCCTTTTTTAGAATAATGTTTTAAAATGCAAAATGTAAAGTATATTGGGTTACAAGATATCAATTATATTGAAATAGTTTTGAAAACATCAAAAAACAAATCCATGGACACTCTAAAATCTATTCACAAATTTGTGAATTTCACAGATTCACAAATTTGAATTGTGAAGGGGTCAAAGGATCTCGGATCAAAAACTCCTGACTTAGCCAAACCTTCATCTTTTATAGGTTAAGAAACTAGAGCCCAAAGGATTTAAATGACTTGCTCAAGGTCACACAGGTAGCAAATGGCAAAGGCAGATTCAGATCTAAATCTACTGACTTCAAATTCTAGATTCTGTTTGATATGCAATTTTGCATCCTTCCTGGTAATTAAAGCTGTCCAGAAGTAGGAAGGCAACTCAGGAATACCTTATCTCTTGACATCCATTGGTAAAACTAGGACATGGGTAAGTTTTCTTATAATTCTGAAATCTTATAATTCAATGGCTAAATTGTTACTCTCATGATGATTATCTTAGTAATTAAAAATAAAACAAAACAAAACAGAAACCCCCTCCTCCTGCAATATCCATTTTCAGTTTATGACAATATTATTTCTGAATATTAATTTTGTAAGGCCTTGGTAAAAAGTATTTCTTCTGGTTTCTAAGCATTGCTTTGTCTGCCAATGAAGCTACTAAAAAGTCTGTGTGTATATATAATTAGTTGTTTGTGAAGTTTGATCACTTCTGGCTGCTTATTGTGGCCCCCTTTGTGACATTGTTGATGTGAAAGAAAGGGCAACAATAAGATTTCTAGATAGAATACTGGGGGGGGGGACAAAGGCTGTTTGTGCTTTGTTTAACATGTTACTCATCATATCCACAAAAGAAATTCTAATGTCTGCACAATTTTTCATAGAAAAAAATGATATTTTGGTCATTGAAACAGGATTTAAAATTGTTTTATTTAGTTTCATTTGCAAAGCACTTTATTTTCCCAAGAATATATTTCCGTGTGAAATGCTTCCATATGCTAGAAATTGGTATCACTATTTTGCTGGGTGAAAAAAAAACAAAAAAAAAAAACTTCTATTTATAGTTTAATGGATAATTTACATATTAACATTATGCTCTAGCATTTGCAGCTTAAGAATGAAGGTTTTTGAGTTAATTGTAAATCATAATAATTTGCATTTATACAGGGCTGTTTTGTATTTGATCTTCACAGAAACCTGTGAGATTTTCAGAGCAGATTTTATGATCTCATTTTACCGATAAAGATGCTTAGGCTCAGAGAAATGAAATAATTTCTTCAATTTCATATATATATATATATATATATATATATATATATATATATATATATATATATATATATGTAATGCATGGCAGACACAGTTCTAACACTGAGGTCTTTTGACTCACAAAGTGGTGGACACAAAGATGGAAGGGGAGCATTCTTGTCCAAGAGTCATTCAACTAATGTGTGAGATTAAGCACCAAATGATGTGATTAATGTTCAAGTGCCACGCTGGAGTTCAATCATATGATGAATTCACTATGCCCATTCTCTTTGGCAAAAGTTAGGTTTATTTAGGAGAAGAAGTTACAAGCAAATGAAAGAGTAAAAAGGTACCAGGAGTAATAAATATGAAATAGAGTTGGGAAAGCTTAAAGTTAGACAAGAAAGTAGTTTTAACAATTAACGACAGAAAGAAGGTTCCCTAATGAAACTCATAATTTGCCAAAAGAAAGAAAATACACCATGAAATGAGAGTACTACATTGGCTGGCAGACTAAATATATAAGGATTTTAGCATGCTAAGAGAATTACTTATCTATAAGAAGGAGAAAGACAACAGGAAGCATGATAGGGGGATGAGTGGAAAGACATCATGAGGCATGGGGTAGGGGTAAGGAGAAACACCAATAGGCAGAGTGTCAAAGAAGGCTATAATGCAAAAAGGAATTCAGCAAATATGTCATAAGCCAGGGACAGATTTATATGGGAAATTTAACCTTGTGAGTTTGACATATCTTGGATTTCTGATTGGACATGGCAAGGGGGGCTCCATTGATGGTGGACTTATAAGGATCTTATCCTTATAGGATAGTATATATAAGTATATATAAGATAGTATATATAAGGATATAGGATATCCTTACAGTGATCTTATCACTACTTCTCTTTAGATATTCTTTACAGCTCTTTTCTAAAGTTTCTCTAAACAACTAGATTAATAAAAATGGGATAGTGATTTAGGATTGTAGATTTAGTGCTGGAAGGGACTTTAGAAACATTGGTATAGTCCTCTCATTTAGAATAAAGGAGACAAGGAAAAAGAGGTATGAGGGAGATAAAGTGAATTGCCAAACATCAAATAGGTAGTGAACCTCAAAGGTTGAAGCCAAATCTCCTGATTCCAGAGCTGGGATTATTTACATTGTCATTTTATAAATGGTAGGGTTAAAATGTAATTAATTATTCTGTCTTCTGAATTAAGCCCAGGGCCCCTTAGACTCAGAAGGAAGTAGAGCCAAGATGGCAGAGTGAAGATAGGAAACTGCTCCAGCTCTTCCAGTTTCCCTCAAAAATCACCTGAAACCAAACTTCTGAACAGAGTCTGATGGAATGAAACCATAAGAATTTTCCAGCTCAAGATGAACTGAACAAGCTTCAAGAAAAGTCAGTCTTACTAGGATGAAAAGAGAATTCAACCCAGATCAGATAGATTCTGGAAAAGCTGGTGAGAGAATCTTAATCACAGCCAATTAGCAACTAAGACCCTCAGTCTCTTCCAATCCCAGCTCAGAAGGAAAATTCTGGGAAACCAGTTTTTTTTTTCTTTTTTTTTCCTGAATGGAGCAGGCAAGGCTATCCCCCAACAAACACAAGTTGGTCCCTGTGCTCAAAGTCAAGGCTCAGAGATGCACAGAAAGCTTGGGACAATGTTCCCTTTACCCCAGGAGAAGAGTTTGACCCTAATCAGTAAAAAAGAGGAAATACTAAAATCACATCATTACTGCATACTGAATATGTGTGAACTAGAGAACCATTACATCACCATACTAAGTACTATATGTATATAGTACTATATATGTAAACAGGAGAATCATTATCTCATCAAATCCACTGAGTTAATATCATGTTTCAAGTATAGTTCTCCAGAGTTCCAGCCCTCTACAAAAAGGAAAGAAAATGAGCAAGAAATAGAAGAGAATGTTGATCATAGAAAGCTACTCTGATGAGAGGGTGGACCAAAACATGAACTCAGATGATGACAGAATGTCCACAGAAAAAAATCTCAGAGTGATTTGATTTGATCTCAAGCCCAAAGAAATTTCTTGGAAATGTTCACAAAAGACCTCAAAATGCGAATAAGAAAGATAGAAGAAAAAAATGTGAAACAAAATGAAAATGAGAGGTATGCAAGAAGGAGTCAACAGTTTGGGGGGAAAAAGGAAAAAAAATGAAGAAAATCACACATTAAAAACTAGAACAGGACAATGGAATTGAATGACTTTGGAAGAAAGCAAAAATCAGTCAAACTAAAACGAATGAAAAATGGAAGAAACTATGAAATACCTCATTAGCAAAACACTTGACCTGGAAAATAGATTCAGAAGAGACAATTTTAAAATTATTGGCCTACCTGAAGGCCATGACCAAAAAAAAAAGTGGATAGCATTCTACAAGAAGTCATCAAAGAAAGCTGTCCAATATTCTAGACACAGAGGGGGAAATACTCATTGAAAGAATTCAGTGACCAACTCTGGAAAGAGATCCCACAAGGAAACCCCCCCAAAACATTGAAATAAACAGTTTAACCTTTACATATATAGTTAAACTGTTTACATTTCTAGAGAAGAAAATGATATCTATAACTCTTAAAAATGTATCCATTACTGGGGTAGATAGGAGACTTTAACATGGACAGAAGGTGTGCTTATAAATGGACTCTGATATGATGATATCAAAGGAAAAAAAAATTAAGAAGTGAAAAAAGGTCTGTATTGGAATAAGGAAAGGAGAAGTATAATGGTACAATGAATTCACATAAGAGTTAGAAAATACTTATTATATTCCAGGGAAAGAAGAGAGGGAGATGAGCATTGTGTGAAGCTTGTTCTCATCAGTTTCACCTTTAAGAGGGAATAATTTTAATTATTTGGATATAGAAATTTATCTGACCTTATAAAGTAATAGGAAGAGAAAGAGGGAAAGAAAAGGGAGAGACAGGATAGAAGGGAAGGCAGAAACACCAGGGGAAAAAGTAAGAGAAGGTAGGAAGGAATAATAGAAGAAAAGGTAGTGGGTGGAGTGGGTAAAAATGGGTGGAAAGAGAGAACACAAGCATATAAAGGGAGAAAATAGGATGGAGGGAAATACATATCTGGTAATTATAACTATGAATGGGAATGGGATGAACTCTCCCATAAAATAGAAGCAAACAGGAGAGTGGATTAAAAACCAGAATCCTACAATATGTTTTTTACACATTTAACATAGAGAGACACATACAAAGTAAAGGTAAAAGATTGGAATATAATATATTATGCTTCTTCTGAAATTTTAAAAAGCAGGGATATAAATTCTGATCTCAGATAAAGCAAAAGCAAAAATAGTTCTTGTTAGAAGAGATAAGAAAAGAAAGTACATCTTCATAAAGGGTACTATAAACGATGAAGTAATAATGATACCTAATGTATATGCACCAAATGGAGGAAAATATCTTGAGAAAATTTTAAGCCAGTTACAGAAAGAAATAGATAGTAAAACTATGATAATAGAATACCTCAACATTTCCTCTTAGAATTAGACAAATCTGAGCATAAAATAAGCAAGAAATATACAAGGGAGTTTAATAGGATTATAGAAAAACATAGACATGATAGACCTCTGGAGAAAATTGAATAGGGACAGAAAATAATATATGTTTTTCTTGGCAGTACATGGCACATATACAAAAATTGACCATGGTATTGGGGCACAATGACCTCACAATGAAATGCAAAAAGACAGAAATAGTGTTTCCTTTATAGACTACAATGCAATAAATATTATATTCAATGAATGGCTAAGGAAATATAAACTAAAAGCCAATTGGAAATTAAATAGTCTAATTCCAAACAATGTTTGGGTCAAACAACAAATCACAGAAATAATCTATAATCTCATCCAAGAAAATCACAATGATACAACATACCAAAACTTTTGAGATGAAGTCAAAGCAGTGCTTTAAGGGAAATTGCATATCTTTAAATAGCTACATAAATAATAGACAAAGAGATCAATGAATTAGGCATGCAACTAAAAAGCTAGAAAAAGAACAAATTAACCCCCCCATTAAATACAAAATTAGAAATTCTGAAACTCAAAGGAGACAATAATAAAATAGAAACTAAGAAAAATATTGATCTACTAAATAAAACTGATAGTTGATTTATTTAAAAAAAATAACAAAATACATAAATCTTTGATTAATTTGATCAGAAAAAGGAAAAAAAAAACAGCACCAAAAATGAAAGGGGTGAACTTACCACCAATGGAAAAAAAAATTAGCACAATCTTCAGGAGCAATATTCCCAACTCTATGGCAGTAAATGTGAAAATCTAACAAAAATGAATGAATATTTGCAAGGACAGAGATTGCCCAAGTTAACAGAAAAGGAAAAATACTTAAATACTCCTATTTTAGAAAAAGAAATGGAACAAGTCTTTAATGAATTCCCTAAGAAAAAATCTCCAAGGCCAGATGGATTTACAAGTGAATTTTACAAAACATTTAAAGAACAATTAATTCCAATTCTATTCAAAGTATTTGAAAAAAGAAATAGGTAATTAAGGAGTATTACCAAATTGTTTCTATGACACAAATATGGTACTGATACTTAATTCAGGAAGAACCAAAATAGAGAAAGAAAGCTACAGGCTAATATCCCTAATGAATATTGATATAAATAATTTTAAATAAAACATTAGCAAAGAGATTAGAGCAACTTATCAGTAGGATGATTCATTATGACCAATTGGGATTTATACCAGGGATGCAAGGCTGGTTCAATATCAGGAAAACTATTACCATAATCGACCATATCAATAGCAAAACCAAAAGAAACCATATGGTAATTTCAATGGGAGCAGAAAAAAGCTTTTGACAAAATATAGCACCCATTCATATTAAAAACAATAGAGACCATAGGAATAAAGGGAGCTTTCCTTAATATAATAAACACTATCTATCTATCTATTTATTTATTTGTTTGCTTAATTATTTATTTGTTTGTTTGTTTGTTTATTTATTTAATAATTATAAAATTTTTTGACAGTACATATGCATGAATAATAATTTTATAACATTATCCCTTGTATTTATTGTTCCAAATTTACCCCTCACTCCCTCTACTCCCTGCCCTACATGACAGGCAATCCCATACATATTTAATGTGTTACAGTATAACCTAGATACAATATATATGTGTAAATCCAATTTTTTTGTTGCACTTTTTTTTTGCCCCGGAGGCTGGGGTTAAGTAACTTGCCCAGGGTCACACAGATAGGAAGTATTGTGTCTGAGAACAGATTTGAACTCTGGTCCTCCTGAATTCAGGGAGATACTCTATCCACTGTGCCACCTAGCTGCACCCCTTCTTGTTGCACTTTAAGAATTGGATTCCGAAGGTATAAGTAACCTGGGTAGAAAGGCAGTAATGGAAACAGTTTAGATTCAATTCCCAGTATTCCTTCTCTGGGTGTAGTTGTTTCTGTCCATCATTGATCAACTGGAAGTGAGTTGGATCTTCTTTATGTGAATATATCCACTTCCATCAGAATATATCTTCATACAGTATTGTTGTTGAAGTGTATAGTGATCTTCTGTTTCTGCTCATTTCTACTCAGCATCAGTTCAGGTAAGTCTCTCCAAACCACTCTGTATTCATCCTGCTGGTCATTTCTTACAAAGCAATAACATTTCATAACATTCATTTCCACAATTTACTCAATCATTCTCCAATTGATGGACATCTATTCATTTTCCAGTTTCTAGCCACTACAAAAAGAGCTGCCACAAACATTTTGGAACATACAGGTCCCTTCAACTTCTTTAGTATTTCTTTAGGATATAAGCCTAGTAGTAGCACTGGTGGATCAAAGGGTATGCACAGTTTGATAACTTTTTGGGCATAGTTCCAAATTGCGCTCCAGAATGGTTGATTCTTT
This sequence comes from Sminthopsis crassicaudata, assembly GCF_048593235.1. Classification (NCBI taxonomy): domain Eukaryota; kingdom Metazoa; phylum Chordata; class Mammalia; order Dasyuromorphia; family Dasyuridae; genus Sminthopsis; species Sminthopsis crassicaudata. The sequence goes on along the minus strand of NC_133617.1, from coordinate 340,560,382 downwards.
CACAACTCCACCAACAATGTATTAGTATCCCAGTTTTCCCACATCCCCTCCAACATTCATCATTATTTGTTCCTGTCATCTTAGCCAATCTGACAAGTGTGTAGTGGTATCTCAGAGTTGTCTTGATTTGCATTTCTCTGATCAGTAGTAATTTGGAACATTCTTTCATATGAGTGGATATAGTTTCAATTTCATCATCTGAGAATTGTCTGTTCATATCCTTTGACCATTTATCAATTGGAGAATGGTTTGATTAAGTTCTCTATATATTTTGGAAATGAGGCCTTTATCAGAACTGTTAACAGTAAAAATATTTTCCCAATTTGTTACTTCCTTTCTAATCTTGTTTGCATTAGTTTTGTTTGTACAGAAGCTTTTTAGTTTGATGTAATCAAAATCTTCTATTTTGTGATCAGTAATGATTTCTAGTACTCCTCTGGTCATAAATTCCTTCCTCCTCCACAGGTAAGAAAGATAGACTATCCTCTGTTCCTTTAATCTATTTATGATCTCATTATTTATGCCTAAATCATGAACCCATTTTGATCTTATCTTGGTATATTGTGTAAAGGGTGGATCCATATCTAATATCTGCCATACACAATGTTTCTCCCCTTCTTTAAATTCCCTCAAATGTGGTAGATTTTCTATGCCTCTTCCTGGGATGTAGTTTCCCTCATTTTATTTCTCCTTTCCTTTTTTCTGATACTATCCCCTTCCCTTTACTACTTCTCTTTTTATGTTATATCAGTAAAATCAAATTATCCATGTGGACTTTCTGTATATCCACAACAGAGATACAGTTCCCAAGAGTTGTTTTTACCTTTTTCTGCTTCTCCTGCATCTTGTGGATGAAGATCAATTTTTTTGTTTAATTCTGTTTTTTTGTTTTTTGTTTTTTCCTAAGAAACAAATGGTATTCCTCTGTTTCATTAAATGTCCATCTTCTTCCATGGAAGAAAATGCTAACCTTGGCTAAGCAGTTTATTCTTGGTTGCAGTCCTAGTTCTTTTGCCTTTCAGAATATCAGGTTCCAGTCCCTTCGATAGTTTAATGAGGAGGCAGCCAGATCTTGTGTGACCCCTATTGTGGCACCTTGATATTTGAATTGTTTTTTCCTAGCTGCTTGCAATATTTTTTCCTTTGTTTGATAGTTCTGCAACTTAGCCACAATGTTCTGTGGAGTTCTTTTGTTAGGGTCTTTTTCAGATGATGTTCCATGAATTCTTTCAATGCCAATTTTCCTTTCTGTTTCTATTATCTCTGGACAGTTCTCTTTGATGATTTCCTGTAAAATAGAATCTAAGCCCTTTTTTTCATCATAATTTTCAGGAAGTCCAATGATTATCAGATTATCTCTCCTAGATCTATTTTCCAGGTCTATATATTTTCCCAGTAAGTATTTGACGTTATTCTCCAGCTTTTCATATTTTTTGTTTTCTTTGACTGATTCTTGGTTTCTCAATGAATCATTCATTTCTATTTGTTCAGTCCTGATTTTTAATGAGTTATTTTCTTCATTCACATTTTTAGTACTTTTTGTATATGTCCAATTGAGTTTTTAAATGAATTATTTTGCTCTATTGTATTTTTTTTCCATTTCACTAATTTTTTTAATTTTTTTTTTTATTTAGTGAACATATATATTTTTTTTCCAAATCACAAATTCTACTTTCTTGGGAATTTTTTTATATTTTCCAATTCAGAAATCCTACTTTCCTATGTTTTTTTTAACCTTTTCTAATTCACAAATTTTGTTTCCCTGCACCTCCTGTGAATTCTTTAGTTTTTCCAACTCAAATTTCAGGATGTTGTTATTCTCTATCATAGCTTCTCTTTCCTTTCCCCATTTTTCTTCAAACTCTCTTAACTTTTTAATAGTCTCTTCTAGGAGAGAGTTATGTGATGGGGGGGCAGGTATCATTCCCTTTTAGGGTATTATCTGGAGACTCTCTGCTGTTAGCATCCTCCGGGTTGGATACCCGCTCTTTCTCTGTATAGAAGGTGTCAATTGTTCTCTTCAACTTCTTACTGATTGTTAACGCTCTGTGTGGGGTCTGCCCTTTGGGTAAGAAATTTATCAGCTTCCTCTGAGGGATAGGTTGCTGCTATCTTTTGTCTGGACTAAGATAGAGCTCTGGGAGAGAGTTCCCCTCCCCCCCGGAAGTGACTTAGAGATGGTTAGCACAGCTGCTTTGCAAGGAATGCCCAGTGAAGGACCCTCGCTGTGTGGCCTAGCAAGTACCCTGAGACTAGAGGCTGAACAGCGAAAGCTTCACGAACCTCAGCCAAAGTCTCCCTTAGGACTGTGGATATTAGCACCTGATGTGAAAAGCCCCTGCACTCAAACCAGAAGTGTCTGCCAGGAAACCATGGTCCCTGCTTCAGAGGTTCCACTGATCTGGGAATTCTGCTGCTGTTGGAGTTTTACTACTGCTAGAATTCCACTGCCTCAGGCTATGTTTCCTAAGAAACAAATGGTATTCCTCTGTTTCATTAAATGTCCATCTTCTTCCATGGAAGAAAATGCTAAACTTGGCTAGGTAGTTTATTCTTGGTTGCCACTATGTAGCCACTATGTGGATTAGAGGCTGCCCCGGACTGTGTCCCCCACTGTTCAGGTTCTTAACTGTCCCAAGGAAAACCCTGGACAGCAGCAGGTGGCTGCACAGCCCTGCTGAGATCTGTTAGGTTGCTTCTGGTTTAGGGTGATTATATTTTCTGGATATTGCTTTAACATGGCTTTGATTTCTCTTCTGATCTGCTATTCTATAAGCAGAGCAGAGCTATCAGCCTATGCCAAATTCTTCTATCTCAGTGGCTTCTCTGATCTCAGAGTTCTCCCCATTCCATTTGGCAATCCAGCACTGTCTGTGTTGATTTTTTTTTTCCTCCCCTTGGAACCGACCTTTTTTGTTGAAATTCCAGAATCTCTTCGGCTGGTAAGTTGTGCTTCTAATTCTTATGGTTTTTATCAGTCCAGCATTATTTTGAGGCTGATTTAACTAGTTGGTATTAAGGGAAGAAAGGAGCTTAGAAATTCGCATGTATCTTCTCTGCCTCTTGTCTCTGCCCCGTCAGCACTATTTATTTAAAACCAATAGCAAGCATTATTTGTAATGGAGAGAAGTTGGACACATTCACAATAAGATTATGGATGAAACAAAAATGCCCATTATTGCCACTATTATTCAACATTGTACTAGAAATGATGGCTTTAGCCATAACAAAGGAAAAAGAAATTAAAGGAATTAGAATAGGCAATTAGGAAATAAACTATAACTCTTTGCAGATAATATGATGATATACTTAGAAAACATTAGAAAATCATTCAAAAACTTACTGGAAACAATTCACAGCTTTAGCAAAGTTGCAGGATATAAAATAAACTCACACAAATAATCAGCATTTCTATATATTACTGACAAATCCAATCAACAGAAGAGAGAAAGAAAAATTCCATTTAAAATTACTTTAGACAAAACAAAATACTTGGGACAAACCTAAGAAATATATGAACACAATTACAAAATACTTCCACACAAATAAAATAAGATCTATGTTGTGGGCCAGAACTTGAAACAAGATACTAAATGATTAAATCTAGTTTAGCATTGATTTAATCCTACAACAAATAATGTATGGGCCAGAACTTGAAACAAGGTACTAAGTGGAATTACTAAGTGGAATTTAGAAGACAATGGTTAAATCTAGTTTAGCATTGATTTAAACCCCCAGCAAATAATGGTTTCCTAGTGATATAATGATTGATTTATATTCAGTGTAGAGCATATAAGCAAGAAGCTCTCTGAGCCCAAAGAGACAAGCATACTGGAAACTCTCAGAGGTTAAGACAGATTAATTCCATTGTGGACCTTTGTGGTGGCTGGAGGCTGAAGCATAAACCTTTGGATTCAGAGAGATTCAGAAGGCAGAGAAAGAGGCAGGAGCTCCAGTTCTCAGAACCAAGGAGAGAGATAAGCCTCTAAGAAAGCTAATCTGGCCCCAGGAAAGGAGACAAGACTTTAAAAAAGACACTAAAGGATTTGGACTTTAACACCTGCTGTACACATATGGTGATTACTTAACTGAAACAAAGTCTACCTCCAGAGACTCCAAGAAAACTTGAACAGAGAACATTACATTTTAGAGAAAACATTACAGAGCTAAACAATTTTTAAAATGTCAACTGTTCATAATTTGTTGAGCTAATATAATAAAAATGACAATTCTGCCCAAATTGGTTTATTTTTCAGTGCCACACCCAACTGCCAAAACTTTATTTTATAGAACTAGAAAGTAACTTTGGCAATAAGAGTTGAGAAATAAAGGAATTAGAATAGGTAATGAGAAAACCAAATTATCACTCTTTGCTGATGATATGATGCTATACATAGAGAACCCCAGAGATTCTACTAAAAAGCTATTAGAAAGAATCCACATCTTTTGAAAAGTTGCAGGATACAAAATAAATGCACACAAGTCATCAGCATTCTTATATATCACTAACAAAACCCAACAGTTAGAGTTACAAAGAGAAATCCCATTTAAAGTAACTGCCGATAGTATAAAATTTTTAGGAATCTATCTACCAAGGGAAAATAAGAAACTATATGAGCAAAACTACAAAACATTTTTACACAAATAAAGTCAGATCTAACCAATTGGAAAAATATTAAATGCTCTTGGATTGGACAAGCAAATATAATAAAGATGACAATGCTACCTAAACTAATATATTTATTTAGTGCTATACCAATCAGACTCCCAAAAAATTTTAATGACCTAGAAAAAATAACAACAAAGTTTATTTGGAAAAACAAAAGGTCAATAAATTCAAGGGAATTAATGAAAAAAAATCAAATGAAGGTGACCTATCTGAACCAGATCTAAAATTATATTGTAAAGCAGTTGTTACCAAAGCCATTTGGTATTGGCTAAGAAATAGACTAGATAAGTGGAATAGATTAGGTTTAAAGGACAAAACAGCCAATAACTTTAATAATCTAGTGCTTGACAAACTCAAGGATTGTAAAGGGCTATAACTGAGCAGATGCACTTAATGTTAGGTAACCTAGCACTTAGGCTAATTACCAGTTGGACAATTCTCTATTAACATATGCTTGGAGGATAACTCTACTCAACTCTGTGCTGGCTCCATTTGTGGGTTTGGACAAAGATGGGAAAGAAAGATCAGAGGGTGGAGTAGGACAAGCAGGATCATTCTTTTGCAATGGAGAGAGAGAAAAAGGAGTATGGAGATTCCTATATCTAATCCCCTGACAGCAACCCCAAAAGACCAAGAATAAAGACTTTTGCTTGTCCTGACTCTGGCTGATTCGAAGATATCCAGGGTACTAATATGGTCACAACAAAAGACCCCAGCTTTTGGGATAAGAACTCACTGGTTGACAAAAATTGCTGGGAAAATTGGAAATTAGTATGGGAGAAACTATTCACCCACACTTAACACTGCACACCAAGATAAGGTCAAAATAGGTTCATGACCTAGGCATAAAGAATGAGAGTATAAATAAATTAGAAGAACATAGGATTGTTTAGCTCTCAGACCTATGGAAGAGGAAAGAATTTATGACCAAAGAAGAACTAGAGATCATTATTGATCATAAAATAGAAAATTTTGATTATATCAAATTGAAAAGGTTTTGTACAAACAGGACTAATACAGACAAGATTAGAAGGGAAGCAATAAACTGGGAAAACATTTTTGCAGTCAAAGGTTCTGAAAGGCCTCATTTTCAAAATATACAGAGAATTGACTCTAATTTATAAGAAATCAAGCCATTCTCCAGTTGATAATTGTTCAAAGGATATGAACAGACAATTCTCAGATGAAGAAATTAAAACTATTTCTAGCCATATAAAAAGATGCTCCAACTCATTATTAATCAGAGAAATGCAAATTAAGACAACACTGAGATACCACTACACACCTGTCAGATTGGGTAGAATGATAGGTAAAGATAATGCAGAATATTGGAGGGGATGTGGGAAAACTGGGACACTGATACATTATTGGTGGAGTTGTGAAAGAATCCAACCATTCTGGAATTATGCCCAAAAAGTTATCAAACTGTGCAAATCCTTTGATCTAGCAGTGTTACTATTGGGCTCATATCCCAATGAGATTTTAAAGAAGGGAAAGGGACCTGTATGTGCAAGAATGTTTCTGGCAGCCCTCTTTGTAGTGACCAGAAACTGGAAACTGAATGGATGCCCATCAATTGGAGAATGGTATTAGATAATTATTAACCCAATACTTATGCAATGTAAAACAAGTTATTTCATCTTTAGGGAAGGAAGGAAGGAATGAAAATTGTGGTATATGAATATTATGAAATATTATTGTTCTGTAAGAAATGACCAGCAGGATGATTTCAGAAAGGCCTGGAGAGACTTACATGAACTGATGCTGAGTGAAATGAGCAGGACCAGAAGATCATTATATACTTCAACAACAGTACTATATGATGATCAATTCTGATGGACTTGGCCCTCTTCAACAATGAGATGAACCAAATCAGTTCCAATAAGCAGTAATGAGCAGTTACACCTAGAGAAAGAGGGAGTTGACTATGAACCATTACATAGAATTCCCAATCCCTCTATTTTTGTCCGCCTGCATTTTTTATTTGCTTCACAGACTAATTGTACACTACTTCAAAGCCCTATTCTTTTAGTACAGAAAAATAACTGTTTGGATGTGTGTGTGTGTGTGTGTGTGTGTGTGTGTGTGTGTGTGTGTATATATATATATATTGTATTTAACTTATACTTTAACATATTCAGCATGTGTTGGTCAACCTGCCATCTGGGCGAAGGGGTGGAAGAAGGAGAGGAAAAGTTGGAACAAAATTGTCAATGCTAAAAAATTATCTATGCATATGTCTTGTAAATAAAAAGCTATAATAAAAAAGAACTAGAAAAATAATAAGAACATTCACCTGGAAGAACAAAAGGTCAAGAATATCAAGGCAATTAATGAAAAAGAATTACAAAGGATGGTGGTTTAGCAGTCCTAAACCTAAAATTATATTATAAAGCAGCCGTAATGAAAATGATTTGGTATTGGCTAAGCAATCCAATGGTGGATCAGTGGAATAGATTATATCACACAAAACAATAATCAAGTTCTATAGCAATCTAGTATTTGATAATTCCTCAAACTCCAACTTCAGAAATAAAAACTCACTATTTGACAAAAATTATTGGGAAAACTGGAAAACAATATGTTAGAAACTTGCCATAGACCTACATCTCACACCCCATATCAAAATAAAGTCAAAATGGATATAATATTTGGACATAAAGAATAATGCCAGAAACAAATCATGAGGACAAGGGATAATTTACCTATCAAGTCTTTGGAGATGAAAGGAATTTATGAACAAAGAAGAACTAGAGAAAATTATGAAAGGTAAAATAAACAACTTTGATTATATTAAACCAAAAAGTTTTCGCATAAGCAAAACCAACAGAAACAAGATTAAAAGGGAAGTAAAAAGCTGGGGAAAATTTTTTACAGCCAATATTTCTGATAAAGTCTCATTTCTAAAACATGTTCTGAATTTAGATGTATTTTAACTCTTTAAATATACTTTATTTCTTTACTTTTGTGGACATGAGTAGAGTTACAGGGCCCAAAAGAGTCAGATTTTGTATTTTTTTTTCCAACTCCAAAATCTTTATTCTTATTCATATCAGTATTCACTGTTTTGAGAAAGCGGAGTGATTAGCATCTTGCATGTAATCTCATTGTGACATGATAACAACAACTTATATAGTCTTTCACACCCTATAAAATCTTGCTTTTATTCACATCATTCTCAAAACCACCAAAGTCAAATCAGGAGGAAAAGAATCTCCAGCAATTTTTAGATCAAAAAATTATTGATTAATGAACACTTATTAAATGAATAAAGCTAGACACAGTGCTTAATGCAGTGGGGGGGGGTAGGGAGGGCGTGGTGTATTTAAGGAGGCTTTTCTTACCCTCAAGAGCCATATATTCTATAAAATTCAATAAGAAGAATTCTCAAATCAAAGGAAAGTCTACCTATTATTTATGAACACCATGTTCCAATCAAATAGGACTATTAAAAGTATTTCAACTTTATTCACCTCTGGTTCTCAATTATAATTATTATAAGTTTATCTCAGATGTCATTTCCATTAAGGGGCCTTCTTCAGACCTAATATTAATTAGTAGTCTCTCCTTCTCCAAATGATCTGGTATTTATCTGCTTCCATGTTGCTACTGAAGCTATGGGTAGAATGCCGGAGTAGGGATTTGGAAGACCTAAATTTAAATCCTAGTTCAGATACTTACTAGTACTATGATTGTTAGCAAGTCCATTAATCTACTGAAAGCAATTAAGTTTCTTCATCTGTAAAAAATAAATAATGATATTTCCTATTTCATAAAGCTGTTGTAAGGATCAAATGCGATTTCATATATATGTGTATGTATATATAATGTATATATATATATATATATGTGTGTGTGTGTGTGTGTGTGTGTGTGTGTGTGTGTATTTGTGTATATATATATATATATATATATATATATATGTGTGTGTGTGTAAATATGCAGAGATACATGTATATATGTATATATATATAATTTTATAAAACATAAAATGCTATATAAATATTATTATTAATTATTGATTACATCTACAATAGAATGATAACCCTTTATTGACAAGGGCAATTTCACTTATTTCTTTTTTATCTCCAATGTCTAGTCCAATGTGTTGTACTAGATATTTGAAAATTATTTTTGTTGTTAGCCAAATGATTGTTTATCAGACTGAGCATTTGGTCATCTAAAACCCTCAGAATATTTTTCACACATTATTCTTAAATGTGCTCTTTCCTACTCACACTTCTGCTATAGATTTTGTGGATCAAAATACAGAGCTTCATGCTATGGAATGCCATTGGAATGAATTATGATTTCTTTTGGGGGGGAGGAAATAATATCTACTGCTGCTATTAAAATTTAATTCAATTTTTCTATTTTTGTAAATGTGTTCAGAGTCTTTGGTTGAAAAGGATTATCAGACATCTGACACATTTGCTTCTTTTTTTGCATATCTTTTGTCCAGCAGTTTTAAAAGCAAAACTTTATTTCATGGTTCCCAGATTTCTAATTTGATGTAATAGAGCTATCATGTAAGATTATTATAAATATTTTGGTAACTATCTGAAAAATAACTCTTTTTTAATTTATAATAGGAAATTTCCTTTTCAGTAATGGTTTCTGTTTTGTTTTTGGTAATTTCCCCCCCCCAAAAAAAAAGTAATCCTGGTCTCTTTCCTCTATCATTTTGATCTTGTCTGATAAATTTTTAATACTCTGTCATTTTCTAATCATAAAGATGAAATTATGGAAAAGGAATATTGAAAAAAAGCATCATAATACTGTTGCTAAAGAGCTCAGAATTATTTAAAATAGATCATTTGTTCCACTAAATGTTGTGGTAACCTAATTTACTTGGTAAATATTGATGTAATACACATATACATAATTTAAGAATGCTTGAAGTGTCCCCTCTCAGAGTTATTCTTACATTCTCACTACCCAGAAAAGGCTCTCAACAACACTGGCAGCATTGTGGGCACCTTCAGTGCTTTCAGCAGATTGAGAGCATACCTACTATGAGGTTTACCTTAAGTTCTGCTAGAAAAAATGCTTTCATCATATGCACCCATAGAATCTCTAATCATGTCATCATGTGAGAAATGCCAATATCTCTATAAGATTCTTTCAGTGAGAAGAACCATTCTTTCACATTCAAGCTTTTAGAATGATCAATAACAATAGATATATAGTTTATGTCCTGGAGCTTGGAGCTTTCAGAGTTAAAGGAACCTCTGCTTTCAAGATTAAAGGAGACGGTAATGAATCCCTAAAACTTTAGGGCTGAGAAATTGTTGAGAAAAGTGAAATTAACCTGAAGATGTCTGTGAATATGACAAATCAGGATTATTCTTGATAAGGCAAGAAACACACTTTACTATTTCTCTCATCAGTTGTCTGCTTTTCTGCAGTTTCTTAGAAATATCTAATTTATCTGGCATTATCAATTTATGTCCAGATATTCTTTCCATTTACATATTGTTATGGGCCAGAACATATTCTTACAAGGATTCATGTACTTAGTACTTAATATAGTTCCACAAGATTCACATCTATGATAATGGAATATATAACAGCCAGCAAAGGCTGAGACAGATATTCATTCCATTTTCCACCATTGTGGTGGCTGGAAGCTGAAGCATAAACCTTTGGACTCAGAGAGATTCATTCACTTATCTCACACCACTTTGGTGGCAAACTCTCCTCCTTAACTTCTCCATTGAAAACAATACTCCGGAAGGCCTCCAGAAAACTATCTGAGCCCCAAGTGAAGGAGATAGGACTTTGAAGGAGAAAATAAAGGATTTGGACTTTAACCCCTGCTCATTCTTTTGATGATTACTGAACTGAAAAGAAGGCTTCTCCCAGAGACCCCAAGAAAACAGAACCAGGGAACATTACAAAATATGATGTCATTGTTTTAATATCAATTGAAGTTACATATATAAAAGAGACTCAATTTGCATTGTAAAATATGCCCACCCCAAAGTCTGAATTTACAAGCATCACTCTTGCTTTGGAAACCATAACTTTATACAGATTCTGTAAAATCAAATATTACTTGGATCAATTGCAAATGTTTTATGATATATTTCAAATCATTACTTCCATCAGCTTACCTATGGAAAAGAACTAGACTCTTTTTCATTTTAATCCTTTATATTTTCTGTCTCCCATTTGCTTTTCAAAATGAATGAATGTGCCAACCTGCTAATATCATGTAGACATTGGGCATAGAACATGAAATGATTATAAGCAATTAATCTGTTTTCCTTAATGAATCATAACTAAAGAAAGAACGGGTTTCAGAAAATGATAGCATTAAATCAGCACTATCCAGATGTTTTCTTATGCTAAAAAATATTAAAAAAATAAAACAAATTAATTTAAAATATTTTATGTTTCACATTTGGTTCATGATTTTAGTATGTGACTTAGACTACAAAAACCACTATATTTGTTCAAAGAAATCAGGGTTCAAATTCCAGTTATGACTTCTAAGATTTGCATGAACTTGGGCAAGTCACTTAATCTCTATGAGTACAATGGATGAAATTGTGATACCTGCCTAATTGGGTCATTATAGAGACACTTTTGCTCAACATGAACACTTCAGTAATGAAAGGATATGTGACTTCTCCAATGTGGTAAATACCCTTGCTGATACAGACAGAAACTTTTGTCTTACTTCATAGATAGTCATCTAGAATCCATCTCTAATAATTGCACTTGTAGCTTCCTGATTGGGAGTTCCCTGCACCAATTAAATAACAGGTCTAGACAAATAACAAACAGATAAATAAGGCACCCAGAAAAAACACAAGTTTTGCTTTAATTAAATTCTTCCTCACCCTGATCCTAGATTGGTGATGGATTTCAGGATTGAGCAATGAAACTTGTTCTATCATAGGTGACATAAATGATTTTAATAGCCTATTCTCCAATGCCTTTCTAATTTAGTAGCTCTTTTTTTTCTGTTATTGCTTTTAAGCAGTCAAGATGACTTCTTTAATATGATGAAGTATTCAGGTAGTACATTACTGCAAATTTGTTATTTCTCTTAATAGTATTAATACTAAAATTTATCTAGAATTTTGAGATATGCAAAGTATTATGTAGGTATTTTCTTATTTGTTAAATATCATATATTGTTATCATGATTAATAAAAGAGGTAATAGTAACAATATAGTGAGAAATATAAAGAAAATATCATTAAAGAAAAATATTAGTTAAAACAAGTCAGACATCCCATGGCAATTTAATATTTAGCCAATGCCCTTGACCATTTGAATGTTCTACAGGTACTAGTATTTCTCATACTGGTAGCCAGATGCAAGTCTGAGGAAAAGTACACACACTAATGTCAAAAGTTTATCCATTCATTTTGAAATATGGTGAAACCCTTCAAAAAACTAATTTTGAGAGTCAGTTTGCCTTGTACTATTCTTGGTGCTATAGGAAAAGCCTTTAGTGTAGCCTCTATGTGTTTAGAATTTATTATATTTCAGATATGTATGCCCCTTACTTCAGAAAAAAAGCATTAGTCACACAATTTGTACTATAAAAAAGAGTAATTAGAATACCCAGAAAATTTCTCTCAAGTTGTATCAATTTATATGTGTGTGTGTGTGTGTGTGTAATTGTTCTTTCACTTTTTATGGATCAATCTTAAGGCTTCAAAAATTGAATTGGTAATTTTTATTGTTGTTGTGAAGATTTGCTGATGTGGAAATTTTCTCAGCCACTGCAAATCAGAAATGAGTCTGATTCTGAGAACCTAGAGTGCTGAAGTCAAGTAGCCAATGGATCAAATCCAAGTAGCCCTGGGTCAGATAGTCTCAGGCAAGAATCTGATATTGGAAATCAGGATTTCTTGATTCCAAAGTCAGACTTTTCTCTATCCACTATATCATATGAAGCCAAAAAGTTTTTGACTATAACTTATTAATGTTATGACCTTCTGCTAGTTATTTCACCTCCATGGATCTCAGTTTCCTAATCTATAAGACAAAAATATCAGATTAAATTATTTCTGAGTTCCCTTCCATTGCTACAATTTTAAATGATTCATTAAAATGTGTCCTCTAACAATATTTTATTAGTTTAATTTGTATTATTGTGTGAATTTGAAAGTAAATATTTTAATAAATCACATTTTATATTTATATTAGTTCAGACTTGCTTAAGCTCTAGTCAATCCCAATTAGTGATATTTTGCTGTGTCTCAAAATGTTGACCTATATTTATCCAGGAAACTTCATCCTTCCCTTCCTTATCTTGTGACTCAAGATACACTTTTGTGAATTTCTCCTTGTCCTTAATGTAATACCCCAAAAAACAAATATTATCAAAATTTTAATTGAATGCTGTTTTCATGCAACCCACTTTTTCTATTTTGCATGCATAACTTTCATACTATTTGTTTTTCATGTATTACCTTTTACAATCACAAGACTGAAAGGAATTTTAATTAAGACATCTAATCCAATCTTTTTCACTGAAGTCTTTCTTCAATGTTTCTTCATAGCACAGAAGTGACCTTAGAGTCATGCAGGCTAAGCCAGAGGGACACAAACTCTGACTAGTCTTACAGGCTAATTTTTTAGGACTTTGCAATTGACCCTAGAGACAGACATTTAATTCTCTTCTTTGTGTGTGTGTGTGTGTGTGTGTGTGTGTGTGTGTGTGTGTGTGTACATGAGCTCATATAAGGACAAATATGACTGATCTACATGAGGAACAAAAGGAATTGTAACAAAAGGAATTGGAAAGCAAAGGTATAAGTTAGAAAATAGCAAATCCCTTTTTTTTCTTTCTCAAAGACTTTTCATTGAGTTACTATATTTCTGAAGGGTTTGTCACTTCCTTATTTTATAATTAACAAAGGGGGCATAAAATTTCCAGTTTTATGTCCTTTCCAATCTTTACCTAAAAAAATTAATTTGAATTATAGCAGCAGATCTGTTTTCAATGTAATATTGAAATTGACCATAAATTTATCAAGGGTAGAATGTAATTTGAATTTCCTAGAGAAGAGATACTATATATAGATGGAAAATGCTATTATTGGGCGTAATTCTATAATTCAAAAAGCTATACTAAATGTTCCCTGGAGGGTGGTTTATATATGTGTAAACATATTGCTCTGCTTTATTTTTAAAAATCAATTCCAGAATCCTTTTTAAATGAAACATTATTTAGAGCAGAGAGATGAAATAATACTAGTAGTAAAGTTCAGTCCTTAGGGTACCTATACTTGGAGCAAAAGATTTTCATTTTTTAGAGACATAAGAAATGGAATGGCAAGAAAGGGAGCAGCTGAAATGTAGGAGTAAAAATGCAACTAAATGTGTAACAATTTATTAAATATCTGCAATGTTCACAGCATGTGCCCAGTATTTAGGATAATACAAAGCTTAGAGTTCCTATCTTTTTAGATCTTATATTGAAAAGAACACATACACAAATAATACATACAAAAGTAAGTATGACATATACTAATGATTGTGTGAGACACAAAACCACGTTAGAAGGCATCTGGCTGAAGTCCCTTTGTAGAATAATAGATTTGAGCAAAAAGGTAATAAATATGTTTTTAAAACTGATTTAATATTTTCTCCACTTACATGTAAAACTGTTGTTAACATTCATTAAAAACAAATAAGCAAATAAACAAACAAACAACTTTGAGATTTCTGGAAACCACCACTGCTGCCACTGATTCAGTTGCCTTTTGGGTCTATTGTTGGTTTGCTAGAGCATGGCCCGTCTGAATTGTGTTCCACTCTCAATATGATTCAACCGATCTTTCCTGCCAACTTTCTAATTCTTCTTGAGTTGGAAAATTGTTCACCCCATCCTTTTTATGTTCTGATGCTCCAGAATTTGTTCTGAGGTATTTTTAAATGTTCATAGAAGACGTTTTAGGGAGAGATCAGGCAATACCTTTTCTCTGTCATCACTGCTTCCCTGCCATCCAAATAAGGGTGTTTTTGAAATCTGAATGTGATAATTTCCTCATTCAAAGATTCAGGGAAAATTAAGAGGAGGGGGCATTTGACGATTGCTAGTTGCATAAAAAAAATCCCAATAAAATAGATGAACTATTAATTAATGTGATTTTAAAAACAGTGAAATATTAGTGCAAAAATAAAAACGGTGAATGCAAAGATGAAATTAAATCAATTATTAAGAATAATTTCTTTTAATAACTGACAGTTTAAATTGACAATTTAAGTGAAGTGGATAGATATTTGCAAAAATATCAACTGTCCAAATAAACTTATAAAAAAGAAATTGAACAAGTCCTAACAGAGCTGCCTAAGAAAATAAATTCCAAGACCAAATGGATTTATAAGTGAAATCTGCCAGACATTTAAGGTATATTTAATGCTAGTACTATATATATATTTTTTTTTAAATAGGTAAAGAAGTAATCCTTTCCTTCTATGACACTAATATCATTTTGATAACTAAACAAAGAAGAGAAAAATGGAAGAAAAAAACTATAGAAAAATTTCCTCAATTGAAATTGATGCAAATTTTTTTTAAATAAAATATTAGGAAGAAAATTACAACAATATATCACAAAGATCAGGGCTGTTTCAATATTAGGGTACTATGAGCATAATTGACCATATTCATAACAAAACAACAAAATCATATGATTATCTTAATAGATACAGAAAAAAAGTTTTTGACAAAATTTTCCCTTAATGCTGCTTTGTCTACAATAGATTTTGCTATATTTTTTCATTGTATTTATCTTTAACAAAATTATTGGTATTTTCCATTGTTCTTTGAACCACATGTTCTTTTTTTTTTCTTTTTTAAAATTAATTTTATAATTATAATTTTTGACAGTACATATGCATGAGTAATTTTTTTTTACAACATTATCCCTGGTATTCATTTTTCCAAATTTTCCCCTCACTCCCTCTACTCCCTGCCCTAGATGACAGGCAATCCCATACATATTAAATGTGTTACAGTATAACCTAGATACAATAAATATATATATGTAAATCCAATTTTCTTGTTGTACATTAAGAATTGGATTCCAAATGTATAATTAATCTGGGTAGAAAGACAGTAGTGCAAATAGTTTACATTCAATTCCCAGTGTTCTTTCTCTGGGTGTAGCTGTTTCTGTCCATCATTCATCAACTAGAAGTGAATTGGATCTTTTTTATGTTGAAGATATCCACTTCCATCAGAATATATCTTCATACAGTATTGTTGTTGAAGTGTATAGTTGTAATGTGCTGTTGTCTCCAGAAGCTGCCGAACGCTCTCTGGGAGGAGATCTGCTGTGTCAACTCAAATCTCTCAGACAGATTCTTCTTGTGTAGAGAAACCTTTGTCTCCAGACAGTTGCCATTAACGCTCATCCAGAGTAGTGACTTCCCTCATTTATCCTCCCAGAGAATGGGCGTGGGATTTTCTGGGAAAATTACTTCAATCAATGAACTTGCTCCTCCTAAGCATGCAAGCTCTTCCCCAGAAATTCACAAGTAAAACTCCCAGTCATGGCCTGAACTAGAGAATTGTCAAGTACCAACTTAGCACTTAGTAAGAACCTAATATCTCATTATCTCATTAGCACTTAGTAAGAATCTAACATATAGTGATCTTCTGGTTCTGCCCATTTCACTCAGAATCAGTTCAGGTAAGTCTCTCCAAACCACTCTGTATTCATCCTGCTGGTCATTTCTTACAGAGCAATAATATTCCATAACATTCATACACCATAATTTACCCAACCATTCTCCAATTGATGAACATCCATTCATTTTCCAGTTTCTAGCCACTACAAAAAGAGCTGTCACAAACATTTTGGCACATACAAGTCCCTTTCTCATCTTTAGTATTTCTTTGGGATATAAGCCCAGTAGTAGCACTGCTAGATCAAAGGGTATGCACAGTTTGATAACTTTTTGGGCATAGTTCCAAATTGCGCTCCAGAATGGTTGATTCTTTCACAACTCCACCAACAAGGCATCAGTGACCCAGCTTTCCCACATCCCCTCCAACATTCATCATTATTTGTTCCTGTCATCTTAGCCAATCTGACAGGTATGTAGTGGAATCTCAGAGTTGTCTTAATTTGCATTTCTCTGATCAGTAGTGATTTGGAACACTCTTTCATATGAGTGGATATAGTTTCAATTTCTTCATCTGAGAATTGTCTGTTCATATCCTTTGAACATTTATCAATTGGAGAATGGTTTGATTTCTTATAAATTAGAGTCAGTTCTCTATATATTTTGGAAATGAGGCCTTTATCTGAACTGTTAACGGTAAAAATATTTTCCCAATCTGTTACTTCCCTTCTAATCTTGTTTGCATTAGTCTTGTTTGTACAAAAGCTTTTTAATTTGATGTAATCAAAATCTTCTATTTTGTGATCAATAATGATCTCTAGTTCTCCTTTGGTCATAAATTCCTTCCTCCTCCACAGGTCTGAGAGGTAGACTATCCTATGTTCCTCTAAAGTATTTATGATCTCATTATTTATGCCTAACTCATGGAGCCAGTTTGATCTTATCTTGGTATATGGTGTTAAGTGTGGGTCCATATCTAATTTCTGCCATACTAATTTCCAGTTTTCCCAGCAGTTTTTTTCAAATAATGAATCCTTTCCCCAAATGTTGGTATCTTTGGGTTTCTCAAACACTAGATTGCTATGGTTGTACTCTATTTTGTCCTGTGTACCTAATCTGTTCCACTGATAGACTACTCTATTTCTTAGCCAATACCAAATGGTTTTGGTGACTGTTGCTTTATAATATAGCTTTAGATCAGGTACAGCTAGATCACCTTGATCGGACTTTTTTTTTTCCATTAATTCCCTGAAATTCTCAACCTTTTATTCTTCCATATGAATTTTGTTGTTATTTTTTCTAGGTCATTAAAATAGTTTCTTGGGGGTCTGATTGGTATAGCAATAAATAAATAGAATAGTTTGGGGAGTATTGCCATCTTTATTATATTCGCTTAGCCTATCCATGAGCACTGATTGTCTTTCCAATTATTTAAATCTGACTTTATTTTTGTGGCAAGTGTTTCATAATTTTTCTCATATAATTCCTGACTTTTCCTTGGTAGATGGATTCCCAAATATTTTATACACTCAACAATTGTTTTGAATGGAATTTCTCTTTGTATCTCTTGCTGTTGCATTTTGCTGGTGATGTATAAAAATGCTGAGGATTTATGTGGATTTATTTTGTATCCAGCAATTTTGCTAAAATTGTGAATTATTCCTAATAACTTTTTATTAGAATCTCTGGGGTTCTCTAAATATATCATCATATCATCTGCAAAGAGTGACATTTTAATTTCCTCATTACCTACTCTTATTCCTTTAATCTCTTTCTTGATTCTTATTGCTGAGGCTAGCATTTCTAATACAATATTGAATAGTAATAGTGATAGTGGACAAACTTGTTTCACTCCTGATCTTACTCGAAAAGGTTCCAGTTTATCTCCATTACATATTATGCTTACTAATGGTCTTAAATATATGATCCTGATTATTTTAAGGAATAGTCCATATATTCCTATACTCTCAAGCATTTTTAGTAGGAATGGATGTTGTATTTTATCAAATGCTTTTTCTCCATCTATTGAGATAATCATATGGTTTTTATATTTAATTATTAATATGGTCAATTATACTAATAGTTTTACTAATATTAAAGCAGCCCTGCATTCTTAGTATAAATCCTATTTGATCATAGTGTATTATCCTGTGGATGATTTTCTGAAATCTTTTGGCTAATGTCTTATTTAAGATTTTAGCATCAATATTCATTAAGGAGATTGGTCTATAGTTTTCTTTCTCAGTTTTCAACCTACCTGGTTTAGGTATCAGTACCATGTCTGTGTCATAAAAGGAGTTTGGTAAAACTCCTTCATCCTCCATTTTTTCAAATAGTTCATATAATATTGGGGCTAATTGTTCTTTCAATGTTTGGTAGAATTCACATGTAAATCTATCAGTTTTTTTTTTTTTTTTTCCTGGGGAGTTGATCAATAGCTTGTTCTATTTCTTTTTCTGAAATAGGACTATTTAGGCCATTTGCCTCCTCCTCTGTTAATTTAGGAAGCCTATATTTTTGGAGGTAGTCATCCATTTCACTTAAGTTATCAAATTTATTGGCATAAAGTTGGGCAAAGTAACTCATTATTTCTCTAATTTCCTCTTCATTGGTGGAAAGATCCCCCTTTTCATTTGTAAGACTAACAATTTGATTTTCCTCTTTCCTTTTTCTGATCAAATTTGCCAAGGGTTTATATATTTTATTGGCTTTTTCATAAAACCAACTTAGTTTTATTTATTAATTCAATAGTTTTATTATTTTATTTTATTTTTTTTACTTTCAATATTATTGATTTCTTCTTTTAATTTTAGAATTTCAAATTTAGTTTTTGGCTGGGGGTTTTTAATTTGATCTTTTTCTGGCTTTTTAAGTTGCAGGCTCAATTCATTGATCTTCTCTTTCTCTATTTTATTCAAGTAAGCCTCTAAAGATATAAAATTTCCCCTTTTTACCGCTTTAGCTGCATCCCACGAATTTTGGTATGATTTCTCATCATTATCATTATCTTGGGTGAAATTATTAATTATTTCTATAATTTGCTGTTTCACCCAGTCATTCTTTAAGATGAGATTATTCAGTTTCCAATTACTTTTTGGTCTATTTACCCCTAACTTCTTATTGAATGTAGTTTTTATTGCATTGTGATCCGAGAAGAAGGCATTTACTATTTCTGCCTTCCTGCATTTAATTTTGAGATCTTTATGTCCCAATATATGGTCAATTTTTGTATAGGTTCCATGAACTGCTGAGAAGAAAGTATACTCCTTTCTATCACCATTTTGTTTTCTCCAAATATGTATCATACCTAGTTTTTCTAATGTTCTCTTTACCTCTTTAATTTCTTTCTTATTTGTTCTGTGGTTTGATTTATCTAATTCTGAGAGTGCAAGGTTGAGATCCCCCACTATTATAGTTTTGCTGTCTATTTCTTCTTGCAACTACTTTAACTTCTCCTTTAGGAAGTTAGATGCTATACCACTAGGTGCATATATGCTTAGTATTGATATGGCTTCATTGTCTATGCTACCTTTTAGTAGGATATAGTTTCCTTCCTTATCTCTTTTAAGTAGATCAATTTCTGCTTTTGCTTGATCTGAGATAAGGATGGCTATCACTGCTTTTTTGTCTTCACCTGAATCATAATAGATTCTGCTCCAACCTTTACCTTTACTCTGTATTTATCTTCCTGCTTTAAGTGTGTTTCCTGTAAACAACATATTGTAGGGTTCTACTTTTGATCCACTTTGCTATCTGCTGAAGTTTAATGGGAGAATTAATCCCATTCACATTTGTAGTTAAAATTACTAAGTCTGTATTTCCTGCCATCATATTATCCCCTGATTATGCTTTTTTCCCTTGTCCCCCCTAAACCCCTTCCCCAGTATTTAATTTATGGACCCCACTTGTGAAGCACAGCCCTCCCTTCTTAATATTACCCCCCTCTCCTTTTAAGTCCCTTCCCCTTTCTTGTACCCTTCCCTTATTCCCCTTTTCCTTTTCCCTTTTCCTCTCCCCCCTTTTAATGAGGTGAGAGAGAATTCTCTGAAAAACAAATATGTCAATTATTTACTCTTTGAGCCTACTCTGATGAGAGTAAGATTCACACAATGTTTCTCCCCTTCTTTAAATTCCCTCAGATTTGGTAGATTTTTCTATCCCTCTTCCTGCGATGTAGTTTCCCTCTTTTTATCTCTCCTTTTCCTTTATCTGATACTATCCTCTTCCCTTTTTTATGTTATATCAGTAAAATCAATTATCCATGTGAACTTTCTGTATATCCACACCAGAGATATAGTTTTCACGAGTTTTTTTTTTTTTTTTTTTTTTACCTTTTTCTGCTACTCTTCAGTCTTGTGGATGTAGGTCAAATTTTTTGTTTAAGTCTGATTTTTTTTTCTAAGAAACAAATGGAATTACTCAGTTTCATTAAATGACCATCTTCTTCCATGGAAGAAAATGCTAAACTTAGCTGGGTAGTTTATTCTTGGTTGCAGTCCTAGTTCTTTTGACTTTAGGAATATCAGGTTCCAGGCCCTTAAATCCTTTAATGTGGAGGTAGCCAGATCTTGCCTGACCCTTTTTGTGTCACCTTGGTATTTGAATTGTTTTTTTTTCCTAGCTGCTTGCAATATTTTCCCTTAGTTTGGTAGTTCTGCAGCTTAGCCACTATGTTCCATGGAGTTATTTTTTTAGGGTCTTTTTCAGAAGGTGTTCGATGAATTCTTTCAAGGCCTATTTTCCTTTCTGTTTCTATTATCTCTGGACAGTTCTCTTTGATGATTTCCTGTAAAATAGAATCTAGGCTCTTTGTTTTTCTCATAATTTTCAGGAAGTCCAATGATCCTCAGATTATCTCTCCTAGATCTATTTTCCAGGTCTATAGATTTTCCCAGTAAGTATTTGACGTTATTCTCCAGCTTTTCATATTTTTTTTTTGTTTTGTTTGACTGATTCTTGGTTTCTCAATGAATCATTCATTTCTATTTATTAAGTCCTGATTTTTAATGAGTTATTTTCTCCATTCACATTTTTTAGTTCTTTTTGTATTTGTCTAATTGAGTTTTAAATGAATTATTTTGCTCTGTTGAATTTTTTTCCAATTCACTAAAATTTTTTTTTTTAGTGAGTTATTTTCTTTTTCCAAATCACAAATCCTTGGGAATTTTTTATCTTTTCCAATTCAGAAATCTTACTTTCCTGTGATTGTTTAACCCTTTTCAATTCACAGATTTTGTTTCCCTGTACCTCCTGTGAATTCTTTATTTTTTTCAACTCAAATTTCAGGATGTTGTTATTCTCTATCATAGCTTCTCTTTCCTTTCCCCATTTTTCTTCAAATTCTCTTAATTTTTTAATAGTCTCTTCTAGGAGAGAGTTATGTGATGGGGGCAGGTATCATTCCCCTTTTGGGTGTTATCTGAAGACTCTCTGTTGTTAGCCTCCTTCCTCGGGGTTGGATACCCATTTTTCTTTATATAGAAGGTTTCAATTGTTCTCTTCAGCTTCTTACTCATTGTTAAAACTCTGTGGGGGTCTGCACTTGAGTAGGAAATTTACCAGCTTCCTCCCAGACGAGATGGAATGCAGCAAAATTGTGACTGGGCTAAGAGAGAGCTCTGGGAGAGAGTTCCCCTCCCCTTCCCCCTCCCTGTAAATGCCTCAGAGGTAGTTAGCACAGCTGCCTTGGGAGGAGTGCCCAGTGAGGAACCCTGCTATGTGTAGCAAATGTCCTGAGGTTTAAGGCTGAACAGCAAAAGTGTCACAAACCTCAGACAAAGCCTCCCTTGGGGCTGTGGATATTAGCAGTTCCTGCGAAAAGCCCCTGCACTCAAACAGGAAGTGTCTGCCCAGAAACCACAGTCCCTGCTGTGGAGGTTCTGCTTCTCTGGGTGTTTTGCTGCTGTTGGAGTTTTGCTACTGCTAGAATTCCACTGGCTCAGGCTGAGCCCCACACTATGTAGATTAGAGGCTGCCCCGGGCTGTGTCACCTGCTGTTCAGGTTCTTAACTGCCCCAAGGAGAAGCCCCAGACAGCAGAAGGTGGCTGCACAGCCTTGCAGAGATATTAGGCCACTTCCGGATTGGGGTGGTTCTAGGATCTGGCTTTATATTTTAAAGTGGCTTGATTTCTCTTCTGATCTGCTGTTTTATAAGCAGAGAAAAGCTATCAGCCTATGCCAGATTCCTCTATCTCAGTGGCTTCTCTGATCTCAGAGTTCTCCCCAGCCCATTTAGCACAGTGTCCAACTTATTTGGTATCTCTTAGTCCAACCCTGTATGTGCTGATCTTTTTTTCCTCCCCTCGGAACCAACCTTTTCTGTCAAAATTCCAGATTCTCTTCAGCTGGTAAGTTGTGCTTCTAATCCTTTTGGTTTTTATCAGTCCAGCATTATTTTTGAGGCTTATTTAACTAGTTGGTATTGAGAGAAGAAGGGAGCTTACAAATTCGTGTCTATCTTTTCTGCCATCTTGGCTCTGCCCCCTGAATCACATATTCTTAAGGGTTAGATTATTTACTTTACAATTAATTTTGATCCATGCTTCTCCAACTCTTTCTTGAATGTAACTTATATTGTATTATGACATGAAAGAGTGTATTTAATATTCATCCTTAGGATAAATACATTTGATATGAGTTATTTTTTTTATTGTTGTTGTTGTTGTTGTTTTTTAACAAGGCCAGT
Organism: Sminthopsis crassicaudata; assembly: GCF_048593235.1. Classification (NCBI taxonomy): domain Eukaryota; kingdom Metazoa; phylum Chordata; class Mammalia; order Dasyuromorphia; family Dasyuridae; genus Sminthopsis; species Sminthopsis crassicaudata. The sequence goes on along the minus strand of NC_133617.1, from coordinate 340,537,426 downwards.
TTTTGTGAAGGCATGATATAATCCTACGACAAAATGTATAATGCTTTCTATTCCCATTCTTCCAGAAATCAGAGCTATTTTTTTTAGATTCTATTCATCTCTTTCACTGTTTTCTTATTTATTTTATGGTCATAAATATTTTTTTTTGAGACTGGGGTTAAGTGATTTGCCCAGGGTCACACAGCTAGGAAGTGTTAAGTGTCTGAGACCAGATTTGAACTCAGATTCAAGGCTGGTGCTCTATCCACTGTGCCACCTAGCTGCCCCTAAAATTCAAAGTTTAACCTCGAGTTCCTTAAACTTTTTCTTTGTGTTTACTTTTTTTATGCTTCTCTTGAGTCTTTTATTTGAAAGTCAAATTTTAACTTTTTTCACTGGGGAATGCTTGAAAAATTCTTTATATTAAATGTTAATTCCCAAGGGAAATTTTTTTTAGAAATCCTTGAATTCTGGAATGAACACCTTAAAGAGCCAGTAAAAGGAACTAGTAGTTTGAGTGATTGAAGAGGTAAATAGCACAAAGATTATATGAAAAACCTATGAAATAAACAAAAACACCTAGGAATAAGCTATGGTCTAAAGAAGTGCTGCAGAGCTATGGAGGGACATTAAGAGAGAGAAAATCTTTTAGATCTAATGATAAAGAATATCACTGAAAAGGCAAATTAATTAGAAATTAGCTGGGGAAAAACAGATTGCTAGAGCTATCCAGAGAATGATTGTGTGGAGTAGAAGCATCAACTATTGACAGTTTTTTTTTAAAGCTTATCTTTGAAAAGTAGTAAACAGATATGTCAGAAGTCAAAGAGGATTAAAAAGATGAGGGTTTGTAAATTTGGTAAGAACAGACAGTATTTGTAAGTGGAGATCAGAAAGTAGCCACTGGAGAGGGAAAGACTGAATATGAGTCATTAAGGAGAGTAAAGGAGAATTGAAAAGACAATACATACATAATCAGGGAATGGAATTCAGTGATCTCAGCAATAAACTAGAAAAGAGGTATTATACACAGGTCCAGTGACTTACAAGCTAGTCACAAATTTCCCCAGTGATGCTAAATCAGATTAACATGCAATTGGGAAATGTTTGATTAATTCTGTGTGTGTGTGTGTGTGTGTGTGTGTGTGTGTGTGTGTGTGTGTGTGTGTGTATGAGAGAGAGAGAGAGAGAGAGAGAGAGAGAGAGAGAGAGAGAGAGAGAGAGAGAGAGAGAGAGTATGTGTGTGTGTAATATTAATAGGTCTTTTTTCTAAGTCAATATGTGATCCACATGGATCCTTCTATATGGGCTAGTGGACATTATTTCTATATGAATTAGACTAACCAATACTCTAAATAAAATCCATTTAGCAAGGATCTAGGCAAGTAGTTAATCAAGCCTTTGCTTAAAGACTTCCAATTTGGGAGGAATAGATTACATTTTTGGATACTGATAGTAATCAGGAATTTTTTTTTCTCCTTTATATTTTCTTTTAATAATCTGTCACTTCCTTACTTGCAGCATCTCCTATCATGAGCATTTTTTAAAGATAAATGGCTAATAAAGTCCTTAATAAACAGTCACAAAGCAAATTCTACATTAGCCATGTTCAAAAATCTTTTCCTGCATTTTAAGTTCATTGATTTGCTAGCAGAAGGCAAATGATTTACTTAATCTTTATTCTTTTTGACTTGTAATTTAACATTGCTTTGATCAGAGTTCTAAAGTTATCTTTTCTTTATAATGTCTATTATCACTGTAAAAAATCATTCCACTAGCTTTGAATTAGTTCATGAAAGTGTTCTCAGTTTCTTCTGAAGCAGTCAATTTTGCCAATTTTTTTATGGCACAATAATATTCCATTACATTCAAACACTATGTATAATCATTAAAGTTGGTTTATTTAGCTCTTCCCTAAAAGAGTACACCACATTAATTTTTAGTTAATTGCTACGACAAAAAGAGTTACAATAAATATTTATGCACCTAAAGGTCCCTTTCCTCTTTATTTGATCTCTTTGGATATATAGGCCTGTAGTGTCATAATTGGGTCAAAAGATATGTACAATTTAATAACCTTTGAGCATAAATTCAAGTTGATTTCCATATCTAGACTAATTTACAGCTCTATCATTAGTGTACTTGTTTTATCACAGCCCTACAGCATTTGTTATTTTCTTCTCTTGTCATCTTATGGTCTGATAGTTGTGAAGAGAAAACACAAAGTTGCTTTAATTTTCATTTATTTAGTTACTTAGATCATATTTTTCACATACCTGTTGATAGCTTGAATTTATGCATTGGAAAATTATTCATTCGTATCCTTTGACCATTTATCTCTTTGGGGATGGCCTTTAATCTTAAAATTTTGAATTTATCTCAAATATGAGATCTTTATTAGAGAAACTCTATAGATTTGTTTGCACAAAACTTTAACATTGCACAATAAAAAATATTTATTTATTCTCCTATGATTCTCTTTATCACTTTTGTTAGTGATATTCTTCAACCTGAGCCATAAATCTGATCTAAATTTTGATCTTTTAATTTATTTATGATGTACTTTTTAAATGTCTGAGCCATCTGTAAATTTGCTGTTTATCTTGATATATGGTTTATCTTGATGATATGATCTAAACCTAACTTCTACCAAACTGCTATCCAGTTTTCCAAGCAGGTTTTGTCTAATAGTGAGCCCTTCCTCCAGTACTTAAGGCTTTAGATTTAGCTATTACATGCATGCATTTTATAAACTTCCATTGAAAATCAATTTCTCAATTGGCATGAATTTGTTTTAATGATTGCTGTTTTGTAATATAGTTTGATTGTAATATAGTTTGACACCCCTTATCAATAGGGCACTATTTATTTTTAAATTGTTGCCCTTTAGATTCTTGATTTTTTCTTCTTTCATATTAATTTTATTATTTTTTCTAGTTCAATAAAATATTCCCTTGGTAGTTTGATTGGTATACTACTGTCAGTAATTGTTAAATTGCACTGCTATTTTTATTTAATTGGTTTTGCCTTACCCATGATAATTAATTTTTTTCCAGAGACATAAATGTACCTTTTTTTCCTGCAAATAAAATTTTATACTTGAATTCTTTTAGTTCTTGGATAAATTGTATATATACAATTCCAAATATTTTATATTTTCTTTAGTTATTTTGAATAAAATTGTCTTTCTTGATTTTTCTATCTTTTTTTTTTTTTTGTTTTGTTTTAGTAATATACAGCAATGTTGATGATCTGTGTGGATTTATTTTATATCCAGCAAATTTGCTGAATATATTGTTTCAAATAATTACCCAATAAAGTTCTGTAAGTATACCATCATATTACTGGCAAAAAGTCACTGCTATAGCTAGCATTATATATATATATATATATATGCATTTACACACATGTAGACATACATCTAAAATGTTACTTTGGCTGATATATAATATATAATTTCATTGCATCTTTAAGTTTGATTGTGTCTAAGATCAATGTTTATTAGCCCTACTCTTGATCCTTGTTTGTATATATCTCTTATTTCCTATCTCTGCTAACTTTAGTAAATTCTATTTCTGATCCTTATTATTGTGTTTGTGTATGTTTCTTATTTCCTATCCTTTTTAACTCTTCTACTTGCATTGTTATTACTTAACCTTCTCCTATTTATGGATCTCTCTTCTTCCCCCCCCATCCTTTTTCTCCCCCTCCATTCCATACCCATTAATCTGAATACCTTTCCCCACTTCCGTTAATCTAAGTACTCTCTTGTAATCCATTTTATTCTATTTTACTCTTTCCTTCTCTCTTTATCTCTTTCTCATTAATTTACACAATTTATTTCACTGCCATAAATCTACACACCCTTCTATACCCTACCTTATCCTATTCTCTCCCTCCTTATTTCTTCATACATTTTGGAGGGTACTATATACTTTATTGTCCATGTGTGTATATATATGTGTGTGTGTGTGTGTGTGTGTGTGTGTGTGTGTGGTGTGTGCGTACTTTTATGTAGGTAGGTATGTTTTGCTCCTTAATTAACTCATTCTGAATATAAGTTTTCTGAATTAGGGTCCTTCTCTTTTTTTTTGAACTATCCAATTAATGATGTCAATCTTAAACATATGATTTGCATTTTCATATATAATATATATGTGAGTCCATTGAAATTAATCTTTGATGTTAGCTCTTATGTTATATTTTCTATTGTATTCAAGTTTGGTTGAAACACAATCCTGAAAATCTATGAGTTCATAGAACAGCCTTTATTGTTGTTGTTCAGTGTTGCCTTTAGTTTTGCTGGATATAATATGTTTGTCTGCAAACCTAGTTCTAGGACCTGTGGTTTTTATTGTAGCTGTTAAGAAATCCTGTACAATTCTAATTATAGTGCCATCATATTTCAATTACTTTGTTTCTTGTAAAATTTTCACATTTACTTGGAGGTTTCAAAATTTAGCAATAGTGTTCCTATATGTTTTCCTTGTAAGAGCTCTTTAAGGTGGTGATTGGTGACTTTTTTCTGTTTCTATTACCCCTTTATAATAGAACTTCAGAATAATTTTCTTTATTTATTTCTCGTAACATTATGTCAAGGTTCTTTTTTATCTGATCACAATTTTCTAGTAATCCCAATTATTTTTATATTTCTTTTCTTGACCTTCTCTTTAGAGATGTTCTTTTTCTTATTTTGTTTTGTTTTGTTTTTTTGCTGAGGCAATTGAGGTTAAGCCAAGGTCACACAGCTAGGAAGTGTTTAAGCGTTTTAAGATCAAATTTGAACTCCAATCCTCCTGACTTTAAGGGCTGGTACTCTATCCACTGCACCACCTAGCTGTCCTGATATGTTCTTTTTCTTTAAGATGTTTTACTTTCTTTTCTATTTTTTTCTATTTTCTTTTGTTATTTCTTGGTCACTTATAAGCTTCACTAGTTTCCCCTTGCCCAATTCCAATTATCAAAGACTCATTTTCTTCTTTATAACTCTGCATCCCTTTTTCTGGTTGGTTGACTTTCTTTTCATAATTTTCTTGTATTTCTTCATGTTTTCTTAAGTTTTTTCTTCAATCACTCTCATTTGATTTTTAAATTCTCCCTTAGGTTTTTCTATAAATTCTTTCTGGGCAGGTAGCCATTTAATGTTACTCTTTGGGGTATGGGAAGCTTGTTTACTTCAATGTCCTCCTCTGAAGATGAATCCTTATTTTTCCTGTTCCCATAGTAAGTTTCTATGGTTGGGTTCTTTTTTATTTGACTGCTCATTTTTTTAAAAGAGAATTTAATAGTATAATCACCTTTAATTCTTGAGTTGGAAGATGGTGTCTAGCTTCACTTTACTTCTCTTCTCTGACATAGAGCCCAATACCAAATTTCTATCCTCCTGTAAGTGTTACAGCCAGCAGCTTCATTGAACCACTGCTTCTGAAATCACCAGGTGTGGAGGTTTCTTCTCACCCAGGGTGTCTCTGTAGCACAGCTGGGACTGGTATTCCTTATCAGAAGAGCTTCCCTCAGTCTTCCTGTACCCAAACTCTCAACTCTCCAGGCTGTCCAGGAAGTTAAAGAATCTATGGTTTGGTCTGAGGCTACTTTTGACCCTCACCTAGTTCCAGGGCTTCCTGCTACCAATTTTTGAGGAACTAGCCTGGAGATGTTTATATTTCACATACACTTCTTTGGTCTTCTCAGGTTGTTCCAGAAGGACCTTTGTTCTTCTCCAAGTGTTATTTATTTTTTACTGGTGTTTGGTCACACTGACCTGTGATTTTGTTTTGTTTAATAGGAGAAATCTGGAGAGCTTGGAATTTTCTGACCTACTCTGACACCTTCCCAGAATCCTCCAATATCTTTGCTTTTGGATTTATGTGGATAATTTGACTATATTTGGAAAAGTTCATTTATTCTTTTGCTTTATGATTTTTAATACAGTAGGCATTAGAGTTTGTCAAAAGCCTTTCTTAAAACATTTATTTATATAATCATTTAGTTTTAGTTATTATATTATTGACATGATTCAATTTGGATAGTCTTAAATTGACTTTTTAACTTCTACCTATTGTTTCCATTTCTCCTTCCAAGTCAAACAGAACAAATTTCTTCTTCTAGATTAAAGCTTTTTAGATAGTTAAAATCAATACCATGTTCTTCTCTGTTATATTCTCTCCAAGCTAATCCTTTCCAGATTCTTGAACTGATCTTCAAATAGCCTCAAACCTAAGCCTTTTACCATGCTTTGTTGATTTCTTTTGGACACCTCATCTTAGCAGGATCCTTCTCCTCCAATTTTTTTTGCTTACATTTGAATAAAACATGAAATATGTGTTCTAGGTAAAATTGGACTACACTTTCCCCTATCTGGATATCTTACCTTTCAACATAGCCTAATAGAATCCTTTTGGATTAACATAAAACTCAAATGATTCATACTGAGTTTGCAAGCCACAAAAATTTCTCATTCTTTACTACATGAGCTTCTATCTAGTTGTTCCTCTCTATTTTTATAGTGGGGAGTTGATTTTTTTAACTCAATTTTTATACTTTAGATATATGAAATTTAATTTCATTTTATCAGATTCAATTTAATATCCTTGCACATCAACATGATTTTGAAGACGAAATATCATCCAGCATATCAATTATGCCTTCCAGATTTGTGACAAATAAAAATTTTATTTGAATATTTACTAAATTTCATTCAAGAATTACATCTTTAATAGTGTTAAACTCACTGGATAGAGCAGATTTCTAGTGTCCCCCAGTAGAGACCTTTCAATTGTGGTTAAACCATTACTGACTAAATAATCCATTCTTTTCCTTTTGTGCCCAGATCAGAACCATATTTGCCATTGGCTAATCTGATTATAGCTCTTTAAAGTATCTCCTTATACCTTTCCTCAATCTTTTTTTTTTTTTACTCCAAATAATAATATATACTTCTTCTCTGAGTGTAAAATTCCACTCTGCAACCACTGATTTAGACAGCATAGAATTCTCTTTCCTACTAGGTACAAGGTATATACTTGATAGGGAAACTTTGACAATTGCCATCTATCACATGGAACTTAAAAGATTAGGAATTTACTTAATGCATTTATATTTCCTTGCCACCTCCATAAGAATATCTCTTAAACAAATTTTCCTGAATTCTTAAAATAATTTATGTTCTCCATCTGAACAAAAGATTCTTAATGTTTATTATCTATGGATATTATCTGGCCTCAGTAGTAATTGTGTGATCCTGAGCAGTCATGTAACTCTGTTTGCCTTAGTCTCCTGATCTGTAAAACAATCTGGAGAAGGAAATAGCAAACCACTTAAGTATTTGTGTCATATAAACTTTAAAATGTGGCCACAGACAGTTGTGAATGGATCTAACCATTCTGGAGAACAACTTAGAACTACGCTTAAAAAGTTATCAAACTGTGTATACCCTTTGATCCAGCAGTGTTACTCATATCCCAAAGAGATATTAAAAAAGGGAAAGGGACTTGTATGTGCAAAAATATTTGTGGCAGCCCTTTTCCTAGTGGCTAGAAACTGGAAATTGAATGGATGCCCATCAGTTGAAGAATGACTAAATTATGGTATATGAATGTTATGAAATATTATTGTTCTGTAACAAATGAATACAGGATGAATACAGAGAGGCTTGTAGAGACTTACATGAACTGATGCTAAGTGAAATGAGCAGAACCAGGAGATCATTATACACTTCAACAACAATACTATATGAGGATCAACTCTGATGGAAGTGACTATCTTCAGCAATGAGAGGATCCATTTCAGATCCAATTGATCAGTGATGAACAGAACCAGCTACATCCAGAGAAAGAACACTGGGAAATGAGTGTGAACTACTTGCATTTTTGTTTTTCTTCCCAAGTTATTTTTACCTTTCTAACTCCAATTTTTCTTATGCAACAAGAGAAATATATAATTATGTACACATATATTGTATTTTAGATATAATTTAACATGCTTAACATATATGAGACTGCTTGCCATCTAGGGGAGAGGGTGGAGGGAAAGAAGGGAAAAGTTGGAGATGTTATTGCAAAGGTCAATGTTGAAAAATTACCCATGCATATGTTCTGTCAATAAAAAGCTATAATAAAAACATAAAATACAATGGGGTTACAGAGAGTTGGGCATGACTGAAACAACTGACTCACTTTTTAAAAAAAAATTTGTTCCTTAGAAAACCAACCTCTAAGGCAGTATATATACTATATATATATATACTTCCCCAAGAGGCAATATATATACTTCCCCAAGAGGCAGTAAGCTAGTGCAAAAATTCTTAAACTATGAGTTATAACCCCATGTTGATGTGGGTTGTGAAGAAACTAGTCCTTTCAAATTGATTTATTCCTTTCTGATTCCCAACCCCTCCTAGCTGATGCATTACCAATTTAAGAAGCTAGGACCTTTGATTCACAAATCCTGGTCAAAAGCACCCCTTTGAATTCCAATAGGAGATCCAGGCTCTCCCAGCCCCCATCAGATCTGAGCCAACTTGGGACTCCACCCATGGCCCTTTTAGATAAATCTCTCATTATAAAAGAGTCCTCTCTTTGCAGAGGTTCCAAACATGCCAGCCTTATGCCTGGCATGCCAAGCGTCTCTGCCCAATGGAATAATATTTCAGGTGCCTCTTCTCTTTACTTAACACCTTTTACTAACTAGACTTTAACCTTACTTCTAATCTCCATAATAAACCTCTTTTATCAGTCTAGATTTTCAGGCCTTTAAATTCCTTTACAGGGGCCTCATTTAACTCCCTATCCTTGCACTGAATCCAAAAGTCCAAAAGGGTTGCAGGGAAGCTCTATTTGACTCCCTGTATCCCAAACTTGCCACAAGACCTCAATTTCTTTTGGGTACCCCAAATCTCTACCTCATCAATGTGAAGGTCACATAATTGAATATGATGGTCATACATTTATGATTTCTTATCAATAAATGTTTGATTTGTATGCCTATCTTATAAACCTATATGCCTGTGGTCATGTAAAAATTTCTTGGGTAAAAAATTTTAAGAAGCTTTGGGCTAAACTCAAAAGAACTCTGACTTTTGAATGACATAAAATCTGCATTTAAATTCTGCTTCTGGCATTCATTGGCTAAGTGACCATAAATCAAATCCAGCTTCAGACACTTTTAGCTATGTGACCCAGGAAAATCATTTAATCACTATCTACCTCAGTTTCCTTAATTTTAAAATACACATAATAACGCCTATCTCTCAATGGTTGTTGTAAAGATCAAATAATATATTGATAATGCAATTAGTTCAATATATGGAATACAGTAGACATTAAATAAATGCTTTTTTTCTTCCTTTCTTCTTCCCTACCACAGGCAAATCAAAACCTTCAAAAGCTTATAAAAAAGGGGAAAACTCATATCAAACCTCCCTTAAAAGATTGCTTTGAGAATCTGAGTAGATAAAATGCTTTGAAAACTTACAATCACTAAATAAATATCGGTGGTGATGATGATGGTAATGATAATGATGTCTTAAATGATTACATAAAATCATTTCCCTTTTTACAGGGAAGTAAATAAAAGTTAACTGGAAGGACAACTACAAAAATTTTCTCTAAGGCTCAGAACAGCTAATTCAGAGCTAGATTTTCATATTTGCTTCTGATTGCTTCTCATCCTAATTAAACCTTTTGGGTGAGTTGTATAATAAAATGCAGCCACCACCACAAACATTTATTAAGCATCTCAGAGGCACTGTATAACTTGCTGGAGATACAAAAGTAAGTTCAAGGTAGTTACATTTTATTGAGGGCAAAATGTATTTTAAAATAACTGAATGCAAGGAAATTTGGGGAGAAAGAATATACAAATAATTGTGAGAATCAGCATGGACTTTGGGAAAAAAAAGAAAACAATGGTAATAAGTTAGAAATAATTTTAAAAAGAGTTTTGAAAGGTTAGTTGTTAGGGGCAATGAGGCATTGTTCTCTCTGAGGAATGCCAACATAGTCTGTAAACCAGGTCAGCTGGGGGGTGGGGCAGGAAGTAAGAAGGGGCTTGGCTTCTAAGGCAGGAGGTTGTGTCTTGAAAGTGTTAAAGGAATTGCTAATAGGTTCCTTGTGGTGGGGAGAAGTGTGTCCTCTTGCTAGAATTCTTCTAGGATGCAGTGTTAAGTCTAGGTGTCTCCTTTCTGTGGCTCCACCTACAACTGAGTGGGCTGGGTATGGGGTAATCCAGGAAGAGAGGAAGCATAAATAGGCAGCTTTGAGTGGAACTGGGGACACACACATACTTACTCTTATACTCTCTTGCTCTTGCTTCCTACTACTCCCAGTGAGAGAATGACTAAATAAAGATAGGCTGTTTGCACCTCAAGATCAGAACATCTCCATATATATCCAGGTGGACTCTGAAGATTGGTGAGTATGGCCCTGGCAGCATGGGATACTGCTTCTAAGAATCAAATCAATAGCTTATTTGCAAATCCTTCATAGGCAAAATGGAATTTTGAGGGGAAAATGCCATATAGGAATTGAGAACAAAGAATTGGATACAGAGTCAGAAAGAAATGGCTTCTAATCGTGCTTTACATAATTACTATTTGTGTGATGTTGGGCAAGTCACTCAAATTCTCTGTGCCTTCTTATCTTTATTTGAAAAATAAACAGCTTCTTAGTTATTAGTATCTATATTGTGATCATGGAGGGCCTTTAGTAAAATAACATAATTTTAATGGGAGTATATGTCATCCATTCATCTATCAATCCACTCATTCTTCCTATAATATTGACATCTTTTCTTCCTTATGCATTTCTTTTCTTTTTTTTTCTGATCCATGTACTTTTAGTGCAGATTTTCATTCCTATATTTTTACTTCTGCTCTTTTCATCTGAATGAGCTGTCCATTTTCCCTGTTTACTGTCAGTCCTTACTCTAAATTCATACCTTAGCTTTATAATAAGTCCCTTCTTCTGGCTCACATGATCATCATGACATTTCTCCACTAAACTACTTTTTCCCTCTCTGCCTTCATTTCACTCATCAATAGTTAAGTGGAAAGTGCATTGCATTTAAAATCAGAAGACCTGGATCAAGTTGAAGTTTCTTTACTTCTTGCCTGTATGGACAAGTCAATGGAATCTCTTTGATAGTCTGTATAAAGAAAAGAATTAAAGAAAGAAGGAAATAAAATTTTATTAAATACTTCTTGGGGCTTTTAGGGGACACAATGAATAAGTAATAGGCTTGGAGTAAGGAAAATCTGGCCTCAAATACTTACAAACTGTGTTACCCTGGGCAAGTCATTTAATTCTGCCTTTGTTTCTTTGTTATAATGAGTTGAAGACGAACAAATCCCTCCGGTATCTTTGCCAAGAAAATCTAAATGGGATAACAAAGAGTAGAACAAGACTGAATACAACTGACCCAGAAACAATTGTAAGCACCTACTATTTGTTAATCAGTATACTAAGCACTTTATAAATAGTATCTCACATCATTCTGGGATGTAGATTCTATTTATATCCCATTTTATAATCTAGAGCCTAGACTTTAGATAATTTAAATTTTCCTGCTTAAAATCTATTTTTCCTAATCATACCTGCTATTTCTAGGTTAAATTCTAATGTCAAATCAGATGTAGCTTTCTCTTTTCTCATAAAAAAAGCAATTGGCCATTTAATTTTTAGAGGTGGTATGGAGCTTAGAGTAAACATAGTTATGAATAGCTCACCTTTACAGATCAGGAAATGGAAACTTAGAGAATTAATGTGATTTGACAAAATTTTTATAGGTTCTTTTCTTATTTTTTTGTTTGTTATTTTTTTGTTTTTGTTTTTGTTTTGTTTTGTTTTGTTTTAGAATGGTATACTGTGAAAAGATGGATGGACTTATTTAAGATTTAAGCTATTGATCATGCTTTATCTATAATAAAATGACACTTACTAATTCCTGACCTGATAAAGGGTGATTACATGTTTGCTAATATCTTTCTCTTCTTGAACACTGGTCTAACTAGGGATAAGACATGCTTTGCAACAAATACCTCTCATTTCCTACACTCTTAGATTGTCTACTCTGCCCCTTCCTCTTATATCAAATTGGCAATAAGAACTAAAATCATTCCTACTGGGTTATATAGAGAATGTCACTCTGCCAATTGCAAGGAGACCTGCTTCTTACCAGAGACCTTGCAGGAAAACATTGCTGAAAGTATTTCTGTACTCTAAGAAGGAACAAATTAAAAGTAACAATATTAAACTGTGTAAGAGTCATCAGCTGGCAAACTAATAAGTAATCTTTCAAGGATTACAATCTGCTTCCAGGCAGACAGGATGAAAAGAGATACTGTTGACATTTACAAAATCAGTTTGGTATGTTTGTCATAAGGGCTATTAGTCAAATCTGAGCTGTGGTGAATTGAATTAAGTCACAATTTTTGGGTACCTTAATGCTTTCCTTGACAGAGAAGGGTAATAAGGAATACTGAATTTCAAATACTCTAACCTTTCATGGCTTCAATGGGCAATACATTTACAGGTAAAACAGTATCAGGCAAAATTCACTTGGTTGTCATTAACCCTGATGGAAATATTTTGCTACTTTTGCCATAGAGTTGTTCACTCTAAATAGAAAACTTTGAGATTTTTAGTTCCATTAAAAGTAAAGGCTATTTTCTTCTAATGTTCCAATAAAGAATATTGTTCTCAAATGGCAATGGTGCCATAGGCTAAACATATTCAATAAATATTGATTTAGTGAAATTAAACAAACAGCAAATATGGTTCTTCTATTGGCACTTCCAAAACTCTGCTTTCAGGCCAGTAGAGAGAAATGTGGTATAATGGAGACAGTTTTGAAGTTGAGTTAAAGAATAAGAATAAATATGCTTTGTGTCTGAGACTCTATTTCCCTGTAAGTAAAATGGAGACAAAAATTTCTTCAGAAAGTTGTTGTGAGAAGAAATCTTTATGGACTTCAAAGCTCTATGTAACTTTGTATAATAAGAACTATCAATTAAATGTACTTCTAGCATCTGTGAGGGGGGAAAAAACCATCTGCTTTATGTAGGCTAGACTAGCTATTACTGAAAGACACAAGAGCACTAATTTAGAGATCTAATTATTTTAGAGAACTAGGATTTGAATCATTGGCTCTTGGTATGGAACATAAAAGCGCAAATCTATGGGAGAGTTGGATCCTTTCAGATTTATTGGAATCCCCATTGCTTTGTGCCCTTCTATCTGATTGGTCACAATATGTGTGGTGAAAGTTGAGGTGATGAGAAGTATCCATCCACCTGAATCTGTGATTGTGTCCTTTAAAAATAGCTTATTGTTAATCAGATTTTTGTTGACTTTTCTAATATGGGTCAAGAGACTACCAAGACATCATAATCCAGAATAGTTGTTTACTTCCAGGATCAATTTTCTTTCATTTTAAAATTCCCTTGTGGCCAAGAGCCCCTCAAAGCCTCTAGAATCATATGGATCTAGGTCCCACCAGGATTCTGATCTCCACTATAAGTCTTTTCCTGTTGGCTCAATGTTTAGTTTAGTTTAGTTCATGAAAATAAGTTTTCCCAAACATGGGTAATAGATTTCCCAAAAAGGCATATAGACATTCAATGTATAATATTTAAATATTGAATATGCAATCATCCTTATTTCAATTCAGACACAAAGAATTGTTGCATGTGGACACTTAAAAAGTATGAGGCACTTAATTAGACCATTAGGTTCATTGAACTTTTAAACATTGCATATTACCCACTCCTTGAAATGAAAAGACATTTTAGGGCCACTTAAAAAACAAAACAAAATTTAAAACATTTTCCAGTCACCTTCTACCTGCATTGCCTAAGTAGTGTCATGGAGGAAGGCAAGTTTCACATCTCCTGGTCTCCATAGCATGACTTTGTTCCTTTAGCTGTCTGGTACACCTCCAATTTTCACCCAACTGAAAGAAGTTGTTAACTGATTTTCAAACCCAGAAATTCAGAATCTCTTGGGAAACTATTGAATTTAGGATTGTCTATGAGATAACTCTTGTGACTAGAAATATCCATTCTTGGGTTCTCTAGCCCCTAACCTGTAGTAGGAAACAGAAAGGAAGAAGAACTGGAAAAAACATGGAAAGATTTAAAAGGTGAAATATTGTTCTCATATTACACAGTTTCCATTCAAAAACAAAAGAAGAATCTGACAATAGAAAGTTAATGTGGTGATAGAGAAGATCAACACCTAGAAGAGGATAATAATGCCAAAACATATATGGGCAATGACCCAAGGATAAACAAGAAGTGGTCTTGAGCACAGAAAGAACTCATGCAAGAGCTCAAAAAGGACCTTTAAAATTATGTAAGAAAGGGAGAAAAAACTGGAAAAACAAATGTGTAGTAAAAGAAAATTATGAAAAAAAATCAACAGTTAGAAAAAAGTAGGCGACTGATTAAAAAGGAGGTGCATTAATTCACTGAGGAAAAACCCAACTCCTTTTTTTTTTTTTTTTTTTTTTTTTTTTAATTTTTTATTTTATTTTATAATTATAACATTTTTTGATAGTACATATGCATGGGTAATTTTTTACAACATTATCCCTTGCACTTACTTCTATTCAGATTTTTTCCCTTCCTCCCCCAACCCCCTCCCCCTGATGGCAAGCAGTCTTATATATGTTAAATATATTACAGTATAATTTAGATACAATATATGTGTGTAGAACCGAATTTTTTGTTGCACAGGAAGAATTGGATTCAGAAGGTAAAAATAACAGTTTACATTCATTTCCCAGTCCTTTTCTGGATGTAGCTGGTTCTGTCCATCATTAATCAATTGGAATTGGATTAGCTCTTCTCTATGTTGAAGAAATCCACTTCCATCAGCATACATCCTCGTACAGTATCATTGTTGAAGTGTATAATGATCTTCTGGTTCTGCTCATTTCACTCAGCATCAGTTGATGTAAGTCTCTCCAAGCCTCTCTGTATTTCTCCTGTTGGTCATTTCTTATAGAACAGTAATATTCCATAACATTCATATACCATAGTTTACCCAACCATTCTCCAATTGATGGACATCCATTCATCTTCCAGCTTCTAGCCACTATGAAAAGGGCTGCCACAAACATTTTGGCACATACAGGACCCTTTCCCTTCTCTAGTAGTTCCTTGGGGTATAAGCCCAGTAGTAGTATGGCTGGGTCAAAGGGTATGCACATTTTGATAACTTTTTGGGCATAATTCCAGATTGCTCTCCAGAATGGTTGGATTCTTTCACAACTCCACCAACAATGCATCAGTGTCCCAGTTTTCCCACAGCCCCTCCAACATTGATCGTTATTTGTTCCTGTCATCTTAGCCAATCTGACAGGTGTGTAATGATACCTCAGAGTTGTCTTAATTTGCATTTCTCTGATCAATAGTGATTTGGAACACTCTTTCATATGAGTGGAAATAGTTTTAATTTCATCATCTGAAAATTGTCTGTTCATATCCTTTGACCATTTATCAATTGGAGAATGGCTTGATTTCTTATAAATTAAAGTCAATTCTCTGTATATTTTGGAGATGAGGCCTTTATCAGAACCTTTAACTGTAAAAATTTTTTCCCAATTTGTTACTTCCCTTCTAATCTTGTTTGCATTAGTTTTGTTTGTGCAGAAACTTTTTAATTTGGTGTAATCAAAATGTTCTATTTTGTGATCAATAATGGTCTCTAGTTCTCCCTTGGACACAAACTCCTTCCTCCTCCACAAGTCTGAGAGGTAAACCATCCCATGTTCCTCCAATTTATTTATGATTTCGTTCTTTATGCCTAAATCTTGGACCCATTTTGATCTAATCTTAGTATGTGGTGTTAAATGTGGGTCCATGCCTAGTTTCTGCCATACTAATTTCCAGTTTTCCCAGCAGTTTTTGTCAAATAATGAATTCTTATCCCAAAATTTGGGATCTTTGGGTTTGTCAAAGATTAGATTGCTATTTTTATTCACTATCTTGTCCTGTGAACCTAACCTATGCCACTGATCAACTAGTCTATTTCTTAGCCAATACCAAATGGTTTTGGTGACTGTTGCTTTATAATATAGCTTTAAATCAGGTACACTTAGACCACCTTCCTCTGACTTTTTTTTCATTAGTTCCCTTGCAATTCTCGACCTTTTATTCTTCCATATGAATTTTGTTGTTATTTTTTCTAGGTCATTAAAATAGTTTCTTGGGAGTCTGATTGGTATAGCACTAAATAAATAGATTAGTTTGGGGAGTATTGTCATCTTTATTATATTCGCTCGGCCTATCCAAGAACATTGAATGTCTTTCCAATTATTTAAATCTGACTTTATTTTTGTGGCAAGTGTTTTGTAATTTTGCTCATATAATTCCTGACTCTCCTTTGGTAGATATATTCCCAAATATTTGATACTATCGACTGTTATTTTGAATGGAATTTCTCTTTGTATCTCTTGCTGTTGGATTGTGTTGGTAATGTATAAAAATCCTGAGGATTTATGTGGATTTATTTTGTATCCTGCGACTTTGCTAAAATTCTGAATTATTTCTAATAGCTTTTTAGCAGAGTCTTTGGGGTTCTCTAAGTATACCATCATGTCATCTGCGAAAAGTGACAATTTGATTTCTTCATTTCCTACTCTAATTCCTTGGATCTCTTTCTCGGCTCTTATTGCCAAGGCTAGAGTTTCTAGTACTATATTGAATAGTAATGGTGATAGTGGGCAACCTTGTTTCACTCCTGATCTTACAGGGAAAGGTTCTAGTTTATCACCATTACATATGATGTTTACTGAAGGTTTTAAATATATGCTCCTTATTATTTTAAGGAATAGTCCATTTATTCCTATACTCTCAAGCGTTTTTAGTAGGAATGGATGTTGGATTTTATCAAATGCCTTTTCTGCATCTATTGAGATGATCATATGGTTTTTATTAATTTGATTATTAATATGGTCAATTATACTAATAGTTTTTCTAATATTAAACCATCCCTGCATTCCTGGTATAAATCCCACTTGGTCATAGTGTATTATCCTGGGGATGATTTTCTGAAGTCTATTTGCTAATATCTTATTTAAGATTTTAGCATCAATATTCATTAAGGAAATTGGTCTATAGTTTTCTTTCTCAGTTTTCGATCGACCTGGTTTAGGTATCAGTACCATGTCTGTGTCATAGAAGGAATTTGGTAGGACTCCTTCAATCCCTATTTTTTCAAATAGTTTACATAGCATTGGAGTTAGTTGTTCTTTAAATGTTTGGTAGAATTCACCTGTTAATCCATCTGGTCCTGGGGACTTTTTCTTAGGAAGTTGGTTAATAGCTTGGTCTATTTCTTTTTCTGAGATGGGACTATTTAAACTACTTACTTCTTCCTCTGTTAATCTGGGCAAGCTATATTTTTGAAGGTATTCTTCCATTTCATTTAAGTTATCGAATTTATCGGCATAAAGTTGAGCAAAGTAGCTCCTAACTATTGTTCTAATTTCCTCTTCATTAGTGGTGAGTTCACCCTTTTCATTTTCAAGACTATCAATTTGCTTTTTCTCTTTCCTTTTTTTAATCAGGTTTACTAAGGGTTTGTCTATTTTGTTGGTTTTTTCATAAAACCAACTCTTAGTTTTATTAATTAATTCAATAGTTTTTTTACTTTCAATTTTATTAATCTCACCTTTTATTTTTTGAATTTCAAGTTTTGTGTTTGTCTGGGGGTTTTTAATTTGTTCCTTTTCTAGCAATTTTAGTTGTAAACCCAATTCGTTGGCCCTCTCTTTCTCTATTTTATGCAGGTAGGCCTGTAGAGATATAAAACTTCCCCTAATTACTGTTTTGGCTGTATCCCACACATTTTGGTATGATGTCTCATTATTGTCATTTTCTTGGGTGAAGTTATTAATTATGTCTATGATTTGCTGTTTTACCCAATCATTCTTTAGTATAAGATTATTTAGTTTCCAATTATTTTTTGGTCTATTTTCCCCTGGCTTTTTATTAAATGTTATTTTGATTGCATTATGGTCTGAAAAGGATGCATTTACTATTTCTGCCTTACTGCATTTGATTTTGAGGTTTTTATGCCCTAGTATATGATCAATTTTTGTATAGGTTCCATGAACTGCTGAGAAGAAAGTATATTCCTTTCTGTCTCCATTTAGCTTTCGCCAAAGATCTATCATATCAAACTTTTCTAGTATTCTATTTACCTCTTTGACTTCTTTCTTATTTATTTTGTGGTTTGATTTATCTAATTCTGAGAGTGCAAGGTTGAGATCTCCCGCTATTATAGTTTTGCTATCTATTTCCTCTTGCAGCTCTCTTAATTTCTCTTTTAAGAATTTAGATGCTGCACCACTTGGTGCATACATGTTTAATATTGATACTGCTTCACTATTGATGCTTCCCTTTAGCAGGATATAATGCCCTTCCTTATCTCTTTTAATTAGATCAATTTTTGTTTTTGCTTGATCTGAGATGAGGATGGCTACTCCTGCTTTTTTGGTTTTGCCTGAAGCATAATAGATTCTGCTCCACCCTTTTACTTTTAGTTTGAATGTCTCATCCTGTTTCAGGTGTGTTTCCTGTAAACAACATATAGTAGGATTCTGACTTTTAATCCAGTCTGCTAACTGCTTCCTCTTTATGAGGCAGTTTGCCCCATTCACATTTATGGTTAGAAGGACTAATTCTATATTGCTTGCCATCCTATTAACCCCTGCTTATGCTTTTCCCCTTTCCTTCCCTTTTACCCTCCTATCCAGTATTAAACTGGTAAACACCACTTGCTTTTCACAGCCCTCCCTTTTTAGGATCCCTCCCCCACCTTAAAGATCCTCCCCTTATTTTACCCCTTTTCCTCGAAATTACTGTATTCCCTTCCCCTTAGCTTACTCCTTCCCTTTCACTTTTCAATGAAGTGGAAGAAGTTTCACCATAAATCGAATATGTCTATTGATACACGCTATGTTCATCTCCCTCCTTTCTTTCTCTCAGATATAATAGGTTACCTTTGCCTCTTCATGAGATGTAGTACCACCACTTTGTACTTTTTTATGATATAATCTCCTTTCCACCTCTATTTTCTAAGACAAATTGTACATATGTTCTTTACATATTGTTTTGACAGAAGTATAGTTCTCAAGGTTTCTTTTTACCTTTTTTAGAAGTCTCTTGAGTTCTGTATTTGAAGATCAAACCTCTTATGTAGGTCTGGTTTTTTCATCAAAAATAGATGGAATTCATTTATTTCGTTAAATGTCCATCTTCTTCCCTGGAAAACGATGCTCATTCTTGCTGGGTAAGTTATTCTTGGCTGCATACCAAGTTCCTTAGCCTTTCGGAATATCATGTTCCAGGCCCTGCGTTCTTTTAATGTGGACGCTGCTAGATCCTGTGTTATCCTTATTGTGGATCCTCCATATCTGAATTGTTTTTTTCTAGCAGCTTCCAATATCTTTTCCTTTGTCTGATGGTTCTTGAACTTGGCCACTATATTTCTTGGCGTTTTGATTTTAGGGTCCCTTTCAGTAGGTGATCGATGAATTTTCTCAATGTCTATTTTACCCTCTGTTTCCAAAACGTCTGGGCAGTTCTCTTTGATAATTTCCTCGAAAATGGTGTCCAAGCTCTTTTTTTCCTCCCATTTTTCAGGGAGTCCGATTATTCTCAAATTGTCTCTCCTGGATCTGTTTTCCAGGTCTGTTGTCTTTCTGGTAAGGTACTTGACAGTCTTTTCAATTGTCTCATTTCTCTGGTTTTGCTTGACTCCCTCTTGGTTTCTCCTTGAGTCATTCATTTCTACTTGTTCCAGTCTAATTTTCAATGATGTATTTTCTTCACTCACTTTTTTTATATCTCTTTGTAATTGTCCAATTGAGTTTTTATCTTCTATGGAATCTTTTTCCATTTTATCCATTTTATTTTTTAGAGAGCTGATTTCTTTTTCCAGCTCACTAATCCTGTTTTCCTTGGAGTTGTTTACCTTTTCCAGCTCACTAATCTTGTTTCTCAATGATTTGATTTCTTTATCCATTCTGTCTTTGAATGCATGGGATGACTTCTCCAGGCTCTCTTGCCAAGCTTCCCTTTCCTTTTCCCATTTCTCTTCCAGCTCTCTTGTGAGAGCCTTTTTGATTTCCTCTATGAGGTTCTTTTGTATTGAGGAGCAGCTTATATCCCTCCCAGGGGATACATCTGGGGACATTCTGTTCCTAGTCTCCTCAGCATTTGAAGTCTGCTCCCTCTCCACACAAAAGCTGTCAATGGTTAGAGCCCTTTTGAATTTTTTATTCATTTTGTCAGAATCAAAGAAAACAAACTGACAAGAGAAGCAATTGGTCTGTTTTGCGGGGGATAGGGCTGGATGGTATTAATGGGCTTCCTCTACAGACTGGGGATAGGGCAGCAGAGAGCCACTAACAGAACAGCAATGACTGTACTGAGTCTGCGCTCTGAGGCTCCGAGAACGCACCGAGTCAGTCCAGGTGGGGGTTGGGGGTGGCCGGGCTCTGAGAGACGCTGGCTTTCTGGGGTTTTAATCTTCACCTCCGGTGTTTACACCCTCTCTGCTGCTCCTGGCTTGCTGCCAAGACGGAGCATCCACACTGGGGCAAAAGCCCTTTCGCAGAAACTGCAGAGATCACACCCCTCCCCCTCCGGTCTGAGCTGTGTGAGCTGCCTGTCTTGCTCTGGCTGTCTGCCCTCAGTCTGCGCCCAGTCTGATTGACCCTCCCCCGAACAAACACAGACCTTTTCTGGCGACTTTCAAGGATGTCTTCTCTTGGTGATAATTTGTGGATTTCTTTCTGGGTCAAGCATTAAGTCAGAGGCTTGTCATGAAGTAAGTTCTGAGAGAAAGCGAGGAGCTCAAGCAGCTGTCTGCCTCCACGCCGCCATCTTAGCCGGAAGTCCTAAAACCCAACTCCTTAATGGGTACAATTGGCCAAATTGGAAAGGAAGTACAAAGACAAATTCTTAAAAGTCAGAATTGGGAAAGTGGAAGCTAATGACTCTATGAGGAATCAAGGATTTTCCGTCATATTAAAAGAATGAAAAAATAGAAGAAAATGTAAAATGCCTTATGGGAAAAAACAACATATGTGGAAAATAGGTCCAGGAGAAACATTGTAAGAATCACTGGTTTATGATTAAAAGGGAGATCTGGCCAGCAACTTTCAAAAAACAATCAAGCAAAACTACCCTAATATCTTAGAATCAGAAGGCAACATAGTCCTTGAAGGAATCCACCAATCACCTGTGGTAAAGGATCCCAAAATAAGGATTCCAAGGAATATTATAATCAAATCATGTAACTATCAAGTCAAGAAAAACCACTGTAAGGTGCACTAAGAAACAGTTTAAATATTGGGGTGCCACAATCAGAAATACACAAGACTTGGCAGGTACAACATTAAAGGATTTGAGGTTATGGAACATGATGTTCTGGAAGGCAGGAGAGCTAGGAGTATAATCAAGAATCACCTTCCTGTCAAAATTAAACTTAATTCTTCAAAGGAAAAAAAAGGTCATTGTGAAATAAAACAAGATCAAGCTTTCATAAGGAGATAAGATTTGAATTAAAACTTGATTTCCAAAATCAAGACCAAAAAGATGGCTAAAAAGAGAAAAAGAGAAGAGAAAACATAGGGAATTCAATGAAGCTGAACTGCTTACATCCTTACATGGGAAGAAGATAATTCTTAAAAACTGTACCACTAATAGTATAGTTAGAAGAAATGTACATACAAAGGTAACAGATATATGATGAATTTGTGGGAATAACAAAAAATAATAAAGGAATGAGAAAGGAATACACTGGATGCAGAAGGAAAAGAGAGGTTGAATGGGGTAAATTATTTCACATTAAGAAGCATCAAAGACCTAATACAGTAGTGAAGGGAAAATGGGAATCTAGGTAGTCAATGGGCAATGCCTGGATTATGATGTCTTGATAGTCTCTTGACCCATAGTAAAAAAAGTCAACAAATATCTGATTAACAATAAACTATTTTTAAAGGACACAATCACAGATTCAGGTGGATACTTTTCATCAACTCAACTTTCATCACACATATTGTGACCAATCAGATAGAAGGGCACAAGGCAATGGGGATTCCAACAATACTTTCATGAGTATTGACTCAACGAGGAGAATGATATACTATTAATTCAATATAGAAATTCACCTAACTTGACAAAGAAATAAGAGGGGAGGAGATTAAATAAAGTAGGGACTAAAGGAAAGAAGGCAGATCAGGTGTCATGATAGACAAAAGCAAAACTGGTGAAGAGGAAAAGGGATAAAGAAGAAAGAGGATAAAGTGGAGGAAATATAGCATGGAGGGAAATATACAAATAGTAATCATAACTGTAAATCATAACTGTGAATGTGAATGGGAGGGGATATTGAATGAAAAATAAATGGATAGCAGAATACAGCAAAAGCTAGAATTCTACAATTTGTTTTTTACAAGAAATACACTTAAAGCAGAGACATACAGAGTAAAGGTGAGATCTAGAGCAGAATGAATTATGCTTCAGGTGAAGGAAATAAAAGAGGGATACTAATTTATTGCAGGGAAAGCAAAAGCAAATATAAACCCAATTAAAAGAGACAAAAAAGGAAACTACAACTTGCTAAAAGTTACCAGAGACAATGAAGTAATGTCAATTCTATATCTATCTATCTATCTATCTATCTATCTATCTATCTATCTATCTATCTATCTATCTATCAAGACATATAGCATCCAAATTCTTAAAGAAGTTGTATGATCAAGTAATATATGGGAGAGTATTATGAAATATGAAAGATCATTTTAATTATATTAAATCAAAAGGCTTTTACATAAACAAAACCAGTGCAACTGAGATTGTTCTTTGATAAGACTTTTAAATGTTTCATGCAATTCATAGTAAGTATAAATAATGCTTCCATATTTATCATTTACATCCAAATTTTGTCATCACTTTTATGTATAAGTGTGTTTTGAGAGGGTTTGTGTGTTCATTTTGTTTTGATTTTTGATATCTTCCTAAGCAATCATACATTAACACATAGAGATAATTCTGTGTCTCTTTTGTATACATACGCTGGATTCTCTGAGTTTTCTCTTATTCTTTCTGCCTTTAGGAACCTCTCTTTTAGATTTTTCTTATTATGAAGTTGGTTTACACTTAGGTTTTCTCTCTTTAATTTTTGGGTCTTTCGGTTTTTCTCTTAAATTCCTTTTCACTCTACTATTATTTTCCTTCTCTCATGCTCAGGACTGCAGCACATATTTCTTCCAAGTTTTTTGGTATTGTTATGTTTCAGGGTAAAACATTTTGGCTTAAGTACTCGTTCAAATTTAACTTTTGGAGAAAAAATTGGCTCCATTAAGATTTAAAATGCCTTTTCCCTAAGGCAAAAAAAGTTATTTACTTCCATCAGTCTATGTACTTCTTCTATCCATCTTTCTTTGGAAAGGGAAAACCATTCCAATTTCTTCCCATTGTTTTATGCCTCTCGTGGTATGTTGAGTGTCAGTAAAAGATAAGGTTTAGTCACCATTATGGAAAGACTAAGAAAAGACCCCCAGAGTTGCATCTTGAGATATATAAATGTGTGTTCACTCTTCCAGGTGCATAATATGGGTTTGGAGATTCTAGTTAGGATGCCAAGTTTCTCAGTTCTCTAATATTTTAATGTTTTTTTAAACCTGGTATAACATATGTATCTTCTATCCTTATTGAGTTATGATTAAATCTTAATGATTTATTAATTCTTTATGAATTTTATTGTGAAAATATAATTCCATTCTGTCTCTCTTTCTGTGTCTCTCTGTTTACTATGTTGAAAATGTTTGCAGAAAACAACTGTTTCATTGTTCTCATGCTTACTGATTTAAAAAAAAATAAATTGACTATGTGGAACAAAATTTATCTTATCAAAGGATATAAATTCAGAGCTATAAAGAATCTTAGAGACCATTAAATTCAATCTCCTCATTTTACAGATGGGAAAACTTAGGCTGAGAGTAGCCAAGTGACATGCCCAGGATCACAGAGTTAACTAGTTTCGGAATCAAAAATTAAATTTGGTTCCTTCTTAAATTCTAGCACCTTATTCACTGTAATTAATTTTTACTCTCCACAGACAGATTGATTAATGAGCATTAATTGCCAAATTGCCAGACATTGTACTAGCACTAGGTTTGTAATTAAATAATGAGATAGTTCCTACTTCTATTGGCATACATTCTACTAGGGAGAGGAGACACAAGCCACATTCAAAGATAAGAATGTATAATATAAACACACAGTGATGGAGGGGCATTAAAAACTGAGGTAACATTCTCTAGAAGGAGGTCATCCTTGAAAGAAGGTAAAAATGAAAGGGAGAGCATTTTAGGAACAGTTGACAATATGCGACCAGGCAAAGGGTTGGCTAATGGAATGTATTAGGACAAATAAGTAGGTTGAGTTCATAGGGGCATTAAGTAAGTCAGACAAATTTTATAGCTAGGTCACAGCTAGTACAAAACAGTTCTGTACAAGTGGTAACATGTATTTGTTTGAAATATTTGAAATTATAATAATGTTAAATATGTTCATTGGTTCTAGTCCAATAGAAATAGTGCATTTGAATAATAGGATTACTTAATGGGATTTATCATTTATACTAATCAAAATCTGGCTATACTCACCCTAGAAATATTGGCTGGAGTCAGACTTATGAACACTTTTAAGAGCAAAGTGTCTCTTACTTTGCAAAGTCATATAAAACTATGAAAGATATTTATGTGTCTGTACTACAGTGGCTGCTGAGAAAATTATTTTTAAAGATCCACTGAGTATTAATATAGAGCACAATATGAAACACAGATAAATGTTTACTTTACATCTTCTCTTGTGTCATGTAAGATGTCCTACTTAAAGTCCAAATAAAATGAAGATTCAATGATGCAGTTCTCCAAATTCTTTTCTTAATAGATCACTTTGTAATAATTGTATGAGCCCAGAACATTTATGATATTTTTGATGCAACATATGTGTTGTTGTTTCAGTCTTTCTTGACTGTGACCCATTTGGGGATTTCTTGGCAAAGATATTAGACTGGTATGCCATTTCTTTCTCTAGTTCATTTTCTAGTTGAAAAATTGAGGCAATTAGGGACACACCAGGGTCATAGATAGTAAGTGTCTGAAGTCAAATTTGAACTCAAATACCTCCAAATCCAAGCTGGCCTCTTCTGTATTATGGTATCATCTAACTTCCTACTGTTCTACGCAGCTATGCATACCACTTAGATATAATCCATTCTAGTGAGAAAGAGATTGCATTTAATATCCATACTAGGAAAAATAAGTGAAAAATAAAGATGTTAAGGCTATGACAGCTAAATTTGGTAACATATTAAATTATCCAATGAAGAGGCACATATGAAATTCTGTGTTTTGCATGTAGTAAAAGCTGGTAGTATTACTGATGTAGGAAAAAGGTCACTGGACTTGGAATTGGATTGGAGTCTCAAATCTGCTTTTTATTGTCAAACAAAGAATAAGTAAGTTTATATTCTTTGCGCCTCAATTCACATATTTGTAAAATACAAATAATAATGATGCCAGCATTTGCTACTATATAGGGTAAAGATCAAGTGAAATGTTATGAAAGCAATCACAGACTCTTATATTTAGAGTTCAGAAGAACTTTAAAGGTTATCACTTTATATTGTGGAAACTAAAGCTGAGAGTTGTTTTCTAAAGTGATACAGGTAACAACTGATCAACTTGGTATTTATACCTAGGTACTCAGGCTTTAAAGTTTCAGCTTTACAGCTTGTGAAGTGCTCCATCAGCATCATCTATTGCTATTTTTCCACTTGTGGAAATCCTCTCCCACTCACAGAAGAAACTTAAGAAAAGTGGATGATCATGGCAAAGGAAAATTATTCTTGGTTGCCTCTGACAAATAGATAATGTCCCATAGATCTGCAATTACTTGGTTTCCTCCTTTTTGCAAATGTAGCTTAAGTGTCTCTCCCTAAAGATGATTTTTCTTCCAGGCAGAATGCAGTCATAGAAAAATATATCACATGATTTGCCAAGAGGAAAATAAGAATACCATGATGCAAAGGGAATGACAATTTAGAGAAGGTATGGGGAATTATTTGGAGGGATTTTTCACTAGATGGAAGGGTGTGGCTTGAACAGATGGATAGAAACCATCTGGGGCTAAAATCCCAGAAAAATGAAAAACAATTAGTGAATGTTTGAGCAGTAATGGCTCAGAAATGTGTGATAGACATTTATAAATGGGCCAATGTGAAAATTTTTTTAAAATTGCTGTTAAAAGGGTGAAAATAACACCTTGTACCATTTCTATTAAAAGGCAGCACCAAAAATGAATGATTAGGGCTGTTTTGCAAAGGCTGCCAGAATTGCTGTGATTGCATTATTGTATAGAGCCCATTAAAAAGCAAGAGGAATGGAGGCAAGAGGATAATTTGCAGAACCAAGTGATTTACTCTATACTGCAGTGGGAAATCTAGGGAAACTTTCCCAGGCACATAAGCTACTTAGTAATAGGGAGCAGCATTGTCCCAAAATGTGATTGTCCAATTGACTCAATTGTTTTAATTTGCATGATAGTTGATGATTTTTCCAGGTTGATATCTCAATATATCATTTAGTATCTTAAGTTAAACACAATAGAAAGATGTAGAACACTGAAAGACTTCCTTTTTCGGGGAGAAGGGCAGTATTCTGGACATGTGACTTTATCAGTTTGGAGAATTCCAAATATGGAGTTCTCTTTCCAGAAATGTACCTGAGTAACTCTATAATATGTAGTCTAAAATAATTCTCTGGGGCGCTGGGAGCTTAAATGAGTTGTACATGGGCACACAACTCATGTGTCGCAAGCTGTACTTACATTAAGATTTTTATTAATTGAATATTGGCTTTTGATCGATTACATAATAATACCTTTCTATATGAAGCCTAATGTGTTTTATTAACTATGTTTTTTTTTGTGCTTATGTAAAGACACAAGTTCAATTAAGACAATTTGCTATGGTAAATTCTTAATGATATATAATCCTGTAATTTAGGTCTAAAACTCTGCTTTTGTATATCTTATTTAGAAAGCCCATTATCCTTGGCATGGAAGAGGAGAGGAAGCTCCTTAAAGTCATTGTCAAACTGGATTAGAAATTTTACTTGGATTATGGATGAAAATTATTTATTTTTTCTTCCCCATCCACTTGAATGCTATCCGTGTTGTAGGGTAATCAATCATGTAATACTTGTCATTGTAAAAATTGACTGAGAAATACATCTTTCTAAAAGTCATGGTTGAAATTTAAAATGCCACACAATTTCTTTTAAAAAAATGTAACACCTTTACTCTACTGCAATTAGATTTATTCTGCAGGCTGTCAGCACTGAAGAATGGGTCACCATCAGAACTGTTATGTTAATGAGAAGTATTAAAATTCCTCATACCACTGGTGCACTTGAACAATTACATTGGATGTTTGTTTTCATTTTTGAGATATCAATATAGACAGTTCCATGATATATTTCTGGAATGATACATTTCTGGAAAGAGAACTCCATTTTGGGAATTCTCCAAACTGATAAAGTCACATGTCCAGAATACTGCCCTTCTCCCCGAAAAAGGAAGTCTTTCAGTGTTCTACATCTGTCTATTGTGTTTAGCTTAAGATACTAAATGATATATTGAGATATCAACCTGAAAAAAATCATCAACTATCATGCATGTCCCAAGATAGCATTCTTTTCTATCATAAGGGTCCTTAAATGGAAACTCTGAACCTAGCACCAGGCACCTTATATAACTGTTTGAAGGTCAATAGTTTGAGGCTTCATCCAACCAAGGAAAAAGAAATTAATTTCAAAATTACCTCTATAGATTTTTTAAACATAACATAAACATAGCATTTGGATATTAATCAACTCCAAACATATAGAATTAGCTATCTAGAAATTAGTGTCCTTGATCTTAGAATTATTAAATAATAATACTATGGGAGATTACAGGGCATGATGGATAACCCACTGATTTTGAGGTTAAGAAAAGCTGAGCTCTGTATTCTGATGGAAGTGGATATCTTCAACATAGAGAAGAGCTAATCCAATTCCAATTGATCAATGATGGACAGAATCAGCAATATCCAGAAAAGGAACACTGGGAAATGAGTGTAAACTGTGAGCATTGTTTTTTTGTTTTGTTTTGTTTTGTTTTGTTTGTTTTATTTTTCTTCCCAGATTATTTTTACCTTCTGAATACAGTCCTTCCTTTGCAACAACAACAACAACAACAACAACAACAACAACAACAACAACAACAATTCTTTACCTAACAAAGAAAAAAAAAAAGAAAGAAAGAAAAGAAAAGCTGAGCTCAAACTTGTCCTCAAACATTTACTAGTTATATGATCTTGGGCAAATCACTAAACTTCTGTTTTCCTCAACTGTAAAATGGTGATAGTGATAGCATCTATGTCTCAGGATTGTTATGAGGATCAAATGAGATAATATTTGTAAAGCACTTGGCAAATACTTGCCACAAAGGTGCAAAATTAGTTACATTATCATCATCACCATCATCATCATTACTACTTTGGCTTTAATTCATCCTTTTTTTAAATTGCTCTGGATGACTAATTACTAAGTGTGACCTCATATTTCTGCCATCTCCAAGAGATCCAGTCCAGGTCGGGATCTTTAAGTCCTCATCAGAAAGATTGGGACAGAACAGTAGTGATCTGTCTCTTCTGTAAATGTAACAAAATTGGCAATTCCTTTTTTTTCAATATTATATTTTCTTTTATCTTTTTATGTATCATGGTAGCATAGGAAGAACATTGTAGTTAAAGGACCTTTGTCCAAATCCTGATGTGCCTATTTACCAGAAGATTAAAGTCAACTGAATCAGTGTTCAATAATTTTAAGAACAAATTATTTGGGAAAAATCTGCTTACTTCACAAGAACATCTAGGGAAAATGGATGATATTTTTGTTAGCAATTATGTTTGAACTAACAGGATATAAATCTATACCACAAAACCACCTCCCATACACCACAATCAACACGAAGAAAATACATAAGATAAATATTAAAGGTGACATCACAGTAACATAAGATGATGCTAACATTAGATATCTTTCCTAACTATGGGTAGGAGGAAGATTGTCAAGCAAACAAGGAATAAAGGAAATTACAAAAGATAAATTCAGATTAATGGCTATGTTTTTACACAAAGCTTTTTGGTAATACCTCTATCACTGATGCCTCCTCTCTATTATCTTGTATTTATGATTTTGCATACTTTTACATTTTCAATTTATCCTTTATAAAATATATATTCTTTGAAGGCAGGGACTATTCCATTTATATATTTGTATACCCTATACTTAGCCAGAGCCTAGAACACAGTAGATACTTTAAAATGTTTCTTGATAAATTAGAAATATTGCTTACATGAAATTGAAGACTTTTTATATGAATAAAATCAATATGCTTAGGATGAGTGAGACACCATTTATTGGGAATAATTCTTTGCATCAAATTTCTTTAAAAAGGATCTGGCAGCTAAAATAAACAAATACATACATATACACACATATTCACACACATACATATATAGCAAAATGACAGATTATATCTTTCTATATTTATATGACAAAGAACTATTCAAAAGATTAATTGGTTGACTTTGACTCACTATTCTGGGCTTTAGTTTACTCATCTATAAGGTTATGAGAGGGTTAGACAAGATGATACACAATATAGGGTGTCCCCAAATTTTAAGCTATTAGAGCTTAAAATAGCACTAAAGCTTTTGGGAACCCTATATAAGGCCCATTGTCATTCTAAATTCTATGATTCCATAATCTTGTGTGCTATCTTTATAATTAGATTATAATGTTATTGAAAATAATATGTAGGGGCAGAGCCAAGATGGTGGAGAAGGCACATGCAACTTTCTAAGCTCCTCTCATACCCTCACAACCAATTGTTGAATTCAGCCTCAAAAATAGATCTTGATTGGTGAAATTCACAAAGATTAAAGGTATAAAGATTAACCAGCTGAAGATAATCTGGAGGACCTTCAGAGTAGGTTTGTCCTGAGGGGCAGGAAGAGACCAATGCAGGAAGGGAGATAGGAAAGACTGGCATCCTGAGTGGACCAGGAATGGTGGTAGCCTCTGTAGCTAGAAAAGTAGTGGAGACGACTCTGCCATAGGCTGACTGCTTTGCCTTGATTGATTGCAAGGCAGGAGACCAGCAGAGAGATTAGAGCCAGAGATACAGGGCACTCTAAAAGAGCCATAACCAAAAGGATCTGGCTGTGCCCACCCAAACTGGAGGTGACTCAGCATAGAGCAGCACAACTGTGCAACTGCATTCTGCAGCACAGTCACGGCAGCTGCAAATCTACATGGCAGGGAGGCTCAGCCCAGGGTAGCCTCTAATCTGTAGAGTGGAGGGCTGGGCCTAGGGCAGTAAAACTTCCCCAGTGGGACTGTGCTTCCCTGGGCAGAGCCACTTCCTGTGCTTTGTGGGACTATTCACTGGGCAACTGCTAATACCCTACAGCAGGCTTTGGCTTTGGATAGTGATACTTTCACTGCTCAGTTGTTTGTCTCAGGGCAGTTGATAACCCACACCGCAGGGTTCTTCCCAGGGTACCTCCACAGCTTGGCCTTATAGGCCTGAGTCATTCCTGTTGGGGAACTATTTCCCAGAGCACTCCTATGTTCTGGCCACTCTCGGTAGCCAATTGGCAGGCAATCCATACACTTATACCTGTTCTGCAGAGGAAGCTGGTAACCTCCTGCCCCTGAAGGAACAACCTACAGGCTTTAAAAAATGAGTAAAAAAGACTTCCGGACAAGATGGCAGCATGGAGGTAGACAGCTGCTTGATCTCCATGTTTTCTCTCAGAATTTACTTCTTGACAAGCCTCAGAATTAATGCTTGACCAGAAAAGAAACCCACAAATAATCACCAAGAGACAACATCCTTGAAATTTGCCAGAGAAGGTCTGTGTTTGCTCAGGGGAGGGTCGAACAGACTGGGTGCAGACTGAGGGCAGGCAAGCCAGAGCGAGACAGACAGCGTACACGGCTCAGAAAGGAAGGGGGAGGGGTACAATCTCTGCCATTTCTGCAAAAAGACTTTTACCCCAGTGTGGCTATTCCATCTTGTCAGCAAGCCAGGAGCAGCAGAGAGGGTGTAAACACCAGAGGTGAAGAATAAAACCTCATGAAGCTAGTGTCTCTCAGAACCCGGCCACCCCCAACCACCACTTAGAGTGACTCAGCTCGTTCTCAGAGCCTCAGAGTGCAGACTCAGCACAGCCATCGCTGTTCGTTAGTAGCTCTCTGCTGCCCTACCTCCAGTCTGTAGAGGAAGCCCATTAACACCATTCAGCCCCATCCCCCCCAAAAACAGACCAATTGATTCTCTTGTCGATTTGTTTTTTTCCATTCCACTCTTGACAAAATGAACAAAAAATTCAAAAGGGCTCTAACCATTGACAGCTTCTGCATGGAGAGAGAGCAGACATCAAATACTGAGGAGACTAACAACAGACTCTCCCCAGAGGAATCCGCTAAGGGGGATATGAGCTGCTCCTCAATACAAAAGAATCTCATAGAGGAAATCAAAAAGTTCTCACAAGAGAGTTTGAAGAAAAATGGGAAAAGGAAAGGGAAGCTTGGCAAGAGAGCCTGGAGAAGTCATCCAGAGTGGATAAAGAGATCAAATTATTGAGAAATAAAATTAGTGAATTAGAAAAGGCAAACAACTCCAAGGAAAACAGGATTAGTGAGCTGGAAAAAGTAAACAACTCCAAGAAAAACAAGATTAGTGAGCTGGATAAAGAAATCAGCTATATAAAAATAAAATGGATAAAATAGAAAAAAAATTCCATAGGAGATAAAAACACAATTGGACAATTACAAAAAGATATAAAAAAAGAGTGAAGAAAATACTTGATTGAAAATTAGACTCGAACAAGTAGAAATGAATGACTCAAGGAGAAACCAAGAGGTAGTCAAGCAAAACCAGAGAAATGAAACAATTGAAAAGAATGTCAAGTACCTTATTAGAAAGACAACAGACCTGGAAAACAGATACAGGAGAGACAATTTGAGAAAAATGTGAGGAAAAAAAGATCTTGGACACTATTTTCGAGGAAATTATCAAAGAGAACTGCCCAGACGTTTTGGAAAGAGAGGGTAAAATAGACATTGAAAAAATTCATCGATCACCTACTCAAAGGGACACTAAAATCAAAACTCCAAGAAATATAGTGGCCAAGTTCAAGAACGATCAGACAAAGGAAAAAATACTGGAAGCTGCTAGAAAAAAGCAATTCAGATATGGAGGAGCCACAATAAGGATAACCCAGGATCTAGCAGCATCCACATTAAAAGAACAAAGGGCCTGGAATATGATATTCTGAAAGGCTAAGGAACTTGGTATGCAGCCAAGAATAACTTACCCAGCAAAAATGAGCATCGTTTTTTAGGGAAGAAGATGGACATTTAATGAAATAAATGAATTCCATCTATTTTTGATGAAAAAAACAGACCTACATAAAATGTTTGATTTTCAAATATAGAACTCAAGAGATTTCTAAAAAGGTAAAAAGAAATCTTGAGAACTGTACTTCTGCCATAAAAATATGGAAATAACATATGTATAATTTCTCCTAGAAACTAGAGGTGGAAAGGAAATTATATCATAAAAAAGTGTAAAGTGGTGGTACTACATCTCATGAAGAGGAAAAGGTAACCTATTATATCTGAGAGAAAGAAAGGAGGGAGATGTTCTGCACAAACAAAACTAATGCAAACAAGATTAGAAGGGAAGTAACAAATTGGGATAATATTTTTACAGGTAAGGTTCTGATAAAGGCCTCATCTCCAAAATATACAGAGAATTGACTTTAATTTATAAGAAATCAAGCCATTCTCCAATTCATAAATGGTCAAAGGATATGAACAGACAATTTTCAGATGATGAAATTAAAACTATTTCCACTCATATGAAAGAGTGTTCCAAATCACTATTGATCAGAGAAATGCAAATTAAGACAACTCTGAGATATCATTACACACCCATCAGATTGGCTAAGATGACAGCAACAAATAATGATGAATGTTGGAGGGGCTGTGGGAAAACTGGGACACTGATGCATTGTTGGTGGAGTTGTGAAAGAATCCAACCATTCTGGAGAGCAATCTGGAATTATGCCCCAAAAGTTATCAAAATGTGCATACCCTTTGACCCAGCCATACTACTACTGGGCTTATATCCCAAGGAAATACTAAAGAAGGGAAAGGGACCTGTATGTGCCAAAATGTTTGTGGCAGCCCTTTTCATAGTGGCTAGAAGCTGGAAGATGAATGGATGTCCATCAATTGGAGAATGGTTGGGTAAATTATGGTATATGAATGTTATGGAATATCATTGTTGTGTAAGAAATGACCAACAGGAGAAATACATAGAGGCTTAGAGAGACTTACATCAACTGATGCTAAGTGAAACGACCAGAACCAGAAGATCATTATACACTTCAACAATGATACTGTATGAGGATGTATTCTGATGGAAGTGGATATCTTTAACATAGAG
This sequence comes from Sminthopsis crassicaudata, assembly GCF_048593235.1. Lineage (NCBI taxonomy): Eukaryota > Metazoa > Chordata > Mammalia > Dasyuromorphia > Dasyuridae > Sminthopsis > Sminthopsis crassicaudata. The sequence goes on along the minus strand of NC_133617.1, from coordinate 340,503,795 downwards.
AAGAGCTAATCCAATTCCAATTGATTAATGATGGACAGAATCAGCTACATCCAGAAAAAGAACACTGGGAAATGAGTGTAAACTGTTATTTTTACCTTCTGAATCCAATTCTTCCTGTGCAACAAGAAATTCGGTTCTACACACATATATTGTATCTAGAATATATGGTAATATATTTAACATGTATAAGACTTCCTGCCATCTGGGGGAGGGGGTTGGGGGAGGAAGGGAAAAAATCTGAACAGAAGTTAAGTGCAAGGGATAATGTTGTAAAAAATTACCCATGCATATGTACTGTCAAAAAAAAGTTATAATTATAAAATAAAATAAAAATTAAATTAAAAAAAGATATGTAAAAAAAAAAAAGAAAGGAGGGAGATGAACATAATGTGTATCAATAGACATATTCGATTTATGGTGAAACTTCTTCCACTTCATTGAAAAGTGAGAGGGAAGGAGTAAGCTACGGGGAAGGGAATACAGAAATTGTGAGGAAAAGGGGTAAAATAAGGGGAGTAATTTTAAGGTGGGGGATGGATAATAAAAAGGGAGGGCTGTGAAAAGCAAGTGGTGTTCACCAGTTTAATACTGGGTAAGGGGGTAAGAGGGAAGGAAAGGGGAAAAGCATAAGCAGGGGTTAATAGGATGGCAAGCAATATAGAATTAGTCCTTCTAACCATAAATGTGAATGGGGCAAATTGCCTCATAAAGAGGAAGCAGTTAGCAGACTGGATTAAAAGTCAGAATCCTACTATATGTTGTTTACAGGAAACATACCTGAAACAGGGTGATACATTCAAACTAAAAGTAAAAGAGTGGAACAGAATCTATTATGCTTCAGGCGAAGCCAAAAAAGCAGGAGTAGCCATCCTCATCTCAGATCAAGCAAAAACAAAAAAAGTCCTAATTAAAAGTTATAAGGAAGGGCATTATATCCTGCTAAATGGTAGCATCAATAATGAAGCAGTATCAATATTAAACATATACTCACCAAGTGGTGCAGCATCTAAATTCTTAAAAGAGAAATTAAGAGAGCTGCAAGAAGAAATAGACAGCAAAACTATAATAGTGGGAGATCTCAACCTTGCACTCTCAGAATTAGATAAATCAAACCACAAAATAAATAAGAAAGAAGTCAAAGAGGTAAATAGAATGATATGATAGATCTTTGTTGAAAGCTAAATGGAGACAGAAAGGAGTATACTTTCTTCTCAGCAGTTCATGGAACCTATATTTATTTGAACATATATTAGGACATAAAAACCTTAAAATCAAATGCAGTAAGGCAGAAATAGTAAATGCATCCTTTTCAGACAACAATACAATGAAAATTGCATTCAATAAAAAGCCAGGGGAAAATAGACCAAAAAATAATTAGAAACTAAATAATCTTATACTAAAAAATGATTGGGTAAAACAGCAAATCATAGACTTAATTAATAACTTCTCTGAAGAAAATGACAATAATGAGACATCATACCAAAATGTGTGGTATATAACCAAAGCAGTAATAAGGGGAAGTTTTATATCCCTACAGGTCTACTTGCATAAAATAGAGAAAGAGAGGGCCAACGAATTGGGCTTACAACTAAAATTACTAGAAAAGGAACAAATTAAAAACCCCCAGAGAAACACAAAACTTGAAATTCAAAAAATAAAAGGTGAGATTAATAAAATTGAAAATAAAAAAAAAAACTATTGAATTAATTAATAAAACTAAGAGTTGGTTTTATGAAAAAACCAACAAAATAGACAAACACTTAGTAAACCTGATTAAAAAAAGGAAAGAGAAAAAGCAAATTGATAGTCTTGAAAATGAAAAGGGAGAACTCACCACTAATGAAGAGGAAATTAGAGCAATAATTAGGAGCTCCTTTGCTCAACTTTATGCTAATCAATTCGATAACTTAAGTGAAATGGAAGAATACCTACAAAAATATAGCTTTGCCCAGATTAATAGAGGAAGAAGTAAGTAGTCTAAATAGTCCCATCTCAGAAAAAGAAATAGAACAAGCTATTAACCAACTTCCTAAGAAAAAATCCCCAGGACCAGATGGATTTACATGTGAATTCTCCCAAACATTTAAAGAACAACTAACTTCAATGCTATATAAACTATTTGAAAAAATAGGGATTGAAGGAGTCCTACCAAATTCCTTTTATGACCCAGACATGGTACTGATACCTAAACCAGGTCGATCGAAAACTGAGAAAGAAAATTATAGACCAATTTCCTTAATGAACATTGATGCTAAAATCTTAAATAACATATTAGCAAAAAGACTTCAGAAAATCATCCCCAGGATAAAACACTATGACCAAGTGGAATTTATACCAGGAATGCAGGGCTGGTTTAATATTAGGAAAAGTATTAGTATAATTGACCATATTAATAATCAAATTAATAAAAACCATATGATCAGCTCAATAGATGCAGAATAAGTATTTGATAAAATCCAACATCCATTCCTACTAAAAACGCTTGAGAGTATTGGAATTAATGGGCTATTCCTTAAAATAATAACGAGCATATATTTAAAAACTTCAGTAAACATCATATGTAATGGCGATAAACTAGAACCTTTCCCTGTAAGATCAGGAGTGAAACAAGGTTGCCCACTATCACCATTACTACTCAATATAGTACTAGAAACTCTAGCCTCGGCAATAAAAGCCGAGAAAGAGATTCAAGGAATTAGAGTAGGAAATGAGGAAAGCAAATTATCACTCTTTGCAGATGAGATGATGGTATACTTAGAGAACCCCAAAGACTCTGCTAAAAAGCTATTAGAAATAATTCAGAATTTTAGCAAAGTTGCAGGATACAAAATAAATCCACATAAATCCTCAGCATTTTTATACATTATCAACAAAATCCAACAGCAAGAGATACAAAGAGAAATTCCATTCAAAATAAAGGTCAATAGTATAAAATATTTGGGAATATATCTACCAAGGGAGAGTCAGGAATTATATGAGCAAAATTACAAAACACTTGCTACAAAAATAAAGTCAGATTTAAATAATTGGAAAGACATTCAGTGATCTTGGTTAGGCCAAGCGGATATAATTAAGATGACAATACTCCCTAAACCAATCTATTTATTTAGTGCTATACCAATCAGACTCCCACGAAACTTTTTTTTAATAACCTAGAAAAAATAACAACAGAATTCATATGGAACAACAAAAGGTCGTGAATTTCAAGGGAAGTAATGAAAAAAAATTAAATGAAGGTGGTCTAGCTGTACCTGATCTAGAACTGTATTATAAAGCAACAGTCACCAAAATCATTTGGTATTGCTTAAGAAATAGACTAATTGATCAGTGGCATAAGTTGGGTTCACAGGGCAAGATAGTGAATAAAAATAGCAATCGAGTGTTTGACAAACCCAAAGATCCCAAATTTTGGGATAAGAATTCATTATTTGACAAAAACTGCTGGGAAAACTGGAAATTAGTATGGCAGAAACTAAGCATGGACTCACATTTAACACCACATACTAAGATAAGATCAAAATGGGTCCAAGATTTAGGCATAAAGAATGAAATCATAAATAAATTGGAGAAACATGGGATGGTTTACCTCTCAGACTTGTGGAGGAGGAAAGAGTTTGTGTCCAAGGGAGAACTAGAAACCACTATTGCTCACAAAATAGAAAATTTTGATTACACCAAATTAAAAAGTTTCTGCACAAACAAAACTAATGCAAACAAGATTAGAAGGGAAGTAACAAATTGGGAAAACATTTTTACAGTTAAAGGTTCTGATAAAGGCCTCATCTCCAAAATATACAGAGAATTGACTTTAATTTATAAGAAATCAAGCCATTCTCCAATTGATAAATGGTCAAAGGATATGAACAGACAATTTTCAGATGATGAAACTAAAATTATTTCCACTCATATGAAAGAGAGTTCCAAATCACTATTGAGCAGAGAAATGCAAATTAAGACAACTCTGAGATATCATTACACTCCCATCAGATTGGCTAAGATGACAGCAACAAATAATGATGAATGTTGGAGGGGCTGTGGGAAAACTGGGACACTGATGCATTGTTGGTGGAGTTGTGAAAGAATCCAGCCATTCTGGAGAGTAATCTGGAATTATTCCCAAAAAGCTATCAAAATGTGCATATACTTTGACCCAGCAGTGCTACTCCTAGGCTTATATCCCAAGGAAATACTAAAGAAGGGAAATGTTTGTGGCAGCCCTTTTCATAGTGGCTTGAAACTGGAAAATTAATGGATGTCCATCAATTGGAGAATGGTTGGGTAAATTATGGTATATGAATGTTATGGAATATTATTGTTCTGTAAGAAATGACCAACTGGAGGAATATAGAGAGGCTTTAAGAGACTTATATCAACTGATGCTGTTTGAAACGAGCAGAACGAGGGTATCATTATACACTTCAACAATTATACTGTATGAAGATGTATTCTGATGGAAGTGGATATCTTCAACATAGAGAAGAGCGAATCCAATTCCAATTGATCAATGATGGACAGAATCAGCTACAGCTATCATCTCAGGAAGGGATAAGGAAAAAGAGGAAAAGAAAGCACTTCGAAGTTGAAATAATTAAAAAAAAACATTTAAAATTGCTTGTACATGTAAGTATTTTTTTTGAAAATTAAAGAATAAATCCATTTAATGAAGCTCTACATGACTTTTACATCACAAATTTTTTTCTCTCCCAAGACTGGGCATTCTATAATGAGATTTCATATTGCAAATATGGGTATGATCTTAAGCTAAGTAAGTCATTGTTTTCAAAAAAAAAATTTGTGCTCCCAAAAGGAACTTTGTAGCACTTTCTGTGAAAAGGGGAAGGTGATACTTATCCATTGGTACTTCATAGAGAATACATCTCTTCCATTTTTTTTCTTTTCTCCTTCCCCAGCTCTCTTTCTTTCTCCTCTCTTCCACTTCTTTTCCTACTTTTCTTTACTATTTGTTAGGAATTTTAAGGAGAGATCATTATACATAATATAATAATATAATATACTCATTAAATATAAGTGGACACAGTATTACATAATATCTACTTGGAAGGTTTATTTTTTGACCCCTACTTTTTCTCTGTAATCCTTATTACTTAAAAAATCCTCCTTAACTTGGGACCTATCTGAATTTGTGATGATTTGAACTAGATCTGGACCTGAAATTTATTTTTGTTCAGTTCTATGAAAAAAACAAACAAACCTTTGTTAAGCTGATGAAAACTGTAAATAAAATTGCAGATGTTAAAGACTAGGTACTTGAGAAGAAAATGTTTAAGTACATCAAAAGTGCTCATTTACATGCAAATCATTTCTTAGCTAATTATAACCAGCCTTAGCTGTTCATTAAAGAAGATTCCCCCTAAGGAAACTTATTAGGCAATGTTATTAGCTTAGTTAGGGTCACTGTGTACTCAAAAGCAATAAAGCTATATTTCTTTAAAAGCTATTTCTTAATTCTATCTTTACACTAATTCAGATTGCCCTTACCTAAAGTTATTCTGAATTAGTGAAGGTTTAAACTATTAGCTTGAGTTGTATAAATGAGGAAAGATATAAGAAATATTGGAGACATAGAGTTATTATATACAATATAGAGACTTGTGGGAACTTAATTAATGTCCCAAACATAGGACCAAATCAGGTTCAAGGGACTAAGTTTATGAAGAAAAAAAAAGAAACTAAATCTGGAAATGATATAATCCATTAATTATGATTTATATGAAGTAAAAGTAATTAGAAATCTGTCTGGAGATTATACTCACAATGGAAACCAACTATAAATAATGATTTATGACTATCCTTTAGAAGATGAATGGTGTGAGAAAGGCAACAAATATTCTTGATTTAAACTGACAAAAAAAGAGGAACAATTTTCTGAAGCAATAAATATTGAACTTTTTATAAGTTCGGCTACAAAATTTCACAGTTCCTAATAAATGAAAGAATGAGGGGATAGCTGATATGATCTAGAATGTTCTTCACACTTTGGGATTTTGAATTTAATAGTATTTACAGCAATCATAGGAAGGGTCCCATAGTTTCACATTCTAAAAGAAACAGTGACTTTGATATGTATTAGTTAGCCTTAAGAATGAAATTTTGATAACATAAAGAAGAATGAGATTCATGAGTACTGCTTGCTAAGGAAACTAATGTAAAAGCATGGAGACATCAACAAACTTAAATTATAGAGTCAGGTACAGGAGAAACCAGCAAGGAAAAATAACCTAATCTGAATATAAAACATGACATCATGTTCAGCATCAGAAACCCAAGCTCAGAAGGAAATGTAGAATAAAAATTATCATAAGGGAATTGAAACCCAACATTGTTACTCAAGTAATATCAATTCACTACATATTTTCACTGCATTCAAGTTTCTAGAACCACATGAAGAAATTTTCAATATAATGTTAGATTATTTGATACTGTGGCCTTAGGAGATAATACAAGCTTTTATTTTGTGTTAGGCACCTTTTTTTCCTATGTTCTCAAGCGATAAATACAAGGAAGCAAGATAATTCTTGTTGTCAAAGAACTTACATTCTACCGGGAAAATGATACATAAAAGAGCACTATAAAGTGAGGCTTAGGGGGATACATGCATTTGATATAGTATGTAATTAGTCAGAAAGTGATGTAGAAAGTTGGGTCCAGTCAAAATAAGGTGAAAGCTAATTGGTGACAGCCTTCATTGTTGTGGTGGTTTGAAAACAAGATCAATGGCTGTAGTGTAAGCAACACAATCAGGAAATGGCTAGAAAGTGAGGTGGGGTTCTATTTCATGGTAAGATAAATTCAAGCTTACTTATCAGATCAAGGGTAAGAGTTAAAGCTTTTGGTGGGAGTGAGGGTATAGATGAAGATTACAGCTGGACAGTAGGCAGCATGAGGTGAGATAACCAAGAAAATATAAATGTGACTGTTCACTCAAGAAATCTTCCTCTATAATTCTCACTCTTTTGGAGGATAGATAGGGTGTGTAAGAATCTGTTTCAAGTCCACAGAACTACTTATGAGTGCCATGTTCAAAGCACATTGTTGATGCATGTTGAAAAACAACTTATGTGGGGCAGAACCAAGATGGTGGAAAGTAGACATGTTTCTATGTGACCTCCTCTGAGATTCCATCAAATTAACAGCAGATTAAGCCTCTGAACTGGTTTTGGAGCACTAGAACCCACAAATATTTGGAGTACAACAAATTTACAGAAGAAGATACTTTCGAAGAATTTCAAAAATGTCTGTTTCAATTGGGCAGAGGGAGAGGCTGCTGAGGCTAGACATAGCACAGAGAGTCCAGGGCAAGGAGCTGGAGCAGGGAGCCAGGAGATTCAGGCACTGGGGAATCTACTGTGAGGCTCTTAAGCTATTCTTTCCTGATTACAGGCTGGTGTTTTAGTACATTTGCTGCGAGATACCCAAAAGCAAATATAAAATACAAATTGTGAGCCATTGAGTCCTGGAAGAACATGGGACTTAGCTGGACTTACCCAGCCCCAAAAGTCAGTGATCAGAACCACCCCAGAGTAAACTAAAGTGGCTGTTACCTCTTTGTCTTAAGAGCAGATCTCAACCTTAAAAAAGCGCAAACTAGCAAAAAGAACTCTGACCACCGAGAGCTTTTATAGAAAAAGAGAAAAACAGATCTCAAACCGTGAGAATCTTAAAGGCAAATCAACTTGGTCATCATTTCACAAGTCTCCCTTGGAAGAACTCAAAAAGGACCCTAAAAGATAGCTAGAAGAAAAATGGGGATAGGAAATGAGATATTTGCAAGGAGGTATGGAAAAAGAAAACCAAAAATTATCTGAAGAAAAGTCTTTAAAAAATAGACTTGATGATATGGAAAAAGCATACACTTCTTACAAAATATATATGAAAAAGAAAAACAAATTAAAAAACAAAATCTGTGAAATGGAAAAAATGCAATGAATAAAACACTTCATATAAAAGTTCAATTGGCCAAATGCAAAAGGAAATAAAAGAAACTAACTGAAGAAAACAATTCATTAAAAATTAAAATTGAATAAATGGAAGTGAGTGACTCAATAAGACTTCAAGACTCAAACAAAACCAAAAACAAAAGAAAATATAAAATACCTCATTGAAAAAACAACTGACCTGGAAAATAGATATGGAAGAGACAATCTAAGAATTATATGACTTCTTGAAAATCATGATAAAAAAAAAAAGTCAAGATATCATCTTTTGGAAAATCATCATGGAAAACTGTCCAGATGTCCTAGAACTACAGGGTAAACTAGCCATTGAAAGAATTCATTATTACCTCTTGAAAGAGACCCCAAAATGTAAATTGCAAGAAACATTGTAGCTAAATTTCTGAATTAGCAAAGGAGAAAAATTGCAAGCAGCCAGAAGCAAACAAATCAGATATCAAGGAGACACAAATAGTATTACCCAGGAACTAGCAGCTTCCACTTCAAAAGATTGAAGGACATGGTATCTGATATCCTGAATGTTAAAGGAATTTTGATTACACAGCCAAGAATCAATTATCCAGCAAAACTGAGCATCATCTTTCAGAGAAAATGATTATTCAGTGGAACAGGTAAATTTCATCTATTTTTGATGAAAAGACTAGAGCTGAATAGAAAAATATTATCTTCAAATAAAGAACTCAAGAGAAGCATAAAAACATTAAAAGGAAAGAAAAATATTTTCTTTTAAAAGTTAAAGAGCTTATATCCCAATATGAGAAGATATGTTTAATTCTTGAGATTTGTATCTCCGTTATGGATATATTCAGAAGGTGCAGGGATAATTTGATTTTATTGTGATAGTTAAAAAAAATCAAAGTAGGAAAGGTGATACTATCAAAAGGAAAGGAAAATGGAGTTAAAATAAGGTAAATTACATCTCAAGAGGAGGCAAAAAAGACCTATTGCAATTGAAAGAAAGAAGAGAGAGAAATGAGCATTATGCATATCTTACTCTCATGAGAGTTGGCTCAAAGAGAAAATATCAGACTCATTTAGCTTCACAGTGAAGCTTGTTTCAACTTATAGGGAAGTAGGAAAGGAAAGGAGAAAGGAAGGGTGGAGGGTAATTGAAGGGAGAACAGAACTAAAAGGGGAAAGGCCTAAGATAGGGGGAGGAGCCCCAAAAGGGGAAGGCTGTTTGAGGTAGGGGGTGATGAGTGACAAAAATATTGGAGAGGAGGGAAAGGGGAGAAAGGAAGAAAAAAATGTAACTGGCTTAAACAAGATGGCAGGAAATATAGATTTAGTAATTTTTTCTTTGAATGAAAATGAGATGAACTCTCCAATAGAATGGAAGCAGATAGCAAATTAGATTAAAAGCCAGAATCCTACAATTTGTTGTTTACATTTAAAGCAGAGTGTTACCTTTAGAACAAAGGTAACAGATTAGAGCAGAATGTATTTTGCTTGAGCTAAGTTAAAAAAAAAAAAAAAAGCAGGAGTAGAAATTCTGATCTCAGATCAAACAAAAGCAAAAAAGAGAGCTAATTAAAAGATAAGGAAGAAAACTATATCCTACTTAAAGGTACCATAGATAATAAAGCAATATCAATACTTAACATATATGCAGAAGTAATATAGCATCCAAATTCCTAGAGGCGAAGTTAAGGAAGCTGCAAGAAAAATTAGACAGTGGGACTTCTGGGGGAGGGGGGGCGCGGAGCCAAGATGGTGGAGAAGACACACATTTCTCTCTGACTTTCTCTACAAGCCTCACACTAATTACAAAATCCAGCCTCTGAATTAGGTCTGGACCAGCAGAACCAATAAATATTGGGAGTGCAACACATTATCAGCAGAAGATACCAGAGAAAGTCTATTTCAATTGGAAATAGGAGGGAGGAAGTCAGTGAAACTAGCTGAGTACAAATGTTAGTGCAGAAAGCACAGAGTCCCTGGGCATGCAGTCTCCATGTGGCAATGCAGATTCTCTGTAGTAGAGAATCTGTGGAAGGTAACAGACCAGAAAAGGTCTGTTTCAATCAGAAATGGGAAGGAGGCACCCAGCAAAACCAGCTGAATACAAACACCAGCACAGACAGCTCAGAATCTCAGGGTGGTGCAGTGGTGTAGTAGACCTTGCTTGGCAGAGAATCTACAGAAAGAAACAGAGCAGAAAAGTTCTGTTTCTATTAGAAATGGGAGGAAGACATCCTAACATAAACAGCTGACCACAAATGCCAGCACAGAGTACTAGAGTATTGCTGCCTCAGCCAGGGGTTGCAGACTCCATATGGCAGAGAATCTATGGGGAGGAATCTACAAGAATCTATAGCAGTATTAGCCACTCTGACCTGGTTGCAAGCCAATAGATCAGCAGAAAAGTTACAAAACATCCAAAACAAACACAAAATATCAATAGTGAACCCCAAAATGGCAGAATCTCATAGGATCACATATATCCAGCATTGGGAGTGAATCAGCGTTGACCCAGCACAGCTGCAACCACTTGGAAACCTCCTTAAAAAACAGAATTGTGAAATGGAAAAAAGTTCCATAGAACAAAACAACTCATTTAAAAATTCAATTGGACAAATACAAAAAAGTAGTTAAAAAAGGTAAATGAAGAAAACAATTCACTAAAAATCAGAATCAAACAAATGGAAATGAATGACTCAATGACACAAGAAGAATCAATTAAGTAAAACCAAAAAATTGAAAAAAAATTTTTTAAAAATGTGAAATACCTAACTGGAAAAATTACCAATCTAGAAAATAAATCCAGGAGAGACAATCTAAGGATTATTGGACTTGCTGAAATACAGGATGAAAAAAAGAGCCTAGAAACTATCTTGCAGGAAATCATCAGAGAGAACTGCCCAGATAGCATAGAAACAGTAGGTAAAATGACCATTGAAAGAATTAATCGAATGCCTCCTGAACTGTAAAATTAAAACCCCAAGGAATATCATGGCTGAATTTCAGAACTATCGGACCAACGGAAAAAGTACAAGTAGTCAGAAAGAAACAATTCAAATACTGAGAAGCCATAATAAGGATTACTCAGGACCTAGCAGCTTCCACTTTAAAGGATCAAGGCACTGGAATTCCAAAATGTGAAGGAACTTGCAATGCAGCCAAGAATAAATTACCCTACTAAACTGAACATTTTCTTTCAGGAAGGAAGATGGATATTTAATGAAACTGTTGAATTCCATTTATTTTTGATGAAAGACCAGAGCTAAACAAAAATTTTGACCTCCAAATATAGAACTCCAGAGAAGCATAAAAAGGTAAAAAAATAAAAAAAAAGTTTTGAGAATTGTATTTTTGTTATGGATATATATTAAGAGTACATGTATAATCTGATTATACTATTATAACATAAAAAGAAACGAGATGGAAAGGGCATTGTAAGAAAAAAAGAGGGAAAAGTAGAGGTAAAATGAGGGAAATTACATTATAGGAAGAGGCAAAGAAAATATATTATAATTGATGGAAAGAAGTGAGGGTGATGAATATTGTGTGAATCTTACTCTCATCATATTTGGCCCAAAGAAAGAATATTAGATATATTTGTTTTTACCGAGAAATATCTCTCATCTTATAGAAAAGTGTGAGGGGCAAAGGGGAAAAGGGAAGGGGTAAGTTAAGTAGAAGGGAAAAGAGAAATAGTAGAGGAAACGTATAAGAAAAAGGGAGGGTCTCTAACGGGGGAGGACTGCTTGAGGCAAGTACTGTTCATAAGTAAATACTGGGGAAGAGAGAAAAAAGAAAAGGAAAGAGAAAAGTATAATTTGGGGTTAACAAGATAGCAGGAAATATAGAATTAGTAGTTTTAACTGTAAATGTGAATGCACTTTCCCATAAAACTTAATTGGAGAGCAGACTGAATTAAAAGCCAGAATCCTACAATATGTTGTTTACAAGAAACACATTTAAAGCAGAGTGATACATACAAAGTAAAGGTAAAAGATGGAAGGAGAATCTATTATGTTTCAAGTGGAAAAAAAAAGTAGGGGTAGCCATCCTGATTTCAGGTCAAGCAAAAGCAAAAATTATTCTATTTAAAAGAGATAAAGTAGGAAGCTATATCTTGCTAATGGGTACCATGGATAATATTAAACATACATAAACCAAGTGGCATAGCATCTAAATTCCTAATGGACATGTTAAGCGAATAGCAAGAAGAAACAGACAGCAAAACTATAATTGTGGAAGATCTCAACCTTCCTCTCTCAGAACTAGATTAAATCAAACCACAAAATAACTTAGGAAAAATAACAACAAAACAACAAAATTCATCTGGAAGAACAAAAGATCAAGAATTTCAAAGGAAATAATGAAGGGAAAAGCAAATGAAGGTGGCCAGCTGTACCCTATCTAAAATTAAATTATAAAGTAGCAGTCATCAAAACCATTAGGTACTAGCTAAGAAATAGAGAATTTGATCAGTGGAATAGGTTAGGTTCACAGAACAAAATTGTCAATGGCTATAACAATCTAATATTTGACAAAGGCCCCACTTTTTTGGATATAAATGCATTATTTGACAAAAACTTCTGGGAAAATAGGAAACTAGTATGGCAGAAAGTAGGCATAGACCCACACCTAACACCATGTACCAAGGTAAGGTCAAAATGAGTTCATGACCTAGACATAAAGAATGATACTATTAACAAATTAGAAGAATATAGGATCATTTACTTCTCAGATTTGTGGAGGAAGAAGGGAATTGTTACCAAAGAAGAGCAAGAAGTCATTATTGATCACAAAATAGATAATTCTGACTCTCAATAAATCTTGCCCTCTCCATAAAACTAGGCTTCACTCACTTCCACTCCTGAGAATCTATATTAAGTTAAAAAGCTTTTGAACAAACAAAACTGATGCAGACAAGATTAGAAGGGAAGTAATAAAATGGAAAAAAAAAAAAAACATTTTTACATCCAAAGGATATGACTAAGGCTTGGTTTCTAAAATATATAGAGAACTAATTGAAATTTAAAATAGTTCAAGCTATTCTCCAATTGATAAATGGTCAAAAGATATGGACAGACAATTTTCAGATGAAGAAATTGTAACTATTTGTAGCCACATGAAAAGGTGCTCCAAATCATTATTCATCAGAGAAATACAAATTAAGACAACTCTGAGATACCACTACACACCTGTCAGATTGGCTAAGATTACAGGAAAAGATAATGATGAATTTTGGAAGTGATGTGGGAAAACTAGAACATTGATACAGTGTAGATGGAACTATGAACAGATCCAAACATACTGAAGAGCAATTTGGATCTATGCTCAAAAAGTTATCAAATTATGCATATCCTTAGATCCAGCAGTGTTTCTACTGGGTTTATATCCCAAAGAGATCTTAAAGGAGGGACAGGGACCCACATGTGCAAAAATATTTGTGAAACTTCTATTTTATAGTGGCAAGAAACAGGAAACTGGGTGGATGTGAATCCATTGGAGAATGGCTGAATAAATTATGGTACATGAATGCTATGGAATAATTTTATTCTGTAAGAAACAATCAGCAAGATTATTTCAGAGAGGCTTAAAGAGACCTACATGAACTGATACTAAATGAAATGAGCAGAACCAGGAGATCATCATACATAACAACAAGAAGAGTATATGATGGGTGTGTCTCTCTTCAATATTGAGATGATTCAAACCAATTCCTCTTGTGCAATTATGAAGAGAGTCATCTATACCCAGAGAGAGAACCATTGGAACAGTGTGGAAAACAATATAGCATTCTCATTCTGTTGTAATTTTCTTGGATTTTGTTTTCTTTCTCAGTTTTTTTTTTCTTCCTACTTGATCTGATTTTTCAGAAATATGTATAAATATTTTGGCTCCAACATGTATTTTAACATATTTAACATGTATTAGACTACCTGCCAGCTAGGGGATGGGGTAGGGGGAAGGAGAGGAAAATTGGGAACAAAAGGTTATGTAAGAATCAATGTTTGAAAAATTACCCATTCATGTGTTTTTGTTTTATTTTGTTTTTATTTTTTATTAAAGCTTTTTATTTACAAGGTATATGCATAGGTAATCTTTCAGCATTGACAACTCCAAAACTCTTTGTTCCAACCTTTCCCCTCCTTCTCCCCACCCCCCCCAGATGGCAGGCTGACCAATACATATTAAATATGTTAAAGCGTAAGTTAAATACAATATATGTATGTATGTCCAAACAGTTATTTTGCTGTACAAAAAGAATAGGACTTTGAAACAGTATACAACCACCCTGTGAAGGAAATCAAAATTTCTAACAGACAAAAATAGAGGGATTGGGAATTCTATGTAGTGGTTCATAGTGATCTCCCAGATTTCTTTCACTGGGTGTGGCTGGTTCAGTTCATTACTGCTCTATTGGAATTAATTTAGTTCATCTCATTGTTGAAGAGGGCTATATCCATCAGAATTGATCATCATATAGTATTGTTGTTGAAGTATACAAAGATCTCCTGGTCCTGCTCACTTCATTCAGCATCAGTTCATGCAAGTCTCTCCAGGCCTTTCTGAAATCATCTTGCTGTTCATTTCTTATAGAACAATAATAATGATAATATTCATATACGACAATTTATTCAGCCATTCTCCAATCGATGGGCATCCACTCAATTTCCAGTTTCTGGCCACTACAAAGAGGGCTGCCATAAACATTATTGCACATAAAGGTCCTTTGCCTTTCTTGAAAATCTATTTGGGATATAAGCTCAGTAGTAACACTGCTGGATCAAAGGATATGCACAGTTTGATAACTTTTTTTTAGCGCAGTTTCAAATTGTTCTCCAGAACGGTTGGATTTATTCACAATTCCACCAACAATGTATCAGTGTCCCAGTTTTCCCAATCCTCTCCAGTAGTCTGCATTATCTTTCCCTGTCATTCTAGCCAATCTAACAGGTGTGTAGTGGTATCTCAGATTTGTCTTAATTTGCATATCTCTGATTAATAATGACTTGGAGCATCTTTTCATATGGCTAGAAATAGTTTCAATTTCTTTGTCTGAGAATTTTCTGTTCATATCCTTTCACCATTAATCACTTGGAGAATGGCTTGATTTCTTATAAATTATAGCGAATTCTTTATACATTTTGGAAATGAGTCCTTTATCAAAACCTTTGACTGTAAATATATTTTCCCAGTTTATTGCTTGCTTCCCTTCTAATCTTGTCTACATTAGTTTTGTTTGTACAAAAACTTTTCTATTTGATAAAATCAAAATTTTCTATTTTCTGATCAATAATGATCTCTAGTTCTCCTATGTTCTTTAATTTATTTATAATCTCATTATTTATGCCTACATCATGAACCTATTTTAATAGTATTTTTATTACTTTCATAATTATAATATTTTTGATAGTACATATGCATGGGTAATTTTTTACAACATTATCCCTTGCACTCACTTCTGTTTCGAATTTTCCCCTCCTTCCCTCCACCCCCTCCCCTATATGGCAGGTAGTCACATACATGATAAATATATTATAGTATATCCTAGATACAATATATTTGTGCAGAACCAAATTTTTGTTGCACAGGAACAATTGGATTCAGAAGGTAGAAATAACTTGGGAAGAAAAACAAAAATGCAAACAATTTACACTCATTTCCCAGTGTTCCTTTTCTGTTTGTAGTTGATTCTGTCCATCTTTGATCAATTGGAACTGAATTATATCTGCTCTTTCTTGAAGATATCCAATTCCATCAGAATACATCTGCATACAGTATTGTTATTGAAGTGTATAATGATCTCCTGGTTCTGCTCATTTCACTCAGCATCAGTTCATGTCTCTCCAAGCTTCTATAATTTCATCCTGTTGCTCATTTCTTACAGAACAATAACATTCCATAACATTCATAAACCATAATTTACCCAACCATTCTCCAATCGATGGGCATCTATTCATTTTTCTGTTTCTCGCCACTACAAAGAGGACTGTTATAAACATTCTTGCATATACAGGTCTCTTGCCTTTCTTGAAAATCTCTTTGGGATATAAGCCCAGTAATAACACTGCTGGGTCAAAGGTTATGCACAGCTTGATAACTTTTGGGGCATAATTCCATATTGCTCTCCAGAATGCTTGGATTCTTTCACAACTCCACCAACAATGCATCAGTGTCCCAGTTTTCGGACATCCCCTCCAACATTCATCATTATTTTTTCCTGTCACCTTATCCAATCTGACAGGTGTGTAGTGGTATCTTAGGATTGTCTTAATTTGCATTTCAGTCATGAACCCATTTTGACCTTATCTTGGTGTATGGTGTTAAGTGTGGGTGAATGCCTATTTTCTGTCATACTAATTTCCAATTTTCCCAGCAATTTTTGTCAAACAGTGAGTTCTTATCCCAAACACTAGATAATGAAAGTTGTTGGTTGTTTTGCCCTATGAACCTAACCAATTCCACTGATTAACTAGTCTACTTCTTATCCAATACTCAATGCTTTTGGTAACTGCTGCTTTATAATATAATTTTGGATCTGGTATAGATAACCCACCTTCATTTGATTTTTTTTTTCATTAATTCCATTGAAATACTTGATCTTTTGTTTTTTCCATATGAACTTTATTGCTATTATTTCTAGGTCATTAAAAATAGTTTTTTGGGACTCTGGTATAGCGCTAAATAAATAGATTAGTTTAGGTAGTATTGTCATCTTTATCATATTTGTTTGCTCAAGCTAACAGCATTCAATAATTTTCCAATTGGTTAAATCTGACTGTATTTGTGTGGAAAGTGTTTTGTAGCTTTGCTCATATAGTTGCTGATTTTTCCTTGGCAGATATATTCCTAAATATTTTATATTATCCGTAGTTACTTTAAATGGAATCTCTCTTTGTAACTCTAACTGTTGGATTTTGTTAGTGATATATAGGAATGCTGATGTCTTATGTGGGTTTATTTTATATCCTGCAACTTTGCTAAAGATGTGGATTATATCTTCTTAATTTAAACTGAATTATTAACATTTTCCCATTACTTTCTTAAGTCTAGACAATCAATAAAAATATGAATACAATGTTGAAGATTATTGACTGATTAGCTGACAGAGCCTTAATTCACATACCATTGGAGTTAGTCATTTTTCTCCTTTAACTTTTTTTTTAAAGTTCTTTAGTTTTTAATTTTTTATTATAGCTTTTTATTTACAAGACATATGCATGGGTAATTTTTTAGGATTGACCATTGCAAAACCTTTTGTTTGGTGTGGATTATTTCTAATAGCTTTTTAGCAGAATCTCTAGGGTTCTCTAAGTATACCATCATATCATCAGAAAAGAGTGATTATTTGGTTTCTTAATTACCTACTTAAAGTACTTTAATTTCTTTTTCAACTCTTATTGCTGATGCTAGCATTTCTAATACAATATTGAACAATATTGATGATAGTGGGCAACCTTGTCTCACTCCTGATCTTACTGGCAATGGTTCCAGTTTAACCCCCTTATATATTATGCTTACAGACAGTTTTAAATATATGCTCCTGAATATTTTAAGGAAAAGTCCATTTATTCCTATACTTTGATGTGTTTTTATTTGGAATGGATTTTGGATTTTATCAAATGCTTTTTCTGCATCTATTGAGATGATCATATTTTTTAAAATTTAATTATTAATATGGTCAATTATACTAATAGTTTTCCTAATATTGAAACAGCCTTTCATTCCTGGTATAAATCTTATTTGGTCATAGTGTGTTATCCTGGGGATGATTTTCTGTAGTCTTTTTGCTACTTTCTTATTTAAGATTTTACTATCAATATCCATTAAGGAGATTGGTCTATAGTTTTCTTTCTCCATTTTTGACTTGCCTGGTTTAGGTATCAGTACCATGTCTGTGTCATAAAAGGAATTTAGTAGGACTCCTTCATTCCCTATTGTTCTTTAAATGTTTGCTAGAATTCACATGTAAATCCATTTGGTCCTGGGGATTTTTTCTTAGGGAGTTGATTAATAGCTTGTTCTATTTCTTTTTCTGAAATGGGATTATTTAAGCAATTTACTTCCTCCTCTGTTTATCTGGGAAGCCTACATTTTTGGAGGCAGTCATCCATTTCAGTTAGGTTATCAAATTTATTGGCATAAAGTTGGGCAAAGTAACTACTTATTATTGCTCTAATTTCATCTTCATTGGAGGAAAATTTTCCCTTTTTAATTTTTAAGACTAACAATTTGATTTTCCTCTTTCCTTTTTCTAATCAGATTTACCAAAGGTTTATCTATTTTATTAGTTTTGTCACAAAAAACTCTTATTTTTATTTATTATTTCAATAGTTTTTTTTTACTTTCAATATTATTAATTTGTCCTTTTAATTTTAGAATTTCAAATTTGGTATTTAATTGGGAGGTTTTTATTTAGTCTTTTTCTAGCTTTTTAAGTTGCAAGCCCAAGTCATTGATTTTCTCTTTCTCTATTTTATTCAAGTAAACCTGTAAATATATAAAATTTCCCCTTATTATTGCTTTGGCTGCATCCCACAACATTTGGCATGATGTCTCATCATTGTCATTATCTTTAGTGAAATTATTAATTGTGTCTATAGTTTGCTATTTGACCCAATCATTCTTTAAGATGAGATTGTTTAGTTTTCAATTATTTTTTGGTCCATTTACCCCTTTTTGTTGAATGTAGTTTTTATTGCATTGTGATATGAAAAGAAAGCATTTATGGTTTGTGCCTTCCTGCATTTAATTTTGAGGTCTTTATGTCCTAATTTCCAATTTTTGTATAGGTTCCATGAACTGCTGAGAAGAAAGTATATTCTCTTCTGTCTCCATTCAGTTTTCTCCAAAGGTCTATCATACCTAATTTTTCTAATATTTTATTTACCTCTTTAATTTCTTTCTTATTTGTTTTGTGCTTTGATTTATCTAATTCTGAGAGTGCAAAGTTTAGATCTCCCACTATTATTTTTGCTATCTATTTCTTCTTGCAATTCTCTTAACTTCTCCTTTAGGAAATTAGATGCTATTCCACTTGGTGCATATATGTGTAGTATTGTTATTGCTTTATTGTCTATGGTACAGTTTAGAAAAAATATCGTTTCCTTCCTTATCTCTTTTAATTAGATCAATTTTTGCTTTTGGTTGATCTGAGATAAGGATGGCTACCCCTGCTTTTTTTTTTTTTTTTTACTTCAGCTGAAGTATAATAGAATCTGCTCTAACCTTTTACCTTTACTCTGTATCTCCCTGTTCTAAATGTGTTTCCTGTAAACAACATATTGTAGGGTTCTGACTTTTGATCCAGTCTGCTTTCCACCTCCATTTTATGGGAGAGTTCATCACATTCACATTTATGGTTAAAATTAATAATTCTATATTTCCTGCCATCATATTATCCCCAGAATATGCTTTTTTTCCTTGCCCCCTCTTCCCCTCTTCCCCAGTATTAAACTTATGGGCCCCTCTTGAGTCACATAGCTCTCCTTCTTTAGGATCTTTCCTGCCTCCCTTTGAATCCCTTCCCATTTCTTGTATCCTTCCCTTATAATTCTTTTCCTTTTCCTCTCCCACTTTTTAATGAGGGGAGAGAAGATTCTATGTGAATGTCAATTATTTTTCTCTTTGAGCCAACTCTGAGGAAAGTAAGATTCACACAATGTTTCTCTCCCTCTCTAAATTTCCTGAGATATGATAGGTTTCCTTTGCCTCTTCATGGGATGTAGTTTCCCTCCTTTTATCTCCCCTTTTCCCTTTTTCTGACACTATCCCCTTTCCATTTCTATTTCCCTTTTTATGTTATATCAGTAAAATCAAATTGTACATGTGGACTTTGTGTATATCTGCAACAGAAATATAGTTCTCAATAGTTCCTTTTACTTTTTCTGCTTCTCTTGGTTGGAGATCAAACTTTTTGTTTAGATCTGTTATTTTCCTTAGAAATAAATGAAATTCATCTGTTTCATTAAATGGCCATCTTCTTCCTTGGAAGAAAATGCTCAGTTTAGCTGGGTAGTTTATTTTTGACTGCATTCCAAGTTCTTTTACTTTTGGAATATCAGATTCCAGGCCCTTTGATACTTTAATGAAGAGGCAGCTAGATCTTGAGTGACTCTTATTGTGACTCCTCAGTATTTAAATTGTCTTTTCCTGGCTGCTTGTAATATATTTTTCCTTAGTCTGAGAGTTCTGAAATTTGGCCACAATATTCCTTGTAGTTTTTATTTTAGGGTCTTTTTAAGAAGGTGTTTGATGAATTCTTTCAATGCCTGTTTTACTTTCTGGTTCTATTACCTCTGGCCAGTTCTCTTTGATGATTTCCATAAAATAGTATCTAGGATCCTTTTTTCATCATAATTTTCAGGAAATCCAATAATCCCCAGATTATCTCTCCTATATGTATTTTCTAGATGTCATTTTTTCCAAGTAGAGATTTAATAATTTTTTCTAATTTTTCATTTTTTTGGTTTTGATTGACTGATTCTTGATGTCTCAATACATCATTCATTTCTATTTGTTCTCTTCTGATTTTTAATGAGTAATTTTTTTCATTAGCTTTTAAAATTTCTTTTTATATATGTCCAATTGAGTTTTTAAATGAGTTGCTTTGCTCTGTGGAATTTTTTCCATTTCACTAATTGTTTTAAGTGAGTTATTTTCTTTTTCCAGTTCACAAATCCTACTTTCTTGGGAGTTCTTTATCTTTTCCAATTCACAAATCATACTTTCCTGTGAGTTCTTTAACTTTTCCAATTCATAAATTCTGTTTCCCTGCACTTCTTGGATGTTCTTTACCTTTTCCAGTTCACATTTCAGGAAGTTATTACTCTCTTGTATAGCTTCTCTTTCTTTTCTCCATTTTCTTCTAGCTCTCTTTTAAAATTTTTAATAGTCTCCTCTAGGAGAGATTTGTGTGATGGGAGCCAGGTTACTTCTGGAGACTCTTTGCTATTAGTCTCCTCTGGGTTGAAAACCTGCTCTCTTTCTGTATAGAAGCTATCAATTGTCCTTTTTGATTTTTTTTACTCTTTTTTTAGAGCCTATAAGGTCTGCCTTCATGGCAAGGAAGTTACCAGCTTCCTCTACAAAGCAGGGATAGGTGCCAATGGGCTGCAAAGAGCAGCAAGGTATGGGAGTGCTCTGAGAAAAGGTTCCCCACTGGAAGTGACTTAGGCCTGCACAGCCCAGCTGCGGAAGTGCCCAGTGAAGAACCCCACTGTGTGGATTAGCAACTGCCCTGGAGCTAGAGGCTGAGCAGCAAAATTGTCACTATCCCAAGCCAAAGCCAGCTGTGGGGCTGTGGGTGTTAGCAGTTGCCCAAGGAATAGTCCCACATCAGCACTGGAAGTGGCTCTGCCCAGGGAAGCAAAATCAAGCTGCAAAAGTTCTATTGCCCCAGGCCGAGCCCCTCACTGTGCAGATTAGAGGCTTCCCTGGGCTATGCCCCCCTTCTGTACAGATTAGTGACTGCCTGCTAGAGCCCTGTGCTGCAGATTGCCACTGCTCAGCTGTATTGTGGTCTGTGCTGTGTCATTTCTGGTTTTGGGTGGGTATAGCCATATCTTTTTAGGTTCTGGCATTTTTAGAGTATCCTCTACCTTTGGCTTTATTTTCTTTGCTGATGTACTGCTTTGTAATCAAGGCACAATAGTCAGCCTACAGCAGAGTCGGCTCTATAACTTTTCTAGTCACAGAGGTCACTCCTGCCCCTGGTCTGCTGGGGACCCTAGTTTCTCCTACCTCCCTGCTTGCTCTGATCTGCTGCAGCCTCTCAGGACAAACCTTTTTCTGGAGGTCTTACAGATTATCTTTAGATGGTAAATTGTGAAGCACTATTTTTTGAGAATGAATTTAATAAGTGGTTGTGAGGGCATGAGAGGAGCTTAGAAAGTCCTGTGTGCCTTTTCCACCATCTTGGCTCCACCCCCCTCCATGTTTATGTTTGGTAAATAAAAAGCTTTGAAAAAAAATGAAGAATGTATTTGAACCCACGTTTCCTGACTCTAACTAAGTTGAATATCTTATGCAATCCACCTTGCCACATTTTCTTTGATAACAACTTGCATTTATTTACTACTTCAAGATTTATTAGGAGATTTATATAGACTCTATTTTCTCTTTATTTTTGATCAACATGTATTACCTAGATAACTGTTTATATGATTTTAACACATACACACATACACACACACACACACATACACACAGCATTTTCATTCTTTGTGGTGGTGTTTGCTTGCATTTAGTTTTTTTTCTCAATTTTCTCCCTTTTAATTTTTTCTTTTGATTTAATTTGATCCACAAGATAATTGTATAAATATGCATCCATATATTGGATTTAACATATTTTTACCAAGTTTAACATATATTGTATTACTTGCCATCTAGGGAAGGGCATGGGGGAATGGCAGAGACAATCAGAACACAAGGTTTTGCAAGGGTTAATATTGAAAAATTTTTCATGCATATGTTGTGAAAATTAAAAAGCTTTAATAAAAAATAAAATGCAAGTTAATAAAAGAAAAATACCACATGTGAGAGAAGCATTGGTTCCATATATGTTGTACAACAGTAGGAGCCATGGTAGCTATATTAGTTTATCTATTACTTAGCAGAAAATGGACATATTGTATAAAGTGTTTTAATTGAACAAATTCACTAGTGTATCAAAGTAAATCAGCCTTGAACTCCAGTCAAGATCAATACTTTTGACCATAACTACGTATATCAAATCATAATGTATAGAAGGAGATTTAAGTTTTCCAGTGACATACCTTCAAAATCTCTATATACAACATAAATTACAAAATGGATCTATAACTTCAGTAGTTTCTTAAGTAAACAAAGTGTCAGACACATTGAATAAAACATAGCAGTAATAGCTGAATCAGACAAGGTGGCTACCCAGGGCATGTACAGAAATTCAGTAGCAGAAATCAGAGAATAATTAAAAAATGAAAACATGACTAGCTCAGCACTTTGCTTAAAATGGAAGTTCTCGAGGAACTGGAATCAAACAATGAGATTATGAGGGAGAGAATATGAGTGTAAGAAAGTTAGAAGATTAGTGAAGGACTCATCTTACAATGAGGTAAAATGATTTGATCAGGATGAAATGCCTAGTTAGCATTAGATCATCCTGACTCCAAGTTTAGTTCTCTGTATTCTGCATCAAATTTATTCTCACATTCTAGTGAGTATAAAGACAAAAATATATAGAGAGTAGTGGGGATAATTAACTAGAGCAAGGGTTCTCAACCCAGAATCTGTGAACTTGTTTTTAAAAATATTTTATTATTGCAATTCAATATAATTGCTTTCTTTTCAAATCTATTTTTTATTTAAAATATTCTGAGAACAGATCCATAGATTTCAGTAGACTGCTAAAAGAATCTATGACACAAGAAAGGTTAAAAACTGGCTTACAGTGTAGTGATAAAACTGAAATTTTATACTTGAAAAAGTGAAACTCAGAATGAGAATTGACCTATGCTGGTCTACCCTATGAGGCTGCCTAAAAGAGATTTACTCAACTTCATGAAAACTATTTGTGTAGAATGCCTCTTTCATCTTGAAATATTTTGCATGAATATTTTTACATACTTCCTATCTTTTGTTCTGTACTCATCCAAAATTGGAGTTCTCTCAATGAGTTCATTCCTATAGGGTACTCTATAGAGATTTTCCTTCCATTGTCCAGTTTAAATTTAAAAAAAAAATTTTCACAGTGCACACGGAATGTTTTATTTCTCTTTTCCACACAGAAAGAAGGGAAAAGCCTGAGAGTGTATCATTTGAGTGATAGAAGGTGTTTGTAGTTTTTTCTCCAACTTTGATCGTGCATTTTCCATTTATCTTGAATCCTAAGATAACTCAAGGCTAATGACCTTTCCTTTATAATCAGTCAATAAATATTTATTAAGAACCTCCTAGGAACAAGACACTGTACTAAGCACTGGAGATATAAATAAAAGAAAAGAAAAATAGTTGTGTCAACTTGTAATTTAATGGAAAATTCAATACCCAAAAGGAAACTGAAAAGAAGTGAGGATGGAGGTGAGAGGTCCAAGCATTTGGATGTAATGGAGAAATCCAAAGAAATACAATGCAAAATGAAGAGACGGTTGATCTGGGCATATTCTTTTATTGGGAGCTTTTAGAGGATCTCTTCATTCTACCTTCCAATCAGAGGGGTCCCACGGCAGAGCGTAATGAGAAGGTGTGAGCATCAAAGTTAATGGAGATAATTTTTATTCTGTAATACTGTATCCTAGGGTAAGCCAAAAATCCCCTCTGTACCTCAGTTTCATCATTTGCAAAATGAGTAGCTTTGATTAGTTGATTTCTTTGTTCCTTTCCTTCTAGATCTATGATTCCATAATTCCATGTCTATTTTACCTTAATGTCTTTGAAAGTTATGTAAAGTAAAGGAGAAAATTTAACTTTATCATATCCTTCATTTCTCATGTTATACAATATAAAATCTTAACTGAATTCTCTATGGGATGTCCCTTCTTAGTCTCCTTATACCCTGGTCAAAATCTGCAGAAAAGGGGTGGGGGGAGAAGAGTGGCTCTCTTCAAAATAATTAATTTTCTCCGTCTTTGCCTCACTCTCTACTGATACTTAATGATATTTTCATTTTAAAGGTATGGCTAGATGTTAAGTTTACAGAACCTTTCCATGAGATTCTTAGGTAACTTCCCTCACAAAGTTACTTGCATCAATATTAAGAAAATATGATGTGGGCGGAGCCAAGATGGCGGAGAAGATACACACGACTCTGTGAACATCCTTACTCCTCACAACCAATTAGATAAATCAGCCTCAAAAATAGCGCTGGACTGATAGATACCACAACGACTGGAAGCACGACTTACCAGCTGAATAGAATCTAGAGTTTCAACAGAAAAGGTCAGTTCCCAGGGGAGGAAGAAGAGAGGCCAGCACAGACAGTTGGGTGCTAGCACACTGCACTGATCACACTGGGGAGGACTCTGGGATCAGAGAAGTCACTGAGATAGAGGAATCTGACACAGGCTGTTAGCTCTTCTCTGCTTATAATACAGCAGTTCAGAAGAGAAATCTAAGCCACTTTAAAAATTCAAAGATAGATGAGATCTTCCCGGATCCTGGGGGTGACTCAGCAGATCTTAGCACTGTGGGTGTGGCCCCTAGCTTTCACCTGTGAGTACTTAAGAGAATGAGAAGTGGGCGGATATGGCCCAAGGTAACACATAGTTCCTGGCTCAGCTGGAGGCTGTGGAACTCAGCCCCGGAAGTCCCAGAGAAGCGGAACCATTGAAATAGGGACAGTGGTCTCTGGCAGATACTTCCAGTTTGAGTGCAGGGGCTTTTCATGGCACTGGCTGCTGACATCCACGCCCCACCGGGACGCATAGGCTGGGCTTTGTGTTGTCTTTACTGTTCAGTCTCAAACCTCATGGAAGCCACTAGAACACAGCACCCTCAAAGTACAGCAGTGCTGATCATCTCTGAGGCACTACCAGGGAGGGGGTGGGGAACTCTCTCCCAGAGCTCTCTCTTAGGTCAGGCAAAGGAGCCGCTGCATCCATCCCATCTGGGAGGAAGCTGGTAAAGAAATAAATAAATAATTTCCTGCCCCAGGAACAGACCCCAAAAGATTTTTTAAGTATGAGCAAAAAGCCAAGAAAAACTATAGATTCGTTCTACACAGAGAAAGAGCGGGTATCCAACCCTGAGGAAGTTAACAGCAGAGAGTCAATGGACAACAACCTAAAGGGGAACAATACCTGCCCCCCATCACATAACTCTCTTCTCGAAGAGACTATTAAAAAGCTAAGAGAGTTTGAAGAAAAATTGGGAAAGGAAAGTGAAGCTATGATAGAGAATAACAACGTCCTGAAATTGGAGTTGGAAAAAATAAAGAATTCACAGGAGATGCAGGGGAAAATATTTGTGAATTAGAAAAGGTTAAAAAATCACAGGAAAGTAGGATTTCTGAATTGGAAAAGATAAAAAAGTCTCAAGAAAATAGAATTTCTGAATCGGAAAAAGAAAATAATTCTCAAAAAAAATTAGGGAAATGGAAAAAAATTCAATAGAGCAAAATAATTCATTTAAAAACAAAATTGGGCATTTACAAAAAGAACTAAAAACTGTGAAAGAAGAAAATAACTACTTAAAAGTCAGGATGGAACAAATAGAAATGAATGATTCACAGAGAACCCAAGAATCAGTCAAACAAAACAAAAAACAAAAAAAAAAACAAAAAAAAAAAAGAAAAGAAAAGCTGGAGAATAATGTCAAATACTTACTGGGAAAATCTATAGACCTGGAAAATAGATCTAGGAGAGATAATCTGCAGATCATTGGACTTCCCGAAAACTATGACCAAAAAAAGAGCCTAGATTCTATTTTACAGGAATTTATCAAAGAGAACTGTCTAAAGATAATAGAAACAGAAGGGAAAGTAGATGTGGAAAGAATTCATCGAACTCCTTCTGAAATAGACCCTAAAAAAAGAACACCACAGAATATTGTGACTAAGCTGCAGAATTACCACACAAAGGAGAAAATCTTGCAAGCAGCTAGAAAAAAACAATATAAATACCAAGGTGCCAAAATAAGGGTCACTCAAGATCTGGCTGCCTCCACATTAAAGGATAGAAGGGCCCAGAACCTGATATTCCATAAGGCAAAAGATCAAGGACTGCAACCAAGAATGAACTACCCAGCTAAGTTTAACATCTTTTTCCATGGAAGAAGATGGTCATTCAATGAAATAGAGGAATTCTATATGTTTCTAAGAAAAAAAAACCAGCCTTAAACAAAAAATTTGATCTATATCCATAAGACTGAAGAGAAACAGAAAAAGGTACACAGAACCCTTGAGAACTATAACTCTGTTGTGGGTATATAAAAAGTACTCATGGATAATTTGATTTTACTGATATAAAAGAAAAAAGGGGGGTGTAGTAAAGGGAAGGAGGTCATTTCAGAAAAAGGGGAAGGAATGATAAAAAGAGGGAAACTACATCCCAGGAAGAGGCATAGAAAATACACCATATCTGAGGGAATTTAGTGAGAGGGAGAATCATTGTGTGAATCTTACTCTCATCAGAAGAGGCTCAAAGAGTAAATAATTGACATATTTGTTTTTCAGAGAATTTTCTCTCACCTCATTAAAAGGGGGGAGAGGAAAAGGGAAAAGGAAAAGGAGAATAAGTGAAGTGACTTGGAGGGAGGGGGAGGAATACTAAAAAAAGGGAGGGCTGCGTGTCACAAGGGGGTCTATAAATTAAATATCGGGATAGGGGATCAGGGGGGTCAAGGGAAAAAGCATAATCTGGGGATAATATGATGGCAGGAAATGCAGAATTAGTAATTTTCACTGTAAATGTGAATGGGATGAACACTCCCATCAAATGGAGACGGATAGCAGATTGGATCAAAAATCAGAACCCTACAATATGTTGTCTGCAGGAAACACACTTAAAGCAGGTAGATACATACAGAGTAAAGGTAAAAGGTTGGAACAGAGCCTATTATGCTTCAGGTAAAGCCAAAAAAGCAGGGGTAGCTATCCTTATCTCAGATCAAGCAAAAGCAGAAATTGATCTAGTTAAAAAAGATAAGGAAGGAAACTATATCCTGCTGAAAGGTAGAATAAATAATGAAGCCATATCAATACTAAACATATATGCACCAAGTGGTATAGCATCTAACTTTCTAAAGGAAAAGTTAAGAGAATTGCAAGAAGAAATAGACAGTAAAACTATAATAGTGGGAGATCTCAACCTTGCACTCTCAGATTTAGACAAATCAAACCTCAAAACAAATAAGAAAGAAATTTAAAAAGTAAATAGAACATTAGAAAAAACTAGGTATGATAGACCTTTGGAGAAAACTAAATGGCAATAGAAAGGAATATACTTTCTTCTCAGCAGTTCATGGATCCTATACATAAATAGACCATATATTAGGACATAAAGATCTCAAAATTAAATGTAGGAAGGCAGAAATAATAAATGCCTTCTTCTCAGATCACAATGCAATAAAAGCCACATTCAGTAAAAAGTTAGGGGTAAATAGACCAAAAAGTAATTGGAAAATGAACAATCTCATCTTAACGAATGACTGGGTGAAACAGCAAATTATAGAAACAATTAATAATTTCACCCAAGATAATGACAATGATGAGACATCATACGAAAATCTGTGGGATGCAGTTAAAGCAGTAATAAGGGGAAATTTTATATCTTTAGAGGCTTATTTGAAGAAAATAGAGAAAGAGAAAATTAACGAATTGGGACTGAAACTTAAAAAGCTAGAATAAGACCAAATTAAAACCCCCCAACCAAAAATTAAACTTGAAATACAAAAATTAAAAGGAGAAATTAATAATATTGAAAGTAAAAAAATTGAATTAATAAATAAAACCAAGAGTTGGTTTTATGAAAAAGCCAATAAAATAGATAAACCTTTGGTAAATTTGATCAAAAAAAAGAAAGAGGAAAATCAAATTGTTAGTCTTACAAATGAAAAGTGGGATCTTTCCACCAATAAAGAGGAAATTAGAGAAATAATAAGGAGTTACTTTGCCCAACTTTATGCCAATAAATTTGATAACTTAAGTGAAATGGATGACTTCCTCCAAAAATATCGGCTCCCTAGACTAACAGAGGAGATAAATTGCTTAAATAGTCCCATTTCAGAAAAAGAAATAGAACAAGCTATTAATCAACTCCCCAGGAAAAAATCCCCAGGGCCAGATGGATTCACATGTGAATTCTACCAAACATTTAAAGAACAATTAGCCCCAATGCTACATAAATTATTTGAAAAAATAGGGGATGAAGGAGTCCTACCAAACTCCTTTTATGACACAGACATGGTACTGATACCTAAACCAGGTCGATCAAAAACTGAGAAAGAAAAATATAGACCAATCTCCTTAATGAATATTGATGCTAAAATCTTAAATAAGATATTAGCAAAAAGACTTCAGAAAATCATCTCCAGGATAATACACTATGATCAAGTAGGATTTATTCCAGGAATGCAGGGCTGGTTTAATATTAGGAAAACTATTAATATAATTGACCATATTAATAATCAAATTAATAAAAACCATATGATCATCTCAATAGATGCAGAAAAAGCATTTGACAAAATCCAACATCCATTCCTGCTAAAAACTCTTGAGAGTATAGGAATAAATGGAGTATTCCTTAGAATAATCAGGAGCATATATTTAAGACCTTCAGTAAGCATAATATGCAATAGAAATAAACTGCAACCTTTCCCAGTAAGATCAGGAGTGAAACAAAGTTGCCCACTATCACCATTACTATTCAATATAGTACTAGAAACGCTAGCCTCGGCAATAAGAACCGAGAAAGAGATTCAAGGAATTAGAGTAGGAAATGAGGAAATCAAACTATCACTCTTTGCAGATGACATGATGGTATACTTAGAGAACCCCAAAGACTCTGCTAAAAAGCTATTAGAAATAATTCAGAATTTTAGCAAAGTGGCAGGATACAAAATAAATCCACATAAATCCTCAGCATTTTTATATATCACCAACAAAATGCAACAGCAAGAGATACAAAGAGAAATTCCATTTCAAACAAATGTTGAGAGTATAAAATATTTGGGAATCCATCTACCAAAGAAAAGTCAGGAATTATATGAGAAAAATTACAAAACACTTGCCACAAAAATAAAGTCAGATTTAAATAATTGGAAAGACATTCAGTGTTCTTGGATAGGCCGAGCGAATATAATAAAGATGGCAATACTCCCCAAACTAATCTATTTATTTAGTGCTATACCAATCAGACTCCCAAGAAACTATTTCAATGACCTAGAAAAAATAACAACAAAATTCATATGGAAGAATAAAAGATCGAGAATTGCAAGGGAACTAATGAAAAAAACCTCAGAGGAAGGTGGTCTAGGTGTACCTGATCTAAAGCTATATTATATAGCAGCAGTCACGAAAACCATTTGGTATTGGCTAAGAAATAGACCAGTTGATCAGTGGAACATATTAGATACAAAGGACAAAAAAGGGTACATCTATAACAATCTAATCTTTGACAAACCCAAAGATACCAACATTAGGGATAAAAATTCATTATTTGGAAAAAACTGTTGGGAAAACTGGAAATTAATATGGCAGAAATTAGATATGGATCCACACTTAACACCATATACCAAGATAAGATCAAAATGGGTCCATGATTGAGGCATAAAGAGTGAGATCATAAATAGATTAGAGGAACAGAGGATAGTCTACCTCTCAGACCTGTGGAGGAGGAAGGAATTTATGACCAGAGGAGAACTAGAGATCATTATTGATCACAAAATAGAAGATTTTGATTACATCAAACTAAAAAGTTTCTGTACAAACAATACTAATGCAAGCAAGATTAGAAGGGAAGTAACAAATTGGGAAAATATTTTTAAAAGCAAAGGTTCTGACAAAGACATTTTCAAAATATGTAGAGAACTGACCCTAATTTATAAGAAACCGAACCATTCTCCAATTGATAAATGGTCAAAGGATATGAACAGACAATTCTCAGATTATGAAATTGAAACTATATCCACTCATATGAAACAGTGTTCCAAATCACTACTGATCAGAGAAATGCAAATTAAGACAACTCTGAGATACCACTACACACCTGTCAGATTGGCTAAGATGACAGGAACAAATAATGATGAATGTTGGAGGGGATGTGGGAAAACTGGGACACTGATACATTGCTGGTGGAGTTGTGAAAGAATCCAGCCATTCTGGAGAGCAATTTGGAACTATGCCCAAAAAGTTATCAAACTGTGCATACCCTTTGACCCAGCAGTACTACTACTGGGCTTATATCCCAAAGAAACACTAAAGATCAGAAAGAGACCTGTATGTGCCAAAATGTTTGTGGCAGCTCTTTTTGTTGTAACTCGAAACTGGAAGATGAATGGATGTCCATCAGTTGGAAAATGGTTGGGTAAATTATGGTATATGAAGGTTATGGAATATTATTGCTCTGTAAAAAATGA
The DNA here is from genome assembly GCF_048593235.1 of Sminthopsis crassicaudata. Classification (NCBI taxonomy): domain Eukaryota; kingdom Metazoa; phylum Chordata; class Mammalia; order Dasyuromorphia; family Dasyuridae; genus Sminthopsis; species Sminthopsis crassicaudata. The sequence goes on along the minus strand of NC_133617.1, from coordinate 340,472,812 downwards.
CCAGCAGGAGGAATACAGAGTGGCTTGGAGAGACTTACATCAACTGATGCTGAGTGAAATGAACAGAACCAGAAGATCACTATACACTTCAACAACAATACTGTATGAGGATGTATTCTGATGGAAGTGGAAATCTTCAACATAAAGAAGAGCCAACTCACTTCCAGTTGATCAATGATGGACAGAGGTAGCTACACCCAGAGAAGGAACACTGGGAAGTGAATGTAAATTATTAGCACTAATATCTGTCTGCCCATGTTACATGTACCTTCAGAATCTAATGCTTATTGTGCAACAAGAGAATGGTATTTACACACATATATTGTATCTAGGTTATACTGTAACAAATGTAAAATGTATGAGATTGCCTGTCATCAAGGGGAGGGAGTAGAGGGAGGGAGGGAATAATGAGGGAAAATGAATACAAGGGATAATATTATAAAAAAATAATAAAAATAAAAATAAAAAAAGAAAATATGATGTGATCCATGGACAAAGATAACCCATAAACTCTTATGGTATTAATAGATTTATTTTGAGCACTAAGCAATTTTCATTTAGTCAAGCGAAAAAGAATAAGAAGAGGGCAGATTACTTCACTGTCTATTAAAAGAAAGTAAGTAAGTAATTACTAGAAAAGGTTACTGGAACTTTTGCAGCCAGAATGATGGTTACAGTAATTAACTCAATTTTACTTCTAGATTTGACACATCCATTGCTTGATGCCAGATTACCCAAGAAGTTTATTTTACTCTGTAAAGAGAGAGGCAGCCTAGAAGTGAAGATACAAAAAAAAAAGACTCATTCTGGACTACACAGGGAACTAAAAGTAAAACTAAACTCTCTTTAAAATTAAACTGTTTCTATTAGTAACAGAATTGAAATCATTATTTAATCCTGCTTCACTTTTAAAGAGATAAAAAATAATTTGTATGGTCCCAGAATTAATAAAATTCAGGGATGCAATCTGAACATAGGGTTTTTTTTTTAACTTCAAGCTCATCATTTTATTCAAAACACCATACTATTTTTCTTGCTAAAAGAAATAGTCTCTTTAATAGGAGACAAAGGTCCCATGGCAAGACCAGCAGTTCAGTGAAGTTTAGTTACTGGTGAGATAGAGCCAAGATGGTGAGGTAAAGGCAGAAACTCTCTATGCCTTACCCCAAACCTCTTAAAATTCCTTTAAAAATGACTCTAAACAAATTTTAGAACATCAGAACACACAGAAATATATAATAGACCATTTTCTAGTTGAAGATAATTTAGAACATCAGCAGAAGTCTGTGATTACAGGCTGGGAGTTAGCATAAAGCTTTGGTGTGGTTCACACAAGGACAGGCCGTGCCTCAGCCACAGGTCTGCATTATCAATAAAACAGTAACTAGCCTAGGAACCTCGGAATCAGTGGCAGTGCTGGTGACTTCTAGACCTCTCAGCCCAGGGACATTGAAGATGACTTGAAAGGTCATAGAAAAGGTCTGTGGCATCAGGATGGAAGCCCAGTATGAAGTTCCAATGAAGGAAGTGCCACATAGCCCCAGCCCCAGCAAAGCAGAATCAGCAGCAGCCTTCATGGTTTCTACACTTCTCAGTCTAGAGATATCAAAGAAAACTTGGAAGGTTGGCAGTAAAGGTTTGTCAGTAGGGTGAAAGAGTCTTAGGAAACCAGCATACTAAGAGTGGGTGTGGGCTGTGGCAGCCAGTGCCAGCTTCTAGAAGCCTTAGATCATAGGAGATGTCTTTCCTAATACTGAAGAAGGAGTCTGTTGCTTCAGTACATTAGATCTTTTTATTTTTATTTTTTTTCTAGCATACTAGTTCTTAAAGCTACAGTGGGGTGGGGATATTCCTAACAATGCCAAAGTGGAAACAGAGCCCTATTTTAACAAAAAATTAAAAGCTGAGTAATATGCTAAGAAAATGAGGAGACAATTGGAAAAAAAAGATTCTGACCATGGAAAGCTGGTATGGTAGCAAGGAAGATTGAAACATATCCTCAGAAGAAGATAACAAAACTCCTACAAAACTACAAAGCCTTTGAGAAAAATAAGACTTGGGCTCAAGCGATGGAATAAATCAAGAGGGATTTTGAAATTCATTAAAGAGAGTTGGAAAAATTAGAAAGATAATTTAGAATTAGTACAAAAGGGAATACAAAAAAAAGAGCTGATGATAAGAATGGCTTAAAAAGGAAAATTGAGAGCAATAATTAGGAGTTCTTTTGCCCAACTTTATGCCAATAAATTAGATAACTTAAATGAAATGGAAGAATACCTTCAAAAATATAGCTTGCTCAGATTAATAGAGAAAGAAGAAAATAGTCTAAACAGTCCCATTTTAAAAAAAAGAAATAAGACAAACTATTAACAAACTCCCTAAGAAAAAATCCCCAGCACCAGATGAATTTAGAAGTGAATTCTACCAAACATTTAAAAAACAATTAACTCCAATGCTATATAAACTATTTGAAAAAACAGGAATTGAAGGAGTCCTACCAAATTCCTTTTGTGATGCAGATATGGTACTGATACCTAAACCAGGAAGGATGAAAACAGAGAAAGAAAATTATAGACTAATCTCCGTAATGAATATTGATGCTAAAATCTTAAATAAAATATCAGCAAAAAGATTACAGAAAATCATCCCTAGGATAATACACTATGTCCAAGTAGGATTTATACCAGGATGCAGGGCTAGTTAAATATTAGGAAAACTATTAGTATAATTGACCATATTAATAACCAAATTAACAAAAACCATATGATCATCTCAATAGATGCAGAAAAAGCATTTGATAAAATCCAACATTCATTCATGATAAAAAACACTTGAGAGGATAGGAATAAATGGAGTTTTCCTTAAAATAGTTAAAAGCATATATTTAAAACCATCAGTAAGCATAATATCGAATGGGGAAAAACTGGAACCTTTCCCATTAATATCAGGAGTGAAACAAGGTTGCTCACTATCACCATTATTATTCAATATTGTATTAGAAATGCTAGCCTCAGCAATGAGTAGAGAAAGAGAGAGATTAAATGAATTAGAGGTAATGAGGAAACCAAACTATCAATCTTTGCAGATAATATGATGCTATACTTAGAGAATCCCAGAGATTCTACTAAAAAGCTATTAAAAATAATTCACGAGTTTAGCAAAGTTGCAGGATACAAAATAAATCCACATAAATCCTCAGCATTTTTATACATCACCAACAAAATCCAGCAGCAAGAGATACAAAGAGAAATTCCATTCCAGATAACTATTGATAGAATAAAATATTTGGGAATCTATCTACCAAAGGAAAGTCAAGAATTATATGAGCAAAATTGCAAAACATATTCCACACAAATAAAGGCAGATTTAAATAATTGGAAAAATATTGAGTGATCTTGGATAGGCTGAGTGAATATAATAAAGATGACAACATTCCCTAAACTAATCTATTTATTTAGTGGCATAATAATCAGACTACTAAGAAACTATTTTAATGACCTAGAAAAAATAACAACAAAATCCATATGGAAGAACAAAAGGTCGAGAATTTCAAGGGAATTAATGAAAAAAAAATTAAATGAAGGTGTGGCCTAGCTGTACCTGATGTAAAACTATATTATAAAGCAGCAGTCACCAAAACCATTTGGTATTGGCTAAGAAATAGATTAGTTGATCAGTGGAATAGGTTAAGTTCACATGACATAATAGCTAATAACTATAGCAATCTAGTGTTTGACAAATCCAAAGATAGCAAATTTTGGAATAAGAATTCATTATTTGACAAAAACTGCTGGGAAAACTGGAAATTAATATGGCATAAATTAGAGTGGACCCATATTTAACACCATATACCAAGATAAGATGAAAATGGATCCATGATTTAGGCATAAAAATGAGATCATAAATAAATTAGAGGAACATAGACTAGTTTACCTCTCAGACTTATGGAGGAGGAAGGAATTTGTGTCCAAAGAAGAACTAGAGATAATTATTGATTACAAAATAGAAAATTTTGTTTACACCAAATTATAAAGCCTTTGAACAAACAAAACTAATGCAAACAAAATTAGAAGGAAAGCAACAAACTAGGAAAACATTTTTACAATTAAAGGTTCTGATAAAGGCCTCATTTCCAAAATATATAGAGAATTGACTCTAATTTGTAAGAAATCAAGTCATTTTCCAACTGATAAATAGTCAAAGGATATGAACAGATAATTTTCATATGATGAAATTGAAACTATTTCCACTCAATTTAATCATTATTGATCAGAGAAATGCAAATTAAAACACTTCATACCTGTCAGATTGGCTAAGATGACAGGAAGAACTAATGATGAATTTGGAGGGGATGTGGAAAAACTGGGACATTGATGCATTGCTGGTGGAGTTGTGAACAAATCCAACCATTCTGGTGAGCAATCTGGTATTATGCCAAAAATTTTATCGAACTGTGCATGCCTTTTGATCCAGCAGTGCTACTACTGGGCTTATATCCGAAAGAAATGCTAACGAAGGTAAAGGGACCTGTATGTGCCAAAATGTTTGTGGCGGCCTTTTTTGTAGTGGCTAGAAACTGGAAAATGAATCAATGACCATCAATTGGAGAATGATTGGATAAATTGTGGTGTATGAATGTTATGGAATATTATTGTTCTGTAAGAAATGACTAACAGGATGAATACAGAGAAGCTTGGAGAGACCTACATGAACTGATGCTAAGTGAAATGAGCAGAACCAGGAGATCATTATACACTTGAACAACTATACTGAATGAGGATGCATTCTGATGGAAGTGGATATCTTCGACAAAGAGAAGATCTAATTCAGTTCCAGTTGATCAATGATGGACAGAGTCAGCAACACCCAGAAAAGGAACACTGGGAAATGAGTGTAAACTGCTTGCATTTTTGTTTTTCTTCCCAGATCATTTTTACCTTTTGACTCTAATTCTCCCTGTGCAATATTGTATCTAGGATGTACTATAACGTACTTAACATGAATAAGACTGCTTGCCATCCAGGGGAGGGGGTGGAGGGAAGGTAGGGAAAAGTCAGAACAGAAGTGAGTGCAAGGGATAATGTTATAAAAAAATTATCCAGGCATATGTTCAGTCAATAAAAAGTTATAATAAAAAATGAAAATAAATCCATACTAAAAAAAATTGGCCAAATGGAAAAGAATGCACAAAAACTCATTACAGAAAATAATTCTGGCTTTATAAGATATCAAGATACAGTAAAATAAAAAAAGTGAAATCTCATTGTAAAAACAACTGATCTGGAAAAATTGATCCAGGAGAAATAATTTAAAAATTATTGGTTTACTTGAAAACCATGATCAACAAAAGAGTACAGACATTATCTTTCAATAAATTTTCATGAAAAAAACTGTCTTGATATTCTAGAACTAGAGGGTAAAATAGAAATTGAAAGAATCCACTGAAATATTACCTCCTGAAAGAGATCACAAAATGAAAACTCCCAGAAATATTATAGCCAAATTTCAAAATTCTTTATCAAGGAAAAATATTGTGAGCATCCAGAAAGAAACAATTCAAGTATAGTGAAGCCACAGACAAAATACAACAAACACATCTGTTAAATAAGCAATGACTCAAAAACAAAGGAATGAATGGCTTTTCCTTAATATAGTTATTAGGTAGCACATAGAAGGTGCTTAATAAATGCTTGTTAATGTGATCTGTTATTTAATAGTGTCTTTCTAAACCAAGAGTTGACTTTATCTATAATGGAGATAAGCTGAAGGCTTTTCCCAACAGCATCAAAGGTAAAATAAAGATGTTCATTGTCAACAATACTACTTGACATAGTGGTAGAAATGCTAGCTAGAGAAATAAGACAAGAAAAAGAAGTTGATGAAACAAGAAAAGACAAAGAGGAAACAAAATTATTGCTTTTTGTAGATGATGTAGTGGTTTAATTTGAGAATTCTACAGAGGCAACTAAAATAGATAGGAACAGTGAAGGTTATAAAATAAATCTACATAAATCATAAGCATTTTTGTATATTAGAAATAAAACACAAATGAAGGGAAAATTTATTTTAAATAAATGCAAAATATATAGAGTATATACCTATCAAGATACATACAGGAAACATATAAATATAGCTATAAATCCATCTTAATAATGGCTAGGAGGGTAGTTGATAGGGTAAATGATATTTATCCTAATATGATAAAATATTAACTAAATAAAATACTAATCAAATAACCTACTTATTCTGTGCCATGACAATCAATATCAATCATAAATATAAAAATATTTCATGTTGTTGTGAGAGACAGAGACAGAGACTGACAGAGATAGAGAAACAGAGATAGAAACTGAGACAGAGACAGAGAGACAGAAGGAGAGGGAAAGAGAGAGATCAGAAAACAAGATTATGTGTATACCATAGAGAGTTAACAAATACAGTAGCTTTTTTTATGGTGGGAAACTGGAAACTAAAGAGATCCCATTATATTGGGAAATGGCTAAAAATTATGGTTTATTAATATAACAATATACTATTGTCCTATAAGAACTTAAAAACTTAATAATTTCAGAGAAATCTTGGAAAATGTTTGAATCTATGTAGAATGAACAAAATAGGGGGGAAAATCAATATACAACTAAATAGTTTTGAAAATCCTAAAAACTCTCATCATTGCAATGACAAACCATGATTCCAGAGGAATGATGATGAAGAATGGTACTTGACAGAGGAGAATATGCATATGTTTTATTCAAAACAGACATTAATGGGACTAGTAATATGACAATTTGTTTGACTCTATATATACACATACATACATACACACACACACATACATATATTTACTATAGGTGACTTTTTGTTCTTCTAAAATGTATTTTGTTATTGGAAAATGATAATTTTTGGTGATTTTATTGGGATGGCAATGGGTATAAAATTAGTTTAGGTAAAAATATTATTTTATTATATTGGTCCTGCTTACTTATTAATAATTAATATTTCTCCAATTATTTAAATCTGATTTAATTTGGACGAAAAGTTTTTTTTTTTTACATAATTTTGTTTGAATGATTCCTTGACTTATTTTATTAGGAGTAGACACAGGTATTTTATGCTGTCTAGAATTATTTTAAATGTAGTTTCTCTTACTGTTTCTTCTTATAGGGTTTTGTTTTTGATATATGGGCAACCTAATGATTTATGTGGATTTACTTTATATACTGCTACTTTGCTAAAATTTGGGGAATAACAATGTATTGATGGAATACTATTGTATTATTTTTAAAAACTATTTTGTGAGAGTTTGCCTTGTGTGCAAAAAAATTTATTTTATGGAGAGCCCATCAGAATTGTGCTCTCTTCAGTAGAGTTGGAATGCTTAGAAGTTTAGTTTAAGAAAGGATCTCACTGTCTCTTATCCTTCCAGGTAATCTTCAGAATCTTCCTAAGATAATTCAAATAGAAATGATTCTGTTTCTGATCATAGCATTGGTATATTGTTCAGATTTCACAGGCATATAACAATGAATTTAGTACAATGACTCAGTAGACCTTAAGTTTGGTAGTTAATCTAATTCTTCTTTTCTTCCATACTTTACTTAAGAACCTCCCAAATATTGAGCTACATCTGGCAATATGTATATCAATTTCACTTATCAATGTGGACATCCCTGGAAACTATACTGCCAAAGTAAGTGAATTTAACCACAGCATTCAAAGATTTAACATTTACTATATCTGATGGTCCCACATATGGATGGTATGATGCCAGCTTATGGAGGACCCTGTTTTTTTGGAATTAATTGTTAGGCCAAAATTACCACAAACATGAGGACAAAAATGGAATCAAAATCAGATGCTACACTGATAGTAAATTCTTCAACTTGAAAAGGCTATCAGCTAAAATCAAAGTAAAGAGAATGTTGGTGCATGATTTTTGATTTGCATATGATTGTACAATCAATCCAGCCTCCAAAGCAGAGATGTAGCAAAGTTTGGATCAATTCTCTGCTGCTTGTGCTAATTTTTGCCTAACGATTAAGTAGACCAAAATGTATACAAACCAAAGAGAATACAGAGGGAAAGTGAAATATGTAAAAACACAAAAAAGGAGGGAAGGGACTATGTTGTAAAGAATTTTAATGATAGAAAAGTTTATACTTAATCCTAGAAATAATTTAAAAATATATTTATTAAGATAGCTATGTAGTGTAATAGAGTGGTAGGCCTGGAATCAGGAGGATTCTTCAGATCAAGCCTTAGATTTTGCTAGCACTGTGATTCTGGGCAAGTCACCTAAGTCTGCCTCCACTTCCTCATCTATAAAATGATCTGGAGTATGAAATGTCAAACCACTCCAATATCTTTGCTAAGAAAATCCCAAGTAAGATTATGAAGAGTCAGGTATGACTAAAATGACTAAATTGCAACAACAAATTTATTGAGAAAGGGGGTAATTCTGACAACCCTAGACTTTAGGAAAATCATTTTGGAAGCTACGTAGAGGATGTGATTAGAGTAGGGAGAAGTATGAAGAAGGGAGAACAAATTTAAGACTATGGAATAAGTCTAGAAAAATAAGTTATGATGAATGAGAGCCTGAAGAAGAGCAGTAATTTTATGAATGGAGAAAAGGACAAATCCAACAGATGTGGTGAAGATAAATAAAACAAAGTTTGGAAACTTATTTGCATATAGAATGTGAATGAAAGAAAGGAGTTCAGGAAAATATAGAAATTACAAACTTGGGTGACAAGCATGCTTATAGGGATAATTAAAATAATGTAAAACTTCTGATCAAGTTCTTGGGGAGAAGATAATGAATTCTGTATTGAAGATGATGAGTTTGAGACACCTATGGCATCACTATTTCCAAATCCAGTGGAAAGTTGATAATGGATACTGGCATTCAGGAGAATGATCAGAGTCAGAGAGACAGATTTGAAAGTCATCAAGATGTTCAGATAGTTTAAGTCAAATATCAAATGAGATTATCATAAAGTGAGAAAAATGTAACTTTTCTGAGCCTTAGTTTCCTCATCAGTAATTTTTGCTCTACTTACTTTATGGAATTGTTATAATGATCAGATCAGAAAATGTGTGAGAATGCTTTGCAAGCTGTAAAATACTGTATAAATGCAATCATGAGTGACTAAGAATCCCTTGCAATCAATAGATGAACAACTAAGAAACCGCATTCCTTTGAACCAGAGATTTAAGTGAATGAATTTAAATATTGTATATTTAATTGATTAGTTATATACTATTTGTTCATTCACATATTTGTACCAGCCCATAATTTCTTTGTGCAAGGAAATTCCATAATAGGTATCTAATCTTAATTCCTGATGACTTGTAATGATTCAGAAGCAGAGTAGGGACAGAGAAATAGTTACTGCCTGACAATTTTATAAGACAGAGAGAAATGATTGCTAGCAGCTCTCAGATAAGTGTCTAGACTTGGTGCTGAAAGGACTGGTGACCCATTACACTTACAAAAGGTAAAAATGCATGTAAAACTATTTTTTTAATTAGCTGTATCCTATAAGAAGCACTTGGGCTCAATGACAACTCAATCTTTATTCATGATCCCAGGTAATGGCCAATTTTGAGACCCAGTTATTCCAAGGCAGAGCTAGAAATATGTGCATGCTGATATAACTATTAAATAGTGATTCAAATAGGAATGATCCCCAAGAAATCACCTATTACTGCTGTTAATCACCCTGCTTTCATTAATTAAAGGTAATGGAGGTTACCACATTTAGTGCCTTAGACTTTGCACAGGGGTATTAATAAATTTGGATCCAGATGTCTTGGCAGTATGTGGACTGGAGATGGAAAGAAACTTATTTAATTTAAGTCACAATTAAGCAATTAAAAACAATAAATTATTTTGGGCCTGAATAGTAGTTTTTACTTGGAGTTACCTGAGTGCCACAATGGGCTGTGATTTTTTCTATCTCTTGTCTTTATGCCATTATAGAGACTTTATGATCCTCAAACGAAGCAATCTTAAGCTTCCTTCTACCATATATTTTAGAAAAAGCTCCTTTGGCTTTTTTTGTAATTGTTTGTTTGTTTGCTTATTTGTTTTTTTGGCCTATGTTCTGATCTTCTGCTATTGTCATCTGCTATTTCTGAGAGACCATTCAGAGGTATAGGAATGAGTTGAGCATCAGTTAAGACTACATTTCCAAAGTTATATGATTATGCTTTCTTGACTTTAGAGGCCCCTTTTCAACAACAGCCTAGGTAAAGCTGAAGCATCTGGCATAATTTGCAATTTGTCTGCAATGTGTTTCCATTAAATATATCATTTTGTCATCCTGGCTCACCTTCTATTGCAGAACAACTCATTTGCATCCACAGTAGCTCTAAAATAGTGTTCTTTTCTCTGCCGTGCATGATTGGGAGAAGCAGGGTAGTGATATGATAGTTGGGTTCAATTATCTGATTGTGTAGATGTCTCTCAGATCAGTCTCTCTGATCCTAATATATTTTTTGAATCACAGTCTTCCATCATCAGCTATCCATTAGACATTTTAACTAGTTGTACTATAGACATATCAATCTTATCATTTCTAATACAGAGTAATAGCCTTAAGTCTCATTGTTTCATTTCCATTAAGGAAATAGGCATTTTCACTTGTCTATACATCTTCAGGTTGAAGATAATTCATTTCAGCAATGGAAACTCCTAAACACAGGCTATTAGACATCTCAGGTGCTGCAGTTCCAAGGAATGATATGTAAATATCTTGGTGGCAGATATTTGAATGAAGTAAGTGAATCAACACACCTTTAGCATTATCAAGATAAGGTATTAAACAAGTCATTCTATTGGAGGGAAGATGGTAAAGTCTGAAAAAGAAAAAAAAATCTAATTCCAGTGTTATGCCTATGCTGCACCTAGATCATGCATTTAGTCTTCTTCTACCAGGGTTTTCCCCACTTGCAAAATTCTTTATTTTACCATAACATCTTGAATGTTATTATCTTCATAGAAATTTAAATTTGATAAATATTTATCTAATCTTTGGCTAGCAAATCATTCTCAAAGTCCTTGAAAACAAATAAAAAAATGCTGTGAGATATAAAGTAACTGAGTTTCTCTATGCTATAATCAAACTTAAATGTGTGCTTTATTTAAAAAAAAAAAAAGATTACTCATGAAAACTTGAAAAATGTTTATTTTGGTGCTCTATAAGATGGATTTTTAAAAAATGAATTCTGAAAAAAAAATCTAATTCCAGTGTTATGCCTATGCTGCACCTAGATCATGCATTTAGTCTTCTTCTACCAGGGTTTTCCCCACTTGATAGAAATACAGGACACCCAGGTTCCAATACCAACTTTCCTGTTATAGGGCTGTATGAATTTGATCTTTTCTCCTATGTTCTCAGATTTCTTATCTGCAAAATGAGTAATAATTTTAATTAGATTATCTCTATGAATCCTTCCTTTTATGATGCTATGTCTATTTTCTTTTTTTTTCAACCAAGCAAGAAAGATTTTATTATGTCCCTATTCCATCCTATGCTTTTTTTTAAATTTCATTCATAATTTTGACAGTATATTTTTATAACATTATCCCTTGTATTCATTTTCCCACATTATTGCCTCCCTCCCTCTACTCCCTCCCCTTGATGACAGGCAATCTCATACATTTTACATGTGTTACAGTATAACCTAGATACAATATATGTGTGTAAATACCATTTTCTTGTTGCACAATAAGCATTAGATTCCGAAGGTATAAATAACCTGGGTAGATAGACAGTAGTGCTAACAATTTACATTCATTTCCCAGTGTTCCTTCTCTGGGTGTAGTTATTTCTGTCCATCATTGATCAACTGGAAGTGAGTTGGATCTTCTTTATGTTGAAGATTTCCACTTCCATCAGAATACATCCTCATACAGTATTGTTGTTGAAGTGTACAGTGATCTCCTGGTTCTGCTCATTTCACTCAGCAACAGTTGATGTAAGTCTCTCCAAGCCTCTCTGTATTCCTCCTGCTGGTCATTTTTTACAGAGCAATAATATTCCATAACCTTCATATACCATAATTTACCCAACCATTCTCCAATGGATGGACATCCATTCATCTTCCAGTTTCTAGCCACTACAAAAAGAGCTGCCACAAACATTTTGGCACATACAGGTCCCTTTCTCCTCAGTATTTCTTTGGGATATAAGCCCAGTAGCAGCAATGCTGGGTCAAAGGGTATGCACAGTTTGATAACTTTTTGGGCATAGTTCCAAATTGCTCTCCAGAATGGCTGGATTCTTTCACAACTCCACCAACAATGTAATAGTATCCCAGTTTTCCCACATCCCCTCCAACATTCATCATTATTAGTTCCTGTTATCTTAGCCAATCTGACAGGTGTGTAGTGGTTGTCTTAATTTGCATTTCTCTGATCAGTAGTGATTTGGAACACTCTTTCATATGAGTGGATATAGTTTCAATTTCTTTATCTGAGAATTGTCTGTTCATATCCTTTGAACATTTGTCAATTGGAGAATGGTTTGATTTCTTGTAAATTAGGGTCAGTTCTCTATATATTTTGGAAATGAGACCTTCATCAGAACCTTTAACTTTAAAAATATTTTCCCAATTTGTTACTTCCCTTCTAATCTTGCTTGCATTAGTATTGTTTGTACAGAAACTTTTTAGTTTGATGTAATCAAAATCTTCTATTTTGTGATCAATAATGATCTCTAGTTCTCCTCTGGTCATAAATTCTTTCCTCCTCCACAGGTCTGAGAGGTATACTATCCTCTGTTCCTCTAATCTATTTATGATCTCATTCTTTAAGCCTCAATCATGGACCCATTTTGATCTTATCTTGGTATATGGTGTTAAGTGTAGATCCATATCTAATTTCTGCCATACTAATTTCAAGTTTTCCCAACAGTTTTTTTTTTCCAAATAATGAATTTTTATCCTTACTGTTGGTATCTTTGGGTTTGTCAAAGACTAGATTGCTCTAGATGTACCCTTTTTTGTCCTTTGTATCTAATATGTTACACTGATCAACTGGTCTATTTCTTAGCCAATACCAAATGGTTTTGGTGACTGCTGCTATATAATATAGCTTTAGATCAGGTACACCTAGACCACCTTCATCTGACTTTTTTTTTCATTAGTTCCCTTGAAATTCTCGACCTTTTATTCTTCCATATGAATTTTGTTGTTATTTTTTCTAGGTCATTAAATAGTTTCTTGGGAGTCTGATTGGTATAGCACTAAATAAATAGATTAGTTTGGGGAGTATTGTCATTTTTATTATATTCGCTCGGCCTATCCAAGAACACTGAATGTCTTTCCAATTATTTAAATCTGACTTTATTTTTGTGGCAAGTGTTTTGTAATTTTTCTCATATAATTCCTGACTTTTCCTTGGTAGATGGATTCCCAAATACTTTATACTCTCAACATTTGTTTGAAATGGAATTTCTCTTTGTATCTCTTGCTGTTGCATTTTGTTAGTGATATATAAAAATGCTGAGGATTTATGTGGATTTATTTTGTATCCTGCCACTTTGCTAAAATTATGAATTATTTCTAATAGCTTTTTAGCAGAGTTTTTGGGGTTCTCTAAGTATACCATCATGTCATCTGCAAAGAGTGATAGTTTGATTTCCTTATTTCCTACTCTAATTCCTTGAATCTCTTTCTCAGCTCTTATTGCCGAGGCTAGCGTTTCTAGTACTATATTGAATAGTAATGGTGATAGTGGGCAACCTTGTTTCACTCCTGATCTTACTGGGAAAGGTTGCAGTTTATTTCTATTGCATATTATGCTTACTGAAGGTCTTAAATATATGCTTCTGATTATTCTAAGGAATAATCCATTTATTCCTATACTCTCAAGAGTTTTTAGTAGGAATGGATGTTGGATTTTGTCAAATGCTTTTTCTGCATCTATTGAGATGATCATATGGTTTTTATTAATTTGATTATTAATATGGTCAATTATATTAATAGTGTTCCTAATATTAAACCAGCCCTGCATTCCTGGTATAAATCCTACTTGATCATAGTGTATTATCCTGGGGATAATTTTCTGAAGTCTTTTTGCTAATATCTTATTTAAGATTTTAGCATCAATATTCATTAAGGAAATTGGTCTATAATTTTCTTTCTCAGTTTTCGATCGACCTGGTTTAGGTATCAGTACCATGTCTGTGTCATAAAAGGAGTTTGGTAGGACTCCTTCATCCCCTATTTTTTCAAATAGTTTATATAGCATTGGGCCTAATTGTTCTTTAAATGTTTGGTAGAATTCACATGTAAATCCATCTGGTCCAGGGGATTTTTTCCTGGGGAGTTGATTAATAGCTTGTTTTATTTCTTTTTCTGAAATGGGACTATTTAAGCAATTTATCTCCTCTGTTAATCTAGGAAGCCTATATTTTTGGAGAAAGTCATCCATTTCACTTAAGTTATCAAATTTATTGGCATAAAGTTGGGCAAAGTAACTCATTATTTCTCTAATTTCCTCTTCATTGGTGGAAAGATCCCTCTTTCCATTTGTAAGCCTAACAATTTGATTTTCCTCTTTCCTGCGCTATGAGGGTTGCCCAGTGAAGGACCCCACTGTGTGTCCTAGAGACTTCCCTGAGGTTTAAGACTGAAGAGTAAAGGCGACACAAAGCCCAGCCAATGTGTCCCGTGGGAGCATGGATGTCAGTAGCTGATGTGAAAAGCCCCTGCGCTCAAACTGGAAGTGTCTGCCCAGAAACCATGTTCCCTATATCAAAGGTTCTGCTTCTGTGGGTCTTCAGTGGCTGAGTTCCAGCCAAGCCAGGCGCTATGTGAATTATATGTTGCCTTGGGCTGTGTCCCTGCTTTTCAAGGTCTTAACTACCCCAAGGTGAAGCCCTGGACAGCAGAAGGTGGCTTCACAACCTTTTGGAGATCTGTTAGGTCACTTCCAGTTTGGGGTGGTTCTAGTATCTGGCTTTATAATTTAAAGTGGCTTGATTTCTTTTCTGAGCTGCTGTTTTATAAGCAGAGAAGAGCTAACAGCCTGTGCCAGATTCCTCTATCTCAGTGGCTTCTCTGAGCCCAGAGTTCTCCCCAGCTTGATGTGCACAGTGTGCTAGCCCCTAACCCTGTCTGTGATGGCCTTTTTTTTTCCTCCCCTGGGAACTGACCTTTTCTGTTGAAATTCCAGATTCTCTGCAGCTGTTAAGTCGTGCTTCCAGTCCTTGTGGTTTCTATCAGTCCAGCGTTATTTTTGAGGCTGATTTAACTAATTGGTAATGAGGGAAGAAGGGAGCTCACAAAATCGCGTGTATATTCTCCACCATCTTGGCTCCACCCTGGCTATGTTTATTTTCTATGGAGTATTATAACCTATTCTAGTGACTGGATTTATTGGCATTAGTGGATAGTGAGTAAAATTTTAGGACATGCATTTAGTTAATATCATCACCTTGACTGTTGTGGTTGAATTGGGATTTGAGCTGAAAGATGATGGGAAATCAATTAGTTCCTAGTTGGAGTAGTAATAGCTGCAAATAGACTTGTGGCAATGTGACAAGTGCTATGAAAATAGCATTGTATTTGGGCCATTTAGCCTTGTGCTCATTTGTGGTTCTATTCCCTCATCTGGCAAATATGAATGTTGGAATAAAAATGCTGAAATTCATTTTTCAGATCTAAATTCTCTTAATATTAATCCATTTCCCACATAATATCTCTAATTATGGTCCACAAATCATATATATATATATATATATATATATATATATATATATATATATATATATATATATATATATTATAATGATGTATATATGTATATGTGTATATATATATATATATATATATATATATATATATATATATATATTATAATGATGTATATGTTCTTCTATGAATATAATTGATTTTGGGGAGTGATTTTTTTGGTAAATAGATTACAATATCCTCAATGTGTCCACTTAGTGAAGAATTTTGTTTTAGGAAGGATTCTTTATTCGAGTAAAGAGTAAAGAACAAAGATTTAGAACTCAGAAGGAAACTTGGAGGTCATTAAATCCAACCCTTATTTTTATAGATGAAGAAACTGGCGCTCAGAAGGTTAAATAACTTTCTTAGGGTCACAGAACTAGTAAATATCTGAGGCAGAATTTGAACCCAGATCTTCTTGAAACAATTTATCTTCTAAGCCAATTTTTTGAGTGTTTAATAATAATTTACATGTTTTAATACATGTTTAGACTTCATCTTCTACTTAGTCTCTCCATATTGTGAAAATTCTAATTAGAATAGGCAATGAAACCACAAAGAGGTGTTGAATTTCTGGATCCTAGGCTAATATGACTACTGTTTTCCATCTTTTCAGATGGGACTGCAGCTGCAACTGCAGCAGCACTTGACAACTGCACAGAAAACAAATTAGGTAAATTTGCTGTGTGTTGTCTGTCATTATTAATGCTTTCTCTAGAAAACCCCTTTGGATTTCTTTTCAGATTTTCAGAGGTCCATAGAATATGGTTTGAGAAATTCCAGGTTAAACTATTTTCTGGTCAAAAATCTAAGGATAAATAATTTTATGTCTCTTCAATCTTCATCTGTAAAATGAGAATAATATTTGTCTGCTGAGAGAAAAAAAGTGTAGTAAGATGGATAAAGTGCTGAACTGTGAAAGTTTCTTAACCTAGGGTCTATGAATTAATTTTAAGTCATTTTTTGTATATTTGGTTTCAGAATAATTGGTTTCCTCTGTAATCCTTTGTAATTTATTTCATGAATTTGAAGACACTATTCTGAGAAGGGCTCCATAGGCTTCACCGGACTGCCAAAGTGATACACAACACTCAAAATAGTCCAAATCAATATTGGTATTTCCTAGTCATGTAAAAGTCAGTCAGTTTCTCTAACTCTCAGCTTCATTTATAAAATGTAGATAATAATATTTGCAGTATCTAATTCAAGGATTATTTTCAGGCAAAATTAAACAAAACATCAAGTGCTATTTAAATTTCAGCTATTATTTTTATTTCATAGAATCCTACAGGTAAGGATCAAAATACATTATATATAAAGCTCTATGGAAGCTTCAAAGTGTGATTTTTATGACAAGCATTTTATGTGTGTGTGTGTTTATATACACACACACATACACATATATACCAAACAAATAAATTAGATGATTATTAATTTTATAAAATAAATTTCCATTTTCCCAAAGACTATCAAAATTTCTTTAAATTAACTTTTATACCATTCATTTAACATACAAAGTTAAACAAACATTATGTAGAGATAACTTTTTCAAGACTCTTTCATTTTATTAGTTACATGGTACTAGGAAAATAATAATGAATTTTGAGTAACATGACCCAGAATTGCTACTCGATGACCTTTCAGATCTTAGTTAAGTTATATGTCTTCTTTGAGCCTCAGTTTGTTTTTTTTGTTGTTGTAAAATCATAGAATTGGACAACAGATAAATGTTTTTTGTTTGTTTTTTTGTTTTGTTGGTTTTTTGTTTTTGTTTTTGTTTTTGTATTTTTTTACCAGGTCTTAAGGTAAAATTACAAGATAAGTGAACTTATCCACAGTATTAAAAAGTTCTCTTTTTGCTGTAACCAATGATTTCACATATGGAACTTGGATGATGGTGTATTTTTATTTTCTTGGTGTTAATTCTTAGGCAAAAATTAGCACAAGAAGCAGAAAATCTATCCGTGCTTTGTTGCAACTCAGCTTCAGAGACTGTGCTGAATACACAGTCATCTTCAAACAAAAATCCATGCATCAATATTCGCTCCACTGCTGTTTTGGTTTATAGCTTTTTCAAGTTGAAAATTTTACCATCAATGTGTAACTTATTTTGATGCCATGTTTGCTTTATTGAAGACATTTGACAACATGATTAAAAACATCATGCTAAAAAGCATGGGAGCAAGTACAAAGCCTTGTTTTACTCCATTGTTGACAGGGAAAGCTCAAGAACATTGCCCATTGTTCAGAATCAAGGCAAGCATATCATCATGAAATTGATATACTATACTGATAAATTTCTCTGGGCAAACAAATTTTGACATAACTTCATACATTCTAGGGATGTCCAAATTGATAATGAGGTTGATACACATCTTGCTAGAGCTAGTTCAATTTTGAGAGGCTCCGAAGGAAAACATGGGAGAGGAGAGATTTTAGATGGATTACCAAACTGAAGATTTGCAGAGCTATTATACTGCCTATGAAATCTGGAGAGGATACCAGCACTACACCCTCTCTCCAACTACATTGTGAAGCATTGAAACTCCATTGGATTTGCCACATTATTCAAATGCCCAATGTAATTGCCAAAAAGATTATTCTATGGAGAACTCACACAGGCAACCACTTACAAGGTGGTCTGAAAATGTGATACAAGGATACTCTCAAGGTCTCTCTAAAGAACTTTAGATTTGAATGCATAACATGGGAGACACTGGCAAAGAACTATCCAGCATGGTGTGTTCTCATCAGAGAAGGTGCTATGCTATGAGAAAAGCAGAATTGAATTAGCTGAGAAGAAACACAAGATGCATAAACTTTGCAAATTCAGCCCTAAAATTCATAGGTTATATTGGTGTCTAACCTGTGACAGAGCATTCTGAGTTCATATTAGCCTGATCAGCCAGATCTGGACATATTAATTTGACTCTAACATACTGAAGTCATTTTGTTCCTCTTTGAGAATGAAGGATAAGAACCAGTGTAGAATGCCAGAAACTGTGGCATACTATAGTGGATTCAGCACTCAGGGTAATGACTTTGTAGCTTTATTGAGAAAATACTGCTTTGCTATCATCCAGTTGTCAAGCCTAATTGTATAACTACTACATTAATATTGGCGACACAAGGCAAACCTGGTTAAAGGTAGCTTGCATTCAGCTTTCTGCTTTTCATAGTTACTAAGCCCCATATTGCATCTGGAGGCCATCCAGATCACTTAGCTAGAAATGGCACATGGCAAAAAAAAATTTTTTTTAAATAAAAATTGTAAAGAGTTTAAATAAGCAGGCCTCCATTGAACTGGCTCCTATTTCAGAGGCTTTATCTCTGTTATTCATACTCTTTTGAATGTGAATAATTTCAAGGTTGATGGAATAGCAACTGTCAGACATTCATCCTAGTTGTTTGTTTATTTCTTTCTTCCTTGTAGCAAAAGTACAGTGTAACATCAAGAAGAAAAGATTCTTCCTCTTCTTTATCCGGTCAATACTGAACATTTACAAGACCAGATCTCTGCTGATAAATATGAGTCCAAATTGAAAAAGAAGTACTTTCTTCTTTTTTATGTAACTTATGAATGACCTAATTGTAAAGAAAAAAAACAGCTTTCAAATATTTTTCTCATGCTAGTTTGAGGAGGGGATTTGTCACAAAAGATGTCCCTCTTAGCCTGAAAAATAATGAAGTTTCTGTCCATTCTTGAGGGGAATGGATTTAATTTTTTCTCCTGATCTTCATTTTGCTTGGATGATGATCTCTCTCGGTGAGCTTGCTTAGGCCTTCTCCATTACAGAATTACAGAATGTCAGATCTGGAAGGAAACCTGAAAATAATATAGTCCAACCTCCTTAATATATTTGAGGAAACAGAGGTTCATTGAGGTCAAATGATTTTTTTCAAGCTTACATTTATAAAAGTGGTCAAGAGCCATTTTTTTTTCTTTTGTCTTTAATTTGGTAGTTTTTCCCCCCTATCGATCATGGTGCCTTCCCAAGTCTCATGTTTTGGGGATAAATACCCTCCTCTTTTACAAAGCTAGTGTTGGAGAACAGGATGAGTATTGAACTTGTAGATAGATAATTTGTGCTTGCTCAAAGAATTACCATATAAAGGAAATGCATTTTTGAAATATAATTTCAATAGTATGTTCAATAATAAATTCTACACCATAACAAATATAACTGAAGATTCTTAAAATATTAACACTAAAGATCGGCACTTGAAAGCCTTAGACCAAGGCAGAATCTACAAATTATAGCTTATAATAATTAGCATGCCAGTTTTCTATATTTTAAAAATATAAGGAAATAATATTGTCTTCCACATAAAATTCAGTTCCACAAAAAACTAATATGAAGAGATTTCTTTTGAAAACCTCAATTTAGATTTTAATTTGGTCATACATTTAATGAGAAGGAGGAGTTATCACTGATCCAATTGTTCAAAATATGTGTAATCAAATAAGGCATACCATACACTCTTAAACACATACCATATCTTCATTGAATTTAGTAGTCCAGGGATCTGAAATTTCATTGATGTGAGAGCAATGCTCTATAACAAAGATGTTTTGACTGGATGTCTTGCCACTTCTAAATTTTTTTTTAAACCAGTACCAATACCAAGCAGGTACTGAACCTGCTGCACTGCTGCGTTGCCAAATGCATAAAGTGCTGGGCCTGTAATCAGAAGGTATCTTTTTGAGTTCAAATCTGGGCTCAGATTCTTTAGAAAGATGGCTCTGGGTAAGTCACTCAACTCTGTGAATCTCAGTTTCTTCATCTGTAAAATGAACTGCAGAATAAAATGACAAATCTCTGCAGAATTTTTGCTGAGAAAATCAAAAAATGAATGTCAAAGAGTCACACACAACTGAAAAATGACTGAACAATAATATGACTTAGCAGGGGATCCTAGTGAGTTTCTATAAATAAATGACTTATCAAATATAAGCCTCTCTACACTTATCTGGGGGTAGTCAAAAATGATAGACTTCTAATCCATTCTATATCTATTTTTGAAGCATATCCAACTTGGCCACATCTCCCAGATGTGTGTGTGAGTGTGTGTGTGTGTGTGTGTGTGTGTGTGTATGTGTGTGACTGATCTAGTGTTAGGAGTTGGTTTGATATTAATTCCAATATGTAAAAAAGGAAGATATCTAAAGAAGTTCATATGAATGCATGAATGCACAGGGAATTGTCAACCAGCTTAAATTTCAAAAAAAAATGTAGAAAAAATAAAAGGATAAATGAAATATGAAATAAAGAAAACAAATAAGTAGTGTGACCTGATCTTGTAAAATAGTGTCAGAAGTGTTCAAGCTTAGAAATATAGAGTGAAGAAAGCTAAAGATGACAAATGTGCATGTGTGTTTTTAGGTTACAAAGTGGGAAAAGTAAAAATCACTAAAGGGATAGGAACAATGTTTGTGGTCAAAGATAAAATGAGAAATTATAAGAAAGAAGGTAGGACTTTAAAGAACTTATTTTGCTTATTTTTTCTTTATTGAAAAGAATGTATCTGGAAGAGAAGAGTTATAACTAAAATAGCTAATATAATCACTCAAGATTAATAGGAAAATAGGGAGCATTGAATTTCCCCTTAAGAGATTTAAGTTATAGACTTCGTGACTGAGTTCAGGCTAATGGCCTGAGATCATACCAAAAGCAGCAGCATCTTCTGAACTTTATTTCTTCTGCAACCTGCTGGAGCACTCTCACCTCCTGCCATCATGCCATTCTCCAGTAGCCACAACATTCTGAAGTCCTTCTACCCTGCTGAGGAGGAATACTTCAACATCTCTTTGCACCATAACCACATGGCTAATGTGCTGACACCAGATCTCTATGAAAAACTCTGAGATAAGGTTACATCCAGCTGCTTCATCCTAGATGATGTTATCCACACTGGGGTGGACAATCCAAGGCTTCCATTCATCATGACTGTGGGCTGTGTGACTAGAGATGAAGAGAGCTATGATGTGTTCCAGGAATTGTTTGATCCTATTATTCAGGACCACCATAGAGGCTACAAACTTTCTGATGAACATAAGACTGATGATCTTAACCCTGACAATCTGCAGGGTGGTGATTACCTGGATCCTAACTATGTGTTGAGTTATCATATTTGAACTGGCTGAGTGTTTTGGGATTCTATATGCCTCCACATTATAGCTGGAGTGATTGCTGTGTCATAGAGAAGTTCTCTGTGGAAGCTCTGGTCAGCCTGGAAGGTGACCTGAATAGGAAGTAAATGCTTTGAAGAACATGACTGAGTAGGAACAATAGCAGCTGTTTGATGACCTCTGCCTCTTCAACAAGCCTGTCTCTACCTTTCTCTTGGCATCTGGCATGGCCTGAGACTGGCCTGATGGCAGGGGCATTTGATACAATGACAACAACACCTTTCTGGTGTGGATCAATGAGGAAGATCACCTGAGAGTTATTTCCATGAAGAAGGGAGGTAACATGAAGGAAATGTTCACACATTTCTATATGGGGCTCACTCAGACTGAAATCCTTTTTAATACCAACAACTAGAAGTTCATTTGGAATCCCCACTTGGGCTACATCCTGACATGCCACTACAATCTGGTCACAACTTTACATGCAATTGTCCACATCAAACTGCCCGACCTGGACAAGCATGAGTAGTTTGGTGAGGTGCTGAAGAAGCTGATGCTCCAGAAAAGGAGATGGGGGGTGTAGACACAGCAGTTGTGGGTAGTATCTTTGACATCTCCTAAGCTGATCAACTGGGCTTCTCAAAAGTAGAGCTAGTGCAGATGGTGGTAGATGGTGTGAAGCTGCTCATTGAAATGGAGAAGCATTTGGATAAGGACCTTATGCCAGTCCAGAAATGAGCAATATGCCTCCTGAATTCTGTGCTTCCTAATTTATTGGATGAATAAATAACCACCATCCTTTCTGCCTGTGGCACTCCAGGGGGCTTTGGATTCAGCCCACCTCATCATGCTGAAGAGAAATCTTTCTTCCATCCTTTGGTATTAGAGTTTTATTTTTTGATGGTTGAAATATTGTTGAATGCTTAAATTCTAAACTATTGTTTTGGCTTTATCCAGGTCTCAGGATAAAAAAAAGAAAGATTTGTGTTCTTGAATATTCTTAACACAAAAGGAACCATAAAAAATTTACCATCAACACACTTATAGTGATAGATAATAGAAGAGGGACTATATGATTGGAGAAGGATAAAGATGTTCTCAGTTTCAAAAAAGAGTGGGAGATATATTCAGTAAATTATAGACCACTGACCTTGATTTTTATTCCTGAGAAAATTCTGGAATGTATTATCAAACACATAAAAAGATAGTATCATGAAGGAAGGAAATAGGTTCATCACAGAAAGATCATAAAAGAGTATTCCTATTTTCCCCCCTTTGACAGAATTATTAAGTTGGTAGCATAAACATTGAATAGACAAGGGACCTAGAAACTTATTCTAACATGTTCTCCAAGAGAGTGTGACATACTCTATAACAATAGATATGTCAGTAAGTCTTCGAACCTCACTTTCTTCTTCTGTAAAGTGGGCATAATAATATTTATACTACCTACCAAATAGGGTTGTTATAATGATAATGTTTTGTAATACTTAAAGAACTACAAATGTGAATAGTTATTCCTTTTTTCAGTTTACACATTGATGGAATGTAAATTATCCCCTTAGCAATGCTCAAGAATGTGAATACTGTATATCATGCTGATCTCATTTCCACGTGTTACATAATTATAGCAAATTTCAAAAAGTTATTTATTAAGGATATTATTAAATAAAAGACTTTTAACTCACCCAGAAGAAATTTTTTGACATCCAAGCTCAAATGGTCACTTGATTGATCTGCTAGGGTCATGGAGAAACATAGCAAAACAGGAGTCGATTTTTACTATTTATCATCCTGTAGAGAGCCTTACTGTTTGTAGGGTATCATTTAGAAATTACTGCTTATATAATTTTTATTCATTTTTTAAGAAATTCTAGTATGTATGCTATAAAACTATGGCATCCAAAACTAGTAACCTCTAGAAAGACTAAAATGTTACAGTTGCAACCTTTCTTCTGAGACTACCTCCAATTGACCCTGTAGGAAGTAGTTATTTGCATAATATTTTCACCATTGAACTGTGAGCTCCTTGAGAACATAGGATAGTTTTTGCCTCTTTTTAAATTCCAAACACTTAGCATAGGGTCTAAAACATAACAGGCAGTTAAGAAATATTTGTTAATTTGTTTATTTGACTTATATATGATCTTCTGTCTTCATCTGGTAAAAAACTTTAATGAATTCAAGAAGACAAGAATGAGAGCAGGTGGTTTACTACTTTCTATTTTCACCTTTTTTATTATTGTTTGCTTGACTTTTGCTTCCTTTTTCATTATTTTCCTTTTTGATCTGATTTTTCTTCTGCGCCATGATAATTGTGGCAATATGTATAGAAGAATTGCAGATGTTTTTAACTTCATTCAGACTTCACTGTTCTCTCTAGCATGTGGATAGCATTTTCCTTCATGAGTCTTTTGGAATTATCTTGAATTATTGCATTATAGAGAATAGCTAAGTCAATTATTGTTGATCATCATACAATGTTACTATTATTACATACAGTGTTCTTCTGGTTCTGCTCATTTCACTCAGCATCAATTTATATGACTTTCCAGGTTTTTCTGAAATCCATCTGCTCATCATTTCTCATAGTATATTATTATTTCATTACATTTCTATACCACAAGTTGTTCAACCATTCTCTAATTGATAGTCATTCTCATAATTATCTTTTCCACCACATAAAGAGCTGCTAGAAACATTTTTGTACATGCAAGTCCTTTTATCTTTTTATGATGTCTTTAAGATGCAGATATAGTAATGATATCAATAGATCAAAGCATATACACAGTTTTATTCTCCAGAATGACTGGATCAGTTAACAGCTCCACAAACAATGAATTAAGCCCTGATTTTTCCACATCTTCTCCAACATTTAGCATTTGCTTTTTATGTCATATTAGACAATCTGATAAGCATGAGGTGGCAATTCAGAATTGTTTTAATTTGCATTTTTCTAAACAATAATTATTTAGAGCATTTTGTCATGTGACTAGAGATAGTTTTAATTTCTCCATTTGAAAACCACCTGTAAATATATTTTGACTACATGTAAATCAAGAAATGAGTTGTATCCTTATAAATTTGACTCAGTTCTCTATCTGAGATATGAGGCCTCTATCAGATATGATTGTTTTCCAACTTTCTGCTTTCTTTCCTTGGTTGCCTTGGTTTTGTTTGTGCAAAAATTTTTAAATTGAATATCACAAAAAAGATCTGTGTTTTGCATTCTCAGTATTCTCTCTTGCTTGTTTAATCATAAAGTTTTCCTTTCTCCATAGATCTGAGAGGTGAATTGTTCCCTGTTTACCTTATTTGTTTATGGTATCGCTATTTATATTCAATTATGTATCAATTTTGACCTTATCTTGGCATATGGTATGAGATGTTGATCTATGCCTATTTTCTGCCATATTACTTTCTAGTTTTCCTAGGAGATTTTTGTCAAATATTGAGTTCTTCTCCAACTAGTTGAAGTTTTTGGATTTATCAAACAGTAGGTTACTATGGTCTTTCACCACAGCATCTTCTTACCTAATTTACTTACTGATCTACCCTTCTGTTTCCTACCACCACATACTTTTGATGGTTGTTGCTTTGTAATATAGATTTAGATTTGCTAGGCTGTCTTCCTTTGGACTTTCAAAATTCCATTAATTTACCTGATATTTCTGAATTTTTTTCCACCATATTAATTTTATTTTTGTTTTTCTAACTCTATAAAATAGTTTTTTGGTAGTTTATTTTGGCATTAAATAAATTAATTAATTCAAACAAAATTATCATTTTTATTATATTAGTTTAAATTACTTGAACATGAGAAACTGGCTTTTTTTTCTAATTGTTTATCTCAAACTTTCTGTGAAAAGTGTTTTGTAATTGTGTTTATTGATTTCCTTGGTTTATCTTGGCAGGTAGCTTCAAAAATAATTTATAATGATGTATATTTTCATTTTAAATGGAATTTACTTTTATATCTCTTCTGCCGAGTTTTGTTGGTAATATATAAGAAGCTAATGATTTATATAAGCTGTTTAATATCCTGTAACTTTGCTAAAATTGTTAATTAATTCAATAGTTTCCAAGTTGTTTCTCTAGAATTCTCTATCATCATATCATCTGCAAAGAATGATAGCTCTCTTATGATTTCCTATTTTAATTCCTTCAATGTATTTTCTTCTCTTATTGCTAAAGCTAATATTTCTAGGATAATACAAAATAATAGCAGTGATAGTGAGCATTCTTGTTTTACCCATAATAATACTTGTAATTCTTCAAACATCTCTCTATTACATAGAATGCTTGCTGATGATTTTAAATAGATATTACTTACTATTTCAAGAAAAGCTGCATTTATTCTGTTACTCTGTATTAATTTTAATAGGAATTCCTATTGCATTTTCTTAAAAGCTTTTTCTTTATCTATTGAGATAATCATATAATTTCTGTTGATTTTGATCTTGATATGGTCAATTATGCTGATAATTTCCCCAATATTAAGCCATCCCTGCATTCCTGATATAAAATCTATCTGATGATCTTACATTATCCTCATGATAAATTGCTGTTATCATTTTGCCAATATTTTGTTTAAACATTTTGCATTTATATTAGGGGAATTGGTTTATAATAGTATTTCTTTGTTTTGGCTCTTCTTGGTTTAGGTATCAGCACCATGTTTAGTTGCTAAAAAAATGTGGTAGAACTTGTTCTTTGCCTATTTTTCCAAAAAAAAATCATATTACAATTTATTTTTCTTTGATATCTGGTAAAATTTACTTGCAAATCCACCTGGCTCTAGAGTTTTTTTTTTCTTTAGGAGTTAACTGATAGATTGTTCAATTTCTTTATTTTCTTAAATGGAATTAAGTATTTTTACTCTTCTGTTAATTGGGAGATTGTCAAATTTTGTGACATGCAGTTTAAGAAATTAATACCTAATTATTGACATTAATGAATTCATAAATTTACTCTTTTTAATATTTATGTTGGTCACTTGATTTCATATTTTTTTAAATCAAGTTAATCAAAGGTTTATCATTAGGTTGTTCCCCCTCCATAAAACCAGCACTTAGTTTCATTTTTAGTTCAACAGTGTTCTTTCAGTTTTATTAATCTCTTTTTTGAGCTTCAAAATTTCTAATTTGTTGTTTAATTGGGAATTTTTAGTTTGTTTTTCTAGCTTTTTAAGTTCTTTACCCAATTCATTGATTTTACTTTTCTCTATTTTATTCATATAATCTGCCAAGTGCCATTTGGCACTTTTTGATTGTAGTGTGTTAAGGACCATGCCTAAGTATGAAGGGCACACTTTTGGAACCAGTTCTCCAAAAGCTCCCACAGCTGTGAATCATTGAAGGAATTACAAATCTGACTCAAGTGTTGCTTGTGTATTGTGAATGAATAAATTGGAGGCAAAGAGGAAGAGGAGAGAAATCAGAGAATGCAACTGCCTCTCAGTCTCCTTTTATCATTATCATCCACTCACATGAAGGATCTATTCTGCTGGTCAGAATTAGATCCCCAGCATCCATTAGCAGATTGATCATATAACAGTAGGGGTATATACGTTTTATAAAATCATTCATAGGCCATACCAGATTATCACTTCATAGAACTCAGAGTTACCTAACTTTTGGCTCATTTTCACTTGTTGTTGTATTGGCAGCGTGAGAAAAAATGATATTATAGGCCTTATACAGCCTGCAGGCTGGGCATTCCCCTCCGAAACATTTAGAAATAAGATATCCCAAGAACAGCTTTTGCTGTATTCCATGACTTTTTATTTGTTATGTCATTATTGTAATTGTCTTTGATGAAATTATTGTTTCAATGACTTGTTGTTTGACCCACTCATTCTTTAGGATTTTATTATTTAGCTTCCAATAACATTTTATTCTATCTTTTGATGGCCCTTTATTTACTTTAATTTTTATTGCTTCAATTGAAAAGATTACATTTAATATTATTTTCTTTCTGCATTTATTGTGAGGTTTTTATTCCCTAAATACATATCTTTTTCATTAAAAAGTATGTTTTTTCATCATCATTCATTTTCTTCAAGAAATGGGTCACATTTAATTTTTCTAAAATTCTATTCACTTCCTTTCCTTCTTTCTTGTATAATATGTGGTGAGATTAATCTATTTCTGAGAAGGGGAGACTGAAGTGCCCCACTAGTACATTTTTGTTGTCTATTTCTTCTTGCAATTCACTTAACTTCTCCTCTTGAATATTTGGATGTTATTTCACTTGGTTCATATATGCTTGATATTGATATTATTTCATTGTTGATGGTATTTTTAGCAAGATATAATTTCCTCCATTGTCTCTTTTGATTAGATATATTTTTGCTTTTGTTTTGTTGGACATCAGAATTGCTATCTCTGCCTTTTTTTTTTTTTCAGGTGTAGTATATGTTCTGCTCCAGCCTTTTATCTTTACTTTTTGGGTATCTCTCTACTTCAAATGTGTTTCTTGTTAACAACATATTGTAAGAATCTGGTTTTTAAATTTTAAAGTTTAAGTGTTACAAATATTATTTTCCCACATAGGAATATAAACAATTTGATCTTATTAAATATTATATTGTTATTGTTATTTTCTTTCTTTGTTTTTTTAATAATTCTTGTGTCTTGAATTTGAAGAACAAAGTTCATATCCAGTCTTTTCATCAGGAAATTTTAAAAGGCCTCCATTTCATTGAATATTTACCATTTCCCTTCAAATATCATGCTCAATTTTGTTGGGTAATTAATTCTTCTTTGTAGCCCAAGGTCTTTACCTTCTGGAATGTATATTCCAGTTCTGGAGAATTCAAACAGCTTCCTGGCTTTTCTCTGTTGTCTTCAAAACTACTTGTTACCAATTTAAAAAATGAAAAAAAAATAAATAAAAGAAGCTACTAAATAAACTACATGAGAAAGGATGAGACAACATTGGACTCAATAACCCAGTATTCAGTAAAAGGGAGCATATGAGTAGTTTGAGAAAAAAATTTCTGGAAAAAACTGGAGGGAAACTGGAAAGTAGTTGGGCAGAAATAAGGTGTAGATCAGCATACCATGTTAAATATTGTATTATGATCAAAATCAATATATGGCATGAATGTGGCATGAATATGGAATAAAAGTGACAGGATAAAAAGTAGAAAGCAAATCAAGTACCTTTTATTGCTCTGGTTGACAATGTCATTCTTACAAAAACAAAAACAAAACAAAACAAAAAAAAAAAAAAAAAAAAAAACAAAGGAGGCAATCCACAAAATATAAAATGACTAATTTTGATTATAAGACATTGAAAAAGTTTTGTATGAACAAAATCAATACAACTTGAATACAAAAAGGGAAGCTGGAAATTAGGCTTGCAAATTTGTCTTAAATATCTGTGATAGCTACAAGAGATACAGCAAAGTAGACATATAAGACTAAGAGCAGTTAGTGAAGAAATCTTAAAAGGTAAATGGAAGCTATTAATTGCCATATTGTGACATGGAACACTTCTCCAAATCATTAATAATGAGATAAATGTGAACCAAGTAACTGAGATTGTATGTTACATCTGTCCAATTAAGAAAAAAGGACAAATAAAATTAGCCACTAATGACTTAGGCAGAACTGTAGAAAGTAAATGTGAAATGATAAAATCATTCTGTAAGTCAATTTTAATTATCTTAAATAACATAATAAAATATATGTTGCCTATCTGGAGATCCAACTAAGGCAAAGGGGAAAAAAAGATCCATGTATAGGATACTTTTATTGTTACAGTTAACATTTTTGGTACAAGAAAGTAATAAAATATAATTGTTTCTCATTCTTTATTTTCAAAGAGGACCAATGACATCATGGAATGATGTCTTGATTTGTGGTTAACTGGATTTAAGAGAGGCAGAATTGCACCAAGTTGTCAGCCCTATTCTCTTTTCCAAAGTCATCAAAATCCATAGCAAGACACAAGTTTGAACAACTGCTGATGGCTTAGCAGGGAGTGGATAACTTTGGCATCTTAAATGTCTGAATAAACTTAAAGTTTTTCATAGAACTTGCTTCAGCCACTTTCATGGTCATTGTAACAAATTGTTTTCATACACTCATTCTGTCAGGGAAAATCATCACATGATTTTAGTATGGAAACTATCCCAAATTCATTGGTGAGGTTGAGGCCTATCAGTTATCTTCAATCTTGTAGAACCTGCCTACAAAGATGTTTCACTAGCCACTGAGTACTGCAGCTTTTTGGAGCCACAGATGAGAGTTGAGTGCCAGATAGACACTAAAGGTACATGACCAGGTCTGAAAAGGGATAGGCAAGTCCTTACATCAGAGGTGGTAGTTTTCCTTAACATCTCATCACTAGAAAAGATGAGTTCAAGTACTTCGGAGATATATGAAAGCTAAAGAACAATGTCAACAGGAAAACCACATTCACGATGACAACATAAAGGAAAAGAATAACAGCAATAAAACTCAAAATGTTGTAACATAAAAATGACATGGGCTTTCCCGAATGAATAGATGATGAGAAAATGTACTTCTTTCTGTGATAGGAACCTATAGTAAGAGGAATCAATTTTTTTTCCTTTCTTATCCTTCTAAGTAAGAGCTTGATGGTGGGATTTTAGAATAGATACAAAAAGAAGTGAGTTGGCATTAAATTAAGCAATAAGCTTTAAAAAAAAAACCCAGCATTTTTAATGGTGACTAAGATTTGGAAATTGAGAGGATGCCCATAAATTGGGAAATAGCTAAACAAGCTGAGATATATGATTTTTATGGAATGTTAAAAGGGATCTTTGACATTATCTATTTTAAACTCTTTGTTTTTCAGATAATAAAGATGAACTATAAGAAGATCATAAGTCAGGATTGGAAACCTGGTCTCCTGATTCCCAATCCAGTGTTCTTTCCACTACATAATACTATGAAATGATTCAAGAACAGAACTAGCTGGTTTTGGTTAGCTAAGAAATCAAATTTGTAGAGTCTCCTCTTATTTTGTTCTAGTAACTTTAGGCCTTAAAATATTTTCTTTAACATAGACAAGGTAATACTTAAGATAACGAGTACCATTTCCATCAGCAAACTTTTACTAATTATCATTCCAACATGTAATACAAACTTCTATAATTTGTCTAGAGGTTTCCCTGTCCTCTTGTTAATCCCCATCCCTCAACACATACTCTCTCATTTCCAGGACTCTTCATATCTTAAAATGAAGGATGAATATAATTTTCCTAATCTTTATCCCTCAATACTACTTCCTGAATAATTGTTTAAATGCCCTTCTTTTGAGAAGAGATGAAGATTTAAGTTTCTAGTCACAACTCTCTAGGTATCAATCTTTGCTTTTTGCAAAAAAAATTACAGATGAGGAGCACTTGAGTTTCCTTGATGATCCTGAATACATTTCTACTGAATAATGAACTCCTAAACTCATTACTAGTAAGCTGGCTTCTACACAAATGATCCACTTTCAGCCTGGTTATAAAGAGCACATAAAAAATAGAAGAGAAAATATCTGGATTCAATTAGAATTTAAATGAAAAAGGCTTATTGAATAGAATCCTTGAATTTAATAATAAAATAGTTCAAGCTCCTAAACCAAAATTGCTGATCTAGACAATGCCAACTGACTTTTTGAATTAAGACACTTAAGTTGAATTAAACTTGTATTTTAACTCACGATGATTATTTTTAAAAAAGAAAAACAAAAAAGTAACTTTTGATTATTATAAAACTTTTTTCAGTAATTGATGAGAGTGATAACCTCATTAAAAGTGGTTTGGACTTTAAGAATTAAATGAATTATTATAAGGCAAGATTATTTCAAAGGTAGAAAATGCTCGGGTGGTTATTTTTATCACCAGAAAGTCATAATCTAGAAAGTCCATTGAGAAATCCAAAAATATTTTTGCAAATGAGTATAAGGTTTGTCTTGGCCAGGATACTGGCATCTAAAAAAATCTCAAAACTATTTCCCAAAGACATTGTATTTTCATTTTCTTTTGAGACTACATAGGATTATTGATTAGGATTCCTACCAGAGCCATAAATAACATGGAGGGCAAATGAAGAATTATTCCAGAGTCCCATTTTAGAATTTGTTTACTTCCTGCAATATCAGCCATCCTCCACAATTCACTTCCAGGTACTCCTGGGAACTTGTGTTTTAATTACTCATCACCACAGTGCTCCTTTCCCAAGGCTTGAGTTGCCACTTTCTTCAACAAGAAAAACTGAGGTGGTACTGTCATCTGTCCTATACTCCTTCCTCCTACTGTTTTTTATCCAAGACTCAATACTGGTTACCTTGACTCTGGAAGTCATTTGAAATTTTCTTTTTCTCTCTCTTTAACTTTGGAAAAACCCTATTGTCACACTGTGAAAGAAGAATGTCATTTTTAAAACTCTGCCATTAACAATTATTTGGACTAACCTCTTCCTCTTCCTGAAGCAACTATATGATGCATTACCTTGGACTTATAGTCATGGAGACCCAAATTTGATTTCTGCCTTAGACACCTTACTAACTCTGACGCTGGGCAAATTATTTTATCTCACTCAGGCTCAGTTTGCTCACCTATAAAATTAGAATCAAAATAATCTTGAGTTAACAGAGTTATCATGAAGATCAAATAAATAAACATACATATATATGAATGATATATATATATATTGCATATATATGCAAACATATGTATGTGCATCTGTATATATTCTCTCTCTCCATATATAAATACAAACACAAACATACACATACATATATATGTATGTATCTATATATGTTTGTGTACATTATCTTCTTCAAGCCTTAAAATATTATATAAAATGTTAATTATTATTATTCTGGGGATCAGTTTGCTCACTTCTAAAAGAAAATGGTCTGGAAGATTCCTTCCAGCCCTAACATGCCATGATTCCCTCTGAAGCACAACTTTTAAAACTAATTTTCAAATTGTTTTTTGCATTAACAATAATATAATCCACCCATTTCTCAGGTGGAACTGTCAAAACTAAGTTTAATGTGATATTAAAAAGCAAAACACAGACTTTAGCTACTAAACTGTAATCATTTTTTATGCCCCAAGTGTTCTGCCTACAGCTATTTGCTATTTATCTACTTTAGAGGTTTATTGAATTGGAGAAAAACCATTTGCTTGCTAAAAATGAAAGGAAAAAAAATCTCTCCATTGATTAATCTGGCAAAATATGCTGAATTTAGTATTCTGCTTCCAACAATTTTTTTTCCTCACTAGTATTCCATGGAGATATTAAGAGGTGTTGCAGTCTGCAGACAGGAACAAATCTGACTTAATCTTTAAGTCCTAAAAGAACACTTGAAATCTAATGGGTGTACAGGCTGCTGAGAAAACACGGGCATGATGGAATTTTCCTTTCTGTAGAGTCTGGACTACTTTCTGGAGGATTTCTAGATAAGCCTTGGTCTTCAGTGGAGAACTGATGAAAGCAGGAGAGCTACCATGAGAATGGTCAAGGATAGACTGAAATCTGGAGTCTGAGATTGAGCTCAAGCACACACTCTCATCTCTAGTCCTCTCAGTCCTTAAATAACTTAGTTCTATTACATCACTATAATACATTTGAGTATGTGCCAACTATAATACCATTACATCACCATTTCACACTAAGTACTAAGTATATGTGAACTATTGAGCCATTATTTCATCAATCACATTGAGTAAGCACACTGCTGTAAATATCGGTGTTTCAAGTATACTTTCCAGAGTTCAGGTCCTTTACATCTTCTGCTTTCTTTTATTTTAGAACACAGGTGGTCACACCCTCCCTGACTTCTCAGGAAGGGAGGTGGGGACCAAAGGGAAATGGCAAGTCAAACCAGATATTGTTAGCAGGTTTCCTCTGGGCTGAAAGATGTTACTTGAAACAGGTATACACAAATCCATCAGCATGGGAGGTATTACATGAGCATATAGTTATATAAGACAGGCTAGTAGTGATGTAACAAAAAATATGAATCAACATGAGGAATTATACATGTCCATAAGTCCTAGAAGGAAGGTATATAAATAATAATCACATATGTACCTCCTTCAGCAGCCAAGAGGTAGTCCAAAACCAATCTATTGTCCATTTCTTCATGTTTCAGGGAATCCAATGATTCCTGCAGAGTTTGAAGTGCTGCATCAGTCTCATTAGCAATTTTTGATGTTCACAAGTCAATTGCCATACATATTGGGTTAATCGTCATGCTTTTTCACCAGCACATTTGGTCAGAGAGAGAACTATCTGATGTTTCTTGGGTCTTTTACTTTTTTTCAAGGGTCTTCTATTTTTCTGTCTCTCTCCAATGGGCAAGGCGAATTTGGCTAGTTGGCACCCATCTGATTCCTTCTCCATCTATAGAGATATAAACAACCCCTCTCCCCTCAGCAGTTAAACTATCTGGTTCCTTCTATTCACTACTTTGTGGATCTCTCCACATCACCTGAAAATTATTTAAAGATGGTGGAGCTGCTCATACTAGACAGTGCTGTTCTGGTGAGTTATAGAGCCTATCTGGTAGAGCAAGTGCATCTTTATTAAAAATCAAAAAAATTAATGGTATAGAGAGCTAAATTTAAAAGTTCTCTAGGGTTAGCTGTGGCTTCACTTTCTATTATTTTTGGAGAAGCATCTTGATATCTCTGTTTCTCCTCTCTACTATCGCCTGTGCTCGAAGATTAAAAGGTATGCCAGTGTCGTGTAAAATCTGATACAGTGCATAAAAGTGTGCAAAATGTTTAGAAGTATATGCACATCCATTATCTGTTTTGATTGCTTCTGGCACACCAATGATTGCAAAAGATTGTATAAGGAATTCAGTGACCACTCAGGCAGTCTCTTTTGCTGCTGGTATTGCAAAAGTAAATCCTGAAAAAGTGTTTACTACAATATAGATAAAAGACAGACGACCAAAAGATTTATAATGTGTCACATCCATTTGCCAAATTTCACTGGGTCTCAAACCAGAAGAGTTTTTCACTGGAGAGAGTGTAGGAGTAAGGAAAGGAAGGCAAGCTGTACAGCCTTTTATTATGTTGCAAGCTTCCTCTTTTATTATCTCAAATTACAAATATAAAGCTCAAGTACTTGAATGATATTTATTTTTTTTCCTTTTTTATTATAGCTTTTTTACTGACAAGATATGTGCATGGGTAATTGTTCAATATTGACAATTGCAAAACCATTTGTTCCAATTTTTCCCCTCCTCCCCCCCACTCCCTCTCCCAGATTGCAGGTAGACCAATACATGCTAAATATGTTAAAGTATATGTTAAATACAATATATGTATACATGTCCATACAGTTATTTTGCTGCACAAAAAGAATCAGACTTTGAAATAGTATACAATTAACCTGTCAAGAAAATAAAAAATACAGGTGGATAAAAATAGAGGGAATTCAGAATTCTATGTAGTGGCTCATACTCATTTCCCAGAGTTCTTTTGCTGGGTGCAGCTAGTTGAATTCATTACTGCTCTATTGGAACTGATTTGGTTCATCTCATTGTTGAAGAGGGCCACATCTATCAGAATTGATCATCATATGGTATTGTTGTTGGAGTATATATTGATCTTCTGGTCCTGCTCATTTCACTCAGCATCATTCATGTAAGTCCCTCCAGGCCTCTCTGAAATCCTGCTAATCATTTCATACAGAATAATAACATTCCATAACTTTCATATACCATTATTTATTCAGCTATTCTCGAATTGATAGGCATCCACTTAGTTTCCAGTTTCTGCCCACTACAAAGAGGGCTGCCACAAAATTCTTGCACATACAGGTCACTTTCCCTTCTTTAAGACTTTTTGGGATATAAGCCCAATAGTCACACTGATGTATTGAAGAGTATGCAGAGTTTGGTAACTTTTTGAGCATAGTTCCAAATTGCTCGCCAGAATGGCTGGATGTATTCACAATTCCACCAACATTGTATCAGTGTCCCTGTTTTCCCACATCCCATCCAACATTCCACATTATTGTTCCCTGTCATTCTAGCCAATCTGACAGGTGTATAGAGTCTCAGAGTTATCTTAATTTGCATACCTCAGATTAATAATGACTTGGAGCATCTTTTCATATGGCTAGAAATAGCTTTAATTTCTTTATCTTAGAATTGTCTTTTCATATTCTTTGACAATTTATCAATTGGAGAATAGTTTGATTTCTTAGAAATTAGAGTCAATTTTCTATATATTTTGGAAATGAGGCCTTTATCAGAACCTTTGATTGTAAAAATATTGTTGCTTCACTTCTAATTTTCTCTGCATGAATTTTGTTTGTACAAATTTTTTTTCAATTTGATAGAATTAAAATTTTCTATTTTGTGATCAATAATGATCTCTAATTCTTCTTTGGTCATAAATTTATTTCTCCTCCACAGATCTGAAGGGTAAACTAGCCTATGTTCTTCTAATTTATTTATAATCTCTTATTTATGTCTAGGTTATGAACCCATTTGAACCTTATTTTGGTGTATGGTGTTAAGTGTGGATCCATGCCTAGTTTCTGCCACACTAATTTCCAGTTTTCCCAGCAGTTTTTGTCAAACAGTGAATTCTTATCCCAAAAGTTGGCATCTTTGGTTTTGTCAAATACTAGATTATTAAAGTTATTGACTATTTTGTCCTTTGGACCTAATCTATTCCACTGATTAACTAGTCTATTTCTCAGCCAATACCAAATGGTTTTGGTAACTGCTGATTTGTAATATAATTTTATATCTAGTAAAGCTAGGCCACCTTCATTTGATTTTTTTTTCATTTGTTCCCTTGAAATTCTTGACTTTTTGTTTTTCATATGAATTTTGTTGCAATTTTTATAGGTAATTAAAATAGTTTTTCAGGAGTCTGATTGGTATAGTGCTAAATAAATGGATTAGTTTAGATAATATTATCATTTTTACTATGTTTGCTCACCCTATCCAAGAGCATTTAATGTTTTTTTTTCCAATTGGTTAGATCTGACTTTATTTGTGTGGAAAGTGTTTTGTAGTTTTGCTCATATAGTTCCTGATTTTCCCTTGGCAGATAGATTCCCACATATTTTATATGATCAGTAGTTACTTTAAGTGGAATTTTGCTTTGTAACTCTAACTACTGGATTTTGTTAGTGATATATAAGAATGCTGATGACTTGTGTGGGTTTATTTTGTTTCCTGCAACTTTGCTAAAGGTGTGTATTATTTCTGATAGCTTTTTAGTAAAATCTTTGAGGTTCTCTAAGTATACCATTATATCTTCAGCAAAGAGTGATTATTTGATTTCCTCATTACCTACCCTAATTTCTTTAATCTCTTTCTCAACTCTTATTGCCAAAGCTAGCATTTCTAATACAATATTGAATAGTAATGGTGATAGTGGGCAACCTCTTTCACTCCTGATCTTATTGGGAATGGTTCTAGCTTATCCCCGTTGCATATTATGCTTACTGATGGTTTTAAATAGATGCTACTGATGATTTTAAGGGAAGTCCATTTATTCCTATACTTTCAAGTGTTTTTTTTTTAATATGGATGAATGTTGGATTTTATCAAATTCTTTTTTTGCATCTATTGAGATGATCATATGGTTTTTGTTAATTTGTTTATTGATGTGGTCAATTATGCTAATAGTTTTCCTAATATTGAACCAGCCCTGCATTTCTGGTATAAATCCTTCTTGTCATGGGGTATTATCCTGGGGATGATTTTCTGTAGTTTTTTTTATTAATATTTTATTTAAGATGTTAGCATCAATATTCATTAGGGAGATTGGTCTGTAATTTTCCTTCTCTGTTTTCAACCTACCTAGTTTAGGTATCAGTACCATGTCTGCTTCATAAAAGGAATTTGGTAGGACTCCTTCATTCCCTATTTTTTGAAATACTTTATGTAGCATTGGGATTAATTGTTCTTTAAATGTTTGCTAGAATTCACATGTAAATATATGTGGGCCTGGGGATTTTTTTCTTAGGAAGTTGGTTAATATATTGTTCTGTTTCTTTTTCTGAAATGGGACTAATTACACAATTTACTTCCTCCTCTGTTAATCTGGGAAGGCTACATTTTTGGAGGTAGTCATCTATTTCACTTAGGTTATCAAATTTATTGGCATAAAGTTGGGCAAAGTAACTCCTTAGTATTGCTCTAATTTCCTCTACATTGGTGGAAAGATCCCCCTTTTCATTTTTAAGACTAATAATTTGATTTTCCTCTTTCCTTTTTCTAATCAGATTTACCAAAGGTGTATCTACTTTATTGTTTTTTTTTTTCATAAAACCTACTCCTAGTTTTATTTATTATTTTCTCCTGACTATTTTAAGGAAAAGTCCATTTATTCCTATCCTCTCAAGTGTTTGTTTTTTTTTTTTTTTTGGATGTTGGATTTTATATCTTTTTCCAATTCAAAAATCCTACTTTCCAGGGAGTTCTTTATCTTTTCCAATTCACAAGTCCTACTTTCCAGGGAGTTCTTTATTTTTTCTCATTCACAAATTCTGTTTCCCTATGAATTATTTTTCTCTTCCAATTTATATTTCAGGTTGTTGTTTTCTTTTTCCACTTCATAAATTTTTTCTTTAAGTGAGTTATAAGCATTTTCTGTACTCTCTTGCAAAAAGTGCTTCTATTTCATTTCCCCATTTTTCTTCAAGCTCTCTTTTAAGATTTTTTATAATTTCTTCTAGGAGAGCCTTGGATGGGGACCACGTTTTATCTGGAGACTCTTAATCTCCTTGGGGGTTGAAAACCTGCTCTCTTTCTGTATAGAAGCTATCAGTAGTACATTTGGCTTTTTTACTCATTTTGTAAAGCTCTTAGTGTCTGTCTTCAGGACAAAGGGGTTACCAGCTTCCACTGCAGAGGTGGGATACATTTATGGACAGTGAGTGTCCTGCAAATGGGCTGCCAAGAGTTACCAAGTGCTCTGGAAAAAGCTCCACACTGGAAGTATCTCTGTTCTGGGTAGCACTGGCTAGGTGGGAAAGTACTATGCTAAAACCCTGCTGTGTGGATTAGCAACTGCCCTTGGTCTAGAGGCTGAGCAGCTAAAGTGTCACTGTCCTAGGCAGAAGCCCACTGTGGGGATTAGAATTGCCCTGCAAAAGAGCCCTGCACTGCAATGGAAGTATCTCTGCCCTGTGGAGCACAGTCATGCTGCAGAAGTTCTCTTGCCCCTGGCCAAGCCCCCCACCCCACCCTGCTGTGCAGATTAGAAGTTGCCCTGGGCTGAGCCCCTCTACCATGCAGATTTTTGTGACTGCCCCAGGCAAAAGTCCCTTGCTGCAGAATGTGGCTGCATAGCTGTGCTGTGATCTGTGCTCAGTCACTCACTTCTGGTTTTGGGTGGGTGTAGCCAGATCCTGTTAGATTCTGGCATTTTTGGAGTATACTTTACCTTTGGCTTTAATTTCTCTGCTGCCAAAACAGAGCATCCAACCTGTGGTAGAGTCCTCCTTGTAAATTTTCCAGCCACAGACACTGCCCCCTCCCCTGTATGCTCAGTATGCTAACCTCTCCTTCTATCTTTCTGTTTGTGCTGGCTGACATCCACCACTCAGGACAAACCTTTTCTGGCAATCTTCCAGATTATCTTCCATGGTGAGTTGTACTTCCAATCTTTGTAAATTTTACCAGTCAAGCACTATTTTTGAGGCTGAATTTGGTAATTAGTAGTGAGGGTATGAGAGGAACTTAGAATGTCATGTGTCTCTTCTCTGCCATCTTGGCTCTGCCTTCCTTTACCACATTGAAAGCACTTACGAGTCTCTCTGCAAGTCCCTTGCCAAAAGGGCCCCTGTCTTTCCATGTTCAGATCTTGAAAAATCTGCATTATAACCTGGGTATAAAAGGTATTTGTGCCCACTGTGCACAATGTCTTATTTTCTCATCTAAAGGAGTATCCTTGTGTAATACTAGTATAATTCTTCTACAATCTTCATTAGCATTTTCTCTATCAAATTGCCTTATCATAATTTCTGTTACTGCATTTTCACCAATAGTTTGTATGACAGCTATCTGCAGATGTCCCATGAAATCAGCAAAAGGTTAATTTGGATCTTGTACTATTTTTCTGAAGGCTTACCCTCTATCTTGTCTTCCTGGGAGGATACCCCATGCTTTGATAGCAACAGAAGCAATTTGTTCATATGCTGCTACAGGATAATTAATCTGCTCTAAAGTGTCTACATAGCACCTATACCTACTAGTTGATCAAAGGTGACTGATATATTAAATCTATCTTGTTGGACTTGTATTCTACAGAGTTCACTATACTCAGAAAGCCACAAGTTTTGTCCAGGTTCTAAACTTGTCTTTGCTAAAGATTTCCAGTCACTAAGAGTTAAAATTTCATTAGCCAAGTTCTCTAATACCATTTTAATATAAGATTATGTAGATCCATAAAGAGTACAAGCCTTTTTGAGATCTTTGATAATATCCATATTAAAAGATATGTATCTTCTCCTGTCTTGACCTGAAGAGTCAAACTCTTCAATCATAGGGTATGCTTCCATTCTCAAATCAGATGTATCCTGTCCTTCCTCTTTAGCTTTAATTAATACCTTTTGTAAATGCATCATAGGGAGTGGACAAAACTGCTCCTTGGTGGTGCTGATGGTGTCACTACCCCTCCTACTCCTCCTCCACTCTCTCTCCATGAAAACAAAGTTGAGGGGGGATACTCAGGACTTTGGGAATACCCTAATGGTGCCCATTTGGGTGTGGGTGGAAGTGAAACTGAGCTGTGAAAATAAGAAGCACTACACTCTTTAAACTCACCAGCACTATACTTAATTACGTTTTCTTGTCAATACCTTTCAGCTGCATTGTCAATACCATCCCCCTCCTGCTCTTTCTCCTCACATTCCCTTATCTCACTGTCGTCATTAAAATTTTATGTTTTTTTTGTTTGTTTGTTTGTTTTGTTTTTAA
Organism: Sminthopsis crassicaudata; assembly: GCF_048593235.1. Taxonomy (NCBI): domain Eukaryota; kingdom Metazoa; phylum Chordata; class Mammalia; order Dasyuromorphia; family Dasyuridae; genus Sminthopsis; species Sminthopsis crassicaudata. The sequence goes on along the minus strand of NC_133617.1, from coordinate 340,431,999 downwards.
AAGCCAATTGCATTATATTGTACATAAGGAATGTTTCCTCAGGAATTGAATCAGGACTCACAGCTTCATAATATTCAATTAGTTTTACTCCCATTATTTTCCACATATCTGGTTCTAATTTTTCTTCCTTAGAGAGCCAAGGAGACATGCATGCTAATATATTTAAGATCTGCTTCCAAGTTACCAATAAATCTTGCTTCTTTATTAACCTAACTATGCATGCTATACACTCCCCTCGGGGTGAAAGTGATTAGTTTAGCCCTTACCAAAGTTTCTAGCTTGTTTATTTTTGTACTCATCCTATTTCCAGGTAAGAGGGAATTCTCCACTGAGCTTACAATCATGTCAGTTAAACTGCTGAGTGTAGATCCTTATGTCCAGAGCCTCATCTCTAGAACCTCACGTTTAGTGCCCCACATTGAGTGCCAAAATGTAGTGTCCAGATTTGCTTTCTGGAGGACGTCTGGATGAGCCTTGGTCTTAGGTGGAGAAATAATAAAGGCAGGAGGGTCACCATGAGGATTGTTAATGATGGAATCTCGAGTCTGGAGTTTGAGATCAAACTGGAACACACAGTCTTGTCTTCAATCCTCTCAGTCCTTAAATTGTGAACACATCCAGCCATTCTGGAGAGTGATTTGGAATTATGCTCAAAAATTATCAAACTGTGCATACCCTTTGATCCAGCCATGTTATTTCTGGGCTTATATCCCAAAGAGGTCTTAAAGAAGGGAAAGTGAACCACATTTGCAAGAATGTTTGTGGCAGCCCTCTTTGTAGTGGCCGGAAACTAGAAACTGAGTGGATGCCCATCAATTGGAGAATGGCTGACTAAATTGTGGTATATGAATATTATGGAATATTATTGTTCTGTAAGAAATGACCAGCAGGATGATTTCAGAAAGGCCTGGAGAAACTTGCATGAATTGATGCTGATAAAATGAGAAGGATTAGAAGATCATTATATACTTCAACAACAATACTATATGATAATCAGTTCTGATGGATGTGGCCCTCTTCAACAATGAGATGAACTAAATCTGTTCCAGAAGTGCAGTAATGAATTGAACCAGCTACACCCAGTGAAAAAACTCTAGGAGATGACTATGAACCACTACATAGAATTCCCAATCCCTTTATTTTTGTCTGCCAGAATTTTTGATTTCCTTCACAGGCTGGTTGTATACTGTTTCAAAGTCCGATTCTTTTTGTACAGCAAAATAACTGTTTGGACATGTATACATATAATGTATTTAACTTATACTTTAACATATTTATTGTTGTATGTATTGGTCAACCTGCCATCTGGAGGAGGGGTTGGAGGGGAAGGAGGGGAAAAGTTGGAACAAAAGGTTTTGCAACTGTCAATGCTGAAAAATTACCCATGCATATATCTTGTAAATAAAAAGCTATAATATAAAAAGAAGGATCAGTAGAATCCAATAAATTAATTTCAATACAATTGAGTATCTAGCCTTTCACTTGGGTTGAAGAGAACAGGATATAGAACAATAATTTTTAAAAACTTTTATTTTTCCCAGTTACATGTAAAAGACATTTTGTTGTACATGTACAATCTTTTTTTACATGTTTCCATATGAATCATGTTATAATCCAACAGAGTAGTTCTTCTTATCACTTTCTTGTCATTTTCAAATGACAGGCAAGAAATTTATGGTTTCATCTTAGCCATTGCTAAAGCTTATCGAATAGTAGAGGACAAAGGACAGAACAATACCAGAGCCTTTCCCTCCAAGCTAATATGTTTCCTTAGATATGTTCATGCAATCAGTTCAAATCTACCTAAGTATATCATCATCTAAATCACATCTTTTCACAATTGCCATGAGAATAACATCAGAAACTTTGACAACTGTCTTGCTTCAATCCAGATTATGGCTGCAACATTCTTCTTCTCCTTTAGGAAATGAAACTTGCCCATCATCAATGGGTCTTGATAAACTCATATTGAATACTTTAAAGGCTTGTGGTTATCCTCCAATAAATAATTCATTTCTTATTTGGGCATGAATAGAAATAAAACTGTTTAGTTTATGGTAAGACCCTGCCTTCTTTTCATTTAATTAAGAGCACATTTCTTGTCTCTAGGTCTCTCTATTTGCCATGTTTTTTGTTTTTTGTTTTTTTCCCCAAAGATTATGGACAGCATCTCACCAAATAACATGTCAGTTTTAGCAGAACTTTAGTTAAGGAGGTTTAATTTCATTTTAATTATTTAATTAAATTGATCAATTGATTTCATGGAGACACTGAGATGTTGATACAGACTTCTCTTCAATACCTCATTCTGAACAAGAAAGAGACAATTTGCTAAAGTGTAAATTATGGGAACTTTAGAAAGATGCTATTGTTTCATCTTGAGAGTTCATGGTTGATAAGACAAAAACCTTTCTAAAATTACTGGTATGGCTACATAGTATACTTATCAACCAATTCAGAATTATTAAAAAGACACATATAGAAGATGAAAACAAGGAAAATAGCATTGGTCACAAAGTAGTTTATTTGAACCTGGTAATATGAACTCACTGAAGGTACCTTTGTAGTCTCTTAAAATGTTACTTGGATTTCAATAATCTTACTTGGGTTTCAATTTTATTTGCTTTTTAAAAACCAATCTCCTTAAGACTTAATATTTTTCATGAAAATAATAGGATAATTCCATCCATTATCATCAGATATATTTTAAGCAAGAGTATTATCTCTTCTCTGATCTTCCTCTCTCACTCTTAATATAGATGGGAAAAAAGCTTTGTGACCAATGTGATTTCTGAACTATCATCTTCATCATCATCATACGTAAGCATTTATTATGTTCTTATAATGTGATAAGCACTACCCTACATGCCCCAAAAGATACAAAAAGGCAAAAATATAGTCTTTGACCTAAGGAAATTCACATTCTAATAGTAGAGACAATATGCAAACAACTATGTGCATATAAGACATATACAGTATAAATTGTAGGTAATCTCTGGGAAAGCACTTTTGAAAATGGGTAAAGGAATACCTGAAAAAGTCTCTTGAAAGAGATAGAATTTAAGTTCATCCTTGAGGGAAGCAATGGAGGTATCATAGATCAATTCAATGAGAAAAGGGCAAGTAGCGTCTCTATTTTGATTGTTTCTAATTATGGTGAGAAAACTGATTATTTCTCTCATATTAATTATAAATTATTGAGTTATTATTAAAGTTCTCCCCTTTCTATTTTCTTCATTAAGAAATATGTCCCTTGTTTATTCAGTCAGCTTTTGAAGTACAGGGCTAATAAGGAAATCTTAGGCAAAAATTATTCAACTCAGAGAACTTAGATCTGATCAAAAAGTAAAGATATTCTAGTCTGAATGGATTAGTGAATTCTGACCCATTGTGTCTTTAATGATCCAATTAGTTATTATTCTTTACATCAAACCTCATATATTCTAGATGCCCTTATTTATGTAAAATTTCCACATAAATTCCTAATGGAATGCAGAGTCCTCAAGAAGCTTGGGTTTTTACAATTCCTATAATTAGCACTTAGCATAATATTTTTTACACAGTGGGCACTTAATAAAAGTTTCTTAAATAGTATTAAATTGGATGACTTCTTCACATTTCTGAGGAATGAAATTATCATCAAAATATTAAATTTTTTAGATTTTGAAAGTATTTAGTACAATATTTGCATAAACAATAATGTCCATATTACTTTAAAAAGTGATGTCTTAACTTTACCTTCCACTTAGCCATTGTTCTAATAGTTAAAAGTTTTTTCTCCCTGTAATATTCCACAGAAGCAAAACCAAAAAAAAAATCATGATTGTAATGTTTTTAGTCTTTTACCTATGAGCTTTTAATCCCTAGCAAGCAATGTACACAGGATACCAAAAGTCTTAGTTTGGTTTTAAACTATTAATTAATAATTAAAAATTCTGGGAATTCTTTGTATTTAAAAATCCCTATGGAGTTATTATGTGTCTCTTTAAGAACCACAAGAAGTAATTGATGATTGTCAGTTCTGAGGAGTCATCTAGAATGCTCTGACATGTCCTAGTTACCTGCCCCAGCCAAATGTTATGCTTCTTAATTTTCATGTCAAGCAAACATATGGTCATTTTGATACTCTGGAGTAAGGACTCATCAACCACCAAAAATGTTTTCTTCTTCCTATACCCAGTACTACATATTTTCTTTCATAGATGTTCCTCATTTTCCCCTGGAACAGAAAATGCTTCCTCCTTGAAAAATCTATATTTATGCAAAAAATCCAAAATCTGCCGTGTTATTAGAATTTTTCAAGGGTCCTTCTTCTTCCCTTACTTCTCTGACTAATGCATTTGTTCACCCTCCAGTCTTTTGACTCAGATTTAAATTCCCCTTTGCCTGTTCATTATTTTATCTTGCCTTTGTTTTCATTCAATTATTTCTCCAGTTCCAGTTCTTTTTTTATAACCTTGGTTCATATCCTACATAAATTCACTAAATTTGGAGTTGGGAGACATGAATTCTATTACTGGTTTCACATTTCCTAGGTTTGTAATCATAGAAAAGTTCTTTATGTCCTGTGAATCTGAGTTTCTTTAGCTGTAAACATTTCTCCCATTGCCTACCTCACTGGTAGTCATAACATCATATATTATGATTTATGAAAAGTGCTTATAAAAAATAAAATATCCTAATGTGCTTGTAAAATGTAATTTTAAATGAAATTTAGTGGTTTGAAAGACTTAATTCTCAATAGTTTGATTTTTGGCTTCTTTATACTCTTAAAAATAACAGGTGACTCCCTCAATTGCTTTTGTTCATATGAGTTACATAACAATATATTTTAGGAATTAAACTTGTTAGTATTATTATGTGAATAGTCTTGACTTCATAGACTTCCTGAGTCTCAGAGACCCCCAGGTATCTTTGAGTTACATTTTGAAAACTATATATACTATGTATAGTATATATGTTTATGTATGTATATATATACATATATATGTGTGTGTATGTATATATACATATATATAATATATATATATACACATATATATAGTTTTAGTATATATAGTTTTGCCTATTATACTGTGTAAAAGCTGAAATTCTCATGACCTAAATGACAACATAATGAATGCACCTGAAATTACTGGCAGAAAGCAAAATGATACTAGAAAAAATGTACATAATCTGTCATTTTCCACACTAGCAATGAACAGTGCATCCTGGCCCTGTTGGAATGTAATTTGGGCTAACAAAAGTTCAGTGTGAGAGAAGACAATTCAGTGATTACCATTATGATCATTTGAGGCTATAAATGGGGAAAACAAAGCATTCTGAGATTTTCTTATTTCAATTCCCTGAATTGAAAGGATAGAAATCTACTATTAACACTCTGAATGATTTCATTACTTCCAAGAAAAGTAATTGCAAAAAAGAGAGGATGACTTCTCTTTCAAAAAATCATTAAGATGTAAAATGAGGGTTTTTTTGCACATAAACATATCCTGCAATGAAAAGATAAAAATAATTTAAGATACTTTGTTCCAGCACTTAAAATTAATAGATGACAGGGTATCTTTCACATTTTACAATAGGTCCTGCATCAGAAGGTTTTTAAAAGTCATTTGATCTGGCTACACCCATATCCAAAGAGAGTTCTACTTCTAGAAATATGCAATAGGGTTTCTCAAGGTAACACTAGTGTTACCTTCCCATACTCTTTCAAGTAGCCACTTTTTTTTTTCCAAAATAGGGAATGGATCTCTGGCTGTGTAATATATGGAAATAGCTATCATATTTGGACTTCTGCTTTCTCCCAAAAAGTTTGGCATTGGATTGGTGATGAATTTGTTAGTTTTGTAATTCTATGAATTGAAAACAGTGTTAATTTTCCTATATTGGATTAGAATCTCAAAATCAAAATTTTAAAAGTTGGCTTTGGCCAATAATGGTAATAAATGGAAAAATACATTTCAGTCTTAAAACTAAGTTCTTCTGAAAAATAGAATAAAAATAAAATGATTTTACTTTGATTTTATCAAACATGAAAGCAAAAATATGAGGCAATTTCAGATGATCTAGAAAATAAATTTTCACTTTCAGCTTGATTTTTTCTTTCTCTTGAAATCCTAAAGAAACTTATGCCATCTTCTTAGAGTATAAACCAAATCATTGATTGAATTATTTTCCACATGGAAGACTCAACCACCTATTAGTTAGATCACAATCATTATGTAATTAAATGAACCAGGCTCTGGGGAGAAAACAATGACACATTTTAAAGAAAAGTTCAGAGTGTTAAGACTAAACTAGTCCAGATTTGAACTTCAGCTTTCTGTACTGTCAAAAGATACTAAGTGAGAACAACTTTAATTAAGGATTTTACCTTAAGGAATCTTTTCCATCTTAATAAGGAATCTTCCTGACTCTAAAATTCTATAACCTTAGCTAAATAAAGTCAAGGAAGGAAGGAAGGAAGGAAGGAAAGAAGGAAGGAAGGAAGGAAGGAAGGAAGGAAGGAAGGAAGGAAGGAAGGAAGGAAGGAAGGAAGGAAGGAAGGAAGTAAAAAAGGAAGGAAGAAAAGAAGGAAGGAAAGAAGGAAGGAAGAAAAGAAGGAAGGAAGGAAGGAAGGAAGGAAGGAAGGAAGGAAGGAAGGAAGGAAGGAAGGAAGGAAGGAAGGAAGGAACATAACAAAGATTAGACTATTATGTCAATGTATCACAAGAGAGAGCCCTGAAGATTAAAAGTTAAGAAAACCAATATTCAGGGGAAGAGCCAAGAAGGTGGAAAAGGTCTTTGTGAGTGTTCTTCCTGGCTTTCCTCAAAATCAACCAGATCAAGACTCTGAATGGATTTTTGGAGTGACAGAATCCACAAATATTAAAAGGATAACAAATTTCTAGCAGAAGATATCTTGGAAGGACTTCAGAAAAGGTTGGTTTTTGTTGGACAGGGGAGGAGGGTTGGGGAGACACAGCCCAGCACAGGCATGGCTCAGGGATACCAAAGAGAGAAAGGAGAGAAAGATACTGTTGGGAGGCTATTAGTCAAAATCCAGCAACACTGGCTATTCTGTCCTGGTTCAGAAGACAGTGGATCACCAGACTAGCTGTGAAACCTCCAATATAACTACAGATGGCAAATAGTAAGCATCTTCACCACAGTATAACAAGTGGGACTTAGCCACACTCACCCAGCATGGGCAGGAAGCCAGCAGCACCAGCCCCAGGGCAGCAGAAAATCCACATACCCTGTAGAGGAATCTGGGGACAATCTCCCCTTTGCCTTGAGAGTAGATGTCAACCTTTAAAAATCAGGAAAAACAAAACAAAACAAAATGAGTTCTCCATAGATAGATATTATGAAGATGGGGAGAACAGACATCAAACCCTAAGGAAAATAAAGGCAAAAGGCCTCCAGATGAAGACTCATAGAGTGATAGAAGCTGATTACCAACTCAAAAGACTTTCTTGGAAGAATTAAAAAATGAACTTAAAAGAGAGTTAGAAGAAAATGGGGAAAGAAAATGAGAGCTATGCAGAAGAGTTTGAAAAAAAGAAACAGAAATTGTCTGAAGAAAACAAATCCTTATAAAAAACAAAACTTCTTAAAATAGATTTGGCAAAATGGAAAAATAAAACAATTTCTTTAAAAACAGAATTGGTGAAATGGAAAAAAGAGAACAAACAACTCCCAGAAAAATAGAATTAGTGGAATGGGAAAAAAAATCCAATGAACAAAATAACACATTTAAAAGTTCAATTGACTAAATGAAGAAAATAATTCACTAAAAATTAGAATTGAACACAAGGAAGTAAAAGACTCAATGAGACATCAAGAATCAACCAACAAAGCCAAAAAATGAAAAAAAAAATAGAAGAAAATGTAAAATACCTCAATGGAAAAACAATTTACCTGGAAAGTAGATTCAGGAGAAACAATCTAAGAATTAAGATTACCTGAAAACCACAATAAAAAAAAAGGCCTAGACAACATGTTTCAAGAAATCATCAAGGAAAACTGCCCTGATACATTAGAACCAGAAGGTAAAATAGCCATTGAAAGAATTCACTGATAACCTCCAGAAAGAGATACCAAAAAGAAAATTTCAAGGAATATTATAGCTAAATTCCAGAATTATCGGCTCAAGGAAAAAAATACTAAAAGCAGCTAGAAAGAAACAAATATTGAGGATCCACATTCAGGATTACCAGGACTTAGCAGTTTCAACTTAAAAAAGTGAAGGGCCTGGAATATAATATTCCACAGGGCAAAGGAGCTTGAACTGCAGCCAAGAATCAGCTCTCCAGTAAAACTAAGCATTATCTTTCAAAAAAAAGATAGATATTCAATGATATTATGGATTTTCTATTATTTTTGATGAAAAGACCAGAGCTGAACAAAAAAAATCTAACCTTCAAATACAGAATTGAAAAGAAGGATTAGAAGGTAAAAAGGGAAGAAATAAAAAAGTGTTTTTAAAGGTTAAAATGTTTCCATTCTTACATGGAAAGATGATATGTGTATGTTTTGAGAACTGTATCTTTGTTAGAATTATACTTAGAGGGTGTAGGTATAATTTGACTTCATTGTAATGACATAAAAAAGAAACTATGGTTGGAAAATGGATTGTACTGAAAGAAGAGAAATAGGGAGAGGAATGGGGCAGATTATATAACCTGAAGAGGTGAAAAAGACGTATTACATTTGAGGGAAAGAAGAGAGAGGAACGAGCATAGTTTGAACATTAATCTCATTGGATTTGTCTCAAAGAGAGAACATCATACATGTTTTGCTATAGAAAATTGTCTCACCCTATAGGGAGGTAGGAGGGGAAAGAGCAAAGCAAAGGAGTAAGCTAATGGAATGGAGATCAGAAAGAGAAAGGGATAATAAAGGGTGAGGGGCTGAAAAGGGCAGGGTAGATTGAGAGAGGTGGTAGGCAGAAGCAAAACACTGCTGAAGAAGGAAAAAGGAAAGCAAAGCGAAAAATATAGCTTTGGGAAAATAGGATGATGAGTAATATAGAGTTAGTAATTTTAACTGTGAATGTGAATGGGATGAACTCTCCACTGCATTAAGAACCAGAATCCTACAATATGTTGTTTACAAAAAACACATTTGAAGTAGAGATATAGACATGGAGTAAAAGTAAAAAGCTAGAGCAAAATCTATTATGTTTCAGCTAAAGTAAAAAAATAAATAAGCAGGGGTGGCAATCCTGATGCCATATCAAGAAAAAAGAAAAAAAAAATAGATCTAACTAAAAGAGATAAGGAAGAAAACTACATCTTGCTAAAGTGTACCATAAATAATAAAGTAATATCAATATGAACATATGCAACAATTTGTATAGCATCCAAATTCCTGGAAGAGAAATGAAGACAGTTGCAAGAAGAAATAGACACCAAAACTACATTGGTGGGGGATCTCAACCTCACTCTGTCAGAACTAGAGAAATCAAACCAAAGAATAAACAAGAAAGAAGTTAAGGAGGTAAATAGAATTTTTAGAAAAGCTAGGTATGATAGATTTTAGAGAAAATTGACGGGGGACAGAAAGGAATATAATTTTTCTCAGTAATACATAACACCTACATAAATATTGATCATGTATTAAAACACGAAGGCAGAAATTATCAGATAACAATCAGATAATGATGAAATAAAAATTATATATAACAAAATTATATATAACAAAGATCCAGGGAAAATAGACCACAATTAATTGGAAACTAAATAATCTAATTCCATCCAAGACAGTGACAATATTTCAAAATTGATGGGATGCAGCCAAAGCAGTTCTTAGGGGAAATTTTATATCTCTATATGTTTATTTGAATAAAATAGACAAAGAGAAGTTCAATGAATTAGGTATGCAATTGAAAAAGCTAGAAAAAAATTTTTAAAAACTCAAATACCAAATTTAAAATTCTCAAGATAAAAGGGTAGATTAATAAAATTGAAATAAGAAAACTATTGAGATAATAAACAAAACTAAGAGTTATTTTTATGAAAAAATATGATTAGGAAATTTGGTAATTTGATTAGAAAAAGGAAAGGAGAAAATCAAATTGTGAGTATTAAAAATGAAAAGGGTGAACTTACTACCCATAAAAATAAAATTAAAACAATAATTAAGAGCTATTTTGCCCAATAGTATGCCAATAAATCTGATATTGAAAATGATAATGAAAAATAAATGAAATGGATAAATACTTACAAAAATATAGATTTCCCATATTGGCAGAGGAAGAAATAAATTACTTAAATAGTCCCATTTTAGAAAAGAAATTGAACAACCCTAAGAAAAAAATTTCTGGGGCCAGATGGAGAAGTGAATTCTACCAAACATTTAAAGAACAATTCTAATACTATGTAAACTATTTGAAAAGATAGGAAAAGAAGAAGTCTTGCAAAATTCCATTTATGACACAGATATCACACTGACACCTAAACCAGGTAAAGTCAAAACAGAGGAAGAAAGTTATATGCAAATTTCTCTAATGACTATAGATCCAAAGTCCTAAATAAAAATGTTAACAAAAAGATTACAGAAAGTTATTACCAGGATAATAAATCATCATCAAGTAGTACTTATACCAGCAATACAGCACTGATTCAATAACAAACCAACTATTAGTATATTTTACTATATGAATAAGCAAACTAAGAAAGATCATATGAATGATTATACCTAATAGATACAGAATAATTATTTGAGAAAATTCAACATTCATTCCTATTAAAAACACTAGAGAGCATAAGAATAAATTGAGTTTTCATTAAAATGATCAGAAGCATCTATCTAAAACCATCAGCAAATATATGTAATCAGGATAAACTAGAAGCATTGCTAATAAGATCAGGGTTGAAACATGTTTGCCTACTATCACCATGACTATGTAATATTGTATTAGAAATATTAACTTTAACAATAAGAGAAGAAAAATAAATTAAAGGAATTAGAGTAGGTAATGAGGAAACAAAATTATCACTCTTTGTAGATGATATAATATATTTAGAGAATCCTATAGAACCAAATAAAAAAATGCTAAAAACTTTAACAAATTTATTTTTTCTTTTCTTTTTTTTTAATTTAAAGTTTTTAGGGGGCGGAGCCAAGATGGGGGAGAAGATACACGCGATTTTGTCAGCTCCCTTCTTCCCTCATTACCAATTAGTTAAATCAGCCTCAAAAATAACGCTGGACTGATAGAAACCACAAGGTCTGGAAGCACAACTTACCAGCTGAAGATAATCTGCATTTTCAATAGAAAAGGTTGGTTCCCAGGGGAGGAAAAAAAAAAGGCCAGAACAGACAGGGTTAGGTGCTAGCACACTGTGCCAATTGGGCTGGGGAGGGCTCTGGGATTAGAGAAGCCACTGAGATAGAGGAATCTGGCACAGGTTATTAGCTCTTCTCTGTTTATAAAACAGCAGAAGAGAAATCAAGCCACTTTAAGATATAAAACCAGATACTACAACCACCCCAATCCAGAAGTGACCTAACAGATCTCAGCACGGCAGTGTGTGCCAGGCTTCTACTGCCTGGGGCTTCACTTGGGGGTAGTTAAGAGCTTGAAAAGCCGGGACACGGGCCAAGGCAACATTTATTCACATAATGCCTGGCTTGGCTGGAGGCTGTGGAACTCAGCCCCGGAAGTCCCAGAGAAGCAGAACCTTTGAAATAGGGCTGCAGTTTCTGGGCAGACACTTCCAGTTTGAGTGCAGGGGCTTTTCACTTCAGCTGCTGATATCCACGCCCCACGGGACGCATTGGCTGGGCTTTGTGTCACCTTTACTGTTCAGTCTTAAACCTAAGGGAAGTCGCTAGGACACACAGCGCCCTCAAAACTCAGTCGTACTATTCACCTCTGAGGCACTTCCAGGGAGGGGGAGAAGAACTCTCTCCCAGAGCTCTCTCTTAGCTCAGGCACAGGAGCCTCTGCATCCATCCAGTCTGGGAAGAATCTGGTAAATAAATAAATAAATAAATATATAAACGTATTACCCCAGGGACAGAAGCCAAAATATTTTTTAACCATGAGTAAAAAGCCAAAAAGAACTACACAGAGAAAGCATGGGTATCCAACCTTGAGGAAGTTAATAGCAGAGAGTCAGCAGATAACAGCCTAAAAGGGAATGATACCTGCCCCCCATCACATAACTCTCTCCTGGAAGAGACTATTAAAAAATTAAGAGAGTTTGAAGAAAAATGGGGAAAGGAAAGAGAAACTATGATAGAGAATAACAATGTTCTGAAATTTGAGTTGGAAACAATAAAGAATTCACAGGAGATTCAGGGAAACAAAATTTGTGAATTAGAAAAGGTTAAAAAATCACAGGAAATTAGGATTTCTGAATGGGAAAAAGAAAATAATTCTCTAAAAATAGGGAAATGGAAAAAAATTCAATAGAGCAAAATAATTCATTTAAAAATGAAATTGGACATTTACAAAAAGAACTAAAAATGTGAAAGAAGAAAATAACTCATTAAAAATCAGGATGGAACAAATAGAAATGAATGATTCATTGAGAACCCAAGAATCAGTCAAACAAAACAAATAAAAAAAATGAAAAGCTGGAGAGTAAGGTCAAATACTTACTGGGAAAATCTGTAGACATGGAAAATAGATCTAGGAGAGATAATCTGAGGATCATTGGACATCCTGAAAACTATGACCAAAAAAAGAGCCTAGATTCTATTTTACAGGAAATTATTAAAGAGAACTGTCCAGAGATAATAGAAACAGAAGGGAAAATAGGCATCAAAAGAATTCATCGAACTCCTTCTGGAAAAGACCCTAAAAAAAGAATGCCACAGAATATTGTGGCTAAGCTGCAGAATTACCACACAAAGGAGAAAATCTTGCAAGCAGCTAGAAAAAAAGCAATTTAAATAACAAGGTGCCATAATAAAGGTCACTCAACATCTGGCTGCCTCCACATTAAAAGATTGAAGGTCCTGGAACGTGATATTCCAAAAGGCAAAAGATCAAGGATTGCAACCAAGAATAAACTACCCAGCTAAGTTTAGCATTTTCTTCCATGGAAGAAGATGATCATTCAATGAAACAGAGGAATTTCATTTGTTTCTAAGAAAAAAACCAGGCTTAAACAAAAAATTTGATCTACATCCACAAGACTGAAGAGAAACAGAAAAAGGAAAACAGAACTCTTGAGAACTGTATCTCTATTGTGGATATATAGAAAGTCCACATGGATAATTTGATTCTACTGATATAAAAAAGGGGGGGAGTAGTAAAAGGAAGGGCATAGTATCAGAAAAAAGGGGAAAGAGTGATAAAAAGAGGGAAACGGTATCCCAGGAAGAGGCATAGAAAATATACCATATCTGAGCGAATTTAGAGAGGGGGCAAAACATTGTGTGAATTTACTCTCATCAGAAGAGGCTCAAAGAGTAAATAATTGACATATTTGTTTTCACAGAATTCTCTCTCACCTCATTAAAAGGGGGGGGAGAGGAAAAGGGAAAAGAAAAAGGGGAATAAGGGAAGGAACTTGGAAGGAGGGGGAGGGATACAAAAAAGGGAGGTCTGCACAACACAAGTGGGGTCTATAAATTAAATATTGGAGAAGGGTTCAGGGGAGTCAAGGGAAAAGCATAATCTGGGGATAATATGATGGCAGGAAATACAGAATTAGTAATTTTAACTGTAAATGTGAATGGGATGAGCTCTCCCATGAAATGGAGATGGATAGCAGACTAGTTCAAAAGTCAGAACCCTACAATATGTTGTTTAGTGGAAACACACTTAAAGCATGGAGATACATACAGAGTAAAGGTAAAGGTTGGAGCAGAATCTATTATGCTTCAGGTAAAGCCAAAAAAGTAGGGGTAGGGATCCTTATCTCAGATCAAGCAAAAGCAAAAGTTGATCTAATTAAAAGAGGTAAGGAAGGAAACTATATCCTGCTAAAAGATAGCATAAACAATGAAGCCATGTCAATACTAAACATATATGCACCAAGTGGTATAGCATATAACTTTCTAAAGGAAAAGTTAAGAGAGCTGCAAGAAGAAATAAACAGTAAAACTATAATAGTGGGAGATCTCAACCTTGCACTCTCAGATTTAGACAAATCAAACCACAAAACAAATAAGAAATAAATTTAAAAAGTAAATAAAACATTACTAAAGCTAGGTATGATAGAACTTTGGAGAAAACTGAATGGCGATAGAAAGGAATATACTTTCTTCTCAGCAGTTCAGGGATCCTATACAAAAATTGACCATATGTTAGGACATAAAGATCTCAAAATTAAATGTGGGAAGGCAGAAATAATTAATGCCTTCTTCTCAGATCACAATGCAATAAAAGCTACATTCAGTAAGAAGTTAGGGGCAAATAGACCAAAAAGTAATTGGAAACTGAATAATCTCATCTTAAAGAATGACTGGGTGAAACAGCAAATTAAAGAAACAATTAATAATTTCACCCAAGATAATGACAATGATGAGACATCATACCAAAATCTGTGGGATACAGCTAAAGTGGTAATAAGGGGAAATTTTGTATCTTTAGAGGCTTATTTGAACAAAATAGAGAAAGAGAAGATTAACGAATTGGGCATGCAACTTAAAAAGCTAGAAAAAGACCAAATTAAAAACCCCCAACCAAAAATCAAACTTGAAATACAAAAATTAAAAGGAGAAATCAATAATATTGAAAGTAAAAAAACTATTTAATTAATAAATAAAACCAAGAATTGGTTTTATGAAAAAGTCAATAAAATAGATAAACCTTTGGTAAATTTGATCAGAAAAAGGAAAGAGGAAAATCAAATTGTTAGTCTTACAAATGAAAAGGGGGATCTTTCCACCAACGAAGAGGAAATTAGAGAAATAATAAGGAGTTACTTTGCCCAACTTTATGCCCATAAATATGATATCTTAAGTGAAATGGATGACTTCCTCCAAAAATATAGGCTTCCTAGATTAACAGAGGAGGAGATAAATTGCTTAAATAGTCCCATTTCAGAAAAAGAAATAGAACAAGTTATTAATCAACTCCCCAGGAAAAAATCCCCAAGACCAGATGGATTTACATGTGAATTCTATCAAAAATTTTAAGAACAATTAGCCCTAATGTTATATAAACTATTTGAAAAAATAGGGATGAAGGAGTCCTACCAAACTCCTTTTATGACACAGAAATAGTACTGATACCTAAACCAGGTAGATCGAAAACTGAGAAAGAAAATTATAGACCAATTTCCTTAATGAATATTGATGCTAAAATTTTAAATAAGATATTAGCAAAAAGACTTCAGAAAATCATCCCCAGGATAATACACTATGATCAAGTAGGATTTATACCAGGAATGCAGGGCTGGTTTAATATTAGGAAAACTATTAATATCATTGGCCATATGAATAATCAAATTAATAAAAACCATATGATCATCTCAATAGATGCAGAAAAAGCATTTGATAAAATCCAACATCCATTCCTACTAAAAATGCGTGAGAGTATAGGAATAAATGGACTATTCCTTAGAATAATCAGGAGCATATATTTACGACCTTCATTAAGCATAATATGCAATGGAAATAAACTGCAACCTTTCCCAGTAAGATCAGGAGTGAAACAAGGTTGCCCACTATCACCATTACTATTCAATATAGTACTAGAAACGCTAGCCTGGGCAATAAGAGCTGAGAAAGAGATTCAAGGAATTAGAGTAGGAAATGAGGACATCAAAGTATCACTCTTTGCAGATGACATGATGGTATACTTAGAGAACCCCAAAGACTCTGCTAAAAAGCTATCAGAATTTTAGCAAAGTTGCAGGATACAAAATAAATCCACATAAATCCTCAGCATTTTTATATATCACCAACAAAATGCAACAGAAGAAATACAAAGAGAAATTCCATTTCAAACAAATGTTGAGAGTATAAAATATTTGGGAATCCATCTACCAAAGAATAGTTAGGAATTATATGAGAAAAATTACGAAACACTTACCTCAAAAATAAAGTCAGATTTAAATAATTGGAAAGACATTCAGTGCTCTTCAATAGGCCAAGCGAATATAATAAAGATGACAATACTCCCCAAACTAATCTATTTATTTAGTGCTATACCAATCAGATTCCCAAGAAACTAGAAAAAATAACAACAAAATTCATATAGAAGAATAAAAGGTTGAGAATTGCAAGGGAACTAATGAAAAAAAAAAAAGTCAGATGAAGGTGGTCTAGGTTTACCTGATCTAAAGCTATATTATATAGCAGCACTCACCAAAACCATTTTGTATTGGCTAAGAAATAGAGTAGTCGATCAGTGCAACAGATTAGGTACACAGGACAAAAATGGATACATCTATAGCAATCTAGTCTTTGACAAACCCAAAGATATCTACAGTAGGGATAAAAATTCATTATTTGGAAAAAACTGTTGGGAAAACTGGAAATTAATAAGGCAGAAATTAGATATGGATCCACACTTAACACTACATACCAAGATAAGATCAAAATGGGTCCATGATTTAGGCATAAACAATGAGATCATAAATAGATTAAAGGAATAGAGAATAGTCTACCTCTGAGACCTGTGAAGGAGGAAGGAATTTATGACCAGAGGAGAACTAGAGATCATTATTGATCTCAAAATAGAAGATTTTGATTACATCAAACTAAAAATTTTCTGTACAAACAATACTAATGCAAACAAGATCAGAAGGGAAGTAACAAATTGGGAAAATATTTTTACAGTTACAGGTTCTGATAACGGTCTCATTTCCAAAATATATAGAGAACTGACCCTAATTTATAAGAAATCAAACGATTCTCCAATTGATAAATGGTCAAAGGATATGAACAGACAAATCTCAGATGATGATATTGAAATTATATCCACTCATATGAAAGAGTGTTCCAAATCACTACTGATCAGAGAAATGCAAATTAAGACAACTCTGAGATACTACTACACACCTGTCAGATTGTCTAAGATGCCAGAAACAAATAATGATCAATGTTGGACGGGATGTGGGAAAACTGGGACACTAATACATTGTTGGTGGAGTTGTGAAAGAATCCAACCATTCTGGAGAGCAATTTGGAACTATGCCCAAAAAGTTATCAAACTGTGCATACCCTTTAATCCAGCATTGCTGCTATTGGGCTTATACCCCAAAGAAATACTGAGGAGGAGAAAGGGACCTGAATGTGCCAAAATGTTTGTGGCAGCTCTTTTCATAGTGGCTAGAAACTGGAAGATGAATGGATTTCCATTAGTTGGAGAATGGTTGGGTAAATTATGGTTTATGAAGGTTATGGAATATTATTTCTCTGTAAGAAATGTCCAGCAGAAGGAATACAGAGAGGATTGGAGAGACTTACATCAACTGATGCTTTTGACATGAATAGAACCAGAAGATTGCTGTACACTTCAATGTTGTATGAAGATATATTCTGATGGAAGTGGATATCTTCAACATAAAGAAGATCCAACTCACTTCCAGTTGATCAATGATGGACAGAAACAACTACACCCAGAGAAGGAACACTGGGAAGTGAATGTAAACTGTTAGAACTACTGTCTATCTACCCAGGTTACTTATACCTTCGGAATCTAATACTTAATGTGCAATAAGAAAATGGAATTTACACACATATATTGTATCTAGGTTATATTATATGTTAAATATCTTAAAATATATGTTAAATCCAATATATGTGTGTATATATATATATATATATATATATATATATATATATATATATATATATATATATATAGTTATCTTGCTGCACAAGAACAATTGGATTAAATTGGAAGAAAAAAACTAGCTATTAAACTGTGCATATCTTTAATCCAGCAGTATATCTCCTAGATTTGTCTTGCAAAGAGATTATAAAAATGAATAAAGGACTCATATGTGCAAAAATGTTTGTAGCAGTCCTTTTTGTAGGCAAGGAACTACAAAGTGAGTGGCTGCCTAACAATTGGGAAATGTCTAAATGAACGTTATGGATTACTATTGTTCTTTTATAAAAGATCAGTAGAATGTTTTAAGAATGGCCTGGAAAGACTTATATAAACTGATGCTCAGTGAAGTGAGTAGATGCAGGAGAATATCATCCATAGCAACAATGTTATGGAATGACCAACTCTGATGGATTTGGCTTTTTCAGTAATGAGGTGATTTAGGCCAATTCCAACAGACTGTGAGGAAAGAGTCATCTGCATCCAGAATGATGACTGTGCTGCTAAATGTGGATCAGAATATAGTGTTTTTACCTTTTTGTTGTTGTTAGCTTGGTTTTTTTCCTCATTTTTTTCCTTTTTGATCTGATTTTTTTCTTATGCAGCTTGATAATTGTGGAAATATGTATAGAAGAATTCTACATGTTTAACATATGTTGGATTACTTGCCTTCCAGCAGTGAAGGTAAAGAAAAAGGAGGAAGAAAAATATGGAAGACAAAGTTTTGCAAAGTTGCAACTTAAAAAGCATCTTTTCATGAATTTTGAAAATTAAAAGCTATTTTAATAATCAAAAAAACCTCTATTCAAATGCTATTTTTAATATTTACTAGCAGTGTTAATTTAAAAAGTAACTAGTTCTTGGAACCTCAACTAAACTTCTAAAATTTTAAGTTAGGTTATGACCTGTGAAGGAAAATTCTAACATCTAAGAAATTGAAAGTTCTCGATATAATATTGATTTATAGGACATCACCATGTTTTGGTTGGTATAGTATTTGCCACTTTTATCCCAAATAGTTATCTACATATCAACGGTGAAGTTTTCTTATTTCATGTACACACTGAGAGATGCAGAAGCTAGCAAGCAAGCAAATAGTCTATGTGCCAGGGACTTCCTAAGTGTGGAAGATACAAAGAAAAGCAAAGGCAGTCCTTGTTCTCAGAGAGATCACACCCTAATGGGGCAAATAATATAACATATATACAAGATATATACAAGATAAATTAGAGACAATCTCAGAGAAAAGGCTAATAATACTAATTATTAAGGCAGATCAGAAAAGACTTTTTACTGAAGGCAGAAATTTTAGCTATGATCTGAAGAAAACTGGGAGATGGAGAAGTTGATTAAGGTCACTCATAACTCTAAATCTGATGCCATTTCTTTAAAAGTGTGAGGTTAGCACTTATCAGATTGGATATATGACTAAAAAAAAAAAGAGAAAATGATAAATGGTAGAGACTTGGGAAAGTTGGTACACTAATGCATTGTACTCCAACCACTCTGGAGAGTAATTTGGAACTCTGTCCAAAGGACAATCAAGTTATGATTTGACCCAGTAATACCACTACCATGGTTTTAACCTAAAGAGATTAAAAAAGACAGAGAGAAAGAATGTCGTTGGGCAAAATATTTATAGCAGCATTTTAGTAGTGGCAAAGAGCTGAAAATTGAGAGTATGCCCATGAAATTGGGAATTGATTGAGCAGGTTGTGGTAAATGATGTTATTAGAATACTTTTGTGTGATAAGAAATGACAAGCAGGCCGACTTTAGAAAAACTTGGAAAGCCTTACAATAACTCATGTAAAGTGAAGTGAGCAGAACCAGGAGAACACTGTACACAGCAACAGCAATATTTTACAATCAGATATTGTTAATGACTTAGATATTTTGAGCAATGCAATGATCTAAGACATTTCCAAAAGATTCATGATAAAAAGTGTTTTCTACCTTCAAAGAAAGAATTGAAGAAGTCTGAATGGAATCAAAACATATTATTTTTTTTTACTTTGGGGGCTGTATTTTTCCTTTGGTTTATTGGTTTTTTTCATAATATGACTAATATGGAAATATGCTTTGCAAAGTTTGCACATTATAATCTATATCAAATTGATTATAATTTCAGGGATAGGGAGGCAAATCTGTAAGGATAAAGACTGGAACTCAAAGTCTTTTTTCCCCTTTATTAAAGCTTTTTATTTTTCAAAACATAAGTGTGGATAATTATTCAACATTAACTTTTGCAAAAACTTCTGTTTCAATTGCCCCCTTCCTCACTCCCCTCCCCTAAATGGCAAGTAGTCCAATACAAGTTAAAGAAGGTAAAATATATGTTAAATCCAATATATGAATACATGTGTATATAATTATCTTTCCACACAAGAAAAATCAAATCAAACCAGAAAAAAATGAGAAGTAAAATAAAATGCAAGCAAATAACAAAAAGAGTGAAAATGCTATGTTGTGAACCAAATTCAGTTCTACAGTCCTCTCTCTGAGTATAGATAGTGCTCTTCAATACTGAACAATTCGAACTGGTTTGAATCATCTCGTTGTTGAAGAATGCCATGTCCATCAGAATTGATCACTTATAATCTTGTTGCTGTGTATAATGATCTCCTGGTTCTGCTCATTTCACTTAGCATCAGTTCATGTAAATCTCTCTAGGCCTCTCTGAAGTCAACCTGCTGGTTGTTTCCTACATAAAAAATAATATTCCATAACATTCATATACCATAATTTATTGAGCCATTCTCCAATTGATGGGCATCCATTCAGTTTCCAATTTCTTGCTACTGCAAAAAAGGGCTGCTACAAATATTTTTGCACATGTGGGTCCATTTCCCTCCTTTAAGATCTCTTTAGGATATAAACCCAGTAGAAACACTGCTGGGTCAAAAGATATGCACAGTTTGATTCTTTGGGTATAGTGCCAAATGGCTTTCTAGAATGATTGGATTCATGAAATTCAAAATCTTAATTTTTTTAAAAATTGTCTTTGTATGTAATTAGTGAAAATAAAATTATATACATGAAAAAAGAAAGTATGAGGTGAGAAGAAAACTGATAGAAGACCTTGGATTATCCTTGGTTTCAAGAAAAGAGCTTTCCCTTGATGAGTTCAGAACTTTTGGAAAATCACACTTGGACCAATATTTTATATAGCAAAAATGCCTTCAAAGACAGCCTTAAAAAGAAAAAGGATGAAGGAGATATTAAAAAGGGGCAGTTTGCAATCTGGAAATGTACCTAAGAAGGAAAGAGAATGGTTGCTAAGGAGCTCAATCCAGTGCTGCAAACATTTCCTTGAGGATAGTGGCTGAGAATGGCATTGATGTTTGGGATATGCAAACTGTAAAACGGGAGAAAATTACAAATTGATCTTAGCTGTACAAACTTAACAGGGCTTTCTTTGTGCTGATAGTATTATATATACCTGTTTCTTTCTCTTAGCTAAAACTTCCTGAGTCCTTTCACTGCTCAAATCTCATCTGTTGAAGTCCCTGTCTGTAATGTTCTGTTGTCTCCAGAAACTGCAGATAGCTCTCTGGGAGGAGATCTGCTGTGTCAACTCAATTTCTCGGCCAGATTCTTCTTCCTGTAGAGAGCTGCCAACTCTGACCTAGAGTAGAGACTCCTCCTCCTCCAGAGTGCCGCCCTCTTTTATCCTCCCAAAGAATGGGTGTGGGATAACACAAGGGCTTGTGGGAAAATCACATCTACCAATGAACTTGCTCCTTTTAAACATTAAGCTCCTCCCCAGAAGTTCAAAGGGGTAAAACTCCCCTTAAAGGCCAGAACTTGAGAATTGTTAAGTACCGACTTAGCACTTAGTAAGAACCTAACACCTGTCTACTAGATGTTTGTATTCTAAGGGAAGTAAAATCTTTCAAAAAATGTCTTGTAGCATCAATGATACAAAAGTAAATAATTTTGAAAAATAAGAATTTTGATGAAATGAATCATTAAGCATTATTCCAGAGTACTAATAAAGAACAAAATGGTCCACTTTAATATAGAGAGATAATGTACTAACATGAAGAATGAAAAATGCACTTTTGACAGTATGTTTTATTTGATTGTGCTAATGAGATACAAGAATTATTTTCCTCCCTGTCTCTAAAAAATCAGAGCTTAAAAATAAAAATAATAATAAAACTGAAAGAACAATATATTTGAAGAAAGAAGGAACTATTCTCTATTCATTCTAGTCTCTGGATATGAACTAAATGATTTCATTTATAACTATTATTCTAAAAATAAATACAATAGTGTAAGCAAGTTTTTAGTTAAATTTATTATAATCGATTTTTAATGGATTATTTAGAGGTAATATAGCATAGTAGAGAAGTGATCTCAGTGACAGGAATACCTAGGTTCAAGACTTATTTCTGACACACATGTTTGCTTTGTGGCCCTTTATAAATAACCTTTTTAATGTCCTCAGAAAACTCTATGGTACAGAGGAGATACTGCTTTCTATTGGCCAAGAAATTTTCCTAATTAGTAGCTATCTATACCATGAAATTGTAAGTCCAGATCAAAGAAAATATAAGGGGAAATACTGAGAAAAATTAAAATGATTTAGCTATTCTAATGCTGACAGTTTTTTAGGGAAAACAAAAATACTTATTCTCAGAATGCCCTTTGCATAACTTTCACAGAAGAAAAATTAACCAGGGTAGTCCATAATCTGTTTTGGCATATCAGTTCTTATATCCACATATCCAAAAATGAATTTATGATAAATACATCATGACTTCCTGGTACCCAAAAAAAAGGACATTAAATTGCTTATTGATTTCTTGGTTAATTAACTTTCCTCAGAAGAGAGTATTGGATGGCTACTTGTTATTGCTTTATTCTACTCTAACTAAATAATATTTGTAGGAAATTTGTTGTTTTGAAGAAAAATGACATATTTGAAAGTTGTAAGTTATTATAGGTAGGAATTAAACCCAGATATACATAACTGATGTTAATATCATTATTAAAAAGTATTTTCACAGTCCGTATTTCCTTAGGAGTGATTGTGGGTATTATTTATCTCAACTTTACTATTCAGTCAGAGTGGCCAGTGAGATAATTATGCCTCTATAATTTACTAAAACAAGAGGTCTATTTGAATAGGTTGGTAAATTGAAATGCTACCATGATAGTTTGGTACAACATGACTTTGTGATAAGGTACATTGTCTCCCAGGATTCCTAAGGCCAGGTTTTGATAGGCAAGAGAAAGCATAGAATTTAATATGTGTTTAATTCATGAAAAACTCTTAAATTAAGCAGGTAATTTGAATAAAAGTAGGCCATATCTTTGACATATGGGAACTTGTCTCAATTCCCCTCTTCAGGTGAAATGTATAAATATAGTCATTAAGTGCCAAAAAAAAAAAAAAAAAAAAAAAAAAAAATCTTCCATATGCCTGAGTCATTCTAGGCATAGACAATCAAACTAGAATAAGACTGAATTAGGTTTTTGTGTCTCTCCCTACATTTTCTTTGCTTTATTCATTATACCATATGTACATAATTAAATCTGAGTTTAATGGGGTAGTCTCAATAAGAGGTCGAATTATAAATGTAACTCTACACTATCTAAAAAAAGTCTTCAAAAAATAGACCACACTAAAAACCACAAAAGTGATAGCCAAAATGGAGGTACCAAATACATACCCTGATCTAAGAGAGGAAAATTAAATGCACATTCAGGATTCTCGTGCTGCTCCACCATTTACCCACAGTTGCACACTTGCATCAGGGAAGTCTTCTGGGAATTCTTACAATGCAGTCAAATATTTATTAAACTTTAAAGGATAATCTCTGATTCTGTCACCTCTAAAGGCAATCAAAATCAACACCAAGTTGTTGAATTGAATTAGAATATTTTCCAGGGTAGCAGAAAATACTTAACCACTATCCCCTTCCTTAAATTTCCCTCTTCACATTTGTATGCTGGTAATTGTGACCCTGTGTATCTCAATTAATGCAACTTGAAACCTGTCCAGAGTGCTGAAAAAGTACATGGCCAGTTTTTAAAATGTAATTTCCTTTCTCTGTTTACTACATATTATCCTAATTATTTTAAATATCATTCCCTTTTCGTTCCTACATGGCCATACAATAAGATGAATATTTATTATAATTATTACTAGCAAATGTAACCTTACAGCAAAATTGAGGAAGGAAAAACATAACTTTATTAAGGTACAAAGTAGGAAAATAGTCAGTCTTGGTATAAGTAAATAAAATTTTAAAAATGTACTAGATCTGGTCTGATTATCTTCTGATATTTGTAAAGTATTTAACACAATGCTTAGCATATAGTGATTACTTAACAAATCATTATTCCCTCTCTCTTCTAAAACAATGAATGCCAACAATGGAGATGACAGAACATTCCTAATTGGTTAAATTTCTCTTCTCTTGTGGAATGAGTGTGTGTGGGGAGGTTTTAGATGTTGATTGGCAGATGCGATAATTTTGTAAAGTACTTGTAATTCAGTGCCTACCTCTGGGGTTCTCAAACTACAGCCCACGGGCCAGATGCAGGCACTGAGGATGTTCATGGGGCCTACCGGGTTATGGCAAATGGGCTGAGGGGCGGAGACAGAATGTGAGTTTTTGTTTTTACTATAATCCGGCCCTCCAACAGTCTGAGGGGCAATGAACTGGCTCCCTATTTAAAAAGTTTGAGCACCACTGGCTAGTTTATAGTTGCTTAATGAATGCTTATTTGCTTCCCTTCCCCTTCTAAACGAGTAAATGCCAGTTATAGAGATCACAGAAAATACCCAAACTGATGAGATCAACAAATTTGTCTTGGTCTCCTAATTATTTCTGAAAATAACCTTAACTTTATAATTAAAGATAATATATCATTTCTTCTGGAATAAGAAAAGTCATTCAAATCAAATGTTAATGAAATAGAGTGCGCATGATGACTGGGGAAAATGAGTGTTGGTACCTTATCTAAAATAATAAATTATAATTATTTTGCATACAGGATAACAGTATTCAAAGAGTCACAGACTCTTAGACATCAAAAGGATCTTTAAGGACGAACTTCTTAAATTGTGGGTCATGACCCCATATGGAATCTCGTAATTGAATGTGGGTGTCACAAAATCTTCAATAAATGTTTGATTTGCATATATATTTCATATAACTATATACCCAGTATCATGTGAAAATTTCTTGTGCAAAAAGGAGTTATGAGTGGGAAAAGTATAAGAAGCTCTGGTATAAGATACTGTTGTCTAATACTTACCTAGAAGCAGGATTGCAACCAAAATGTGGCATTGCAGGGAGCACTTTCCAATGGAGATGCATTAGACTCAAATAAAATTCTTCCCTTCATCCACTGGCACCAAGATCCAGCACTGAAAAGAGCCATAGTGGACATCTCTCTCCAGTTCATAGGTGAAAAAAATGATAACCAGATCAGTAAGTGGTTTTCTAAACATCATACAACTAGGGAATGGCAGAATTATAATATAGACAAAGGGGGAAGGGGAAGAAACACAATAAGTGTATAATGCCTACCATATGTCAGTCACTATGATAGGCACTTTACAAAAGTTATCTCATTTGAGCATTAAAACAATCTTATGAGGAAGGTACTATTATTATCACCATTTTACCATTAAGAAAGATTAGACAAATTGCTAAGTGACTTTTTCAAGGTCATATAGTCAGTGTGCGAGATTGGATTTATACTCAGGTCTTCCTGATTCCAGTCTTAGTGTTCTACTATGACAACGAATCCACTACACTTACAAAATAGAATTTTTCTCTTATAAAATTAAAAGGCAATAAGGGCTTTTTATTAAGTAGAGTGAGGTTTTGGTAATTGTTGTAATTGTTTGGCAGTTGTAAAGAATTATAGTTATATCTAAGATGTTTTTGTGTTTGATAAGCAGATGTAAAAAGGGAGAATAGGATGTGTACAGTGAGTTTTGTTATTCCTCCACCCCCTAAGCTAACTAGATGAACTTAAGGAGCTTTGAGACAATCAAGATGGTTTTTTGACTATCTATTATAAGTATTACTGGCTATTCTGATGGGGTGATTGATAATTCAGACAGTTGCTAATATTGATGGAAAGGCAGTGCTCTATTCCCCAATAGAAAACACATTTTAAGCATGTATTTTATTACTTTTAATATAAAGCAAGTAATTACTTTTTTTTAACTATTTATTACTTGTTACTATTTCCCAGACCCAATTAATACTAAAGTTCTACTAAGGTCTGAAAGAAAGGAAAGGCATTTATTTCTTTGGTGCAAATAGCACCCTCCTCTTTTTTCCTCTATTATGAATTAGTTAACAGATTTTATAAGTTATCTTGTTTAACCATGCTCAGACAGAGGGAGCATCTGCTAAGTGCAGTGGAAGATATGAAAGGGAAAAATTCCCTTGGGATTTGGAAAATTTCCTCCAGAATCACAAGTGCAGATAGCCTGTGAATGCTGCTATAGGAATATTTTCATGTTTGGAGGTGTTTGCAAGGTGAAAATCAGAATCACAAGAGACATGGGAATGACTAATAATCTCTCAGAAACAGTTCATGGAGGAGGAAAATCACTCTACTATAAGGTATTAGTATTTACTGTGGCATAAGGAGAAACAAAATTGTGGTTGCAATTGTGCGGTTAGAAGAAGGGCACAAAGATGTTAAGAAGTTTCTACTTTCTTAAGATTACACAATGGGAATGAGAAGATGCATCTTCAAGCTTCACACCATTGTTTGAACTCCTAACACCAGGGAGAAACTTCATCAACTTCAAGCACTAAAGAAAGAAAACAGATAAATTTCCAACTCTGAGGAAACTAAGTTAAACACAGGAAGAAAGATGCTAGAAAGCAGAATAACAAGGTATATAAAAAGGAGGTAGCTTTTTGATGTAGTTAGTAATTTCAATGCTATTTTGATAGGCTAAAAATCTAATGGGAAATGACATGGATCCACTCAGATGCCCTATAATGAAAGGGGGAAAGTATTGTATTTCCTATTTACTTAAATACAGCATTAATTATGCTTTTGATATCTGGACCTCTCTAGTTCATGATTATTAACCTTATCATGCAGGTATCTCTTTCTTCTCTTATTCTAATAAGAAACAGAATAAAAATTAGCAACCTCATTAACCATTAACTCAACCTAGATTCTTTTTGAGTAATATTTTTCCTTGGGCAGTAACTGTATATTGTTAGCATTGAGAACTTGAGATATTGGGGTGGAGGAGCAAGAAACACTAAAGGGATTCTTTTTTACCCCCATAAAGTTTTTTTTTTCATTCTTGTTTTCCACATTAAAATGTATCCAGACTGGCTCTCTGAGTAGGAATAAATTATTGGAGGTTATAATACATGAGGTGTCCATTGGTAGTGAGACAGCCAATCTTATAACCAGGAAGACTTGAGTTCAAATTCTGTCTCTGATAGATTGGCTATGTGACTCTGGTCCAGTCACAAAACTTTTCATTGCTTTAGGCAATTTATTAAGACTATAAGTTATAAAGAAAGTGCTGATTTGCATCGCTAGAGAGAGATTCTTCATCAGGAAATTCCATCTATTGATAAAATTATATGTCCATTCCCCCTCTACCCATTGAAGAGAAATAACAAAAAGTCAAACTTCTTGAAATTAGTCATATGTCAAATTACTCTTTCATGAAATGCTGTAGTAGTGGTATTACTAATGGTTGGAAAATAAGTCAAATCTCATTTTAGAATATGAGTTACCTGCATCAGAAATGGGAGCTGGGGAAAAGGTTGTGTGTCTGACCTGTATTCCATATTATGAGTCCCAATTTTAAGCCTATCCTAGATGCTTCTGGTGTTAGTAGAACTTATGAGAACTCCTATGATTTAGAAGGCTTTTGAGTCATAGACAAATGACAACTACCAATGAGCCACATACTATCCTTTCTAAAGAATCCAAATCCAGAACAATGGATGTTTTTTTTTTTTTTTTAAAGATTTCCAATGGAGTATACTGAACACTTTCTGGTAGCTTTTTGTTTTTCATTATATACATTAGAAAAGATATTTAAGACATTCAGATATTAATTTCATAGAACTAGGAAAGAATCTAACTCATTCAGATATTTTATCCATTGACAGGAAAATAATCACCAAGAACCCAGGTTGTATTGCTGATTATAAAATCACACAAGTTTTTATGTCATTTAGTTAAAGGAATAAGACCTGATATCTTTCAAATGAGGGACTTTCGTAGTTGGCTTTGTTTAACATACAAATCAGCATTTTCACATACAAAAAAAGATCTAGTCAGGCAAACATTGTAAACTGATATGCTCAGAGAGCATTTTGTAAATAAAAGTGGTAACCTGAAAGAGGCTGAGTCCTTAGGGGTTGGAGGCCTAGGAGAGAACTGCAGCATTTTCTAATTTCAGTAGGGGGCAACAGAGAGTCATCTGAAAAATGGTCAGTCCATCTTCCTTGTGGTAGAGAAAACAATGGACTAAAAATAAACTGGCAAAGTAGAATCCAGGAATGATTAGAGTTGACAATCTGCCTAGCAAGAGAGGAGGTAGAATCAGACAACAGGCAAGAGATAAGTCCAGAGAGAATAATTCAGAATCACAAACCTATTTTAGCATGGACACAAGGATTGAAGAGTGAAGCAATCAGACACTATTAACTCTAGGGAATTCCTTTAGGAAGAGGAACCTTCTAATATCTGACCCTCTGTGCTTACTCCCTGTAAATTATATAGAGAAACTCTGAGTTAGCCTTAATAGATGACCAAGATCAAGCCACAAGTGTTATTCTAATAATTCTACCAACTCAGTGTTATCACTCATTCTCAAGCTAGTTTCAGGGTAGTTGGACTATTGATGTTGTCTTCACTTTGTTAAAAATATAGAATCCTGACTGAAATGAGCCAGAATTTAGCTAAATGAGATTTGTGAATAATTGCATAAAATATAGAGAAGAAACAAATAATTCCAAGAGAAGGAAAGAAGTAACCAAATGGGCAGTGGTGATTAATAACCCTTCCAAATGGCAAAATCTGAGAATAGTGTGACCTTGTATGAATCAGTGGGTAGAATATTTCTGGTTTCTTTAGCAATATTTTCTTGGTTAATTTCATAACTATTGAATAGGATGTATAATCCATTCTATTGCTGTAGCATCAGCTCTCAATATAGATCAGGGGTTTTTAACCTTGCTTCTCAAGGAATGTGTGCATAAATTGCAAGGAATTTGTGAAATTTGGTGGGGAAAACCATCTTTATTTAATATGATTGACTTAATTTATAATCCTAGATATTCCATTTTATGTATTTGAAAGTATTATTCTGAGCCTGGCAAGTGGTATATAGTATAATGATTGTTACCAGGGAGGCTGAGGTTAAGTTTGACACCAGTTTGGCCACTCCTTAAGAGTGGTAGAGTAGGCTAAGGAGGGGCTATGACCCTGAAGCACAAATGCAAAACTTCTGTGTCAATTAGTTGCTGAACTGGGCCAGTCAATGGCTTCAGAACTTCCAGCCTGCAGCAGAAAAGAGACAGTCTCAAAACAAAGAAACAAATTTATCATTATACCCATCTTTCTAGTCCTTTAGATTCACAAACGAAGAGCCACCTTAATCTTTCTATTCCCCTCCCATAACCAATTTGTTGCCAAGGTCTGTTACTTTCATCTTTGTAGAAAACTCTTGAATATACTCAATTCTTTCTTGTGGCACTGCTACCATTCTTGTTCAGGCCTTCATTACTTCAGCCCTGCATTATTACAATAGCCTCTTGATGGGTTTGCTTGCCTCACATCTTTTCCCACTCAATCCACCTCCTCTATTAAGCCACCAAAGTGGTTTGTCCTAAAGTGCAGGTCTGATTCTACTCAATAATATTATACACACTCTAGTCAATAAACTCCAAGGGTTCCCTCTATCACTGGAATTCTTTTGTGCTCAAAGCCCTTATCTAACTTTCCTACCTAATCCTTTCCTTTATTTTCAGTGTTTTTAACATCCTACTTATCGCTGTATATGATCCAGGAGCATTATCCTCTTGGCTATCCCACAAATAAGACATCCACTGGTTGACTCCAAATAATTTCTCTGACAAGCTTCAATCCTGGCACTCCCTTCTCCATCCCTATTACTGATCTCCATGGTTTTCTTTACATCCCAAATAAAATCTCACCTTTATCAGGCAGTCTTTTGTAACCCCTTTTAATTCTAGTGCCTTCCCTCTGATAATCTTGTTCTACTAATGCTGGACATAGCTTTGTATGTGTCTGCATTGCTCCTTAAGTGGGGGAACTATCGTTTTCTTCTTGTATCTCCAGAGATTAATACATTGCCTATAATAGAAAAGGCACTTAATAAATATTGATTACTAGGTCAATTTTCTGAGAAGGGGTCCATAAGCTTCTTACAGATGTCCTATAATGTCTATGGCATTATAAATATACCAAAATGTCCATGACAAAAACAAGTTAAGAACTTCTGAATTCTAGAGTAGAATTCTACTTCATTAGATAGTTCTTTAATAGGTCAAAGGGGTCTGTGTAAAATACACCCAACTTGGAATTTGGTAATAGCTAAATGCTGTCTTCTCCTCTTGGAATGGAGGTAGTTAAATTTAGATGAAATGAAAAATATTCAAGTAGTTCATCTAAATGTTAAATACTGAGGTATTATGCATCTCCTACTACAAGGCTGCTATTACAATACTAACTTGTTATCACTGATATTGTCTTTGTAAATTATCATGTAAATGAGGAAAAAAATACAGAGAATAAAGCAATCACTCTATTAAAGCTACATGAAACCTGAGGATATCTGGAATCCCAGATCATTATAAATTATTTCAAATCAAGAAATTAGCATGACATATGTATTTAAAGTAGACAGAAATTAATAAAGTCACAGGTGTTTTAATTACTTGTAATTTGAGCTCATTGTATTCTATGGTTTACAGGAAAACTATATGTCCAGTTAGAATGTCTTTATTCTCAACAGATAACAAGTCAAGGTATATTAGAGAACAAACTTAGAGTGGCTCAGATTTGTGGCTGAAGTAATCAAAGGGAAGATATTTCTATTTGCTAATAGCATTAGGCTCAGGTGGGAAATGCAACAAAATTAAGTTTCCATATGAGAAAAAGAAGAGTGATATACATAGAGAGAAGTCCACACACACAAGTGGAGGGAGACAATGGTATAGTGGATAGAGAAATGAATTGAAATCCAGGAAAAACTTCATGCAAATTTGATTTAAGAGAGTAGAGAATTAGGAAAAATTGAAATGATGTCCAACATTCTCTCAAAGTCTTAACCCCTCAAAAGTGTAATAAAAGTTATCAGTTCTTAGGCATTGATCTACACTTAACACTGTACACCAAAGTCAGGTCAAAATGGATTCATGACCTAGGAATAAAGAATGAGATTATGGATAAATTAGAGGAACATAGGATAATTTACCTCTCAGACCTATGGAAGAGGAATGAATTTGTGTTCAAGGAGGAACTAGAGATCATTATTGATCACACAGTAGAGAGCTTTGATTATATCAAATTGAAAAGTTTTTGTACAAACAAAAGCAATGCAGATAAGATTAGAAAGGAAACAATAAACTGGGAAAACATTTTTACAGACAAAGGTTCAGATAAAGGCCTCATTTCCAAAATATATAGAGAATTGACTCTAATATATAAGAAATCAAGCCAATCTCCAATTGATAAATGGTCAGAGGATATGAACAGACAATTCTCGGATAAAGAAAATAAAACTATTTCTAGTCATATGAAAAGATGCTCCAAATCATTATTAATCAGAGAAATGCAAATTAAGACAACTCTGAGATACCACTACACACCTGGCAGATTGGCTAGAATGACAGGGAAAGGTAATGCAGAATGTTGGAGGGGATGTGGGAAAACAGGGACACTGATACATTGTTGGTGGAACTGTGAATACATCCAGCCATTCTGGAGAGCAATTGGAAACTATGCTCAAAAAGTTATCAAACTGTGCATACCCTTTGACCCAGCAGTATTGCTACTGGCTTTGTATCCCAAAGAGAACTTAAAGAAGGGAAAAGGACCTGTATTTGCAAGAATGTTTGTGGCAGCCCTCTTTGTGGTGGGCAGAAACTGGAAACTACGTGAATGCCCATCAATTGGAGATTGGCTGAATAAATTGTGGTATATGAATATTATTGTTCTGTAAGAAATGACCAACAGGATGATGTCAGAAAGACCTGGAGAGACTTACATGAACTGATGCTGAGTGAAATGAGCAGGACCAGGATATCATTATATATTTCAACAACAATACTGTATGATGATCAATTCTGATGGATGAGGCCCTCTTCAAAAATGAGATGAACCAAATCAGTTCCAACAGAGCAGTAATGAACTGAACCAGCTACACCCAGAGAAAGAACTCTGGGAGATGATTATGAACCACTACATAAAATTTCCAATCCCTCTAATTTTGTCCACCTGCATTTTGGATTTCCTTCACAAGCTAAATGTACACTATTTCAAAGTCCGATTCTTTTTGTTCAACAAAACAACTGTTTGGTCATATACATATATGGTATTTCATTTATACTCTAACATATTTAACATGTATTGGTCGACCTGCCATCTGGGGGGGGGGGGAGAGGGAGGAGAAAAATTGGAACAAAAGCTTTGGCAACTGTCAATGTTGTAAAATTACCCATGCAAATATCTGGTAAATAAAAACTATTAATAAAAAAAAAAGAGTTATCAGTTCTAATTTGATGTTTTAGGTGATTGTCAATTCAAATTTAAGAATACTTTATTTAACATATTTTTATTCTTATTGACAAATAACAAATAGTTGTCTGATATCTACTTTGTACATTAAATATCTTTTTAGAAAATATCCTGTTAATATCTTAAGGGAGATCATAGAGAGGAGTTAGAAAATAGATGATTAAAAAAAGAAAAGGGTTACAAATTGAAAAAATAGGGAGCAAAAAGTATAGAGAATTAAAAGTAGAATAGAACAAGAGAGAACAAAAAAAAATTCCAAATAACTATCATAATTGGAGGTGAGTGGGATGACCTCACCTTTAAAACAAATGAGGTTAAGAAAATGAGAATAAAAGGAAATTTTAACTATTTATTTATAAGAATCATATTTGAAACATAAAAAACTCACACAGGATTAAAATAATTAACTGGACCTAAGATCTATCATGTCTTAGGTGAACACAAAATATAGAAGTAGTAATGATATCAGATAAAGGAACAGGAAAAATCGGTTCAATCAAAAGAGCTAAAAAGGGAAACCATATTTTACTAAAAATAACATGAATTATAGAAATAGATAATAAATTCCTTATAGTGGGGAATTAAATTTGCCCTTATAAGTTTCTAATAAATCTAATCAAAAATAAAAATAAAAGAAGTAACCAAACAAAACAATTCTTTTTTTTAAATTCATTTTATAATTATAACATTTTTTGACAATGCATATGGATAGGTAATTTTTTTTTACAACATTATCCCTTGTACTCCCTTCTGTTCCAAATATTTCCCCTCCTTCACTCCACCCTCTCCTCTAGATGGTAGGCATTCCCATAATATTAAATATCTTATAGTATATCCTAGATACAATATATATGTGCAGAACTGAATTTTGTTGTTGTTGTTGTAGCAAAGGAAGAATTGTATTCAGAAGGTAAAAATAATCTGGGAAGAAAAACAAGCAAACAAAAAAATGCTCACAGTTTACACTCATTTCCTAGTGTTCCTTTTCTGGGTGTAGCTAATTCTGTCCATCACTGATCAATTGGAATTGGATTAGCTCTTCTCTATGTTGAAGATATCCACTTCCATCAGAATATATCCTCATACTGTATCATTGTTGAAGTGCATAATGATGTGCTAGTTCTGCTCGTTTCACTCAGCATCAGTTGATGTAAGTCTCTCCATGCCTCTCTGTATTCCTCCTATTGGTCATTTCTTACAGAACAAGAATATTCCATAACATTCATCTACCATAATTTACCCAACCATTCTCCAATTGATGGACATCCATTCATTTTCCAGTTTCTAGGCACTACGAAAAGGGCTGCCACAAACATTTTGGCACATACAGGTCCCTTTCCCCTCCTCAGTATTTCTTTGGGATATAAGCCCAATAGCAGCAATGCTGGATAATAGGGTATGCACATTTTGATAACATTTTGGGCATAATTCCAGATTGTTCTCCAGAATGGTTGGATTCTTTCACAACTCCACCAACAATGCATCAGTGTCCCAGTTTTCCCAAAGCCCCTCCAACATTCATTGTTATTTGTTCCTGTCATCTTAGCCAATCTGACAGGTGTGTAATGATATCTCAGAGTTGCCTTAATTTGCATTTCTCTGATCAATAGTGATTTGGAACACTCTTTCATATGAGTGGAAATAGTTTTAATTTCATCATCTGAAAATTGTCTGTTCATATCCTTTGACCATTTATCAATTGGAGAATGGCTTGATTTCTTATAAATTAAAAGTCAATTCTCTGTATATTTTGGAGATGAGGCCTTTATCAGAACCTTTAACTGTAAAAATGTTTTCCCAATTTGTTACTTCCCTTCTAATCTTGTTTGCATTAGTTTTCAAACAAAACAATTCTAATAGAATATCAGAAAAAAAGATATCCTAGATCTTTGGCAATTAAGTACTGAAGAGTTAACTAGGGAAAAAAAATTGCAATGAGTCTCTTTGATAAGGATTTGCTGAAACATAAAAAAAAGTTGATTCAAATCTAGAATAAGAGCTTTTCCCCACATGTTAAATGCTCTATGGATATGAACAGCAAGTTTTCAAATGAAGAAACCCAAGTTATCTATAGCCATATGAAAAAATGATCCCAATTACTAAAGAAGCACATATTAAAATAATCCCTGACATCTAAACATATTTATATGAAGCCAATAAGAATATTTGCTTTGCTTCATGTTTGTCAAAGGAATTTGGTCTAGTTTTTTTTTTTTCTTTGTGTCCCCAATGGAATGGGAGATGGGAGGGAAAAAAACAAAACAAAACAAAACAAAACAACAACAGAGGTTTCTGTTTATTGATATAAAAAACAATTAAAATGAAGAGAATTCTGCTCTAGATGTAGAATGTTGCACATATTTCCAGATGAAGCCATTATATTGTTACCTTTGTTTGTTTGCTTTATTATAAGATACTACTAATGGTACAGCAAAATATATAAATGTTTGTAATGTAGAAATAAAACACATTAATAAAACTAATTTTCTCAATGACCCCAATAAAGGATCTATTTTTTTCACCTCTCTGAGACCTTAAGTAGCATTTTCCCTTTATGCAAAAATACTCCAGTCTCTTAAGTTAGTGTAAGGGTTAAAAAGTCAATAAGTGGGGCAGAGCCAAGATGGCAGAGAAGATACACGTGATTTTGTCAGCTCCCTTCTTCCCTCATTACCAATTAGTTAAATCAGCCTCAAAAATAACGCTGGACTGATAGAAACCACAAGGATTGGAAGCATGACTTACCAGCTGAAGAGAATATGGAGTTTCAACAGAAAAGGTCAGTTCCCAGGGGAGGAAGAAAAAAGGCCAGCACAGAAAGGATTAGTTGCTAGCACACTGCGCCAATCTAGCTTGGGAGAACTTTCAGGTCAGAGAAGCCACTGAGATAGAAGAATCTGGCACAGGATGTTAGTTCTTCTTTGCTTATAAAACAGCAGTTCAGAAGAGAAATCAAGCCACTTTAAAATATAAAGCCAAATACTAGAAGCACCCCAATTCGGAAATAACCTAACAGATTTCAGCAAGGCTATGCAACGTCTTTCTGCTGTCTGGGGCTTCACCTTGGGGTAGTTAAGAGCTTGAACAGTGGGGACACAGCCTGAGGCAAACATCTAATCCACATAGTGCCAGTCTTGCCTGGAGGCTGTGGAACTCAGCCACTGAAGACCAGAGAAGCTGAACCTTTGAAATAGGGACTGCAGTTTCTGGGCAGACACTTCCAATTTGAGCACAGGGGCTTTTCATGTCAGTTGCTGATATCCACGCCCCACAGGACGCATTGGCTGGGCTTTGTGTTGCCTTTATGTTCAGTCTTAAACCGCAGGGAAGTCACTAGGACACACAGCAGGGTCCTTCACTGGGCAACCCTCACAGCGCAGTTGTATTAATCACCTCTGAGGCACTTCCAGGGAGGGTGAGGGGAACTCTCTCCCAGAGCTATCTCTTAGCTCAGACATAGGAGCCACTGCATCCATCTGATCTGGGAGGAAGCTGGTAAAGAAATAAATGAATAAACTTATTACCCCAAGGGCAGACCCCAAAAGATTTTTAACCATGAGTAAAAAGCTAAAGGGAACCATTGATTCCTTCTACACAGAGAAAGAGCGGGTATCCAACCCTGAGGAAGTAAATAGCAGAGAGTCAGCAGATAACAGCCTAAAGGGGAATGATACCTGCCCCCCATCACATAACACTCTTCCAGAAGAGACTATTATAAAGTTAAGAGAGTTTGAAGAAAAGGAAAGAGAAGCTATGATAGAGAATAACAACGTTCTGAAATTTGAGTTAGAAAAAATAAAGAATTCACAGGAGATGCAGGGAAACAAAATTTGTGAATTAGAAAAGGTTCAAAAATCACAAGAAAGTAGAATTTCTGAATTGGAAAAAGAAAATAACCTTCTGAAAAAGACCGTAAAAAAAGAACTGCATAGAATATTGTGGCTAAGCTTCAGAATTACCACACAAAGGAAAAAAAAATATTGCAAGCAGCTAGAAAAAAGCAATTCAAATATCAAGGTGCCACAATAAGGGTCACTCAAGATCTGCCTGCCTCCACATTAAAAGATCAAAAAGCCTGGAACCTGATATTCTGAAAGGGAAAAGATCAAGGATTGCAACCAAGAATAAACTACCCAGCTAAGTTTAGCATTTTCTTCCATAGAAGAAGATGGTCATTTAATGAAAGAGAGGAATTCCATTTGTTTCTAAGAAATAAAGCAGACTGAAACAAAAAATTTGTTCTACATTCACAAGACTGAAGAGAAACAGAAAAAGGTAAACAGAACTCTTGAGAACTGTATCTCTGTTGTGGATATAGAGAAAGTCCGCATGGATAATTTGACTTTACTGATATAAAAAAGGGGGGAGTAGTAAAGGGAAGGAGGTAGTATCAGAAAAAGGGGAAGGAGTGATAAAAAGAGGGAAACTACATCACAGGAAGAGGCATAGAAAATATACCATATCTGAGGGAATTTAGAGAGGGGGAGAATCATTGTGTGAGTCTTACTCTCATCAGAATAGGCTCAAAGAGTAAATAATTGACATATTTGTTTTTCAGAGAATTCACTCTCACCTCATTAAAAGGGGGGAGAGGAAAAGGGAAAAGGAAAGCGGAATAAGGAAAGGGATCTGGAAGGAGGGGGAGGGATACTAAAAAGGGAGGGCTGCACGTCACAAGTGGGGTCTATAAATTAAATATTGGGGCAGGGGTTCAGGGGGGTCAAGGAAAAAGCATAATCTGGGGATAATATGATGGCAGGAAATATAGAATTAGTAATCTTAACTGTAAATGTGAATGGAATGCACTCTCCCATCAAACAAAGACAGATAGCAGACTGGATCAAAAGTGAGAACCTTACAATATGTTGTTTACTGGAAACACACTTAAAACAGGGAGATACATACACACTAAAGGTAAAAGGTTGGAGCAGGATCTATTATGCTTCAGGTAAAGCCAAAAAAGCAGAGGTAGCCATCCTTATCTCAGATCAAGCAAAAGCAGAATTTGATCTAATTAAAAGAGATAAGGAAGGAAACTATATCCTGCTAAAACGTAGCATAAACAATGAAGCCAAATCAATACTAAACATATATGCACCAAGTGTTATAGCATACAACTTTCTAAAGGAAAAGTTAAGAGAGCTGCAAGAAGAAATAAACAGTAAAACTATAATAGTGGGAGATCTCAACCTTGCACTCTCAGATTTAGACAAATCAAACCACAAAACAAATAAGAAATAAATTTAAAAAGTAAATAAAACATTACTAAAACTAGGTATGATAGAACTTTGGAGAAAACTGAATGGCGATAGAAAAGAATATACTTTCTTCTCATCAGTTCATGGAACCTATACAAAAATTGAACATATATTAGGATATAAAGATCTCAAAATTAAATGCAGGAATGTGGAAATAATAAATGCCTTCTTCTCAGATCACAATTCAATAAAAGCTACATTCAGTAAGAAGTTAGGGGTAAATAGACCAAAAAGTAATTGGGGAAACTGAATAATCTCATCTTAAAGAATGACTGGGTGAAACAGCAAATTATAGAAAAAATTAATAATTTCACCCAAGATAATACAATGATGAGACATCATACCAAAATCTGTGGGATGCAGTTAAAGCGGTAATAAGGGGAAAATTAACTAACTGGGCATGCAACTTAAAAAGCTAGAAAATGACCAAATTAAAACCCCCCCAACCAAAAATCAAACTTGAAATACAAAAATTAAAAGGAGAAATCAATAATATTGAAAGTAAAAAAAATATTGAATTAATAAATAAAACCAAAAGTTGATTTTATGAAAAAGCCAATAAAATAGATAAACCTTTGGTAAATCTAATCAGAAAAAGGAAAGAGGAAAATCAAATTGTTAGGCTTACAAATGAAAAGGGGGATCTTTCCACCAATGAAGAGGAAATTACAGAAATACTAAGGAGTTACTTTGCCCAGCTTTATGCCAATAAATTTGATAACTTAAGTAAAATGGATGACTTCCTCCAAAAATATAGGCTTTCTAGATTAACAGAAGAGGAGATAAATTGCTTAAATAGTCCCATTTCAGAAAAAGAAATAGAACAAGTTATTAATCAACTCCCCAGGAAAAATCCCCAGGTCCAGATGGATTTTCATGTGAATTCTACCAAACATTTAAAGAACAATTTGACAGGAACAAATAATGATGAATGTTGGAGGGGATGTGGGAAAACTGGGACACTAATACATTGTTGGTGGAGTTGTGAAAGAATCCAACCATTCTGGAGAGTAATTTGGAACTATGCCCCAAAAGTTATCAAACTATGCATACCCTTTGATCCAGCATTGCTGCTATTGGGCTTATATGCCAAAGAAATACTGAGGAGGGGAAAGGGACCTGTATGTGCCAAAATGTTTGTGGCAGCTCTTTTCGTAGTGGCTAGAAACTGGAAGATGAATGAATGTCCATCAGTTGGAGAATGGTTGGGTAAATTATGGTATATGAAGGTTATGGGATATTATTGCTCTGTAAGAAATGACCAGCAGGAGGAATACAGAGAGGCTTGGAGAGACTTACATCAACTGATGCTGTGTGAAATGAATAAAACCAGAAGATCGCTGTACACTTCAATGTTGTATGAGGATGTATTCTGATGGAAGTGGATGTCTTCAACATAAAGAAGATCCAACTCACTTCCAGTTGATCAATGATGGACAGAAACGACTACACCCAAAGGAGGAACACTGGGAGGTGAATGTAAATTGTTAGCACTACTGTCTATCTACCCAGATTACTTATACCTTCAGAATCTAATACTTAATGTGCAACAAGAAAATGGTATTTACACACATATATTGTATCTAGGTTATATTGTAACACATGTAAAATATATGGGATTGCCTGTCATCAGGGGGACAGAGTGGAGGGAGGGAGGGGACAATTTGGAAAAATGAATACAAGGGATAATGTTATAAAAAATTACTCATGCATATATAATGTCAAAAATTTATAAATAAAATTTTTAAAAAATTTTAAAAAATAAATAAGAAATGAGGATCAAATGCAATATGATGCAACAGTATGTGCAGCTATGTTCCAATGTGCTCAACGAGAATTTAGCAAAATTCAAGCTTCTAAAAAGCAGAAGTCCTCAATGACTAGAATTAAAAAGGGCCCAGATGAACTTTTTTTCCTGATTTGGGGGCCTGCCTACAAGTGGCTGTTGAGATTCAGTGGGCAGAGGAGAAGCATCCATCCTCATACAGTAATTGGCATGGGAGAATGCTAATACTAACTGCCAGAAGGCCATGGCTATTTTATATGGGGAGGCTGGTCTGGAAGAGATAATAAATAGATGTGAAATGCCAGCTCCAGTGCCTTTCAAATGGATGCCTTTTCAGCTGCTATTTCTAAAGGGATTGCAGCAGAAGACTTGCCCTGACAGTGTGCAGACAAACAGGGGGTATTCTGACCATTGGTGGTTGCAGGTCTCAGGTACAATCTATGGGACAGGGTCATAATGGAGGCTTGTGGGGCCACAGTTTTTATATCACCTCCGCAGGATTTTTAATTGGAGTCATTTGGTGTTTGGGCACTATCTTTCATATCATGTCCACACCAATAAATGGAAATCTAACACACCAGTTTGGGTGCCCCAATGGCCTTTCTAGGTTTATAAAGTCCAAGCCTTACATGAAACTATACAACAACAGTTGAAGAACCAATGTCTAGAACATGGAATAGCCCTGTATTTATCATAAAGAAAAAATCTGGATAATTCAGAATGCTAGTGGACCTTAGGGCCATTAATGTTAATATTTAACGCATGGGAACCATATAGCTTGGCAATACATCTCCTAATCTAGTACCCACTGTCTGGCCAGTTACAGTAGTAGACATACAAAATAGTTTCTTCTCCATCCCTTTTGCCCCAGAGGATAAGAAAAGATTTGTTTTTTACCATTCACTCTATAAACAATTCAGAACCTGATCTGCACTACCAATGGAAAGTTCTCCCCCAAAACATGTGTTTTAGCCCCACTTTGTGACAGGTGTACATAGAGCAAGTTCTAGAGTCAATTAGAAAGGTGTGGCTTCATGCCATGATACTGCATTATATGGATGATATATTGTTATCAATGAGCAGTGGGAAAGATCTCTCTACCCCTGAAAAGATCCAACATAACTATCCCATCAATTACCTGGGACTCTGCATGAGGACTTCTACAGTTACTAATCAGATACCTAACTTACAATTAGATAAGGTGAATATTCTGAACCTATTTCAGAAACTAGTTGGACAAATTCAGTGGTTAAGGGCTCATGCCCCATTCTTGTTTCTTTGATGCAGCCTTTATATGACATCTTAAAAGGATATAAGAGATATCCAGAGCTCATTAGCATCATATCAGATAGTTTATATGCTGAGGGCTCAGAGGCATTGAGGATGCTCTTCTGCAACCTAAGAATTCTTCATTTGCTAACCTTCTTGCTGAATTGCAGCTGATTTTACAGACTATGAAACATTCCATTTATGTTCTGCATGTATACTCTCACCAATGCTGTGCAGGAGACATATTTGCTGACAATGAGGTGGCTGACCATGCTCTACAATGCTCCCTTCTCATGGTCACCACACCCCTTTAACGTGCCCATGAATTTCTCCCTAATTACCTGCTAATTCTCTACATTGCCTTTATGGCCTCACATGGAACAAGCCCAACAGATAGTGAAGCAATGTGTTCAGTGTGTTCAGTTTCTCCCTCCTTCAACTAGTAAAGGAATTAATCCCTGGGGTTTATTCCCCAATGATTTGTGGCAAATGGATGTGACACATGTGGGCTGGGTGGCCATCTACATCTGTATTTTCTAAATTCCTTTGGGCCACAGTGACCTCCTGGGGGAATACTCCTTCAATCATTAAACATTTGTATAGTTGCTTCTCCTCTCACGGAGTTCCTAATACCATAAAGAATGACAATGATCCAACTTATATCTTTAAGCAGATGGCCATCTTCTTCACCACGTTTGCCATTAAACATGTTACAAGGATTCCCTATAATCCAAAGGTCAGGCTCTAGTGGAATGGGCCCATAGTACTCTGAAGACAACCCTTGTTAAACAGAAAGGGGGAGAAAAATAGACAGAATCCCCAAAGGCCCACACAGGCAGATATGGATAAGACTTTATATATTTACAAATTTTTGTGCCTGGATAGGGATACTGGCCTCTCTCCAAGAATGATATATTTGGCACAGAAAACTAAGCTCCTTGAAAACAGCACATCAAGTGCTGGAGAACATTGAAGAGGTCTTTTGGAAGGATGTGGAAGGACATTGACAAGGCCCATTCTTAGTACTTTGGAGAAGCTGGGATATTTATGTCTTATAGATCCTGATGGGGAAAGCTGATGGATTCCAAAAAAGAAGAACAAGGAAAGTTGCCCCTATTAAAACAGTGTCTGAAGAAGAAGAGAAGGAGATGACCCAAGAAACTCTTAGAATAGCACCATAATGAAGAGATGACTACCCTTGTTAGATTGGCTTAGTAATTGGATCCAACATGCTTCCTTTCCCATCCCATTCTATTGTATCCCATGGGCTCTATGTAGCCATTATTTTGCTTTTGCCTACTTTGCTAGGATGCTTTATACATATTCTTAGAAAATTCTTTAGAGGTGCTTACGGAAGAGCTCATTCATCAACATGAGTACATTTAGTCTTAATAAAAGAGGGGAAGATACAAGGATTAAAAAGCCTCTAGGTACAAGAAATGCAGTTCAAGACATGTGAGAGGACCTGAGGGATGAGAGGTACTGAGGAGCAGGTGAGTTCTACATGGAGGTGGGACACAGCCCCAAGAGATGGTGTCTGACCCCAGGTACCACGTCTCCCTCCTCATGCTCTCAAAGCTTCACTCCCTCTTCTTGGACCAATCCCATTATGCCAGGTTCATAGGGGACCTCCCCTTCCCCCTGGACCTTTAGGGGGGTATGAATATGTACTATCTAACAATAAAGTTATTTTTTCGCTTCACCCCTACCTCCTTGTGGTCTGTCTCTATGTTATCCAGGTTGGTGCCTAAAGACACTTAAGTGTGGCCTAGCCATGCCATTGACAGACGTGCATTAAGAGTAACTCTAAGGGGAGCTACAACGTTAGGGTAGCCTAAAGGGGGCTCAACAGACTAGTGTTGTCAAACTGACTTTTATACCACAGAACTGAATATGATATCAGCAGTAAGCAGAATAAATAGGGTCAGAATATGACTGAATATTGGAATTCTGAGGCAAGAGAAAGTCTGGTCTTGTATTCTTCTCTTTAGTTGCCCACATCCTGAATACCCAGGAAAAGTACATAAAGTTTATGAATGACTCTTCTATTCTAAACTCTCTAAGCTTGCTAACTTATTTTTGTTATAACTAATCCTTCTCTAAATTTATTTTTCTTTCAATAATCATTTCTCTTATTGCTGTTCTCTCACACACATACATATAGATATATGTATATGTTTATATGTATATGACTATATATCTCATTGAGTTTAGAAAGTCACGCAAGAAAATGGCTCCAAGTATCTATACTCTAATTCACATTCTTTAAAGAATTTTACCCCTTCTTCCCAGGCTTACAAACAATTCAGTGTTCTTTTCTTCCTTTACATACGTCTTCACATACTTCACTAATTCAGCAACTGTTACATGTCAAACAAATGCTGTGGAAATCTTTCTTGCCAATCTAATACAACTAGTTCAATTGCCATCAATGACAAAGGAACTTACTGAAAGTTTTGTAGCGTAGGGCATAATTAGTTATGGTGGCCAGCTGTGCTTGCTTGCATGGCTGTCAGCTCTTCATAGGGATTCTCAGCCCTAATAAAAAAAGAAAGCTCACATCGTATACATTTTTCCTCCATCTCAGGCACATTGTGGATCTCTACAACTCTCTTCCTGTAAAATTAAATGGCTAATTTATAATTGATAATATCTACTCATCGGTGGTCTTTGTCACTGAAATTTCCTGGGAAAGCTTTTCAAAGTTCCTTTTCTCTTGATGATTTCCCTTTGACTTTCTTTAAGCTGCTATTACTTTCACTTTCTTTCCCTTCCTTTAAGCCCTTAGCCAATTAGTAAATCTATTAGTAGAACAGTCTAAACTTCCTTAATTGGACACTGGCCCTCACTAGCAATATCCCATTATAGTCTGCTGGCTTCCTTTCACCTGCTGCTCATTATTATAAGAGATCACTACGTTCTTAATATTGTCTCTAGTTTATTTTGTCTTTCAAGGTCCACATGTTAGTTTTTGATCATGCTACATTTAATTTCTAATATGAAAATGTTTATTCTTGTGCTGCTGGAATGAATTAATTATTTAATTTTGGCACAGAATACAGCTGGCACTTAAGCCTTACTCTGATGATTCATTTTTGCATAGAGATGAATAACACCATGCTCTCCAAGACCATGTAAATGGAACATACAATCTAGCATGTCTGGCTAAGCTAGAAAGACTTCAAGATTGGCCCAGTGATGATCTATAGACATTTTATCTGAAGGCCAGCCTAGCTAAGTTGGGAGAGGCCAGGTAGTGCAACATAGAGAGCTTTGGATTAGAGCCAGGGGGACCTGAACTTGTATTCTACCTTTTACTGGTTGTATGATGTTAGACAAATTATTTTACTTCAGCTTCAGTTTTTAGCAAAATGAGGATAATAATAGCACCTACTTAACAAGGCTATTAATCAAAAGGTA
Organism: Sminthopsis crassicaudata; assembly: GCF_048593235.1. Classification (NCBI taxonomy): domain Eukaryota; kingdom Metazoa; phylum Chordata; class Mammalia; order Dasyuromorphia; family Dasyuridae; genus Sminthopsis; species Sminthopsis crassicaudata. The sequence goes on along the minus strand of NC_133617.1, from coordinate 340,387,749 downwards.
AAGTTTGCAAGGTAACTAGCACATAGTATGTATTATAAAAACGTTTATTTCCTTTCCATTTTCATTTCTACTCTAGCCCCATTTGTGAGGTTCAAGTATGGTGTGTAAAATGCCTTGCAAAACTTCAAATGCCATATGAAGGCCATCATTGTTGTTGTTCTTGTTAAACTACAGTAGTTCTCAGAAATGTTATCCTGACTGAAAGTTGCATTATTGGACAGAGTTCCTCTGCCAACCAAATCACAGATCCTTAAAATGCTAAATAGGGTAAATGAGGTAAAGTAGAAAAATATGCTGGGTTTGGAGAGAAGATCTGGGCTAAAATCTCAGCTTTACTACTTGCTAGTTATAAGACCCTGAGCACGTTACTAAACTTTTGGAGACATTGGTTTTTCTCATCTGTAAAATTTAAAGAGATGGACTAAGTTGTCTTATATGTCACTTACAGCCTTAAATTCATTAGCCTATAAACAAAGTGAGATATCACTTAATTAGTGTAACATTGATAGCAGTTAGAGTCTTTCTACTTTTTCCTCAGGGCTAGGCATGAGTGGAGTGGAGTAATCTTTTCATAAAAATAATGTTTGATGAGCTTTGATTTGCTAAAGGATAAATTTGTAGTGGTTATCATAACAACCCCAATGCAGTACACATGGAAATTCCTGATGATTGTAAAGCCAACTCTTTGACATTCCCTGGTTAGCTTGATAATTTAATATTCGTATGTTTGAATGCTGATACTTTTCTAACTTATCTCCATGTAATCAAATACTTTTTTTTTAAATCATCTGGGTAACAATTTCTTTAAGAGATCAATATGGCAGAATGGAGGGGGGGAGTCTCAGTGCTGGAGTCAAATGATCTGTCTTTGAATCCCATTTTTGACACTTACTGCTTATATCATAGTGGATAAATCACTAAGAGATTTAGTGGGATTTTTTTCTTTTGTTTTGTTTGGTTTTGATCTATAAAGTGTTTGCTTATATGGCCCTGATTTCCTCAAGATCTATTGTCTAAGTGAAAATATAAATTTTTTTACTCTGCATATAAATATTTAATAAAAGCTTGCATATTTTAAATGAAAGAAATGAAATCCAACGGAACTTATATAACTTGCAGAATTCAAAGGCAAAACTGCGTTTGTGATTTTTGTTAGTATAGGAAATACCTGATTTACAATCTCTCTACTAGCTTTCATTGACATCTGCTTTGTAGATTACACATTTAGATAATGGATGCCTCTTAGTAGTGTTTCTTGACAAATTCTCCAACCTATTATTACTCTTCAGAAATGAGGCTTTATTTTTTTCACTTATTTCATTTAATATTTTAATATTAATTATTAAAAATTTAATAATTAATATATTGATAAAATTAGTATTTTAATCTTGACCAATCCCATGTAAAAATAATTTTAACCTCCATTCCCCCAAAAAATTTGAGTTCCAAACACTCTTCCACCTTCTCCTTCTCTGTCATTTAGATGGGAAGCTATATAATATAAGTTATATGTTGCAATCTAGTATTAACATTGTGAAAGAAAACATATCCAAAAGAGGAAAAATAAAGGAAACTGAGAAAACATGCTTCCATCTGTGTTCAGACTCCACCATTTCTTTCCGTAGAAGTGGACAATATTTTTCAACTTAAGTCTTTGGAATTCATTGGGATTGCTGAGAATAGCTAAATCGTTCACAATTAATCATGAGATGAGATTTTTATCAGACAATCTTACTGTAAAAAAAAAACCCACTGTTTTCTTTTTTCATTTTAATCTTCACTACAGTGTGTATATGTATGTCTTTGTGCATGAGTGCAAAACTTTTTTTTTTACCTTCATGTAATAAAAATAATTCATTTTACATTCCGTAATGCTCTCTATCACTCATTTAGTAATAAAATCTAGTATCATGTCTAACTCATAATCCATTTTGATCTGATCTTTGTATGTGGTGTATAGTGTTAGTCTAATCTATCCATGAGTAATTAATATTTCTCCAAATGTTTAGATCTGACTTTATTTATGTGAAAAGTGTTTTATATTAGTGTATACATAGTTACTGGTTTTTCTTAGCAAATAATCTTCCAAGTATTTTAAATTGTCTACAGATATTTTAATTGGAATTTCTCTTTCTTTATGCAGCTACATATTATTTTTTGTGTGATGATTTTATATCCTGTGACTTTACCAAGTAAAGTTGTTTATTTGAACTATTTTTACTTGATTTCCTGGGATTCTATAAGCATAACATCTTATTATCTGCAAAAAAAGTGGCAGTTTTACTTACTGATTATTCTAATTCTTTAAATTTCTTTTTCTTCTTTTATTGCAATGACTAGCATCTCTAATAAAATGTTGATAATGGACATCATTACTTCACTTCTGATCTTACTGGAAAAAGCTTCAAACTGCCCAGTTGAAGATAACACTTGATGCTGGTTTTAGTTAAATACTATTTATCATTTTGAGAAAATACTATTTCTAATAATTCTTGTAATGTTCAGGCTAGCTTTCTGGAGGTCCTCCTAAAGGGCCTTGGTCTAAGCAGGATAAATACATGAGAATGGACAAGAATAGAGTCCAAAGTCTTTATTATTGTCTCTTCTATAGTCTGTCTGTCATAGTCTTACCAGTCTCCTCCAGGAGTCTACCAGTCTGCCACTCTGTCTTCTGTCTGACTTCCTGTCCCCAATTCTTATATACCCTATTACAATTACATCATTACAGCATACTGATTATGTGTGAAATTAGAGAACCATTACATCACCATGCTAAGTAGTAAGTATATATGTGAACTAGAGAACAATCATCTCATCAATTCCACTGAGTTAACTTGTTTCAAGAATACTTGTTTACTTGTTTCAAGTATGCTTCTCCAAAGTTCTACCCTCCCTCCCTCTCTCTCTCTCTCTCTCTCTCTCTCTCTCTCTCTCTCTCTCTCTCTCTCTCTCTCTCTCTCTCTTTCTCTTTTTTTTTTTAGAACACAGGTGATTACATCTTCCCTGTCTTCTCAGGAAGGGAGGTAAAAATGCCAAAAAAAGATATTGTTAGCAGGTTTCCTCTGGATTAAAGTTTCTTACTTGAAACAGGTTTACATAAATCCATCAGCATGGGAGGTATTACACAAGCACATAGTAATATAACACAGGCTAGTAGTGATGTAACAACCAACATGAATCAACATAGTAATATAACAAACAATATGAATATACATGTCCATAAGTCCTAGAAGAGTTGTCTTAATTTGCATTTCTCTGATCAATAATGATTTGGAGCACATTTTCATATTACTAGAAATAGTTTCAATTTCTTCATCAGTAAATTGTCTGTTCATATCCTTCGACTATTTATCAATTGGATAATGGCTCAATTTATAAATTAGAGTCAATTCTCTATATATTTTGGAAATTAGACCTTTACCAGAACCTTTGACTGTAAAAATGTTTTCCCAGTTTATTGCTTCCCTGCTAATCTTTTCTGTATTAATTGTGTTTGTACAAAAACTTTTTAATTTGATAGGATCAAAATTTTCTATTTTGTGATCAATAATGAAGTCTAGTTCTTTGGTCACAAATCCCTTCCTCCTCCATAGGTCTGAGAGGTAAACTATCCTATGTTCTTCTAATTTATTTATAATATCATTCTTTATGCTTAGATCCTGAATCCAGTTTGACCTTATCTTGGTGTATGATGTTAAGTGTGGTTCAATGTCTAATTTTTGCCATAGTAATTTCCAATTTTCTCAGCAGTTTTTGTCAAACAGTGAATTCTTATCCCAAAAGCTGGGGTTTTGGGGTTTGTCAAACACTAGATTATTATAGTTACTATTTTTTCCTGTGGCCCTAACTCATTCCACTGATCAACTAGTCTATTTGGGTGACTGCTGCTATATAATATAGTTTTAGATCTGGTACAGCTAGGCCACCTTCATTTGATTTTTTTTTCATTAGTTTCCTTGAAAATCTTGACTTTTTGTTCTTTCAGATGAATTTTGTTGTTATTTTTTCTAGGTTATTAAAATAGTTTCTTGGGAGTCTGATTGGTATAGCACTAAATAAATAGATTAGTGTAGGTAGTATTGTCATCTTTATTATATTTGCTCGACTTATCCAAGAGCATTTAATATTTTTCCAATTGGTTACATCTGACTTTATTTGTGTGGAATTTTTTTGTAGTTTTGCTCATATAGTTTCTGACTTTCCTTTGGCAGATAGATTTCCAAATATTTTTTACTATCAGTTACTTTAAATGGAATTTCTCTTTGAATCTCTACCTGTTGGATTTTGTTAGTGATATATAAGAATGCTGATGATTTATGTGTACATTTCTATTTTAAATCAGATATATCTTGCTCTTCCTCTTTCACTTTAATTAGTGCCTTTTGTAAACATGTCATAAGGGATGGACAAAGATGCTGCATTGGTGGTGCTGACTGTGTCACTGCTCCGCCCACTCCTCCTCCTCCATCACCTAAGAAGGGAAAATTGAGAAAGGGAGGATCATCAGATGGGTAATGCCCTAATGGTGCCTGCTGTCAAGCACCACACTCCTTAATTTCAAAAGCATTGTACTTAACTTATTTCTTGTCTAATTCTTTATGCTTTTCAGCTGCTTTGCCAGTACCATCCTGCTCCTGCTCTTTCTTCTTTTTCCTTATTCTAAAACTTATGTAATTCCTTAAAGCCAGTTGTATTATGTTGTATAGAGAGAATGTTTCTTCAGGAATTGAATCAGGACCATAATCACTGTAATATTCAATTATTTGCTCTCCCACTAGTTCCTACATATCAGGCTCTAATTTTTCTTCTTTTGATAGCCAAGGAGATATGCATTCTAATATATTTAAGAGTCCAGTGATCTGCTTCCAGATTACAATCAAACCTTGCTTCTTTATTAGCTTAACTATGCATTCTACACACTTCCTTTGGGGTGGGAAAGGTGCTTTTCTAAGCATTTGTCCCATTTCAGCTGAACCACTAGTTTAGCCCATACCAAAGTTTCCTGCTTGCCTATTTTTGTACTTACCCTATTTTTGGGTCACAGAACTTTTCCACTGAACTCACAATTGTGTCAGTCAAACTGCTGAGTGTAAATCCTTACATCCATGTTTGGATGCCAAAATGAAATGTTCAGGCTAGTTTCTGGAGATCCTCTGGAAGAGCCTTGGATTCAGCAAGTTAGACACCATGAGAATGGACAAGAATAGAGTATTTTATTGTCTCTTAAACAATCTTCCACAGTGTCTGTCATAATCCATCCCAGTCTCCTCCAGGAGTCTACCAGTCTGCCAGTCTGTCTTCTGACTTCCTATCCCCAGTTCTTATATACCCTATTACAATTATTTCATTACCGTATACTTATTATGTGTGAACTTAGAGAACCATGCTAAGGACTAAGTTTACTAAGTTCTCTAGTGAACTATAGAACAATCCTCTCATCAATTCCACTGAGTTAACACCTTGTTTCAAATATAGTTGTTTCAACTTCTCCAAAGTTCAGCCCTCTACAAGTTGTATTTTTAATAGGAATGGATTCTGTGCTTTATCAAAAGCTTTTTTACTACATCTTTTGAGATAAATCATTTGATTTCTATTCTTTGTCAACTATGCTGATACTCTTCCTAGTATTCAACCAATCCTATTTTTCTGATATAAACCCCACCTTTTCAAGGTTCATGATCTTTGTGATATATTGCTACAATCTATTTGCTAGCATTTTATTTAAATTTTTGCATCAACATTCATGAAAGAAATTGATGTATAAGTTTCTCTCTTTCTTTCTCTCTGTATCTCTTTCTGTCTCTCTTTGTCTCTCTAACTCTGTCTCTGCCTCTATCTCTGTCTCTCTCTCTCTCTGTCTGTATCTCTCTTTCTCTCTTTGTCTATTCCTCTTGATTTTTAAAAATCGTGTTTTCATTTCGTCCAGGAGTTCTTTTAGGGACTGAAACACATTTTCACTTTCCTTTGAAGGTTAATATCTAGCCATTTTGACACTGTTATCCTCTTCTGAGTTTGTGTTTTGATATGCCTTGTCACTATAGTAACTATCTATAGTCAGTTTCTGTTGCGTGTTCATTTTTGCAGCCTATTTCTTGACTTTTCACTTAGTATAAGGGAGAGTACAAAACTTCAATTTTTTTTTTCTTCTGTTGCTTCCACAGTAAGGTCTAGAAGCCTGTGAATTTTCTGTTCTTCCAAGGCTGTGTGAGGTTTTACGAAGAGGTGTGGACACTGCTCTCCTGGCCTGTACTATGATCTGTACTGTGATCTGTAACCAATCACAAGTACTGTTTTCTCTACAGCTGTGTCTAGGGTTCCTGCTCTCCTGTGATTTGGACTTATAGTATGCCCCTATTAGCCTGGGTATAAGGCACCAAATATAGGTAATGCAACTGACTCCTGGACCCAAAGACAATAAACCGTCCTTTGCAATCTCCTTTTGAACAGTTGTCTGGACCACTTATAATATATGGGATAGGAAGTTTGAAGCATATGGCTTGTGTCTGTGACCTCATTGACCTTATTTAAGCTCTGGACAGGAAGAGCCCTTCCCTTTGCCTCTCCTACCACCTGGAGACTGGACTGGGAGGTGGCTACCAAGGTAGGTGCAGGAGGTCATAGAGTAGATGTGATTTACGGGAATAAAGTTTACGGTTGCTCATCTAAACTCTCAGGTGCTCTGTTGTGCTTTGAACTACTTCCATATAAAATAATAATCTGAGGATTCTGAGGACCTCAAAGCAGAGGTAAGATTGATAGTATATTTACCAAATTTTCTCTGATAGGCCTAGGAATAAGGACAGATTAGCTTTAGTTAGGAGAGTAAAAAACCCTAATGTGGGCAACCTTGTTTCACTCCTGATCTTACTGGGAAAGGTTCCAGTTTATCCTCATTACATATGATGCTTACTAACAGTTTTAAATATACGCTCCTGACGATTTTAAAGAATAGTCCATTTATTCTTATACTCTCAAGTGTTTTTATTAGGAATGGAAGTTGGGTTGTATCAAATGCTTTTTCTGCATCTATTGAGATTATCATATGGTTTTTGTTAATTTGATTATTAATATGGTCAAGTATACTAATAGTTTTCCATGATTATCCTGGGGATGATTTTCTTTAGTCTTTTTGCTAATATCTTCTTTAAGATTTTAGCATCAATATTCATTAAGGAGATTGGGCTATAGTTTTCTTTCTCAGTTTTCAACCTACCTGGTTTGGGTATCAGTACCATGTCTGTGTCATAAAAGGAATTTGGTAGGACTCCTTCATTCCCTATTTTTTCAAATAGTTTATATAACATTGGGGCTAATTTGTTCTTTAAATGTTTGGTACAATTCACATGTAAATCCATCTGGTCCTGGGAATTTTTTCTTAGGGAGTTGATTAATAGCTTGTTCTATTTCTTTTTTTCTGAAATGGGACTATTTAAGGAATTTACTTCCTCCTCTGTTAATCTAGGAAGCCTATATTTTTGGATGTAGTCATCCATTTCAGTTAGGTTCTCAAATTTATTGGCATAAAATTGGGCAAAGTTACTCCTTACTACTGCTCTAATTTCCTCTCCATTAGTGGAATGTTCCCTTTTCATTTTTAAGACTAACAATTTGATTTTCCTCTTTCCTTTTTATCATCAGATTTACCAAAGGTTTATCTATTTTCTTGGTTTTTTCATAAAACCAACTCTTAGTTTTATTTATCAATTCAATAGATTTTTACTTTTGATATTATTAATTTCTCCTTTTAATTTTAGAATTTCAAGTTTAGTTTTTGGTTGGGGGTTTTTAATTTGTTTTTTTTCTAGCTTTTTAAATTGCAGGTCCAATTCATTGATCTTCTCTTTCTCTATTTTATTTAAGTAAGCCTCTAAAGATATAAAATTTCCCCTTATTACCACTTTAGCTGGATCCCACAGGTATAATGTCTCATCACTGTCATTATCTTGAATGAAATTATTAATTGTTTCTATAATTTAGTGTTTCACCCAATCATTCTTTAAGATGAGATTATTTAGTTTCCAATTACTTTTTGGTCTATTTACCCCTAACTTTTTGTTGAATGTATTTTTTATTACAACATTATCTGAAAAGAAACATTTACTATTTCTGCCTTCCTGCATTTAATTTTGAGATCTTTATGTCCAAATATATGGTCAATTTTTGTTTAAGTTCCATGAACTACTAAGAAGAAAGTATTCTTCTTTCTATCACCACTCACTTTTTTCCAAAGATCTACCATACCTATTTTTCCTAATATTCTTTTTATCTCTTTAATTTCCTTCTTATTAGTTTTGTGGTTTGATTTATCTAATTCTGAGAGTGCAAGGTTGAGATCTCCCACTATTATAGTTTTGCTGTCTATTTCTTCTTGCAACTCTCTTAACTTCTCCTTTAGGAAGTTAGATGCTATACCATTTGGTGCATATATGTTTAGTATTGATATTGCTTCATTGTCTATGCTACCCTTTAGCAAGATATAGTTTCCTTCCCTATCTCTTTTAATTAGATTGATTTTTGCTTTTGCTTGATCTGAGATAAGGATGGCTATCCCTGCTTTTTTGACTTCACTTAAAGCATAATAGATTCTGCTCCAGCCTTTTACCTTTACTCTGTATGTATCTCAGTGCTTTAAATGTGTTTCCTGTAAACAACATATTGTAGGGTTCTTACTTTTGATCCAGTCTGCTATCTGTCTCCATTTGATGGGAGAGTTCAACCCATTCACATTTACAGTAGAAATTACTAATTCTGTATTTTCTGCCATTGTATTATCCCCAGTTTGTGCTTTTTTTCCTTGCCCCACGAATCCCTTTCCCAGTTTTAAACTTATGGGCCTCACTTGCATCACACAGAACTCCATTTTTAGTATCCCTCCCCCCTCCCTTTAAATCCCTTCCCCTTTCTTGTACTTTTCACTTATTACTCTTCTTTTTCCCTTTTCCTCTCCTTTTAATGAGGTGATAGAGAATTCTCTGTAAAACAAATATGTCAATTATTTTCTCTTTGAGCCAATTCTGATGAGTGCACTATTCAGACAATGTTCTTACCCCTCTCTAAATTCCCTCAAATATTATAAGTTTCCTTTACCTCTTCCTGGGAAGTAGTTTCCCTCTTTTTATCTCCCCTTTTCCCATTTTCTGACATTATCCACTTTCCATTTCTACTTCCCTTTTTTTTTTTTTTTTTTTTTTTTTATTTTATATATATATATATTTTATAATATTATCCCTTGTATTCATTTTTCCAATTTACCCCCCCTCCCTCTATTCCCTCCCCCCGACGACAGGCAATACCATACATTTTACATGTGTTACAATATAGTCTAGGTACAATACATGTGTGCGAATATCACTTTCTTGTTGCACAATAAACATTAGAATCCGAAGGTACATGCAACCTGGGCAGACAGATATTAGTGCTAACAATTTTCATTCCCCTCCCAGTGTTTCTTCTCTGGGTGCAGCTACCTCTGTCCATCATTGATCAACTGGAAGTGAGTTGGATCTTCCCTATGTTGAAGATTTCCACTTCCATCAGAATACATCCTCATACAGCATTGTTGTTGAAGTGTACAGTGATCTTCTGGTTCTGCTCATTTCACTCAGCATCAGTTGATTTAAGTCTCTCCAGGCCTCTCTATATTCCTCCTGCTGGTCATTTCTTACCGAGCAATAATATTCCATAACCTTCATATACCACAATTTACCCAACCATTCTCCAACTGATGGACATCCATTCATCCTCCAGTTTCTAGCTACAACAAAAAGAGCTGCCACAAACATTTTGGCACATATATGTCTCTTTCCGCTCTTTAGTATTTCTTTGGGATATAATCCCAGTAGTAGCGCTGCTGGGTCAAAGGGTATGCACAGTTTGATAACTTTTTGGGCATAATTCCAGATTGCTCTCCAGAATGGCTGGATTCTTTCACAACTCCACCAGCAATGTATTAGTGTCCCAATTTCCCCACATCCCCTCCAACATTTGTCATTATTTGTTCCTGTCATCTTAGCCAATCTGACAGGTGTGTAGTGGTATCTCAGAGTGGTCTTAATTTGCATTTCTCTGATCAGTAGTGATTTGGAACACTCTTTCATGTGAGTGGATATAGTTTCAATTTCTTCCTCTGAGAATTGTCTGTTCATATCCTTTGACCATTTATCAATTGGAGAATGGTTCGGTTTCTTATAAATTATGGTCAGTTCTCTATATATTTTGGAAATGAGACCTTTGTCAGAACCTTTGTTTTTAAAAATATTTTCCCAATTTGTTACTTCCCTTCTAATCTTGTTTGCATTAGTATTATTTGTACAGAAACTTTTTAGTTTGATGTAATCAAAATCTTCTATTTTGTGATCAATAATGATCTCTAGTTCTCCTCTGGTCATAAATTCCTTCCTCCTCCACAAGTATGAGAGGTAGATTATCCTCTGTTCCTCTAATCTATTTATTATCTCCCTCTTTATGCCTAAATCACGGACCCATTTTGATCTTATCTTGGTATATGGTGTTAAGTGTGGATCCATATCTAATTTCTGCCATACTAATTTCCAGTTTTCCCAACAGTTTTTTCCGAATAATGAATTTTTATCCCTAATGTTGGAGTCTTTGGGTTTGTCAAAGATTAGATTGCTATAGATGTACCCTTTTTTGTCCTTTGTATCTAATCTGTTCCACTGATCTACCGGTCTATTTCGTAGCCAATACCAAATGGTTTTGGTGACTGCTGCTATATAATATAGCTTTAGATCAGGTACACTTAGACCACCTTCCTCTGAGTTTTTTTTTCATTAGTTCCCTTGCAATTCTTGACCTTTTATTCTTCCATATGAATTTTGTTGTTATTTTTTCTAGGTCATTAAAATAGTTTCTTGGGAGTCTGATTGGTATAGCACTAAATAAATAGATTAGTTTGGGGAGTATTGTCATCTTTATTATATTCGCTCGGCCTATCCAAGAGCACTGAATGTCTTTCCAATTATTTAAATCTGACTTTATTTTTGTGGCAAGTGTTTTGTAATTTTTCTCATATAATTCCTGACTTTTCTTTGGTAGATGGATTCCCAAATATTTTATACTCTCAACATTTGTTTGGAATGGAATTTCTCTTTGTATCTCTTGCTGTTGCATTTTGTTAGTGATATATAAAAATGCCGAGGATTTATGTGGATTTATTTTGTATCCTGCCACTTTGCTGAAATTTTGAATTATTTCTAGTAGCTTTTTAGCAGAGTCTTTGGGGTTCTCTAAGTATACCATCATGTCATCTGCAAAAAGTGATAGTTTGATTTCCTCATTTCCTACTCTAATTCCTTGAATCTCTTTCTCGGCTCTTATTGCCGAGGCTAGCGTTTCTAGTACTATATTGAATAGTAATGGTGATAGTGGGCAACCTTGTTTCACTCCTGATCTTACTGGGAAAGGTTGCAGTTTATTTCTATTGCATATTATGCTTACTGACGGTCTTAAATATATACTCCTGATTATTCTAAGGAATAATCCATTTATTCCTATACTCTCAAGAGTTTTTAGTAGGAATGGATGTTGGATTTTGTCAAATGCTTTTTCTGCATCTATTGAGATGATCATATGGTTCTTATTAATTTGATTATTAATATGGTCAATTATATTAATAGTTTTCCTAATATTAAACCAGCCCTGCATTCCTGGAATAAATCCTACTTGATCATAGTGTATTATCTTGGAGATGATTTTCTGAAGTCTTTTTGCTAATATCTTATTTAAGATTTTAGCATCAATATTCATTAAGGAGATTGGTCTATAATTTTCTTTCTCAGTTTTCGATCTACCAGGTTTAGGTATCAGTACCATGTCTGTGTCATAAAAGGAGTTTGGTAGGACTCCTTCATCCCCTATTTTTTCAAATAATTTATATAACATTGGGGCTAATTGTTCTTTAAATGTTTGGTAGAATTCACATGTGAATCCATCTGGCCCTGGGGATTTTTTCCTGGGGAGTTGATTAATAGCTTGTTCTATTTCTTTTTCTGAAATGGGACTATTTAAGCAATTTATCTCCTCCTCTGTTAATCTAGGGAGCCTATATTTTTGGAGAAAGTCATCCATTTCACTTAAGTTATCAAATTTATTGGCATAAAGTTGGGCAAAGTAACTCCTTATTATTTCTCTAATTTCCTCTTCATTGGTGGAAAGATCCCCCTTTTCATTTGTAAGACTATCAATTTGATTTTCCTCTTTCTTTTTTTTGATCAAATTTACCAAAGGTTTATCTATTTTATTGGCTTTTTCATAAAACCAACTCTTGGTTTTATTTATTAATTCAATAGTTTTTTTACTTTCAATTTTATTGATTTCTCCTTTTAATTTTTGTATTTCGAGTTTAATTTTTGGTTGGGGGTTTATAATTTGGTCTTTTTCTAGCCTTTTAAGTTGTAAGCCCAATTCGTTAATCTTCTCTTTCTCAATTTTCTTCAAATAAGCCTCTAAAGATATAAAATTTCCCCTTATTACTGCTTTAGCTGCATCCCAAAGATTTTGATATGATGTCTCATCATTATCATTATCTTGGGTGAAATTGTTAATTGTTTCTATAATTTGCTCTTTCACCCAGTCATTCTTTAAGATGAGATTATTCAGTTTCCAATTACTTTTTGGTCTATTTACCCCTAACTTTTTACTGAATGTAGCTTTTATTGCATTGTGATCTGAGAAGAAGGCATTTATTATTTCTGCCTTCCTACATTTAATTTTGAGATCTTTATGTCCTAATATATGGTCAATTTTTGTATAGGATCCATGAACTGCTGAGAAGAAAGTATATTCCTTCCTATTGCCATTCAGTTTTCTCCAAAGGTCTATCATACCTAGTTTTTCTAATGTTCTATTTACTTTTTTAATTTCTTTCTTGTTTGTTTTGTGGTTTGATTTGTCTAAATCTGAGAGTGCAAGGTTGAGATCTCCCACTATTATAGTTTTACTGTCTATTTCTTCTTGCAGTTCTCTTAACTTTTCCTTTAGAAAGTTAGATGCTATACCACTTGGTGCATATATGTTTAGTATTGATATGGCTTCATTATTTATGCTACCTTTCAGCAGGATATAGTTTCCTTCCTTATCTTTTTTAACGAGATCTACTTCTGCTTTTGCTTGATCTGAGATAAGGATAGCTACCCCTGCTTTTTTGGCTTTACCTGAAGCATAATAAGCTCTGTTCCAACCTTTTACCTTTACTCTGTATGTATCTCCCTGCTTTAAGTGTGTTTCCTGTAGACAACATATTGTAGGGTTCTGCTTTTTGATCCAATCTGCTATCCGTCTCCGTTTGATGGGATCGTTCATCCCATTTACATTTACAGTTAAAATTACTAATTCTGTATTTCCTGCCATCGTATTATCCCCAGATTATACTTTTTTCCCTTGACCCCCCTGATCCCCCTCCCCGATATTTAATTTACAGACCCCCCCTTGTGACGCGCAACCCTCCCTCTTTTTTTTTTTTTTTTTAGGATCCCTCCCCCCTCCCTCCAAGTCCCTTCACTTATTCTCCTTTTCCTTTCCCCTTTTCCTCTCCCCCCTTTTAATGAGGTGAGAGAAAATTCTCTGAAAAACAAATATGTTAATTATTTACTCTTTGAGCCTCTTCTGATGAGAGTAAGATTCACACAATGATTCTCCCCCTCACTAAGTTCCCTCAGATATGGTGTATTTTCTATGTCTCTTCCTGGGATGTAGTTTCCCTCTTTTTATCACTCCTTCCCCTTTTTCTGAACCGACCTCCTTCCCTTTACCACACCCCCCTTTTTTTCTTTTATATCAGTAAAATCAAATTATCCTTGAGTATTTTTTATATACCCACAACAAAGTTACAGTTCTCAAGGGTTCTGTGTACCTTTTTCTGTTTCTCTTCAGTCTTGTGGATGTAGATCAAATTTTTTGTTTAAGTCTGGTTTTTTTCTTAGAAACATATAGAATTCCTCTGTTTCATTGAATGACCATCTTCTTCCATGGAAAAAGATGCTAAACTTAGCTGGGTAGTTCATTCTTGGTTGCAGTCCTTGATCTTTTGCCTTTCGGAATATCAGGTTCCAGGCCCTTCTATCTTTTAATGTGGAGGCAGCCAGATCTTGGGTGACCCTTATTGTGGCACCTTGGTATTTAAATTGTTTTTTTCTAGCTGCTTGCAGGATTTTCTCCTTTGTGTGGTAATTCTGCAGCTTAGCCACAATATTCCGTGGTGTTCTTTTTTTAGGGTCTATTTCAGAAGGAGTTCGATGAATTCTTTCCACATCTACTTTCCCTTCTGTTTCTATTATCTCTGGACAGTTCTCTTTGATAATTTCCTGTAAAATAGAATCTAGGCTCTTTTTTTGGTCATAGTTTTCTGGAAGTCCAATAATCCGCAGATTATCTCTCCTAGATCTATTTTCCAGGTCTATAGATTTTCCCAGTAAGTATTTGACGTTGTTCTCCAGCTTCTCATTTTTTTTGTTTTGTTTGACTGATTCTTGGGTTCTCTGTGAATCATTCATTTCTATTTGTTCCATCCTGACTTTTAAGGAGTTATTTTCTTCTTTCACAGTTTTTAGTTCTTTTTGTAAATGCCCAATTTCGTTTTTAAATGAATTATTTTGCTCTATTGAGTTTTTTTCCATTTCCCTAATTTTTTTTTTTGAGAATTATTTTCTTTTTCCAATTCAGAAATTCTATTTTCTTGAGACTTTTTTATCTTTTCCAATTCAGATATCCTACTTTCCTGTGTTTTTTTAACCTTTTCTAATTCACTAATTTTGTTTCCCTGCATCTCCTGTGAATTCTTTATTTTTTCCAACTCCAATTTCAGGACATTGTTATTCTCTATCATAACTTCCCTTTCCTTGCCCCATTTTTCTTCGATCTCCCTCAATTTCTTAAGAGCTTCTTCTAGGAGAGAGTTATGTGATGGGGGGCAGGAATCGTTCCCCTTTAGGTTGTTATCTGATTGTCTGCTGTCAACTTCCTCGGGGTTGGACACCCGCTCTTTCTCTGTATAGAAGGAATCTATGGTTTTTCTAGCTTTTTTGCTCATACTTAAAAAAAATCTTTTGGGGTCTGTCTCTGGGGTAGGAAATTATTTACTTCTTTACCAGCTTCCTCCCAGACGGGATGGATGCAGCGGCTCCTGAGCCTGAGCTAAGAGAGAGCTCTGGGAGAGAGTTCCCCACCCTCTCCCTGGGAGTGCCTCAGAGGTGATTAGCACTGCTGTGCTTCAAGGGCGTAGAATAGTGAAGACTGCAGGAAGCCCAGGCTATGTGTCCGGGTGGGGAGTGGGTGTCTGCAGCAGGTGACGTAAGAAGCCCCTGCGCTCAAACTGGAAGTGTCTGCCAGAAACCGCGGTCCCTAGTTCAAAGGTTCCGCTTCTCTGGGACTTCCTGGAGCTGAGTTCCACTCCCTCCAGCTAAGTTAGGCAGTGTGTGTTGCCTTGGGCCGTATCCACCCACTTGTCAGTCTCTTAACTATTCTCAGGAGGTAGCTGAGGCCACACCCCCTGGTGCCTGAGTCACCCCCAGGGTCCGGGGAAAATCTAATCTGAGTTTTAAAATATTTTGGCTTTCTCTTCTGAACTGCTAAATAATTAGCAGAGAAGAGCTAACAGCCTGTGCCAGATTCCTTTACCTCAGTGGCTTCTCTGATCCCAGAGCCCCTCCCAGCGCAATGGGCGCAGTGTGCCCCTACCCCACCGTCTGTGCTGGTCTTTCTTATTCCTCCCCTGAGAACTGACCTTTCCTGTTGAAACTCCAGATTCTCTTCAGCTGGTAAGTCGTGCTTCCAGTCCTTGTGGTATCTATCAATCCTGAGCTAATTTTGAGACTTAATTTATCTAATTGGTTGTGAGGGAGTGAGGACGTTCACTGAGTCGTGTGTTTCCTCTCTGCCATCTTGGCTCCGCCCCGACTCTACTTCCCTTTTTTAATGTTATATCAGTAAAATCAAATTATACATGTGGTCTTTATGTATATCCATAATAGAAACACAGTTCTCAAGAGTTCCTTTTACCTTTTTCTGCTTCTCTTGAGTCCTGTGGTTAGAGATCAATTTTTTTCTTTAGAAATGTTTTTCTTTTTTTTCCTTAGAAACAAATGGAATTTATCTGTTTCATTAAATGTCCATCTTATTCCATGGAAGAAAATGCTCAATTTAGCTGGGTAGTTTATTGTTGGCTAAATTCCAAGTTCTTTTCCTTTAGTAATATCAGATTCCAGGCCTTTTGATCCTTTAATGTGGAGGCAGCCAGATCTTGAGTGACCTTTATTGTGGCACATCAGTATTTGAATTGTTTTTTTTTTTTTTTTTTTTTTTTTTCTGGATGCTTGTAATATTTTTAGTCTGATAGTTCTTAAATTTGGCCACAATATTCCATACAGTTTTTGCTGTTGTTGTTGTTGTTGCTTTTTAGGGTCTTTTTCAGAAGGTGTTTGATGAATTCTTTCAATGTGTATTTTACCTTCTGGTTCTATTACCTCTGGGCAGTTCTCTTTGATGATTTCTTGTAACATAGAATCTAGGCTCTTTTTTTCATCACAATTTTTGGGAAGTCCAATAAACCTCAGATTATCTCTCCTATATCTATTTTCCAGGTCTGTTGTTTTTCCAAATAAATATTTGACATTTTTCTCCAGCTTTTCATTTGTTGGTTTTGCTTGACTGATTCTTGGTGTCTCAATGAATCATCCATTTCTATTTGTTCTGTTCTGATTTTAATGAGTTATTTTCTTCATTCACTTTTTTTACCTCTTTTTGTATATGTCCAATTGAGTTTTTAAATGAGTTGTTTTGCTCTATAGAATTTTTTTTTCCATTTCACTATTTTTTTTAATGAGTTATTTTCTTTTTCCAATTCATAAGTCTGACTTTCTTGGGAATTCTTTATTTTTTCCAATTCACAAATCCTACTTTCCAGGGATTTTTTTAAACCTTTTCAAATTCACAAATTATGTTTCCCTGCACTTCCTTTATCTTTTCCAATTTGCATTTTAGGATGTTTTTACTCTCTTGCATAGCTTCTCTTTCCTTTGCCCATTTTTCTTCTAACTCTCTTTTGAGGTTTTTAATAGTCTCTTCTAGGAGAGAGTTATGTGATGGGGGCCAGGGAACATTCCCCTTCAGGGTATTATCTGGAGACTCCCTGCTATTAGTCTCCTGGGGGTTGCAAATCTGCTCTCTTTCTGTACAGAAGCTATTGATCATCCTTTTAATTTTTTTAATCATTTTTAAAAACATATTGGGGCTACCTTGAGGACAAGGAAGTTACCAGCTTCCTCTGCAGAACAGGGATAGTTATATGGGAGGCAGCTGTGTTGTGAATGGGCTGCAAAGGTACCAGAGTGCTCTGGGAGAGAGTTTCCCCCCACCCACCAGAAATGATTCAGAGCTGGTTAGCACGGGCTGGGCTGCAGAAGTGCAGAAGTGAAGAACTGCCCTGAGGCTAGAGGCTGAATAGTGAAAGTGTC
Source organism: Sminthopsis crassicaudata (assembly GCF_048593235.1). Taxonomy (NCBI): domain Eukaryota; kingdom Metazoa; phylum Chordata; class Mammalia; order Dasyuromorphia; family Dasyuridae; genus Sminthopsis; species Sminthopsis crassicaudata. The sequence continues at coordinate 340,370,281 of NC_133617.1, read as the reverse complement.
ACAACCCCAGGCCAAAGCCTCCTGTGGGGCTTTGTATATTAGCAGATGACCAGCAAATAGCCCCATTGCACAGACCTGAAGTGTCTCTGCCCCAGGAAAAACAGTCACTGCTGTGGAAGTTTTGCTGCTGTGGAAGTTCCACTGTCTCAGGCTAAGCCTCCCACTTTGCAGATTAGAGGCTGCCCCGGGATATGCCCCCTACTGTACAGATTCTTAACTGCCCCAAGGAAAATCTCCATACAGCAGAAAGGGGCTGCACAGTTGTGCTGTGATCTGTGCTAAGTCACTTCTGGTTTTGCATAGCTATAGGCAGACTATAGTTTGTGGCACTTTTTAAAGTGGCTTTGATTTCTCTGATGATCTGCTGTTTTGCAGGCAGAGTAGAGCAATCAGCCTATGCCAGGGTCATCTGTCTCTGTAGCTTTTCTAACCTCAGAGGCTACCTCAGACCAATCTGCACAATATGGTAGCCTAGTTCTATCACTGCCCACGCTGGTCTTCTCCCCACCCCCCCCACCCCAGGATATGAAAATATCTGACCTGTCCAGGCAAATAATAACTAATTGAGAATTGTGACTGGTTGATGAAAGTAATGAACTAGATTATTATTAAACAATCAGGCTAATACATTTCTAAACTTCTCTCAATTTACTTCTGGTTCTAGTAATCTGGTAATTTGGTTGACTCTCTGGCTCCTATCCATCTTGCCTTCTTGATCCTTTTTTTTTTTTTTTAAGTGTGTACTACCTCATTTCAGTTTTCTATCTATAAGTTAAAATCTTTCTTTGAGCAAATGTGATTCCTATTTTAACTAATAACCTGATTAGAGACATCCACTCTTTCCTTGAGAATTAATATATCTTGAATCTGATCCCATGTTTATCTTATATTCTATGTTCTTAGCCTTGGATAAACTTTGTGTGCTCTGACTTCTCAGTAAAGATCTGCATATTTAATCCCCTGCTGAAAATGCTGACATTAACACAACATGAAATAGGTATGAATATCTCCTTAATTGAATTGGTTGTCATTACTTTTCTTCCCTTGTTCACTTTGGAGTATGACAGGGACCCTTGAATATAGCTATTTTTAGGGTCAGCTTGTATGGGAGAAAGTGATATTCTGTTTATCTTTGTGAGTATATGTGTGTGAACACATATGCTATATATTGTATAAATATATGTATATAACAATGGTATAAGTTCATATTTTATGAACAAAATATATAATACCTTTGTATATGTACATATGTGTATATATATATTGGGTGTCTATATATACACATATCATACTTATATATAAATATATGTATATATAATATATGTTAATGTTAAATGCTCAAATAAATAAATACTACAGCCTTTCTTAGATAGGGGGCATCTCCAGGCTATGTCAGCTCATGGCCTGGGAACTCCTTATAGGTGAGAATGTTTTATAATCAGGCCCTTTTGGTACTTCACTGATTAAAAACCTTTATCTGAAGTCCAAGAAAGAATAGCCTGGTTCTGATTTATAATTTTTAGGAGACAGTGTTGTAACATTTTTTCCTTCTCTGAAGTGAAAAACTGTGCATTTTCTCAAGTTTGGCTGCCCTCCTACTAATTATGAGAGGTTGGAAAGATTAGAGGAGTTGATTAGAAGAAATCTGACAGAGGATGAATGTAATATTCTTTCTTTATGTGGCAAAAGATGTGAGGAATCAATCACCGAAATGGAGACATAGTTCAGAAACAGACCTAGCAAAACATAATATAAAAATCTGCTTCATAAAATACAATTCACATTGATCGATTTGTTAATATCATTAAGCATAGACCTAGAATCATAGCTACATAAATACCCTTTAAATGAGCATAATACTGTTTCCTTCCTTATTTGGACATGTTGAAGAAAAAAAAAAAAACTAACTAATTAATTGTGCTCTTATCACCCAAGATAAAATCTGCTTTTTATTTCAAGTACTCTTAGAAATTCCATTATTCAATCATTCTAAATAAGCATTCAGATTTTTAAAATACATCTAAACATTATTTTCATTTCATGAAAAAAATCATTTAACCACAATTTCTCATTTAAAAGTAGAATCACAAAAAAGGAAAAAATGTAATTAAGCATTATAACTGTTATTGGATTTAGCATTTTGTAAAAAATTCTAACTTCTCCTCTTATTCCCTCATAATACCTTCCTTACTATAGCTTCTTCTTCACTTAACTATTTTACCATCACTACCTAATAACTTTTTTTTTCTATTTAAAAACTATCCTTATGTCTATAGAGTAATTTATCTTAATCTCTCTTGCTTTTCTTTAAATGTCTTAAGGACAATATCACATTTCTTTTTCAAAAGTTTTATAATAGTATGGGAAATATTCCTTGTATAAGAGATTTTTTTTAAAATAAGAGGAAAAATTCAAGTACCTTCAAGTTATCTTAATCTTCTCTCATTCCTGTTTGGGATTGACATCTGGAAACAATAGTAAATAATAACAATACCTACAATAGAAACAAGTTCCATTAGCAACAACAACATCAATAACAAGCAATTGGACTTCTGGCCAAGATGGCGGCGTGGAGGCACACAGCTGCTTGAGCTCCATGTTTTCTCTCAGGACTTACTTCATGACAAGCCTCAGAGTTAATGCTTAACTGGAAAAGAAACCCACAAATAATCACCAACAGACGACATCCTTGAACTCCAACAAAGAAGGTCTGTGTTTGCTCGGGGGAGGGTCAAACAGACTGGGCACAGATTGAGGGCAGGCAAGCCAGAGAGAGACAGACAGCTCACACAGCTCAGACCAGAGGGGTACGATCTCTGCTGTTTCTGCAAAAAGACTTTCACCACAGTAAGGATATTCCATCTTGGCAGCAAGCCAGGAGCAGCAGAGAGGGTGTAAACACTGGAGGTGAAGAATAAAACCCCAGAAAGCTAGCGTCTCTCGGAACTGGCCACCCCCACCCCCACCTGGAGTGACTCAGCACATTCTAAGAGCCTCAGAGAACAAACATAGCACAGTCATCGCTGTATTGTTAGTGACTTGCTGCTGCCCTCCCCCCCCAGTCGGTAGAGGAAGTCCATTAACACCATCCAGCCCCATCCCCCCCCAAAAAACAGACCAATTGTTTCTCTTGTCAATTTGTTTTCTTCAATTCCACTCTGACAAAATGAACAAAAAATTCAAAAGGGCTCTAACCATTGACAGCTTTTGTATGGAGAGAGAGCAGACTTCAAATACTAAGGAGACTAAAAACAGACTGTCCCCAGAGGAATCCCCTAAGGGGGATATGATCTGCTCCTCAATACAAAAGAATCAGATAGAGGAAATCAAAAAGGCTCTCACAAGAGAGCTAGAAGAGAAATGGGAAAAAGAAAGGGAAGCTTGGCAAGAGAGCCTGGAGACATTATCCAGAGTGGATAAAGAGATCAAATCATTGAGAAATAAAATTGGGTGAATTAGAAAAGGTAAACAACTCCAAGGAAAACAGAATTAGTGAGCTGGATAAAGAAAACAGCTCTCAAAAAATAAAATGGATAAAATGGAAAAAAATTCCATAGATGAAAAAAACTTATTAAAAACACAATTGGACAATTACAAAAAATGAGTGAAGAAAATACATCATTGAACATTAGACTCGAACAAGTAGAAATGAATGACTCAAGGAGAAACCAAGAAGTAGTCAAGCAAAACCAGGGAAATGAAACAATTGAAAAGAATGTCAAGTACCTTATTAGAAAGACAACAGACCTGGAAAACAGATCCAGGAGAGACAATTGACAATAATTGGACTCCCTGAAATATGTGAGGAAAAAAAGAGCTTGGACATGGTTTTTGAGGAAATTATAAAAGAGAACTGCCCAGACATTTTGGAAAAAAGAGGGTAAAGTAGACATTAAAAAAAATCATCGATCACCTACTGAAAGGGACCCTAAAATCAAAATGCCAAGAAATATAGTGGCCAAGTTCAAGAACCATCAAACAAAGGGAAAAATACTGGAAGCTGCTAGAAAAAAGCAATTCAGATATGGAGGAGCCACAATAAGGATAACCCAGGATCTAGCAGCGTCTACATTAAAAGAACAAAGGGCCTGGGATATGATATACCGAAAGGCTAAGGAACTTGATATGCAGCCAAGAATAACTTACCCAGCAAAAATGAGCATCGTTTTCCAGGGAAGAAGATGGATATTTAACAAAATAAATGAATTCCATCTATTCTTGATGAAAAAACCAGAACTACATAAAATGTTTTATCTTCAAATACAGAACTCAAAAGATTTCTAAAAAGGTAAAAAGAAATCTTGAGAACTATACTTCTGCCATAAAAATATGTAAAGAATATATGTATAATTTGTCCTAGAAACTAGAGGTGGAAAGGAAATTATATCATAAAAAAGGGTAAAGTGGTGGTACTATTATATCTGAGAGAAAGAAAGGAAGGAGATGAACATAGTGTGTATCAATAGACATATTCAATTTATGGTGAAACTTCTTCCACTTCATTGAAAAGTGAGAGGGGAGGAGTAAGCTAAGGGGAAGGGAATACAGAAATTGTGAGGAAAAGGGGTAAAATAAGGGGAGGAACTTTAAGATGTGCAAGGGATACTAAAAAGGGAGGGCTGTGAAAAGCAAGTGGTGCTCACAAGTTTAATACTGGGTAGGGAGTTAAGAGGGAAGGAAAGGAGAAAAGCATAAGCAGGGGTTAACAGGATGGCAAGCAATATAGAATTAGTCATTCTAACCATAAATGTGAATGGTGTAAACTGCCTCATAAAGAGGAAGCAGTTAGCAGACTGGATTAAAAGTCAGAATCCTACTATATGTTTTTTACAGGAAACACACCTGAAACAGGATGATACATTCAAACTAAAAGTAAAAGGGTAGAGCAGAATCTACTATGCTTCAGTCAAAACCAAAAAAGCAGGGGTAGCAATCCTCATATCAGATCAAGCAAAAACAAATTTGATCTAATTAAAAGAGATAAGGAAGGGCATTATATCCTGCTAAAGGGTAGCATCAATAATGAAGCAGTATCAATATTAAACATATACTCACCAAGTGGTGCAGCATCTAAATTCTTAAAAGAGAAATTAAGAGAGCTGCAAGAAGAAATAGACAGCAAAACTATAATAGTGGGAGATCTCAACCTTGCACTCTCAGAATTAGATAAATCAAACCACAAAATAAATAAGAAAGAAGTCAAAGAGAGAAATAGAATACTAGAAAAGTTTGATATGATAGATCTTTGGTGAAAGCTAAATGGAGACAGAAAGGAGTATATACTTTATTCTCAGCAGTTCATGGAACCAATACAAAAATTGGTCATATACTAGGGCATAAAAACCTCAAAATCAAATGCAGTAAGGCAGAAATAGTAAATGCATCCTTTTCAGACCACAATGCAATCAAAATTACATTTAATAAAAAGTCATGGGAAAATAGACCAAAAAATAATTAGAATCTAAATAATCTTATACGAAAGAATGATTGGGTAAAACAGCAAATCATAGACATAATTAATAACTTCACAAAAGAAAATGACAATAATGTGACATCATACCAAAATCTGTGATACAGCCAAAGCAGTTATAAGGGGAAGTTTTATATTTCTACAGGCCTACTTGCATAAAATAGAGAAGGAGAGGGCCAACAAATTGGGCTTACAACTAAAATTGCTAGAAAAGGAACAAATTCAAAACCACCAGACAAACACAAAACTTGAAATTCAAGAAATAAAAGGTGAGATTAATAAAATTGAAAGTAAAAAACTATTAAATTAATTAATAAAACTAAGAGTTGCTTCTATGAAAAAACCAACAAAATAGACAAACCCTTAGTAAACCTGATAAAAAAAGGAAAGAGAAAAAGTAAATTGTTACTCTTGAAAATGAAAAGGGAGAACTCACCACCAATGAAGAGGAAATTAGAACAATAGGAGCTACTTTGCTCAACTTTATGCCAATAAATTCGATAACTTAAATGAAATGGAAGAATACCTTCAAAAACATAGCTTGCTGAGAGTAACAGAGGAAGAACTAAATAGTCAAATATTATCATCTCAGAAAAAGAAATAGAACAAGCTATTAACCAACTCCATAAGAAAAAATCTGCAGGACCAGATGGATTTACATGTGACTTCTACCAAACATTTCAAGAACAACTAACTCCAATGCTATATAAACTATTTGAAAAAATAGGGATTGATGGAGTCCTACCAAATTCCTTTTATGACACAGATATGGCACTGATACCTAAACCAGGTAGATTGAAAACTGAGAAAGAAAGCTATAGACCAATTTCTTTAATGAATATTGATGCTAAAATCTTAAATAAGATATTAGCAAAAAGACTTCAGAAAATCATCCCCAGGATAATACACTATGACCAAGTGGGATTTATACCAGGAATGCAGGGCTGGTTTAATATTAGGAAAACTATTAGTATAATTGACCATATCAATAATCAAATTAATAAAAACCATATGATCATCTCAGTAGATGCAGAAAAAGCATTTGATAAAATCCAACATGCATTCCTACTAAAAACGATTGAGAGTATAGGAATAAATGGACTATTCCTTAAAATAATAACGAGCATATATTTTAAACCTTCAGTAAACATCATATGTAATGGCAATAAACTAGAACCTTTCCCTGTAAGATCAGGAGTGAAACAAGGTTGCCCACTATCACCATTGCTATTCAATATTGTACTAGAAACTGTAGCCTCGGCAATAAGAGCCGAGAAAGAGATTCAAGGAATTAGAGTAGGAAATGAGGAAATCAAACTATCACTCTTTGCAGATGACATGATGGTATACTTAGAGAACCCCAAAGACTCTGCTAAAAAGCTATTAGAAATAATTCAGAATTTTAGCAAAGTTGCAGGATAGAAAATAAATCCACATAAATCCTCAGCATTTTTATACATTACCAACACAATCCAACAGCAAGAAATAAAAAGAGAAATTCCATTTCAAACAAATATTGAGAGTATAAAATATCTAGGAATATATCTACCAAAGGAAAGTCATGAATTATATGAGCAAAATTACGAAACACATGCCACAAAAATAAAGTCAGATTTAAATAATTGGAAAGACATTCAGTGCTTTTGGATAGGTCGAGCGAATATAATTAAGATGACAATACTCCCCAAACTAATCTATTTATTTAGTGCTATGCCAATCAGGCTCCCAAGAAACTATTTTAATGACCTAGAAAAAATAACAGAATTCATATGGAACAACAAAAGGTCGAGAATTTCAAGGGAAATAATGAAAAAAAAATAAATGAAGGTGGCCTAGCTGTCACTGATCTAGAACTATATTATAAAGCAACAGTCACCAAAACCATTTGGTATTGGCTAAGAAGTAGACTAGTTGATCAGTGGCATAGGTTAGGTTCACAGGCCAAGATAGTGAATAAAAATAAAAAATTTAGTGTTTGACAACCCTAAAGATCCCAACTTTTGGGATAAGAATTCATTATTTGACAAAAACTGCTGGGAAAAGTGGAAATTTGCATGGCAGAAACTAGGCATGGACCCACATTTAACACCACATACTAAGATAAGATCAAAATGGGTCCAAGATTTAGGCATAAAGAATGAAATCATAAATAAATCAGAGGACAATGGGATGGTTCACCTCTCCGACTTGTGGAGAAGGAAGGAGTTTGTGTCCAAGGGAGAACTAGAGACCATTATTGATCACAAAATAGAAAATGTTTATTACACCAAATTAAAAAGTTTCTGCACAAACAAAACTAATGCAAACAAGATTAGAAGGGAAGTAACAATTTGGGAAAACATTTTTATAGTTAAAGGTTCTGATAAAGGCCTCATCTCCAAAATATACAGAGAATTGACTTTAATTTATAAGAAATTCAATAAGGATCTAAATATCTACATTTGCATGTGTATATGCTTCAAAGGCTTTAAGACATTTAAGACATTTTCATTAAATGAACTAAAAAAATTATGCATAATCTAAAAAAAAATTTATAAGAAATCAAGCCATTCTCCAATTGATAAATGGTCAAAGGATATGAACAGACAATTTTCAGATGATGAAATTAAAACTATTTCCACTTATATGAAAGAGTGTTATAAATCACTATTGATCAGAGAAATGCAAATTAAGACAACTCTGAGATACCATTACACACCTGTCATATTGGCTAAGATGACAGCAACAAATAACGATGAATGTTGGAGGGGATGTGGGGAAACTGGGACACTGATGCATTGTTGGTGGAGTTGTGAAAGAATCCAACCATTCTGGAGAGCAATCTGGAACTATGCCCAAAAAGTTATCAAAATGTGCATACCCTTTGACCCAGCCATACTACTACTGGGCTTATACCCCAAGGAACTACTAGAGAAGGGAAAGGGACCTGTATGTGTCAAAATGTTTGTGGCAGCCCTTTTCATAGTGGCTAGAAAGTGGAAAATGAATGGATGTCCATCAGTTGGAGAATGGTTGGGTAAATTATGGTATATGAAGGTTATGGAATATTATTGCTCTGTAAGAAATGACCAGCAGGAGGAATACAGAGAGGCTTAGAGAGACTTACATCAACTGATGCTGAGTGAAACGAGCAGAACTAGGGGATCATTATACAATTCAACAATGATACTGTATGAGGATGTATTCTGATGAAAGTGCATATCTTCAACATAGAGAAGAGCTAATCCAATTCCAATTGATCAATGATGGACAGAATCAGCTACAACCAGAAAAGGAACACTGGGAAGTTAGTGTAAACTGTGAGCAATTGTTTTGTTTTGTTTTGTTTTGTTTCTCTTCCCAGATTATTTTTACCTTCCAAATGCAATCCTTCCTTTGCAACAGCAACAACAACAAAATTCGGTTCTGCACATCTATATTGTACCTAGGATATACTATAAGATATTTGATATGTATGGGAATGCCTGCCATCTAGGGGAGGGGGTGGAGAGAAGGAGGGGAAAAATTTGGAACAGAAGGGAGTACAAGGGATAATGTTGTAAAAAAAAAATTACCTATGCATATGTACTGTCAAAAAAAATGTTATAATTACAAAAATTAATAAAAAAAGAAAAAGAAAATAAAACATGACTTGCCCCTTTGGTATCCTTATGCTATAAAACATCTAGAAGAAACACTATAGCATTTTGTATAAATCCTTTGTTGCTAATATATAGGAGGGCATTTTTTAAAAAGCTATAATAAGAAAGCTTTGATAAATTGCAATTTACACTTTTAAAAGAAGTGTCCACATTACTTGCTTAATTACTTGACTAAGTGCATTATGCGCAAAATCACTTCAAAAACAGTAGAAAGTAATGGAAAAGAAAAGGAATCTACAAAAAACTCAACCTGAAATGCATTTAAACCAGTTAATGCTAGGAAAAATTATAGATGAAACCAGAAGTGAGAGGGGAAAAACCACATGAAAAAAGATATAAATTTGCTGTTGTTTTGGTAATGATTCATTCTCATAAATCTAGCACATTTGAATTCAGCATGCCATGTGGATACTCAAGAAAAATAAACGCTATGGTACATTAAGGTAATTGGTTTTCCCAATGGTTTTTTTCCAACATTTGACAATTGCTTTTGTACAGGAAAACAAATTTTGTTATATCAACAAATTATAAAAATAAGAAACTTTTAAAGACAAGAACTCTGAGTAGTTCATTGACTAATAATGACTCCAGTGGACTACTGATAAAAAAAAATGCTGCCACTTCAGAATATAGAAATAATGGACTCAATATTCAAAATAAAACACAAATTTTGGTATCTGGCCAATGTGGGAAATTTTTTTTGCTTAATTATGAATTTCTTATAAAGATTTGTTTTCAATTAGTGGTTGAGATGAAGAGAGAAAATTAATGTTTATTAATTGGAAGAAAAAACATTTTAATGAAAAAAAGAAAGTCAGGAAAAAAACAACTAGCTAGACTTCATTAAATACATAGAGAAGAAATGAAACAGATTTAAAGCATTTAGGGATTAAATGTCATTTAAAACTATTTTTTCCAAATATATTCCAAAAATAATTTTAACAATATTTAATTTTTTTTAATTTTAAATTCTCTCTTTCCATCCCCTAACCCCTCCCTGAAAGGCAAGCAATTTGATGTAGTTTATTTACATGTGCACTCATAGTTGACATATTTCTATATTATTCACATCATGAAAGAAAAAAATAAGAAAAATTCATAAAAATATATTGTATGCTTTGATCTGTATTTAGATTCCACCAATTCTTCCTCTGGAAGTGAATGTTTTTCATCATGAGTCCTTAAAAATTGTCTTTCATCATTGAATTGCTGAGAATAGCTAAATCACTCATTCCCCTCATATTTACATGTATGATTATGAGCTCTATATTTCCCTCAACCTAATTTTTTCATGTCTATCCTTTTTGGTTTCCATTTGATCTATTTATCTCTTTGTGTTTTTTCTTTCTTTTTTCCCTTTTGTCTTTTTCTTTGCCCTCTCTTTCTTTCTCCTCTCCTCCCTCTCTCTCTCTGTTTTCACCCTGTCCCTACTCATAAGTCCTTTACTTCTGAAGTCAGTTTTCTCCACTTGATCTTTTCCTCCTCTCATTCCCTTACTCTTTTAGGGTAAGATACATTTATATATCCAGTTGAGTGTACATTTAATCTTTTCTTTGACAAATTCTGAGGAAAATACGGTTCAAACATTGCCCATAACCCCATCACTTTCACTCTTTCCTTTAACACTTCTTTTATGTGAGATAATAAATTCCATCTATCTCACTTCATTCTACCAGAGCATCCATTTTTTTCCTTATTCCTTAATTTTTTGGATAGTCTGGATAGTTGACCATAGTTAAATTATACCTTTGCTCTCTCTGTCAATGTACACTTCTAGCTTCACCAATAAAGAAAATGTTTTTAGGAGTTACAAACAGCATTTTCCCATGTAGGAATGTAAACATTATACTCTTTTTGAGTCTCTTATGATTTATCTCTCTTATTTATCTATTTATGGTTTTTTTCTTTAGAAATGCTTGATAGTCATCAATTTCATTGAATATTAATTTTCCCTTCTGAAGGATTGCTGAATTGATGATTCTTGATTATAATCCTATTTCCTTTGCACTCTCAAATATCATCTATCAAGCCCTCCAATCCTTTAATTTTTTATTCTGAATGTGGATCCACTTAGTCACTTGAAATATTTTCTTTATATTATGGGAACTCTGATTTTGGCTATACTATTACTACTACAAGTTTTTATTTTGAGATCTCTTTCAGGAGTTGATCAGTGGATTCTTTCTACTTCTAGTTTATCTTCTGGTTTTAGGATATGACTTTTTTTACATTTTTTTTATTAATTTAATAATTATAACTTTTTTGACAGTACATATGCATGAGTAATTTTTTACAACATTATCCCTTGCACTCTCTTCTATTCCAAATTTTCCCTCCTTCCCACCACCCCCTCCCCTAGATGGCAGACAGTCCCATATATGTTAAATGTTTTATAGTATATCTTAGATGCAATATATGTGTGCAGAACTGAATTTCTTGTTGCACAGGAAGAATTGGATTCAGAAGGTAAAAATAACCAGGGAAGAAAAACAAAACTGCAAACACTTTGCACTCATTTCCCAGTGTTCCTTCTCTTGGTGTAGCTGATTCTGTCCATCAATTATAACTGAATTAGATCTTCTCTTTGTTGAAGATATCCACTTCCATCAGAATACATACTCATACAGTATCATTGCTGAAGCGTATCTCTTGGTTCTGCTTATTTCACTCAGCATCAGTTCATATAATTCTCTCCAATCCTCTCTGTATTCATAAGATGTGACTTCTAAGCTTTTTTTTTTTAATAATGGCTTTCAGTTATTATGACTCCTTGATCTATTTTAGGTCATTCATATTTTCTTCTTTTTCATTACTTTGGTTTTATTTTATTGTTTCTTACTGTCTCAAGGAGTCATTAGCTTTCACTTGTCCAATTTTAATTTTTAAGAAATTGTTTTCATCAGTAAGCATTTGTACCTCTTTTTGTACATTTCTACTTTCTATGGAATTTTTTTCTTTACTTAATTTATGTTCCCTACTTCAATTCTGTGTTTTGAGAAATACTTTTCTACAATAGATTTTTGTATCTCTTAACTTTTTGGCCTGTTCTATTTTTAAGGTATCATTTCCTTCAGGTTTGTGTGTGTGTGTGTGTGTGTGTGTGTGTGTGTGTGTGTATGTGTGTGTTTCTTTTTCAAGTTGTTGACTTTCTTACATCATTTTCATTTCTCCCCCCCCCCATTTTTTCCTTTGCTTCTCTGATTTTTGAAATGCTGTTTAGAATTTCTAGAACCTGAGAGTAATTTACATTTTATTTTGAGGCTTGAAATTGTACTTGCTTTGATCTCAATATCTACTTGTAAGTTTGTGCTTTGAACAAACCATCATAGCAAAATTTTTTGGTCAAGTTATTTTTTATGTTTACTCTTTTTTCAGACTTTTTCTTAATTTTTTACTTTATTTTAAGTTTGGAATCTGTTTCTAAGTGAAGTAGGCACTGTCCCAAGCTTTAGTTTTTTCATGTTGCATTTATAGTTTATTCTGTATATAAGTTTTAGTTCTTTCAAAATGGTATGATTAAAAGATGCATGTAATCATTGCTCTCATGGACTGCATTCTCATTTGTGAGTGACATAAGCACTCTTTTCTACCACAGAACTGTGAATAAGATCCCTACTTTTGCTTATGCTTTTCTTCTCCATAAAACTGCAACCTAAAATCATGTATGGGCAGAGTCCTGCACCTAGTGCCCACGAAAAAATCTCTGTAATTTCTTTCTGACCACTTTTCTGACACATTGTACCATCTGTAGACTGAGAGCTCCTGAAACTGCCTTTGTCACTAATTCAATCACTCCCAAGGCCTGTTGCTAGTTTGCTATGACTCAGCTTGTGCTGGCACAGCCTTCACCCGACTTTGTATGCTCCACTCTCACCCCAATAAGCAAGCACACTGAGACAAGAAAGTAGATCTAGAGTGGGCCATTAGGATTGTTATTTTGAAGGTGATTGAAATAAAGGTGTACATGGTAGATATACATTGTACAGTAACAACCAGGTGTCCAGCATCACTGAGATGGGGAGATTTTAATGAATGCTAACCATTGAAGAATGCATTTAGATAGATTATCTTTGACTAGAAAGAAATCCAGAAGCTATGTTGGAAGAATGGATAGAGAACTGGGACTAACATCAGAATGGTTCATCTTCCTAAATTCAAATATGATATCAGACATTTACTAACTGCATGATCCTGGGCAAATTTTTAACTCTCTTTGCCTCAGTTTCCTTAGATGTAAAATGAGCTAGAAAAGGAAACAGCAAACCATTATAGTATCTTTGCCAAGAAAACCTCAAATATATTCATAAAGAGTCAAGCACAACTGAACAACAGAAAGAAATCCATGGGAGGAAATGGATGATTAGGTTGTTTAGAGCTCTCCCTTGATGTTAAAATTTGTGGCAAGTAAAGACAGTGAATTCAATAAAGTTGACCAGTTCACCTCATAACAAGTAGGAATATAAAAGGGAAAAGCAAAGAACAGTAAAAACATTGTCTTAAAAATATGTATAGTTCAACAGGAGAGACAATTTTGGTACACATCAGACATATAAATAGTAGATAGAAGATAATCTTAGAAGGAGCCATTAGTAGCTGGGAGGATGGAGAGAGGCCCCTACAGAAGTAGTATATTAAAGGAATCTAGAGAAATCAATTAATAGTGATGAAGAGACATGGTGTTCTAGGAATGAAGGAAAGCTAGTTGGAAAAAAAAATAACAGGTATGAGGCCTGGAATGTTGTGTTCAGGGAACAGCAAGTAAGCCAGTGTAATTAGTTTGAAGACTGACAAGTTAGGATGTAGCATGCTATGAAGAGCTTTAAATACCAAATTAGGATTTTATATTTTGATATTAGAAGTAATAGTGAGTCACTGGAGCTCATTTAACTTATAGAAATAATAGAGTTAGACCTGCATTTTAGAAAAATCACATCTAAGTGGAGGATGAATTGGAGTGAAAAAATACTTAAATTGAGGAAACTAATTAAAAGGATATTTCATTTGTCCAAGAGAGATCATTAGGTACTAATCCTCTGGTTATAGGGTAGAATAGGATGTAAATGAGAGTTTTCATCAAGGTAGAAATGACAAGATTCAATAACAGATTGGAGTCATGGGATGAGTGAGAGTTAGGAGCTGCAGATGACATTGAAGTTTTTGAGAATAGGAAGATAATGGTGCTATCATTAGTAATTTATAGTGAATTTATAGTGAAAATTATGCATTAGAATAATTCTCTTTGTAGCATTCATAATGAGAAACAAAAACAACAGATTGGGTGGTGTGTGAAACAAAATTCAGAAATGCAGAATTAGAAGGCACATTAGAGATCATCTCATCCAATAATCTCTTTTTATGTATGAGGAAACTGAGGATTAAGGAAATTAAGTCTTTAAAACTGTATTTGAGTGCAGGTCCTCTTGTCTCTTAGTCTATTCATTAAATGGATGAATTATCATCTCTTGTAATTGAAGTTTGTGTGGCATAAGTGGCACAAGTTTAGAAAGTGAAAGCGAGAGAAGTACCATTCAACTCTTTCCTGATCATGAAGCTTTTCATCAAGAAAATGGGATTCCAGAATCTTTTTGCCTGATGAAAAAGAGGCAGCTTAGTGGTCTGGCTCAAAATTCAGAGATATGAAAATTATTTAGAAATATGGCACTATTCTGGAGAAGGGATGAGATGTAAGATGAAGGCTACAAGGTTCTTTTGTTTTGTTTTGTTTTTTAACCAAAGCTAATGTTAAGGACACTCTTTATGGATACTGCAACTTAAAATCCATATTCTCATACTGAATTTGCTAATTAAAACTATACACTGGCATTTATCTAATTCCCCATTTTTAAAAGTTGCCTAGAGTGCATTTAGAAAATGTATTCATTGTTCAGTCGCGTCTGATCCTTCATGACCTCATTTAGTATTTTCTCGGCAAAGATACTGGATTGGTTTGCCATTTCCTCCCCCAATTGATCCATTTTGTCAGACAATCAGAGTTTAGATAATTTGCTCAGGGTCTCACAACTAGGAAGTGTCTGAGTCATGATTTGAACTCAGGTCTTCATGACTCCAGGCCTAGTACACTATCCACAGAACCATCAGATATCTCTGCTAAAACTCTTGTGATGTGTACAAATACAATGAGAGTCATCACTCTTGATGTGGAGAATAAGAGGTAAAATTGTTTGCAAGTCCATTGGCAATATTTTTTGGTAATAGACTACACATATCCTGTGTTCCTAGATAGGAACATACTAATATCATACTAGTCATTTAATCTTTTAGGTTCCCTACTAAAAAGAAATGCATTTAAGAAACACAAATATTTTTCTGATGTTTGTCAATTCTGTATTTAGATCTGAAATACCATCTGCTTAATTACACAAAGCTCCATGATTAATCTATTGATTATTCCCATCTTCACTATTAAAGCAAGCATGACCAGGGATGATCACTGCTGAGAAGATTAATTACTGTGCAGGCCTGGTGATATTAGGGAAGAATGATCATAAATTTAGAGAAGAGATGAAATCAGATTTACATGAGAATTAGAAAGAAGAAAAACAATTGTTAGTTATATTTACAATTTGCTAGTTCTTGGCAAAGGTCGGAAGAGTGAAGTTTCATCTTTTATTATATTGCACCAACAAAGGAGATATTAAATGTTTCATAAATTGTGAAGTATCCAAAGCCCAGTAGGAACTCTCTGCTAATAACAGCCTTTCTAAATCACCATGGATTCTGAGAGGGAAAAAAAAAAACTTAATATACAGCCCCTTTGCTCAAAAGATTAGAGAAATATTTTCTTTGATTTAATCAATAGCCATAACCCATAGATTGAGATATATCGCTGTGTTACTTAATCTTCCATATACTGGGCCTGGACTCTGGGTACATTTACGATAAAAGAAGGGAAGTTATAATCAAAAAGCATACTGAAATAAAATTAGCGGGAAGAGGATAATAAAGCATGGTTTAACCAAAAATTTTAAATGGATCTGGGACTTTAAATTGTTATTATATTAAGCAAATGTATATTTGTTTCATGACCCGCCTCTGTCCCCCTCAAAAATTATGTGCTTTTTTATGCTTAAGATCTTAGATTTATAACTGAAAATATCTGAGGAATAATCCAATTAAGTTCCTTTATTTTATAAGTGATAAATCCAAAGGTCCAAAAGCATTAAACAAATTGCTCAGTGTCACATAAATAACAAATGTCAAGCCATAATTTGAATGCAGGTGCCAACATTGAAGTTCAGTGTCCTTTAGATTGTATCACAATATCTGATACAGAAGAAAATTTTGTTTCACAGTCTGTTTGTGTGTCACTCCTCAAAGATGTGTTTTCTAAGACCTTTGAGAATTCAAGTTCCACCCTCACAGCCTTAAAGAGTCTAGGGTCATCACCAAACTACTGAGAAATATTATTACTAACATATTATTAGGTATGAAACTTAAATTTTTATCATTTTATTAATATGCATTTGTACTTTTATCATCTTTATTTACAAATATATCCATCCTTCCCCACATGCTTAGTGAGACTTTCACATCCTAATATATTCTACCTTTCTAATCTTATAACCCAGCATAATCTTTAATCTAACAATACTAGTTTCTTTGGTGTACCTGGAATGAGATATTCTATTACTTATCTTAGGACATTTTTGATGCCTAACCTCAATACCAAGAATGCTATCTTTCCTCACATGCAAGTTTCAAATTCCTTGAAGTTTCAATTTAAATCTCACCTTTTATAGGAGATTTCCCCAAAAAATTCCTCTAAAATCTAGTGCCTTCCCTCTGTTGATTATTTCCTATTCATCCTTTATGTAGCTTGTCTGTATAGAGTTGTTTGGGGAAGCTAGGTGTCACAGTATATAAAGTACTGGGACTGAAATTAGAAAGAACAGAGCTTGAATATGACCTAGATACTTCCTGAATGATTCTTGGCAAGTCACTTCACCCTTACCTGCATAAAACTGGAGAAGAAAAATGGCAAACCACTCCAGTATCTTTCCCAAGAAAATTTCATGGACAATTGGTCCACAGAGTCATGAAAATGGGCACATGATAGAAGATTTATCTTGTTGTCTCCCTCTTCCATTTTGAAGTCCTTGAGGGAAAGAATTACCTTTTACTTTTTTTTGTATCACCAATACTTAGAAAATTGCTTGGCACAGAGTAGTCACTTAATAAATGCACACTGATCAAATGGATTATTGAGCTTATAACAAATATTTTAAAAAGAAGAAAAAGTTGAGCAAAGTCAACCAAAATATCACCTGTGACATAATCCATACAATATTTCATAACTATAAATATCCTAAAACAACAATGAAAATAAGGAAATGCATTTTCTCAAAGAGTTTTAGGGCTAAACTTATTGTAATCATGGAACTTTAATTTTCCTTTTCAAAATCATAGAAACTTCCACTGAGATTCCTAGAGGTAGGAAATTTCCTGAATTCTATCCAAAGAACTTTGTACAGAAGAGTTTCATGAGTAGTCCTCCTAGCCCTCTAGTCCAATCATTTTATCCATAAATGTAATAATAATGATATTGAATTGATAGGGTGCTTTAAAGTTTACAAAACTCTTAAAATATATTATCTTAATTGAACCTCATAACAACCCAATGAGGCAAATTCTATGGGTGGTCTTCCCTCATCTGCAGATGAAGAAACTGAAGTTTGAAAACTTTAAATGGCTTCCCCAGTCCATTATCTAGAAAGTGGTAGGGGCAGGATTCAAAGTAAAGTTTTTGACTATTCATTGAATCATTTAGACTCTCTTTCTCTCTCTGACTCTGACTCATCTCTATCTCTGTCTCTTTGCTTCTGTCTCTCTGTGTCTCTGTCTCTTTGCTTCTGTCTCTCTGTGTCTCTGTCTCTGTCTCTATGTCTCTCTCTCTCTCTCTCTCTCTCTCTCTCTCTCTCTCTCTCTCTCTCTCTCTCTCTCTCTCTCTCTCTCTCTTACACACACACCCACCCACACCCACCCACACACACCCACACACACCCACACACACACACAAAGCTGTGCTTTGCTTAAAAATGATCATGCTATGATAGCATGAGTCATAAACTTGGAATTAGAAGACAAATTTGAGGTCTATATCTGTGTCTTAATTGCTATGTGCACTTGGGCAATTCACTTACCCCCTCTAAGTTTTAAGTTCTTCTCATTTGTAAAGTGAGATCATGATATTACTGATCTGACAGGGACATTATGTTTTTAAAAAAGTATTTTGTAATTTTAAAGTACTAGAATAGTATGTGCAATTATGATTAATACTTGAAATCTGTTCTAACTTTAAAGCCCCTAAGGAACTGTCCAGGGTACAGAAATGATTCTAGCCTGATATTGGACCTTTGAAAACCAATTGCCCTAGCACAAGGCAGTCTAGCCCCTGTTATCCCAAACAGATGGGAGACTCTTACTTATTAATGTATTCTTTAAGATCTCCAGGGAAGATAATTTCACAACCTCCCTCTGTAGACTTCTCTGGAAGTGTCTCACAACTCACTGCTGGGAAGTTTTTTGTTTTGTTTTGTTTCCCACCCTTTGCTCTAGACTAAATCCCTCCCGCTGCAATGTAAGCCCATTTTCTTTTGTTCTTTCCTCAGTGGAAAAGAGGAACAGCTGGTCACCATTTCTGTCTAACAGTCTATTTTATACTTAAAAGGGGTTATTGAGTCGCTAGACTGAATTATCTTAATCCTTCTCAGTTTTCCTCACAGGCTCCATTTTCTAAGCTTTCAAATCATGGTCGCTACTCTTTGCTGAAGCCTTTCTAAATTGTACCCCTATGGGTCTCTTTTAACTTAGAGAACCCAACTGTAAGGAAGACTTCTTAGGAGAAAAGTCTGACAAATGCTGGGGGAAACTGATTGTCCTCTCTCTAGTTTTGATAGAGCCCTCACAGATATCCTTTGCCTTTCTCCTTTAAAAGGGCTGCTCCCATTTTTATTATTCCCAGGAGACCACCCAAAGCTGCTAATTAGGTAGCTTTCCTTGCTAATTAATCCCCACCTGTTTAATCTCTCCCAGTCTGACTTTCTGGCCATATGATACTGTTAGCCTTCCCTAAAGAAGTGATACACTAAGGGAAATCAGTTGATAGCACTATGATTAGGAGTTTGTAATGACTGAAATAATAATAATAATAATAATAATAATAATAATAATAATAATAATAATAATAATAATAAGGAACTTTTCTTTCAAAATGATAGTGGTAGTGATTTTTTTAAGAAATCACATAATTCAAGAGTTATATATGTATCCCCCCCAAATTGTAGAAATTCACTCATTCATTCAGGTCTTTCATAAGCCAATATATGAAAGATAACAGATTCACCAAACACCAAAACCTGTGTTTGATCCCTTGCTAGGAAGCATAATATGTTTAATTTCACCAAGCTTTTAATTTTCTCATTCTTTCTTTCTCTCTCCCTTTCCCTCTTTTCTCCTTATTTATCCCTCTCTCCTTTCTTCTCTTTCCCTCTTTCTCTCTTCTATCCCCTATTCCCTATATGTTTTATCAGTTTCATTTGTCCCTAGAAAAATCACTTAACCTAACTATCCCCTTGTTTCTTCATCTATAAATAATAATAGCAGTCACTTCCCAGAATCAAATGTTGCCAAGCACAATCTTCCACTAGTAAGCACTATATAAATATTATCTGTTAGCTACTGAACATGCAGAATAAATACAGAAGAAATGAAAATTATTTTATAGAAGAGATGACACCCAGCAGATGGACAGAACTAGAGAGCCCCCCTGAAGAAAGTGGTCCTAGAATTGTGTCCCTAATAATTGCAGTTTATGAGAGAGATTATTCTAGGTATGACATATAGTCAGTGCAAAGGCACAGAGATGAGAGATGGAATAGAATGTGCAAAGAATAGCAAGTAGGTCCGTATGGCTTGATCACAGAATGCATAGAAGGTGGTAAAATAAAGGAAGACTGTAAAAACAGAAATAGAATGGGTTGTAAAGAGCTTTAAATGCCAAAGACCTTAAAATTGTTCCTAGTTATAACTATAAGCCATAGGAGTTTACCCATTAGCAAGATTTGCACTTAAAGAAAATAGTTTTGTCAAGTGAGTAGAGAATGAAGTGGAACAGAAAGAAAATTGATACAGGAAATTAAATTTAATTAACATTTAATACACTGACACAGTAGCAGGAAGAGGACTTAATGGATTGATATGTTCAAAAAAGAAGGAATTACAATATTTAACAAGAAGAGATATGTGTATAAATTTAGAAAGATCAATAAAAGTTGGAAGGCAAAGAGATTTAAATGCCAAACATAGAAGTTTGTATTTGATCTTAAAAGCAATTGAGAGTCATTGGAATTTATTGATCTGGAGAGCAGAAATTTCATTTTGCTGGTTGTATAAAGGATGGATTAGAAGGGAACATTTTGAGATTTGGAGACCAATTAGGAGACTATCTCAGTGGTCCAATAGAGAAAGGATGAAGTCCTGAAACAGGCAGGTAGCTCACCAAATTCACATGAGTAACCAAAGAAGCATTATACATAGAATGCAGCTACTTTTATTCTTATAGGTTTATTTGAAAGTTCACTATTGGTTTTATTCCTTTAGTCACACATAGTTCTAAAGTTCTTGATATTAAAAAAATATATATTTACTCTATTTAATGCTACTTTGTTGTTATTTGGTATTTCTCCATTAGTTCTATCCTGGCTCTAATCAATTCTCTCCTATCCTTCTCATTTATTATCCAGGGTATTTCTCATAATTTTATAAAAATGGATTGGGAATGCTATAATTCTGCTGTTGAATTTGATTCTTTTATTAAAGAATTTCCTCCTGAAGCCTCCATTTTGTACAAGGATCCAGGCTGGGTAGTCTTCATTCTCCTTCCACTTTGATTCTATCTTTCTGTACTTCAAAATCATGGCCCCAACCCAGATACCTTCATCTCCTACCCCCAACTGT
This sequence comes from Sminthopsis crassicaudata, assembly GCF_048593235.1. NCBI lineage: Eukaryota > Metazoa > Chordata > Mammalia > Dasyuromorphia > Dasyuridae > Sminthopsis > Sminthopsis crassicaudata. The sequence goes on along the minus strand of NC_133617.1, from coordinate 340,349,194 downwards.
CCACCAAACACACACACACACACACACACACACACACACACACACACACACACACCACACACTATCAGCTTCCTTTTTAATGTTATCTTCCCTATTTAGAATTATAAGCTCCATAAGAGAAGGAACAGTCATTCTTTTTGCTTATCTCCAGAATTTAACACAGAACTTAGAGAACCTAAAGTAAGCTCTAAATGAATGGTTGATCTTTTCCCTTCTTTCCTTCCTTTACTCCTTCCTTCTAAGTCCCAATCTCAATAACTCTCATTTCTTTCTTCTTTATTACCTTTGTTTTCATAGACTGACCCCTCCTCTAAGCTTCTGTAACATTTATTTTACTTATTGATCATTTACTTAACAAGTACTTCTATGAATTATCTCCACAAGTGAGAACATAAGTAGAATCTTACATTAATTTGTTTCCTTAGTTCATAATTTTTAAGTGCTCAAAACATTTTTCTTGATGAAGAATCAAAAATAATGGCATTTTGATAGTTGGAAGGGACTTTGAATGCTGTCTAATCTGTCACATACTTAAATGGAATCCTAAGTGGTCATCCAGGCTTCGATTAAATATCTCCAATGAGAAACAATCATCACTTTCTGAGGCAGCACATTCCCATTTAGATGGCTTTAGTTTTTAGAAAGGGTTTTGTTTATTTGTTCATTTGCAGTTTTTTTTTTCCTTGACATCAAACCAAAATTTGACTATTTGATAATCTGTCATTCTCTGGACATGAAAACAGTAAAGAGAAAAGTAAAATAGTGAGGAGAGAGAGAGGCCAATCTGATGTATTGGGAAGGGAAGTAGGTTGGCAGTTGGAAAAGACTTCAAAATTTTTATATGACTTTTCCACTGTTTGGTCTTTCAGTGCCTGGAAACTTGATAGCTTATCCAAGAGTGACATAGCTTTCAAAAACTGACTGAGATTGCTCGAATTCACATAAGATGTATGTGTATGTAAGTATGGGTGGGTATGTGTATGTATATGTGTGTGTTTGGGGAATTATACTTAATAGTATTTTATTTTTTCCAATTACACGTAAGTATAGTTTTCAATATTCATTTTTTGTATTCAAGTTCCAAATTCTTTTCTCCCCTCCCTAAGATAGTAAGCAATCTGTTATAGGTCATACACTTACAATCATGTTAAACATATTTCCACATTAGTCATGTTGTGAGAGAAGAATCAAAACAAAAGAAAAAAAAATACAAGAAATAATTTTTTTTTTTAAATTGAAAATAGTATGCTTTGATCTGTATTCAGAATCCATAGTTCTTTTTCTGGGTGTGTATAGCATTTTCCATCACAAGTATAAGACTTATTTTTGACAGAAAGTCCATTTTCCAATTTATAACCAGGAACACAGATGCCAAGTTTACTGAGAGATGATTAGTGCACTGTTTTCCCAATAGAGCGGTCTGCCTGGCCTGGTAATATATTTCAACTTACTCTTACTCAAATTATCATTATCCGCATAATTACAAATAATTGTAAATGGATATAGGTTGAAATGAAATAGAATACAAAATGAACATAACTTGAATTTATTTATATTTAACAAATGATTTCTAGATTTTTCCATCCAATAATGAGAGAGACATTTTAGCAGAGAGAGACCATGCAAATGATCTTAAGGAGTAAAGTGTTTTTGTAACCTGATATCATGAAATAAGTTTTGAACTTGAAACACACAGAAAACAATTATCAGAATAACATCACCAAAAAGCATGAGCTAATGAGGATTACAAGGGTCATTGGATCAGTGAAAAAAATCTCAAAACCAAAGTCATTTTGCAATAAGAACACTAAGCCTGAATACTTTAGTGACTTGCCCAAAGTCACAGAACTATTAAATATCTGAAGCAGAATTTGAACTCAGCATTCTATATTACTAATAAAGATTATTTCTAAAACTTCCTTAAGAAGTGGTAATATAACTTTAACTTGAAGGGAAACTTACTTCTTCCTGAAGAAAACAATTCCATTTTTGGAGTCCTATTTGTCACGAATGTTTTTCATGACATCATGTCTGTTATTGTCTTATTAAAACTTCTACCCATTACTCCTATCTTTCTGCTTTCTGGAATCAAATCAAAAAAAAAATCAAACTGATCCTTTTATATAAAATCCCTTCAAATACTTGACAGGAAATATGCTTGCAAAATCTTCTTTTATCCCCAAGCTTCAAGTACCCATGTCATTCAAGTAACTATTATATGACATCATCCCCCACTTTGACATTGAAGCTATATTGATATCCCTCTTCTACATCATCTCTAATTTATAAATTTATTTCCCAAAATTTACTATACTAAAGTGAATGCAATACTCTAGATATAGTCTGAGCAAAGTATATTATTACCTCTTTTTATGTCCAGATGTTATATTTCCCTTAATTCAGTCTAATATGATAATGAATTTTGCCACAATACTAATTTACTGATTAATGTTGAAAATAAAACACTTTAAAATCATACTTCCTAACCATGTGACTGTACATCTTCCTGTGACTCCTCTATCATGTATTTGTAAATTTCATTTAAAAATTAAATGTAAGGTTAGATTTAAATTTGTTTAGTTTCATTTTGTTTCAATTTGGTCAAATATTCTAGTCTATCATGACCTTTTATAAAAATGTTTCTGGAAGCCAAGATGGTAGAGTAAGCAGTGAATCTTTACAACTTTCCCATGTTTACCTCTGGGAAACCACAAAATAGCCCTAAGACAGTTCCTGAAACAGTAGAACCACTAGAACAGTAGAACCAGAAACAATCTTTTATTCTAAGAAACTTGGAAGATCAGATAAAGAGGAGTTCATCTTATTCAGATAAAGAAGATATGTAGTTAAGGACAGAAACTTCCTAGCAAATTCCACATCAGCAAACCAAAAAAATCCTCAGCCCTAATGTGATGGAGCAGGGAACACATTGGTGACTCCACATGGGTCTTAGCACACTATACAGACTCTAGCTCTGGGAACCACCATGTATTTTGGCCTTAGCCCAGACTTCCATGTGTTTCAGCATAGTCCAAGGCAAACAAGCATTCTTGAATGGCCAGAATGCTATATTGCTTCAATGTAGACTCAGGGAAATACAGAAACATTCCACCAGGCATCAGCACATGCCAGACACCACCACTAAGACCCCAGCTCAGCATCAGGTAAACTGCCAGATATATAAGATCTCTGGCAGCACTGGCTACTCCTGGAAACACCCTCTCAGAACAGCACTAAGCATGAGGGTTCCCCAAAGGCCTCAGGGCAATATTGGAGCAACACACCAAGTAAACATCTAGAGTCCACAGCCACTGTTACAAGTCTGAAACAGCATTCCTTCCATCCTGAAAACAGGACTCAAATTTAAAAGGAAAAAAGTAGTTTCAAGCCAAGAAAGAATTCATGGAAAATTCAAAAAAGAGGGCCAAGATGGCGGCGTGGAGGCAGACAGCTGCTTGAGCTCCTCGTTTTCTCTCAGAACTTACTTCATGACAAGCCTCTGACTTAATGCTTGACCCAGAAAGAAATCCACAAATTATCACCAAGAGAAGACATCCTTGAAAGTCGCCAGAAAAGGTCTGTGTTTGTTCGGGGGAGGGTCAATCAGACTGGGCGCAGACTGAGGGCAGACAGCCAGAGCAAGACAGGCAGCTCACACAGCTCAGACCGGAGGGGGAGGGGTGTGATCTCTGTCGTTTTTGTGAAAGGGCTTTTGCCCCAGTGTGGATGCTCCGTCTTGGCAGCAAGCCAGGAGCGGTGGAGAGGGTGTAAACACTGGAGGTGAAGATTAAAACCCCAGAAAGCCAGCGTCTCTCAGAGCCCGGCCACCCCCAACCCCCACCTGGACTGACTCGGTGCGTTCTCGGAGCCTCAGAGCGCAGACTCAGTACAGTCATTGCTGTTCTGTTAGTGGCTCTCTGCTGCCCTACCCCCAGTCTGTAGAGGAAGCCCATTAATACCATCCAGCCCTATCCCCCGCAAAACAGACCAATTGTTTCTCTTGTCAGTTTGTTTTCTTTGATTCCTACTCTGACAAAATGAACAAAAAATTCAAAAGGGCTCTAACCATTGACAGCTTCTGTGTGGAGAGGGAGCAGACTTCAAATGCTGAAGAGACTAGGAACAGAATGTCCCCAGATGTATCCCCTGGGAGGGATATAAGCTGCTCCTCAATACAAAAGAACCTCATAGAGGAAATCAAAAAGGCTCTCACAAGAGAGCTGGAAGAGAAATGGGAAAAGGAAAGGGAAGCTTGGCAAGAGAGCCTGGAGAAGTCATCCCATGCATTCAAAGACAGAATGGATAAAGAAATCAAATCATTGAGAAACAAGATTAGTGAGCTGGAAAAGGTAAACAACTCCAAGGAAAACAGGATTAGAGAGCTGGAAAAAGAAATCAGCTCTCTAAAAAATACAATGGAAAAAAATTCCATAGAAGATAAAAACTCAATTGGACAATTACAAAGAGATATAAAAAAAGTGAGTGAAGAAAATACATCATTGAAAATTAGACTGGAACAAGTAGAAATGAATGACTCAAGGAGAAACCAAGAGGGAGTCAAGCAAAACCAGAGAAATGAGACAATTGAAAAGACTGTCAAGTACCTTACCAGAAAGACAACAGACCTGGAAAACAGATCCAGGAGAGACAATTTGAGAATAATCGGACTCCCTGAAAAATGGGAGGAAAAAAAGAGCTTGGACACCATTTTCGAGGAAATTATCAAAGAGAACTGCCCAGACGTTTTGGAAACAGAGGGTAAAATAGACATTGAGAAAATTCATCGATCACCTACTGAAAGGGACCCTAAAATCAAAACGCCAAGAAATATAGTGGCCAAGTTCAAGAACCATCAGACAAAGGAAAAGATATTGGAAGCTGCTAGAAAAAAACAATTCAGATATGGAGGATCCACAATAAGGATAACACAGGATCTAGCAGCGTCCACATTAAAAGAACGCAGGGCCTGGAACATGATATTCCGAAAGGCTAAGGAACTTGGTATGCAGCCAAGAGTGACTTACCCAGCAAGAATGAGCATCATTTTCCAGGGAAGAAGATGGACATTTAACGAAATAAATGAATTCCATCTATTTTTGATGAAAAAACCAGACCTACATAAAAGGTTTGATCTTCAAATACAGAACTCAAGAGACTTCTAAAAAAGGTAAAAAGAAATCTTGAGAACTATACTTCTGTCAAAAAAATATGTAAAGAACATATGTACAATTTGTCTTAGAAACTAGAGGTGGAAAGGAGATTATATCATAAAAAAGTATAAAGTGGTGGTACTACATCTCATGAAGAGGCAAAGGTAACCTATTATATCTGAGAGAAAGAAAGGAGGGAGATGAACATAGCGTGTATCAATAGACATATTCGATTTATGGTGAAACTTCTTCCACTTCATTGAAAAGTGAAAGGGAAGGAGTAAGCTAAGGGGAAGGGAATACAGTAATTTTGAGGAAAAGGGATAAAATAAGGGGAGGATCTTTAAGGTGGGGGAGGGATCCTAAAAAGGGAGGGCTGTGAAAAGCAAGTGGTGTTTACCAGTTTAATACTGGATAGGAGGGTAAAAGGGAAGGAAAGGGGAAAAGCATAAGCAGGGGTTAATAGGATGGCAAGCAATATAGAATTAGTCCTTCTAACCATAAATGTGAATGGGGCAAACTGCCTCATAAAGAGGAAGCAGTTAGCAGACTGGATTAAAAGTCAGAATCCTACTATATGTTGTTTACAGGAAACACACCTGAAACAGGATGAGACATTCAAACTAAAAGTAAAAGGGTGGAGCAGAATCTATTATGCTTCAGGCAAAACCAAAAAAGCAGGAGTAGCCATCCTCATCTCAGATCAAGCAAAAACAAAAATTGATCTAATTAAAAGAGATAAGGAAGGGCATTATATCCTGCTAAAGGGAAGCATCAATAGTGAAGCCGTATCAATATTAAACATGTATGCACCAAGTGGTGCAGCATCTAAATTCTTAAAAGAGAAATTAAGAGAGCTGCAAGAGGAAATAGATAGCAAAACTATAATAGCGGGAGATCTCAACCTTGCACTATCAGAATTAGATAAATCAAACCACAAAATAAATAAGAAAGAAGTCAAAGAGGTAAATAGAATACTAGAAAAATTTGATATGATAGATCTTTGGCGAAAGCTAAATGGAGACAGAAAGGAATATACTTTCTTCTCAGCAGTTCATGGAACCTATACAAAAATTGATCATATACTAGGGCATAAAAACCTCAAAATCAAATGCAGTAAGGCAGAAATAGTAAATGCATCCTTTTCAGACCATAATGCAATCAAAATAACATTTAATAAAAAGCCAGGGGAAAATAGACCAAAAAATAATTGGAAACTAAATAATCTTATACTAAAGAATGATTGGGTAAAACAGCAAATCATAGACATAATTAATAACTTCACCCAAGAAAATGACAATAATGAGACATCATACCAAAATGTGTGGGATACAGCCAAAGCAGTAATTAGGGGAAGTTTTATATCTCTACAGGCCTACTTGCATAGAATAGAGAAAGAGAGGGCCAACGAATTGGGTTTACAACTAAAATTGCTAGAAAAGGAACAAATTAAAAACCCCCAGACAAACACAAAACTTGAAATTCAAAAAATAAAAGGTGAGATTAATAAAATTGAAAGTAAAAAAACTATTGAATTAATTAATAAAACTAAGAGTTGGTTTTATGAAAAAACCAACAAAATAGACAAACCCTTAGTAAACCTGATTAAAAAAAGGAAAGAGAAAAAGCAAATTGATAGTCTTGAAAATGAAAAGGGTGAACTCACCACTAATGAAGAGGAAATTAGAACAATAGTTAGGAGCTACTTTGCTCAACTTTATGCCGATAAATTTGATAACTTAAATGAAATGGAAGAATACCTTCAAAAATATAGCTTGCCCAGATTAACAGAGGAAGAAGTAAGTAGTCTAAATAGTCCCATCTCAGAAAAAGAAATAGACCAAGCTATTAACCAGCTTCCTAAGAAAAAGTCCCCAGGACCAGATGGATTTACAGGTGAATTCTACCAAACATTTAAAGAACAACTAACTCCAATGCTATGTAAACTATTTGAAAAAATAGGGATTGAAGGAGTCCTACCAAATTCCTTCTATGACACAGACATGGTACTGATACTTAAACCAGGTAGATCGAAAACTGAGAAAGAAAACTATAGACCAATTTCCTTAATGAATATTGATGCTAAAATCTTAAATAAGATATTAGCAAATAGACTTCAGAAAATCATCCCCAGAATAATACACTATGACCAAGTGGGATTTATACCAGGAATGCAGGGCTGGTTTAATATTAGGAAAACTATTAGTATAATTGACCATATTAATAATCAAATTAATAAAAACCATATGATCATCTCAATAGATGCAGAAAAGGCATTTGATAAAATCCAACATCCATTCCTACTAAAAACGCTTGAGAGTATAGGAATAAATGGACTATTCCTTAAAATAATAAGGAGCATATATTTAAAACCTTCAGTAAACATCATATGTAATGGTGATAAACTAGAACCTTTCCCTGTTAGATCAGGAGTGAAACAAGGTTGCCCACTATCACCATTACTATTCAATATAGTACTAGAAACTCTAGCCTTGGCAATAAGAGCCGAGAAAGAGATCCAAGGAATTAGAGTAGGAAATGAAGAAATCAAATTGTCACTTTTCGCAGATGACATGATGGTATACTTAGAGAACCCCAAAGACTCTGCTAAAAAGCTATTAGAAATAATTCAGAATTTTAGCAAAGTCGCAGGATACAAAATAAATCCACATAAATCCTCAGGATTTTTATACATTACCAACACAATCCAACAGCAAGAGATACAAAGAGAAATTCCATTCAAAATAACAGTCGATAGTATCAAATATTTGGGAATATATCTACCAAAGGAGAGTCAGGAATTATATGAGCAAAATTACAAAACACTTGCCACAAAAATAAAGTCAGATTTAAATAATTGGAAAGACATTCAATGTTCTTGGATAGGCCGAGCAAATATAATAAAGATGACAATACTCCCCAAACTAATCTATTTATTTAGTGCTATACCAATCAGACTCCCAAGAAACTATTTTAATGACCTAGAAAAAATAACAACAAAATTCATATGGAAGAATAAAAGGTCGAGAATTGCAAGGGAACTAATGAAAAAAAAGTCAGAGGAAGGTGGTCTAAGTGTACCTGATTTAAAGCTATATTATAAAGCAACAGTCACCAAAACCATTTGGTATTGGCTAAGAAATAGACTAGTTGATCAGTGGCATAGGTTAGGTTCACAGGACAAGATAGTGAATAAAAATAGCAATCTAATCTTTGACAAACCCAAAGATCCCAAATTTTGGGATAAGAATTCATTATTTGACAAAAACTGCTGGGAAAACTGGAAATTAGTATGGCAGAAACTAGGCATGGACCCACATTTAACACCACATACTAAGATTAGATCAAAATGGGTCCAAGATTTAGGCATAAAGAACGAAATCATAAATAAATTGGAGGAACATGGGATGGTTTACCTCTCAGACTTGTGGAGGAGGAAGGAGTTTGTGTCCAAGGGAGAACTAGAGACCATTATTGATCACAAAATAGAACATTTTGATTACACCAAATTAAAAAGTTTCTGCACAAACAAAACTAATGCAAACAAGATTAGAAGGGAAGTAACAAATTGGGAAAAAATTTTTACAGTTAAAGGTTCTGATAAAGGCCTCATCTCCAAAATATACAGAGAATTGACTTTAATCTATAAGAAATCAAGCCATTCTCCAATTGATAAATGGTCAAAGGATATGAACAGACAATTTTCAGATGATGAAATTAAAACTATTTCCACTCATATGAAAGAGTGTTCCAAATCACTATTGATCAGAGAAATGCAAATTAAGACAACTCTGAGGTATCATTACACACCTGTCAGATTGGCTAAGATGACAGGAACAAATAACGATGAATGTTGGAGGGGCTGTGGGAAAACTGGGACACTGATGCATTGTTGGTGGAGTTGTGAAAGAATCCAACCATTCTGGAGAGCAATCTGGAATTATGCCCAAAAAGTTATCAAAATGTGCATACCCTTTGACCCAGCCATACTACTACTGGGCTTATACCCCAAGGAACTACTAGAGAAGGGAAAGGGTCCTGTATGTGCCAAAATGTTTGTGGCAGCCCTTTTCATAGTGGCTAGAAGCTGGAAGATGAATGGATGTCCATCAATTGGAGAATGGTTGGGTAAACTATGGTATATGAATGTTATGGAATATTATTGTTCTATAAGAAATGACCAACAGGAGAAATATAGAGAGGCTTGGAGAGACTTACATCAACTGATGCTGAGTGAAACGAGCAGAACCAGAAGATCATTATACACTTCAACAATGATACTGTACGAGGATGTATGCTGATGGAAGTGGATTTCTTCAACATAGAGAAGAGCTAATCCAATTCCAATTGATTAATGATGGAAAGAACCAGCTACATCCAGAAAAGGAACAATGGGAAATGAATGTAAACTGTTATTTTTACCTTCTGAATCCAATTCTTCCTGTGCAACAAAAAATTCGGTTCTACACACATATATTGTATCTAAATTATACTGTAATATATTTAACATATATAAGACTGCTTGCCATCTGGGGGAGGGGTTTGGGGGAGGAAGGGAAAAAATCTGAATAGAAGTAAGTGCAAGGGATAATGTTGTAAAAAATTACCCATGCATATGTACTGTCAAAAAACGTTATAATTATAAAATGAAATAAAAATTAAAAAAAAAAAAAAAAAAAAAAAAAAGAAAATTCAAAAAAGAGCTTAAAAATCAATCCTATGAGGCAGAAGAAAAAAATTGGGAAAAGAAATGAAAGTGCAAAAATTATAAGGAAAAATACTCAACAGTTGGAAAACTACTTAAAAAGTTAAACTGGCCAAATGGAAAAAGGGATACAAAAATCCACTGAAGAAAACAACTCCTTAAAGAGTACAATTTGTCTAATAGAAAAATACAAAAGCTAATTGAAGAAAGCACTTTAACAGTGAATTGGTAGCTAATGACTTTATGAGACACCAAGAATCAAAGAAATTCAAAAGAATGAAAAAATAGAAAAATACATAAAAATATCTCATGAGTAAAATAATCGACCTAGAAAATACATCTAGAAAAGGTAACATCAGAATTACTAGACGAACCAAAAGTCATAATCAGAAGAAAAATCTGGACAGAATCTTCCAAAAAATTATCAAGGAAAACTGCCCTGATATCCTGGAACCAGAAGGTAAAATGAGCATTGAAAAAATTCACCAATCATCTAAGGAATGAGATGTCAAAATAAAACATTCAAAAAGCAAAAAAGCCTAATTTCAAAATTATCAGTTCAAGGAAAATATATTACAACTGGCCAGAAAGAAATAAGTAAAGAATCAGGAAGCTAAAATCAGGATTACAAATGACTTTGTATCTGCAAAATTAAAGGAACAGGGGTTATGAAGTATGATATTTTAGAAAGCAAAGGAGCAAAGATTACAACTAAAAATCGCTTGCCTAGTGAAATTAAGCATAATATATCAAGCAAAAAAAGGGTCATTCAGTGAAATAGAAGAATTTCAGGCTTTTATGATTAAAAGACCAGAACTAACTATATTAACTAACTATATACTAATATTCTGTCCAGATTTTTCAAACAATGAAAAAGAAATTGAAGCAATCATTAGGAAATAATTTGCCTAATTGTATGCCAATAAATCTGATAATCTGATTGAAATTGATGAATATATCTCTATCTCAGTACTCTATGTACTCATATCTATGTACTCAGCTGAATAGAACCAAAAAAAAGAAAAAGAAAAAGAAAACCCAAATAACCTTATTTTTAAAAAAAAGAAAAAGAAATTGAACAAGTCATTAATGAACTCCCCAGGAAAAAAAAATTCCTGAGGAAAGAGATTCACAAGTAAATTTTACAAAACATTTAAAGTATAATTAATTACAATAACAAATAAGCAAAGAAATGAGTTCTACTGAACTCCTTTTATAACAGAAATATGGTGCTGATACCTAAACTAGGAAGAACTAAAATTTAGAAGAAAGACCAATTGCCCTAATAAATATTGATCCAATATTTTAACATAATACTAGCAAGACAATTACAACAACATATCACAAGATTAGACCCCATCAACCTGTGGGATTTATGTCAGGAATGCAGAATTGTTTCAATATTACAAAAGCTGAATGTAATTGAACCATATCAATAACAAAACTAATCTCAATAGATGCTGAAAATGTTTTTGACAAAACATAGAACCCATTCCTAATAAAAACACTAGAGGCTATAGGAATAAATGCAGCATTTTTTGAAATGATAAGCAGTATCTACATCTCTCTCTCTCTCTCTCTCTCTCTCTCTCTCTCTCTCTCTCTCTCTCTATATATATATATATATATATATATATATATATATATATATATATATATATATATGTATATTTATATATATATTTATATATTTTTTTTCTTGCTGAGGCAATTGGGTTTAAGTGACTTGTTCAGGATCACACAGGTAAGAAGTGTTAAATGGCTGAGATCAGATTTGAGCTCAGGTCCTCTTGATTTGGGGCTGGTGCACTATCCACTGCACCACTTAGCTGACCCAATAGTAGCTATTGTAAACCATGAAACAAGCATTATCTAAAAAGAGGATAGGTTAGAAGCCTTATCAATAAAATGTGGCTTGAAAAAAGTTGCTCTATTATTCAATATAGTAATAAAATATTAGCTATAGCAATAAGATAAGAAAAGAAATTGAATAAATTAGAATAGACAATGAAGAAACAAAATTGTCACTCCTTGCAGATGATCCTTGGAGAATTCCGGAACATCAATTAAACTATTTGAAATAATTTAGAATTTCAGCAAAGTTGTGGGATATAAAATAAATCTATATAAATCATCATCATTTCTGCATATGATCAACAAAGCCAAGTAGCAAGAGATAGAAAAAGAAATTCTATTTAAAGTAATTTGAAACAATATAAAATATTTGGGTATCTACCTGTCAAGACAAACTCAGGAACCATATTGAACAAATTAACAAAACACTTTTTATACAAATAAAGTCAAATCTAAACATTGCAGGGGAAATGTCAATTGCTCAAGAAAATAACAATTCTACCTAAATTAATTTGTTTATTGCATGCTTTACAAATCAAACAACCAAAAAATATCTACTGGAGACAAAAAATTTTCAATAAAATTCATCTGAAAGGACAAATGGTAAAGGATATAAAAGGAACTAATAAAAATTAAAAATAAGGTGACCTAGGAACACCAGATCTCAAACTATATTATAAAGCAGTAACCATCAAAACTATTTAGTCCTGGCTAAGAATAGTGGATTAATGGAAGACATTTGGTACACAAGACACAGCAATGACCATAGTAACCTAGTATTGGATAAACTCCAAACCCCCAGATTTTGAGTTGAGAACTATTTGATCAAAAACTGCTGAGAAAATTGGAAACCAATTGGACACAAAGTGTAGATCAATGTCTCAGACCACATATCTAGAAATGCCAAACTATACATAGCATTTATACATAAAGTGTGAAATCATAACCAAATTAGAAGAGCAAAGAATAGTCTGCCTGTTAGATTTGTGGAGAGGGAAATAATTCATTATCAAACAAGAGATAGAGATCATTATGAAATGCAAAATAATAAATTTTATTTATAAAATATTTTTTAAAATCCTTCTGTACAAATAAAACCAATACAACTCAGATTAGAAGAAAGCCTGGAAAAAATGTTTATAGCAAGTTTCTGTCAAAATTTATAAGAAATACAAGCCATTTCTCACTTGATAAATTGTCAACCTATAGGAAAAGCAAGGTTTCAGAGGAAGAAACTAAAGCTTTCAATAGGCAAAAGAAATGTTCTAAATCACTTTTTAATAGAGAATGCCCATTAAAGCAACTTTAAGTTACTACCTAACATCTAACAGATAGGACAGAAAAGAAAAATGACAAATGTTGGAGAGGATATGTGGAAATTGGAATACTAATTCATTGTTGGTGAAGTTGTGAATTTATCCAACCATTCTGGAGATTAATTTGGAACTATGCCCAAAGAGCATACAAACAGTGCATATATTTGATCCAGCAAAACCACTAATAGGTCTGTATCTCAATGAGATCATAAAAAATGGAAAGTGACCTATATGTGCAAAAATAATTATAGCAGCACTTTTTTATGGTACAAAATATTGTGAAAGTCCATCATCAGGGGAATGGCTGAATAGGCTGTGATATATGCATGTAATGAAATACTATTGTACAATAAGAAATAATGAACAAACAGATTTGAGTAAAAAGCAAACTTGAAAGACTTGTACTAACTGCGGCATAATAAAATGAGCAGTAGCAGAAAATATTGTCCACAACATCAGCAACATTGCTTGATTATCAATTGTGATTGACCCAGATCTTCTTAGCCACATAGTGATCCAAGATAAAAGAGTCATGAAAGAAAATGTTATCCATAACCAGATAAAGAATTTATGAATTCAGGATGCAAGTCTCACCTGTTTTAATCTTTATTATATTTTCCCTTTTAATCTGTTTCTTCTTTCACAACTGTGACTAATAGGACAATATTTTTTTTTACTAGACAACACATGTATAAACTATATCAAACTGTCTGCCGTCTTTGGGAGAGGAGTGAAGAAAGGAGAGAGAAAATTTGAAACTCAAAATTCTATAAAAAATTACATAAAATTTTGTTAACATGTAAGTGGGGAAAATAAAATGCTATTTAAAAGAAGAAAAATACAAAAAAAATTAGAAAGCCATTTTTTCCATTTTAATCCCTTTTTCAAAATATCTGAACTTTTTTCTACCCCATTACCTCTCCTTTTCTTCACAATTTTTCAAATATTGTGGCTATTGGGGTTGAGCAATCACATTCTTCCTGACTTTCAGTATGTATCATTTAGTTTTATCAACTTCAACTCATTAAGGCCATCTAGGTGTTCTTTTACTATCTCTTTAATTATTTGGGCTATTTAAGACCAGTCGATCAGTGGAACAGATTAGGTCTAAAGGACAAAAAAGGGTACATCTATAGCAATCTAGTATTTGACAAACCCAAAGATACCAACATTTGGGATAAAAATTAATTATCTGAAAAAAACTGTTGGGAAAACAGGAAATTAGTATGGCAGAAATTATATATGGATCCACACTTAACACCATATACCAAGATAAGATCAAAATGGGTGCATGACTTAGGCATAAAGAATGAGATCATAAATAGATTAGAGGAACAGAGAATAGTCTACCTCTCAGACCTGTGGAGGAGGAAGGAATTTATGACCAGAAGAGAACTAGAGATCATTATTGATCACAAAATAGAAGATTTTGATTACATCAAACTAAAAAGTTTCTGTACAAACAATACTAATGCAAACAAGATTAGAAGGGAAATAACAAATTGGGAAAATATTTTTATGGTTAAAGGTTCTGATAAAGGTCTCATTTCCAAAATATATAGAGAACTGACCCTAATTTATAAGAAATCAAACCATTCTCCAATTGATAAATGGTCAAAGGATATGAACAGACAATTTTCAGATGATGAAATTGAAACTATATCCACTCATATGAAAGAGTGTTCCAAATCACTACTGATCAGAGAAATGCAAATTAAGACAACTCTGAGATACCACTACACACCTGTCAGATTGGCTAAGATGACAGGAATAAATAATGATAAATGTTGGAGGGGATGTGGGGAAAGTGGGACACTAATGCATTGTTGGTGGAGCTGTGAAAGAATCCAGCCATTCTGGAGAGCAATTTGGAACTATGCCCAAAAAGTTATCAAACTGTGCATACCCTTTGATCCAGCAGTGCTACTACTGGGCTTATATCCCAAAGAAATACTGAGGAGGGGAAAGGGGCCTGTATGTGCCAAAATGTTTGTGGCATCCCTTTTCGTAGTGGCTAGAAACTGGAAGATGAATGGATGTCCATCAATTGGAGAATGGTTGGGTAAATTATGGTATATGAAGGTTATGGAATAGTATTGCTCTGTAAGAAATGACCAGCATGATGAATTCAGAAAGGTTTGGAGAGACTTACATCAACTGATGCTGAGTGAAATGAATAGAACCAAAAGATCGCTGTACACTTCAACAACAATGCTGTATGAAGATGTATTCTGATGGAAGTGGATATCTTCAACATATCTTCCAGTTGATCAATGATGGACAGAAACAACTACACCCAGAGAAGGAACACTGGGAAATGAATGTAAATTGTTAGCACTACTGTCTATCTACCCAGATTACTTATACCTTCAGAATCTAATACTCAATGTGCAACAAGAAAATTGGATTTACACACACATATTGTATCTAAGTTATATTGTAACACATGCAAAATGTATGGGATTACCTGTTATCTAGGGGAGGGAGTAGAGGGAGGGAGGGGAAAATTTGGAAAAATGAATAAAAGGGATAATGTTATATTAAAAAAATTATTTGGGCTATTTATTCCTAAATCTTTGGTGCATAAAGCTGGATCCATGATTTGCAACTGTATTTGGAATTCCTGCTGAAGAAGCTCTTAAAGTGAAGATTGTCAAATAGTCTGCAACTTATACCATCATAAAGTTATCTGGTGCGCTATGAATACATGTGTCTTGATGAAGGTTATAGTCAGTAGGTGTTAGAAGTAAGAAGTAAGATTTGACCCTAGAGCTTCACTTCAAAGCTACCTCTCTATCCTAAGCTGCCTCACATCTGTTATCAGTTAACCATATTTATTCTTCTCCCCCAAGACCAAATATTACTCTGTTTGGAAGAGAAAACCAAAGCAAAAGTTAGTTTTGCCACTACTGTGCCATTATTTTCATCTTATCAATTTCAAATAATTGTCTTATTCTTTCTTTTATCCCCTTCCCCAATTATAATTTCAAGAAACTATTTTTGTTATCCTTACCTCTCCTCAATAGCATTAGTGCACTCTGAGCTTTAATATTCTGTACACTATATGCCTTTTCTTCTAAATGGTCCTACTTGGACATAAAGCCCCAAATAGAACCTTTATTATCATAATTCCTTTTCATTGTCACAACTTTACAAATAAGTAAGCTGGGCACTTAGTAAAGCCATCTTACATAAAATTATCTTTTTTAGACCCCAACAAAATTTAATTTATGAAAAATCAATTTGAATTAACAAGCATTACTAAGAGGGCTAAGGTGAGTTATTTGTTAAAATTCTAATATCAAGTAGCTTATGTGGACAGTTTCCCTAGCTGCATTTAACTGAAATAAAGTACATTTTTATAAGGACATGGAAGAGCAAAAGTAATTGTAGGGCACAGAGCATATTTAGATTATAGTGGAATTTTTCAGTCAGCCATAGTCAAGAATGAAAACGTTCTGTACTAGACAGAATACCCACTTATCTTCCTGCCACTCAGTGCTAGGGACTATTCACCTACATTACTGTCCAAGAACCACATTTTTAAAGCTAGATATTGCTATGAATATATTTCTATTAACTAATTCCCCCCTCCCTGAGGCTGGGGTTAAGTGATTTGCCCAGGGTCACACAGCTAGGAAATGTTAAGTGTCTGAGACCAGATTTGAACTTGGGTCCTCCAGAATTCAAGGCTGGTGCTCTATCCACTGCGCCACCTAGCTGCCCCCCTATTAACTAATTAAGCATATACACATATAGATGCATATACTACAAGCATTTTTTTTCTTTCCTAACATCCTTCCCTTAATACAAAACAAAATCCTTCTAATATTAAAAAAAACCCTCTAATTATTGGGCCATCTTCTTAAACAGTATGCTTAAATTAACCTCTATGCAGTTTCTACCTCTTTGTTCCTGGTACTTTCCTCTGGAGTCAAAAAAAATGAGTCTAATTTTTCTTCCATATAATACCTTCAAATACTTACATAGCTTTCATATTTCCTCTAACTCAAGTATCTCAAAATTTTTCATTGTTTCACAAAAGGATCTTGACTAATACCACAAAATTAAGATATTCTCTCAACTCTTTCACAGTTAAGTTTGGGTCAATGCCTCCAAACCAAAGTAACCCACTAAGTTCCTACACTGAAGCAATATTAGGAAGGGATAAGGAAAGAATACAATGTGAAAAATAACAAGGGAACCCTGAAGTCTGGAGCATAATTACCTAGAGGCCTTAGAAGAAAAATCAATTTTAGTTTATTTCTCTAGGTACCTGCATGAATAACTGTAGCCTCCAGATCAGTTAAAGTATCATGACCAATTTAGGAGGAGAGACATTCAGTTACTCCTATAGAGAATAAAGGGATCCTTCTTGGGTGAGTTAAATTGGTTTTCCACTTTTGTGATCATGAGTGGGAAATAGCCAATGAGTAAAGAAATTAGAAGTTATTAATCTGGAAGGTTACAAGAATAAAAGTTTCCATTTTCATGATGGGGAGAAGGGAAAAGGAAAAGGTTCTAGAGGAAGAACAAGGCAGATATGATGAGGAACTCTAGAATAATGGATAGAATTCTGAACATGAAATCAGAAGACCTATGTTCAAATCCAGATTTAACCCACTCATTCGCTCTGTGAACAAAGATAAATTAATAAACACTGTGGGTTTCAGATTTCTCATATTTAAAATGAAGGAGTTGGACTTTAAAGTGCCCTTCAACTCTAAATCTGTGATTAATTCAAGAGTATGTTTGATGACTAAGAAACAGGTAGTTTGTTGAAGAAAAACTTGGCCAGAAAAAATTCTTGAGTTCTTATGGGCCAAAATGCCCTTATTTAGCACAATGCTCTTACTAGCTGAATTCACTTGTTTTTCTTGATTGTTATCTTGTCAACAGCACTAAAGTCATAGATCATAGAACATCAGTATTGGAAAAGGACCTTTAGAGATCATTTGGACCAACCCTCAAAAAGGAGGAAAACAAGACCTACAGGGTAATGGTATTTTTCCCTGAGTATACACCTAGAACTTGAGGGAACTGAGATCTTGAATTTAGATGCTCATATTACCAATCCAATTGTATCTTCACTAAACCATAGTATGTGTTGTAAAAGGGACATTTGTTTTCCATGCAAACTATATGACTGTCCTCAAGTTGTTCTGGCTTCCACTCATATTCTAGGCAGTTTTTTTTTTTTTTAAGGGCCAAATGTATACAGGAGTTTTTAAAGCTACTCCAATCATGCTCAATGGCAAAACTTTCATCTGGAAATAAGCTTTAATTTACATGAGTTTACATTCAGAATGCAAATCACAGAACTCCCAGAACAAGAGTAGAAGGAAGCCCTTTGACCCAGCATTGCTGTTATTGGGATTATATCCCAAAGAAATACTAAAGAGTGGAAAGGGACCTGTATGTGCCAAAATGTTTGTGGCAGCTCTTTTTGTTGTAGCTAGAAACTGGAAGTTGAATGGATGTCCATCAATTGGAGAATGGTTGGGTAAATTGTGGTATATGAAGGTTATGGAATATTATTGCTTTGTAAGAAATGACCAGCAGGAGGAATACAGAGAGGCTTGGAGAGACTTAAATCAATTGTTGCTGAGTGAAATGAGCAGAACCAGAAGATCACTATACACTTCAACAACAATACTGTATGAGGATGTATTCTGGTGGAAGTGGAAATCTTCAACATAAAGAAGATCCAACTCACTTCCAGTTGATCAATGATGGACAGAAATAACTATACCCAGAGAAGGAACACTGGGAAGCGAATGTAAATTGTTAGCACTACTGTCTATCTACCCAGGTTACTTATACCTTTGGAAGCTAATAATTAATGTGCAACAAGAAAATGGTATTTACACACATATATTGTATCTAGGTTATATTGTAACACATGTAAAATGTATGTGATTACCTGCCATCAGGGGGAGGGAGTGGAGGGAAAGAGGGAATAATTTGGAAAAATGAATAAAAAAAAAATAAATAAGTAAGTAAGTAAGTAAGTAAATAAATAAATAAAGAGTAGAAGGAAGGCTAAGGGCAGCTTGTTTCTCTCTTCATCTCAAAAAAAAAAATCAAGCTGTGTTCTGGTGTTTTTTGGTTTTTGGGTTTTGGTGTTTTTTTAAATAGTAGGAAAGCCCCAAAATATTTTTTCAGACAATCTCATACAAAAAAATGTAAAATGCTTTATTCATGTGTACATAGCCTCCTTTATTCTCTGTGATGGGCAATTCTGATACCCTGCCTTTTTCCATCTATACTTGATTTAGATATCAGACACAGTTGCTGCTTTTCTAAATTGCCCCTTAACACAGGGAAAAGGGTGAAGTAGGGAGGACTGCATTCAAAAACACAGAAAACCATGGAAACTTCACTAAGAAATCATTTGAATGGTCTAATGTTCTGATCACTCTGTTGAGAGGACAGGATAACCTTGGTCATGAATTGATAGTCAATTGGGGGTAAGATTTTCTCTGAAATTGATGGTGAAAGGGAGGGGCAAGAATTATGTATGAATTTGCAAAGGTAAAAGGGTTATTGAAGGAAATTGATTGTTCCAGAAAGACTGCTTTGATGCGAAGCCAGCTACATCAGAATCAAATCACCATAAGTAGCTTTGCCAATGAGATGTAATGACAAACCATTTACACACACACACAAAAAAAAGATTTATGTGATGTAGTAAAAGAGTCTGTGAAGCAATAGTTTTTTTCCTTTAAATACATAAGCATAAGAAAATTTTCCAAAAATAAGAATAAAGAAAATCTTGATGTCTTCACTTTCATAAAAAATACTGTTCCTGAGATCCAACCATTCTGGAGAGCAATATGGAACTATATCCAAGGAGCTACCAAACTGTGCATAACCTTTGATACAGCAGTGTCTCTGGTGGCCCTGTATCCCAAAAAGACATGTGCAAAAATGTTTGTAGAAAACCTTTTTGTAGTGACAAGGAACTGCAAACTAAATAGATGTCCATCAATTAGAGAATGATTGAATAAGTTATGGTATATGAATGGTATGAAATATTATTGTTCTATAAGAATGATCAGCAGGATGATTTCAGAAAGGCCTAGAGACTTACATGAACTGATGCTAAATGAGGTATGTAGAACCAGTAGAATATTGTATATAGGAAAAACAAGATTATGTGTTAATCAATTATAATTGACAGAGCTCTTTTCATCAATAAGGTGATTTAAGCCAATTCAAATAGATGTGATGGAGAGAGCTGTTGAGGTGTGAGAAATGAGGGTTGAGAGATCCCCTGACAGCAATGAGATCCCCTTGGCAGGTGCTAGGCTATGAAAGAATTCATAAACCCCAATGAAGACTGGCTCAAGATTCATGGCAAGAATAGGTTTATTACACTGAGAAGAGAAGATATCTTCATCAGCGGGCAAATCTATTAGGACTTTTGCAAAGATGGGTTTACCCTGCCTGAAAAGCAACTCAATGAGCATTTCTGATTAGGAATTAGCAGAGATGGATTGACATGCCTTAGGTTATATTGGATTTGTTTTGGCCTGAAGCTGGATGACCTTTCAATAGAGGGTGGTGATCATGCCCCTGGCCAAGATCTCCAACTGAATTGGAGATTACTATGTATTACTATTACTAGCGCTATTATATATACATATATGTATATATATATATATATATATACGTATATATATACATACATATATATATACGTATATATATATATACATATATATACGTATATATATACATACATATATATGTATATATATACGTATATATATACGTATATATATATATATATATATACATATATAACTATAGGCCCTATGAACAGGAGGGTGGGATACCTCCAGAGGCTGGGAGGATTTGAGACCCAAGATCACCCTTTCCCCAAAGATTCCTTTCAAACCCTCCCCCCCAAAAAAAATCTCATCAGAGCCATCTGCATCCAAAATAGGACTGTGGAGACTGAGTGTGGATAACAACATAGTATTTTCACCTTTTTGCTCTTGTTTCCTTGCTTTTTCTTTTTTCTCATTTTTTTCTTTTTTTGATCTGATATTTCTTGTGCAGCATGATAAAACTGGAAATATGTACATACATTGGTTTACTTGCTGCCTAAGGGAGGGAATATGTATATGTGTGTGTGTGTGTGTGTGTGTGTGTGTATAAAATGTGGCAACAGAACTAGTTGTTTGCCATTTCCTTTTCCTGCTCATTTTATAGATGAGGAAAGTAAGGCAAACAGAGTAAACTTGTACAAGGGTGACTTGTACAAGATCACAAATCCAGTAAATGTTTGAAGTCAGATTTGAACTCAGGAAAATGAGTCTTTGTGGCTTGAGGCATGATACTGTACTACTAAGCCACCTAGCTGCCTAAGTAAGAGTGACCTTTATCTAAACATAATATCTTGGTTTTTTCAAAGTGTGGATATATTTCTTTCAATATTTTATAAACAGAAGCTAGAGCCATCATGAAATTATAGATTTTGAGCTAGAAGGGATGATCTTGTTGAACTTTTTCATTTTAAAAATAGGGCAGCTGAGACTATCATATAAAGTAAGAGTGACAGGGCTGGGATTTCAATCCAATCTCTTCTAATATAAATTGTTCTCTTTCTACTTTACCATACTGCCGTCTGAGGTACTAGAACCTGCAAGGAATATTTACCACTTGTCTAAGGTTCCTCTTTTTTCCACCAAATTTCATTCATTCACCAGATATTCAAATCTACTATGTTCATTAATGAACTTGAATCTCAGGAGAAAGGAAGTTGTATTTTAAGGAATATGAGGAATGATGGCAAATGATGGCAAAATGCTCCAAGAGTTACAAAGTATTCTCTTCCCAAGTACTTGTACAAAAGGCAGGTAATATGACTCCTATTTTTAGATCAGGAAACTGAAACTTTAAAAAGGGAAAATTGTGTGTCCAGGATAATTCAAACAATAAATAAGGAACCAGGACTCCAAAAGACTGAAAGCATAGTAGTCTTCTAACTGCTTTGATTCATTTTTCTAGTGTAAGATCAATAATAATTATTGAGTTTTGAGAAGCTTTATAGAATAATGGATAGAGGACTTGCTTTGTCATTAGGAGGACCTGGATTTAAGTCATAACTAATAAATGCTAGCTATATATGATCGTGGCTCTGTCATTTAATTTCACAGAGTCCTGGGCAATTCTTTAAAGCTTCAGGAAGCTAGTATGTACAGTAGATAGAGTGCTGGACCTGAAATCAAGAAGAACTTAGTTCAAATGCAGTTTCAGATGCTTTGTAGGTATGTGAACTTGAGAAGGATGTTTAAATTATTTTTGTCTCAGGTAACTCATCTATAAAATAAGACTGATAATAGCCTCTACCACACAGATTTGTTATGAGAATCAAGTAAAATACTGCGTAAAGCACTTAGCACAGTAATTGGCACAGAGTAAGTACTATATAAATGCTAGTTATTATATTGGTTTTTCATGTTTCTTATCATCATCAGGCAAGTTAACAACTGGCTTAAGAGGAAGGGGTTTCTACAGTGACAGTTTCCAATCCAATCAATTCATAGTCTGAACAACAATAATAAAATATATTAATCCTGGACACCTTTTTATTATTTAAGTTCCAAACTAAGTCAATTTATGCTTTAAAATTTTGAGAGTATTTTATTTTTTCCAATTATATATTTTTAGCATTAATTTTTTTTTATTAAAGGCATAGGCATGGTAATTTTCCCAACATTGACCCTTGCATAACCTTTAGTTGCAAATTTCCCCCTTTTTCCCCCCACCCCCTCCCCTATTTGGCAGGTAGTCCAATACATGTTAAATATGTTGAAATACATATTAGATCCAGTATGTGTATACATATTTATATAGTTATCTGGTTGCACAAGAAAAAATCAGATCAGGAAGAAAAAGAAAAATTGAGAAAAATGCACGCAATTAATAACAGAGAGTAAAAACCGAAGTTTTGAATTCCAAATATTCTCCCTCTCTTCTTTTTCCCCCCTCTTCCTAAAATGGTAGGTAACTTACTGTAGTTATGCTTGTGCTATCATGTAATATATAGTTCCATATTAGTCACAGTGGTGAAAGAAGAAACAGATTAAAAGGGAGAAACATGAAAAAGAATAAAGTACATAAAATAAGTATGCTTTGATCTACATTCAAAGCCCATCAGTTCTTTATCTGGATTTGGATAGCATTTTCCTTCTTGAGCTCTTTATACTTGTACTGGATCATTTTGTTGCTGAGAAGAGCTGAGTCATTCATTGATGAACATTACACAATGTTGCTGATATGATATACAATGTTCTTTTTTTCCTTGTTCTACTTTGTATCACTTTGCATAAATTCATAAGAGTTTTTTCTAGGTTTTTCTGAATCTACCAGTTCATCATTTATTTGCACAATGGCATTCTGTTACATTCATATACTACAATTTGTTCATGCATTTTTCAATTGATATTTTGCAACCATGGAAAGGGGTGCTATAAATATTTTTGCATATGTAGGCCCTTTGACCCTTTTTATAATTTCTTTGGGATACAGACCTAATAATTGCTAAAGCAAAGGGTATGCCTAGTTTTTTTGTTTTGTTTTGTTTTATTTTGGTTTTATTTTATTTTATTTCATTTTATAATGATAACTTTTTGACAGTATATATTTATGAGTAAATTTTTTATAACATTATACCTTGTATACATTTTTCCAAATTATCCCCTCCCTCCCTCTTCTTCCTCCCCTAGATGACAGGCAATCCCATACATTTTACATGTGTTACAATATAACCTAGATACAATATATGTGTGTAAATCCAATTTTGTTGTTGCACATTAAATATTAGATTCCGAAGGTGTAAGTAACCTGTGTAGATAGACAGTAGTGCTAACAATTTACATTCACTTCCCAGTGTTCCTTCTCTGAGTGTAGTTGTTTCTGTCCATCATTGATCAACTGGAAGTGAATTAGATCTTCTTTATGTTGAAGATATCCGCTTCTATCAGAATACATCTTCATACAGCATTGTTGTTGAAGTGCACAGCGATCTTCTGGTTCTGTTCATTTCACTCAGCATCAATTCATGTAAGTCTCTCCAAGCCTCTCTGTATTCCTTCTGTTGGTCATTTCTTACAGAGCAATAATATCCCATAATCTTCATATATATATATATATATATATATATATATATATATATATATATATATATATATATATATATATATATATATATATATATATATATATATATATATATATATATATATATATATGCGTATATATATATATGTATATATATATATACGTATATATATATGTATATATATGTATATATATACATATATATATACGTATATATATAAAGCAAATCAGAGACACAATCAATAATTTCATCCAAAAGAATGACAATAATGAGACAATATACCAAAATTTTGGGGATGTAGCCAAAGTGTTAATAAGGAGGAATTTTATATCTCTAGATACTTACTTGCATAAAATAGAAAAAGAGTAATCAATAAATTGGGCTTGCAACTAAAAAAGCTAGAAAAGGAATAAATTAAAAACTCCCAATCAAATACCAAACTTGAAATTCTAAAAATAAAAGGAGAGATCAATAAAATTAAAACTAAAAAATTATTTAATTACTAAATAAAACTAAGAGTTGATTTTATGAAAAAGCAATAAAATAGATAAACTTTTAGTTTATTTGATTAGAAAAAGGAAAGAGGAAATTCAAATTGTTAGTGTCAAAAATGAAAAGGGAAAACTATCCACCAATGAAGAGGAAACTAGAACAATTATCAGGAGTTACTTTGTCCAATTTTATGCCAATAAATTTGACAACCCAAGTGAAATGGAGGAATACCTACAAAAATATAGATTGCTCAGATTAACAGAAGAGGAAATAAATTACTTAAATAGTCCCATTTTAGAAAAATAAATAGAACAAGCTATTAAGCAACTCTCTAAGAAAAAATCTCTAGGGCTAGATGGATTTAGATGTGAATTCTACCAAACATTTAAAGAACAATTAACTACAATACTATATTAAGTATTTGAAAAATAGAGAATGAAGGACTCCTAATAAACTCCTTTTATGACACAGATATGGTACTGATACCTAAACCAAGTAGGACTAAAACAGAGAAAGAAAATTATAGACCAGTCTCCCCAGTGAATATTGATGCAAAAATCTTAAATAAAATATTAGCAAAGAGATTACAGATAATCATTCCCAGAACAATACACCAAGATCAAGTAGGATTTATACCAGAAATGCTGAGTTGGTTCAATATTAGGAAAACTATTATCATAATTGATTATATTAATAACACAATTAACAAAAACCATATGAATATCTCAATAGATGCAGGAAAAAACATTTAATAAAATCCAACACCCATTCCTATTAAAAACACTAGAGAATATAGTATGTTATTTGCTTGCATTTTATTTTCTTTCTTAGTTTTTCTTTTTCTTCCTTCTTGATCTGATTTTTCTTTTCTTTTTTTTTCTTTTAGTTATTTATTTTTATTATAGCTTTTTATTTACAAGATATATGAATGGGTAATTTTTCAGCACTGATCCTTGCAAAACCCTCTTTTTCAACTTTTCCCCTCCTTCCTCCCACCCTGTCCCCTAGATGGCAGGCACCTCCATACATGTTAAATATGTTAAAGTATATGTTAAATACGATATAGTTATACATATCCATGTAGTTATTTTGCTGCACTAAAAAAATAGGCCTTAGACATAAGGTAAAAATAAGCTGAGAAGGAAATAAAAAATGCAAGCAGACAAAAACAGAGAGTGGAAATGCTATGTTGTGATTCATATTTATTTCCCATAGTTCTTTCCCTGAGTGTAGTTGGTTCTCTTCATTGTTGAACAAATGGAACTGATTTGGTTCATCTCATTGTTGAACAGAGCCATGTCCATCAGAATTGATCATCACATAACATTTTTGTTGAAGTATATAATGATCTCCTGGTCCTGCTCATTTCACTCAGCATTAGTTTATGTAAGTGTCTCTAGGACTTTCTGAAATCATCCTGTTGGTTATTTCTTACAGAACAATAATATTCCTTAACATTCATATACCAAAATTTATTCAGCCATTCTCCAATTGATGGGCATCTACTCAGTTTCCAGTATCTAACCACTGCAAAAAGGGCTGCCTCAAACATTTTTTGCACATACAGCTCCCTTTCCCTTCTTTAAGATCTCTTTGGGATATAAACCCAGCAGTAATACTTCTGGATCAAAGAGTATATATAGTTCGATAACTTTTTGAGCATAATTCCAAATTGCTCTCCAGAATGGTTGGATTCATTCACAATTCCACCAACAATGCATCAGTGTCCCAGTTTTCTCACATCCCCTCAAATATTCAGCATTATGATCTGATTTTTTTTGTGCAACAAGATATATGTATAAATATGTATACATATTTTGGATCTAAAACACATTTCAACATATTTAACATATATTGGATTACCTACCACTTAGGTGAGGGGGTGACATGAAGGAGGGGAAAATTTGGAATAAAAAGTTATGCAAAGTTTAATGTTGGAAAAGTTACCATGCATATGCGTTGTAAATGAAAAGCTATTTTAAAAAAAAGTGAATTAGAGCATTTTTTCATATGGTTATTACTAGCTTCGATTACTTCATCTGAAAAATATTCATATTTTGATAATTTCTCTATTGTGGAATGGCTCTTATTTTTGGAAATTGAATCAGTTCTGTATATATTTGAAAATGAGGCCATTATCAAAGAAAACCTCAATATTTTCAAAGTTACTTTTGCTATCTAAATATTGATATTTATTCTTATTCCTACTCTCCTTTCATCCCATCCCTCCTCAACAATGTTTTGCTTCTGACTTTCTTCTCCCCCAGTCTGCCCTCCTTTTTATCACTACGTCTTCTCCTATTCCCTTTCCTTTCCATTTTGTAGAGTATGATAGATTACCATACCCAATTTGAGCCAATTTTAATGTGAGAAATGTTCATTCACTCCCCATTCTTTTATCTTCCATTGTAAAAGCTTTTTTGGCTACTTTTTTGTGAAATAATTCACCCTTGAAATGAAAAGGATCAGGAGATCATTGTATTATTCAACAAAAATACTATATGATGATCAATTCTGATGGATGTGACCATTTTCAACAATGAGATGAACCAAATCAGTTCCCATAGAGCAGTAATGAACTGAACCAGCTACACCCAGCAAAAGAACTCTAGGAGATGACTATGGACCACTACATAGAATTCCCAGTTCCTGTAATTTTGTCTGCCTGCATTTTGGATTTCCATCACAGGCTAATTGTACACTATTTCAAAATCTGATTCTTTTTGTACAGCAAAACAACTGTTTGGACGTGTATACATATAGTGTATTTAATTTATACTTTAACATTTTTAACATGTATTGGTCAACCTGCCATCTGGGTGGGGGGGAAGAAGGGGAAAATTAGAACAAAATGTTTGGCAATTGTCAATGTTGTAAAATTACCCATGCATATATCTAGTAAATAAAAACTATTAAAAAAAAAAAAAGAAAGAATTCACTCTTCTACCTCTTTTTTCCCCTTCCTCCCAGTACAGTTTTCTCTCACCTCTTAATTATATTTTTGGATATCATCCCTTCATATTAATTTCTCACTTCTTCTAATTGCTTTAGTAATGAGAAAATTCTTATGTGCTACAAATATCATTTTCCGATGTAAGAATATAAACAGTTTAATCTTGTTAAATCTCCTATGATTGTTCTTTTTTGTTTACGCTTTTGTCCTTTTCTTTAATCTTGTATTTTAAAGTTATATTTTCTTTTAAGTGCTGATGTTTTCACCAAGAATGCTTGAAAGCCCTCTATTTCATTGAATTTCCATTTTTTCCTCTGAAGAATTATACTCAAATTTGCTGGGTAGATGACTCTTAATTGTAATCCTTTGCCCTTCTAAATATATTGCAGCCCAGGACTTCTGATCTTTAATTCAGAAGCTGCTAAATTTTGTGTTTTCTTGACTGTGGCTCCATGATACTTGAATGATTTACTTCTGATTGTTTGAAATATTATCTCCTTCACTAGGGAGCTCTGAAATTTGACTATAATGTTCTTGGGAGTTTCATTTTTAGATCCCTTTCTTTAGATGATTCATTGGCAAATTCTTTCAATTTCTATTTTAATCCTCTGGGTCTAGCATATAAGGGCAATTTTCCTTAATCTCTTGAAAGATGATAACTAAGCTCTTTTTAAAATAATGGCTTTTAGGAGGTCCAATCATTTAAAAATTATCTGACCTGAATTTATTTTCCAGGTCACTTGCTTTTTCATTGAGATATTTCACATTATTTTTTGATTTCTCATAAAATTCTTAGCTTTCATCTGCTCAATTCTAATTTTTAAGGAATTGTTTTCTTCAATGCCAATGCTCTTTTCTATCTCCTTTTCAATTTAGCCAATTCTACTTTATAAGGAACTTTTTTCTTCAGCAATTTTTTTCCTCTGGCCTTTTATTTGGCCAATTTTGCTTTTTAGGTAATTACTCTCTTCTTTGATTTTTATACCTCTTTTAGTACTTGACCTCATTTTTAAAAGATGTTATTTTTCTTCAGTATTCTCCGTGTCTCCTTTATCAAGTTGTTCACTCATTTTCCCATATTTTTCCTCTAACTCATTTACTTGTTTTTTAAAATATTTTTGATATCTTCCATGGCCTGGGACCAGTTAATATTTTTCTTGGAAATTTTGGATGTAAGTGCTTCAATTTTGCTTTTTTATTCTGAGTGTATTTTTATCTTCCTAGTCACTATAGCAAATTTTTATGGTCAGAATATTTTTCTGTTATTTTCTTATTTTACCAACTTTTTACTTGACTTTTAACTAATTGTTAAGTAGGGCCCTGCTTCTAGGTTGTAAGGTGCATTCTCCCAACCTTAATGGGTTTTGTGCAGCTATTTTCAGAGATTCTTCTATGGACCTGCATTTTTTTAGTTCTTCCAAGGTATCAGAATGTAAGGAGAGTTATCTTTACTACTCTCCCTTGTGTTCTGTTCTATGAGTGACTAGAAGCACTCCTTTGTACCCTGGATCTATGAGGACAGTATCCCCTCCACTATGACAGCAAGCTCTGGTATGCTAGTGTTCATCCTCACCTTACTGTCATCAAGCATTGCAACTTGCATGCCAGTATAGCTAAAGCAACAGAGTACTATCTCATTGTTAGCAAAGAGATCCCTATAATAATGTTCTAATGAGTTGTTCAAGACTTTTACTATCTGTGGGCTAAAAACATTTGAGTTAGATAATGCCACTGCTAATCCAGTGGCTCCCAAGGCTTGATCTTGATTGGCTAGAGCTGGGAATATGCTGATGTAGCCTGAGCTAGCTTTGACCAGGTGCATCAGAACTTTTCTACTGAACTTCTGAGTTATCTTGGCCTGGAAAATTATGTAATTCTATTTTGTTAGGGTTTTGCCACTCCAGGATTTGTTTAAAGTTATTATTGAAAGATATTTGGAGAAGTTTGAGGGAGAGCTAAGGTGAATCCTTTCAGATTCAAATATCAAGAAAACCAGAAACATATAAGAATTGAGTAATGAAATCTCCTAGTTGTCAATTATTATCAGTCCTTCCTAGCAGCTATCCTGTCCATTTTTGTAGCCTTTAATTGACCTACACGTACCTTAAAAAGCCTTTATTTTCCTTAAATTTCACATCAGGCTCAGTTTATTCGAAGCTTCAGTACTTTCAATACAATTCTTTGAGATTTCAACTATTGTGCTGTATTCATTGAGATGTATTTAAAGTAGCACAATGTATTGACTTGAGAGTTATCCTTGAACTCAGGACTTGGGTTAAACTTCTGTTTCTGACACAGATTGATTACGTGTCCCAATTCAAGTTACTGAATTTCTCATTGCCTCCTCTATAACCACATACTCTATTGATCCTCATTCAAATGTTTTCTGCCATGTTATTCCTCTCAAGTTCCTATAGTTTCTCACATTAGTAGTATCGTTAACATATTACAATATCTAATTCCTTTATTCTCTTCTTTTAAAAGAAGGTATACACTTTCAAAACAAAATTGCAATCATAAGTTTATCTCACCCAATTTCAGTGATACATATGATAAATATATATATACATAAATGTGTGTCCTTACAGTAGGATTTCTATTTCATCCATTTGATACCCACACTTTGTGAATTTATATTTAGAATCTAATAGTTTTTCTGCTGAGTTTATTGTGTCTATCTCCTTTGAATTACAGATCCTATTTTTCTGCTATTCCTTCTCTGGTATTTTCCCAAGTTTATATCAAATCTATTTATGGACAGTTTTCTATATTCTTTTTTAAATAAAAACCTTTCTTAATTAGACTTACAAGGTCCCAGGAAAAATGTTTATGTCAATTCTTCCAAGGTATACTCCATTCCTTACCAAGATTCCATTATTCTTATGTATCAATCCATTGTCTAGAAATTCAAATACTATTTTTCATTCACCACCTTAGTCAGCTATTTGTTTTATTTTTTTCATGAGGCAATTGTGGTTAATGACTTGTCCAAGGTCACATAGCCAGGAAATGTTAAGTGCCTGAGGCCAGATTTGAAATCAAGTTCTCCTGGCTTCAGTATCAGGATTGGTGTTCTATCCACTATACCAACAAGCTGATCCTAGTTATTTAGTTTTCAAATCTAATATTTCTTCTGAAGACCAATACTGGTGAAAATATTACCTATGTTTCCACATTATGGTCAGTTTCTCCCCATCTTCATTAATTATATTCATTAAAAGGCATAACCATGCATTATAGATACTTTCTGGTGTCATCATTTGTCCAAATTTTGCCTAAAGTATTCATTTTTGTCTCTAAACAATTCAGCATATAGCTTCAGTCAATTAAAAACATCCATTAACACAAAATATATGTCAGACCCTATGTTAAGAACTACTTGTAGATATACAAAGAAAGATAACAATGTCTACTATCAAGAATCCTACACTAACTGGGAAAGATAACATATAAATAACTAGGTATATATGAGACACTAGCTGCTGGAGAAACTAGACAAAGCCTCCTATAAAAGGTAAAATTTGAGCTAAGTCTTCCAGGAAGCCAAAGAAATAAAAGGTTCAGAGGTGATGAGAAAGAACATTCCAGGAATGGGAAATCATGAGTGAAAATGAGTAGATGAGAGAGATGAAGTGACCTATCTGAAAACTGAAATTAGGCCAGGAAAGTACAGAAAGAGAAGTACAAGAAAAATGGAAAGATAGGAAAAGGCCAAGTTATGATCCTATAAATCTGGTAAAATTGACAAGCTTGTCATTTCTACCCTCACAATATTTTAAAATCTGCATCCTTATCTTCATTTCATAGCAAGCTACCATTTTATATCAATTCTGCCTCACTTAGATCATTTCACCAAGATTATTTTAACAGCTTCCTAATTGGTCTCCCTGGACTAAGTATTGTACCTCATGAGTCTATTATGTATACTGATAATAAAATAACTTTCAATAAGTATAGAACTAACTGTTTGATTCCCTACTCAACAAACTCCATTTGGCTTTCTGTTGCCAACGTGATAAAATATAATTTTCTCTGTTTAGACTTTTAAAATCTCTAAAACTTTGCCTTATTCAAGCTTTTCATTCTCCTCCATTGATCTAGACACTGGCCTTCCTAACCTAACCTAACATAGTCCATCTCTCATCTCCATACTTTCCATTTGATGCTCTGCATGCCAGAAATGCATCCCTTCCTTATTTTTGCCTCAAAGTTGTTGTTTTTTCCCTTAAGATATAGTTCAAACACTATTTTGTGAATGAAGCCTTTCCTAATTTTTGAGGTTCTATAATTCTTTTTCCTAAACTATTATGCATAAATGATGTATAAATGTGCATGTATGTGTTATGTGTACTTGTCATCAGTAGATAAGCTCACTATGATTAGGGATGGTTTCATTCTTTCATTCTTTATTCTTTATGTCAGTGTCAAGTACAGTGACTTTTATATAAAAATTACTTAATAAATATTTTATAAATTGATTGAAAGGCAAATAGGAGAGTCTGTATTTGATCTAGAGGTAACAGGGAGACACTGGAATATAGATATTGAGAAGGATAGAGTAGAAGAGTGATATGGTCAATTTATATTTTTAAAAGATATCTTGGTAGTACAATAGATTGAATACTATGACTGACCTCAAGAAGACTCAGTTTCCTGAGTTCAAATCTGACCTCAAACTAGTTGTGTGATTTTGGACAAGCCACTTATCTCTGTTTGCCTCAGCTCTTCAGCTATAAAATGAGCAAACCACTCTGGTAGTTTTTCCAAGAAAACTTCAAAATGGGTTACAAAGAGTCAGAAACAAGAGAAGAATGATTGAACATACTTTTGAAAAATCACCTTAGTCTTTGGTTAGAGGATGGAAAGAAATTGGGAGAAATTTGAGGCTGAAGCATAAAAAAATAGGTTATTTAAATAATCCACATAGATGATGAGAACTTGAATTTGGAATATGACTGTATAAATAGAATGGAGTAGTATAATATGAGATATTATAAAGGTATGAATAAAACTTAACAATGTTTATGTAGAGTGAAAAGAGCCCAAAACAACATTGAAGTTGTAAACTTGGGTTATTGAAAGGCTGCTTCATAATATTACATTGTACTGTACATACATATGTACATAATAATATATGTGATATACATTTTATAATATACATATATTAATATTACATTGAGAAAAAAGATAAGGTATTTTCTTTTAAGCATACTGCATTTGAGATACCTATGAGAGACCATCAAAAAAGTATTGCACTTTATTAGGTATATATTAAATAGGTATGTAAAAAATATTATGAACATTAAATTAAAGATTTAATTATTTAATCAAAGATAAATGGTATTCACTTTATCTTGAATTCATTTTTATTAACATTTTACATTTTTCTAATAAAAGCTTTGTGTATAATGAAAAAAAGTAAAGATAAACTACTAGAAGATATGTTATAAGATAGCCCAGATGAGACATGCTGTAATTTGAAAGATAACTTCAGACTGAATCAAATAGTTTATCTGAACATGTAATCCCATCACTTCAGTCAGTGCTACTAACAGAAGCAGATGCAGAGAAGGGAATGTGGAGGATACTTCTCATTGTATCATGGATCTATCAGAGCTTAGTGGAGTAGCTCAGAATAGAAAAAAAAAAAAAAAAGTTAAGCCCCTAAGTGAACAGAAATCAGATAACCAGTTTGTAAAGCAAGAAAATGAAAGAGATTATGTGTGTTTAAAAACTGCCTGGTTCCATTGTTGAAATTCTGAGCTGTCCCCTCATTCCTGAGGAACCTGGAGTGGGGCAAGGAAAGGCTTTCTTGACATATTTGAAGGAGGTCTGAGACTGACTTCAAAGGAGCAACATCATGTTCAGATAATATTAGAAAGAGACTGAGATGGAGAGAGAGAGAGAGAGAGAGAGAGAGAGAGAGAGAGAGAGAGAGAGAGAGAGAGAGAGAGAGAGAGAAAGAGAGAGAGAGAGAGAAAGAGAGAGAGAGAGAGAGAGAAAGAGAGAGAGAGAAAGAGAGAGAGAGAGAGAGGGGGGGGGAGAGAGAGAGAGAGAGAGAGAGAGAGAGAGAGAGAGAGAGAGAGAGAGAGAGAGAGAGAGAGAGAGAAGGAAAAGAGAAACAGAGAGACAGGGGAGGGGGAAGTGAAGAGAATGAGATTTCCTTTACACATCAAAAAGGAGCCCAGTTTTGAGGTAGCTTTGCTTAAAATCAGCCAGTGTCAACACCAGCCAGTCAAATACCACCACCCCCTAGATCCCTTGCAGAGAAAGAACTGGTTTTCTGGGATGTGATTTTATACTTTAAAGATTTTCAGGGTCTGCAAAGCAGGTTGTAGTATTTGTAATTACAGATTATGAGAGGACTGGGCAAGAGTGAAGTTTTTTTTGTTTTGTTTTGTTTTTGTTTTTGTTTTTCCTATCATTGGTGTTCATAATGAAATCCAAAGTTATTTTCCTTTTATTCTCTGTAAAGTTTTTCTCCCCCTGCCCTCCATATCCCAATTTTCTTGTCTGTACAACCAGAAATAAAATCGCTAGTTCCTAATTCTACCTGCCACAACTTTTGATCATGTTTATTTGGCTCTTTCCATTTGAGGAAGAAAAATAACCACCATTATTAATGACAGCTTCTCCAGGATTTGGTGAAGATTAGTTGTTAGGAGAGAGGGAAGGAGATGAAAGACTATCCCCAGGTAAGAGATGGAAATAAAATAAATTATAGGTTTAAATTTCTGGAAAGCTTTAGCTAAGGAAAGAATTCAGATAGAAATACCTTAAATATATAATGAAAGAGTAGTAGTACTTTGGGGCAAGTAGGAGCAAAATGACTAAAAATTTAGAGAATAGAGCCATAACAGAAAAAAAAACCCGCTTATGCTAATGTATCACATGATAAATAGTTTCAGTTGCCCAAGGGATTAAAAAAATGGAGGGGTGACCATAAAGGATATGACAAGGAAAAACATTAAGATATAATACTAAATTAGTTTAAAACAGATTAGATATAGATAGATAGATAGATAGATAGATAGATAGATAGACAGATAGATAAATAGAAAGAATAGAGACTAAAGTAGGAAAATAAAAAGTAGGGAAAATTTTTAAAAATAAGTTCTGTTATTAGAATATACATTTCAGAATGTACAAAGTCCAGCAGCCAAGGCAATAAGCATGCTAAATTTTAGCATACTATATAGAACTCCTTCAAAAAATATGCCATGATTGCATCACAAACAGATTGTAAGATATTATTCACATTTTATGCATTCAAAACAGTTTTGGAAAACATAACTAGGAAAAGGAAAAACATGAAAATTCACAGAATACTGAAATTTCCAATAATTTTTTTTAGAGAAACAAATTTACAACCTCAAAGGAAAAAAGGAACACTGAGCAACAGAGATTCTATAATTCATAGTCTTGAAGAGTTGACTGGGGCATTGAATACTTAGAATTCTGTAGTCACTATGTCTTTAGAGGAAAGACACTGACACTGAACAGCTTTCCATCTACTGGGTTACTTTGTCTTTAAGATGTAACATAATACATTGGTCCACCTATGAGATTATTCTTCTAGTTTCCTTAATTATAATGACAGTAATAAGAAACTAGCATTCACATAGTACTTACATTATTCCCTTTGTTTCTCACAATAATCTCATGAGGCAGAAAAACAATTGATTTTATCCCAATTTTACAAATTGGAAATTAAAACTCAGAGAAGTTAAATTATTTGCCTATGGTCACAAAGGCAGTAAACATAAAAAGCACTATTTGACCACAAGTCTTTCTGTCTCGAAGAATAATCTTATGCCAGTGAAATTAAGACAAGTCAAGTTATGAACATTAGTTAATTAAATTCATAACCAGGGAAAGACCAGAGTTTGCAAAGCCATATCTAGATGTGGAAATTGTAAGCTTTTGTCTTTGTGAGTGGTTTCTCACAGCATTCATGATTAAAAGAATGGCAGCATTGAATTTTTTAATAAAACTTCCAAACAATTTTGACAAAGACAACTTCCCATTTTAGCAGCAGCAGCAACATCAACCAAAAAGAGAAATTAAAATTGAAATTCTAAAAGAGGTAAGATTTGAGATAGATAAATGGTAATATATCTAGGGGGAAAATGATAAACATTTATATAAAGTGAGACAAATTTATTTAGCAAGAAGCAAACACTGAAAAAATTCTGGCAGGTACAAATAGTAATAAATTGTATGGAAGCTATAATATAACTGTTGTCCAAAATGACAAATTTCCTCCCACAGTTTAGGAATGATAAACTTTAGTACTAAAATCCAATAATATCACTTTATATAGTATTTGTTTGTCCATGCTGCAATAATTCTATGTGTTAGGATCACAATATTATATGAAAGAGGATAAGAAGTACAGAAATGCCTTTCTCAAGCCAATGATACAACAGAGACTTTCCATATGAAACCACAGTGATGGTCAGCTTAATAAGATACAGTAAGCATTTATTAAATGCATATTTCTAAAGCAGTCCTAAGTTCTAGGAGATAAATAGATGATAGATTAAATCCTTTTCAGCTCAAAATTTTATTTTTTTTTGAAGACAGGGCCCCTTAGCTCTAAGAACTTTCACTTTACTAAAGGGAAATAGGACAAAGACCAAGGCAGTTGTAATACATATTAAAGTGTGAATTGAATAAAAAAAAATCCAAAGAGTACTATGAGAATTTTTAGAAGAAGGGGCCAGGCCTTTGCAAAAGAAGATTCCTGTCTTTGCAAAAGAAGATTCATGTTCTGGTAGCAGAGAGGGCTGGGAACAAAATCACTTAAGTCACTGGAATCTTATAGAGAATCTGTGAAATCAGACATGGAAATAGTTCTAGTTATACTTGGAAAAATAATTCTTCACTCAATCTGGTCATTAGAAAGCCAAATGCACCATGTGTATTTGGGGTTGCAGCTATTTTCTATTAAAAATATTTAAAAACCAACTTGTGTTGTATTAGTGTAGAGGAAGGAAGGAAGGAAGGAAGGAAGGAAGGAAGGAAGGAAGGAAGGAAGGAAGGAAGGAAGGAAGGAAGGAAGGAAGGAAGGAAGGAAGGAAGGAAGGAAGGAAGGAAGGAAGGAAGGAAGGAAGGAAGGAAGGAAGGAAAGGGAGGGAGGGAGGGAGGGAGGAAGGAAGGAAGGAAGGAAGGAAGGAAGGAAGGAAGGAAGGAAGGAAAGGAAGGAAGGAAGGAAGGAAGGAAGGAAGGAAGGAAGGAAGGAAGGAAGGAAGGAAGGAAGGAAGGGGAAGGGAAGGGAAGGAAGGAAAGGAAGGAAGGAAGGAAGGAAGGAAGGAAGGAAGGAAGGAAGGAAGGAAGGAAGGAAGGAAGGAAGGAAGGAAGGAAGGGGAAGGGAAGGGAAGGAAGGAAAGGAAGGAAGGAAGGAAGGAAGGAAGGAAGGAAGGAAGGAAGGAAGGAAGGAAGGAAGGAGGAAGGAAGGAAGGAGGAAGGAAGGAAGGAAGGAAGGAAGGAAGGAAGGAAGGAAGGAAGGAAGGAAGGAAGGAAGGAAAGGGAAGGGAAGGAAGGAAAGGAAGGAAGGAAGGAAGGAAGGAAGGAAGGAAGGAAGGAAGGAAGGAAGGAAGGAAGGAAGGAAGGAAGGAAGGAAGGAAGGAAGGAAGGAAGGAAGGAAGGAAGGAAGGAAGGAAGGAAGGAAGGAAGGAAGGAAGGAAGGAAGGAAGGAAGGAAGGAAGGAAGGAAGGGAAAGAAAGGAAGGAAGGAAGGAAGGAAGGAAGGAAGGAAGGAAGGAAGGAAGGAAGGAAGGAAGGAAGGAAGGAAGGGAAGGAAGGAAGGAAGGAAGGAAGGAAGGAAGGAAGGAAGGAAGGAAGGAAGGAAGGAAGGAAGGAAAGGAAAGAAGGGAAGGAAGGAAGGAAAGGAAGGAAGGAAAGGAAGGAAGGGAAGGAAGGAAGAAAGGAAGGAAGAAAGGAAGGAAGGAAAGAAGGAAGGAAGGAAGGAAGGAAAGAGGAGGGGGAGGGAGGGAGGACGTTTTTCATTGGATGTAAATGGCAGCAACATGTATATCTGAGAACCAAATTGAGATGCTGCTCCTATGCCATAGGAGTATATTTGCCAGGCTCTCTCCTACTGTGTTTCCTCTTCTTTTCCACCCATTGTTACCCCTTCCCCCTCTATACATAATCCTCACACCTGGATCCCAGTGATTGCTAGGTAGAAGCTTTCTAAGGTAAACTGCTGAGGAGTATGCCCTTCTGCTCAACCAAGAGAAAATCCTTGTCAAAAATGTTTCAGCTGTAACACTTTTGCACAAATCATATTTATCTGCCCTGACCCATTCGCCACAGGAGGTTTCTTGAGGGCCCTAACTGAGAGGCCAGTGGTGCCTCTTTTCCCATTTCCCAATTCCCCTTGGGATGGAGTATGGGGAAAGATGGACTGGTTGGAAGGAAAAATTAAATTCTGTCAAGGACAAATTCTGGTCTGCCATCATTCTAGGTCTTTCAAATACCTACTGCTGCAAACTGATCGGAAAGGGTTAAGATGTGGTGGT
This sequence comes from Sminthopsis crassicaudata, assembly GCF_048593235.1. Taxonomy (NCBI): domain Eukaryota; kingdom Metazoa; phylum Chordata; class Mammalia; order Dasyuromorphia; family Dasyuridae; genus Sminthopsis; species Sminthopsis crassicaudata. The sequence goes on along the minus strand of NC_133617.1, from coordinate 340,311,065 downwards.
GTGTGATATTTATTAAAGAGCATCCCACTGTACATGTATTCCTACTCCTTCCCCAGCCCCCTTCTTGAATCAAGCACCTTTAGTGACAGGAACCTTCCTTTTTCTTGTCAGGCTCCTTTTGTTTAAGTAGAGGATAGGAGCTTTTAGTGTCTGATTAATTAACAGTCAGGACAGGATTATGCCATTTTGCATTCCCATTAGAAAGTTGAAATCTGGCACTTGGGTTTTGAATGGTGTAGGACTATGAGCAATTTACATTCCTTGAAGCACCATATATTATTAGCCTGAGCCTGAAAGATAAAATGATCTCACTCTATTCCTAATATTTAAACTCTGGTGCTGATAGCAATAATGGGCAGAGACAATAGAAAAGGTTAAAAAAAATCTGCAGGAAATGATATTAGAGAAGTCTATGTTTGAAGGCTGCAAATATGATGAGTTTCTTGGAAATAAAAAAAAAATAGTTCTAGCATATAATGACCATATTCCATCTGGTCCTATATTTTAGCATTGGTAAATGATTGAAAAGAAAATATAAAACTATGAAGAAAACAACGTATTTTGACTGGGATTTTATTTGGTATTATTACTCTCAGGCTTATTAATAGATTGGGGAATAAACAAAAAAGTAAAGAATATTGACCAATGAACAAATTATCCACTTGGCTTGTGGAAATGGGTTATGGGTTAATGAGTTAATGGATTATGAAACAAGAATTAAAGCTGAATTTCCTGGATGGCTTGCAGTTTGTCAGCTCCAAAATGTGAAAACTCTGTTTCTATCAAGTAACCTTTTCCCATAAAATAGATACTTAAATCGTCAATATTCTCTCCTCCTCTTCCACAATACCATCACTAGCCATGTTCTTGCCATAGTAATCATACTCCCCACTTAACCCTTATGTTTTCACTATTCACTTTAACAAAACCTGGTGGGGTACATGGGTTTGGTGCCCTTTCTTTTTCTGTTTTGATTTCTTCACCTATTTTTCTCCTGGAGTCTTCTGAAAATTCAAGCCCATCTCTGTTCTTGACATCTAATAGTCACAACATTTGCTTCCAGATTTTAGGTGGCCAGTTTGGAGTTTGTAGAGGGCTAGAATTGAGCAGATGCAAGGTAATCTAGCATATGAGGCTAAACACCAATTGGACAATTCTCTATTGCCACATGTTTGAGGGATGACCCCTCCCCAACTATTCTGTGCTGGCTAGATCGGTGGGTGTGGACAAAGAAGGGGAAGTGACATGAGTGGGTGGAGTAGGAGGAGGAAATTGATTCATTCTCCTGGTGGAGAGGAAGGAGATATGGAGACTGTTAGATCTAATCCCCTGACCATGACCACAAAAGACCAAGAATAAAGACTTTTAATTATCCTGACTCTGGCTGATTCTAAGAAATCCAGGGCCCCAACAGGAGTTCTTTTACCAGACTAGAAAATAATTCTTCTAGGACCTATACAGCAAGACTTCTTGACAATTTTTGTGTCATGGAAACAACCTGTAGAAAACGCTATTGAGAATTACTCAGACTAAGATTTTTGAATGTATAAATAAAATGTTTATTATTACAAAAGAACTGTAGGAAAATCATTATTAAATATTATTATGTGGAAGTTAATTTGAAAACCAAGTTCATCTACTCCAAGTTAAGAATCCCTGACCTAAAGAAAATGAGCCTAGAAGAATAATGGGGTGGCATTAGAGGAATGTTGATATAAGAAATACCACTGACAATTTCAATAGACTTGGGATGGAAAATGCCATCCCATCCATATACAAAGAAAGAATTATGGGGTTAGAATGAAGATTAACACATACTATTTTCACCTTTTTTGTTTGCTTTTTTTCCTGATTTTTTCCCTTTTGTTCTAATTTTTCTTTTACAACATGACTAATATGGAAATATATTTAAAATGATTGTAAATCTATAATCCATATCAGATTTCTTGCTGTCTTGGTGAAAAGTGAGAAAATGAGAGAGGGGAAAAAATTGAAATTCAAAATCTTACAAAAAATTAAAGCTGAAAACTATCTTTAAATGTAATTGGAAAAATAAAATATTATTGAGAGAAATAAAAAAATAAAACGAGAATGTAATTGTCATAAATGAATAAAAAATAAAATGACTTTGAGATCAATTAGCAATAAGTAAAAATATATAGATTTCAAACTAGACAATAAATAAATTTCCAAAGACAATAATGAAATCTATAATTATTTGAATATTTTCCATGTTTTCTTTTAATACTTTCATTCCAAATTGATTGGGAGGAGAGGAAGATAGGACAAAGAATTATATAAACATTGGAAGGGAAGCTGAAGGGAGCTCAGACAACTTCCTGATTTCTCTCAGCCATCTTGGTTCTGCCTCCCCAAATACAGCCTTTTAAAAAGTTTTCTTTCATTACCTCTCAGCTTCTCTTGGAAAAAGTGTTAACTCAAACTTCTAAATGGGTCCAGGAATGACAGAACCCACCAAAAAAAAAAGTTAAATAATTTTTCAGCTTAAGATAATTTAGAAAGATTTAAGGAAAGACCAATCTCACCCAAATAAAAGGGGAGCAAAGTCCAGCAGAGTTGGTGTCTGGGCAACCCAGCAGTAGACTCTTCATCACAGCATAGATCAGGAATTGAAGACCCTCAGTCCTAGGCTATCCAAGCATAATGGGAAAGCCACAAGCACTCTGGCATGTAAAACAGTCACCAGGCACCTAATGCCAAGCAGAAAATACTTGGGACAATGTGTGTGCTCCAGGAGCAGAGCTCAGCTTTAAAAAAAAAAAATCCTGACTACAGAAATCTATTTCAGTGACAGGGTAGAGCAAAATACAAACTCAGAAAAGAACAACAAAGTGAAAATGCCTACATGAGAATTGTCAAAGGAGAATATGAATTGATCTTAAGTCCAAAAAGTCCTTAGAGAAGAGCTCAAAAAGGATTTTAAAAATCAAATAAGAGAGTAGAAGAAAAATAAATGAAAATTATACAGGAAAATTATAAACAAAAGAGTCAAAATCTTAAAAAAGAAGCACAAAAAAAATGGATTTAAGAAAGCAACTCCTTAAAAAAGTAAAATTGGTTAAATCTGGGAAAAAACATCCATGTAGAAAAACAGGTCTCTTAAAGTAGAATTGATCAAATGGAAAAACAAAATTTCAATAATGAAAGCAATTCCTTAAAAATTAGAATTGTGCATGTGTAAACTAATGATTCTATAAGACATCAATAATCAATCAACAAAAAAAAAAAAATGAAGAAAATGTAAAATACTTCATTAGAAAACAACAGGAGAAATAGTTTAAGAATTCTTAGAATACCTAAAAGTAAGGATTAAAAAAAAAGAGTCTGGACCACATCTTTCAATAAATTATCAAGAAAAACTGCCTTAATATCCTAGAACCAGAAGATAAAATAGTCATTGAAAAAATCTATGAATGACCTGCTAAAAGAGATCCCAAAATGAAAACTCATAGGAATATTGCAACCAAATTCCAGGATTATCAGGTCAAGGAGAAAATACTATAGAAATTTAAATGTCAAGGAGCCAGTCATGTAACACAAGATTTAGCAGTTTCTACATTAAAAGACTGTACAGTATGGAATATGATATTGTGGAAGGCAAAGGAGCTTAGATTATGAGAAAGATTCAACTACCTAGCAAAACTGATCACGATTTTTCCAGAGAAAGGTGAATTTTCAGTGGAATAAGAGATTTTCAAACATTCCTGATGAAAACACCAGAGGGTAACAAAAAATTAAATCTTCAAATATATGATGTAAGAGAAGTATAAAAAGATAAACAAGAAAAAAATGTTATTCAATAAAATAAACTGTTTATATCCCCACTTAAGAAGATGATAAATGTAACTGTTGATAAATATATCTTTATTAGAGCATTTAGGAATATACATAAATAGTGTGAGTATAACTTGACTTTGATGTGAAGATTTAAAAAAGAGGGGTGAAGAAAGAATTATTGTAAGAAAAAAAAAAGGAAAGTCAGAATGGGATAAATTATATCACATGAAGAGGCATACAAATGCCTATCAATTAGAGGGAAAGAATGTAAACAAAGTACATAAATAAGCCAATTTAAAAAAAGAAATTGAACAAGTCATCAATGAATTTCTTAAGAAAAAAACCTCCAAGAAAATATGGGTTTACAAGTGAATCATGCCTTGCATTTAAAGATCTTTTACACTAGAGGGAAAGAAGGGAACACTGATCATTGTTTGAACTTTATTTCCATGAAATTTGGATCAAAGAGGGAATAACATACACACTTATCTGGGCATAGAAATTTATCTCATCTTATAGGAAAGTAGGAAGGGAATGAAGAGAAAAAAAGCTGATAGAAGAGAAGGAAGAAGTAGGAGGAGAAAGGGGAAATAAAAGGGGGAATTGATAGAAGGAAGGTGGGGTCAGAAGCTAAATACTGAGGAGGAGGGACAGGGTAAAAGGAGAGAGAAAAATGATGGGAAATAGGAAGGAGGGAAATACACAGTTGGTAATCATAATTGTGAGTTCTAATTAAACTGACAAAATGGAAATGGATAGCAAGGTGGATTAAAAAACAGAGGCTTATAATATGTTGTTTATAAGAAACACATTTGAAGCACCCAGATTAAAGTAAAGGTAAAAGGCTGGAGGAGAATATATTATGTTCCAGTTAAAATTTTTTTTAAAAAGTGTCTGGGGAGGGTAGCAAACTTGATTCCAGGCAAAGCAAAAGCAAAAATAGAACTAATTGAAAGAAATAAGGAAGGAAATTACAATTTGCTCAAAGGTGAAATGGACAAGGAAGTTACATCAATACTAAAGCAATGCTTCAAATGGCAAAGCAAGCAAATTCTTTGAGGAGAAGTTGAGTTACAGAAAGAACTAGAAACAAAACTATACTAATGGGGACTCCTCTCAGAACTAGATAAATCTAACCACCAACTAAAGAAAAAAGAAATTAAGAAGGTGAATAGAATTTTAGGAAAAATATAGACATGATATATATAGGTACAGGGATATATGTGCAGGTCACACAGGTAGGAAGCACTAGAAGTGGTTTTTGAACCTAGATCCTCTACTTATGGCATACTTACTTATGGCAGAGAAGGCCTAAGACTTGGAGACAGTAGCAACCTGGGTTAGAATTTCACCATCCACACTAACAAGCTCTATAGCCATGAACAAGTTATTTAACATGACATATAAACAGAGGAATGATACATATCTCACAGGTTTGTTGCAAAGAACCAACATCAACATTCTTTATTAATATCTGATATATATATATATATGTGTGTATATATATATGTATGTATATGTGTATATATATTTTTATATATGTATATATATATGTATACATATAGATATATAATATATTACAGAGCTCTCATAGGAGGTGACTTGGGAAAACAAACATTAATAATAGTTTACAAAATGGTTTCCTATCAATCTAGAAAAAAGTGAAGTCATACAGGAGTAAAAGATAGATAATCTTCCTTTTAGGATTATGAAATTAAGACTATGCTTTCTCAAGATTCAACCAAAGTCATGACTGATAAACTAGTACTTCACAAACTATGAAAGTACAACCCCTACTGGAGTTATCATTTGTCAGATATGGGGTAAAATATTTAATAAGTTTGAGTAAGCATACACACAAACTCATTAGGATATGAGACAATCATCTTAGCCACTGTTCCCACAGGAACCAAGAATGCCTGTGTTGTCTCCAAATTACCTGCATGCATTGACCTGTTATGGGAACCATTTACTCAAGATCTAAGAATGACTGTGTCGGGTCCTTACCTCTGCCAAAAGCCACAAGCACTTTTCTAGGTTTCCTCGATTTGAAATTAAACTTCTGTTTTATTCCCAAGTCTCTAGTCTCTAGAGTGATCTGTTCAGCTCTCTCCAACCACAGGTCAGAGACCAGTTCCAGCCCAGTTGACAAATTTTAGAAATGAAAGAAGCCATTAAATTTAATTAGCCTATGCTTTGATTAACTTAGGAGGAAACTAGTATCTAAAGCGGTAAGGAGACTTGCCTTAAGATTATATATACCTAGCAATGGAGGTATTAGAACACTGAAACTTTGATTTATTGATTCCTTGTATGATGTTTATTTCATTGTATCTCACAGTCTCTTTCTTGGAAAACTACCCTTTATTAAGCTGGGAATGTCTGGACTAATATACAATTTACTGTGACATTATGCATTGGTGTCTACAGGTCATTGTCAGTATTGGAGTGGAAAAATCAAAGTAAAAGACCTCAGAACAAAATTTTCTTTTGATAAAAACAGATAATACTCTTATTTTCGACAATCCTTTCTGAGATGATGGGTCCTTATTTTGATGGCCCTATCACTAAGGATCCTGAGAAGTAGCAGACAAATATTCAAACTTCCTTCAAATGATGGACCAAAACCCAGTGTATTTTGCTGATAGAACATAGTTCACCTGTCATATTTGAAACTCAGAATGCCTCTTATTTTCAAAATATTTTTGCTCTATGAAGTCCCTTCAATTCCAAAGATGAGTTAAGTTCAATCAGTACTATAATCCCATTTTACAGACCCCCCCCCAAAAAAAAAGCTGTAAAGTTAAATATGTCACCTAAGGCGAGTGAGTAGAATGAATTTTTTTTTACACTGTTCTTATTCTAGATATAAGGATTAAGGTTTAAATTGCCACAAGAATACTTGCTATTTGTCATCACAGCAGCCCCAACAAGGCTTAAATCTGTGTGTCATTTTGAATTGTGTACTGGTAAATATTTAATAGCAAGCTCTATCAAAATATAGACCTTCTGGCACGTTTTTCAATTTAATGTGTAGTATCCACATTTTGTTCATCCCTTTATTAAATCTAGAAAAACAACAATAATTCAATATAGCAAGCCTTTCTTTGTAGATTTGCTGGTTTTCAAACTATAAATGTTTACCCTGAAAATTGCCCAAATGGCTTTTTGAAGACCCAGTTCAATATGACTCCAGTATATTTCTGAGTGCTCTACTAATTGTAGCACTTTGTTACAATTCTCTGTAGTAGTTTCACTGAGGTGAAATGAGTTCCTTCAGATGCATAACTAGTATGTTTTGAAAACCAGTGTGCTGATTCCAAATCCAGCAAAATTTCAAAACATCAAAAAATATTTACATCGTGATAATAATTACGCACTCTTTTCTTAATTCAAAAGACAGTAAACAAGCAAAGGTCAAAGCATACACACAGTCCTTTTGTATTCTGAATGTATTATGATAGCATCCAACAACTGGAGCTGAAAAAGAGTTGATGTAGTCCAAATATTTCATTTTCTTTTGAGAAAATTGAGGTTCCAAAAAGTTGAAAGACTTCTATGAGCTCACATAGGTATTAGGTAGCAAAGCTGGTATTTCAATTTTAATTCTAGCACTCTTTCCCTTGGACCAGACTGCCTATCTAGAGAAAAGGCTGTGAAAGAGGTCAATTATATAACACTACCTTTCTCCTTGCTTGGAGAAAATCATCCAAGCTTTCCCTCAGGAAGTCCACATAAAACATAAGAGCCATGGAAGGAGACCAACCTCCATACAATGAGTTAATCACTTGCACAATGAAAGCTTTTAACATATAGATTTCCAAGAAAGGGAACTCAAGCTGAACCATGTACCACTGAATATTTATTTACAGTTTAGACTTAACTGCTGGCACACCAGTTATGAAGAATTTAATAGGCTACTAATAGAACTGACTCTATGTTATCACTACGGGGTTGGTCTCTAAAGACTTTATCCTGTTGAGAGAGCTCTTCAATGTGGGGTCACATTTCACAAAGAATGCACAAGAAAAGACAAGAAGTAACAGGAATTTGGAACCATTAAAAGTCAGGTAGAACTTGGAGATCATCTTGTCCTTTCTCCCTACCCCATTTCACAGATGAGTAAAGTAGCGTGTTTGTGTCAGAGAAAGAACTAAAACCTGGATTTTTTTTTTTTTTTTTTTTTTGCTTCCCTATCCAATGCTCAGGCTACCCTCAGAGTAGGACCTGGAAAGAGCCCTAAAGATCATCTAGCCCATAGATTCTTAATCTGGAGATCTATGTACTTTAAAAAATTAATTTTAATTAAATTTTAAAATACTTTTATAATTGTATTTAACATAATTGTTTTCTTTGGTAATTTTGTGTTTTTTATGCATTTAAAAAACATTATGCTACAGCAAGATGGTTCTGTGTATAGAGCTCTGATCGTAGAGTCAGGTGCTAAATTCAAATACAGCTTCAGGTAATTTATTTATTAGCTATGTGACCCTGGAAAGGTCCCTTACCTTCTGTTTTTCTTAAGTTTTCTTATCTGTTAAGTAATAGCACCTACCTCTTATGGAGGATTAAGTTAGATAATAATTATAAAATGCTTAGTATAGTTCCTGACACATAGTAAGTAATAAAACTTAGTTATCATTGTCATCAACATAATTATTGTTATTATTATCATAACAATTATTATTATGACAAAGGGTCCATAGATTTCAATAAAGTATCAAAAGGATAAAGAAATTAAATGATTTGTCCAGGGTAGCATGAGCAGTATGAATTAGATTTGGAACTTAGATCCTGCCTCTCCAAATCTAGTGCCTTTCATATACCACCTGCCTCTCATATTTGTCACCGTTCTTATATAGCTGTTTCAATTATTTTGAAACTAGATGATTTCTCACACATCTTCTAGTTCTAAATTATGATACAAAGACCTACTTTTTAATTATTCAAGATTATTATTCTCTCTCACTGGCTGCTTGTATTTCCATGTCACTCCTCATTAGTACCTGCACCATAAGTAGAACTGGGAAAAATAAAGGAAAAAAATTGTCATTTAGTTGTGCCTATTGTCAACAGTCCCTGGAAAAGATCTGATGGCAGAAGCAAGTTTATAATGAAATTAAATGAAATGCATATTTATTCATAGATTTCAGAATCCATAAAATTATGCTACTATCATGAAAATATTATATCAGTTATGTGGATCCATTAAAATACCCTGCAAATACTCTGCAAAGTGGGAGTAGGGATTATTCTACATGAGGAAAAGAATAGGTCCATAGTATTTTCCCTCAAAATCACCACAAAAATTAGTGAAATTTACATAAATAAATTACTTAACTCTATATCATCTAGAAAATGGGGACAATAATTCTTTAAATTCCATTGTCCTTTTCCCCTTAAACTAACTGACACCATAATTCATGGCCCATGGAAAAAATGCATTTACATATATGTTTGTGTGGATACATCCACCAAGTATAACAATTTAGCAAACTATAAATGAGTGTGTAAACATATAACAATGTATATGAAGTATACAATTTACTTCCTCTAGCCTGGTATCGGAAGAGGCCTAGTTTATAAAATGCCTTGAGATCTCTGGAGGAACAGCCCAAAGGTTCTCCATTGTTTTCATGGAATAGTTTGTAGTTGAGGAAATAGAAAAAGGATCTAGTCAATATGCTGCTATTCTTTAAAGTCTATGACGAGTAATGTTCTAGTATTCAACAGAATTAACATACTTCTTATTATAATATATATGGTTTTAGCAGTTGATATTATGTAAGCATACATAAGTCTTTTGCCTTGTACCACTGCAAAGTATAGCCATTTGGTATTTTGAAAATTAAATTCCAATTCCCTACTCTCCCAGGATTTTTGAAAACTGGTAAAGCCACAATATAGTATAATACAACACACATGAGCGTTTGTTGCAATAATGATTAGTATTACTGCTACTGCTAAACAATGAGTGAAAGCCATGAAGTTCAGATAATACCCTAGCCCTTAAGTAACTCATAGTACACTGTAAGAAATAACATAGCAATATGGATAGCCCTAACACACAAGATTTCAGTATATGATTAAATGTGCTAAAGAATCACACAACAAAATGCTATAGGGTAAAGTAACTACCAATTGATGAAAGAAAAGATTTTGTGAAAAACGTAGTATTTGAACTGAACTTTAAAAAATAGCTATGAACCTAACAGATGAATCTAACAATAGATGAGTCTAACAATAGAATCTAAGGGGGATGCTATGGAGGGAAGAAAGTTATCCAACATGGGGTAGAGTGTTGTTGGTTGTCCTTAGGTCTCAAAGAGAGCCAATGGTATCATGAAAGTGATGTCTTGACTTGCAAGTGAATTGGATTTAAATGAGGCAGACCTAAACAAAGTGCAGCCTCATTCTCTCCAGAGTCATCAAAGTTCAGAGTCTAGAAATTAGAGTGCTTCAGTGATAGTTGTATGACAATTAGTTGGCCATTGTGTACAGATTTAAAATTGTGGATCACTTTGTGAATATCTCATTTTATCCTCACAACAACCCTGGAAACTTCTAGGATTATATCCCTATTTTACAGATGAGAAAACTGAGACAGAAAGAACTTAACTATGTCTTAAATGACTTGTCAGCATCATATAACCAGAAAGTTCTTGCATTTAGGGTTAAATAAAACACAAAATTACCAAAGAAAACAATTATATTGAAATACAATTATAAAAGTAAAACAAGTACATAAGTCTCCAGATTAAGAATCTATGGTCTAGATTATCTCTAGGGCTCTTTCCTATCTGGGCCTTCTTCTACCTCCAGCATCATAGTTTCAAATCATTATCATCACCTCACAAGTGGATTGCTGAAACAATTTTCTTATGAGTTTCCTAGACTTTAGCCTTTCTTCTTGCCAATCAGAGTTGGACCCCACAGCCAAATAACTTTCTTCCATTAAGTATTCATCATTTTTCTCCCATGTTCAAATATCTATAAGGGCTTCCTACTATTCCTATAAGTCTAAATATACTGCCCTCCATATAATTCTATATTACCTCTTCTTGTTTACACCTTCTTCCCAAGATAATCCTTTTGATAATATAGTCAATATTTTTTCATTGTTCCTTGAGCATACTCTGTCCATTCCTTTGTCTTCACTTATTGTCTGTTTGCTCTTTATAATATAGTTGGAGTTCGGGGGATGGCGGATTAAAGCCAGGAAGCTGCTCGAGCTCTCCCAGTTTCCCTCCAAAACCACAAGAAACAAGCTTCTGAACAGAGTCTAATGGTATGGAACTCCTCTCCAGCTCAAAACAGATTGGAAAACATTTCAATTAAGGTCAGTCTCACTGGGGTGAAAAGCCCAGGTCAGACAGACTCTAAAAAAGCTGGTGAGAAGGTCTTAATCATAGCAAATCATCAACTAGGCCCCTCAGCCTTGGCTCAGTAAAGGAGTACAGCAGGGGGGCAGCTTCCAGTCCTAGCTCATGAGGCAAACTCTGGGAAACCAGGATCTTTCATGAACAGAGCAGGCAAAGCTACCCCTGCAAACACAAAAGAGTGCTGTGCTCAAAGCCAAGGCTGAGAGCTGCCTAGGAAGCTTGGGACAACGCCTCTGGTCCTTCAGGAACAGAGCTCCACCTTAAAAGTACAATCTGGCTCTCTTATCTTCCTAAATCTTGACTCTAAAATAAGGTCCAAATGATGTTTCATCAGCTATGACTTTTCAGGCCATAATCTATAGTTCCCTTCTCTGAAAATTTCCATAACACCCAATTTGGTCCTGTCTTATATTAATTTTCTTGTGAGCCTCTGCCTTAAATCTAAGAAGGTCTGAGGTTCAAATCCAACCTCTACTGTATACTGCCTGAGCAAGTCACTTAATCTCTTCATGATCAAGGAAACTCTCTTAAAATGTTAAGGATAGAAAAAAAGTGTCAAAAACACATTTGTACAGGGAGTTTCCGCAACTAGAAGTTCCTTGTAAAGTGAAATCACAATTATTCCTAATTGTCTTGTAGGTGCTGTTCTTATCTTCTCAACTAGCTCTTAAACTCTGGGAGGGGAAGAAATTTGTTTTATACAGCTTTGTGTCACTCATTCACAATACCTCAAAAAGAATAAAGTGATATAATAGAATGAATTGTAAATTAGCTCCAGGGTACCTGAATTTGAATTCTTGCTCTTCCAACTATGTGTCCCTGAGCTAGAACTAATTTCTTCATATTTAAAATAAAACACTTCAACTACATTATGATAATAAAATAGCTCATATTTTCATAGACATTAATGCTTACAAAGTGCTTTCCTCAGAACAGCATGGTGAAATTGGTGAGTAAGTAATTGAGCTCTCAGTTTCCTTCAGAATCTAAATCCTATAATCCTATGTACTAGGCACCAAGCAGGTGCTCAATAAATAATTACTAGTTGATTAAGGAGAAGAGGCAGAGTATATTAAACATTCAATGTTTGCTTCTGTGCCTACTTGTTTTTTTTTTCTAGGACACATTCATTTTAAAGATTGTTATAGCATTTCACTCACATAGATGCTTTTAATTAATGTTTTTAACCCACCTGTTTTGTCTCTAATTATTTTGTGAATTTTATTACTGTACTTACTTGGTATTAAATAATTGAATATACTAAGAATTCAATAAAAAGTACTGAGAATAAAAGTCTAGCTAGATATTGATTTAAAGAAAGAACATAGAAAAGGTTTAGACAATTGAATTTAAAGTAGTTAGATCCATTCTGGCCATTTAATTTCAGATAAGGAAATGTTGTACTAGAAAGATTGCATGGTATACCTGGAGATGACAAATGTCAACCACACAATTTCCCTTATTAAGGATAGAAGATTCTCAGTAGCTACCCACTGTAATTCTTATAATAAGATGTTGACAGGAGTCAATCCTATAGAGAATACCTAATGAGCATCTCTGGGAAAAAGTAAAGAAAAGACCTATAACACATAATATCTTCCAGTGATCTTCATCAGTGTTAAAGAGCTGCCTGTAGAAACTGGCACTAATTGCAGCTCCTAAAGAAACATTTATTTTATCAACTGTTATGGTAAACAGGATGTAAACAAGGTTTCCTCATTTTGCTTTGAGAGAAGGCTTATTTTTATCATCTAAAAACTGCTAGTTCTTTCCAATAAAAAAAGTTCAAATCAATATTTAAGAAAAGAACATAGGAAAAGAAGAAATAAGAAAATTGTATCAGTCACAGACAGCCTTGTTTACTACTGCCCATATATTTCTCTAATACTATTTAAAATCATGCATGGGCTCAGCTTTACTTCATACTCTGGGACCAATCCCTTAAAGGAATCCATAGGAAGGAAGTTCTAAAAAGAGCAGTGTCAGAATTTAATTTGACCTTTGTGGGCCTTTGAAATCAGGTTCATGCTAGTAAATATGAAACAACTGACTTTCTGGAAAGAAAAAGTGAAATACTTTTAAATTTACTTTGAATTATTAACATTTCTTCATCTCTTTCTTAAGTCTAGACATTCAACAAAATAACAAATCAAGCTATTATTTGTAGTATTTAATGGTTTCCAAGGTATAAATGATCATCTTGAAAAATGAACAATTGGCTTTCCCAAGCAGAACTGATTTGAGCTAGCTCCTAAACATTCCTGCTTTCAATCCTGCTTTTCTACTATTATGTTTTATCTACTTGAGGGCTTTACTAGGGAAGCTTTCACATGCACATGACTCATTTCAAATTAGTACATACATTGTTTATCTTCAAATGGTTAATATTTAAAAAACTTGAAAGAGTTTTTCCTATTTAAGAGAAGAAATCTCCAATATTATTCTTATATTAAGTTTTCTTTACAAACCATTTCTACATAGTTAATAATACTAGATTATATTAATATAAGTTTAAAATCTTAATATATAATCACATCATGTGCTTCTGCTTTCCCTGCTAAAGAGAAAGGCCCTTGGATAGGAAAAAATAGAATAAAAATTACTAATAGAAAAATGACCTACTAGATAAAAAGAGGATAGTAATAGAATTCCCAGCAAATCTTGTTGACTTTAAGTCATATATGTGGTAAATAGGACAGTTGTGCAGAACTAGAGAAGTTCAAAGATTGGCCTGGTTTTCCACAAAAGAATAGGATAAAATCTACAAATGATTAACCAATAAGCTTGATTTGGATTGCAAGAGTAATCTTAAAATGAATCATTTCTGTAATAGGGTAGTGAACACTTCAGAAAAAGAGTGGTGATTATAAAGAATCATTTTAGCTTTCATGAACAGGTAATGTCAGACTAATTTTATTTCCTTTATTTATAGTAACTTATCTAATGGACAAGGAGATCATGGATATAGTTTTTTGTAAAATTTAGCAAAGTATTTGAGAAAAATATGTAGTGCTATTCTTGTGAGAAATAATGAAAATGTAATTGATAGTGCAATTAGGTGGATTTGGCCTGAAAGAGTAGATGCTAAGAATTCTATATCAACAACCTTTTAGTAAACCCCTGTATGCCAGGCAAATTATTTAGCAACAGGAACACAAATATAAATTAAAAAGATAGTGCCTTCTGTCAGAAACTTACATTGTAATAGAGAGAGATAACAGATGAAAGAGGAAAAAAGCATGGGCCAGGTGAGAAAAAAAAGTACTCATTCTTGGATACAGTGTCAAGTCCAAGAGAAGAGACAGGAGAATGGAGCTTCTTGGAGGAACTCAATATGTCAGAGTGGAACCAAAGGATTAACAACATTTTCCTCTTCCAAAGAGGAAGAGATGTCTTCCAAAATAAAGGAGAAGTTGATTCTTTGTAATTACTGTCAGAAAGTTAAGAATGCAACTGCAGAAGAGTGAAAGATGGCTGCCCTGGGTAATTTGGTTCTAGGAGGAAATCACCAATGAGAGGAAAGAGCTGCAGTAGTGTTGATATTTTCCAGAAAGAGAAAGCAACTGAGAAAACAGCAGGAGGCCTTCAATGGAAGTCCCAGAAACTTGCATTTTACCTATACTCTTCAATGGTGTGACTTTACTAAAGATATGCATGGATGGCATGCTTATCACAATTTCAGAAGTCAGAGCTGAAAAAATAATACCTAATATTTAGATGAAAAAAATCAAGATTCAAATGTATTTTGATGGGTTCAAGTATTAAACTGAATCCAATAAGATAAAATTTAATAGGGTAAGTATAAATTGTAATAGGAATTTTTAAAAAAGAATTATCTCAGTAGAAAAGGACAGAGGCATTGTTTAATGATGTTTAATTTGAAGATCTAAATGATTTTGGATGGCAAACTTGCTATTAGTCAACAGTATAATATGGCAGTCCCTAAACTGATGTAATTTTTAATTTTGTTGAGAAAAGAATAGTTTATAGGAATAAAAAAGTGATTGTTTTCTACCATGGACAGATATAAGGAATATTATATTTAGTTTTGGTTACAGTTACTTAATAAGGACATTAATATAATGAAGAGCATTAATAGGAAACCAACCAGAATGGAGAAAAAGTTAAATTTGTTTCATATATAAGAAATAGTTGAAGGAATTAGAAATGTTTATCCTGGGGAAGAAAAGATTGGGTGTGAGGAGGAACATGATCAATTAACAATTGCTAAATAATCACCTACTTGCAAGGCACTGAACTAATTGCTAGAAATACAAAGACAAAAATAAAGCAGTCTCTGCTTTTGCAATCTAGCAAGAGCAGATGAGTACATATAGAGATATATTCATAATTGATAACAAGATAATTTAGTGTATGTGGCTGCCCTTTTTTGTAGTAAAAAGGAACTGGAAACTGAGTGGATGCCTATCAGTTGGAGAATGGCTGAATAAGTTATGGTATTTGAATGTTATGGAATATTATTGTTCTGTAAGAAACAATCAGCAGGATGTTTTCAGAGAGACCTGGAGAGACTTACATGAACTGATGCTGAGTTAAATGAGCAGAACCAGGAGATCATTTTATACAGCAACAACAATATTATATGATTATTAATTCTGATAGATATGGCTCCCTTCAACAATGAGAGGATTCAGACAAGTTCCAATGATCTTGTGATGAAGAGAGCTATCTACACCCAGAGAGAGGACTGTGGGAACTGAGTGTGATTCACAACATAGTACTTTCCCTTTTTTGTTGTTGTTTCCTTGCATTTTATTTTCTTTCTTATTTTTTCCTGTTTGATTTGATTTTTCTTGTGCAGCAAGATAATTGTATAAATATGTATGCTTATATTGGACTTAACATATGTTTCTACTATGTTAAAACATGGTACTGATATATATTGGTATATATGGTATATATTGGATTACTTGTTATCTAAGGGAGGGGATGGGGGAAGGGGAGGAATTGGAGTACAAGGTTTTGCAAGGATTAATGCTGAAAAATTATCCATATATATGTTTTGAAAATAAAAAGCTTTAATCAAAAAAGGAAAAAAAAATAATGAATAAAATTCCATGATTTCTTAAAACAAACAAACAAACAAACAAAAAAACCCAACAAGATAATTTGGGCCATACTAAGCACTAGCAGATAGATAGATAAGGAAATAGTACAAGAAGACATTCACTCAGTCAGGAAAATAACAGATTCTAATAGGCTAAGTTGTAAAAGAAGTTAATTCCAAGCATGAAAGACAAGATAAATGCATGGATATGAAAGATGAAGAATTGTGCATAAAGAAAATCAAAAAAGCTAGTTTGACCAGATCACGGTGTAAGTTAAAGAAAGCAATATGTAATTAGCCTAGAAAAGTACATTGAAGTCAGAATATAAAAGCTTTTTAATAACCAACAGGTGAATTTCCATTTAATTCTGAATATAATAGAAATCAGTAGAGTTTATTAAATAGGGGACTGATATGGTCAAACTTTAGTTTTTCAAATTAAATCAGTGCTTTTAGGGAAATAATTTTGGCAGTTATGTGGAAGATAAACTAGATAACTTTGGTGACCTTTAGGAAGTTATTGCAAAAGTTTGGATAAGGACCTGAGCCAGGATATGGGCATGTGTAAATGTGCTGTTGTCTCCAGAAGCTGCTGATCGCTCTCTGGGAGGAGATCTGCTGTGTCAACTCAAATCTCTAGGACAGATTCTTCTTCCTATAGAGAGCCGACTTCCCTTCCTGCAGAGAGCAGCCTCAAGTCTGGTCCAGAAACAACTCCCTTTTTCCTCCAGAGATGCCCTCTTTATCCTCCCAGAGAATGGGCATGGGATAATGCAAGGGCTTCTGGGAAGAATTGCTTCAACCAATGAACTTGCTCCTCCTAAGCATGCAAGCTCTTCCCCAGGAATTCACAAATAAAACTCCCAGTAAAGGCTGGAACTAGAGAATTGCCAAGTACCGACTTAGCACTTAGTAAGAGCCTAATAGGCATGTTATTGGGGAAAAAGGGACAGACAAGAAAAATATTGTTGAGGTAAAAAAAAAACAAAACAAAAACAAAAAAAAAAAAAAAAAAAACATGATTTGGCAATTGATGTATAGTATGAGAAAGATTGAGGAATTGAAAGTGACAATACGATGGAAAATTTGGGTGAGTGAAAAGATGATGCTCTCCTCAACAGTATTAGGGAAGTCTGGAAGAAAAGTAGATAAACATAGTGAAAAGATGGATAAGAATTAAACTAACGTAACTTGATGAAGTCACTGAGAATGAATATAAAACAAGAAAATGAAATAAATGATGATTTCACAAAGGAAACTAAGGAGTGATCAAACAAGTAAGAGAATTAAGTAACACCAGGAAAACCCAAAGAAGAGAACATTTCCAGTTTGGTTAATTTTAGCAGGGGTGATCATTGGTACCTTTGGAGGGAACAGTTTCAATTGAAGAATGAGCTCTAAAGTCAGATTGCAAATGTTTGGAGAATGAGTGAAAAGAACGAGAAATGAGTGAGACAGTTTTGTTGTTCTTGATATTATTATTATTTCCTTCTGTGATTTTAGCTTTAAAAGAAAAAATGGGATTTAGTTTAAAAAAAAAAAAAGACAATATTATCCAGTAATCATTTTTTAAGATGGAAGATGTTTGAATGTATTAGAGTATGATAATTTTCTTAAAGTATTTGAAATGTTAAAACATTAAAATGTTAAAAGGAATAGAATCATTTTGTTTGCCCCAAAAGACAAAATCAGGACTAATGATTGAAAAATCACAAAGAAGAAAATTTGGACTTGAAGTCATGAAAAACATCCTAACTATTAGAATATCTAAAAGGGGAATGGGCTGCCTTGGAAGGTAGTGGGAGTCAATTGGTAATCTTCAATAAGAAGTCGGATGACCACTTGTTAAATATATTATGATAGGAATTCTTTGCCACATATAGGTTGACTCAGAAATCTACTGAAGTCCCTTTTCAAGTCAAATTGTGTGACCTGGAGATGCTTCCAATAACTATGCTATATGAACAATAAATGTGTTGTTTTCATTTTACAGATGAGTGAACTGAGACTTAGTGACACTGTCACTTTCCCAAATTTTCCCAACTACTTAATTGCAGAGCACAGAAACAGACCTAGGTCCTGAGTCTAAAGACAGTGTTTAGAATATGTTTTATTTTTCTGATATCTCAAATATGCCTCACTGGAAGAAATAAAGGTAAAATGAAGGAGAAAGAGGAGTCCAGGCCTCACATTTTGATGAAAGTTCAAATTAACAAAATTTTCCTAAATATTTTTCAGTGTCTCTATTAATAAATCTGAAGCTATATTCATGTCCACATACTCACTTCCTAATATTAATGATCTAATATT
This sequence comes from Sminthopsis crassicaudata, assembly GCF_048593235.1. Classification (NCBI taxonomy): domain Eukaryota; kingdom Metazoa; phylum Chordata; class Mammalia; order Dasyuromorphia; family Dasyuridae; genus Sminthopsis; species Sminthopsis crassicaudata. The sequence goes on along the minus strand of NC_133617.1, from coordinate 340,292,507 downwards.
TAAACAATGTCTTGTTTTCATCATGAAAAGTGCAGCATAAATACAAAATTTTGCTTCACTTATTTATTTATGAATCACTTATTTTTTTCCTTCATTATATTCATTTTTCCAAATGAAACATCATAAGGATTCATTTAGAGGATGGAGATAGATAAGAAAAACAAGGTATCTGTCTTCTTAATAGATGAGAGTAGTTTGTTCCAGTACCATGAATGGTATGGAGATGGGGGATAAAGAGAATATAGGAGAGAAGAGGAATCAAGAGCAGAAAGGTGGCTTTCCATAGACAGTACAACTAATGTTGCCAAACTTTCTCCTCTTGGCCAGATGTAAGTTCATTAGGAGCAAAGAATAAAAACTTATTCCTATGCCTATGTTTTAGTCACACATAAAATTTGGCCCTGTAGTAATAGTACAATGCCAAAATCAGTTTAATTCATTAAAATCTTTGTATTTGTTTTAATTATGCAACCACAGAATTCTATTTGCAGTAACATATTGCATACTTATGCAATTAGCAAAGTCCAGATAAGCCTCTCCCATTTTCTTCTGAGTTACTGAAATATTTGGAAAGCAGTACCTCGTGCCATTTTGGGTCACTACAGAAAATGAGGGATCATTTATCTTTTGCTAACAAAAGGAGAAAGTATTTCAGTAATTTAAAAATATTAAATTAAAAAAATATGTTAAAGTTCAGGACCATGGATTTCTTAGGAAAAGAGAGAAATGGTTTTACAGCAATAAAGATGGGAAAGCATATTGAAAACCACAAACAATTAGAACAAAAAGTTCTGGTTCAACCAGGACACAAACAAGAAATTCAGAGTCCGTACCACTGAAAATTCTGATTTCCCATTGCTATTGCCTCAGAAAGAGGCCAAGCTGGACAGAGTACATCAAATAAGAGGGCATTCTATTTCTGACTGAATCCAGTTGCCCTCTTATTGTCATCTGTGCCAGTATTTCCGATTATTTGGAGGGCAGTCATGGTATTATTCCCATCTCTTAGAGCTGCTATTCCTCCTAACTCCCCCCAGCCCTAAACCTCAAAATGAACAGTATTCGAGTCCCCAAATATAAGACTATTAATAACTGTCATATTTGTTGGGCAAAGACACAGAGATTACTTGTTATTCACTAGAATATGTGTTTTTCCTTAGCCCATAGTGGGGATTAATCAATTTGTAAAACTAATACTACTTTCATATTCTATTGGAAATATTAAGCAAGGTTTCAACAGAGGGCTGTTTACCACAGGGAAAAGATCAGTTTGCATTAGTGCTTTGGATCCTGATGGAAGAGGACACTTGCAGATTCTCATTAGGAAAGAACCCCACACCTCCCCCCCCAGCTTCACCCAGTCCTGCCATTTTTGTCTCCTCATTTAGTTCTGAAAGAGGGTAGTTATAATTTCATGTAATATTGGCAGCTGCTGCTGAACACAAAGAAATCAACATGTCAATTTGCCAAATGCATGGCTCCCATCAAATCTGCAGAATATGCATATGCACTCCTGATTAGCAGCAAGGGATGCCGTTCCTCATTAGCACTTGTAGGGGTTATTTTGATACATGTTCAGTGAGCAGCTCTATTAGACTGAGCTTGGCTGCTTTCCATTTAGAAGGGTTTCTCTTCGACTTTGGGGTTGACAAGTTAGGTGTAAATTCTCACCCTCCTGCTTCCCTGGTCTTTCACCTCAATACAGTGACTATATCATACAGATCTTCCACCTCGAAAACAAAATTCCCTCAATATGACATAACACCTATGATCACAAGGAAAAATGAATTATCTACTGTGTTAGGAAATTAAATATATTTTAAATTGAATAGACTCATGAATATGCTAAGAAGGACAAACAACATTTAATGACAATAGATCTTGTCGTTTCTCTTTCTATCAAGAACCCAGTGCCTTTTGAGACATTAGTAATAAAGACTGACAGCACCTCTATGAGAGAGATGGGGAACATTATTATACATTATTATAGTCAGATTGTATCTTTTCATGAGAAATTAACAGATTGCAACACCATCTATCCAATCATTTTTGGTTCTCATCATAATTGATACCAATCTCTAAACAATAGATATAACTGTGATTAGCAGTATTGGGATTGTGAGACAGCCAAAATGAGCTGACTGGTTGTGCTACAGACATTTTTATATCTAACTTTCCCCTGAGTTAATGATGGAAACTACCATGTAACTTTTATTTTACTGTTGACAGTGAGGTACAGAAGACAGGACACAGGGTTTGCAATCATCAAATCTAGGTTTCAATTTAGACTTTGATACTCATGGCTCTTTCTAACTCTTGATTCTATGCCTGAATCAAAACACTTCTGAACCTCGTGTTTAATTTTTCTCTCATTTTCTCATTCACTTGTATTTCTTAGTTTGTCACAGCACACTTTCAAGAAGGAATTCATATTCATTGACAGAGGACTAGTATAGAATGGAGGTATTGGGACTGATTGAGAAGACAGAGGCTTACCTTTGAAAACATGCTTAATTATAGTAATGGAGAAGGAAATGAAAAAAAAAAAAAAGCACAGAGACAGCCATGGTGAGCTTTTGTTTATCGTAGAAAAAAAGATGAGGTTAGATGTTGTCTTGACCTGATTTATAGTTTCAGAGGATAAAGAGTAAGTTGAAAAGGAGATGGAATAAGAGAAAAGGAGGAGTCCCAGGAGCAATCCATTCAAAATAATGGATCTGTGGGGCTATTACCATGTATTGCTCCCAGAACTGAAAATATTAAGAATACAACTTATGGTTTGACTCTGCTTTTAGTCCTGACAATTTTCTTGCTTTCCTTTTTAGCCCTCCAAATGGGGAATCAAAAGAAATTAACTTTTCAATAACAAATTCTAGAAATTGAAGATGGAAGCTTTTATAGGCATATGATATTAGATATTTCACAGGCAAGTAAACAAATTAACGTGAATTTATTAATTGTATCTTGGAATTTCAACATAAGAAATTGACTCTGGGTACATAGTACCATGACTTTTATTTCCATTTTTTAAAACTGTAAATCATACTACATGATGATAATTAAAATATAAATAATATATTGCCTTCCTGGTCAAAGAAACCACTAGTGTTTTGAATCATTTTTCAAGAATAAACAATGGAACTGATCCAGATTATGACTGGTGATATCACTTTACAAATGACTGATTGAGTTTAGATGTTCAACCTTTGATTATGTAACAATAAAGTCTTACATCCCATTCAGCCAGTACATCCATGCCTCAGCCCCATGCTTCTTGAAATTTTATGAATCAGCTCTGGGACATTCCTCAGTCCTCTGAATATTTCATTTTATTCTGCATCATGTTAATCATTTGTAGTCTCTTTTAAGAAATTGAGTTTCCTACTTAATCAAAGTATAAGGTGTCAGTATATTGGGTTTTCTGACCTGAGATCAGGATTAAATTCAGTAGAACAACTATGAAAACTTCTGAAAACTGGGAATCTTTTGATCTATATGGATGAAGGAGAGCTTCAAGCTCTAAGATTTCTGCAAGTTTGTTTTAAAATGAAGAGCTAAAATATACCTTAAGACCTATCAAATTCAAACTCTTCATTTCTGAGAGGAGAAAATTAAGGCCTATAAATGTGAAAAGTGAACAAACAGATTTGAACCCATGTATTTTTTACTCCAAATCTAGTATTCTTTCCATTACAGAATCCTGTAATTCCTAATTTGATAGCATATTAATTTACTTTGTTGTATTTCAAAAGGAGAGGAAAAAAATTCTTGAAGAAATGAGTAGAAGAGTTCAAAGCTTGGATAGCTTCACAGTTAGTTCTATTTTCCTTGCTGAATCTCTTGCCTCAAGTGGCTCAATGATGTCTGAGAGATCACCAAACTGCTTAAAAAAAAACAAAACAAAAAAAAAAAAAACATTCTTATAGGCCTTTGTGACAGTTTTTCTGGAATTGCACCCTACAGTATTTTTTTTGCAAATCTCAAAAACACAGTAGTTTATTATAACATAATGGTTCCCAGCAGTGCTTTCTAGAAACCTGCTTTCTTTCCCCTGCTGGGAATTCAAAGAGACCACACCAAGTCATCCAGACCCTCTGTCCATTCTCCATAGCTGCCAATAAGACATCATGTCTAAAGAGCTACTTCCATTGTGTTTTCTTGCCTTGGTCCTCCCCTGGCACCATCACCCTGGACAATTCCTGACAAAGGAACCCATGGACAGCAATCATTTCTTAATTATCACTTCAACCAGTAGAAAGGAGCCCATTGCCTTTGTGTGAAGGAGGGCACAATCATTTGAAACACCATCATAAGAAGGGTTTACCTTTTCATTTGCCTTTAGCTGGTGCCTAATTAAGATCTGGGACCACAATGGCAAATCATGGATATTGATTAATGGCTTTCACAGAAATGGTGAGGGCAAGACTGGCATCTGGTAGACCTGACAGATGCACGAGCCACTCACAATGCCCCTGCGTCAAGCAATTCAGGCTCCAGAAAGGCAGATTACATGATTAATGAGCCTCAGGCCTCCTCTTCATGTGTTCTACGGCATCCCTATTTGATACAATTCATTAGGCGCTTATTTGGGTCACCATTAGCACACTGGCATGGGCGTGTCTAAGGGCTGTTATAATAACAGGCAAAAAGCAAATAAAATGAAAAGCTGAGCAGGGAGAGAAAGGGGTCTGAAAGGCCAAATGTGTCTTGATTCTGTTTTTGTCAATGTCTGTACTGAACATTTGCTCAGCATTTGGTTTAAAAAAAAAGGAACATTTGGAAGTTGATAAGCATGTACTGACTACCTATAAAAAGCATTCCTACCCTACATTTTATTAAATTGAACCAATTGATGACAGCTTTATAAAGTTTTGAAAGGATCACATAAGCTGAGAGCTACCAGATACCTCCTTTTTGTTACAGTGTTCTGTAGCCCCGTGGCCCTGGTTTGACATTCACAAATTCTTTTTTCTATTACTTCTCCCCATTTGGTCACTTTTGCATTCTCACTTAGCCTTCACTCCAGGAGATATGGAAAATTTTGACCCTGAACATTGAAGGACTAGGCTACCAGCTTTGCTACTGTGTGATACCACTACAATTTGACTTTACCATTTTTAAAAAGCAGATAATAATACTCATGGGCTTGGTGTGAGAGCTAATGAGCTATTACTAGTATTTTTCAGAGAAAAGGGATTCTACAAAAACAAAAATCACAGCATACTGCTCATAAGGATTTTTTTGTGAAATCTTGTCAGAAGAACTTTCCATGTAGTTTCTCTTGCCTTCACCCTCTTATTCCTCTTCTTCTTCCTTCTTTTCTTTCTTGTCTTGCTTCTTGTATCTCTGTGATTCCTTCTTTGTCTCTATCCCTATGTTTCTGTCTCTGTCTCTTTCTCTGTGTATTTCTCTCTGTCTCTCTGTTTCTCTGTTTTTCTCTTATTCTGTTTTTACCTCTTTTCTTTTTTTTTTTTAACTTGTATATATCTGTATTTTGATCCTGATTTTAAGAGAACTGTAGTTTATATTACTTAGGAGCTCACTTTTTTTTTCTGAGTTTAATGGAAATTCAGAAAAGCATGCCAAAATGAAATTGTATTCTCTGTAATTGGGATATATCAGTTGTATTTTAAGAAAAAATAACACAAATCCCTCTGATTTTATGCAATTCTTGCCACGCCAATATGCAGATTTGGTAGTGGCTTTCAATAGCATTATACCATATTAACATTTTTACACAAAGCTAGTTTTTGTTCCAGTATTAATATTGACAAAGAAAGTGTTGTGTCTTTTATTCTGTCCCTACTGCATTGGAACATTTTACATAAACTTACAGCACAGATGTAACCAATCAGGACAACCTACTCAAGTTTCATAGAGAACACTGATAATAACAGAGCTTTCCTTAAACACACCCCCCCACACACACACACATTATCTTGCATCACAATGACACCAAGAATATAATGCCATGGCTTCCATTTTTATAAACCTGTGAAGTGTGAGGCTACAGAGGTAGAAGTATAAAATCCAAATCTGTCTCTAATTCTTTCCTGGATTTTGAAAAGAAGGTAGATAAAGAGATAGAAAATAGGAGGGTGGAGAAGATGCCCAGATACTAGATACTACTGAGTGCTCTGGTCTAAAACTCACAAGTTTTATTCTCTGTTCCATTCCAAAGCAATCCTTTAAAGACTTATATTGTTTATGTTTGACCACAATCAAGTATACCCATAGGAATTTGTTACAAGTCTTTTTGTGAAGTACCTCAGTAGGTGAAGGGATTGAATTCATCTCAAGATCATCCCAGAACAAACCACTATCTCCAGTAAGATCCTTGAGTGACTTCAAATCATGCAAGAGTCTCTTAGTCAAGCTCAGGATTCCTTGAAGATGAAGTCAAATCTTTCAAACTTACTATGTAATATATTTAACCCAATCAAACTACAAAACTGTCTGAAGCACTTCTCTGCTGTCTGGAACAGATTTTGCCTACAAGGAAATTTGATTTTACGTTCTTCCTCCTCCTCTTCTCCTTCCTCCTTCACCTCTTCCTCATCCAAGATGTTATCTTAGTAAAAATTTTCAAGCTGTGACATTTCTTTTCCCACTTCAAATCCCTCCTCCTATCTCCTACCATTTTAATATTTGTATTTAATATTTATATAAGTTTTATAGTTATCTCATAGTGAACAATTATTTTCATGTCACTTGAAATGATGAAATGTCTGTGTGACATAGTCAGATTTGCATTTTAGAAAAATCATTTTGGCAGTACAACAGATGATGAATTGAAGTGGGGAGAGATTTGAGGCAGGGAGACCAACCAAAAATCTAGATATGAGGTGATAAGGGTCTGCATCTGAAGTAACAACAGAGGAGAGAAAGGCAGAGTCTTTAGGACTTATCAACAAATAAGATATAAGGATAAAGATAACTGAGAGTGAGGAGCTTAAGATGACACTGATATTGTGAGCCAGACTGATTGGGAACATGCTAATGCCCCAGGCTGTACTAAGTGTTACTTAAATGAAGCAGCAGAGAAGAATTACTTAGGTAGAAATTACAATAGGAACAGCTTCTGAAGTCCTGTGTCAAATTGGGTTGGTTTCTTGGGAAAAGTCCAGCACCTAAGCATTCCCAGAATCTTTTGAAAAAGAGACTATGTGTTCCTTACTCTACTCTAGGACTAGGCAGGAGCTCAAACCATTCAGTGGTAGAGTCTGACTAAAAGAGAGCCTACTTAATATGGATGTTGAAGTTGCTGATGTGAGCAAATCATGAAATACTCCCAATATTATGAGGAATTACCTTGGTTTGAGTGACACTCTGAGAGTAAACTACAAGGAGAAAGCAACCCTACAACAAGTCCAGATCAAATCTCAGAGGAAAAAAAAATGTCTTGGCCAGACATTTCATTCATTTCCCAGAAGAAGTGAAATAAGAGATTCATCACAGAATAGACAAAGAAGAAAGAATGGCAAAGAGAATTGACATCTTAGGATAGAAAACCTTACCCAAGAACTAAGTAAACTGAAGATCAGAAAATGTCAGACAGAAAATGATTCATTGAGACAAAAAGAAATATTCAAACAAAATCAAGACTGAAAAAGGAAGAAAATCTAAAAAAAAGTTATAACAAAAACAATTGATCTACAAACAAGCCAAAGGGAGATAAACTATGAATTATTGAACTATCTAAAAACTATAACCAAAAGAAAATTTAGATGTCATTTCCCAAAAAAGTATAAGAGAAAATTACTCATAACTCCTAGAACCAAGAAAAGGTCACAACTGATTCAAGAAAGCTAATGAGATCGCTATGAATGATGCAGATAGAAGAGCTCCTATAACAGAGATTTGAGGAATGTCTGAAATTGATGAGTATGATCTGCATAAAAGTACAGAAAAAACAAGTCTGAGAATAAGTGGTCAGCCAGGCAGGGAAAAACAGTGTCACAAAAATTTAGAAAGAATAGTACTCAGAAGAAGACATTGATAAGCAATGTTAAAATCAGTAAGGAAGTTCAATAAAGGTGAGAATTGGGGGGGGGGGAAGCCATGGATTTGTAAATTCAGTGATTATTGGCAAAATTAAAGAAAATCATTTAAGTTTAATGATTAAATTTGAAGCCTGACTACAGAGGGTTAAAGGAAAGTGAAAGTTGAGGAAGAAACATATTGATTGTAGATGCTTTTCTCAAAAACCTAAGCCATAAAGGTAAGGAGAGATAGAGAATGGCAATTATCAAGGATAATAAGATCAGATGAAGGAATTTTTTTAAGAATTGAGAAGAAATAGGCAGCTTTATAGGCATCAAGGAAGAAACCTGTATATAGGGAGTAACTAGAAAAACAAATTCAAAGGCATTTTTGAAGGCCTTTAATTTCAGGAACTTAACCAATCTATATGGAGAGTTTAAGATTAAAAAATAGTGAAGATAATAATGAGAGAGCCAATCATTTGAAGATGTGATTATTTAGTATCAAGGAGAGGAATTTACTGTGGAAATAAAGGCCACTTCTTTTTTATTTTTTTATTTTTTAGTTATTTTTATTTTATTTTATAGTTATAACTTTTTTTTTTCCGACAGTACATATGCATGGGTAATTTTTTGCAACGTTATCCCTTGTACTCACTTCTGTTCCGATTTTTCCCTTCCTTCCCTCCACCCCTTCCCCTAGATGGCAGGCAGTCTTAATACATGTTAAATATGTTTTTTAATTTTTTTTAATTTTTAAACATTTTTGACAGTGCATATGCATGGTTAATGTTTTACAACATTAACCCTTGCACTTCCTTCTGTGCTAAATTTTCCCCTCCTTCCCTCCACCCCCTCCCCTAGATGGCAGGCATTCTCATCATGTTAAATATGTTATAGTACATCCTAGATACAATATATGTGTGCAGAACCGAATTTTTTATTGCACAGGAAGAATTGGATTCAGAAGGTAAAAATAACATGGGGAAAAAAACAAAAATGCCAACACTTTACACTCATTTCTCAGTGTTCCTTCTCTGGGTATAGCTGCTTATGTTCATTATTGATCAATTGGAACTGAATTAGATCTTTTCTTTATCAAAGATATCCACTTCCATCAGGATACATCCTCATACAGTATTGTTGTTGAAGTGCATTATGATCTCCTGGTTCTGCTCATTTCACTCAGCATCAGTTGATGTAAGTCTCTCCAAGCCTCTCTGTATTCATCCTATTGGTCATTTCTTACAGAACAATAATATTCCATAACCTTCATATACCATAATTTACCCAACCATTCTCCAATTGATGGGCATCCATTCATTTTCCAGTTTCTAGCCACTACAAAAAGGGCTGCCACAAACATTTTGGCACATACAGGTCCCTTTCCCCTCTTTAGTATTTCTTTGGGATATGAGCCCAGTAGTAGCACTGCTGGATCAATGGGTATGTACAGTTTGATAACTTTTGGGGCATAATTCCAGATTGCTCTCCAGAATGGTTGGATTCATTCACAACTCCACCAACAATGCATCAATGTCCCAGTTTTTCCACATCCCCTCCAACATTCATCATTATTTTTTCCTGTCATCTTAGCCAATATGAGAGATGTGTAGTGGTATCTCAGAGTTTTCTTAATTTGCATTTCTCTGATTAATAATGACTTGGAGCATCTTTTATGGCTAGAAATAGTTTCAATATTTTCATCTGAGAATTGTCTGTTCATATCCTTTGACCACTTCTCAATTCGAGAATGGCTTGATTTCTTATAAATTCTGGACTAAGAACCATTCTCCCTTCTCTGGTAAGCTGGTTCCCCCAGGTCATGGAGCTCTGCAACCTTTCAAAGAACATGTTCCATTTTTTAAAGATGTTCTGAATACCTATTTGTGCTTTGCTCTTTGATCTCTGAAAAAAAGCTTTTTCAGAACACATTTACCATCTTTAAACTACCATGGTTACCTGGCAAAACAAGCTTTCTCTTTTGCATTAATAAATCCCAAGAAAAATATATTGTTCTATCGTTGCCATGTCATGTTATTATCTAAAAATTATGTGCTAGGAAATCTAAGCATTTCTCTCTCTCTCTCTCTCTCTCTCTCTCTCTCTCTCTCTCTCTCTCTCTCTCTCTCTCTCTTTCTCTCCCTCTGTTTCTTTGTCCATCTGTCATGTCCACAATTCTGCAAATCCATTGTTGCTCTTGAACCATACATATATCCATCCTGCTTCCATCTAAAGCTTAGCTTCTCAGAGGTGTGTGGCAATTTACATAATTAGAGTCAGTTCTCTATATATTTTGGAAATGAGGCCTTTATCAGAACCTTTAACTGTAAAAATGTTTTCCCAGTTTGTTGCTTCCCTTCTAATGTTGTTTGAATTAGTTTTGTTTTGTACAAAGGCTTTTTAATTTGATGTCGTCAAAATTTTCTATTTTATGATCAATAATGATCTCTAGTTCTCCTTTGGTCACAAATTCCTTACTCCTCCACAAGTCTGAGAGGTAAACTATCCTATGTTCTTCTAATTTATTTGTGATCTTGTTCTTTATGCCTAGATCATGGACCAATTTTGATCTTACCTCGGTATATGGTGTTAAGGTGTTAAGGCCATTTCTTTTGATATAGAAGTGAAAAAGAAATAATGAAGAAAGATATATAAATAATATGAGGAAGGGGGAGAAGATGGACCTCTCAGGGAATGGTCTCATTGAAAAAGTATGTATGGGGGAGTGCCATTTGAAATACTATTACAAAACAGAAAAGGAAGCCTATCCCAGGCTACTTTTACTGTAATGCACTAAAGTAGTTATTAAAGAAGTAAATCAAAATCATGTGTCTTCCTGTTTTAGCCAAGGCGTTTTTATTACTTATGTACTCAAGAGGAGAATTGTGTTATGGAAATACAAGAGGGTGTCATGGACATTTTCTCTTCTCAGTGGAGTATGACTGAGTAATGTATAGTCTCAGAACTTGCTTGAGAAGAAACAGAGTAAGTCAGTGATTTTACATAGCTTGGAGATTAATAGGGGGTGGTACAATGTTGAAAAAACAGAAGTACAAAATTAGGAGGTTAGAGCAGGATTATAATGGAGACATGAGGAAAATAATCAGTCTATAATTCAAAGGAGAAGTGGAAGCAATATTGTCAATTATTACTACAGACTACCAGGCTGGAAGAAGATGAGGAGTTTGGAAAGTAGATCACATATATGTTTGCATAGCTCCTAATATCACATTTTAGAAAGGATACAGACAAACTGAAGCACATTTAGGAGAAAGTGACCAGGATTATAAGGATTAGAGATAATCCTACATTAAAAATTTTTAGTTAGAAGGTCCATTATTTTTATCCAAGCATTCTGTTTTAAGGACTATCTTGTCTTCTCTGAGTCTGTCTGGTTAAATTAAGTAAAGCAAAGAGAGAAAACTTTTTTAGAATAAAGTATCTGATGGGAAAGTCACGATTTGGGAATTTCCCTTTATGTAGACTAGAGGTTAAAGAACAGGGAATAGTTGGTAATATGGGCTTGAGGTGTGATGTGGTTATGGGTAATTTTTTGGATCTGTGCCGCGACTATTATTGATTGCTCTGCATATCATACCTGACTCTGCAAAGTCAATTGGCCCCTCCTCATCCAAATAGCTATCTCTATGGAAAGTAGATGCATATGATGACTGGCTGTTTGTCACATATCAAGCACTGCCTGCTCTAATTTTAAGAATACAAGCTACCTCCAATATTTTATTGGTATTCAGTCAATCAGTTTCTTTCCCAAGAAAGTGCTTTGAACCTTTAAGATAGGCAATGGGGAAAATATGTCAATTGAATAATTGAAACAAGTCATTCTTTCATGTTCTATGAACTGAGCTTGTAGAGATTTAGCATCCTGCTCTGAGGCCTCCCTGACATGCTGAGCCTAACAGCTGCAGGCTGCAAGGACAGCATACTCCTATCATTCCATTTGGTAACAACGCAAGTGTTTTCCTCTTGTCCTGAATATCCCAGCCAGACAATGTGTCCTTGAGCTGTGCAAATTCTCTGGGGAAGTTCCAGCTGTCCTGCCCTTGAAGCCATATGGCTCTACTGAGAATTCTCGCACTGCTCAATGACTTTGACCTAATAGAATTCTGGACTAAGAACCATTCTCCCTTCTCTGGTAAGCTGGTTCCCCCAGGTCATGGAGCTCTGCAACCTTTCAAAGAACATGTTCCATTTTTTAAAGATGTTCTGAATACCTATTTGTGCTTTGCTCTTTGATCTCTGAAAAAAAGCTTTTTCAGAACACATTTACCATCTTTAAACTACCATGGTTACCTGGCAAAACAAGCTTTCTCTTTTGCATTAATAAATCCCAAGAAAAATATATTGTTCTATCGTTGCCATGTCATGTTATTATCTAAAAATTATGTGCTAGGAAATCTAAGCATTTCTCTCTCTCTCTCTCTCTCTCTCTCTCTCTCTCTCTCTCTCTCTCTCTCTCTCTCTCTCTCTCTCTCTCTCTCTCCCTCTGTTTCTTTGTCCATCTGTCATGTCCACAATTCTGCAAATCCATTGTTGCTCTTGAACCACATATATCCATCCTGCTTCCATCTAAAGCTTAGCTTCTCAGAGGTGTGTGGCAATTTACATAAGTTTATGTGATGTTTGTGTGCAAGCACACATGCGTGACAGATCACATTACCTGCAAAAAGCTAAATAGCTAAAGCATTGGGAATATAAACAGTAACTAAAAGCTCCCTTGCATTCCTTTACATTTATTATTCATGTGACATTTCTGGTACATTGTTTGAGAGTTATATAAGACATATGTTATATTTAAAAGAGTATTAATAATTAGTTTTAAGGCTAAGACTGAAGGAATATTGGGAATAGGATGTTGGTGCACAATTTATCATACTTTACCCCATATCCAGTCACCTACTTGGCCTGTACAATTTACATTTTCACAGCAGGGGGTGGAACATCAAATCTGAAATTCTTGATCAGGTTCCTTTGTGACACAGTTGGATTTTATAGCAAAAATGTGTGTTATTTGGATGCATTGTAATATCCACAGTTCCATTGTAATATGTTTATTCTTGCTAGCTGGTAAACTCTATGCAATTACAGCTGCTCCTGCAACAGGAGAAGCATCACCAGCCAAGCTGTCCAAACCACAGTGCCAGTTTGAAATTGGTGATATAGAGAGAGTCTAGAGTAGTATCTTGAGAAAGGAATCGAGTTCTACCAAAATCCATTTGGTCCCTTTGTACACCATACCAACTGGTAACAATTTAAGATTGTCAGCAAAGAAAATGTGTCTGATGTGAGCCTACAAGACTAGTATATTGTGATAATGTCAAAGATGCCTGCAGTGCAGAATTTTATATACCTTAGTTATAACTGAGTAGTTTCTTTTTATGTATGTGTGTGTATATGTGTGTGTTTGTATTTATATATAAATACACAATTATTACCTATAATTTTGAACAATGCTATTTAACTTCTCTGTGCCTCACCTTTCTCATATTTAAAATAAGGAAGCTGTTTTGGACAATTGCTGAAGTCCTTTTCTGATTTAAAACTAGATGTAGAGTATTAAGACTTCCGGCCAATATGGCAGAGAGGAGGCAGACAGCTGTTTGAGCTCCATGTTTTCTCTCAGGACTTACTTCATGACAAGCCTCAGAGTTAATGCTTGACCAGAAAAGAAGCCCACAAACAATCAATAATAGAAGACATCCTTGACATTTGCCAGAGAAGGTCTGTGTTTGCTCAGGGGAGGGGACGAACAGACTGGGCGTAGACTGAGGGCAGGCAGCCAGAGCGAGACAGTCAGCTCACACAGCTCAGACCTGGGGGGGAGGGGTGCAATCTCTCCTGCAAAATGACCTTTACCCCAGAGTAGATACTCCATCTTGGCCAGGAGCCCCAGAGAAGGTGTAAACACTGAGGTAAAGAATAAAATGTAGAAAGGTAGCTTCTCTCAGGACCTGGTCACCCCCACCCCCACCCGGAGTGACTCAACACATTCTCAGAGCCTCAGAGCGCAGACACAGCACAGTCATTGCTACTGCCTCGCTACTGCCTTCCACAGTCTGTAGAGTAAGCCTGGTAACACCATCCAGCCCCATCCCCCCCCCCAGAAACAGACCAATTGTTTCTCTTGTCAATTTGTTTTCTTCAATTCCACTCTGACAAAATAAACAAAAAATTTAAAAGGGCTCTAACCATTGACAGCTTCTGTATGGAGAGAGAGCAGACTTCAAACACTGAGGAGACTAAAAGCAGATTGTCTCCAGAGGAATCCCCTAAGGGGGATATGATCTGCTCCTCAATACATAAGACTCTCATAGAGGAAATCAAAAAGGCTCTCACAGAGAGCTAGAAGAGAAATGGGAAAAAGAAAGGGAAGCTTGGCAAGAGACTCTAGAGAAGTCATCCAGAGTGGATAAAGAGATCAAACCATTGAGAAATAAAATTAGTGAGTTGGAAAAAGAAAACAGCTCAGTAAAAAATAAAATGGATGAAATGGAAAAAAATTCCATAGAAGAAAAAAACTCACTTAAAAACTCAATTGGACAATTACAAAAAGATATAAAAAAGTGAGTGAAGAAAATACATCATTGAACATTAGACTCGAACAAGTAGAAATGAATGACTCAAGGAGAAACCAAGAGGTAGTCAAGCAAAACCAGAAAAACGAAACAATTGAAAAGAATGTCAAGTACCTTATTGGAAAGACAACAGACATGGAAAACAGATCCAGGAGAGACAATCTGAGAATAATTGGACTCCCTTAAAAATGTGAGGAAAAAAAGAGCTTGGACACTATTTTCCAGGAAATTATCAAAGAGAACTGCCAAGACGTTTTGGAAACAATGGACAATGGAAAAATTCATTGATCACCTACTGAAAGGGACCCTAAAATCAAAATGCCAAGAAATATAGTGGCCAAGTTCAAGAACCATCAGACGAAGGAAAAAATACTGGAAGCTGCTAGAAAAAAGAAATTCAGATATGGAGGAGCCACAAAAGGATAACCCAGGATCTAGCATCATCCACATTAAAGGAACGAAGGGCCTGGAATATGATATTCTGAAAGGCTAAGGAACTTGGTATGCAGCCAAGAATAACTTACCCAGCAAAAATGAGCATCGTTTTCCAGGGAAGAAGATAGACATTTAACTAAATAAGTGAATTCTATCTATTCCATCAAAATGTTTGACCTTCAAATACAGTACTCAAAAAATTTCTAAAAAGATAAAAAGAAATCTTGAGAACTACATTTCTGCCATAAAGATATGTAAAGAACACAGGGAAACCTGAGGTAGAAAGGAAATTATATCATAAAAAAGTGTAAAGTAGTGATACTACATCTCATGAAGAGGCAAAGGTAACCTATTATATCTGAGAGAAAGAAAGGAGGGAGATAAACATAGTGTGTATCAATAGACATATTCAATTTATGGTGAAACTTCTTCCACTTCCTTGAAAAGTGGATGGGAAGGAGTAAGCTAAGGGGAAGGGAGTACAGAAATTGTGAGGAAAAGGGGTAAAATAGGGGGAGGAACTTTAAGGTGGGCAAGGGATACTAAAAAGGGAGGGCTGTGAAAAGCAAGTGGTGTTCACAAGTTCAATACTAGGGAGGGGGGTAAGAGGCAAGGAAAGGAAAAAAGCATAAGCAGGGGTTAACAGGATGGCAAGCAATATAGAATTAGTCATTCTAACCATAAATGTGAATGGGGTAAACTCCCTCAGAAAGAGGAAGCAATTAGCAGACTGGATTAAAAGCCAGAATCCTACTATATGTTGTTTACAGGAAAAACACCTGAAACAAGGTGATACATTCAAAATAAAAGTAAAAGGGTAGAGCAGAATCTACTGTGCTTCAGGTGAAGCCAAAAAAGCAGGGGTAGCCATCCTCATCTCAAATCAAGCAAAAACAAAAATTGATCTCATTAAAAGAGATAAGGAAGGGCATTATATCATGCTAAAGGGTAGCATCAATAATGAAGCACTATCAATATTAAACATATATACACCAAGTGGCACAGCATCTAAATTCTTAAAAGAGAAATTAAGAGAGCTGCAAAAAGAAATAGACATCAAAACTATAATAGTGGGAGATCTCAACCTTGCACTCTCAGAATTAGACAAATCAAACCACAAAATAAATAAGAAAAGAAGTCAAAGAGGTAAATAGAATACTAGAAAAGTTTTATATGATAGAACTTTGGCGAAAGCTAAATGGAGACAGAAAGAAGTACACTTTCTTCTCAGCAGTTCATGGAAACCTATACAAAAATTTGATCATATACTAGGGACATAAAAAAACTCAAAAATCAGATGCAGTAAGGCAGAAATAGTAAAAGTATCCTTTTCAGACTACAATACAATGAAAATTACATTCAATAAAAAGCCAGGGGAAAATAGACCAAATAATAATTGGAAACTAAATAATCTCATACTAAAGAATGATTGGGTGAAACAGCAAGTCATAGACATAATTAATAACTTCACCCAAGAAAATGACAATAATGAGACATCATACCAAAATATGTGGGATACATCCAAAGCAGTAGTAAGGGGAAGTTTTTACATCTCTCGAGGCCTACTTGCATAAAATACAGAAAGAGAATGTCAACGAATTGGGCTTACAACTAAAAATGCTAGAAAAGGAACAAATTAAAAACCCCCAGACAAACACAAAACTTGAAATTAGAACTATAGACCAATTTCCTTAATGAATATTGATGCTAGCATCTTAAATAAAATATTAGCAAAAAGACTACAGAAAATCATCCCCAGGATAATACACTATGAACAAGTGGGATTTATACCAGGAATGCAGGGCTGGTTTCAATATTAGGAAAAATATTAGTATAATCGACCATATCAATAACCAAATTAACAAAAACCATACGATCATCTCAATAGATGCAGAAAAAGCATTTGATAAAATCCAACATCCATTCCTACTAAAAACACTTGAGAGTATAGGAATAAAATGGACTGTTTCCTTAAAATAATAAGGGAGCCTATATTTAAAACCATCAGTAAACATCATATGTAATGGTGATAAACTGGAATCTTTTCCCAGTAAGATCAGGAGTGAAAACAAGATTGTCCACTATCACCATTACTATTCAATATTGTACTAGAAACTGTAGCCTTGGCAATAAGAGCTGAGAAAGAGATTCAAGGAATTAGAGCAGGTAATGAGGAAATCAAGCCATCACTCTTTGCAGATGACATGATGGTCTACTTAGAGAACCCCAAAGACTCTGCTAAAAAGCTAATAGAAATAATTCAGAACTTTAGCAAAGTTGCAGGATACAAAATAAATCCACATAAATCCTCAGCATACAAAGAGAAATTCCATTCAAAATAACTGTCAATAGTATAAAATATTTGGGAATATATCTACCAAAGGAAAGTCAGGAATTATATGAGCAAAATTACAAAACACTTACCACAAAAATAAAGTCAGATTTAAATAATTAGAAAGACATTAAGTGCTCTTGGATAGGCCAAGCGAATATAATCAAGATGACAATACTCAGTAAAGTAATCTATTTATTTAGTGCTATACCAATCAGACTCCCAAGACTCCCAAGAAACTATTTTAATGACCTAGAAAAAATAACAAACAAAATTCATATGGAAGAATAAAAGGTTGAGAATTTCAAGGGAAGTAATAAAAAAAAAATCAAATGAAGGTGGCCTAGCTGTACCTGATTTAGAAACTATATTATAAAGCAGCAGTCAACAAAACCATTTGGTATTGGCTAAGAAATAGAGTAGTTGATCAGTATAATAGGTTAGGGTCACAGGACAAAATAGTGTACAAACTATAGCAATCTAGAGTTTGACAAATCGAAAGATCCCAACTTTTGGGATAAGAATTCATTATTTGACAAAAACTGCTGGGAAAAACTGGAAATTATCATGGCAGAAAACTAGGCATGGACCCACACTTAACACCACATACTAAGATTAGATCAAAATGGGTCCAAGATTTAGGCATAAAGAATGAAATCATAAATAAATTGGAGGAACATGGGATGGTTTACCTCTAAGACTTGTGGAGGAGGAAGGAATTTGTGATCAAAGGAGAACTAGAGATCATTATTGATCACAAAATAGAAGATTTTGATTACATCAAATTAAAAAGCTTTTGTACAAACAAAACTAATGCAAACAGGATTAGAAGGGAAGTAACAAATTGGGAAAATAGTTTTACAATTAAAGGTGATAAAGGCCTCACTTCCAAAATATATAGAGAACTGGCTCTAATTTATAAGAAATCAAAACCATTCTCCAATTGATAAATGGTCAAAAGGATATGAAACAGACAATTTTTCAGATGATGAAAATTGAAAACTATTTCCACTCATATGAAAGAGTGTTCCAAATCACTATTGATCAGAGAAATGCAAATTAAGAAAACTCTGAGATACCACTACACACCTGTCAGATTGGCTAAGATGACAGGAACAAATAATGATGAATGTTGGAGGGGCTGTGGGAAAAACTGGGGACACTGGTACACTGTTGATGGAGTTTGTGAAAGAATCCAACCATTCTGGAGAACAATCTGAAATTATGCCCCAAAAGTTATCAAACTGTGCATACCCTTTGATCCAGAAGTGCTACTACTGGGCTTATATTCCAAGGAAAATACTAAAGAAGGGAAAGGGGACCTGTATGTGCCAAAATGTTTTGTGGCAGCCCTTTTTGTAGTGGCTAGAACTGGAAAATGAATGGATGCCCATCAATTGGAAAATCATGGTTTATGAATGTTATGGAATATTATTGTTCTGTAATAAATTACCAACAGGATGAATACAGAGAGATTTGGAGAGACTTATATGAACTGATGCTGAGTGAAACAAGCAGAACTAGGAGATCATGATACAGTTCAACAACAATACTATATGAGGATATATTCAGATGGAAGTGGATATCTTCAACATAGAGAAGAGCTAATCCAATTCCAATTGATCAAGGATGGACAGAATCAGCTACACCCAGAGAAGGAAACACTGGAAATGAGTGTAAACTGTTAGTATTTTTGTTTGTTTGTTTTTCTCCCCAGGTTATTTTTATCTTCCAAATCCAATTCTTCCTTTTCAACAACAACAACAACAACAACAACAACAACAACAAAATTATTTTTCTGCACATATATATTGTACCTAGGATATACTATAGCATATAATACGTATGGGAATGCCTGCCATCTAGGGGAGGGGATGGAGGAAAGGAGGCGAAAAATTCGGAACAGAAGGAGTACAAGGGATAATGTTGTAAAAAAAAAATTACCTATACATATGTACTATCAAAAAAATTTATAATTATAAAATTAATCAAATAAATAAATAAAGCTAGATGTAATTTGAAATTTTTTCTCTCATCCCATGAGCACTTGTCCTACAATTAAATATCCATATATGTAGTTTATAACTATAATTATCTTTTGTACAATACTTGTTGGACCTCCTGGTTGAATTTATAGAACTTTAAGCTTAAAGGGACTTTAGAAATCACTAAATTCCCTGTAGATGGGGAAACTGAGACCCCAAGAGATGAAATTATTTCAACCAAGTCACATGGGTAATAAAGCACAGGGCTAGAAGTAGAACCTAGATTCTTTGATACCAAAATCATTACATTCTCCACTACAATGTCATATTCTGTGACTACATATAGGAAAATATGTGCCAAATATGGCCATCTCAATTTCTAGGAGGAATGAATTGCCTCAGGACACAGTAAAATGCTCTTTTATCTGGAGTTCTTCCCACAAGAGATCAAATTATCACTTGTAAAGGGGATATGGGCTTTAAGAAAAGAATTATGACATGCAGGCTGACTTCAAGTTCTGAGTTTTAAGAATATATAATATTATGATTTTTAAAAAGAGGTTAGATGTAAAAAAAGTATCTTGTTCCAAAACCTTTAATTTGAAATAGTAAAGTATTTAGAAGGAAAAATGTTGTGTCCATCACCCTATATAAAAATATAACAAAAATGACATGTGTTTATATATCTTCTGGCTCTGCTGTCCCTGTAGCTACTCTTTTAAATATACCTGCTGTACTAATTTGTTTTTTATCTACTCAGTTTTAAAAAAGATGAACTTTCCAAAAAACAATCTTGGTAATAAAAAAAATTTAGTTCAATGGTCAACATTGTTGAGTAAGTTATGATTTTCTAATTCATTTTGAATAAAAAATGATATTTTTATGATCAAGAAGACATTTTTGTTATAATTTCTAGCCCTATATATCCTTATAAAAGGGATTTTTATTTTTTTCTACATAGCAGTTATTTCTGATTTTAGCCTTTGTTGTCAAGATAACCCACCTAACAGTTTGTCAAATGATAATTTTTTTTGCTTCCCTTCTGCTTTTATTGCTGAGGAAAAAGTCATTTTAATATTATTAATATCTGCCAAAAATCAACTCATCAGCTCTCATATATTCTCTTCCTTCTCCTTCTATTTTTTTCCTCCTCCTCCTCTTCTTCCTCTTCCTCCTCCAATTCTAACTGTAAACTTTTTCTTCATTTCCTCCCTAGAGAATTACAGTTGAAAAATTCTGCCAATGCAAATCAATACTTCATGCCCAGCTCCTGCTCCTCCTCCTCCTCCTCCTCTTCCTCCTCATCCTCCTCTTCCTCCTCCTTCTCTTTTCTACTTTTTTTTCTTCCTTCCTTCCTCTAATTCTAACTATAACTTTTTTCTTCATTTCTTTCTTATAGAATTATAGTTGAAAAAATTTTGGTCAATGCAAAATCAATATTTCATACTCAGTTTTATAGACTT
This sequence comes from Sminthopsis crassicaudata, assembly GCF_048593235.1. Lineage (NCBI taxonomy): Eukaryota > Metazoa > Chordata > Mammalia > Dasyuromorphia > Dasyuridae > Sminthopsis > Sminthopsis crassicaudata. Next base: position 340,271,714 of record NC_133617.1, on the reverse strand, counting down.
ATAGAGCCACCTAGATATTATAAAGTATAGTTCTTCCAGAAGCTAGGACCACATCTCTATCCTCCATATTATGCTCCCTCTATTTTAATGTCTTCATTAATGTAAGGGAATCATAGAGATTATCTGAATTATCTGAATAGGAGAAAGATAAGTTTAATAGCTTAAATTGATTTTAGGAAAATTTATTTTTACTTAGACAAATCAGTAAAATCAAATTATCCTTGAGTACTTTTTATATACCCACAACAGAGTTACAGTTCTCAAGGGTTCTGTGTACCTTTTTCTGTTTCTCTTCAGTCTTGTGGATGTAGATCAAATTTTTTGTTTAAGTCTGTTTTTTTTCTTAGAAAACATATAGAATTCCTCTGTTTTCATTGAATGACCATCTTCTTCCATGGAAAAAGATGCTAAACTTAGCTGGGTAGTTCATTCTTGGTTGCAGTCCTTGATCTTTTGCCTTACGGAATATCAGGTTCCAGGACCTTCTATCTTTTAATGTGGAGGCAGCCAGATCTTGGGTGACCCTTATTGTGGCACCTTGCTATTTAAATTGTTTTTTTCTAGCTGCTTGCAGGATTTTCTCCTTTGTGTGGTAATTCTGCAGCTTAGCCACTATATTCCGTGGTGTTCTTTTTTTAGGGTCTATTTCAGAAGGAGTTTGATGAATTCTTTCCACATCTACTTTCCCTTCTGTTTTCTATTATCTCTGGACAGTTCTCTTTGATAATTTCCTGTAAAAATAGAATCTAGGCCTCTTTTTTTTGGTCATAGTTTTTCTGGAAGTCCAATAATCCCACAGATTATCTCTCCTAGATCTATTTTCCAGGTCTATAGATTTTCCCAGTAAGTATTTGACGTTGTTCTCCAGCTTCTCATTTTTTTTTTGTTTTGTTTGACTGATTCTTGGGTTCTCTGTGAATCATTCATTTCTATTTGTTCCATCCTGACTTTTAAGGAGTTATTTTCTTCTTTCACAGTTTTTAGTTCTTTTTGTAAATGCCCAATTTCGTTTTTAAATGAATTATTTTGCTCTATTGAATTTTTTTCCATTTCCCTTTTTTTTGAGAATTATTTTCTTTTTCCAATTCAGAAATTCTATTTTCTTGAGACTTTTTTATCTTTTCCAATTCAGAAATCCTATTTTCCTGTGTTTTTTTAACCTTTTATAATTCATAAATTTTGTTTCCTTTACTTAGACAAAATCATAAAATATTTTATTGTTTTGCTGCTCTTCAGCAATGGAGATAATAATTTTAGGCATATTCTGTGTGCAGAGGAGAGTTAGTCTATAAGCCAAATCTACAAGTGAGAATAATATAATGATCATTGATGGTTGTTCATATTTGTGTTATATTTTTCTAAGCTCAGATAAACTTTAAAAGGTCTTGTGGAAATAAAAAATATTAATTCAGCTCAGATTTTATGTAAAACTACAGGTAAAACACTAATACTCAACATTAATATGATACTTTAAGATCTGTGAAACATTTGACATGCAGTATCTCAACTGATCCCTTGAGTAACTGTTAGATTAGGTAGATGTTTTGAGTATCTCCCACTTTCAAATGATATCAAGGCTCAGAACAGTTGTGACTTGCTTAAAGACTTATGCCTAGTAAATATTTGAAATAGTTTCTTCTTAAAGCCCTCCATCCACTATGACACAGTCTCTCTAGTTATAATCAGGAGAAGAAAGTCTACTGAATATGTGTAGTGATGAAGGAACAAACTGCGTGCTGTAACTAAAAAAATGCAAAGCAATAGCACAAAGATTGCTGAGAAGGTGTTTTTGCATCTGAGATGCATGTCAAAAGCAAAACCATGTTCTATCTATTTTTATTCTTTCAAAATTTCAGAAATACGATCTAAATTATAGCATGACACCATAACTGGCATTATGCTGTGATTTACATACAAATCTAGACTATTGAGTTCAAAGACTTTAAAGCAGAGTTTGTCCCCTTTATTTAAAAGATGTAGTGAAAAAGTGATGCATGTTTACTAGACGATTTATTAGGTGTTGTTTGTTGGTTTGAAGCAAATACCATACCAAGAAAGGCAAAAATGTGGTAGTTTTTATCCTTATTGAAATATGTAGAAATTAATAATAAGTTTACTAAAAGCTTGATAAATTTTAAAAGAATTTGTAACATATGACATTTATAATAGTTTTTATTCTCTTTTATGTTATACATACCAAGATCTTATACCAATTCTAAATAGTTTTGTGGTACTAGATGAATAATAAAATACTCATTTACTTAGGGTCTGAGTTGCTTTCTATGGTGATTATAAGTTAAAACTTAAAATATATCATAAAATTCAAACCCAAATCCATGTGATAATTTATAGAATAAATCTTAATGATGTGTTCTTATAAATTCATTGTTCAGTGTGATATATATTTTTTTCATTTCAATCCATAAGGACTCTGTCATTCATCATTCTTCAAGGTGACATGTGGACCATACATTTTCAAAGTTATCCTTCTTTTTCCAAGAATAATATAATTTCAAGAAGGCCATTGGATTAAAAGTCAAAGGATCTTGATTCAAATTTTACAAATGTCACTTTCCATCTTCATCAAATCACTTTGTTGCTCTGAGTCTCAATTTCTTCATCTATAAAATGAGAAAATTAGATTCTAAGTTTCCTTCAAACCATTAATGTTACCTTATAACCGTTAAATGATTAGAAAGTATAATTTATTTTCATGAAAAGTCCTTATGTGGAGTACTCTCCATTGATCAAATTGAAAATGTTATAACAATAATAATTTATATCACTATATTTTGTTAATTATTTTGCCATTCACAAATTACTTTCATTGACTACGTTGAAACATCAGTGCAATCATGAGCTCATCCATGTTGGTATTCCCAACCCTGGTACTGATCTTAACTCATCTCAGGACTTTTTCATGAAAACAAATGATACTTTCTAATCATTTAACAGGTTATAAGGTAGCATATTAATGACTCATCATAAAGTCTGCTTTGTGTAATGGATAGTATTGGATTTGTAGTCAGAAAGACATGAGATCAGTCTTTTCTCTCACATTCTACTACTGATCTGGAACAATTCATTTGATCTCTCATAGCCCCAGGCATCTTCCTTAAGACTGTAAATTTCAAAGCAGATATTGATATGATCTGCATTGGTAAAAATTCCTTATGTGGAGTACTCTCCATTGATCAAATTGAAAATGTAATAATAATAATAATAATAATAATAATAATAATAATAATAATAATAATAATTTATATCACTATATTTTGTTAATTATTTTGCCATTCACAAATTACTTTCATTGACTACTTTGAAACATCAGTGCAATCATGAGCTCATCCATGTTGGTACTCCCAACCCTGGTACTGATCTTAACTCATCTCAGGACTTTCTCATTCTGCTACTCACTAATTGTCCTAGAATGCACTTCACCCTCCTTAGTCTTTCATGTGGTGTAGTACATTAAAAAAAATTCAGTCTCTAAAATTAAAACATCATTTTCCTGATGATATACTGGTATATACTGTTTTTTTTTCTTTGTACATACAAAAATGCATCAAGATTTTATTTTTATTAACATTCAATACTATGGTCCATCTTTTGATTTTTTAGCTCCTTGAATTGCTGATTCAAAAACAGTCTTGTGTAGCTGACAGCATATAATAAAATATAATATGATAATGCTGTCATAATAATAGCTGGAATACATATATATATATATATATATATGTAGTACTTTAAGTTTTAAAAAGTACTTCATATATATCATCTCAAATGCTCCTCATAACAATTCTGCAAGGTGGTCATTACTATTATCCCACATTTTATAGAGGAAGAAAGTGAGGGTAAAAAAAAGTTAATTTACTAAGAACATATATCAAATAAGTTTCTAAGGCAAGATTTGAACCAATATTTTCCTGATTCAAAGTCCAATGTTTTAATCATTGAACCATTCTGTCCTGAATATGAATATAATAAAATGTAATACCTCTACAAGTAATGTCATGGAATAAGACAACTAGTAGCCTCATGATTCAGAACTCTCATAATTTATTATTTATTTTGCAGTTATATTACACTGTGCTTATTTTGATATTCACATGAGTTTTATCAATTTAACATTGTATAACTCTATACTTCATACTAGAGATATCTATGATGGTTTAATGTGCTTATGCTCTACAATATTATAAGCAAGTCCCTATCAATTGTTATGTGGAAATTTTCTTTTGGAATGATCATATCCAGAAAATTAATGTGACATCACAACACCTTGAAATCCCATGATAACGCCATCTTCAAGAATTCCATTGTGTGACCACCATCTGAAGATGTTTGTCTTTTAGCACTTTAGTAACTATGTTTTAACATGGAATATGGGATTGTTATGTGTCAACATGTGTCATGCATTAGTAAGGCTAGGCTTATGTGTGAATGGAATAGGGAGTTAGTCATCTGTGCTATGGTTAAAGAAGTGCTGATAAAGTATTTTACAAAACAATAGTAACAACAAAAATTACTAATATCTAACTAGAAATCTAGTATAATTATTTTTCCTTGGAGATTCATTTCTTTGAGTTAAAAATTCCCCTAAAACCTTTTAAGTCATATATTATTGGAATTCATAAGAACTTCAGAAATCATTTAGTTTAACCTTAATCCTATTTTTCAAAGGCAAGCATCCATGGAAGGAATTATGTCTTAAATTACTAATATGCTAATTTATGTGTGATTTAATTTATGTATGACTTTTCTGTGACAATTGACACCTGGGATAGCTCCAAATACTGCATACCTGCTGCAACACAGAGAATGGGACAAGAAAATGAAAACTGAAAAGGTGAGAAATATAGAAAGAAATATAGAACACAGAAAGAAATATAGAAGATGCATAGCAAACTGGAATTATTTTATCATTATGTCCCAGAAATGTCCAATAGCATTATACTGAGATTCACAGACATTTGCAGTCTCTCATACTCTAGGGTAATTAATCAGTAAGTATACTAGAATCCATTACCATTTTTCCAATCCTCAGCCATTGAAGAACTATCCCACTATAGTTATAAAAATAACTAATTCTAGCCAATAGTGTGCTGGTCAATGTTTAACAACCAGCCCTTTAGGGGGGGCAGAATGTATGTGGGACATATATTTAAGTTTAATTGTATTATTAATATTTCTCCATCACTTTCTTAAGTCTAGAAAAATAATAAATCAAGCCTCATTTTGAGCCTATTTCTGAAGTATTAATGTTTAGACTGAAAATTTAATAACTAGAAGCTAATTTGAATTGTTTCACAAATCAATAACGATATTTGTTGTTTGAAGTCCCCTCAGGTAGCTGGGGGAGTTCAGAGACCACTAGAGGTTTTGAATCAAACACTTTAACCATTTTTGACCATTTACATGTCGATGACAAAAGTCTTTTCAGGACCAAGGAACAATTATGTTGATATACCATTTATATACTGAAAACTTCTGCTTCAATGCTTCCATGTTCATGGGTCTAATATCTAATATATAGGAAAGAGATCAAGTGTGAAGTCTTAAACCATTAATTATGTGAATATATTTATAGTCCTCAATTATCTTTACAAAGAGATGTGTGCATGGCCTTCACTAAATACTTGTGTTGAAAATTGTCTTCGTACAACATGTCACAAAGATCATTGTTGCCCTACAATATTATTCGGAAGGGAGTATGATTTCTGTCTTCAAGGATTTAAGGACCTGTTGCCTAGAAAAAGAATTAAATTTTGTTGGCCCAGAAAACAATACTAGCATCAATAGGTGGGAATTGCAGAGAAATGAATCTAGTCTTTATAATCAAAATTATATTTGATAATAATGAGAATGGTCTAAAAAAGTGAATGTCCTGGCCCTGGAAGTATTGGATTCTCTGTCACTGGAAGTCTTCAGTCAGAGGTTGGATAATCACTTGGGTAATAAGTTGTACAGAATATTGTCCAGGTATAGGTTGAACTAGATAATAGCTGAGGTTGCTAACAAATAAAAAAATTCTCTAAAACAATTATCAATTTTGAATGACAAAAAAAGAAAGTAAAAAATTGATGGATTCAGCTATAAAGAAATCTTCTGGATGTCAGTGATAGATAGCTACCTTGACTCAGCACTGGGATCTTAGGAATAAGATAAGACCACTGTTTTTTTTTTTTTTTTTTTTTTTTTTTTTTTTTTTTTTTTTTTTTTTTTTTTTTTTTTTCGTGAGCAAGAAAAAGTATAGATTGAGCACATGTGTACTCTCTTTATTGCTGTGAGCTGAGTTTTGAAAGAAGTCAGGAAAGTCAAGAGGCAAAAGAAAGAAGAACGAACATGCTAAGCATGGAGAAGAGTCATTGAAAAAAACACATAGTTGGGAAAAAATAACTTTGTCATCTCAGCTGATGATGGGTTGAAGTAAGAAGAATGCTTGAGGGAGAGAGACCAATCAGAAGACTGTTATAATAGTTAAGATATAAGTTGATGAAAGCCTATACAAAGGTGATAGCAGTGTAAGTGAAGACAAGGGAAAAAAGATAGAGTGTAAAAATAGAAGCAATAAGGCTTGGTAATAGAAATAGACTGGATATGTAGAATGAATGAGAAAAAGGAACTGAGAATAATAATGAGATTGTGAATCGGGTAACAGGGAAGATGATAGTATCCTCAACAGTAGAAAAAAGTTTAGAAGAGAGAAGAATTTTTGGAAAAAGTTAATGAGTCTGTCTATAGCATATTAAGTTTTGCTATGGAATAAAGTTTAAAATGTCAAAGAGGCACCTGATAATACATAACAGTAGTTGCAGAGCAACTAGGTACGGCTATATAAAACTGGGAATTTACAAATAATAATTGAACCCATAAGTGTTGAGATCATTAATCTGAAATAAAAAGAGAAAAGAAGAGAAAAGTATTCAGAATAGAGCCTTGGAGAATATCTAATCAATGTTTGTGTTCTAGATGGAAATACAGCAAAGGAAACAGAGAATGAGTAATAAAAAAAAGTGGGAGAAATGAGAAAATAATGCATGAAATATTAGAAAAAGGAGAATACTAAGAAGAAATAGGTAATCAACACTGTCAAATTCTTCAGGAAGTCATGAAAGATGAGGATCGGAAAAAAATCCATTATATTGAACAATGAATAGGTCATAAATAGTTTTGTAGAGAGAAATTTCTCTTGAGTTATAAGGTTAAATAGACTGCAGGAGATAAAGAAAAAAAAGTATGAAAGTAGATAGATCAAGTAGAAACAGCTTTCTCAAGCTACAAAGGGATGAAAGAATAAATTCTGATTACACTGGAAATGATAGCATGATCCTCATATTGTACAAACTGGATTAGTCAGTAATGGTACAGAGGAGAGTCCACAATAAGAATAAATTCTAGTTCGGTCATGTGGGAGTTTTAGGTAGAAGGGAAAGGAGAGATTCCATCTCCACTTAAATAGGCAAATAAGGAATAAAAACAAAATCTTTTGGCTAGGTATCTGCCAGGAAGGAGAAGATTCCAAATTTAAGAGAAAGATAATAACAACAGAAATGAGCTTGAGTATTTTTGCTCAAGCCATTCATTTAACCCACCTCTAGGGCTCACATGTGCATATATATATGTGCATACACACATATACACACATCAATCCAACATATCTTTTATAACTCAGATCACTAGATCATGTGCTACATCTTTTATTCTTTCATTTTTACGTATTCCAAAACTCTCCCACATTTTCTATATTTTTCTCAGCCTGAAATTAATTTAATCTTTTGTTAACTTCAGTAAATGTATATTGATAGAGTGCTTATCATATTCAGGATGCTGTGCTAGGCCATGTACAAAGAGGCAAAGGTAAGGTTCCTAATTTTAAGGAGGTTTTAATTTAGATGTGACTTCTATCTTCTTTGAATTCTCAGAGAAAATTTTTGTCTAGACATGTTCAGATTTATTTGATAATTAGCTATATACTGCTTTCTAATGTACAAAAGACAGTGATTTTGAATTATTATTTTCTTTTAATGCTTAACTTCACTTGCTTAGGTCTAATTTACTTAATTAAACTATAAGAGCCTAGAAGATGATAAGTCTTAGATTTTTTTTAATTTCCCAAAGATCTTACATATAGTTGTTGTTGTTCATCCCTCATTTTTGAAGAGGACCAATTATATGACAGGATGATATCTTGACTTGTGCATAAATTGGATTTAATTGAAACAGCTACAAAGAGTCATCATCAATCTTACTTTCTTCTATAGTCATCACAGTCCAACAATAAAGCAAAAGTTAGCATAAATGGTGATGCCTGAAATGAAGTAGATGACCTTTACATTTCTGATGTTTCATCAAACTCTAAACTCTCCATAACTCATGCTTCAGCTGCCTTCATGGACATTAAAACAAATTTTTCTTATCTACCCATTCCACCAGGGAAGTCTTTACATACTGGGGCGTAGATAGCCCCGTATGTCAAACCTGGTTTAGCTTATCTTTCTAAGATGGTTTTACGAGAGTGTAGCTACTGCACATGCTATAGCTGCCTGTGGGAAATAGTATTGCCCAATCTTTGAGAAAAACAATTGAGGCAGAATTCTGAGTCAAAGGCACTTTACTAAAGTATCCATAGTAGTTTCTAATAAAATGGACCTCAGAGCTTCCTCATGATCTGAGAGACACCCTACTTGTAGGATCTCATGTTTATAAGATTTGAATACTCTAGAGAGGCTACAGAAAATATAGAATTCCATTGGTTAATATGTCTTGCTTTACAAGATTAAAAAAAATGATGCATCACCTAGAAATATGTCAGCAGAGGAGTCTTAGATAGTGCAAAGTATGGATCATCACCACTAAATACTCATGAGATAGTCATAAGAGCATCACCTGATAATGTTGGACAAGAGAGAATGGTTTGGAGATACAAAAATAAGTTGCAGGACTTTCCATGTAATTGAGTCACTTCTGCCATGCTAGACTTGGTCATCATAACTAGTAAAAACAAGGATTAGCTTCCTATAATTAGCTTCTTATGATTTAGCAAGTGAACTTATAATTTGCAATTCACAGCTTTGGGGCCTAATATACAGATCTCTAAATAACTAAACTTATGGAATCATATCAAAGTGATTAATACTAATTGCAATACAGTAGAAAAATGAAGCATTTCTGACACTCTTGGAGTCATAAGGGAATACACAGCCCTAAAAAATTATGAGCAGCCTTGAAAAAGATTCAGCAAACCCTCACATGAGAGATGCTAGTCCTCCTTGAACACCCCATACTTCTTTCATACATAGTAGATGTTCAATAGATATATTCTAGTATGCCCCTGAATAATTTGAAAAAGTAGAAAGAGTTTTAGACTTAGGATCAGAAAACCAGGGCTTGAAGAAGAGCTAAAATGCAGATTAAAGGCAGGCACTCACCCAACCTCTCCCCCAAACCACTTCAAATTTCTTTAAATTAAGATTCTAAACAAATTTTAGAGCATCAGAACATCCAAAAAGACAGAGTAAAATATTTTCCAAGTGACAGCTACTTAGAAAGTTAGCAGAAAAGGTCTGTGATACCAGGGCAGTCCAGCATGTAGTCCCAGTGTACGATGGGCTAGCATAGCTCTGGACCTAGCCCCAGTTACAGATCCAGATCCAGCCTCAGCCAGATCTCTGAACCTGTGGAAGTACTGGTGATTTCCAGACCTCTCAGTTTAGAGACACCAAAGAGGACTTGAAAGGTCAGCAGAAAAGGTCTGTAGAACCAGGATGGGAGCCTAACATATAATCCCAGCACATGCTACACCATGGCAGCCCTAGCCCTTGCCTGGATCCCTGCATCAGAAAGGGGGCTACTCTGATCTACTGAATCAGCAGTAGTGCTAGAGGATTCTGGACCTCTTGGCCTGGGAACACTAGGGAGGACTTGGAAAGTCAGTGGAGAGGGTGTATGGCAATGGAGTGGGAGTTGGATGTACAGTCCCACTGCAAACCATGACAGCATAGCACTGACCCAAACCCTGGGACCTTAGTCTCAGCAAAGCAGAACTCTGTTGATTTAGCACACTAGATCTCATAATTACAGTAAGGAGGGTTGGGACAGGGCATTCCTAACAGCTCCAGGGCAGGAAAGAGTACTGTGGTTAGATTCCTAGAAAGATATTTGAAAAAAGTTTGCACAAAACCTCTGAAGCTTGGGACAGTGTACACTCCACCCAGGAAACAGAGCCATAATTTAATAAAGAATTAAAAGCTGAGTAATAGGCTAGGAAAATGAGTGGACAACAACATTGAAAGTTATTACAGTGACAAGGAAGATCAAACCACACATTCAGAAGATGATAACAAAATCCAAACTTCTACATCCAAAGCTTCCATGGAAGAACTCAAAAGGGGTTTTGAAAATCAAGTAAGACAGACAGAGGAAAAAAATTAAGAGTGCTGTAAAAAGAGATGCAAAAAGGTAATGAGAAGAAAAGTGCCTTAAAAAGCAAAATGGACCAATTGTGAAAAACTCACTGAGGCAAATAACTCCTTAAAAAATAGAATAGAACAAATGGAAGATAATTAATTTATGAGAAATCAAGATACAATAAAGCAAAACCAGAAAAATAGAAAAAAAATGTGAAATATTTTATTGGAAAAACAACTGACCTGAAAAATAGATCCAGGAGAAATAATTTTAAAATTTCTGGGCTACCTAAAAGTCATGATAAAAAAGAGCCTGGATATCATCTTTCAATTATCAATTATATTCAATTATTTCAATCATCAAGTAAAAGTGATATTCTAGAACCAGAGGGTAAAAATTGAAACAATCTACTGATTATCTCATGAAAAACACCCAAAAATAGAAACTCCCAGGTATATTACAGTCAAATTTTGGAGCTCCCAGGTGAAGGAGAACATTTAGCAGACATCTAGAAATAATTTCAATATAGTGGAGCCACAGTGAAGATAACACAAAATTTAGCAAGTTCAACATTTAAGGACTGGAAGACTTAGTATATGATAATCCAGAGAGCAATAGAGCTTGACTTGCAACTGAGAATCACTACCCAGCAAAACTAAGTATAATCCTTCAGAGGAAAAGGTGGTCATTCAATGAAATAGAGGATTTTCAAGTATTTATGATGAAAAGACTAGAGCTGAATAGAAAACTTGCTTTTCTGATATAGGACCCTGGAGAAACATAAGGAGGTAATCAGGAAAGTGATATCATAAGAGACTTAATAAGGTTTATCTGTTTACATTCCTACATTGAAGGATGATACTTGTAACTCATTAGAACTTTCTCATTATTATGGCAATTAGAAGAAGAATATGTACAGACAGAGGGCACAAATGTGAGTTGAACATGAAGAGATAATATATTTTACAAAAAAATAATGCAATGAAGGGGTGAGAGAGCAATGTACTGGGAAAAAGGAAAGGGAGAAAGTGGAAATCATCTGCCATAAAAAAAGAGGTTTAAAAAAAAAACAAAAAAACAAAAAACAACGCTTTTACAGTGGAGAGGAAGAGGGGGAAGAAGTGAACTTTATTCTCATCCGAATTGGCTCAAAGAATAAGTAGCTACATACTCAATAGGGGCATAAATTTCTATCTTATCCTACAGGAAAATAGGAGGGGAGTGGGACAAGAAAAGGAGAGGATGATGATAAAACAGAAGGTATATTGGAGGAGGGAGTGGTCATCCCAAAATATTTTTGAGAAAGGACTAGGTGATAGGAGAGAGAATAAATGGGGTGGGGGTGATACAAATAGCAATAGTAATTATAAAAAGAATTTTGAAGAAAGTTACTCTGATAAGGCCTCATTTCTCAAACACAGGGAATTGATTCAAATTTTTAAAAAATAAGAACTGTGGCCCAATTGGTAAATGATTAAAAGATAAGATCTGTGCCCAAAGGGCTATAATTTCATGCATATCCTTTGACATAAAGAGGTTAAAAAAAAAAAGGAAAATGACTTATATGTACAAGATATATTCATAGTAACTCTTGAGTCAAAAAATGGAAACTTGGTGAAATGCTTATTAATTTGGGAATGGCTCAATAAACTGTAGTATATGTTTATTATGGAATATTATTGTTCTACTGGAAATGATGAGCAGGAGGCTTTTAGGAAATAAAAAAAACACCCTGAAAAGTCCTCCATAAAAGTGAAATGTACTGTATACAAAATAATAGCAAGGTTCTGGGGTGACCTGTGAATTACTTTGCTCAGTATTTTATTTGTATTACTCAGTAATACAGTGATCCATGAGTACTCTGAAGGACATATGGTGAAAAATCCTATCCATATCCAGAGAAGAAACTGATTGTGTCCAAATACAGATTCAAGCGCTCTCTCTCTCTCTCTCTCTCTCTCTCTCTCTCTCTCTCTCTCTCTCTCTCTCTCTCTCTCTCTCTCTTTTGTTTTTATTAGGGTGGGAGATCTATGTTTTTTTCCACAACTTGACTTTTATGGAAATGTTTTGCACAACTTCAGAAGTGATTTAGAATCAAGATCTCAAAAATTTTAAAAACAAATATGTATTTTCTTGTTTTGAAAGTAACTAGAGAAAAATATTAAATAAATAAAAAAATAAAATAAAACCAAGGCTTGACTATCATTTCATCCACTTAGTTCTATGTGAGCTTGAACAAACCAGGTAAATTCTCTGATTCTGGGAATAATGTTTGCACTACTTACATTAAAAGATTTTGTGAGGATCATAATTAAGCATTTCTACCACTAACGACACACAGAATTAAAATACCATTACTAAATATTCCCAGTATGAGAACCTCATGAATATATTGCTCCCTCTTGTATTTTAATTTATTTTGACTAATTCATATTTAAACTACTCAATCTGTATAAGTGCATCATGTAACTACATATGTGTATATATGTGCATACATCTGTAACATGCATTATGTATTTCTATATATGTATGTGTGAACAATATCAATAAATATTTATTAAGCACCTATGAGGTTCTGTCCCCGATGCTAAGCACTAGGGATATAAGGAAAAGTAGAAGATAGTTCCTGTCCTTATGTGTGTGTGTTCATGGATTTGTATACATATATATTTACATATTTACATTAATATATTATATATAATTATATATTACATGTAAATATAAATATTGAGAAAACTCATTATAATGCAGTAAGAGAATCTGAATTTACAAAATAAATTGTAGATGGGTTAAGAGTGAGAACAATCTCATTGTCAATGAATATATTACCTTGTAACAGCATTGACTGAAATGTTCCTTTAATTAGTGAGTACTTGAAATGCTTTTGATTTCATTTATTCTACAAAAATGTTGCCAACAACTAGTTTTTAGGATGTGAAGTAATGAATGGACTGAGATACCTTTCCTACAGGATGCATTAGGTATAAGTAGACTCACAGCAAATTGGAAGGTTTCCAATAGCCAAACAAATTGTCACTGATTAATGTTGCCCAAACACTAGGACGCTGACCCAGTGGCTTTATGTAGCCTGATGTGTACAATAAATCTGTCCAGGACATTCTATTCACACCATAAGGAAGAAAAAATCGGAGTTATTTGTCTCTGGGTTAAAAGAAGTATAACTAAAAATTGCAGAGAGAGAGAAATTATTTCAGGCAAAAATATTATGTGATTTAAAATAAGTTAATAGTTAATAATAACTAACATTTATGTAATCTTTACAGGTATTATCTCATTCTCTCCACAGCCTACTCAATGAAGTAGGTGAAATATAAGAATCTCCATCTTTCAAATAAGGATACTGAGAATAAAAGATTAAATGACTTTGTCAGGGTCAAACAGCTAGTAAGAACAAGAAGCAGGATTGAAACTAAAGGTCTTCCTGACTCCAAGTCTATACTTCAACCATTGCACCTCTTAGTTGTCAAAAAGCAGTCTATAATCTTCTAAAAGGTTGGGGAAATGTTGAGTTCAGATAGTGCTATGATAATTCAGTATCTACCAGTAAGGTATACCTTCTTTTCCAGCACAATAAGCTCAACAATATCACCACTATTACCACTTTTTGCATTTGATCAGATTTGTTTGATGTTATTTCTAAGGTGCCAATTTTAGTCATTTCTCTGAGAAATCCAACCAGGAAATTGACTCATGGTTTTTGCGGGGTTTTTTTTGTAAATCTGACTGATTCTTCCTAAAGAGAAAATGAGGGTACTGTTCATGGGGTATGTTTTTTTCAGGTTTTCATCTATATGGAGACACGAGGCATGTGTTGGAAAGCTTCATTTTTTTTAAAGAATTTGTTTCCTTTTAGATTTGTGAGCAACAAAGACAAAAACAAGTAAGAATAGATGCCATTGGATATTCAGCCTATGGAATTTGTTCTTAAGGAAGGAAAATAGACTACCTACTTTCAGGATACATTACATACATACATACATACATACACACACACACACACACACACACACACACATATATATATATATGTATGTATGTATATATGGAGCAGAATAGGCCACAACATAATATTTTAAACCATAAGTGGCAGTAGGAATAGGAAATATCATCGGAGCAAAGAAAAAGTCTGCATTGACAAGAAGGAGACATGATAAATTGAAGTAACAAATTTCTGATGCTGGTGCAAAATCTAAGAAGAAACAATTTATCACATTTCAAGTTCAACATACCTTGGAAAAAATCACCTTTGAAGCCTTGGTTTGCATTGAAATTAAAACAATGTGGGATTTTTTTGTTTTGTTTTGTTTTGTTTTGTTTTGTTTTGTTTTGTTTTGTTTTGTTTTTAATGACAAATGTCTAGCTCTGAGATTTTAAAGTAAGAACTTATAGTTAAGGTGTGACTTAACTGACCTATTTTACCAGAATGGGATTCCTTTACAATTGTAATATCTCAAGACCTATTTATCACAACTTTGCCCTAGTATATATTGACATGTCATTTAGTTTAGCACAACTTCACTGGTTGGGAAGTTGCATTAATTATGAAGTGAAAGTGATGACTGCTTCTATGGCTTCTTAGAGGACATGTCTTATAGACTCAACACTTAACTGGAAACTGAAAAATCCAGCTAATTTAGAGATGGCTGATGCATCCATTCTGAATCAATGTTGAATTACAGCACTTTTTCAACCATTGTCAATCAAATAGTACTAGTGATTTTTTTCTTTAAACTTGGACTGAATGATTGTTAAAATAGCTAATCTTATCAAAGGAGATATATAGACCACTGGGTCTGTAGTCTCAGTTTTATCAATTGTAAAAAAAAATAAGTAAACCTCAAGTTTGTTATAAAGATAATGTGACATAATATTTGTAAAGCAACTTAGCACTGGCTAATATAATAATAATGAGCCTGGCACAAAGCTGATATGTTATAAATACTTATCCCTTCCCCTTCTTTCCTCTGACTTTTGAGGCATATCATCTGAGTGGTTTTATGGAATGATAAATTCTCTTTCTTGACTGGTTTCATTAATGTGGGGCACTCTCTGTCTTTTTCTCTTTCTTTCTATCTCTCTCCCCTGGGGTTAAGTGATTTACCCAGGGTCCCATAGCTAGGAAGTGTTAAATGTCTGAGGTCACATTTGAACTCAGGTCCTCCTGATTTCAAGGCTGGTGCTCCATCCACTAAGCCACCTAGCTTCCCTTAAATGTTTTTTTTTGTTTGTTTGTTTTTAATGTAGGGAACTCTTGATAAGAAATTATCCCTACTAAAGAAGAGCTGCACTTTATCTCTAACATCTATTTAGAGAATTCCCTGGGAAACTAAGAGGCCCAATGACTTTCCCAAAGTCAGCTAGCCAGTGTGTTTCAAAGAAACATGTGAAAACATGTGAAAACAAATTTTAAAATTCTTTTTTTTTTTAATTAGGAGTCCCAGATTCTCACTTTCCTCTCTCAACTTACCCCTTCCTGAGATGGAAACCAATTTCATATACATTATACATGTGCAATCAAGTAGAACATATTTCCAAATTTGTCCTATTATGAAAGAAAACACAGAGGCAAAAAAGTATAAAAAATAAAAGAAAATTAAAATAGTATGTTTCCATCTACATTCAGACTCCATCAGTTGTTTCTCTGGAGATGGACAAAATTTTATTTCATGAGTCTTTTGGAATTGTCTTAGATCATTATCCTGCTGATAAAAGCTAAGTCATTCAGAGTTGTCCACCATTCAATACTGTTATTATTGTATACAGTATTTTCCTGGTTCTTCTCACTTTACTTTGCAGCCATTTATGTAAACCTTCTGAGGTTTTTCTGAAATCATTCTGCTTAGCATTTCTTATAGCACAATAGTATTGTATTACCCTCATATACTCCAACTTGTTCAATCCTCAATTGATGAATATTTCTCATATTTTAGTTCTTGGTCAGCATAAAAAAAACTGCTTTAAATATATTGGTACAATATGTCCTTTCTCTTTATTAAAAAATTCTCTTTAGGATATAGAATTAGTAGTGGTAATAATGGCTCAAAGGGCATGTATAGTGTTATAGGCCTTTGGGTTTAGTTTATGGTAGAATCTTTTACAACTTACCAACAGTGCATTAATGTCCCAGTGTACTACATTACCCTCCAATGTTTATCATTTTCCTTTTTGACCATATTAGTTAACCTTATGAGTAAGAAATAATTCATTAAAGTTGTTTTAATTGGCATTTCTGGATTCAATAGTGATTTAGAACATTTTTTTCACATGACTATAGATAACTTTGATTTCTGACACTGAAAACTGCCTGTTATCCTTTAACCATTTAGCAATTTATGAATTATTTGTAATCTTATAAATTTGACTTAATTCTCTATTAATGTGAGAAATAAGAGAAGGGGGGAGGAGTGATAGAACATAAAGTAGTGGGTAAGATGGATTAAAAAAATAAAACAGAAGGGGGGAGAAGTGATTGAAGATAAGGTAGTGGGTAGGGTGAATTAAAACAAACAAAAAAACAAACAAACAAAAAAAATCTGGCACTGAAACCTAAACCAGGAAGAACCAAAACAGAGAAAGAAAATTATAGACCAATCTCCCTAATGAATATTGATGCAAAAAAATTTTAATAAAACATTAGCAAACAGATCATGTTAACTTATAGCAAGCTAATATACTATAGTCAAGGAATGCAGGGCTACTTCAATATGAGGAACATTATTACCATAATTAATATATCAATAACAAAATCAACAGAAATCATGTGATGTTCTCAATAGATGAAGAAAAATGTTTTAACAAAATAAGCACCAAATCCTATTAAAAACACTAGAGAGCATAGGGATAAAGGGAGCTTTATTTAAAATAATAAGCAGTATCTATCTAAAATCAACATCAATCATTATTTGTAATGGAAAGAAGTTGAATGATTCCCAATAAGATCAAGGGTGAGTCAAGCATACCCATTATCACTATTTTATTCAATATTATACTAGAAATTTTGGTTTTAGAAATAAGAAAAGAAAAAAGAAATTAATGGAATTAGAATAGCTGATAATATGATGATATACTTAGAGAATACTAGAAAATCATCCAAAACTGGAAACAATTCACTGCTTTACCAGAGTTTCAGGATATAAAATAAACCCATACAAATCATCAGCATTTCTATATATTGTATATACATAGTACACACACACACACACACACACACACACACACACACACACACATATATATATATATATATATATATATATACATATATATATATATATATTTCTATAACATATATATATATATTTCTACATATATATTCTAAATTTCTACATCTCAGTAAGAGATAGAGAAATTCCATTTAAAATAATTGTAAACAAAATAAAATATTTGGGTATCTAGACAAGACAAACCCAGGAACTATATGAACACAATTATAAAACACTTCTCACACAAATAAAGTCAGTTCTAAATAAATGGAAAAAATATCAGTTGCTCATGGGTAGACCTAGCTAACATAATAAAAATGATAATTCTGCCAAAATTGGTCTACTTATTCAGTGTCATATCAATCAAACTGCCAAAAAATATTTTATAGAACTAGAAAAAATAATAGCAAAATTTATTTGGAAGAACAAAATGTTAAGAATATTGAGGGCATTAATGAAAAAATAAATATAAAGAATGGTGGCTTTGCAGTATCTGACCAAAAACTATACTATAAAGAAGCAGTCGCCAAAATCATTTGGTACTGGCTAAGAAACAGATTGGTGGGTCATTGGAATAGGTGACACAATAATCTAGGCCTACAGTAATCTAATATTTGATAAACCCCCAAATTCTAACTTTTGCAATAAGAGCACACTATTGAAGAAAAATTGCTGGAAAAACTAGAAAATAATATGTCAGAAACTCAGAACAGAACTATGTCTCACATGCCATTCCAAAATAAGGTCAAAATGGGTACATGATTTGGGCATAAAGGGTGATATCATAAGCAAATTAGGAGAGCAAGGGATAATTTACCTATCAGATTTATGGAGAAGGGAGAAGTTTACGATTAACAACTAAAGAACTTTGTGAAAGGTAAAATGGACAACTTTAATTACATTAAATTATAAATTAAATAAATAAATAACAAATAAAACCAACAGAAATAAGATTGAAAGAGGAGTACAAAGCTGGGGAACATTTTTATATCCAGCGTTTCCAATAAAGGTCTCATTTCTAAAATATATAAAGAACTGTGTCAAGTTTATATGTATACAATTCGTTCCCCAATTGATGATTGGTCAAAGGATATGAATAGGCAATTTTCAGATGAGGTAATTAACATTATAAAAAATGTTCTAAATCTCTATTAATCAAAGAAATGCAAATTAAAACAACTCTGAAGTACCACCTCACATTTTTCAGATTAAGATGACAGGAAAAGATAATGATAAATGTTTGAAGGGATGTGGGAAAATGGGGATACTAATACATTGTTGGTGGAGTTGTAAAACCCTTCTGGAGAACAGTTTGGTACTATGCCCAAAAAGTTATAATATTGTCCATGTCCTTTGATTCAGTAGTGCTACTACTGGGTTTACATTCCAAGGAAATCATAAAGAGGGAAAGGAACTCATATGTGCAAAAAAGTTTGTAGCAGCTGTTTATGTTAGCAAAGAATTGGAAAATGAGTAGATGCACATTAATTCGGGCATGACTGAATAAGTTGTGGTATATGAAGGTAATGGAACTTTTTTGTTCTATAAAAATAATGAACAAGCTTATTTTAGAAAGGCCTATAAAGATTTACATGAAGTGATGTTGAGTGAAACAAGTAGAACCAGGAATATGCATACAATAACAGCAAAAATGTGTGATGATTAACTATGAAATACTTGGTTCTTCTCAGTGGTTCAGTGGCAATCCCACTATACTTTAGATAGAAAATGTCATCTGTATTCAGAAAAAAAGAACTATGGGGACTGAATATAAATCATTATGTGCTGTGTTCACTTCTTTTTTCTGTTTTTTTCTCTCTCTCATAGTTTTTGCCTTTATTCTGATCTTTATCTCCCAACATGATTCATAAAGCAATGTGTACTAAAAATAAATAAAAAATAAAAGATGAGAGAGCTATTTAAAAATAAAATAATGTAACCATTTTAACCTTAGCTTAGAATACTCTGTAGGATAATGATCTATATCTCATTTCTATCATATGGTTTTCCAGTTTTCTATCAGTTTTTATTAAACAGTGAGTTTTTGTCCCCAAAACTTTGTTCTTTGTGTTCATTAAGCACTAGATTATTGTGATCATTTACTATGTGTATGTATTTTAGTCCAATGATCCACCACTTTTTTTGCCTCCTTTTTGATAAAGCCATCTTGATTCTTTGTAATTACCATTTCCTTTTCTGGATGCCTTTTAGAGACATAAAGGCAAAATATATAAAAATTTAGATAGTATGTGAATTATGCAAGCAAGTGTGTACTCATAATTCATTCATTTTTTCTTTCATTCTTTTCATACAATTATTGTATCTATTATATACAAGAAACTATTTTCTGTGGAGAGCTAAAAAGCTTATATAAAAATTATTCTAACCCTTATGTGCCTTGCAATTTTAATAAGAGATTGAGAAACATAAATAAGAGCATCTGTAATACAATATATTCTATCATGAATATATTCAAGGTATAGACACACAGCAAGCCTCAAAAGAAAATCATTACATTGAGTGTCTTTCAAGGAAGCTTCATGGAAAATGCTTTATTTGAACTTGATATTAAAGAATATATAGCAGTTGAGCAGGTAAAAAGGGGAAGGAATAACTTTCCTGTTAAAGAAAACCAAATAAGCAAAAGCACATGAGTAGAAAAGTATCAGTGGATAGAAAGAAGAGTCCTGTTTTGTAGAATCAGAGATAAATGTAAATAACAGAAATATGAGATCAGGTTGTTAAGATCGTATGAGCCTTAGCTGAGGGTCACGAGGTTAGGAAAAAGAAGTTTAAACTTTAAAGTTAAATAAATTCTCTGAGTTGATAATGAAGAAAAAGCATAGAGGTAGCTTATTAGTATCATGGGAGGAGATGCATTGCTTTCTTGTTGAACTGCCTTAGAAGGCCAAGTTTGCCAGAGAAGGAAGGAACACTGGTAAGCGAATGTAAATTGTTAGCACTACTGTCTACCCAGGTTACTTATACCTTCGGAAGCTAATAATTAATGTGCAACAAGAAAATGGTATTTACACACATATATTGTATCTAGGTTATATTGTAACACATGTAAAATGTATGGGATTACCTGCCATCGGGGGGAGGGAGTGGAGGGAGGGAGGGGATAATTTGGAAAAATGAATTAAAAAAAAAACAATAAAAAAAAAATAAAATAAAAAAGAAGGCCAAGTTTGAAACACAGCTCCTAGTCAACACCTAGTCAATAAATTAGAATCACAAATAATAGAAAAATATCAGAAATTATCATTCAAGTAAAGATATATTAAAAATACAGATTTCCATGATCTCTGACTAATGAAAGGGAGATTACCAGAGATTCAAAGTTATTTTTAAGATTTCAGGTTAAACTTTAAAGTGTATTGTGAATACATTTTTTTTCCTTTTACCTACACATCTCTGATTCCAAAATATGAGAAAGTAACTCCAAGGTTGAAATTTGATCAGATATTTTCTTTGGAGAAGGGCAAAGGAGCGGAAATTAGGGGATTAGAGGAAAGTGAGAGATGGCTCACAAGACACATATTGAAGAGTTTGAATAATTGAGTATCTTAAATTGACTTGTTATTTATAATGAGAAGCAAACCTACCAAATTATTTTGGTTCCTGAATTATCTAGATCATGACTGAATTGACCTTAAGTGTATTTCCTTAAAATTCAAATAATTTAAATCAAACAGAATTCACTTTATCTTAAATTCTAAAACGATTCTTAGAGTCAACAATGAAATTATTTTGAACAAAGAAATCACATAATGGTCACTTCTGAGATAATAGCCAGAAAATTATGTAAACACATCTTTCTTTAATACTAAGAATGACATTAGATTCAGAACATTAATAAAAATACACTAGATTGGTTTGATCAGGGCAGGAATCATTAAATCTATTGCCTCCTTCACGATGATTCTGTTCATTCTCCCTAGTACTGTAGAAGATTTTTAGACTGCTATGTCATCTCTTTAAAGTCAATTAATATGTTGGGCTTCAGTTTCTTCATCTATAAAAGGCTGGGGCTGAAGTCAATGAGTCTACTGAATTTTCCAGCTCTAAATCTTATAGTTCTTCTTTGGAGCTTAACCTGAGTCATTTTGTAATTTAATCTTGGTTTTTTAAACTTTTTTTTTTGTAATGTTGCTTAAAATTGATGTCTTGAGGCTTGGGGGATGCAATTTAGTTTGGCTTTGTAGATAGAAGACAAATCTGTTGGATTTTTAATAATGTTAAAATACTACTTTGGCCTCAATGCATTCATCTGAGCTTATTTGTTTCCCTAAAAACATCCCGAAAGCCCAGGTCCTCAGATATGAACAGTAAGAGGATTTATTGTGTTTACTTGAATGTGCTGTGAGCCCATTATAATGCAGTGGTGAGCACAACCTCTATGCAAGCAGGTGACTTGGCAATTTTTCACTAACTCACTAATATTGGCAAGGAAAATGAGGGGGAAGGAAGCAACATTGAGAACTACCAGTGATTTAGAAGGATAAAGACTATGAACTAAATTCAATAGGGCTTACAGTTGTGATGAAGATAAAAATATAGATGAGCCTTAAGGGTGAACAGTGGCAAGGGAAATGTATGTTACAAAGGAGACATAATATTATGAATGTTTATCTGTTGAGAGTAGAAAGGCCAAATTTCTATTCTATTCTATTTTTTCTGATAGTCACTTTTACACTTTTACAATAAGCCCACTTTCAAATATCAGACATCCAAACTGACATATAACCTGTGCCTAATTAGCAAAAGTTCATGATCACTAGAGTGTAGCAGATTAGAAGTTAAGGTAAGACAGACAGGCAGATGTTATGTTTGCCTTTCATCATAGAATCATGCTATTCATCCTTCATTTTCAAAGAGAATCAATGATATCGCAATGTGATGGGTGTTGATGTATGCATGAATTGGAATTAAGTAAGACAAAGTTTCTTAAAACCATCAGCCTCACGGTCTCTTACAGGGAAACTAAAAAACAATAGCAGGACAAAAGCTGAAATGATTAATGACAGTTTAAGATGTAATGGATAATGCTGGCATTTTTTAATACCTGACCAAGCTCTGAGTACACTACTGCATCTGCTTCAGTTGTCTTCATACCTATTAGAATGAAATGTTCTCATCTGTCCATTCTGCCAGAGAAAACCTTCACATGCTGGATGTAGACATCCCCTTGACTTATCTATAAATTTAAAGTCTATCAACTTTCAACCTGGTTTGGTTCATCTGCTAAGATGGCTTGTGTGTGGCCACCATGCATTTTATAGCTTTTTGGATCATAGAATCATATAATCTTAGAGTAATAATGGATAGGAGAGATCCTCTGATATGATCCTCCACCTCCATTCTCCAATCCTCTCTATAGCATCCTTCATTTACTTGCTGCCTTAAGAAAGAAATATTCTTAAAATAATGGTATTTCAGTTTTATAGGAATCAAACTCATTCCTTTTGAGGTGCTAGGATCTGTTTCTGAGACTTTTGACCATTTCTCTTACTTCTACCCTTAAAGGTGAGTCCTCCAAAAGTAAGTACTCTTTGTTATATCATAGTCCTTACATAACATCTACCACATAGGTCATTTCTTCTCAAGGCCAAACATCCCTAGTTCCTTTATCCAATCCTTATACGACATGTTTTCAATATCCCTGTCACTTTCCTTTGTGTTCACTCTAGTTTGCTGATATGGCATAAAAGATTGTCCACATTGGAATTCTAAAAAACAACAGTATGGAGCCTGAATCCACTTCATCTTTACCTGCTACAACATCTAGCTATAGTGTACCCTGTGTTCTATTCCACTAATGCATCAAAATTACACCTCAAATTTGAATGGCATACACCAAAAGCAGTCTGATGAGAGCAGAATGCAGTAGGATTTTATATGGATATTATATATCTCTACATGTAGTAGTAATTTTAGGGGTGCTGTATTAAGGAGCAATTTATCTTGAGTTTTCATCAACCAAAACTGTTATTTTTTTTTACCTGAACTATACTTAGATATTCCTTCCTTGTTCTATATTTGTACATTTTTTAAATTAAAGGAATATAGAACTTTACATCTATGTCAATCACATTTTATGTTATATATTTATCTTAAAGAATATTTGCTCATATTATATTTAGTTAATCAAGAATTTGTTTTAAATCCTGACAATGACTAAACATATGTAGTGTTTAGTCAGGATTTAAAACATATTTATGATTGTCAGGATTTAAAACAAATTTCCCTCCACCTTTGTGTCAACTGAAGATTTGGCAAGCATGTTATCTATGCATCCATCTAATTCCCTGATGAAAACATTGGATAGCACAAGGCCACAGAAAGATTCCCTGAGGCCCTCTAATTAAGATAACTATGTGATAGTCCACACAGGAGTCCAATTCTTTCTTATACTTCAGTAATGACTTGAAAGGAGCAACAGATTGAATAATGACTCCCACAAAAAATCTGGAGAAAGCTAAGTAAGCTCTTTCATCCAGCCCAGAGCTATATAAAATGATAGCCAGAAGTTGGAAACACTGAAGGAGGAATGCACCAAAATAGACAGTGGGAGCAAAGAACTCCAGGGCGTGCAGAGATTCCCTAGAGACCTGGTAGAGACAGCTCTGGAGAAACGAAACAAACAAAAAAATTTCTGGGAAATTCCAGGGGAAAATAGGACACTATCTAGCATCTTAATGAAGAAAATCTCAGGAATAACAGAGGAGTACCCAAGTGTCTTATAGTGACAAGTCCAAGATGTTGAGACCATACAGTACCCTGGTCAAGAATCCACATTATGTACAGTGACAACCTACTACCATGAACATGGCATCACCAGGTAGAACAAAAGAGCCACTAAGCACTTCTATGAAGATAAAGTCAGGTGGGGTAGAGAATACTCAATACCTTAATCAAAAAAGCCTTAAAGGGAACAGAAGACTACCTAGTTCCCTGATCAGGAGTAGTGGTAAACTGCAGTCTACCAACATATATGCACAGCGACACAGCAAATTGAAGTCAGCAAACAAAAAATGAGATGAGAACTAAATAAGGCCTGACCATCCCTTCTAGTATGAGGGAGGGGGTAGAGTTCAGACCTCACACTGTCTATATATGTATGTACGTGTGTATGTGTGTGTGTGTATACACAGATAAATATGTATGTATGTGTATAAATGTGCAAATACGGAACATATACAAATTACCAAAAATCTACAGAAATGTGTGTGTATGTATATATATATATATATATATGTATATATATATATATATATATATATATATATTAAAAAATATCAGAAACTATAAGGCATGTGGTATCAAAAATACAAAAGAACTGACCTGGAAACAATCTAGAAGAGATAATCTGTGACTATCTAAAAATCTTCATCACAAAGTCTTAGATAATATATTTGAAGAAATGACAAAAGAAAATTGCCCAGATTTTTTGCAGTCAAAGGACAAATGTAAATAAAAGTAATCAACAACTCATCTCTTGAAAGAAACTCCAACATGAAAACTCCCAGGAACACCATAGCTAGAATCCATACTTATGAGGAGAAAGAAAATATACTGAAAGGAAAGAAAAAGTTCAAGTACCAAAGAGCCATCTTCAAGATGACATGAGATCTAAAGAGAGGAAAAGAATATGATATTATAAAGATTAAACCAGTAAATAAGACAGAGGATATAAAAGTATTGTGTAATATTTTGTCAATCAAGAAAATATGTAATAATAAGTTAAGATTTTAATATGGTAAATATTATCTATCTGAAATTAAGAATCAACATTATATTCAATTGAAAGTAAAGAGAACCTCTTTAATAAGATCAGGAATAAAATGTCCATTTTAACCACTATTATTTTTAACATTGTGTGAGAAATTCTGGCCATAGGAATAAGAAAGAGAAAATGAAGCAAATACACAGAAACAAAAATCTTGCTTTTTTAAAGTTGTTATGTTGGTATTTATTATGAACACTCAGGATTAAATTTAAATTATTTAAAATGACTCTTAAATTCAATTTAGTCTAGCATATCTATAGGCCACAATTACTAAGGACTCCCACTTTAGTGGTGACTTACATCAAATTACCACTACTTTGGAGCCTTTAGACCTGAGAAAACTGTCTCCTTGAGAATATATCTGTCTTTGGAACAGAAGCAAGTTGGAACAACTATTGTACCCAAAACTTTAATTTATTAAGGAATTTAATGCTAAAAGGACTGTGTGTTGCATAATAGAGGAAGGACTTCCCCTCCATCACATATCATTCTGAAGAATATGCACTATGCCTGCTCAAAGAGAGAGAGCAATCAGGTACCATACCTCCTCCTTTTTCCTTCCCCAATGTCCAAAAATTTTATTCTAAATCCTGGGGCCTGTTTATTACAAAGGAATTCAGAGATTCTTTGAGGTATCATTTTGGCATATCACTTTGAATTCAATCTGATTTAATCCAATTCAGTTTCCTAACTGAAACAGATTGATCCCATTTTGGGTTTCACTATTCTCTTGGGGCTACCTACTGCTCTTTTTGTTCAAAACATTTTAGCATAATTCCACATTCTAGCCAACTCTTACTTTACAGTATTCACAAATGAGCCATTTTATGGAAATCTATTGAAAATTTCATTATATATCACAACAAAGAAAAGAAATAAAGTGACTAAGGGTCCAAGAAATTGGCCCTATAAGGAAAGATAAAGTCTAATACTAACTCACTATATGACCTTGAAGAATTAAGTCACTTCTGAGCATCAGTTTTTCCATAACAGAGATTGGTGGTGAGGGAGGAGGCATGAAAGATTGCTATTCTAAATGATATCTAAGGTTCCCTTCAGCTCTAAGACAGACTGGAAAAGTAAGAGTGTTGGGTAAGTAAAACCTTGATAAAAGCTACATACATATGAAGAGATACAATAGAGCAAGAAAGTATAGAAAGGAAATTAAAAATTATAAACAATTATCTGAATAGCATTAAAATCATGATAAAGGGTTGTGTGTAGAATCATCAGAATAAAGAGAGAAGACTTTTCAAGAAAGTATATCATCCTATAAACACACACACACACACAGAGAGAGAGAGAGAGAGAGAGAGAGAGAGAGAGAGAGAGAGAGAGAAAGAGAAGGGAAAATATCGAAAATTTATGTTTATTATATTTGTTAAAATACCTAATATATCACTTTTTTGTTTGTGCAATTTGATTTTAGATGAAAATTGTATTTGTGCAAATATACATATATGATGTGACTACAATTTACAATTTTAAAAATTCCTCTAGAATATCTTGAGATATTTAAATATAATATCTGGTAGAATTTGTGCACACCTATCAAGAGTGAAATATTGATCTCAATGACTTCTCATGTTAATTTCAGCTCTAAAGTATTCAAAATAAAGAATTTATGTTTTTTGACCACCATTTTCAATGCAAAACCAAACTTGAAGATGCAGTGATCACATGCAACTGCTTTTTATCTTTTATGAACTCATTTAAATGTATTGCCAGCTTGAAATGTGCTTTCTGTAACAAATTAAGATTTGTGAGTTTTGTTGTTTGTAAATTGAAAATAAGAAAATAAATTATTTGTTTGCTATTAGAATGCTTTTTGTGGCTCACTGTAAACTTGTATACATATGTCCTGGGAATACAGTACTTTTATGTTTTTTTTTAATTTTCAGATTATCCTCAAACTAGCAAAAATGAGAAGAACTTTCATTTGGCATTACAAAATCAGCAAAAACAAATTCCACTACATGTTTGGAAACAAAACATAAAAACAACCTTAGACCTGTCCTTTTACCCAAAACAACCCATCTGGAAAATCCAAGAATGCTCACATTCTCCCTGAAAAATGACAATCTGGTATGGAATTTTCTCCATTAACTAAATGGCTTTTGGAGAAAATAAAAAAATGATTTTCTACTAGGAAAAGAATTCTAACATCATTCACCAATTTCTACTCTCTCACCACCAAACCTGTCTTCTACTAGATCTATGTACATCATTTCTATTTAATCCTTATACTTTACCAAATTCAAGTGGTATTTTTTCTGATATAAATTTTGATTATGAGCTCTCATGGACACACAGCACCCCAGGTGCAAGCTAGAAATGTGTTTAATTTTGCTTATATTTGATGAACTGTTTAAAACAATTCTTACTTTCATATTTCTTTATTCTGTTTTTTATCCTTTAGCCCAAAATCTGCATCCTCATGATAATTTCTTACTTAGAATTAAAAAAGAAATGAAATTACTGGACTATTCAGTTTTCTGAGTGGATATAGCATGTAATTGAAGTGCCACTTTTTAAACCCAAGTATGTCAGGCTGTCTTTCCTAACTTTATGTCTTGCTCTTGGTATTTTGGGGAATTTTTTATAGAAAACATTTCCAAGCCTCATTCATCCACTTCAGTTCTACGATTTACTATGGTCATGATATTGTTTCTGTGAAGGTTGTAAAAGTTTTATACATTGATTTCTCAAAATCTTCACTGAGTAGATTATAATGATGAATCAGATACTTGGGCTGTAATATTTTGCTCTGTGTAAGGTGGGCACAAATATCCATTGAGAATGTAACATGATCAATAGCTCCCCTGGACCTGCTATCTTTAGAAAATAGATTTACTTTTTATCTTACTTCTAGCTATCACCAGCCATATTCTTGAATTTTATATTTATTGATGATTAAATTATGTATTTCTCCTTAAAGAATCATTCTATATTCTTCTCCTCTTTAGTTTTGTTTTTCAATTGTTTCAAAGATAGAGGCTATGAAATATGGGTAAGATTATTGGAATAAGGTTCAAATCCTGCTTCCTATATTTATGTATTAGTTGTATGGTTCTGGATGAGTCACTTACCATCTCTGTGGTCTCAACATCCTTATTTGTAAAATGACAAATGAGGGGAATCTTCTTCCGGGTCTCTAAAGTTCCTTTCAATTTCAACTCCATGCTCATATAATCATATTTGTGTGCTTCTTTCCCAATTTTAAGATATCCAAGTGCAAAGAGCATGCCATCCACATCTTTTCTAGTTCTCATTTCATGGCACCCAATCATGTTGGGCATTTGTCAAGTTACTGACAAATATTCTTACTTTGTGGTAGGGATGAATATTACTTTACTTTCCTCTTTTCTATCATTTCTATTTCTGAAGTAACTATATTCTACTGTGTCTTATCAGTCCTCACATTTAATCTTTGAGACTCAATTTTCCTATGTCCCACCAGTAGGTTAGTTGTACTGTACATTTCTAATTATTTCTTTAGATTTGTATAATTATGGTACAGCATAAAGGAGATTACTAATATAAAGTCCCTACATAATTGTTTAATTAAATTGGCTAAATATCTTTATTAGATCATGCTTAGTCAACTCTGTGCTCAGCCAGATATATTATATAAATACATATTTCTTGTTTATATATATATATAATTACAATAACATTATCAGACCATTAACCCCTTTCAACTGAATTTAAAAAAAAACTTTTCTAAGAATCTCTTTGGTACAAAGCCATGTAAGAGATAGAGGACAACTCATTGTTATAAATATGAGTACAAATTCAAGTTCTGACATTCAATCAAAAGAAAACCATTTAACCACTGTTGCCAGAGCCAGCTCAGTGTTGGGGAGGCTCTGAAAGAAAGTATCAGAGAGGAGACTGGCAGGTTAGAATGACTACCAAACAGAAGGTCTATAGAGCTACTATTCTGACATCATTATTGTATGCCTGTGAAACCTGGACACTATACCAGTAATATGCTAGGAAGCTGAATCATTTCCATTTGAATTATCTTAGAAAGAATCTGAAGATCACCTGGCAAGGTAAGATACCAGGCACTGAGATTCTTTCTCAAACTAAATTGCCAAGCATTCCAACCCCATGCAGAGAGCAAAACTCCAATGGGCTGGCCATGCTGTTTGAATGCCAAATGTATGTTTGTCAAAAATATTTTTATGGAGAACTCACACAGAGCAAGCACTCACAAGATGGTCAAAATGTGGTCAAAATAAGTGATATAAGGACACTCTCCAGGTCTCTCATAAAAACTTTAGAATTGATTATATGACATGGGAGGCACTGGCACAGGATCATGCCAGTATCTATGGTATACTCTAATCAGAGAAGGTGCTGTGCTCTATGAGCAAAGCAGAATTGAATCAGTTCAGAAGAAACTCAATATGCACAAAGTAAGACTAGCCATAGATTCTATTTCTGTTTGATCTGTGACAGAGCATTCTGAGCTCATTTTATTCTAATCAGCCATTGTCAGACACACTGTAACTCAACTCTAACATAATGATGTTATTGAGGTCCTCTTTGAAAGCAAAGGAGAAAATATCCAAGAGAAATCCTTGAGACAATATACTAAAATTTTCATTGGCTTTCAATGGTGGGATAGGTTCTCACACCAACGAAATCAAAATCTTAAGCACATTACATGGTGTGCAAGGATATAAAACATGAGGTCCTATAGATTTTCATGTATACATAATATGCTTGTGGCATCAAACATAGAGATGTTGCAGAATGTGAAAGTCATAATCACTCAAAAGACTTCAATATAACTATTTCTATAAAAGAAACAAAGACGTTGGGGAAGATTTATTGCCCAGGTCATGGTAGGTAGTTGTATGAACAATATAGAGACCTGGCCCATCAGTACCTTAGAAACCAAAAATGGATGATGAGTTTAGTTCAAAACTAAATACAAAGTAAATAAGTTTATTGGATTGAATCTGGGAAATAGCATTGTACTTTTAAAGATTTCAAGCTACTTCTTGAAGAAAAATTATACTTTCTACATAAATAATATTTGGTGCTTTATAATTAAAAGCCATACTAGTCACCACACAATTAAAATTGTATGCTGTACAAAGACAAAAAAGATATATATATATATATATGGCTAAAGAATTACACAGAGAAAAACCATAAATGTTATCATTGAGTTATATGACCAGAAAATGATGAGTCATTCTTTATTCTTCATTCATCCTTGCTTTTCATATACACTCAATTGATAGAATACACACACACACACACACACACACACACACACACACACACACACACACACTCTTGAGTCCTGATCTCTGAACTATTATAATTACGATAGTCTCCTTGTTGGTCTCCCTGTAATTACTCTCTTCTACCCATTTTCCACACAGTTTTGTTCTAGAAATATCATGGTTTTTCTCAAAAAAAAAAAAAAAAAAAAAGTTCAGTGGTTCCTTTATTGCCTTTAGGATAAAAAAAAAATGCTTTTTTGACATTTCAATTCTTTCACATTCTGGCTCCTGCCTAACTTTGGTAGAAGTAATTCTTATTGAAAAAAATATTTTACCATTGTAGATTAGTTAATACTGTGCATTTCATAGTGTTAGAGAGTTCCATGGGGTATTGGGAGGACAAATGATTTGCCCAGGATCACATAATCAGAGGCAAAACTTAAACCAAGGGCTTCCTGACTCTGTAGTAATCATTTATTCATTATGACAAGTTGCTTCTCTCCATGTGCCTGTCACATATTAAGCTCATAATAAATGACTTTGGAACAGAATGGAATTGAAGGTGGGCTGGTCATAGCATAAAAGGATTCATAATTTATAGACAATCCTCATACTTCATTGATATCCATAAAATGTCAAAAGACTAAGAAAAAACACTCCCATTATGCTGAATGAACTCCCTGTGAAGGATTTATGGAAAGAAATGGACAAAATTTGGACAGGGTGAAAGGAAGTATGTACTGCAATTTTCATAACTGAAGGAACTACACAAATACATCAAAGAATGTTTGAAACCCTGTGTTAGCTAGGGGGAGCTATAAATATAAAAAATATCACCCCTTCCCTCAAGGAACTTATTTGAAGAAAAATCTTTGTTTGAAAAAAAATCATATATATAAATAACTATGAGAAAAGGGAAAGTACAAAAGGCACAAAGGAGGGATTCATACAATGCTATGAGAATTTGAGGAGGGACAGATCACCTACAACTAGGGCAGCAATTCATGAAAATGTTACCTGAATGAAAAGGGGATGGGGGAAATGGGAAAAAGTGGGATGAAGGAGTAAAGAAGAAATTTGCAATTAGAGATGGACATGAAAGAAGACAAATCCATTCTGATCTTAGAGAGTAACAGAAGAATAGGTATAGATATTAGTCAATCAATAGGCACTTATTAAATAGCAACTATGTGCTAGGCAGTGGTTTAAGCACTGGAATTATAAAACAACGCAAAAAAAAATTCCTGCTTTCAGAGCAAATCTAATGAGAAATAAAAGGGAAGAAAAAAAGATGGGAATAGAATTATTAACAGTTCACTTGGATACACTGTGGTCAGAGGGAAATATCAAAAATGTTAGAAAAGTATTTTGGAGACAGATTTCAAACAGTCTTGAATGCCAAGACTATGAATTTATGCTTAGTTTCATAATTGGTAGGAAGCCATTATAGATATTTTTCAAGAATGGAATGATCTTAACATGGCAGTAGGGATATTATTTGGGAAACAGAGTTAATAGCGATGAGACCACTTACAGGGCAATTTTAGATACTTAAAATAAAGAGGGAAGGAGGAGGTAGATCTAAGAGATTAACTGAGATTACTCTGCCTGCTTTTAATGAGGTTCTCTCTTCAAAAAAGAGCTCTGTGGATTAAACAAAAGCTATTCTTGTGACACACTTCCTTGTCAGAAAAAAAACCAAGCAACAATACCTGGGTTCAATTATGCCAAATTCTATACATAGCATAACCTACTGTAGTATACTTCTATAACCAATTTATGGTGTATTTTGTAGTTCCTAATGACCTCAGAATTTTGGAGACAAGGTCAGAAAATGTCACTCTGTGACATGGAAAATAAGAATAAAAAGCAACATAGATTAAACAGAATGACCATCTATGTAAATTTTCTCAGGAAGTAATGAGCAAAAAGGTGAATAGTATTAGTACTTTCAGGGAGTCAACCCTATAAATTTTTCATAGAGAAAGTAACCAATAGTCTGGAGGTTTTCCTCCAGACCTTTTGACATTATGTGGGTAACAATATAGGCTATCAAGAACCTAAAAGTGATCCTTCAATTTCAGTTCATGATAGGCCTAATTCTACAGATGATAACTTGGAAGGATAATGATGTTCTCTTTAAAATGGGGAAAGATGGGGACAACTGGGTGGCTCAGGGGATAGAGCACCAGCCCTGAATTCAGGAGGACCCGAGTTCAAATTTGGTCTCAGATACTTAACACTTCTTAGCTGTGTGACCCTGGGCAAGTCACTTAACCCCAGCCTCGGAAAATAAAATAAAATAAAATGGGGAAAGATTTATGGCCAAGATTTCTGCTTGAATGAAGAAAATCCAGCTCTAACACCACTGCTTAAATACACAAAGTAAAAATAAGATTAAATCAAATAAGGGTCAAGAAAGACAGTGAGCAACTATTATAAGTCACTTCTTCCAGCTAGAAATGCACCAAAAGTCAGCTAGAAACCTAAAGACAATAGGAAAGCTAGAGCAAAGCCTATAAACAAATAGCTGATAGCCTCTCAACATAGCAGAAACAGGCCTGAAATATATATATATATATATCCTGCAGATCTCTGGTTCTAAAGCAGCAAAAAAGAGAACTGTCCCAGTAAAGCCCCAGAAGCACACACTGTGGATCTTGAAAGTCTTTAGAAACAGAAGTGGTCTGTGTAGTATGACTGCAGAAGCACTTAGACCAGGACATTTCATAATCCTAGACTTTGATATCTCTAATGCTTTGAACTGAAATATCAGAAAGGGGCTTGAGGGTTAGAATAGTGAATATCAAAGATTCAGGAAACCTCAATTTTATGACATCAATATAATGACAGTGATCCAGGTGATCCATATCAAAGTTAAAGAGTCCTGTTAAGACAAAACTTGAAAGTTGATCAGAGCTGCAGTTCAAGTAAAAATAGAGAGTTGAATAACTATAAAAATGTTATAATAGATTCAGATATTCTAAAACCTAAAAGGAGAAAGCATAACTTTCAAAACCATAAGCAGAAACACAAAGAAAAATATGTATTTTCTATAGCAGTATATGAATATTTATAAGAAATTTAGCAAAAGTCTTCTATAAAATAAAAGCCTTGGAGGAAAGAATTGGAAAGAAAATAAATAGTTTCAATCAGTCTATAGTAAGTCTTACCCAGGTAATAGACTCCCTAAAAATTGAAATAGACCAAACAGAAATCCATGGGGTATCAAGATATATTAGAACAAAAATATAAAGACTTTAAAATGGAGGGAAAAATAGGGGGAAAAAAAGACATCTGATATCAGAAAAATCTTAACCGGAAAACAGGTCACAAAGAAATAATTTAGGAATCATCAAACCCTAAAACCATAATTAAGAAAACAGATTGAATACTACATATTAAAAATTCATAAATGGAACCAACCAATGCTACTAGAGCAAGAGGACAAATGAAGATGGAGAGGGTACTAGTCATTAAAAGAAAACAACAAATTAAAAGTCCCAAGAATTTAATACTAAAACCCAAACTTCCATATTGAAGGGGGAAAAGTATTGTAAGCAACCAGAAAAAAGAACATTAAGTAGCAAGGAATGACTTACAGTCACATAAAACCTTGCGGTTTCTATAACAAATAATAAAAAAGAGATCTCAGGAATACAATATCCACAAAGCCAAAAGGTACAAGCTTACAAACAAAAATGATTTATACTGCAAAACAGGATATTCCTTTGGGGTTAAGGGAATGGATCTTTAATCAAATAGAGCACTTTCAAACAGTCTTGATTAAAAGAGAAGTGAATAGAACTTTGAAATGCAAATTCAAGAATCAAAAGAAACCTGGAAAGGTAAATTCATTTTAACAATTAAGAGGGGCTTTATGATAATGAAATGTTAATAACTGCAATAGTAGGGAGAAGGAAATTGGTGTTTTTTTTCAGAACTTTAGTATTTTCAAAGGGTATTGAGGAAGTTAAGAGAAAGAAAAAAACTATTGGGAGTAGAATAATTCTAAGGATATTTAGAGGGAGAAGAAAAGTGAGGGTAAATGGAATATGCTAGTATAGAAAGGGGAAACGGAGGCTGGAATTTATTATTTCTCAATATGGGGGTACAAGAATAAAGTATACTGACTGGAATAAGGAGTGGAGTAGGGGAATGTATCTGTTTAACCTTGATGGGGGTTGAAGTCCCTTTAAGATTCCTTTCTAATTGCCCATGGCTGACCTTGATTCACAAATTCTGATCAAAGGCATTCTTTGAATATCCGGACCCAGCCCCCACCCTCAGCTCAGCTTCCCCCAGCCCTCACCTGATCTGAGCTAACTGAAAAGCCCGCCGAGAACTTAGGGGTGCCGCCCATCATCTTTTGGGTATAAAAGAGGTGAGCCGGGAATGCCTTCATTGCAGAAGCCCTCCCAGCCAATACATGGTATCCTTCCAGCCATGTAAGGGTTCCTGCCTGCCAGCTGCCACCTTTGGCCCTGGCATCTAACTGAGCTTTACTTCCAAATTCCTACAATAAACCTTTTATTTATCAATCTAGGTTTTTAGGCCTGTAAATTCATTTTATAGGGGACACTGCACCTCATGGGATTATCTATGCCCCGAGAAATGGGGTTCCCCCTTTCCTTTCCCTCATTAACCTTACCCTCAAATGAATTGGAAAAGGGAGAATCAAACATTTGTTGAGGGTGGTAGCCCCTTGATATTCCTTGTTTGATCTCCAACTTCCTTTGGGACTTGGACCTTTGATACAAGATCTGGTCAAACTAGTTTGGGCTATCTGAGCTGGCTGGGGTTTTACAGCCCCCATTCTAATCTGCTCAGATAGATCAAATGCCAACAGGAAATTCCTTTATGGGAAGAGACTTCTGTCTGTCCCCAAAGATAACAAGAGACTCCTTATCTTATTTACATCACTCTCCGGAACCTCCTTACATCACTGCATCT
This sequence comes from Sminthopsis crassicaudata, assembly GCF_048593235.1. Lineage (NCBI taxonomy): Eukaryota > Metazoa > Chordata > Mammalia > Dasyuromorphia > Dasyuridae > Sminthopsis > Sminthopsis crassicaudata. The sequence continues at coordinate 340,236,090 of NC_133617.1, read as the reverse complement.
GAATGATTGTGCTCTTGTATAAAACAGAGTCCTCAAAAATCTATTCTTTGCAAAATTGGCCTTGTACCATGCAGCCATTTTGCCCACCGGCTCTCCGGTGTTTCCATTCTAATCAATAAAGACCATGTTTCCATACATCATTAAGTAGCCATTTCATTTGCTGCCGAACCCACCCTTGGTTACTTTGGGGAAGGAAGGAGAGAGAGAGAGAAAAGGAACTGACCTATCTCTGTTTAGAACCTCAGTTTACTCCTCATCACATTCACATACTCACACAGAATTAGATGTATAAAAAACAAAACAGGGGCAGCTAGGTGGCATAGTGGATAGAGCACCAGCCTTGAATTCAGGAGGACCCGAGTTCAAATCTGGTCTCAGACACTTAAAACTTCCTAGTTGTGTGACCCTGGGCAAGTCACTTAACCCCAGCCTCAGGGGGAAAAAAAATAACAAACTAAAAAAAAAAAAATTTATAATAATCAAAACTGGAGCAAGGTGGAGTAATTTAGAAAGTGATAAATCATGGCATATGAATGTTTAAAAAAAATGATTGTGGTATGACAAGAAAGATGATTTAAAAGAATTCAGAGCAGAGCTGGGAAAATAATTTATAAAAAAAATAGAGGTTTGGAAAGAAAAAAAAAAAAAAAAGCTTTCAAAGACAGTGGATTTGATCAAAGTGATGGCCAAACAACTACATCATTAAGGGAACTGTGCAAAGCATTTTACATATATCCTGACAGAGACTAATGTACTTGAAGTGTGGAGGGAAACATACATTTTTAGAAATGACCAAGATATGGATTAGATTTGCTTGGCTATGTTTATTATAATTTTATTATCATTTTTTTAAGGGAGGGAAGGGAAGAAGAGTAGTGATGTTGATGGGAAAGGAAAGGATAATTAAAAGAGAAGAGAAATGAATCAAAAGGGAAGGAAAGAAAGGAAAAAATAGAAAGACTGAAATATTTTTTTAATTCATAGTAGATAATAAAAGGGAGTTTAAAAGAAAGCACATAAAAAGATAGTTTGGAAAAATAGTCTATCTTATTTATAAGTATATATACATGAAATCAAGATATAGAAGAGTGATTCATGATTTCATATACAATATCCTTTTGTGTTTTACTTGTAAATAAATCCTTATTGAGAATGTCTATTAAGTTCAGAATACAATGAATTAAATTTAAAATGGAGATATTTGAAAAAATACATTTATTTATTTGGGGAAAATAACAGAATGTGATATGCCTGTGAAATTTTCACATAGAGATATCCAGCAAGAGGCTAGCTATGGGTGTAGAGATGAGAAAGTCAATACATAGAAAGATAGATAGATGGATAGACACAGACAGATTAATAAATATAGGTATAAGCACATGTAGATGTATAGCTATAAGCACACACATGATTGTCTATATACAGATATATCTATAGGTACACATGCATGTGTACATGGATATGTATATATACAACATAACTTCATGTATGTATAAATATGTCAATTGCATGGATGCATGGATGTAATCAAATAATTAGATTATTATCTAATCAGAACTAGATAAATCAAAGAACAAAATAAATAAGAAAGAAATTAAGGAGGTAAATGAAATTTTAGAAAAGTTAGATATGATAGACCTTTGAAGAAAATTGAATGGGGTCAGAAGGGAATAGACATTTTTTCTCAGTGGTACATGGAACCTACAAAAAATCGACCATTTTTTTACAAAAAAAAAAAAATAGATAACCTTAGTTTGAATAGAAAAAGGAAAGAAGAAAATCAAATTGTTAGTACCAAAAATGAAAAGGGTAAACTTTCCACTAATGAAGAGGAAATAGGAGCAAGAATTAGGAGTTATTTTGCCCAACTGTATGACAAAAAATCTGACAATTTAGGTGAAATGGATGAATACTTATAAGAATATAGATTGTGCAGATTAACAGAGGAGGGAATAAATTATTCAAATAAGTTCATATTAGAAAAATAAATTGAACAACCAATTAATCAGTTTCTTAAGAAAAAATCTCCAGGGTCAGATGGATTAACATGTGAATTCTACCAAATACTTAAAGAAAAATTAATTCCGATATTATGGAAACTATTTGGAAAAATAAGAAAGAAGAAGTCCTACCAAATTCCTTTTATAACACAGATATGGTGCTGATATCTAAACCAGGTATGGTCAAAACAGAAAAAAAATCATAGATCAATTTCCCTAATGAATACTGATGCAAAAATCTTAGATAAAATATTATCAAAAAGATTACCACAAGTTCTTTCCAGGATAATATACCATGACCAAATAGGATTTATACCAGAAATGCAGGGCTAGTTCAATATTAGGAAAACTATTAGCATAATTGAGTATATCAATAGACAAACTAATAAAATCATAGATGCAGAAAAAGCATTTGACAAAACCCAACATCCATTCATATTAAGAACACTAGAGAATATAGGAATGAATGGACTTTTCCTTAAAATAGTAGCATCTATTTAAAACTATCAGCAAGCATCTGTATAATGGGGATAAACTAGAACCATTCCCAATAAGATCAGGGTTGAACAATCTTGCCCTCTAGGACCATTACTATTCAATATTGTTTTATAAATGTTAGATTTAGCTATAAGGGAAGAAAAATAAATTAAAGGAATTAGAGTAAATAATAAGGAAATAAAATTATCACTCTTTGCAGATAATATAACGGCATATTTAGGGAATCCTAACTAATTGAAACAATTCACAACTTTAGCACACTTGCAGGATACAAAATAAATCCACATAACTCATCAGCATTTCTATATGTTACCAACAAAGTACAGCAGCAAGAGTTACAAAGAGAAATTCTAGTTAAAATAATTGTAAATAGTATACTATATTTGGGAGTCTACTGCCAAAACAAAGTCAAGAAGTATATGAACACAATTACAAAACACTTTTTATGCAAATAAAGTCATATCTAATCAATTGGAAGAATATCAAGTGCTTATGGATTGGCTGAGCTAATATAAGAAAAATGACAATACTACCTAAATTAATCTACATATTCAATGACATACCAATCCAACTCCCAAGAAATTATTCTGTAGAGCTAGAAAATAAATAACCAAGTTCATCTGGAAGAACAAAAAGTCAAGAATTTCAAAGGAATTAATGGGAAAAAAAATAAAGAAAATTAATGTGGCCTAGCTGTGCCAGACCTAAAACTATATTATAAAGCAGCAATCATCAAAACCATTTGGTACTGTCCAAGAAACAGAGTAGTCAATCAATGCAAATATGTCAAGTTCACAAGGCACAATAGTCCATGACTATGGTAATCTAGTGTTTTATAAACCCAAAGACCCTAGCTTCTGAGAGAAAAACTCATTATATGACAAAAATTGCTGGGGAAATAGGAAATTAGTATGGCAGAAACTAGGCATTGTGCTACACCTAACATCTATATCAAGATAAGACTGAAATGGATTTATTTAGCTATAAAGAGCACATTAGAAGAACAAGGATAGTCTACCTCTCAGATCTGTGGGGAAGAAAGGAAGTTGTGGCCAAAGAAGACTAGAATACATAATTGAATGCAAAATGGATAATTTTGATTATACTAAGTTAAATTTGTTTGTACAAACAAAACCAATGCAGACAAGATTAGAAGGAAAGTAATAAATTGGGAGAACATTTTTACATTCAACAGTTCTGATAAACACCTAATTTCCACAATATATAGAAAATTGACTCAAATTTATAAGAAGACAAGCTATTCTTCAATTGAAAAATATTCAAAAAAATACAAATAGACAATTTTCAAATGAAAAAATTAAAATAATTTCTAGTCATATGAAAAAAATGCTCTAAATCAACATCGATCATAGAAATGCAAATTATGACAACTGAGATACTATTACATAACTCTCAAATTGTCTAAGATGAAAGGAAAAGATAATGATGAATATTGAAGGGGATGTGGGAAAACTGAGACAATAATACATTCTAGAGAGCAATTCGGAACTATGGCCAAGGGACTATTAAACTGTGCATTCCCTTTGATCCAGCAGTATCTGTGTTGGGCCTGCATTCCAAAGAGACCATAAAAAATGGGAAACGAGGCTCATGTGCAAAAATGTTTGAAGCATCCCTTATTGGTAGTGGCAAGAAACTGAAAACTGAGTGGAGGCCTATCAGTTGGAGAATGGTTGAATAAGTTATGGCATATGAATGTTATGGAATATTACTGTTCTATAAGAAATGACTTGCAGGATAATTTCAGATTGGCCTGGAGAGACTTATATGAACTGGTGCTAAGTGAGTGAGTAAAACAAAAGAACATTGTACACAACAACAATAAGATTATATTCTGATTAATTCTGATGTTCATATCTCTTTTCAACAACAAGACGATTCAGGCCAGTACTAATGGTCTTGTGAGGAAGAGAGAGAGGACTGTGGGGAATGATTATGGCTCACAACATAGTAATTTCACTCTTCTTATTGTTGTTTGCTTGCATTTTCTTTACTTTTTCATTTTTTCCTTTATCTTATTTTTCTTGTGCAACATGATAATTGTGGAAATATGTACATATGTATATGTGCATTTGCAATTGTACATATTTAACATATATTGAATTACTTGTCATCTGATGTGGTAAGAAAGGCAAAAAACATTTGGAGCACAAGTTTTTACAACAATGAATGTTGATAACAATCTATACATATATTTTGAAAATAAAAGGCTTTATTAAAAATTGGTACATGCCAAGGTCATATTTTCTGAAAAGGTCAAGAACTAAGTCAAAAGTTAAAATGTAATATAAAAAAATCTACTTCCACAATAAAAAAAAAAATAAAAAGATGGCACTTCACTTCACTGACATTCCTTTTTTTTTGACCTATAAAATGGAAAGACTTCCAGTGGTCATCCCAATTGGGTAGTTGTGAAGAAAAATGCTATTCATATTGAAAAGCAATCTGTGAATCATTATTAATTTTAAATTTACTATTACCTGTACATTCATTTCACATTCAAAGGTTTTAAAATTAGAATGCATAATGTCTAAAAAACATGTTAAGAAAAAATAAAAATTGTTCAAATCTCAAGTATATGTGGCTGCTTCTGGGTAGTGATTTAGCCTATTTCCACAGGTCAAAAGATTCCTTTCCTGTTCTATCCAGGTATATATTTTGACCCTACAGAATCATCTATTATTCTGAATTGTGCAAGCAATCCTTGGTTTATAGCCTCTGTTTATACCTTAGCTTCAAAAATCTCTGTAATGCTTAGGATTCATAATAATTACAAATAAAGACATAATTTCAGAATCTGACTGATAATGCCTTCTGTTAGCATAGACCTCTTCATCATATATACAGCTTTTTTTACATAGAATGTTTTGTTTTTGAATCTTGTCCCCAAAACTTTCTCATTGCATAATATTTAGCAAGTCACAATTTCTCTCTAACCTTTGGTTTCATCTGTAAAATAAGATATAATAATGGTACCTGGATCACAATGAGGATCAAAATAAATAATTTATATGAAGTGTGTCTCAAGTCTGAACATGCTAATTAATGTCAGCTATTATTATTGTTATGGTTGTTGTAATTCTCAAAGCAACTGATGAGGAAGGCAATGCAGATTTTATTACTTCCATTTTACAAATGAGAATACTAAGACCCAGAGTATGGCTTTTCTAAAGTCATAAGATTTTTCAATGCTAGACATGATATTAGACTCAAGATCTCACCAATCTAGAAATAGAGGGATCTCAGAGGTTAATTAAATTAATTCCTTCATTTTACAAATGAAAAACCTGAGGCCTAGGGAAGTTAAGTAACTTGTTTATATAGCTGACAGAGATACAACTAGAATTAGTCTTTCAACTTCTGCCCCAGTGATCTTTCCACAGCACTTCAGTGCATCTCTTGATATAAATATCCCTTAAGGTAAGTTGTATTTAACTCATTACAACCCTAGAATACTCAGATTAAAAAAAAAGTCAAGATCCTAGAATATGATCATAGGAATTTTCAATATCTCACCATTTAGCCTTAAAATTTGTCCTTGTTTATGTCCCTATATAAATTGTCAGTATCATTCAATTTCCATCAATATTGTTCTATTCATTTGAGTGGACCAATAGCCCACACACATACTTGAAAAAGAACACCAATAGAATGCTCAAGAATGGCAGAAAGTACTGCAAAATGATTCTCATAAATCCAAAAATAAAAGTTTAATCATAAGAATGCTGAAAAATATAACCAACATGATAAAAGGCTAGTTAAGCTTCATAGTTTGTATCAATACCTTTGCACCTAAGAAATAAAGTTAAGGCATTATTGCAGCTGTGGCTGCTACTTCCTAGAAATGAATTCACTAATACTGAAGCACTAAACTGGCATATTCCAATCAGCCACAATAGTAAAGCTATTGAAAATATTTTGCCTAACCACAGAAATTCTACAGTAATTGCTATTACAACCAAAGCTGCTATAATGTATGACTCGTTTTCTCAGTTTCCTCAGAAGGAAGTAAAATTTGATTCATTTACATATAATTTGGATGAATTAGAGCTATGCATAAGAAAGAGGTAGGTTAACATTTAATAACCACTTATTCCAATGATTTCAAAGACATTTCAATTTGGCAAAAGTACCAGTGCCATAGTGAAACTTACCCTCTTGAAGTTTTCAAGCAGGAATTTTGAAATAGGAATAAAGTTATGGCTTAATCTTATGAGAGGTTTGAAGAAAAACTAAAAAAAAAAGTCCAAGAAAAACAACATTGCAAAAAAAAAAAAGTTAACCAACTAGAAAGAGAAATGCAGACTCTCAAAGATGAAATCATTCCATCTGGCCCTAGAGGTTTTTTCTTAGGGAGTTGATTAATAGCTTCTTCAGTTTCATTTTCTAATATGTGACTTTTTAAGTAATTAATTTCTCCTCTGTTAATTTGAGCAATCTATATTTTTGTATGGATTTATCCATTTCATTTAGGTTACCAGATTTATTGTTATACAATTAAGCAAAATAGCTCCTAATCATTGCTCTTCTTTTTAATTGGTGAAAAGTATACACTTTTCATTTTTGATACTAACAATTCAATTTTCTTTTTTCTTTTTTTTTTAATGAGATTAACTAAAGCTTTATTGATTTTGTTGTTGTTTTTCACTAGTTCAATAGTTTTCTTTCTTTCAATTTCATTAATCTCCCCTTTTGTTTTCAAAATTTCAAATTTGGCATTTAAATGTTTTTTTTAAAAATGTCTTCTTTTTTTGGCTTTCTTAGCTGCATGCCTAATTCATTGATCTCTTTCTCTATTTTATTCAAGTAATCATCTAGAAGTATAAAACTTCCCTTAAGAACTGCTTTGGCTACATCCCATAAATTTTGATATGTTATCTCATTATTGTCATTCCCTTAGATAAAGTTATCAATTATATCTATGATTTGTTGTTCCATCCACTCATTCTTTAGAACTAGATTCCAATTAATTTTGGTCTATTTTTCCTAGTCTCTTTATTATATGTAATTTTTATTGCATCATGATCTGGAAAAAATAAATTTATTATTTCTGCCTTTCTGCATTTGATTTTGAAGGTATATACATTAATATGTGGTCAATTTTTGTGTAGGTTCCAAGTAACACCAAGAAAAATATATATTCCTCTCTCCATTAAATTTTCTCCAAAGGTCTATCATACCTAACTTTTCTAAAATTCTATTTACCTCCTTAACTCTTTTCTTATTTATTTTGTGATTTATCTAGTTCTGTTAAAGTTTGGTTGGGATCCCCCACTGATTAGTTTTGCTATATAATTTTTTTCTTGCAGCTCTCTTAATTTTTTCTCTAGGAATTTGGATGCTGTCACTTGGTACATATATGCTTAGAATTAATATTACTTCAAAAAATGTAGCTTTCTTATTTCTTTTAATTAATTATATTTTTGTTTTTTTCTTGATCTGAAATTAGGATCCCTACCCTTGCTTTTTTTTTTTTTACTTCAGTTGAAGCATAATAGATTCTTTTCCAGCTTCTTACCTTTACTCTGCCTGTATCACTTTGCTTTAAATGTGTTTCTTGGAAACAACATATTGTAAGGTGCTGGCTTTTAATCCAGTCTACTTTCTGCTTCTTTTTTGTGGGAGAATCCATCCTATTCACATTCAAGTTAAAATGACAAATTCTGTATTTCCCACTATCTTATTTTCCCCAAGTTATAATTTTCTCTTTCCTTTCCCCCTTTACCTACTCCCTATTGTTTTCTTTCTAATCACTACCTCCCTTAAGCAGCCCTTCCATTTTATAGCCTATCCCCTTTTCTTATCACTTTTTCCTTGAACTTCTGTTATCCCTTCTCTACTTTTGTTTTCCTTTTTTCCCTCCTACTTCTCTATAGGGTGAGACAAGTTTCTCTGTGAGCTAAATAAGTCTGATAGTCTCTCTTTGAACCAAAAGTAATTGAAGTAAGGTTCATACAATGCTCAACCCCTTCCCAGTTGTAATAGGTCTTTTTCTCTCAATTTTGAATCTCCATAGATGTACTTTACCCCATTTTACCTCCCTCTTCTTCTTGCAGTACAATCCCCTTTATACCTCTAGTTTCTTTTTTAATATCACCACAATAAAATCAAATTATACCTACACCCTCTAATACCTATCAGATATATACCTCTATAACTATCAGATATATAGTTCTCAAGAGTTAAACTTATCTTCCCATATAAGAATATGAACTTTTTTTACTTAAAAATATTTTTCTTTCCTTTTTATCTTTCTATGTTTCTCTTTAGATCTGCATTTGAAGATCAAATTTTGTGTTCAACTCTCATCTTTTGATCAGAAATAAATGAAATTCACTTATTTCTTTGAATGTCCATCTTTTCTATGAAAGATAGTACTTAATTTTGCTGGATAATTGATTCTTATCTGCAATTCTAGTTCCTTTGACCTTCAGAATATCATATTCCATGCCTATTTCCCAGGTCAGTTGTTTTGAATGAGATATTTTACATTTTCTCCTATTTTCTCAATTGTCTTGGTTTTGTTGGACTGATTCTTGATGTCTCATTGAGTCATTCACTTCCATTTGTTCAATTCTAATTTTTAGTCAATTTTTTTCAATTTTTAATCTCGTTTTTCATTTGGCTAATTGAATTTTTAAATGAGTTTTATTGTCCATTGTGGGTTTTTTTTCCATTACACAAATTCTGTTTTTCAGTGAGTTGGTTTCTTTTTCCATTTCCTCAAATCTATTCTGTAAGGAGATATATGCTTTTTCTGTTTCATCAGATCTATTTTGTAAGGAATTATGTGCTTTTTCCATTTTTCTATATCAATTTTTGAAGGAGTTTTCTTCAGATAATTTCCAAACTCTCTTGCAAAGTTTTTATTTCTTTTCCCCATTTTTCTTCTATTTTAAGATCCTTTTTGAATTCTTCCAACAGAGTCTTGTGAGATGGAGACCAACTTATATCACACTTTGGGACTTCATGTGGAGATTTTCCTTTAGTGTCCTCATCAAAGGATTCACTGTCTGTCCTTTTTTGTCTTCATAACAGCTATCTATGATCAGAATTGTTTTTGCTTTTTTGTTCATTTTTTAAAGGTTGAAGTCTGCCCTTAGGGCAAAGGGAGATTGTCCCAGGCTTCCTCTACAAGCCACAATGCCTTCACATTGCCCTGGGGTCTGGTACTGCTTATGCTTGGTGGGCTTGGACAAATTCTTAGTTATTATGGAGTTCAGTGGTCACTATTTGTTTTTTGTCAAATGTGTCACAGCTAGTCTGCTGATCCACTGGCTTCTGAGCCATGAAGAGTAGCCATTATTATTGTATTTTAACTAAGAATCTCCTGGTAGATTCTCCCAATGCATGGACACCACACTTCTCTGGGTCATTGTGTTGTGCCTGCACTTGTCCCCCTCCCCTGTGCACAATTGAAACAGGCCTTTTCTGAATTTATTCCAAAATATCTTCTGCTGATAATCTGTTCCACTCCAATTATTAGTGCATTCTGTCACTTGAAAACCAATTCATAGGCTTCATCTGATCTGAGGGAAACTAGAAGGAGCTCAGACAAAGAACTAACTACTCTCTGCAATCTTAGCTCTGCCCTCAACAACACAATTTTTAAAGTAGAAAAAGAACAAATTAAAAGCCCCCAATTAAATATCAACATACAAATTAGAACAATCAAAAGAAAACTAATAAAATTAACAGTAAAGAAAGAAATTGAATAAAACAGTTAGCTGGTTTTATAGAAAAAAAAAATCCAAATACAATACAATGAATGAATCATTGGTTAATTTAATTAAAAGAAGATGAAAACCAAATTACAGCTATCAAAAATGAAAAAGACCAATACACTACCAATGAAGATAAACTTAAAGGAATTATTAGGAAGTATTTTGTCTAACAGCATGCCAGTAAATCTAGCAATCTAAGTGTAATAAATGAACACTTACCAAAACATGAATTGCCCAGATTAACAGAAGAGGAAATGAAATACTTAAATAGCTCTCTCTTTGTAAATGAAATTGAACAAGCCATAAATAAACTCCCTAAGAAAAAAATTCCCATAACTAAATGGATTTAAAAATGATTTCTGCCAAAATTTAAAGAACCATTAAATCTAATATTATATAACCTATTTCTAAAAATAGGCAAAGACATAGTCTTACCAAATATGGCTCTGATATCTAACCAGGGAGAGTAACAACCCAGAAATAAAACTACCATTCAATTTCTACAATGAATATTGCTGTAAATTTTTAAATCACTAGAGGGGCAGCTAGGTGGCACAGTGGATAGAGCACCAGCCCTGAAGTCAGGAGGACCTGAGTTCAAATCTGGTCTCAGACACTTACTAGCTATGTGACTGTGGGCAAATCACTTAACCCCATTGCCTCAGCAAAAAAAAACAAAAAACAAAAATAAATAAATAAATGAATCACTAGGAAAAAGGTTATAGCAGTATTTCACAAAGATCAAACACTATTATAAGGTAGAATTTATACCAGTAATACAGGACTAGCCCAAGATTAGGGTAACTAGCAGCATAATTGAACATATCAAAAACAAAGACAAGAAAAATCATAAGACTATCTCAAAAGATTAAAAAAAAAAAAACCAACCCTCTTGACAAAATGCAATCTTTGTTCCTATTTTAAAGCATTGGAAAGCATAGTAATAAATGAAGTTTTCATTAAAGTGATAAGTATTATTTATCTAAAACCATCAGCATATATTATTTGTAGTGAGGATAAGCTAGCAATATATTAACATTAATATATACATATATATATATAATTCTACTGAGGATAAACAAGCGATATATTAATATAAGCTAGCATATATTATTTGTAGTGAGAATAAACAAGCAAGATTAGAGTGAAGCAAGGATGTCCATTATCATCACTGTTATTCAATATTGTACTAGAAATATTAGCTAGAATAATGAGATAAGAAAAAGAAATCAGAGCAATTGGAATAGGAAATGAGGAAACAAAACATCACTCTTTGCAAATGATATTTTGATACACTTAAAGAATCCTAGAAAGTCAAGTAAAAGACTAATTGAAACAATTAATAACCTTAGTAAAGTTGCAAAATATGAAATAAATCCAGATAAGTCATTAGAATTTCTACATACTACTAGCAAAACCCAACATGAATACAGAGAAAGAGAAATTCCATTTAAAATAATTATTGATAATTTAAAATACTTGGGAGTTGACCTGTCAAGAGAAACTCAATAAATACATAAAGAGAATTACGAAATACTTTTCACACAAATAAAAATGGATCTAAACAAACTGAAAAAAAAACATTAATTAGCCAAGGATAATAAAAAAATGAAAATTTTACTTACATCAATTTATATATTCAGTACCATATCAATCAACTTTGTTACTGTTCAGCCATCTGAGTCAAATTCAACTCTTGGTGATCTCATTTTGGGGGTTTTCTTGGCAAAGACTGCTATTTTGCCCAGAGTACCACATCTAGTTAATGCCTGAGTCCAGATTTGAGCTCAAGAAGATGAGTCTTCCTGACTCTATCAACTGTACCATCCAGCTGCTCCAATAAAACTATAGAGATCTTTCATGAGGCTGTTAAAATTTTGTGAATTTTACCTGAAAAAAAAAACATTTAAAAAATCAAGAGAATTGATGAAAAACAATGTGAAGGAAGGTGATTTAGCACTACCAGATTTCAAACTGTATTGCCAAGTGGTAATCATTGAAACAATCAGATATTGACTTAGAAACAAGAGTGGCAGATCAGTGGGATAGATTAGGGACTTGTTTGCTATCAGGTTTGATAATGAAGAAATAATAGCAACTTTGGAGTGAATTGTTTCAGTCTAATGATAAAATCATAAACTGGAATGTAGTGTAAAGAAGTACATAAAAGGAAATGGGCATACATACATCTTATAATCTTCTCAAAAAATTTAGCCACAAAAAAGTAGAAGACATATGTAATAATAGGCATGGATGTCTCATGTTAGAGTTTGTTGATGATTATAAATACATTTGCATGTTTATAGATTAGTATGATGAATACATGAGACCATTCTGATGGTATGGCACTGGATGTTGGCACTAGATGTGATCTTTAAAAGTTAAATAAAATAATGTATTTAAATGTTCTTTGAAAATTATATATTATATAAGTACAAGGAACCAGATATTTCTATTTTTCTAGTCCTTAATTTCACCAGTATAAAGAACTCCCAATAAGTACATTTCTTTAATAATTATATATATGTATATATATATATATATATATATATATACATATATATATATATATATACATATATAATTAAAGACTGTACTTAAAGTGCTGGGACACTGAAGTTAAAAAACTTGCTTAGAGTCAGGCAACCAGTATATGTCAGAAGGGAAATAACTAAGAAGCTCATTCCTTAACCAATCAGCCACATGCAGATATTATCCAAACAAATAGATCATTATATTGAGATGAGGAACCTGTTGGAAAGTTAATTTATATCAATACTGATGTAATATCATGAATGAAGTGTACCTTATCCATGAAAAGGTGTTTGTAGCTATCCATGAATATGTCCCTTTTCTTTTTTTTTTTAATTTTTATTTTTATTATAGTTTTTTATATACAAAACATATGCATGGATAATTTTTCAACATTGACCCTTGCAAAAACTTCTGTTTTACCTTTCCCCCTGCTTCCCTCCATCCCCTCTCCTAGATGAGAGGTAGTTAAAATATGTTAAAGTATATATTAAATACAATATATGTATACATATTTATACAGTTATCTTGTTGCACAAGAAAGATCAGATTTAGAAAGTAAAAATAACCTGGGAAGAAAAAACAAAAATGCAAGCAAACAATAACAGAAAGAGTGGGAATGTTATGTTGTGGTCCATACTCATTTCCCATAGTTCTTTTGCTGGGTTTAGCTGGTTCTGTTCATTACAGATCAATTGGAAGTGATTTGGTTCATCTCATTGTTGAAGAGAGCCATGTCCATCAGAATTGATAATCATGTAGTATTGTTGTTGAAGTGTACAATGATCTCTTGGTTCTGCTCATTTCACTTAGCATCAGTTCATGTATGTCTCTCCAACTCTCTCTGTATTCATCCTGCTTGTCATTTCATTCCATAACATTCATATACCACAATTTATTTAGCCATTTTCCAATTGGTGGGCATCCATTCAATTTCCAATTTCTAGCCACTATGAAAAGGGCTGCCATAAACATTTTTGCACATGTGGGTCCCTTTCCCACCTTTAAGATCTCTTTGGGATATAAGCCCAGTAGATCAAAGGACTGCTGGATCAAAGGGTATGCAGAATTTGATAACTTTTTGAGTATAGTTCCAAATTGCTCTCCAGAATGGTTGGATCCATTCACAACTCCACCAACAATGCATCATGTCCCAGTTTTCCCACATCCCCTCCAACATTCATCATTATCTTTCAGTTTGCAGTTTGCAACAATAAATTCCAATAGTTCTTCAAAAAAAATGAATGGAAGGAAGGATTATGGAAAACTCAATGAAGTCACTTTAAAATTATTATTATGTTTTAAATGAAGAACAGAAATATCAGGAAGTCAAATCAAATCCCTGGCTTCATTTAATAAGATCAGTATTCTTTAACATGTTAATAGAGAAGTGGTCATGTAATTTTGCCAAATAATTTTCTCAGTGAAGAAGGAACTACAGTACATTATGGAATGCAAAATGGATAATTTGATATATTTAGCTTTTTAAAAATTGTACAAACAAAACCAATGCATACAAGATTAGAAGGGAAGCAATAAAAGTAGGGGAAAATGTATATGCAAGGGTTCTCATAAGGCCTAATTTCTAAAATATATAGAAAATTGACTCAAATTTATAAGAAATCAAGCCATTCTCCAATTGATAAATGATGAAAGGATATGAGTAGACAATTTTCAGATGAGGAAATTAAAACCATTTCTGGTCCTATGAAAAAATGCTCTGAATCATTATTGATCAGAGAAATGCACATTAAGACAACTCTGAGGCACCACACTCAGTTTTCTCAGATTGGTTAAGATGACAAGAAGAGATAATAAAAAATGTTGGAGGGATGTGGGAAAACTGGGACACTAATAAATTGTTGATGGAGTTGTAAATTGATCCAAGCTAGTTGTGGAGAATCAATAGAACTGAAAGTCTATTGTCACATATATAAAGCAAGTTGTCACCTTATGAGGGACAGGAAGATTCACTTTGATCTAGTTGCTTTGGCACCATATATATGTTGTTAATATCATATTCATTATTTCAAAAATGATTAAAAATCTAGAGTAAAATCTCTCCATTTGACCCCTTTGTAGAAAATGGTATTGTGAATTACTTAAGCCTAGTGAATTTATTTTCCCTTTTAAATGATATTTTAGTGTAATGAAATAAAAAAAAATCTTAACTAAGTTAATATAAAGAATTCTGATATATCTTTAAAATAGATAAGAATAATTTGCAATGAAGACTTATTTTTTATATATGAAAAAGTGATTTTATTCTAATATCTCTGCTGGAATCTGCATGTTTGAATAAAAGGTTCATGGCTATAGATAGCTTCAAGGGCTTAAAAACAGATACCTGATATTTCATATGAGAAACATAACTCACTCATACAGTTATGTAACAAAGAAGTCATATATTGAAGCCAGCATAAGAGACACATTATATATAAAAGACCTTGTCCCCTCTTCTAGATTCTGAAGATCCATTGGAAAATATTATGTCTTGAGGCTAGGAAAGCTATAAGCTTTTTAAATATAATTTAGATGTTTTCTACTATAGATTGCTGCTCCTGTAACATCTCTGTCTAGGCCCCCTTTCCACTATACTTTATAATTTTGTAATTGTTTCCAGTAAGGTGCTCTTTGAATGTAATCAGCTCTAATCAAGGACAAATAATCTGCTCTAGTCATCTGAGCAGATTAAATGAAGGAAAAGAAAGAATAATGAGGGTTTAATTTGCTCTAGAGATGACTATTTAGCACTTTATATTTTCAGAGTCACTACAAAGATCAATTAGTTTCATAACATAAAGAGGTGTACACATGTTTATAGATGAACATTGAAGCACACCAAAAACATTAAGAAAATTTATTAAAGTCACAGGCATAAATAGCAGAAATCAGGACTAGAATACATGAGTTGGTCCACATTTAAAACTGAGGCAGAAAATACAAGACTGATTTACTCATAATTATTCATTACTGTTGTTTGTTTTCCCTCCAGAAAGCAGCTTATAACATTGGGAAAAGGTAATAAAATCTTGTCTTCACCTCTCCTACTCCATCCACAGTCAGATTATATTTAAGGACTGTATGTTGACTGAGAGCCAGTCTTCCAATTTAGATAAGTTGAATATCATAAAAATTTCTCCAGACAGGTTCACCTGTTTTTTAATCTTTCAAATGTGTATAATAAAACATTCCTCAAATATTATAAGGACATTTTTTCCTTTCTTAAAGAACTATATAAATATTAACCATTATTATCTTTTTAACAGAGAGCTTCTGACATTCTGATGACTACATCGCAGAAGAATGGTGACAAAGAAACTATGTAGTCCAAGAGATGTTGTGGGAAATAGAGTAGCAGAATAAAATTTATACCCCTGCAGAGGAGCTTTACAAGTGAATAACTATGATCCACAAAAATATGGACATTATTTTACTATATAATGATACTGTCTTAGAAATAAGTCATAACTCAAGGGATTCTGGAAAAAAGCCAATTCTCTTGTTCATATTCTTGCTAAAGGCTTCCTGCTTTTAAAATGTGACTTTGCGAGAACTTGTGATCAGGAAATAGTCATTAAGAAATTTTTGGAACTATATCATTGTTAAAAAATAGGAGATACTATAATTTAAAAACTATGGTTTTCTGTAATGAACACATATTAATACTATTTACACTTGTGGTTGCTCTGAAAACCATAAATGTGAATATGTTTATCAATGTTCTAGATACAAAATATTTGAAAATTATGGCATTTATAGAGCAATATTTAGAATTATGTATTTGTATGCATATATTTTGTTTTTTACAATGTTAACTGTTATTTCCTATAACAAAAATAAGTATTTCAAAGAAAACAACTAAGAGAAAAACTATCAATATTTCTCAATAAGTTTAAGAAATATGATAATATATGTAGTATTTCTGCAAAGAAATTGAAGGACATATTTTTTCTATTTGTTCTTTGATTTTTTATATTTAAATGATTTTTAAATAATTTCACAATATTCATTTTGTTTTGTGTTTGTGATTCTTTCCTTTTACATTGTTGTAGTCATTATGTAGATTGGTTATTTCTAAAATTTATTCTATATCTGTTCATATAGATCTTTTATGATTTGTGTTCATTATATTCAATATTTCATATAGTAGATTAATATTACTTGTATATATTATATACACATATGTATACATAATGTCACAAATTCCTTTACCTATTCTCCCAATCAATAGGTATTTGTTTCTAATTCTTTTTATCAATGACCTCCATGGTATATATGCCTATAAACATTTCAGTCATTATATTTGCATAATTCCAAATTCATTTTTCAAAATAGTTGTACTAAATCACAGCACTATCAACAATATACTATTGAACCTCTATTCCTATGTCTTACCTTTTAATATTTTTGTTAATTTCCTGTTGTTGCTGTGGTTTGTCCTTAGTTCTCAAAGAGGACCTTGACATCAAGGAAGTGAATGCCATGATATGCAAATAAATTGGATTTAAGTGAGGAAGGGTAATACAAGGCCATCTCCAGAGCCATCTGGGTTCAGTGGTAAGATATAGATCAAAACAATTGGAGATGATCCTAGATGCAGTGAGAGCCTTTTTAAGCTATGGTCTTCAACAGGTCTCAGTTTGACTGAAGCTGCACCCATTCAGTGATTAGGGCTGGGTAGCAATTGAGGCAAAGGAAAAAAAATCTCTTTAAATAAATAAGTAGATAGATAGTTGAATGAATGAATGAATGAATGAATGAATAAATCTGGGAAAGAAAGATCCTCAGGGTTTTTGGCAAGGCAGTTAGATGAGAGATGAAACCTTGAGGCTTATTTGATTTAGAGCTATGGTGTCAAACTCAATTATAAAAGTCTCACTATGGGACACATTTTGACTTAGAAAACCCCAGCTTAACATTGCCCATATTTTTATTTTGTGAAACATTTCCCCATTACATTTTTGAGGGTAGTGGAGCATTGAGACAATTATAGTTTAGTGACTTGCCCATGGTAAGTGTCTGGGATCAAATTTAAATTCTGGTCCTCCTGATTCTCTGCCAGTATTCTAACAGTTGTGCCACCTAACTGTCTCTCCCCTTTGCATTTTAATCAGATTTAGCAGAACTCAATTTGGAGGCAAGTGTGACATCCCTGATTTAAAGCATTCTTTTAATATAGCAGTTAATTGTTTGCATTTCTTATTTTAAGGACTGCTGGTTAAGATGGCTAGGTTTTAAGGTGATAACAAAGAATAAAATTAATTGTCAAATTATAACCACTCCCATTAATGACTTTACTAGGTATGTACATATCTCAAAATAAAATCATAAGGGAACAATGCCATTGGCTGAGCATACAAATTAGCTATTTCTCTGGGGACTTGAAATTTCTTACCCCTGGAGTACAGGGTTGAGATAGCTTTGTGGAAGAAAATGTAGAAAGAATAAGTAGAGGAAATGAGGTATTACTTTCTCTTCTCTGTCCCTGACCCATTGATCATGTCTTCTAGTATCAATTTGTCTAGAAGACAATAGCCTAGCCAGGAGTTCTAGAGTTTGTCAGATTGAAAAAGTTCAAGGCATTGATAAAGAAGTAAATAGTCTAAGCAGACAAAAACAGATAGTTATGTGAAAGAGGGAGCAGTTTTGAGAAAAGTGACATCCAAAAGAATAGACTCAGTGAGAGAGCTAGTTCTGGTACTCAAGCATTGAAATGTTGAGAGAAGACCATGAAAATCCAACTTAGCAAATCACTCAGCAAAGATAATGGAGCTGTGTGAGACTTCCATTATAAGAAAAAGAATTTTTCTAGGCCCTGAAATATCAGAAATCAAAAGTTATATGTCCTACATGTTCCTCATTACCATTGTACACTATATTTGCTCCCACTTTCCCCATAGATTCTGTGTGCATTTGACCCCTGGATTTATGGAGAGAATGTTTTATATTTACTGTTTTTACCCTGCCATCTCAGTAAATATCTTTGCTAAGATATTGTATCTATTGACTGATTAATAATAGGAAGCACAATGGAGACCTCTCAGTATTACAAGTGCAGACCAACAGGTATATTCTGAGAATCCAACATAGCTATTGTCACCCTCTGTAGGAACTGTTGTTTAAGTGAAGCAGCAGCACTTCAAGGAGGTGCTGTAGTATCTTTCTTAAGTTTTTCTGCCACCAGAGGAGAATTATTGAAATATTCAGAATTAACGTTATTTATGGGGATGTGGGACATGGGGATGCAGGTTTTTTAAAAAATAAAACTGAAAAGAGATCCCTTTGGGAAAAAAAGTCCTTTAAGAAACAGACTAAATCGTGTTACTGATGATTTTAACTTTTTTAAGGGAAAAATAGCTAAAACCAAGTCTTAACTAGTTCTCTCTGCACTATTCAACTGACAATGAAGGGGAACCTGGTTTGAAAATATGCCAACAAAAGCCATGAGCTGTAAAACAAATCAATTAAGTACAATACTAAGGAAAAAAATCTCAACTGACACTTCTCAAAAAGAAGACAATTGCATGATTGGCAATTTTTAGCTTTAGAGTTTTAGAATACTCAGCAACTTTAGAATAGTCACTCGTGGTTATTTTCTGTTGCTCTTCCACTTAAACATCTAAATAGTCAAGATTTATTTCTTAATCAAGTAGATTAAAATTAGTTTTCTGAAAATTATTTTTAAATTTTAATTTTTTAAAAATATTTCATGATTCTTCATTAAGTCAGGGCATTGCCCCAAGGCATCAGTGTCACTCCTCTTTCTTCTATAGGAGGTTACCTCCACTTCTCCCTTCTCCCATTGCTTTACTTATTTACATCTTGCCTCTCCAAGGGCAGCTGGAGAAATTTTACCTTAGTGAAGCAATGAAATATCTTCTGTTCATTCCTGCTCTTAGGAATTTTTAAGTATAATTGTAGAATCTAGGAAACTTTCCTTTTGTTTCTCCAAAACTATAGCATACCCTATATGGAGTCTACCTTTTTTTTTTAATCCATCTCCTAGTTTTGGCTCAGGGATCAGAATTCCTTGTTATAGCTCTAAGGATAAAAGGTTTCCTCTGACTTTTCACCATGTTGAGCAAATTATTTAGAACTTTTTGAAAAAGAGATTTAATCTAAGAATATAGAATAGGTATTATGTCCAGCATTTGATATGCATGCTCCTGATCTATGAACCTTCTAAAAGAACTATTAGAGAAGATAATATGCTGATAAAATGAAGAAAATGTGTATTTTAAAAGTTAAATATAAGTGAAACATCTGTCTCCTCTGGAAAGCAATACATGTATTAAAAGTAAATCCTATACATCTATAATTTTCCACATAAGCAATAGGTACAGTATCAAGATTAGATTTATAATGGGTATATTTGACAGCTTTCTATGTTCATTTTTGTTTGGTTTTTCCATATTAAAATGAAGTGAAGCCTCTATTCTTTAGAAGGCTGATGATGTGAGGTAGGACTAACATTTACCAGATAACTTCATTGTATTAGTTTTTTTTTAATAGTATAATCCATTACAAATATCCTTCTTCCATCTAAAAGACTATGGGTCACCCAAACTAAACTAGATCCTAGGGATCTGACCTCAGAGATATTATTTCATGTTGTGTTTTTTTTTCTCTCATCCTTGTAAGAGATTACTGCAGTATAATCTACTTTTAATATTGATGTTAAAATTCATGTCTAGGACTCCCCTAATATGGATAGATTCTCCAGTACTTGTGTAAGCACTCAAAATATTTAATGTATATTGGTTATAGGACAGCCTTTATTTAATTCTAAAGAAAATGCAAAAGACAAAAAGGACTCCCCAAAGCTTATGAATATGGAAATTCTTATGATCCATCAGTCTCTACAGGAATTCAATTGAACTTCAGATAAACATCAGGACATCCTTTGACATGCCAGTGTACCCTTTCCTCCCAAGGAGTCTTACAGACTCTCCATTCCTGCCAAGACTCATCATATCATCCTGTGGTTTCAAAATCCCCCAGGAGATAAACATGCTTTGGGGACTGCTGAACAAGCAATTCTCTTCTCTTCAGACCTACACTTTCCCTAATTCATTGATTCTGCTTTCTAAGTAAGATGCTGAATAAGAATTATATGAACTATCCTCCTATTTCTCTTATTAGCTCTGTATTAGGAAATCATTTTCTTTCTCTATAGAGGACAATATTTAGATTTACTGGCTTGGACCAGTGAGCATGTGCTTCTTCAGAGAACTCTATCATTTTCTTTGTGGCTACCATAACTAATCTACTCCATTATCAAATTGTTGATTTCTCTGTACATTCAGGGGAAAAAAAAGAAAGGCAGAAGATATCCAGGACCTTACCATCTAGTATTTCCCTTCTCAAGTCATCTGAGCAAGTACATAAATAACAGATTAACTGTTCATGATGGGGGGAGTGAAAAGAGAATGAAGTCTATTCTTGTTGCACAAGATAAAAGGCAGAGAAAATATATTAAATAGAGTAAAATATCTGAGCATGAAAGAGACAGTCCCTCTTACAACTTTCTAGTTTTTTGAGCCTCAAGCAATCATCAGACTGTATTTCTAGGCTACCAACAAACTGTCAGTGGACACTCCTTTGCTCCTATTAGAGATGTAGTTCAGATGCTTTCAGACAAAGATCTATGTCCATCAGGAATGATCAATTCACTTCCATAATTGCTCTATCTCTTAGCTATATTCAATTCTTAAATTTCAAGGAAATATTATGTGATCCATTGCATACCTGGATAATGAATAGCAAGCTGAATATGGAGTTTAAATGAATTTTTATTTCCCCTAAAACCTAAATATTTGTGTTTATGAAAGGAAAATGAATGTTCAAAAGCATTGAAGTAAGGAAGCTTTTCTGTTCGCTAGGCATTTTTCAAGATGGGGACAGGAAAGAGGTTGGATATCCCTTATGGTCTTATTAAGTACTTCTTTATTATTGCCAAACTGACAGGTGTATTAGTTAATCTTTTAAATTTGGATCTAATTATTTCTTGTGTAATTCACATGAATTCAGAGAGTATTTACAACATGAAGCATCTGGATGAAAATGGAAAAATTCAGTCAATTATGTAGATATCTCTGAATATTTTAAATTAACTGGATCTTGGCACTCTGCTCTCCCCCTCCTCAAATATCTGCATAGTTGACTGATTACTTTTCATTTTCTTCCAGATGTTTTCCATTGTGCTGACACAGCCTCTGAGAGCATGTGATTATATCTCAAATATTTAGATTTTAGTGGTCTGATGATAAAGGATATTGGTGAAGGGTATGAATGGAGGAGAACAGATTTATTTATCTTGTGTCAGTGAAACTGACCTCTCCTTCAAAAAGTAGGTTATATTAGTCTCCTTCTTGTACAATTTTTGATAAAGTCCAAATCAGGTGGCAAGCCAAAAAACTCTGCCTTGAACTGAAATGTTTATAGTGTAGCCTTTCTCTGTAACTGTATGCTATTAAAAGAAAAGAAGAAACAACTGAAGGAAGAAGAGAAAAAGAAAGACAAAGACAGAGAAAGAGACACAAAGAGATAGACACACAGAGAAATAAGACAGATAGGAACAGAGGGGCAGAGACAATGAGACAGAGAGACGGATAGACAAAGAAAAATAAGGCAGTCATTAGAATAAAACTATAGAACAGAAAACAATGCATACTAATAAGTGGAGAATACCAATGACTTATTATCCAAATGAAATTTTCATCTATCATCTCTTCTTCAAGTCTCTTCCCTTCCCTTGAACCACAAGTCATCCTTTTTCACTTTTCTTCCAATAGAATATAGGCTCCTTGACTATTTCATTTTTATTTTTGTAACAAAGCACCTATCCCAGTGCCTGGCACAGAGTAAGAGCCTATGATGGTTAATTTATTTATTTTGACTCTCCTAGATGCAATTTTTAAAATTTTTCCAAATCCCCTTTCTTTTCTTTATATGTATGCAATAGATTATCTGTTTATTATTCACTGAAATTTGGGAATACCGTTTCTGCTAAAGAACACAGTCTTTGCTTTATTGCCTGTGGAAAGACTGGATGGAAGAAGAAGAGATGGTAGAGGAGTGAGAAGTGCAAAATATCTCATGGGAGTACAGAACAAGAATGAAGGAGGTTAGGATACAGCAAAAATATGGTTAGTATGAGGAACCAAAGTAGGAACAGATAACATAAGGAAAGGAAAAAATTAAGAGTAGCTAAATTACAGAATACAGCAGGTAAGCAAGTGGCAATAGCAGGTCTACAAGTCAGACAGGCCAGTCACTCCCCATTTAAATACCATCTCCTTTGAAATCTTATCATTTCCCATTATGGACTCTCTGTGGTTTGTATTCTGAATTCTCTCTTTTTCAGATTTTTAGATTATCTATAGGTTTTATTTTTCCATTATATACATTCCATTCATTTATTTCTTCTTTCCACATAAAAATAGCCTAGAACTAGCATTGCTAATTGCATTTTCACATCTTTTATAAAGATATTTCAAAATATAGCATTATTTGCCATACTCAAAATTAATTTTTCAAGAATATTAAACACTCATTCCATTCTTTCAGTAAACATTTATTGGATTTCTGTCCCTAATACTTCAATTTCTTTATTACCTCATTAAAATGTACATGCTTTATACTACATACTATGTGACTCATATAATTATAAAAAAGTACAAGTTGAATTTACTAAATTGTAAGCTCACCATGGACAGGGAATCAGTCATGTTTTCTTTCTCATCTTTTAAATATCCCTTAGCAACAAGTATAGTACTTTGTTAAGGGCACTTAATCAAAGTTTGTTCTTGAATTATTTTTTGGTAACCAATCATCTTAATTATTAACCCTACTCACCGTTTGAGATAATGATGATTAGAAATGATTTGAATGTTCTTTCAGACCTTATTTTAATCCCATTCCCATCTTGACATATAGGAGTTTTGACCAGACCTAACCTGGGCATCTTACTGCTTGAAATACTATCAGGGACATTACATATTCATGGATTTCTGTTAGATTGTGCAGAACTACTGACAAGAACATCACTCAAAATTGTGAGACTTAATATGGTTGTTCAGCAGGACCTACCATCTCATCTCTCTCCTCTGCAGAGAGCTGAGTTAGGTCAAATCAATCAGGTCTGGTACTTACAGGAGAACTAGCACCATAGAGGTTTCAATTGCTTAACATTGTGAGGGCATTTTCTGCTCTGTTAATTCCATCCCTCTAGCTTGAAACATAACAAAATACAGGTTTATCTGCCTACCTATCTTTCCCCACAAACAATGCCCTGAACACATTCATGATGTACATGCTCATAGCTTTATTTTAGAATTAGAATCTCTCTATGTAAGAAAAAAGTAGCCTGTGAAATAATGAACATTTTAATTTTCTGATGTAAAGTTTTATTCATCTCCCATGCTCCATGCATGTGTTTTTTTTTCATACATATACATTACAAAAAAAGCACATTTTTCAGTTGCATTTGGACATGGTATGTTGAAAATATATATACAAATAAGAGGATATCTGGACATATTGAACAGTTAGCAAGAAGAGCTATGTCAAAATGGCTTTGTGCACAGCAACTTGGAAAGATTGCTGAATTTAGAGTCATCACAGCCAAGGTTTAAATCCTGCCAGCTAATGCTGCGTGACCATGAACAAATCACTTTAATTATTCTTAGCCTCAGTCTATTTCTTCATTTATAAGATGTGACTAATAGTACCTGCCGTATCTACCTGATAGGGTTGTTATAAGCTCAGATGAGCTCATATATGTAAAGTTTTTTTGCAAATCTTAAAGCATTGTATGAATGTTAGTTATGTTTAGGGCAATTCTGTGTAGGAGAATGCACGTTTACTAAAAATCTGTCAATAGACTGAAGATTGATTAAAAAGCTGCATTTGTAACACTGGGTTTAATAATGGATAATATAAGTGTACCAAAAGATGAAAAACACTAAGCTTTGTGCAAATTCTAAAAAGCAAATTATTACTAGTCATAATATGCTGTTACTTCTGAGGATATGTAACAACAATAACCAGTATTTATAAAATGTCTTAAAGTTTGCTAAATGCTTTACAAATATTATCTCATTTCACCCCCAACATCCCTGGGAGGTAAATGCTATTATTATCCCTATTTTATAGATAGGGAAACTTAAATATACAGAAAGTGATTTACTCAGGAATACAGAACTAGCAGATATTTTAAACTTGTTTTAAATTTTGGTCTTTCTGATGCTGGGTCTGGTGGAAAAGAAGGGAAAAACTCAAACTCTTTTTTAACTTTTAACTTTATGTTATTTCCCTTTACTCTTCTGGGACCCAGTCATATTGTCCTATAAGTTATTCTACTGCTTTACCTCTTGTCTCCGTGTCTTTGTACTAATTGCCCCTCACATCTGGAATGTACTCCTTATTTCCCCAAACACATACAAACACTCTCATCATTTGGAATTCTTGTATTTCTTCAAGACAACTCTAGTGTCTACACTGTTCCCCTCTTGTTCATTCCTCCCATAATCACCTTATATTCACTTTGTATATATATATATACATATATATATATATACATATATATATATATATATGAATATTGTCTCCTTGTTAGAATGTAAGTCTTTCAAGTTTATTTTATTTGTTCTTGTATTTCCAGTACTTAGTACAATGGGTGGCACAAAGTAAGTGTTTATTAAACACTTATTGACACACTGACAAACACAGCCTGTTCATGAAGCCTTTCCATTTGTAAAAAGACCTGGGAGGATTCGTCCTCCACTAGCATACTTTTTGATAGCTTTAGGGTTGCCCTTATATTCACAGAAAAGCATGAGAATAGATGTTTAGAAGAAATGGATTTTTATAGGGGGAATATTAAAAAAAATAACCTGGGGTTATTTGAATCTAAGAAAGCTTTTACTTCAAGGGCTCATCTGGAGTTCAGGCTTGTTATTACATTTAGATGCATCCCTGCTCTTGAAGCAATTATGGAGATTAAGGCATTTCAGTAAAGTCTTTTAACACCAATAGCCATATCAGCAATTTCTTGAGTATTCCAGTCAGCCCTCACAACACCACACTAATTAAATAAAGGGAGGGGGAAGGCCACAACAAAGAGCGTCAAGAAGCTCAGTAAGTTATCAATAAATGGGAGTTTAAAGAGAAACAAAAAATTACCTTAGCCTAGATCTGAAATGATTTAGTAACTGTTCCTCCTTTTTTCAATGCTGTCAATTATTTGAAACATTCAATAAAACTAAGCAGGGGTTCATACTTGCTTTTTCATTCAATTCTATTAGCATGTAAGTGTGTGTGCGTGTGTGTAGCTCTCAAGAGCTACATCTGTTGTCTCTTTAAACAAACATTTCAAACACCTGTTACTTTTTGTTTTAGTTTTTTTGTTGTAGTTAGGTTTGGCTTGGAAAGAAATTGATTAGTCTGGCCTCCAAATTGTTTTGATCATGAACCCTTATCAGTAAAACATTATTGAGCATGCATCCCCAATATATGCATTTTTATTTATACCCAGATTATATGCATATATTATATTAATAAAAAACAAGTTATGTAGTATGCACAAATAGAAATTAAAATATTAATTTTAAAATCATTGTATAATGAGGTAAAGAGAAAAGAATATTTAATCCAAGAATCAATAAGAAGCTACTAAAATATGTTGAATAAGAAAGTATTATGATCAGTTTTTTCATTGTTTTGATTTTGTTTGATTCTTGAAGTCTCATTAAGTCATTCTCTTCCATTTGCCCAATTCTAATTTTTAGAGAATTATTTTCTTTTGTTAGCTTTATCTCCTTTTGCATTTTTCTAATTATAGTTTTTAAGTAGTTGTTTTGTTCAGGATATATTTCTTTCATTTCATCAAATTTATTATTAAGGAGTTGTTTTCTTCAGTGAATTTCTGTATTTCCTTTTCCAAATTGTTGGCTTTTTTACCAAAAAATCTTTCAAAATTCTGCCCTTTCTTTCTCCTTTCTTTCTCTTTAAAATCCTCTCTTTTGAGCTTGAGATTAGTTCATATTTTCCTTTGAGGCTTCACTTGTAGATATTTTGCCACTGCTGCTGTCCTCTTCTGGGTTATGATCTTCCCTATCACCATAGTAACTTTTCTATGGTTGGTGCTCTTTTTTGCTTTTATGCTCATTTTTAGAAGTTAAGTTCTTCTCCTAGGACATAGGGCAGGTTGCACCAAGCTTTTATTTATTTATTTTTGGCATCAAGACAGGACTATTTCACTGATTTTCCCACTGAGCTGAGGCTGGGGTGCTGCAGGTTTTTCACTGTCCTGGATTGGCCTGGCCTAGTCCAATCTGTGATGCTGGAGTTCACAATGTACCTTCTGTGGTTGCGTTGGAGATCTCACTGGTGACTGCTAAGCCTCTGACCTTCAGATGGAGGACAGTGTAGTCAATGCTGCTGTACTTTGGCTAAGAGGTCCTTCCTCATTCTTGAGCAGGGTCTCCCTGCCCTCCCCCCTTCCAGAGTCCCTTAAATTCTTCCGAGATATCTTAAGCTGGAACATTATGACACTCAGAATGTTTGTGGAATTCTGTCACTCCTAAATCTGCTCAGAGACTTGATCTAGTGTTGATTCTGAAGGAAACTGGGGAAAGATGAAGCAGTGTCCTTGCTGCTTTGAATTTGAACTTTAAAAAAAGCACTTTGGCAGCTGTATGGAACACATGTTGGAGAAAGGCAAAAAGCAAGGGGGCCATTTAAAAGGCTATTATAATAATTAAGAGAAGAATTAATGAGTACCTGAATTAGGATGGGAGTTAGTCAACAATGTGTCAAAAAGATTTATTAAGTTTTTCGTATGTGCCCCGCATTCTGCTAAATTCTAGGAATATAAAGAAAGAGATGATGAGAGACTGAGAAAGGTTTCTCACAGAAACTGAGATTTGACTTGATTCCTGAAGGAACCAGAAATCCAGAAAGCAGAGACAAATAGGGAGAGCATTCCAGGTATTGGAGACAGTCAGTGAAAATGCAAAGGGTTGGGTGATGGAATGTCATGTTCATAAAACTTCAAGAAATCCAGTGTTATTGGTACAAAGAGGAAACTAAAGGAAAATAAGAACCTCCCCTCCAAAAAATAACAAGGACGGGAGATGCCAAGAGCCTTAAAAGACAAAAAATATATATTATCATCTTGCAGTAATATTGACTGAAGTTTATTGAGTTGGGGTTTGACAGGCTCAGATATGGTCATTAAAAAGACCCCTTTGATAGCTGAGCAGAGGATCAACTGAACTAAAGCAGATATTTTATACAGGGATACTCATAGAATGTTATAACAATAGTCCAGGAATGAGTGATGGCTGTGTCAGAGGAGAAAGAAAGGGTCATATTATGAAATAAATTGTAAAGGCAGAATCAATAAAATACAGAGCAACAAATTAGATATTTGAGTTGAGCAAGAATGCAGAGTTGAAGAGGACACATAGATTGCAAGTTCAGAAAAGGAAAGGGTTGGGAAGAAAATATAATGAAATTTGTTTTGAACATGTTGAGTTAAAGCTAGCTATAGGATATCTAGTTTGATGCCCAAAAAGGCAATTGACAAGATGAGATTTTAGGGCTGGATTCATATGTCTGAGACTCATCTACATAGAAATGGTCATTAAATTCACGTGAATTGATAAGATAACTAAGAAGTGAAGAGGACCAAAGACACATCCATGAAAGTTATTCATTATTAGAAGACATAATATGGCTGACAATTCAGAAAAAAGATATTGAAAAGGAAAGGTCAGATAAAGAGAAAAGAATTCAGAGAAGGAAGTGTTATGAAAATCTAGAGAGGAAAGAGTATTCAATAGAAGAAGGTGATCAACAGTCCTAAAACTTGCAGAGAGATAATAAAGTATGAAAATGGAGAAAAGACCATTAGACTTGGCAATGAAAAGATTATCTCATTAATTTGGAGAGACAGATCAGAAATCAGACTTCAAAGAGTTTAGATAGTGAGCTAAGAGAAATGGAAGCCCCTATTCAATACAACCTTCTCTAAGAGTTTAAACATGAAAAGTGGAGAGATTGTCAACTTAATTGAAAGTGTTTTAAGCATGGGAGATATGAGAGTGTTTATAGATCTCAGGGGAGAAGTCCTTTGACAGGAAGAAATTAAAGATTAGTGAGAATAGAGGTGATAAAGGAGGCCTTCAGTTGAAAAACACAGGATGGAATCAGATCAATAATGCAAGCAGAAACATTTTACTTGGTGAGAAAGGGACACCTTGTTATGTGATGCAATGATAAAATACTAAGATAGTGGGGGGAGACATCAGTATTTGATATGAGAAAAAAGGTAAGAAGATAAAGAACTTGATTAATGACCTCTATATATTTAGTGAAGTATCGAAATTCTCAGATGGAGAAGGAAAGGATGATGACATGGGAAAATTGTGGATGAGGGAAAAGGTTTGGATATTGCTATAGTAAATGGGATATTGCACAATTAAAAGAGACATAAAAGCATTGTCTTACTGTGGTAAAAGTCCAATGAGAAAAGATTGTATAAATTGTAGTGGCCTAAGTTAAGCTGTTTTGGAGACTTTTTCTAGTTCTGTTCAATAGCATAAGAATAGTAATGAAGGCAGCTACTGATGAAAATAATACAAGATTGGAGTTTGGCAAAGCACGAGCAGTGATAAGATAAGGGGAAAAGGATTTATAGTGTAGAGCAGAATTGTCCGACACTGTTGCCCCTGATTCCCACAAGGATCATTATTTACAGTTTAGTGGCCCACTTTCTTTTTGATTATGGTAATCCTGGTGTATAGAATGGTTTAAATTGAACTAGTTAAGCTAGTGTATAAGAGAAGAAAAAGGAAGGAAGGAAGGAAGGAAGGAAGGAAGGAAGGAAGGAAGGAAGGAAGGAAGGAAGGAAGGAAGGAAGGAAGGAAGGAAGGAAGGAAGAAGAGGGAGAGAGGGAAGGAAGGAAGGAAGGAAGGAAGGAAGGAAGGAAGGAAGGAAGGAAGGAAGGAAGGAAGGAAGGAAGGAAGGAAGGAAGGAAGGAAGAAGAGGGAGAGAGGGAAGGAAGGAAGGAAGGAAGGAAGGAAGGAAGGAAGGAAGGAAGGAAGGAAGGAAGGAAGGAAGGAAGGAAGAAGAGGGAGAGAGGGAGGGAGGAAGAAGAGGGAGGGAGGGAGGGAGGAAGGAAGGAAGGGAGGAAGGAAGGAAGGAAGGAAGGAAGGAAGGAAGGAAGGAAGGCAGGGAAGGAAGGAAGGAAGGAAGGAAGGAA
This sequence comes from Sminthopsis crassicaudata, assembly GCF_048593235.1. NCBI lineage: Eukaryota > Metazoa > Chordata > Mammalia > Dasyuromorphia > Dasyuridae > Sminthopsis > Sminthopsis crassicaudata. Next base: position 340,206,043 of record NC_133617.1, on the reverse strand, counting down.
GGAAGGAAGGAAGGAAGGAAGGAAGGAAGGAAGAAAGGAAGGAAGGAAGGAAGGAAGGAAGGAAGGAGGGAAGGAAGGAAGGGAGGGAATGGGAAAGAAGGGGAAGGAAAGGGAGGGAAGGGAGGGAGAGAGTGTGAGGCAGGAAGAAAGGAAGAAAGAAAGAAAAAAAGGGGGGGAAAGTAGTGAGTTGAACTAATCTCTCAGTCACACATACATTCTCCCACCTCCACCCCAGAGCTGGTTGTATTTACCAGCACATTCTGGTGGTGGGATATGATTGAGAAGGAATAGAGTTAGAAAGTGACCAGTGAAAATGGAAAATGGTATTATATAATTTCAATAACAGCTGTAAGTTCAGAATCACTGAAATGGACAGAGTATGATGAAATGAGAATGTTTTAAGTATTGAGAAATTAATTCAGACAGATTATCAAGTCAAGAAGCAGGTAGCTAGGTTCTTCAAGGCACCTCCCTGATAGTAAACCTTATGGCAGGTGGTGATGTTGACTCCTGTAATTGAACAAAACTAAAAAGATTATATTTAATCAACTCATCAATAAACAAATAGTAATTAAGTGATGGCTATGTGCCAGATATTTTTCTAAATGTGTTGGGGTTGCAGGTACAAAGAATACAACAATCCCATCTTGGAGGGATCTTGTATTTCATTGAGAGATTTTAATGAAAAAAGTTAATTCTTCTGAATTCAAAAAATTAGCTGCATGGATATAGGATGGGAATGGGCATGACTAAACTACCATCCAAATGAACTTATGAAGATTTTAGGGGGCCCTTTAAACTTCTCATTTTAGAGATCAGGAAATTAAGAGAGGTTAAGTTATTTGCTTAAGTAAAACAGAGAGTAAAGATAGGATTTGAATTCAGTTCCTATGACTCTAAGTTCATTACTTTCCCTACTGTGTCATACTGCCTTCATAGGTCATGAAAAAGTCATTTGAACTTTATGTGAAATAACTCAATGGGTAAACAATCTGCCAGTACAATGACAGATCATGGAATTTGCCTATGGCATAGATGCAAAGTCTATGACAGTGAATCACAAGTTCTGGTGGGTTTTGCCACATATGTTCCCAACAATGTATTATTTATCTTTATCTTTTTATCATCCAACCTAAGTTCACAAAGTTCATCTGCAAAAGGTCTCCAATTGGCAATGAATGTCTTGCCGGCCATATTTCATGTACTACTAAAGCCTGAATGAGCTTTAACAACTATGTTTTGTTTTTTTTATTATTCATTTTTCCAAATTATCCCCACCCTCCCTCCACTCCCTCCCCCCGATGGCAGGTAATCCCATACATTTTACATGTGTTACAATATAACCTAGATACAATATATGTGTATAAATACCATTTTCTTGTTGCACATTAATTATTAGCTTCCGAAGGTATAAGTAACCTGGGTAGATAGACAGTAGTGCTAACAATTTACATTTGCTTCCCAGTGTTCCTTCTCTGGGTATAGTTATTTCTGTCCATCATTGATCAACTGGAAGTGAGTTGGATCTTCTTTATGTTGAAGATTTCCACTTCCATCAGAATACATCCCCATACAGTATTGTTGTTGAAGTGTATAGTGATCTTCTGGTTCTGCTCATTTCACTCAGCAACAGTTGATTTAAGTCTCTCCAAGCCTCTCTGTATTCCTCCTGCTGGTCATTTCTTACAGAGCAATAATATTCCATAACCTTCATATACCACAATTTACCCAACCATTCTCCAATTGATGGACATCCATTCAACTTCCAGTTTCTAGCTACAACAAAAAGAGCTGCCACAAACATTTTGGCACATACAGGTCCCTTTCCACTCTTTAGTATTTCTTTGGGATATAACCCCAATAACAGCAATGCTGGGGTCAAAGGGTATGCACAGTTTGACAACTTTTGGGGCATAGTTCCAAATTGCTCTCTAGAATGGCTGGATTCTTTCACAACTCCACCAACAATAGTATCAGTGCCCCAGTTTTCTCACATGCCCTCCAACATTCATCATTATTTGTTCCTGTCATCTTAGCCAATCTGACAGGTGTGTAGTGGTATCTCAGAGTTGTCTTAATTTGCATTTCTCTGATCAGTAGTGATTTGGAACACTCTTTCATATGAGTGGAAATAGTTTCAATTTCATCATCTGAGAACTGTCTGTTCATTTCCCTTGACCATTTATCAATTGGAGAATGGTTTGGTTTCCTATAAATCAGGGTCAGTTCTCTATATATTTTGGAAATGAGACCTTTGTCAGAACCTTTACTTTTAAAAATATTTTCCCAATTTGTTACTTCCCTTCTAATCTTGTTTGCATTAGTATTGTTTGTACAGAAACTTTTTAGTTTGATGTAATCAAAATCTTCTATTTTGTGATCAATAATGGTCTCTAATTCTCCTCTGGTCATAAATTCCTTCCTCCTCCACAGGTCTGAGAGGTAGACTATTCCCTGTTCCTCTAATCTATTTATGATCTCATTCTTTATGCCTAAATCATGGACCCATTGTGATCTTATCTTGGTATATGGTGTTAAGTGTGGATCCATATCTAATTTCTGCCATACTAATTTCCAGTTTTCCCAACAGTTTTTTTCCGAATAATGAATTTTTGTCCCTAATGTTGGTATCTTTGGGTTTGTCAAAGATTAGATTGCTATAGATGTACCCTTTTTTGTCCTTTGTATCTAATCTGTTCCACTGATCTACCGTTCTATTTCTTAGCCAGTACCAAATGGTTTTGGTGACTACTGCTATATAATATAGCTTTAGATCAGGTACACTTAGACCACCTTCCTCTGAGTTTTTTTTCATTAGTTCCCTTGCAATTCTCGACCTTTTATTCTTCCATATGAATTTTGTTGTTATTTTTTCTAGGTCATTAAAATAGTTTCTTGGGAGTCTGATTGGTATAGCACTAAATAAATAGATTAGTTTGGGGAGTATTGTCATCTTTATTATATTCGCTCGGCCTATCCAAGAGCACTGAATGTCTTTCCAATTATTTAAATCTGACTTTATTTTTGTGGCAAGTGTTTTGTAATTTTTTACATATAATTCCTGACTATTCTTTGGTAGATGGATTCCCAAATACTTTATACTCTCAACATTTGTTTGGAATTGAATTTCTCTTTGTATCTCTTGCTGTTACATTTTGTTGGTGATATATAAGAATGCTGAGGATTTATGTGGATTTATTTTGTATCCTGCCACTTTACTAAAATTCTGAATTATTTCTAATAGCTTTTTTAGCAGAGTCTTTGGGGTTCTCTAAGTATACCATCATGTCATCTGCAAAGAGTGATAGTTTGATCTCCTCATTTCCTACTCTAATTCCTTGAATCTCTTTCTCGGCTCTTATTGCCGAGGCTAGCGTTTCCAGTACTATATTGAACAGTAATGGTGATAGTGGGCAACCTTGTTTCACTCCTGATCTTACTGGGAAAGGTTGCAGTTTATTTCTATTGCATATCATGCTTACTGAAGGTCTTAAATATATGCTCCTGATTATTCTAAGGAATAATCCATTTATTCCTATACTCTCAAGAGTTTTTAGTAGGAATGGATGTTGGATTTTGTCAAATGCTTTTTCTGCATCTATTGAGATGATCATATGGTTTTTATTAATTTGATTATTAATATGATCAATTATACTAATAGTTTTCCTAATATTAAACCAGCCCTGCATTCCTGGTATGAATCCTACTTGATCATAGTGTATTATCCTGGGGATGATTTTCTGAAGTCTTTTTGCTAATATCTTATTTAAGATTTTAGCATCAATATTCATTAAGGAGATTGGTCTATAATTTTCTTTCTCAGTTTTCAATTGACCAATTAGGTATCAGTACCATGTCTGTGTCATAAAAGGAGTTTGGTAGGACTCCTTCATTCCCTATTTTTTCAAATAGTTTATATAGCATTGGGGCTAATTGTTCTTTAAATGTTTGGTAGAATTCACATGTAACTCTGGTCCAGGGGATTTTTTCCTGGGGAGTTGATTAATAGCTTGTTCTATTTCTTTTTCTGAAATGGGACTATTTAAGCAATTTATTTCCTCCTCTCTTAATCTAGGAAGCCTATATTTTTGGAGGAAGTCATCCATTTCACTTAAGTTATCAAATTTATTGGCATAAAGTTGGACAAAGTAACTCCTTATTATTTCTTTAATTTCCTCTTCATTGGTGGAAAGATCCCCCTTTTCATTTGTAAGACTGACAATTTGATTTTCCTCTTTCTTTTTTCTGATCAGATTTACCAAAGGTTTATCTATTTTATTGGCTTTTTCATAAAACCAACTCTTGGTTTTATTTATTAATTCAATAGTTTTTTTTACTTTCAATATTATTGATTTCTCCTTTTAATTTTTGTATTTCAAGTTTAATTTTTGGTTGGGGGAACAACTATGTTGTTAATAAAGTATTCACAGAGATCCCAAAATGAAAACTCCCAGGAATATTATAGTCAAATTTTGGAGCTTCCAGGTCAAGGAGAAAATATTGCACACATTCAGAAAGAAACAATTCTAAAATTGTAAAGCCACAGTCAGGATAACACAAGATTTAGCATCTTCTATATTAAAAGACCAGAGGGCTTAGAATATGATGTTCCAAAGAGCAATGGAGCTAGGATTGCAAGAAACACCTATCCAGCAAAAGTGAATATAATTTTTTGGAGGAAAAGATGGTTATTTAATGAAACAGAGTATTTTCAACTATTCTTGATGAAAATACCAGAGCTGAATGGAAAAATTGATTTTCAAATACTGGACTCTGGAAAAATATAAGGGGATAATCAGGAAAGTGATATAAGGGACTTAATAAGGTCTATCTGTTTCTATTCCTGCATGGGAAGATGATTCTAGCAACTGATTAGAACATGTTCATTACTATGACAAAAGGAGTGCATATGGACAGAGAGCATGAGTGTGAGTTGAATAAAAAGGGATAATATCTTTTTAAAAGATTATGAAATTAAGGGTGAGAAAGGAATGTACTGGGAGAAAGGGAAAGAGAGAAGTGGAATGGTACAAATTATCTGCCATAAAATAGAGGTAAGAAAAAAATTTACAATAAAGAGGAAAAGGGGAAGGAGAGGAGAAGTGAGTGAGCTTTATTCTCATCTGAACTGGGTTCAAAGAAGAAATAACATACATACTCAATATATATCTATCTTACTCTGCAGGAAAATAGAACAGGAATGGGATATGGGAAGAGGAGGAGGGTGATAGAAGAGAGGGCATATTGGGGGGAGTAAATGCTCAGGAACTAAACACTTTTGAGGAGGGATAGGTTGAAGAGAGAGAATAACTGGGGGAAATACAATTAACAATAGTAATTGTAAAAAAAAAAAATTCAAAGCACACTTCTCTGATAAGGCCTCATTTTTCAACAATAGCGGGAACAAAGTCAAATTTATGAAAAACAAGAGCCATGCCCCAATTGATAAATGATCAAAAGATATTATCTGTGCTCAAAGAGCTGCAAATTCATGCATATTCATTGAATATGAATATGAACATGTTCCCAACACCACCAATCTTACCCATGAATAACACCAAAAAAGATTTTAAAAAACAGAAAAAGGAAAATTACATTTATGTACAAAAAGTATTCATAGCAGTTCTCTTCTCAGATCAAAAAAAAAAAAATTAGAAATTGAGAAAAATTTAGAAATTGTCCATCAATTGGAGAATGTCTCAATAAAGTATGGCATGTGTTTGTTATACAATATTATTCTCTGGGAAATAATTAACAGGATACTCTCAGGAAATTAAAACTTAAAATTGTTCAAATAAATGAAATAATAGATTCTTTTGAAGTAGTGAAGGATTAAAATGAGTATTAATGAAATTAATTGAGGGGACAAAACACACATTGATTGCTCAGAATAATAGCAGATTATTCACATGGCAGTTATAGTTTTGTAAAAACTAATCCTTTCTGAGAAGGCAGTCTCCATTATTAAAGTCATAAATGGCCATATGAACAAATAATCATCTGAATTTCAATAATGATATGAAAATTTCACATAGTATGCCTTTTACTGAAAGACTCTACCACTACACTATTCATTCCTGATATCTGAAATTAAGGTGTGAAAAGCTTAAATTAACCCATTGATCATATATTTAAAAGTATAAACAAAATCAAAATTATCCAGTTTGCTAATTGTTTTTCCTTTCTTCTATGGTGTCTTTCCCTAGGATAAGGAATCCCTAATTAGTTGAGAAAGTATGTCATAAGGTTTTGGTGGTTGAGGCTGCAGGAGGGAAGGATACAATAGACTGGATGATACATGAGAAGTAATTTAGAGCATTAGTAAGGAATAGATTGGTAGTTTAAAAATGAAGGAGAAACAATTATGAGACATTCACGTCAGTTCAGACATAGGTCACCACAGGAATCAGTATAATGGTCAGATGGAGTAATATATATGCTGGGTGATAGGTGCTTCTCTAGAAACTAGATGACAGGAATTTAGTGTCCTGTCATTATTTTCTTCTTAATCATACATGCAGAAACTCAAGTGTTAAATAACATTTCATTTTTGACAATTACATATGATAAGTAAACCAGAGAAATCAACTAAAGAGATGGGAAGGTGCTACAGATACATGAAGTTTCAGGTATTTGGCTGTGGATTAAGTTCTTTCCAAACTATCACAAAATCATTAAAATTGAGGAAAAAGAAATTCAGGGGTCACCCTAAGATTTCTGTTGGCTGGATGTTGAAGGACTAGTGACCATACCATGTAAATAATGGAGCCCTGAGCTACTATAGTTCCCAGATCTACTTGGTTTTCCATGTCCCAGGGTTTTCCCTTGATGTTAATTTTCTGCAGATTAAAATAGTTTTCAGGGACCTTACAGTGGAAGAAATATCTGATTTTACTTTTTCATTCTGATACTTCTATGAAAGAAGACTAGGATTGGCATATTATGAAATTATTGTGTCTTTTCTCAATCTCTTTTACTCATACACCTACATGTATGTATGTACAATTACGCAGATTACTAATGAGGTTTGCCAAAGATTTTATTATTGGCATTGCTGATCACATATATTGAACTTATATCAAGTTTGAAACCAATGAAATTAAGTCAAAGTCTCTCTCTCTCTCTCTCTCTCTATCTATCTATCTATCTATCTATCTATCTATCTATCTATCTCTTTATGTGTGTGTGTATCAGCTTAATCTGTGGTACCTATACAGAGTGATATAGAAGCAGAACTGTGTTTCTTCTAAGTAAAGTCCTGAAGATCTTTTAAAGTAACAGAAAACTAAGAAGAGAGGAAAACAGGGAAAGAAAAATGACATGAGAAAAATGGCTGCAGTGGAAGCCAGAGACTCTCCCTGCCCTGCTTTAAAAACAAAACAAAACAAAACAAAACAAAAACAAAAACAAAAACAAACCCAAACAAACAAAAACCCCATGATTCACACATTATTCCTATCTTTCCCAATTTCTCTAGACCAAAAGAAGTCCAAAAAGGTCCTCTGATACCATTCCTTCCCTTCCACTGAGGTGCATCAGGAACATAACAGTGAACCTAGTTGTGCCTCTGCTGCTCTGAGTAATATTTAAAGCTGCAGGAAATCAAAATCATGAGAATAAAATGAGAAGGGAGCAGCTACTCAGAATACATGTAGGATCCAAGTTTCAGTGTAAATCCTGAACTAACTCTCTCTCCTCTCTCTCTCTCTCTCTCTCTCTCTCTCTCTCTCTCTCTCTCTCTCTCTCTCTCTCTCTCTCTCTCTCTCTGTCTCTCTCTCTGTCTCTGTTTCTCTCTCTCTGTTTCTCTCTCTCTCTCTCTCTCTCTCTCTGTCTCTCTCTCTGTCTCTCTCTCTGTCTCTGTTTCTCTCTCTCTGTTTCTCTCTCTCTCTCTCTCTCTCTCACACACACACACACACACACACACACACACACACACACACACACACTCAGAGTCATATGAAGTTCAGCTATATTTATGTGTGAATTGATATAAACATGGTATCCAATCTTTTGCAAGGGCTGAATTTTCAGGTCATAGCACAGTTTGTTGTGCAATTAGCTCCCTAGGACCTGGCCCAGAGGATGGCACATTCCCCTTAGGTTTTGTTGTTTGTAACTATCCAGGCCTAACTTGGACTGGTTTGTGTTGACTGTAGCGAACAGTTCTGAATTCATGCTTTGTATTAAGGTCTTTGTGACTGTAATCCATATTTCTTTTTTTTTTTGGCTATAAAATAATAATTTTATGAATGTTGAATGAAATGAATGAAATGTTGAGAAATACATTGTTAATAACTTAATGTTTACTTTCAATAACTGGGAAACATTTTACAAGAAGTTGCTGCCCATTAGGGAAATGAAAATGTGTGCTCAATGCTGGAGAAATTTTTTTCTCCCTTTCATTGTACTCAGAGCAGAGAACATAGTCTGAGAATCTCATTGTACTATAGATTCTCATCATGATAAATTAATCCATTTAGTATTTAAAAAACATGCCAAACACAGGATGGACCTTATTCCTTTAAACCTGAAAAACAAAATACATCAGCCTTTTTTATAGGGACAATAGGATTTAAATTGTCTTTGTACATATGTGGCAATTTCAAGTATTAAAAAAATGTCCACTATCTTATACTCAAAATGAATCAGTACCACTGCTACTCTCCTTAGTAATCAGTATATGAGGTAATTACTGGTACAGAAAAGCTTTTACCCTCCTTTTTTTGATTTTATAGGAAATAACTTGCCTTGTTAGGACAAAACTAATAATCCCCTGAATGCACTTAAACAACACTCCCACAAATTTTACCCTTGTTGAGGATTGCCAATGCTTTTATTATTCGGGTTGTACTGATCATTTGTACTGATCTCACATCCCTTCCAGGCAATAGACCAATGATGTTAATAGAACATAGCTCTTCATTTTGCATGTGAATAATTACAATACCAAGTGCCTCGTTTCAAATTTGGAGTCCTGATACAATTTGTAGTTTTCACAGCAATAAAATAAAGGGAAAAAAGGAAGGCAAAAAAACAGAAATGCCAATATCTTAGTTCCTTGTTGGAAAGGATAATTCAGCTTATTTTGTTGATTAATAAAAATAAGTACTTTCATCCAAATTGACAAATTACTCTCCAGACTAGAAGATTTTAAGCAAAAGCAACTGGTGAGTTTTAGATAGACCATTGGAACCACATAAGAAGCTCCTATATTCACTGCTAGATAGAAAGCACTTGATATATGCATAGGAATAGAAAGACATGATGCACACACACACACACACACACACACACACACACACACACATATGATGATATAGGTATCATTTTCCTATACTTTTCTTCAAGATGCAAGCTTTGAGATTGAAAGAAGCCAACTTCCGGGTAATATAGTTTTAATTTAAGTTATATAACAGTTCATTTTACTTCAAAACAGGGTCAGAGGGAGAAGAAAAGATAGTTCTGGTTGCTGCCCTTAAATCTCCATCATAACAAGGCAAAAATATCACACAGGCTGATTTTTCATTCAAAATGAGTCACATGTTTCCAATAAAAGGGTACATCTTAGCTGGAAATAGATTATAGAATTGAGGCAATTAGAGGAGGAACAAGGAAAATAAGTAAGAGAAGCAGGGACAGTAAAACTTAGAAATACTTCTAAGTTAAAAACTAGTGCAGGTGACATAGCAAAGATACAGGGGAAGGATTTTAGTCCTGAGAGATTTCTTTTTCTATTTGTCCATACACTAGATCCCTCAGTATCTCAGTTTTCTTATCTATAAAACAAAACTTCAAATAGATGACCTCCAAAATCTTTCCCCTCTATACAAACTCTAGATTTCTGTGTTACAAGGTCTTGTGACCTAATTTTGAAAAAAAATTCCCTAATCCAGCTCAACTTCACTAAAAAAATGCCCTCATGTTAAGCAAAGGTTTAAGATAGTATAGGATGGAATATCATACTGTGTGAGGAAAAACTGGAGAAATTGGAGATGTTTAGCTTAGAAAGAAGAAAATATAGAACATGGCAATTATTTTAAAATATTTAAGGGTGGTCTGAGTAAAAGTGATTAAAGCTGGGCAAGTCAAGAAACCCCCTTGGGGCCCAGTTTCATTTTTTATAAAGTCAGGGAATTGAATTAGATGATCTCTAGAGGTTCCTTCCAGTTCTCAAATTCTGATTCCAGATTAATTCTATATGTCTCCGAAGGGAGGTACTTGGTAGAATAGATGTTAATTACAGGCAAAGTTTTAGGCTTAGGACATGGAAAAACTGTTTAACCGTTAAAATGATTCAACAATGAAATGGATGATAACAGCAAGTTTTCTGTCACTGGATATATTCAAGCAGAGGCTGACCAATAATTTGTGGGACATGAACTTTCTTTCTTTGAATTCTCAGAAGTATTTTGGATAAGGCTTTCCACAGCATCAACTATTCTAGAATTTGAATTTCATGAGAAGCTAAAGGACACAAATGATTCGAGTATTAGACCTGAAGTCAGAAAAGCCAAAGTTCAAATGTAACCTCAGAAATTTATTTTGTGATGTTTGACAAGTGACTTAATCTCTGTCTGTCTCATCTGTGTAATGGGCATAATAAAAGGACCTACCATCCAGGGTTGTTATGAAGATAAAATGAGATATTTGTAAAGTACTTTATAAAAAATGGTATATAATTATTAGTTATTATTATTGTTAATATTATTATTTTCCATTCAATATAAAAGTGTCAGATCTATACCTCTCATTCTGTTTCTATGTCTACTTTACTAATATTATGTCATTATAGTATATGTTATAGCATATGTATCCTCTATCCTTACCTATGGCACACCCAATGAGGGGAGGGAAAATGTCTTAATTATTTTGTATCACCTGTAGCACCTATTATAGTGTTATTTACATCATGATCACTCAACAGATAGTTGTTACATTCAAAGAATGAATGAATGCTGTAGAAAGGTTTTCTGCACAAGGTAAAATGTTGCATTAAGTAGAAACAAAGTCTCATTCAACTCTCATAGTCTATATTTTTATGTTTATATGCAAATATTTTTGAGTGGTAACAAACACTGGAGACAGTTTGGGTTTGGGATGGTCCTAATTCCCAGCGACTGAATGGGAACAGCCAGGTGCACCCAATAATTCTGAAAAAGGCCTGATTTTAATTAAAGATGTCTCTAACATGGAAACAAGGTTTTTATATGGCTGGCACATTTTGCTTCATAGCCTTCTTGCAGCATTGCTGAATATGCCTTTAGAAGCCAAATAAAGGCCTTTCTGGGAGAGCATCCATGAAAATCTCAATTCTGCAGGAAGAGGTCCTGGAAACTGAGCTGGATTTTCCTTTTTTTTTAATTCTGTAATGACAAGAACTCTATAAAGTTAGCTTTGAATTGGCTAGAGTATTTCATATATAATTAAGACATTTGAATGGAACTGCTTCCCATTTTAGCTTTACCACCTTCATTATACATTATGAAGATGTAATTATCTCTGTTAAAGATAGGAAAACTAAGAGATTCTAAGTTGGAGGAATCCTTGGTTCTCATGTCAAGTTTGTTGTGATTTTGAATGACCATCCTAAATCAATACTTTATTGACCAGAGTTTATTAAGAGTCACTGTAAGATTTTTTTTCTGAGAAGTATAGAATGATTTAAATCTTTCTTTCAGCAGTTTTAGTAAGTGATGAGAACTGGCTGCCAAATACAGTCATTGCCTGAATAAAAATATGGATTCCTCATTCTCTATAATAAATAAAGAGTAATAGATTTGGCCAATTATACCCAAATAACTGATGTCCACTGAGCTTCATAAATGTATGACTGTGAAGGATTCTTGTCAGAATACATGCTACTATTTATGGATTATCCTAAGCTATTATTTATGGATTATTTGCATGAATCAATGACACATTTTCCAGACTAAATGACCATTGTTATTCTATTATCCTATTTTTGTCATTTTAAATCAATCCTTTAAAAATAGCAACATTTTAAAATTTTTGCTATATAATATCATTGAAGGAATAATAAGATAAGCCCTTTTTAAAAAAAGAGAAGTTCAGTCATTAAATCAATGCCTAATTTTTCAAAGAAAATTCAACCAACACTCTATTCCCTACTGTGTACTATATTCAGTTTTTCATTCATTTGTAATATCTGTCCCAAGTATATATATAAATATGACAATTTCATGTCATATTTGGGGCAATAATTATTTTATCCATTTGGATAAATGGGAGTAATTAATAATTTTAAATAATTATCTTATTTAGGATTTCCAATGGTTTGGGGATTAATACAATCAGTAAAATGTTACCCATCATTAAAAGTAAGTGAAGGTGGGGCAGCTAGGTGGTGCAATGGACAAAACAGCAGCCCTGAAGTCAGGAGGACCTGAGTTCAAATCTGATTTCAGACATTTAACACTTCCTAAATGTATGACCCTAGACAAGTCACTTAACCCCAATTGCCTCAGGAAAAAAAAAGTAAGTGGAGGGCCTCAGCATCCAAAAAGGATTCCCTATAAGTGCAAAGAGATAGTGGCAAATACTGTTGCTGAACTAACCTCTCCTTGTCTGATACTTCACTTGCTATTGATCATCAAAGGACCATTGGATAAATTTATTCATTGAATTCTGTTAAACTATCACTTTCTAAAGAATTGAAGTTGAGGATGGAACTTGAAAGTAATGGAGAATTTTATAGACATAATCCAACTTTGGAACATTAAGAAGAACTTAACAGAACTGGGCCATTAAAGTATGTCATTAAAGAAATGTACAACTGGAGAAAAGAGATAGACTAAATGTATAAAAGAGTCAAAGACAAGCAATAGGCAGCCTACAACATTTACTGTTATCTCTAAATTTTCAAGCAAATGTCAAAAAAAAGCATCCCAAAGAAATAAATAGACACTTTGAAGTGAATATATACAGGTGAGTCATGCAAGATGAGTATGCATGGATAGATTGTGATCTGTATCATTGGGGGTAGCACAAACATTGATAAAATGATTTGTCCATTGAAATATTGTAGAATTTGAAGTCAACATTCCCTCCAAGAAATGGAGTCCAAATAGTTTGCAAGTTTAAAAATGACAAAAAGAACACAAACTTTAAATATCCTCAAAATATAAGCATATGAATAATAAATAAGTTAAATGATATTAACATGTAAATGATAAAGTAAGCAAACACAAATTTAACTAATATACTTCATGATTTATTTTTCATTTATCAATCCTTCCCTCTGAGTAGCTCAGGCACATTGGAAATTTAAAACATAAATGTAGATTCTAATTGAAGTAAATACTTCATTCATTTTCACCTCTGCTGATCATCACTTGAAAGTTAGGAGCGTTGGATTCTGGTCCTGTTTCTACTTATAGATAGTTGTGTGACTTTAGATAAGCCACTTATGTTCTCTGAGCTCCAGTTTCATAATTTTTCACATAAAAACATAAAAATGGTTCCTTCTGGCTCTAAAATGTAAGACTTTCATAGATTTTATTTGTTAATGGCCACTTTGCCCTTTGGATTTGAGAACATCATGTAGTTTTTCTGAGGCCTCCAGTTCAGAGACATCTCCTGGGTGTGAGCACTATGTTGGGTAATTTACTTCTGTGGTTCAGATATCCACATTAAATGTGACTCCCTGCAGATGCCCTGCTGACATCTATCCTCCATGAGTCTGGGTTCAGATGATCCAAAGTGCTAATCAGAATGCTGCCTCCAGCTGTTAGAATATATCACAATATAGAGTGTGAATAGTACTGTGTCATTACAAAAACAGTGTTTCCATGATTATTCTTATCCTTAAATGGGAGCTCTGATTAAATAGTAATTAATTCCTCAACAGGCTGAATTAAATAATCAAATAAGCTGCAGGTAAGGTAATTACCATAGTTATTTAACATGTAATGAAGAACTAACATAAGTACTAACAGAGTCTGTGCCCCTTATACGTTAGGTCCCCATTGTTATTTACATCTCTCAGTCTGATTTTCCTAGTCATGATCTAAGGACCATGGGGGACCATTTGAGCTTATTGCATATGAGGAAATCAAAGGCCAGGAGAGACTTAATTTAGTTCAGTATAGGAGAAGCTCTCCTTCAAAAAGGAGAGCAAGAGGTCAGCATTAACTTCAGCCATTTAAATTTTTATGGAATCATGATTTTATTAGTACTCTAGGTTGGGAACTCCCCTCCACAATACAGGTTTTCATTCTATCTGAAACTTGATTACTTATTCTCCCAGTTGTTAATGCCCTCACCCCCCTCCACCATCATTATATATTTTATATGCGCCTTCTAAGGGGACATCTTATATTCCTAATAGAATGTAAGTTCTGCGAGAGCAGGAACTGCTTCAATTGCACATCTAGCACAAAATAGATGTTTAAAAACTTGTTGATTAGGGGGCAAAGCCAAGATGGCAGACAAGACACACATTTCTTTCTGCCCTTCTCCTATGACCCTAAGAGTAACTTGCAAATCCAGCTCTGAATTAATATTGGGAATGTAACAAATTATCAGCAGAAGATAATTTGAAAGCTTTCCAGAAAAGGTCTGTTTCAATTGGGCACAAAGGGAGGTAAGCCAAGCGCAAGCAGGCTGAGCACAGACACCAAGTACAGGCAGGACAGACCTGGAATAGTGTGGGCTTCCCATGTTGGAGAAGCTACAGGGAGAAATCTACAGCAATGTTGGCTGCTCTGTCCTGGATGCAATGCAATAGATCAGCAAAGAAGTTATAAAACATCCACAACTAACACAAAAGGTAAATAGTGAACCCTGAAACACCAGAATGACACAAGACCTGGCCACTCCCACTCAGCTCCTGAAGTTAGTCACTGCAGGTGCTGCCACTTGTACAGGAAGTTTGGACAATCTCCCTTGTCCTAAAAGCAGATCTCAATTTTAAAAAAAATAGTTAAAAATCAAAAAGACCTTTGAACATAGGTAGTTTTATGATGAAAGAGAAGAACAGATTTCAAGCCCTGAGGAGAGTAAAAGCAGATCATCTCCAGATGAAGCCCCAACAGGTAATACAAATTAGTCCCCATAACACAAGGCTCTCCTAGAAGAAATTACAAAAGATCTTAAAAGAGAGCTGGAAGAAAAATGGGGAAAGAAAATGAGAACTTTACAAGAGGGTTTGGAAAAGAAAGCACAGAAATTATCTGAAGAAAATTCACTACAAAATAGACTTAGTGAAATGGAAGCATATAACTCCTTCAATAACAGAGTTGACAAAATGAAAAAAGAAAACAACTCCCTGAAAAACAGAATTTGTGAAATAGGAAAAAAATAACTTCTTAAAAACAGAATTTATGAAATGGAAAAAATCCACAGAACAAAAAAACTCATTTAAAAATTAAGTTGGACAAATACAAAAAGAAATTTGAATTCCAAGGCTGACCCTCCTACCATTTTGTTGTGCTGTTCTTTTCTTCAGCCTCATTGGTAAAATAAGAGAATAAAAGAAGGAGAAAACAGAAGGAATATGTGCCAGAATGAAGAAGAAATGGCAAAGGAGAGTAAGAAAACAAGATATCAAATCAAGAGGTAGATTGTTACCAGCAACTAACTGCATTCTTAGTTTCTCTGTAAGTTGACTATTCCATCACTCAGTTAGATCTCAAATGAGACAACCTTGTGTCTGTGTGTAATCACTTCAGTGTATCATAATCACATGTTATATTTAAATTCTCCTGGTACACTTTGATAAAATTTTCTGCCATTTGGTTTTCAACAGAAAAATATAATTAACAATCTCTCTATTCTGTCATAACCAATCATTCCTCGGTTTCTCTCAGGTCTTGAATTTACCTCATAACTTTCAGTTTACCACCTCTAGACTCTGGTAAACTCTCTTCACAAGAAGGCAAAGTGTCATAAACAAGGTTAGGAAATACAATTCTACAAAGAAGAATAATTATCCTTTAGATGAATGAGGTTTTTATTTATTTTTTTTAATTTTTTATTAATTTTTATAATTATAGCATTTTCTTTGATAGTACATGTGCATAGGTATTTTTTTTACAACATTATCCCTTGTATTCCCTTCTGTTCCGAGTTTTTCCCCTCCTTCCCTCCACCCCCTCCCCTAGATAGCAGGCATTCCCATACATATTAAATATCTTATAGTATATCCTAGGTACAATATATATGTGCAGAACCGAATTTTGTTGTTGTTGTTGCAAAAAAAAAAAAGGATTGTATTCGGAAGGTAAAAATAATCTGGGAAGAGAAACAAAACAAAACAAACAAACAAAAAAAAAAACAATACTCATAGTTTACACTCATTTCCCAGTGTTCCTTTTCTGGATGTAGCTGATTCTGTCCATCATTGATCAATTGGAATTGGATTAGCTCTTCTCTATGTTGAAGATATCCACTTCCATCAGAATACATCCTCATACAGTATCATTGTTGAAGTGTATAATGATCCCCTAGTTCTGCTCATTTCACTCAGCATCAGTTGATGTAAGTCTCTCCAAGCCTCTCCGTATTTCTCCAGTTGGTCATTTCTTCCAGAACAAGAATATTCCATAACATTCATATACCATAATTTACCCAACCATTCTCCAATTGATGGGCATCCATTCATCTTCCAGCTTCTAGCCACTATGAAAAGGGCTGCCACAAACATTTTGGCACATACAGGTCCCTTTCCCTTCTTTAGTATTTCCTTGGGATATAAGCCCAGTAGTAGCACTGCTGGGTCAAAGGATATACACATTTTGATAACTTTTTGGGCATAATTCCAGATTGCTCTCCATAATGGTTGGATTCTTTCACAACTCCACCAACAATGCATCAGTGTCCCAGTTTTCCCACAGCCCCTCCAACATTCATCATTATTTGTTTCTGTCATCTTAGCCAATCTGACAGGTGTGTAATGATATCTCAGAGTTGTCTTAATTTGCATTTCTCTGATCAGTAGTGATTTGGAACATTCTTTTATATGAGTGGAAATAGTTTTAATTTCATTATCTGAAAACTGTCTGTTCATATCCTTTGAGGAATCAGGTTTTTAAAGTTGTTTCTTGTGGACCAGAGTTATTACAAAAATGCATTTGACTGGATATACATTACATATTAACAAACACAGGGTTAAGATATGTTTTTGTTACCTTCCATTAAAATTATGCATTGATTGGGTCTTTAATATATGCCATAGTTAAATGTTTTTTCTGAATAGATAGAAAGATGATTAGGCAGTTTCTACCACAACATAGAGTAAGGGAGAGTATAAACAAACTTTAGCTTTTATCTTTCTCATTTCTCTCTTACATACACACACACACACACACACACACACACACACTGTTTGATACAAAGATTAACAATTCAATTTTTAATCTCATGGTTTGATCATGAATATTTAGTCTCCCTCCAACCCTATGTAATACAGTTTTTTTCTGCCTCTCTGTTTTTCCCCTGCTGCAATGTAAATCCATTGTTATGAAAATGTTTCCATGACAACAAAGAGCAGCAGAAGGCAAAAAGACTGACAGTCATCTATAAGGAAGCAGTCTGGAACTACAGGCTAATTAAAAGGTTTTATGCTTAGGGTCACCTTGTAAATGAGACATGTCAGTCAAGAAGCCATGGTCAGAAAGTACTTGATCAAGATGCTCAGCAATAGTCAGTCCTTTGCTCAGTTAGACCCTATTTCTCAAGTCTTGTCTGCTCTTCTCCATATTAAAACAATCCTAAGGCCAATGGTAAATCTTTGGCTGATCTATCTTATTAACTAGACAAATCTATTTTTGTCAGCATAGAATAAAGCAATGAAGAGTGATTGATAAAAAGCCAGCTACCTTTTTTCTAAAATTCTAATTCAGGCCTGTTGCAAAGTACAGTCAGAATTTTGCAGGGCCTGAGCCAAGAAAAGATAATTGGGATAAGGTGGTTTCTTCAAAGGACATCACAATAGAGTTTTTGAAGTCTGGTGGGGTAATATTATTGATTTTAGGCAAGAATGAATGATTTTCCTTATGTCTTAATCAGGTTCCCCTGGTATGCATGAATACTGTAGAGGCCTTGTCTGCTCTTTTTTCTTAGAAACCCATCTTCCTCCTCCTGCTCTTCCTCCTCCTCACTAGCACTTAATATAGCATTTAAAGATTAAAAAAGTGATTTACATAGGTTAAATTGTTTGAAACATAAATATTAGTGATTCAAAGGTCCTGCTGTCATCTCCTTGTTTTAAAACTTCAGTGATGTTCCACCCATTATTTTCAAAATAAAGAGCATTAACATTCAAGCTTTTTTAGGTTCTAGAACCCAACTACTTTCCCTCCCCCCCCAAAAAAAATCTATGTTCTGGCAAATCTTAACAATTGGAGCATTCATTGTGCTATTTCACCCCCACATCATTGCATGTTCTTTCTTCTGTAATGTTCCTCACCCACACTTATACCACATGTTTGCCTATCAAAATCCTACCCTTCTTTCAACATCTGTGTTCCAGTTAGCTGAAAATGTTCAGTTCCACCTTCTTTAACCTTTAGCACTTACTTCATATCACTAAGATGGGACTTTGCAAATAGAGATAACAAAGAATAACAAAAAGGTATTAGTGTACCTACCTTACTTCTAGACTATAAGGGTTGAGAGAGACATAAGAAAGGTGAGAGGGAATGAAGAAAAAAGATGACAGAAAGAAGGGAGGGATAGTAAAGACTAGAAAGAAGGAAAAGGATAGGAGAGAAGGAAGGAAGGAGGTGAGATGAAAGATTATAGGCTCAGAAAAGCCTGGCATATCTTCACAAGTTGTAAGTAGTAGCCAAATTTATCATCTTCTCTATATTTAGTGGCTCTGATTACCACGAATAAACTGCAAGCAAAAATGTGATAGACTCAGTTTTTAAAGGTTCACATAAATTTTTCTCAATATCCTTCATTGTACTGATAACATAAGGAAATACAATTTCCTTCTATTTATATCCTCTCATTCCATTGTCTCTAAAAGTTCTCTTTTAACCTGAGAAGTTGCACTTGAATGAAGTACCTGGTTTTGGAGGTTTGTTTTTTTTTTTTTTTTTTTTCTCTGTTAAGTATGGGTAGTTATGCAGGTATCTGATACTGACTTTCCTGTAGTATTTAAATGCAATGATCACTAGAACTGAATACAGTATCAGTACTGGTGCTTCACAACAGCTTATATATACTTTAAAAGATCCCATACCTAGGTAAGATGAGGCAAGATAATCTGTGGCATATCCTATGATCTTTAGACTGTATCAGTAAAGTCCTGATATGAATTAGTATGATTAAGAAATTAATTTGGGAATCTGATATAACTTACTAAAAGTATGATTTCTTAAGACATTTTCACCACAAATTCATTCCTGCCTCTAAAGCAGGGATATTTGAATATTTTTAATCCTTTGGACATCTTTGTTGGGGGAAAAATTCCCAAGGAGCATCTATCTCATCTACCCATTTTTCTCTTTAAAAAACAAAAACAAAAACTTCTACAGAATGAAGAGGGTAAATGGCACTACATGTGATGAAACAGCAATACAATGCTGAATAGCTTTTATTAAAATTATATCAGTCCCTCCAAACTAAAGTATAGTATAGTAGAAAAGAGGAATATGACATAGTACTCCAAATACTTCAAGGGTTAGACTTGTTCTGTCTGGCTACTAAAGGAGAATATGGAGTAAGAATTGGTAATAATTGCAGTCAAATTTAGGGTTAATTTTAGGGGGAAAATACTCCTAAAATGTTGTTTATTTATGTCCAATCTTGATCAGCCCGTTTGATTTTTTTCTTGCAAGATCCTGGCATGTTTTGCCATTTCCTTTCTCCAGTTCATTTTGTAGATGAAGAACTGAGGCAAAGATGATTAAATGAGTTTTCCAAGGTTATATTGCTAGTAAATATCTGAGATCGAATTTGAGCTCATGGAAATGCATCTTCCATCTAAGCTCAGTGCGCTATCCATTGCACTACCTACATAAGACCTATGATTAAAACTGGCTAAAAAGGAAGGGAGTGCCTCTGGAAGTAATATGTTTCTTTTCCTTCAAGTTGTTCAAACAATTTCAAACAAAGTATGTCAGTATATTTTAACCATGATTCTTTTGAGGATATGGATTGGACTATACAACCTTTGAGCTTTCCTCCAACTCTAAAATTCAGTGATTCAGTGCTTCTGAGCCTTGGATTTAATGTCAAGGGATTTGGGCTGAAACCTCAGTTCTGCTACATGTGTAACCTTGAACGATTCATTTTAATCTTTCAGGACTTCTGTTGCCTCACTTATAAAATGAAAGATTTGTGTCAAATGATGTTTATATTTCCATGAAGTTTTAAGTGCCTATTAATTTATAAATAGTTATATAATAAATACAAATACCGCTAAACAAAAGAAAGGTCTCAGGCCAACTTAAGGACCTGAACTAGGCTTATGAAATCTCCTGTGACAAGTATCACAGAGAATATTCAGGAAGATCTCAGAAGCCAATTAATCCAAACCTGACTATGGACCAGATAATGCTGATCTGAGAGAAAAATTAGCCCTATCAAATATCTTTCCTCCTCATGAACCTTTCCTATCTTCTTGGGCTTTCTTCAAGTTCAAACTAATATTCCCACCTTCTGTAGGAAACCTTTTCCAATTTCTTTTAATTCTAGTATGTTCCCTCTGTTGATTATTTCCAATTTTCCCTTCATATATCTTGTTTGAACATTGTTCTTTTTGCATATGGCCTTCCCGATTAGATTGTGAACTCCTTAAAAACAGGAGCTTTCTTTAACTTTCCTTTGTATCCTCAACAGTTAACACAGTGCCTGGCACATAGTACGTACTTAACAAATATTTATTGACTAATTGATGTTCCTTACCTTTTTGCTTTGTGCATCTATCCACTCCTAAAAGTAGGATCCTGAGGTTAGTAATACTTTGAAAATATCCATAGGACTTGATTAGCACTTTCAATTTTGAGCTTGGATTTGAAAAGGATAAGGAGGAAGAGATACTATTTAACTCCATCTGGTAGGAGTGATTTACATAATGAACTTAATGGCAGTGTTGGCCACTTGTATTGGAAGGTGGCTCTTCCCACATTGTAGAAGATCAGAATGTATTTTTTTTTGCTCTCCAGCCATTTTCTTAACCAGAAGAGGGGGTCACATCCTGAAGGACTTAACTATTTCTATTCTGGAATTTAAGCCTTAAGTCCACAGTATTGGTGGAATATTGAGTGATTCACAAAGGTCCACTATATTCATCCGTGTTTGACTTTGTTCTTCAACCATCTCCTTACCAGGTACTGTTGGAGTACAGAAATTCTAAAGACTCTCTGAGTATAACATCATCTGCCATCATGCGCCAGTTGTTTTTTGCCTTGGGCTCTGGAGCCACTTCCTATTTCCCTGAAGCCCTCTACATTCTGATGCCCAATGGAAGCTTTTATTGCATTTTGGACATAGGGTTTTAGGCCTTGTTCTCTGACGCTGTTTTTATGCCAACATTGAGCTTTCAGATGCCTTATTTTACCACACTGAAAGCATTGACAAGTCACTCTAGAAGTTCCTTACCAAAAGGGACCCTGTCTTCCCATGTTCAGATCTTGAAAAGTCTGTATCATAGCCTGGGTATATAAGGTATTTGTGCCCACTGTGGTACGGCCTCTTATGATCTCCTCTAAAAGCCAATTGCATTATGTTGTATATATAGAATGTTTCCTCAGGAATTGAATCAGGACCCTTAACTTTGTAATATTCAATTAGTTGCTCTCCTACTAGTTTCCACATATCTGGCTCTAATTTTTCCTCCTTAGAGAGCCAAGGAGACATGAACTCTAATATATTTAACAGTCCAGTGATCTGTTTCTAAGTTACCAACAAACCTTGCTTCTATATTAGCCTAACTATGCATGCTACATCACCTGGGGTGGGGAAGGCTTTTTTCTTAGTATTTGCCCCATTTTAGTTGAAAAACAAAAGTGAGTAGTTTAGCCCTTACCAAAGTTTCCTGATTCTCTATTTTTGTACTCACCCTATTTCCAGGTCCCAGGGTCAAACTGCTGAGTGTAGGTTCTTGTGTCTGGAGCCTCAAAATGTAAGTGTCCCACTTTTAGTTCTTTTAGTGCCCCACATTTTGGACGCCAAAATGTAATGTCCATGTTAGCTTTCTGGAGGACCTCTGGAAAGGCTTTGGTCTTAGCAGGAGAGTAACCATGAAAATGGTCAGGGATAGAGTTTGGAGTCTGGAGTCTGAGCTGGAGCTCACACTCTCTCACACACACACTCATTCTCAGGTCTGCTTATTTCAAGTCCTCTCAGCCCTAATTACCTTAGTACAATTACATCACTACAACACACTGAGCATGTGCCAATTGTAGAACCATTACATCACATTAAATATTAAGTATATATGAACTAGAGATCCATTATCTCATCAGTCACACTGAGTATACCCCCTGCTGTAAGTATCCTTCCTTCAGGTAGAACACAGGTGGTCACGCCCTCCTTGACTTCTCAGGAAAAGGTATGAACATCAAGGGAAATGCGGAGCCAAACCAGATATTGTCAGTGGGTTTCCTCTGGGTTAAAGGGTCTTATACCTAATACTTTATACTTTACCCCCACTATTTGTGGCCCTCTATAAGGTACTTTCTACCTTTTGTATCTCTCTCTTTCTCTCTCTCTCTCTCTTTCTCTCTCTCTCTCTCTTTCTCTCTCTCTCTCTCTCTCTCTCTCTCACACACACACACACACACACACACACACACACACACATCTCCTGGACAATAATCAAATCCATTCTGCTATTACTATTGGAAAGGTATGTTACCCTACTCCTCCAAAGTCTAGTTATCATGTTGTTAGGTTTCCAAACCAAAATGCCCTTCATTATTACTCCTTATATAATATATTTCCTCCATTAAATTGTAATCTCCTTGAGGTTAAAGACTATCTTTTCTTTTATATCTCCATCATGCAGCATAATCCTTGGGATGTAATAAGCCCTTAATATTTTTTCATTCATTTATTCTCTTTTCCCCTCCGACTCAGATACCTAGATGTATAATTTATTGCTCTGAAATGCTAGAAAGAGACCCCATGACTTAGTTTAGTCTTCAATTCTGTTTATTTTAACCTAAAAAATATTAACTGTCTAATATGTATGAAGTACCTTGAGAGGATACAGAGAAGAAAAAGCCTTTAACCTCAAATAGCTTACAGTTGTGTATTAAACTATATGTGATATACTTATATGTGACAAACTATAATATCCCACAGGGGATCCATTAGAGGAAGTACAAACAAAATGATCTGAAAGAAGAGCCAAAGGCGAAACTGCTTCTGGTGAAGGGCAAAGTGCAGAAAACTCTAAACCCCTTGTAGACCAAGACAAGAAAAGTTTGGGTAAGTGAAAGTCTGACTTGGCCCAACCAAGAGCTGGCAATATTCCCAGATCAGTAAATTTCCACCTTGCCAAATCATTGGGTAGATCCCAGGGAAAAAATAATGGTATTGCTAACCTTCCTTAAAAAAAACAAAACAAAACAAACAAAAAAAAAACCTTATTATTGATATAAAGTAATTACAGGAACCATTTTAATACTTCTTTATAGCACTAAGTAGCTGAATTTTTAATCTAATAGCAGCTATGAGGCTTTGGAAGAACTCATGTCAATTTATTGTAGCTATTTCGATTCATGACTAAGAGATAAATAGACCAAGGTTTCAAGATTGAAGTAAATCCATTTACTACAATTGGTGATTCATTACTAAGTATCTTAGAAATTAAAGCCAAATAGCTGTACCTCCTGAAGTAATTCAGGAGCATAAATATGCTACTAGTTATCAATTAATTTTCTCTCAGTGGGAGTTTTTCTTACATAAGGACTTTGGGATTTGGCCTAATGAATAGAGCTCAGAATACTTTATAAATAAAAATAGAGATCCAGATTAAATACATTTATATAGATTTGACTTTCTGAAGATTTGCCTTGGAAAGTACGAGAGTATATTGAAATTTGTCCTCTTTATTTTCTCCCCAGGAGAAAGTACCAATTAGCTTCTTCTACAATAAAACTGTCATAAAATAAATTAATACAATGCAACAATTAAAGGTGTACAGGGTCTTTAATTCTTAAATCTCACTACATTCTTCTCAATCAATCTGAAGCCTTTTTAATTGTGTATACTATTTTCAAACTAAATTTGAAATGGATTATAAAATATTTCAATATATTTTGGTACAGCAATCTAAATATGTAATTGCAAAATATATAATCATCAAATATGTAAAATTCTTATGAAATATATGAATTTTAAAGTGATCATGTGATTCAGGCCAGTCCCAATGATCTTGTGATGAAGAGAGCCATCTGCATCCAGAGAGAGGACTGTGGGGACTGAGTATGGATCACAATTTAGTATTTTCATTCTTTTTGTTAATGTTTGCTTGCATATTGTTTTCTTTATAATTTTTATCTGATTTTTCTTGTCCAGCATTATAATTGTGGAAATATGTATAAAAGAATTGCACATGTTTAACATATATTGGATTATTTGCAGTCTAGGGGAGGATCCTGGTAGGGAGAAGGGAGGGCAAAGATTTGGAACACAAGTTTCAATGAGTGAATGTTGAAGATTATCTATGCATATGTTTTGAAACTAAAAATCTTTAATAATTTAAAAAATTCATTTTGCAAAAAAATAAAATAATAAAATAAAATAATTATAACTACTATTATCTTATTCTATCTTTAGGAAAAATGGTAAATCATTTGAAAGCTTTGCTACAGTATAACTACTAGCTTATCATTATGCATACAAACAATGAATCAGCTCTAAGCACCCAATTTATGACCTAAATGTTGTTTAATTTATTTTTCATTTCATTAAGAAGATATACACTACACAGAAATATATGAAACTTGCACTCCTTGGCCTGGACGTCAACATACTTCCAAGAAACTTCCTTATCAGAAAAATCATCATTTTCAAGATTGCATCAGCTTCTGTATTCATACTTAATCAGTGCCCTCACTGCCCTCTCTTCCACTTACTGAGATCTGGAAAGTAAAAGAAAGAACTACTTCCAAAGCTTCCATTTAAATTAGACTCCCAGAGCAGCCATCTCTTCATTTTCTACCAGTTTATTGTCTTTAGACTGGACTCCCCCACTTCACTTTTTAGCTTCCTTTCATATGTTGTCTTTCCCATTATATTGTAAACTAGAGAGTAGAGATTATCTTCCTTTTTCATATATGTATCTCTAGTGCTTAGTACAGAACCTAGTAAATAGTAGGTGCTTAAGAAATACTTACTGATTGGCTTGCACATAGTAGGTATTTAATGATTGTTTATTGACTAAGTAATTCATAGATCTGGAAAAAATAAAATTCTTATTATCTATAAGACTCTGGTTACAATAAATATTGTGAGATTATCCTGATTTTCTCTTGCATGGAGTGGTTTCACCATGCTCAGAAACTTTCAAAGGATTCTGATTATATTTTCCTTTAATCTAACCAAATCTAGAAAGTATCCTAATTAGTCCTCAAATTTGTTCTCAGCTTCTATTAGATTGTAAACTGCTCTTACTCCCTTCTGTGGGCCCCTTTGCTTAATACAATGTCTTTGAAGTCCACAATAACTGTTTATTGGAAATAATGCCTAAAAATTATGTTCAGACCCCAGCTCTCCAAATGAGATAAATAATTATTGTATTCAATCATCACATATATGGATACAAATTATATTTACCCATATATGCAAATATATTGATGAAAATATATATATATATATATATGCTTTATTTATAAGTATAATGTACACACGTGTGTCTATATGTATGTGTGTGTATGTGTGTGAGTGTGTGTAGTTCTACATCTACCACTCTTAAAAAATGCCCAAAAGATAGCCTCCAAGTCTGGCCTAAATCCATTTTTTAAAGTTCTAAAAATAATCCTAGGGATTTGGAAACTAGGCACAAGAGGAACAGAAGCTAGGAAGCAGGTCTACTAGAAGTGAGTCCAACTTACCAGGCTCCTTCTGCTCTCTACATAGCCAAATCTAGCTTGCTTCTAAGTTTTGAGTTAAAAATATCTTTGGAAATATATGCTATGACTAAAACTATAGTAATAATGGCCAATGATGATCCTTCCAAAATGTTCTTAAAAGAATGGTGCTGCTGAATAAGGCTATATAATTATTTGTTATCTCTTAGCTCCACTACACTCTAGCTGGTCTTTTTTTGTTGTTGTTATTGTAGTTGTTGAGGTTGTTGTTGCTGTTTAAACTAGGAATAATGGAAAGAAAGAAAGGAGAATAGTAAGCCATGTCTTTGAAATTAGTTTGAATGGGGCTTTAAAGTGAGGAAAGAGGATCCCACAAAGTCATCCCAATTAAACTCTAGAACCTCAGAGATATAAAACAGGCCTCTGTATTCAAGAATAATTTGTCTCTGACTTTAAAATAACAGAAAATCTCAAATTAAATTTTACATTATGATTGACACATAGCCTTGGCTCTATTTAAGTAGGAATTTCTGTATTTCCTCATTTGCCAGAATAAAGAATGGAAATCCCCCAATAATTTTAATTTTAAATATCATCTATATGGTATCTATTCCCCCCCAGATTGTGTCCATTTCATTTCTATTCCATTATTTGATTCATCTCTCATGTAATTCAGCTCTTTAACTACTAGGTAAACTTCTCTGTGGTCCTTCACTTTGCCTGTCCCAAGCTGTAGACCTTTCTTTTGCTGCCTTATTTTGTTTAAAATTTGCTTTTTGATCATCTTCAGGGACTTCAATATTCCTCTTGCTAATATCTTGATCAAACAATCCCTTATCATCATCAACAGTTTCCCCCAGATCTATCTCAGCCACATATGATTATTATTGCATTTTAATCCCTAGTAGGTCATGCAAGTGTTGTTTCCAAGTTTCTGAACTTTAGAGAATTTAGCACAGCATCTGCTACAAAGAAGGTGTTAATAAGATCCCTTCCAGTTCTAATGTTCCATGATTCTGATAAGTGTACTGAGGTAGAAGAAGAATTAAAAGGCATTAAAATATGTGTGTGTGTGTATGTGTGTGGCTTAAAGGATGATACAATCAAGAGAATATATTTGAAATTGAACTATGGATCTATAATAGCACTACATTTTGACCTTCAACTATCTCTAGATATAATATTTTGTTCAATGTGATCCTAGATGTTACTGCTAGACTCTATCTATAAACAACTTTCCATGGAGCAGAATGTAATGTGAAATAATTTAGTATATTATAATATAATATTCTTGTAATATATTTCAGGGGAAAGCAATGGGACTAAATTTGAACTATCAGTGAATAATACAATGATTAATACATTGTGACTAATGACTACCCTGACCTATTAAATACATCTTCAATCTCTCTTAAACACCAGTTACACTCAGCAAGTCATGCTTCAAACACTTGTTTTCTGATTGTTGTTTTCCAGTGGGGTTCAGAAGAGGAGGTTTATGGAAAGATGAATGGGAGTAGAATAAATAAATACTCATTGAATTTTAGAAATTAATATTAAAGAAAAAAATTTAAGAAATTAGAAATCTGCCCATTCTCTAGTTGAATAAGATAAACATGGTCAAGCACATTTTTATTTTACCAAATAAGAAGCAATATAATTCAGTAGAAAGAACAATTAAATAGATTTCTAGAGGCCTGGGTAACAGTCCTGACTTTATCAAGAGCTAACCCAAGTGAGCTCAAGCAAATTGATTTGCTTTCCTCTTCTATAGAACAATACAGTTAGGTGAAATTTATATATATTAGGTCCTTTCCAATCTAAGGTTCTGTGATCCTACTGAATAAAAACAGAAATATGAGATAACCAATTTTGATGTATTGGGGAAGATGGAAAAAATTAAGACATCATGCTTGAGATCTTATTCTGGTTTCTTTTTGGATGTCAACTAGATAGGAAATACCATGTACTTCTCTACCACATAATCACAGAATTTTCATGTGAGAATCATTCTTTCCTCTCCCCCCTCCACTTGTTTATCCCTTTCTATTTCCTATTTTTTCTCTTCTGTTCTCTACAAAGATCAAAGGATCAAGTGTTTATGAGGACTGGGGATGTCTACTGTGTTTAGGAGGTCCTAAGAGATCTCTAATCTCTGTGCTTTTATATTGGCTTGTCCTCTATGAAAATTACCTAATAAGCACTTGTTAATAAATTAATTAAAATTAATGTATGTTTATCGACTGGAAAATTCTACCTCTAGAATATACGCCTTCAAAACTCATGTCAAATGCAACCTCTATTATATGTGTTTTTCCCTGATTTCCTTAAGTACTACTATTCCCTCATTACTTCATACTTATTTTTGTTTATTCTGTATACATGCACACACACACACACACACACACACACACACACACACACACACACACACATATATATACATATATACATTATTGCCCAAATGTAATAACAACCAGAACCAACATACATATAATACTCTAAAATTTGAAGTTTTGGTTTTGTGTTCTAGTTGATCCTCCTAACAACACTAGGATTTAAATGTAATTGGTATTTCATTCTTAAGAGCAAGGACTAATTTCATTGTTGCCTTTGTATTTCCAGAACTTGGCACATAGTAAAAGGTAAATAAATTCCATTTGAGAAGCTTTGAAAGATAGCTAGGATTTCATTAGGAAAAGAAGAAATGGAAGGGAGGTGGGAGAGAAAATCATAAGCATAAAGTATGTTGAGAGCAAAGAAATAGAAACAGACAGTAAAAGACATGTTTAGGAAATAGTTAGTAGTGCATTTTGGTAGAATTTAGAGGTAGATAAAGGGAATAATATGAGATGGGCTGGAAAGGGAATTTGGAGCCAGATAGTGAAAGGCCTTTGAATGCCAGACTAAGAGAAGGCTGGACTTTGCTCAGCAGGTAATAGGAAGCCATTGAATTTGCTGAAATGAATAATCAGGAATAGAAAAGTCTTTTTCTGGGCCATGCATGAAAAATCATTTATAATGAAAAAAAAAAAAACACCTGAGTTTATGTTAAGCTAATGAACAAATCTGGCTTACTAATATACTGTGAATATGAAAACTGTTGAAAAGGAAACAGTAATTCAGCTTTTCACAATTTTTCAGTTAACAATTACCCTGCAACTTTCCTTAACCTCTCTCCACTTCAAATATCCTTGAACTCAATCTATGCTCCAGACAAACATAATTTATTTCTCCCTACAATTCAACCTTTTTTCCACCTTTATATCATTGCTCACCATCTGCCAGTCATGGAATACTCTTTTTTCTCAATTTTGTTTCTTATAATTCCCACTCCCTATCAAGGCTCAGATTTATCTTTTAGAATAGGCTTTTCCTGAATTGTCCAAATTCTTCTAGGCAATTAGAAATCATATCCTCTGTAAAAAACAAAATTGCACATTCTCTCTCTCTCTCTCTCTCTCTCTCTCTCTCTCTGTTTTTCTCTATGTCTCTCTGTCTCTCTCTGTCTCCTCCTCTGTCTCTGTCTCTCTACCTCTGTGTGTCTCTGTCTCTGTCTCTCTCTCTCATCAGTGTATACTTATATATATATATATATATATATACATATATATATACATACATTGTATATGTGAATAAAGATATATTCTCTATACACACATATTCTGTTGAAGGGAAATGTACTTAGTTGTTGTTCAGTCATATCTGACTTTTCATGAGCCTACTGGAGTTTTCTTGAAAAAGATGCTGAAATAGTTTGCCATTTCCTTTTCCAACCCATTTTACAGATGAGGAAACTGAGGCAATCAGGCCTCAGTGACTGCCCTATGTTCACAGCTAGAAAGTATCTGAAACTAAATTGGAACTCACAAAGATGAATCTTCCTAAATCTGGCATATATATAAATCACACATATATATACATATATACATTATTGCCCAAATGTAATAACAACCAGAACCAACATACATATAATACTCTAAAATTTGAAGTTTTGGTTTTGTGTTCTAGTTGATCCTCCTAACAACACTAGGATTTAAATGTAATTGGTATTTCATTCTTAAGAGCAAGGACTAATTTCATTGTTGCCTTTGTATTTCCAGAACTTGGCACATAGTAAAAGGTAAATAAATTCCATTTGAGAAGCTTTGAAAGATAGCTAGGATTTCATTAGGAAAAGAAGAAATGGAAGGGAGGTGGGAGAGAAAATCATAAGCATAAAGTATGTTGAGAGCAAAGAAATAGAAACAGACAGTAAAAGACATGTTTAGGAAATAGTTAGTAGTGCATTTTGGTAGAATTTAGAGGTAGATAAAGGGAATAATATGAGATGGGCTGGAAAGGGAATTTGGAGCCAGATAGTGAAAGGCCTTTGAATGCCAGACTAAGAGAAGGCTGGACTTTGCTCAGCAGGTAATAGGAAGCCATTGAATTTGCTGAAATGAATAATCAGGAATAGAAAAGTCTTTTTCTGGGCCATGCATGAAAAATCATTTATAATGAAAAAAAAAAAAACACCTGAGTTTATGTTAAGCTAATGAACAAATCTGGCTTACTAATATACTGTGAATATGAAAACTGTTGAAAAGGAAACAGTAATTCAGCTTTTCACAATTTTTCAGTTAACAATTACCCTGCAACTTTCCTTAACCTCTCTCCACTTCAAATATCCTTGAACTCAATCTATGCTCCAGACAAACATAATTTATTTCTCCCTACAATTCAACCTTTTTTCCACCTTTATATCATTGCTCACCATCTGCCAGTCATGGAATACTCTTTTTTCTCAATTTTGTTTCTTATAATTCCCACTCCCTATCAAGGCTCAGATTTATCTTTTAGAATAGGCTTTTCCTGAATTGTCCAAATTCTTCTAGGCAATTAGAAATCATATCCTCTGTAAAAAACAAAATTGCACATTCTCTCTCTCTCTCTCTCTCTCTCTCTCTCTCTCTCTGTTTTTCTCTATGTCTCTCTGTCTCTCTCTGTCTCCTCCTCTGTCTCTGTCTCTCTACCTCTGTGTGTCTCTGTCTCTGTCTCTCTCTCTCATCAGTGTATACTTATATATATATATATATATATATACATATATATATACATACATTGTATATGTGAATAAAGATATATTCTCTATACACACATATTCTGTTGAAGGGAAATGTACTTAGTTGTTGTTCAGTCATATCTGACTTTTCATGAGCCTACTGGAGTTTTCTTGAAAAAGATGCTGAAATAGTTTGCCATTTCCTTTTCCAACCCATTTTACAGATGAGGAAACTGAGGCAATCAGGCCTCAGTGACTGCCCTATGTTCACAGCTAGAAAGTATCTGAAACTAAATTGGAACTCACAAAGATGAATCTTCCTAAATCTGGCCCAACACTCTATCCATTGCACATCTAGATTCTTAAAATACACACAGGGACATATAAGTATGAAAGATAAAGGGAAGTAAATAAGAAATAAACAAATAGTAGGCCACTCACATATAGTAAATATACATCTATGCAAAATTGAACTAAATCCCAAACTCCCACTTCAATGCCAGGTTCCAAGATAACTCATATGAAGCAAAGCCCTTTCTATCAAACAAGGAACTTCTGGGCTAGCAATCCTCAAAGTGCAAGGGCTCCAAGGTCAGAACCAAGTCTAAAGCTAATTAAAACAACTGATTTCCAAATACAACTTCCCCTTAATCCCCAGAAACTCTCACAATATAATCCGCACCTCTGCTAGGGGGCAGAAAAGAAATATTTTTATGCCTTGTGATCCTTTGGTATGAAAAATAAACTAAGCATGGCTCCTTTTTAGTTGTTGCAAGGGAGGAGGCTGGCCTGGAAAATAATGGCATTAGCAAGAAAATTTTCACATACAATGGTGAAAATATAGTAGATTTATATTTCTCAGAATTAAAAATCCAAACTTCTATGTGCTACCATATTTAGGGCCTAGAGGACTAATTGTAGCACAAGGGAAATTACTAAATCAATAAAACACAAGTCATTCTGTGAATTAGTTCTGCAAGTTTGCAAATTGGTTTAGTGGGCTTTTTTAATTGCATTTCATGATTCATGAATTTAAAAATGTGACTCACAAAGAAAGTTTAAGCTATCTAAAACCAAGGCATTAGTAAAACTCTAGTCCAGGATGATTATTCTGGCCTGCATTGGTGGGCAAGAAATAAATAAGAAAGAAAAAAAATAAGAAAATAAAATATAACATGATAAGTGTAAGCTCTAATGCTTGAGTTAAAAAAAGTATCTCATGACAAAAACAATATACAGAAAATAATTTGTATGGACGTTTGTTTATAGGAGCTGTAGGAAGATAGGTGATTATGAAGTGTTCTGAATTTCCATTCGGAATTATATAAGTCACTAACTTGCTAATATCCTTTGATCTAACAAACCCACTACAGGTCATATACTACCAAGGAAATCAAAGACAGAAACAAAATTTTAATATATACTAAAATATTTATAACAGAATCCTCTGTAGTTGCAAATTATTGGCAATAAAATGAGCACTCAGTGATTGTAGAAGGCTACAAAAAATTGATTTGAATATAATCAAATAATCACTGTGGGGGGGTAAAAAAAATTGAGAAATTCAAAGAACCCATAGGAAAATCTCTGTGAATAGAGTAAACAATAAGCAGAAGCAAGTGAAAAAAACATGCATAGCTACAACAATACAAATGAAAAGATTACTCAAAAAATTTATTCTGAACATTGAAAAGCAAACAACAATAAAGGTTCCAGACAAGACATAATGAAATATGTTTTCTCCCTTACACTAGAGAAATGTGGATAATGAATCAGCAGTTTGCCAAGAGTTCATACTCTCTTAGGACTGCTTTAATAGAAGTAAATGTCCAATGCAAACAGACACAAAATAGAATAGGTTTGCCAATATTTTTAAATGATCTATATTCATCAATGACAATAATGAGATTCCCATATTTAAGCTGTACTACCTGAGTTCAAAATGTACTCTATGAAGATAGCAAAATAGCACTTAAGAAGATGAAGTTGGGAAGAGATAAATGAAAGAAATCTGTGTCTTGGGCTGACACAATTTTAATGTCACTCAGAAATCACTTTTCAAGATCTTTCAGAAAAAAAATTCTAATAGAATGGGAATGCTTTGAAAAAAGGCACCAGCAATTACTTAAAGATATACCCATTTTCCCATAAAATGTTAGAGCTAATAGATACCACAGAAATCAGCTAGTATGTCACTCTCATTTCATAGATAATTAAGCTACAAAACCAGAAAGATAACACGATGTATCTAAGATTCCACAGCTAGAAAGTTACTGAGCTTGGATTCAAAGAATAGTCTTTTGATTCCAAAACCAATTCTCTTTCCACTAATAAAAAAAAAAAAAAAAAAAAAAAAAAAAAACATCTTCAGGACAATGGTTTGGAATGATAAATGTGTTGACCACAGAAACTCGTCATGTAGTTGCTATAGTTCTCAACAAAGACCCAGAAAACAGAATTCTTGCCATCAAAGTCTTTGTTATCAAATGTTTCACAATCAGAAATAGATACGATATGAATGAAATTTACATTAAAGAGGATATATTGGTACCTGTTTTACCACTGTACACTTTAAATGCCATTGTGCCCTTTTATCTGACTTGCCACTGAAACCACCTATATCTAATTTTTTCACCCATTTAAATTTGAGCTCCTTGAGAACAAGGACTATTTTTTTTTAATTTTCATTGCTGAATGCTTAGCATAGTATTTTGCAGGTAATTAACACTTAATAAATATTTTGTCATTCATTCACTCAGTTTACAGAGGAGCTATGCTCTGAATTATGGACCTATACCAAAAAAATCAAAACTTGGGAAATATGGCCAATGATATCACTGATGAAAATGTGAGATTGTAACAGACTAGCTTTCATATGCATTATTAAAGTTATCTTATCTTTGTATTCATTATTTCAATTTAATAAATAGTTAAGTTCCCAGTATGTGTTAAGTGTTGTGCTAAGTGCTAAGAATACAAATAAGAAAAATAAAGAAAGTTCTTACCCAGAAAACTGGATTTACACACATATATTGTATCTAGGTTATACTGTAATACATGTAAAATGTATGGGATTGCCTGTCATCTAGGGGAAGGAGTAGAGGGAGGGAGGGGATAATTTGGAAAAATGAATACAAGGGATAATGTTATAAAAAAATTACTCATGCATATATACTGTCAAAAAATTTATAATTATAAAATAAAAAAAGAAAGTTCTTGCCTCTCAAAGATTGTAATCTAGTGGGAGTAGATGACACACAAAAAAGCAGAAAAGGAAGGGAGTGGACAGTGGGAATTAGAATATGCCCAAGGCATATGGTCAAATATATGGTCAAAATAAAGTTGTCACTATTAGTAAATAGAGTGTTATAAAGACATTCCCTATGGATACACCAGAAATTATTTATTTTATTATTATTATTATTATTATGTTTATTATAATAATTATTATTATGTTTTTTAAAGAGACATAACTCAGTGTTTCATATGACATTTAATTCAGGAAATTCTTACATCAGTGAAATTATAGCTCCATTAAATGGCTCCATTCAGAAAAATGGAGATGGATGATAATTTTCTACCAGGATAAGACCACATAATTTTATTTCTCCAGCACTTTAACTTCTGAAGTAATATGTGCTGGATGCTTTGTATAAGAAGACAAATAGACAAGTGAGAATATTGTATGATGCTGTGGGGATTTCAAACTTTTACCATACAAGGTTTAATTGCAACAATAGCCTGTTTGGCTTGATTTAAAGAATACAGGAAGAACTGGGGAGTAGCCCTCAAATATTCATAGAATTTATTTTTGGCAGAAGAACTGGCTCCAGAAAACAGAACTAAGAACAATGGGTAAAAGTCATTGTAAGTCATAGTTCCATTCAACTTTTAGGGAAAAAAAAAATTTCAAAAAGAAGAAAAAACTTCCTAATAAAAAGTGCTGTCCAATAATGTAGCAGATGCTTCAGAGAAAAGCAAGTTATCTCTCAATGGAGATCTTCAAGATGAAGGAAAATCATCTAAACTTGATACCAAGATACATTCAAGACCAGTTTATGCTTATGCATGAGGCTTCTTTAACTACTAAATGTTCTAAATACATATATGAGCAAGAATGTCATTTGTAATTTTAAAAATCCTTGTTTCTTAATAATGATTTATGGACATGCAAAAAATTCTCTTTCTAAAGAATATTTTTAAAAAATTATCACTGTACCGAAACAATGCTGGAAATTTCTAATTTCAATCTGAGGCTATAATTCTGAAAAACCAGGGGAAAAAATAGAAATAGGGGATTAGCTTGGAATAAAAAATAAAGTCACAGTGATGAAAAATGATAATACTGCTAATTTGCATTTCGATAGTGCTTTGTAATATCCTGTGAAATAGGTATGAATACAGTTGTTCTTCCTTTTCTATGTTTAAGAGTTGTAAATGTCAGTCATTCAGGCAAAGGCAACAGGAAGTTGACAGCTCAAGTTCCTTGGGAGTTCTGAAAGATAATGATTGTCTCAAACTGTGTTTAAATATAGTGTCGGCTCTGACTTTAAACAATTAAGGAGTCATTTGGGCCTCTCTTGGTATTTTAGTAGTAAGTTTCATATGAAGTGTAAAAGCCTCTCTGACTCTGCCATGATTTCTAGTCTTTTCATAGAATTGTAGTATGACAGAGCTGGAAGAGACCAATCTCTTCCAGTTCTATATTTTACAGATGAAGAAACTGAGGCAAGGAAATGAAATTAGACAGTCATACATCTTATTAGTAGCAAAACCAGGACTAATACCTGATTGTCTTAAATGCTATTCCAAGATTATTGCCATTAAACACACATTTTCTTTTAATGTGGTTTATTTTAGTATTCAAAATAAAGAGAATCTGATGTATTTTTTTCTTAATAAAAACTTCTTGATCTAACTAAAAAGCAGCAAGAACATTATTAGAAAAATTCTTCAAGACCATTATTATCCAGAGTCACAGTAAATATAATTCTGCTTTCATGGAAGCCTAGGGCAGTTTTCCTGATCTGCCATAATTTATACTTAAGAAGAGATGATTCCTGATTGCATGAGAGAATACTGGGCCAAGATGCTATGAAAAGGGACTATATTAAGTTTGTTAAATCCATATTTCAAGAGAAAGAACCTTTTGAGAGAATTGTCCAACATGACATAACTGTTGTGTATGTGACTCTAAGTCTCCAGTTCAACACTCAAGTCTCCATCTGACTTTTCTGTCAACCTATCTGAAAGTTTTCTCTTGAAGTTCATGTACAAAAATACAAATTATGTACCCCTCTATGCACAAAGGATTCAGGCTCAGCATCTTCTTAGCCAACCATGAGTGATATCCTTTTAAACAGGTACTAAGCACAGGTCACAGGGATGTCTTTTAGGAATACCACCCAATGTTTGGTCATAATTAACTGACCATAGTATAAATTTGAGGATTCTGGTTAACCTCACTTTTCTCATTGCAACATTGATGCCTAAAATTTTATTTTTAAATTTTCACCCCTGGATCTTAAAATCAGTTTGCTGGTGAAACGTTGTCTTTCCTTTTATACTTAAGAATTAGCATGACATTTTCCAAAAAAAAAAAAAAAAAAAAAAAAAAAAAAAAAAAAAAAAAAAAAAAAAAAAACTGGATTTTAGAGTTCAAAAACATAGATTCCAATCCTGGCTCTGGTGCTGATCACCTATTTAATCATGCATAAGTAACTTCAGTTCTCTGAGATTCTGTTTCCTCACATGTGAAAAAGAGAAGTTAACATGGATAATGTTTGAGAAACCTTCCAGCTCTAAATCTAAGATCTATTAAGTGTGCATGAGTTTAGAGCCTTTTCTGACAGCAATATACATTTTATATATTTGGAAGGAGCAAATGAGAGAAAAGGAAACATTAGAACCCTGGAGTAGAAGGGAGGAACTCACTGAGGGGAAAAAGGACTCAAGGGAGTTTGGCATAGTTCCATTTGTTATAGATGTGATAACTTTGGTCCTATATGGGAAAGAATACAACATTTATTCGACCATAATGTCTTCTTTTTTCTGCTTCTCTGATCTGCTGTCTAATCACTAGGCTATTTTGCTATTTCATTAAACACATTATTCCTTTTAATTTGAGCTTTTTCCAAATTTTATTCTGATACATTTCCTGTGTTCTGGGTTCTGTATTCTATTGGTTACCCCATCAGCTTTTATGAGTTTAACTCTTGTCTCCATGTGGTTAATTCAAGAATCTAAATATCCATCTCTAGAATCTCTTCCAAATTCCAGATACATATTACCAGTAGCTTATTGGATATTTTCCTGAATGTCCCATAAGTATGAACAAATTGATGTATTTTCCAGATTTCAAACTATATCAGTTAAGTTTGAAGTTAGAAATGATTGATACTACAATTGCTTTTAAGGAGTAAGTGTAGCTATAGTTGAGGAACCAGACAGTATAGAAGTAAACTATTCAAGACATTCAGCATATCAACTGGTTATCAAGCACAGTAAGGATCAACTCAGCTTGTCATTGAAAGTATCTATTCAATTTGAAAGCAATTTTATTCAAGAAATTTTTTATCTACAGTTCCTGAAAAAACAAAGAGGATACTAAAGTTTACAGATCCAGAGTAGGTAACTATCTTGAGCATATGTGTTTTCCTCTTTCACTTGCCTGCTGGACAAGTTTTTTTGTGTGCCAGATCTCCCCAGAGATAATGAAAGAATGCATTAATTGAAGAGTGTTACCAGATTTATTTGTGAATTTTTTTGTATTTTTTATTTACATGTTTATATGAACATATGAATATTTGATATCATTATTTTAATTCATTGTTAAGTAAATAATTCCTTATTGTGAATTGCTAGTATTTTAAATAGAAATCCATTGGTAGAAGTTCAAATATTAGAATGGTGAAAGAAAAAGCATTAGCCCTAGTATCCATATTGAATTAATTGTCATTGTGTGGGAACCATCCTTCTCTGGAAATCTATAGTTGCTCTGGAAACCTATACTTGCTACTACTGGAAAAGATTGGAGGGAGAAAGCCAGACCAGATAGTGAGTAGAAGCTAACATCCACTATGTGTTAAGTGGGAGATGTTACTATTTAGGTTTCTACTCTATACACGTGTCCAAAGCAGAGCTAATTAGTTCCATAGTATCTCTTATTCTCATAGTATCTCTTATATCACATCTTTACTCACACAGCTACCACCAGCATTGGCAATATGCTACAGTGAAAAGAGCAGCATTGATTCTATTGTCCTAATACCTAGGTCCAAACCCCTCCTTTGTTACTTTTCAACCTGTAAATTATATCACTCTCTTTTCCACCCTCTGTAGTCCAACAATACCACCTTATGTTCTTTTGCTTGCATTTGACATTCTGTCATCTGTTTCTATGTTTCTATGCATCTATGTTTCTATGTTTCTTTCCTTCATGTCTGGAATGCAGTTCTTCAATTCTGTCTCTTAGAATCCCCTTGTTTCCTTTAAAACTAAGTTCAAATATTACTTCTTGCATAAAGCCTTTCCTGATGTCTCCAATTGCTTCAAAAATACACTGTTTGATTTGTATATATTTTCTATGTATTAATTATGTACATACCATTTTCCTGGATAGAATGTAAGCTTCTTAAGAGCAGGAATTATTTTGATTTTGTGTCCTTAGCATCTAATATCATACCTGGGTGCATATGTATTCAAAAATACTTTTTAATTGGTTAATTAATTAATAAGAAAACTAGGGTGCCCAATAAGTGATTCATTTATGTTCTGAATTATAACTTGGAAAAAAAGATTCAGCTATTCTCTATAAAATAAGTAAAGCTGCCTTCTAATTTCCATATATAGACATACAAGGTCTCAAGTGGAATTTTCTTAATGTAAAGCATTTCAAACTCACAATTAGAGTATTTAGTTTTCTAACTTCATAAAAACCTCACATCCTAGGAAGCTTGTCTATATTTTTTCCTTCTCTGAGAAATGGGGATAATAATAACACTTACTTCAAAGAATTGACATGAAGATCAAATGTAAAGCACTTTGCAAACTTTAAGCTAACACTATACAGATTTTACCTAATATTTTATTTTGAGAGATGGTATGCATCAGTGAATAGAATACTGTCCTCAGTAGCACAGGAATATCTGACCTCAAATTCCACTTCAGTCATTTATAGATCATGTGGTCCTGGGCAAGTCAATTAACCTGTCTCTAATACTTAGTTTTCCCTATTCACTGCATGAGGAAATAATGATAGTATTTCCCTTATATAGAATTAAATCATATCTGTAAATCACGTTTCATCCCTGAAAGTGACTTAAATGTAAACTGTTATTATTATCATTTTAGATGCTTAATAAATGTCAAATTGAATTAATAAAAATGAATAAATCAATAACAAAATAAAAAAAACATACTTTAGTCTAAGTAAAATGACTTGATAGCATGAAGGGAAAAAAAGATTTCTCACTTCTTAAGAATCAAAATGTAAAAGTCACTTGTCTCTGCCAATGCACAATTTATCCTATATGACAGCAATAAATGGAAGCCATCAGTTTCCCCTACCTGAATTACAGAAAGGTAATACTGAAAACATAATTCATTTTAGGGAACACATATATCACAGAGTGAAGGCTTATGCATCATTTGATGGCATGTATGAATTATATATCAGTATACACCGAGAATATCTTTTGCCAGATTTGGAATTAGATGCTCTACAGCCAAAATATTGAAAGCTTTGTGTTTTATCTACTGTATACATAATGTGAAAAATGTAAACATCTATTCACCAACACAATTAAAAGAAACCTAAGAGGTTATCTAATATAATGTGTTTCTGTACAGAAATCCTTTCCCCAATGTCCCCAGAGAGTTTTCATCTAGTCTTTGCTGCAGACTTTTAATGAAGGAAATCCATTGCCTTCCATCTTTTTCCAATTTAGGACAACTCTAAGAGTTATTTGTTATACAGATTTTTTTTCAGTATATCAAATCTGACTCTGCCTCTCTACACCTTCTATCCATTATTCTAAAGTCATTAGCATATAAAACAGCATTCCTCATTTAGGGTGGCACACAGACCGCTCCTCTGCAGAAAGTCAAGCCCCCTCCAGTTTTGGAGTACCATCTCAGCTAGAGAATCAATCTGGCTTCCAGTTTCAAGGTGATAATCCAATCTGAGTCAAATCTGTGGTCATTTGTGCACTTAACTCAGCATATTCAGAATTGCCTGGCAGGAAGACTGAGATGCTAAGAGCAGTGGTGCCTGCCAGCCTGAGCCCTACTATGATAGGAAGGAACGGCAGAGCATGTTTCTGTCTGATAGACTCCAAGGGGAAAAAATGGGACTGAAAG
This sequence comes from Sminthopsis crassicaudata, assembly GCF_048593235.1. Lineage (NCBI taxonomy): Eukaryota > Metazoa > Chordata > Mammalia > Dasyuromorphia > Dasyuridae > Sminthopsis > Sminthopsis crassicaudata. The sequence goes on along the minus strand of NC_133617.1, from coordinate 340,165,630 downwards.
TAGCTCCATCGTCCCCTCCTGGAAGAACAGACAGGCTGGGAAACACCACTACCAGGATACAAAAAGGATCTGCACTTCTAAGCAGGGTATCAGAATATGTAGAGGGCTGAAATTCTGAAAAGGTATGCTTGAATCAGAGAGCCGAGCACTTAAGGCTAATTACCTATTCCATGTAAGAAAATGGCTCTATATACATATATTTAGATGAGATGGTGATGTGATGGCTCTCCTCACCATTGGTGCTTGCTGAATGTTTGGTGGTAAAGTAATTGTAGGCAAGAATTGGAGGGCTGAGGGAGAGACGTCAGAGTCTCTTGGCTGCAGGATGAGGGGAGAGGCTGATGACTCCAGACTCCAGAATCCAGGATACATGTTGGTCAAGCCTCATGGCAGTTTGCCTGCCTCCTTCACTTCTCCCCTGAAAGACCAAGAACTTTGATTGATCCTGACTCTGACTGATCCTGAAGCCCTCCAGAGAGCTAGCCCAGCTATTATAAGAGCAGGCACACTAAGTCAATCACAACAGGCAAACCATGAATATTCAGGGGTTTTATACCAAACTGCAATGTCCATTGAGGATGCTGAAATATTAATTAAGACACTGGGATTATAGCACTGGAGGAGTAGGTCAGAAAGAGTGGTGGAAGCAGTCATAAGACCTTGAAGATTCCAAGAGTAATTTTAGGCTGCTCCCAGGAACAGGTAGATTGAGAAGTGGTCCCAGGAACTGAGCCTGCCAGGGCAATTCCAACAAAATAAGGAGGTTCAGAGTTAAAGCAGAGCCAACAATCATAGCCTAGGTGGGGATTTCTGGAGTTCAAATAGGAGTGCACTATTGGCAATAAATTGAGCATGGAGTGGGGACCAAAGGAGTTAGGGGGAAGGCTGTCAACTGGACCTAATGGGTCAGGAAGGGTAGGGGGACTTTGGGTCAGGGCAAGGTCCAGTGGTGCCAAGGATAGCATTGGCTGAATAGGATCAGCCAGGACTGATTTATAGGAAGGACTATGGGGGAGTCAGAGGTCCCACAGGGCCCTTGGAGGGGGGTAGATCTATGTGTTGAACTAGGAGGTAGTGGCTGAATTGAAAACGATTACGTGCCCAGAGGTGATAGTCGGGACTTCTCCCACTTCTTGTGGGATGGTTGCTGGATAGTTAGGATGATGGGGAGTGGGGAGGGAAGGGGGGGTTAGTGTGTTCTGGGTCCGCTGATCACAGGTTTGAATGGTCCACTTAAAGAAATCATCCCCTGGAAATGAGCACTTCCCAGCATTGGGGCACAGTCAGACTGGCAGATCTACATGGACTCTAAAGTAGAAGCAGGGAGCCAGAGTGGGATACTGTCATAGAGGGTTCTAAACCTGAGTAGTAGGTGGCAGAAAAGGAGGGACCTCCCTTGAAGTTCCCTAAAAGTCATTGTCCATCTGGGCTTTGGGGCTTGTGGGTTTCCTGAAGCTCTGGAAAGCAGAGGGAAGAGGAGGAGGACCAAGAAAACTCCCATGGTATGGCACTGGACTTACACTTCTGCAGAAAGGAGGGAGGATACCCTTAGGGGACAATATTGTCTCTATACAGACAAATAGGGCAATCACAAATAGTAGTAACAGAGCAATGAATATAAGGATTAGTACTCCCAGGATTTTCCTATCCAATGTCTTTCAAAGATTTAGGGGAAATCAAGGACTAGAGGAAATGGATCAGTCTCAGTTTCAGGGGATCATCACTAATTTCTCCTTTCCATTCAACAATGACTGTTGGCTTCACTCTGCTGTAGTGAATCCAGAGGGGGATTGACTCCACCTTTACAGTGGTGGGCGTGGTGAACTTTATCAGAATTTATTCATCTGGCTGGAATGGATGAGTTAGCTCAGTGACAGGGACAGGAAGGGCCTCTCCTAAGAGGTGTGAGATGCCTTTCTGTTTTTTCTGCAGGGTCTATACAAACTTGATAAGGGAGGAGTTAGAGATTTCAGCTATTATATCTTCTCTAACCAAGGGTAGGATAGGTGGTGGTCTCCCAAACAGAATTTCAAAGGGAGTTAAACCCAGTCTGTTGGGGGTACATCTACTTCTAAGTAATGCTAATGCCAGCAGTGAGACTCAGGAGCTCTGGGTCTCTAAGACAAGCTTTGTAAGGAATTCCTTATGTGTTCTATTCATTCTCTCCACTTGCCCAAAGTTCTGAGGTCTGTATGCACAATGAAATTTTTACTCTATTCCCAGTGCCTTGCTAATACCTTGTGATATTTTGGCAACAAAAGCAGGGCCATTATCAAACCCTATAGCTACTGGAAGACCAAATTCGGGCATTAATTCATTTAGTATCTTTTTGACCACTGTGAGAGCCATTTCATTTTGTGTGGAGAAAGCCTCTGTCTACCCTGAGAAGGTAGTTACAAAAACTAACAAATATTTGTATCCAGCTGTTGACGGCTGTATCTCAGTATAATCTACCTCCCATCTCTGCCCTGGGATATGTCCTTTAAGCCTGATTCCCACACAAGCCTCTTTCATTCTTTTTATATTTATTCAGGGCACAAATGTAACATCCATAAATATAACTTTTGATCAATTGGCAGACATCCTTTACCTTCTACTATGAACAAGGCATGAGTCAAGGTGACAAGCTCCACAGAAAGGAGGGAACAAGACCACTGAGTAGAGAGAGAGAGATAGTCCAACACTGCTGACCCAGAAACATGGGTGTTCACAACAAAACTGTTCCTGTCTGTAAAAAGAGTCAGGTCAGGGTTTTCCAGGAGGGTGTTAAAAAAAGTCAAGCCTTACTGACTGGGACTCATAAGTTGCTAGAAGCACTCATGTACCAGGGCAGGTCAGAACTAGGATTTGGGATCAAGGTAGCAGGGTTCAAGGAGAACAATTTGGAGAAAGAGAGACAAGGATGGTTGAGAAGCAGAGCCTAATAGTGGGTGATGCAGGCTTTAGAGAGACACTGGTCAGGGGTGGACCTGAGGAGAACCTCAATAGAATCTTTTAAAAATATACATACATGTACACACATATATATATGTATATATGCTATATATGCATGAATAAGTATATATACATATACAAATAGAATAGAAAGCACAAAAGCCAGCTGAGGAAAACAACTCCTAAAAAGTTAGAATTGAGCAAGTGGAAGCTAATGACTCTACAAAACCTTAAGAAGCAATGAAACAAATTCAAGAGGGAAAAATGAAAGAAAATGTAAAATGCCTCACAGGAAAAACAACTGATCTGGAAAATAGATCTGGGAGAGACAATGTCAGAATTGTTAAACTACCTGAAAAACATAATCAAAAGAAGGACCTGAGAACAGCATCTTTCAAGAAATTAACAAAGAAAACTGCCAAATTATATGGAACCAGAGAGCAAAATAGGCACTGAAAGAATCCACTAATCTCATCAGGAAAAAGATCCCAAAATAAAACTCCAAAGAACATTACAAATGAATTTTAAAACTATTAGGTCAAGGAAAAAATTTCTACAAGTGGCCAGAAAGTAACAATTCAAATATCAGGGAGACACAATCAGAATTACACAGGAGTTACTAGATGCAACATTAAAAGATCATAGGTCATAGAACATGATATTCTGTATGGCAAAGAAGCTAGGACTACAATCAAGAATCACTCACCTAGTAAAATTAAGCATGATACTTCAAAGTTAAAAAAAAAAAAGATCATTCAATGAAATAGAAGGATTTCAAGCTTTCATAAAGAAAAAACCAAAAATTTGATGTTCAATATCAAGACTCAAGAGAAACATAACAAATGAGAAAAAGGGAAAAGAAAACATAGGGGATTGAGTAGAGCCAAAGTATTTACACCTCTATATAGAAAGATGATATGTGTAATTCTTAAAAATTATATCATTAATAGTGAATTTGAAGGAATGACCTAAGAAATAATTAAGGAATAAAAGAGAGGAATGCATTGGGTACATAAGGAAGGAAGAGGTAGAATATGATAAATTATTTCATGTGAAGATGTATAAAAGATTTATTACAGTGAAGAGGAAGATGAGAGGGTGAGTAATGGGTATAGCTTGAACCTCACTCATCAGTATGAGATTAAAAAGGAAATAATATCTGCAATCAGTTGACTATACAAATCCATTTTAACCAACAGCAAAGTAGGAGGAAAGGAGATTAAGTAAAGATGGAAGGGGGTCAGACTCAGATACAATAGGGAAAGCAGATCAAAGAAGATGATAGGCAAAGGCCAAAACAAAACATTGGTGAAAAGGGAAAGGATGAAAAGAGAGAGAGGATAAACAGGAGGAAAAGTAAAATGGAAGGAAATGCACACTTAGTAATACTAATATTGAATGTGAATAAAATTAACTCTTCCATAAAATGGAAGGAGATAGCACAAGGGATCAAAAACTAGAATCCTACAATGTACTATTCACAAGAAACACACTTGAAGCAGAGAGACAAAGTAAAGGTAAGGGGCTGGAGCAGAATCTATTATGCTTCAGGTGAAGGAAAAAAGAGGGATAGAAATTCTTATCTCAGATGAAGTAAAAGCAAAAATAGGTCCAATTAAATGAAATAAGGAAAGAAAGTATATATTTGCTAAAAGATACAATAGACAGTGAAGCAATATCAATACTAAACGTATGTATCAAGTAGTGTAGCATCCAGATTCTTAGAGGGAAAGTTAAATTAATTATAGGAAGAAATAGAAAGCAAAAAAAAAAAAAAAAAAAAAAAAAAAAAAAAAAAAAAAATACTAGTGAGGGATCTAAACTGTTCCCTCTCAGAATTCAATAAATTCAACCAAAAATAAACAAGAAAGAAACTAAGGAAGTCAAACAGAATATTATTAAAGTTAGGTATGATCCATATTTGGAGAAAATTGATGGAAACAGAAAGTAGTATACCTTTTTTTTTCCTCAGCAGCACTTGTATCTACACAATAAATTAATTAGGCCATAAAAATCTAAAAATCAAATATAAAATGGGAGAAATAGTAAATGTTTTCTTTTTAGATCATATTGTAATAAAAATTACTTTCATCAAAAGACAGTGGAAAGATAGATTTAAAATTGGTTTGAAACTAAGTAATCTGATCCTAAGGAATAAATAGGTAAACAAATTATAGAAACAATAATTTCATGAAAGAAAATGATAACAGTGAGATGATATACCAAAATTTATGGGATGCAGTCAAACCAGTACTTAGAGTTTTTAAAAATTTTTACATCAACAAAATAGAAAAAAAGAAGAGATCAATAAATCGTCATCCAATTGAAAAAAAAAAAAAAACTTGAGAAAGAATTAATTTAAAATTCCCAATGGGGAACCAAATTAGAAATTCTGAAAATCAAATGTGAAATTAACAAGATTGAAAGAAAAAAAATAATGAACTAATAAATAATAATAAAAATCTGGTTTTATGAAAAACTCAATAAAACAGATAAGTCATTGGTATTTTGATTTTTGTAAAAGAGAAAGACGAATACTGGTTCAAAAATTAAAGGTAAAATCACTACTGATGAAGAAGAACTTAAAGCAATCATCAGGAAATATTTTGCCCAATCATATGTAAATAAATCTGACATATAATTAATCAAAACTTAATGAGCTCCCTACAAAAAAAAAAAAAAAAACTTTCAGGACCAGAGGGGTTCACAAGCAAATTCTACCAAATATTTTAAAAATAATTTCAATACTACTTAAACTATTTAGAAAATTAGATAAAGAGTCCTACCAAACTCCTCTTGTGATATAGTGCTAAACCTACCTAAACCAAGAAAGCCAAAACAGAGAAAGTTATATACAAATTTCCTAATGAATATTGATGCAAGGATTTTAAACAACATACCAACAAAGGATTTACAACAATATATCACAAAGATTATAAGCTATAACCACGTGGGATTTATACTAGGAATGCAACATTAGGAAAACTATCAACATAATTCACCATATTAATGACAAAACCAAGAAAAATCATATGATTATTCCAATAGATGTTGAAAAAGCTCTTTACAAAATACAGCTTCCATTCCTTAAGGAAAAAAACAAAAACAAGACAAAAACAAAAAATACTGGAGTATAGTAATAATAAAGGTCGCATTTCCTTTCTTTTTTCCCCTGAGGCAATTGAGATTAAGTCACTCACCCAGGGTCACAGAGCTAGTAAATGTTATATGTCTGATACCAGATTTGCACTCAGGTCCTCCTGACTTCGGGGCTGGTGCTCCATCCACTGTGCCACCTAGATGTCCCAGGAGCATTTCTTTAAATGATAAGCAATATCTATTTAACTAAAACCATCAGCAAGCATTATCTATAATAAGAATAATTCTTTCCAATAAGATCAGAGGTGAAGTGAAGTTGCTAATTATCGCCATTATTATTCAATATAGTACCATATAGCTTAGCTATTACAAAAGAAACATAAAATAAAATCAAAGGAATTAGAATAAACAATGAGGAAGCAAAACAATCACTCTTTGCAGACGATGTGATAGTATACTCAGAGAACTCTAGAGAATCAATTAAAAAACTACTTTAAGAAATTAACAACTTTAGCATAGTTAAGGGATATAATATAAATGTGTATAAATCATCAATATTTCTAGATATTAACAAACAAGACCATCATCAAGAGATAGAAATTTCATTAAAAAAACTGTAAACAATAAAAAATATTTTGGAATCAACCTGCCAGGACAAACCAGGAGCTACATGAACACAATTATGAAAGACTTTTCATACAAAGTTAGATCATCTTCTTGTCCTTCATTTTCAAAAATGACCAAAATGACATCACTATGTTAAAAATAGAGTTACAATGTTTCTGACCACGGCTGATCAAACCAATATGAGCTCAGAATGCTCTACCACAGTTTGGACACAAATAGTCCATATGAATATTTGGGAAAGTTTCTCTAATTTTACATATTGCACATTTCCTTTGAGCTAATTCAATTCTGTTTTGTGCATAGAGCACATCATATTAGGCAGTCCAGTTCCAGTGTCTCTCATGTCATGCAATCCATTTCAAAGTTCGTAAGAGATATCTCGAGAGTGTTCTTGTATTGCTTTTTTCTTACCACTTTGTAAGCACTTGCCCTGTGTAAGTTGTCCACAATTTTTTTTTGACAAACTCACATTTGAGCTTTGCTCAAACATCAGAGCTTTGCTCTCTGCAGTAGACTTTGAATCCTTGGCAGTTTAATTCAAGAAAAGACTTTAGTGTTTACTATCTTATCCTGCCAGATGATCTTCAGAATCATCCTAAGACAAATCAAATGAAAGCAATTCAGTTTCCTGGCATGGCATTGGTATACCATCCAGGTTTCACAGGCATTCAACAATGTGGTCAGCACAACAGCTCTGTGGACCTTCAGTTTGATACTCAGTCTAATATCCCTTATTTCCCACACTTTTCTTCAGAGCCTCCCAAACACTGAGCTACCTCTGACAATGTGTGTATCAATCTCATTATCAATGTGGACATCTCTGGAAAGTGTACTAACTATAGCAGTCAAAATGTCACCATTTACTGTGGTGATTGATGGAGGACCTGTGTTTTCTTTTTCATTGTTAGGCAAAAATTAGCACAAGCAGCAGAGAATTGATCCATACTTTGTTGCATCTCTGATTCGGAGGCTGTATTGAGTGCACAATTATCTGCAAATAAAAAAAATCATGCACCAATACTTCCTCCACTTTGGTTTTGGCTTATAACCTTTTCAAGTTGAAGAATTTACCATCAGTGTGGTAACTGACTTTGATCCCATGTTTATCCTCATTGAAGGTGCTTGACAACATGACTAAAAACATCATGGTAAAAAGCATACAGCCTTAGTGTGCTGTGACTCCATTGGTAACTAAGAAAGCTCAACAATTGATTGAAGGGATTAGGGGAAATAGGTTCATTAATGAATTGTTGATAAAGTTATGAAGTGATCCAACCATTCTGAAAAACAATTTTGAATTATATTCAAATTTTCTATATCCTTTGTTCCAGCTTTATTATAATACCACACATACATATTTACTTACATATATATATATATACATGAATGTATATAATATGTATGTTATATATACACACAGATCTCTATCCCAAATAGATCAAGAAAAAGTAAAAAGTAAATATAAACTTAAAAATAATTATAATTATTGCTTTTGTAATGGCAAAGATTTGGAAAGTGAGGGGGTATTCATTAACTGAGGAATGATTGAAGAAGTTGTAGCTTATGATTGTGATGGAATACTTTTGTGCTACAAGAAATGAGAGCAGAATGGTTTCAGAAAAACATGGAAAATATCTTTATGAACTGTTACAAAGTGAAGAGAGAACAACCAAAAGATAATTTTACATGGTAACAGGTGGTTATTGTTGAACAGTTAAAGGAATGGAAATTTCAGAATGCCTGGCTTAAGTATTCAATTTTAACTGCTACTTGTCCATCAGTTGACTAGCAATTAAGCATTTACTAGTTGCCAAACACTATATTAAGCTATTTGTCCCCTTTTTAAAATTTGGTAATTGTTTTCTTCTGTTGAATAAAACAAGAAAGCTATCAAATTAAGGAATCTAGTGAGCTCACCAGAAGGGTACAAAGGTCAGAGGCCCAAGAGAGAAATCAACTCCTCTTCTCCCCTCATTTCAACCCATCTATCTATCACTGCTCTGAATTATGAGACTATTGTTTCATAGCATTATCTAAAAAAAATGAAAGAACAGCATACTCTAGGATGTTTTGTTGAGAAGTTCCCTGTTTCTTCCTGTGAATTGAAGAGTTATGGACATCAACAATCAAAAAAAAATCATGACTTACTTATTATACAAGTATATCTATCTAATAATTTGCAGGCATTCAATATGTACTTAGTATGTATCGTGAATTGTAATATGTGTAAGGGATGCAAATGCAAAAGTGTACATTTCCTAAGGAGCTTTGGTCTAGGCAGTGTAGTATCAAGGATTTGTGAATGGTATCATAGGGCAAAATATTGTTATGTTCTTTCTAATGCCAGTCATGTTACTGATTTTTGTTCATGGCACAAGAATAATGAAAGAAAATATATTCAGTAACAGAACAGATGGGAAGAGACCTGCAATGGGGAAGTTCTGATGACGTTATCAAGACTGCATGACTAAATATAATATGATCTGAATCAGACGGAATATACTGGATTGTGATATGTTTTCACTTTCATACACATATCAGGATAGTCCAGCCCTAGATTTGAGTTTTATAAAGGTAAACAATACATAATGGGGGTAAACTGCTCCCCACTTTGATCTGCTCTGGCTAGGGGACACCCCAATGGGTAATTTGTCAAACTGAATTAAGACCTCCTAGCCATTGTCAACGATTCATGTAACTCAATACCAAAGATCTTGCTCTTTTAGAGGATGAAAAAAAAAGCCAGGCTTCATGTCTCAAAGAGAAGTGGCCTCTGAGTCAGGAAGAACAATTCACTTAAAAGATTTTAAAGGATGGATAACTTTTGCTCTTGCTATCTTTTCCTTCTCTCTAGAATTTGGAAATTTGTGTTTCTAGGACTATGAAACAAATGGGGACAGAAACTCTTCACTACTCCCTTCATCCAGAAACTGTAGAAGCTACTTGTATTAGCATCTAAAACATGTATCATCTAAATGAACCTCAGTCAGGATCTCAAGACCCTAACTGACTGCCTCTTGTGCTTCATGTTTCTTTCTCTGAGCGTAAGTGACTAAGCAAAAAATCTGAGAACACTTCTAACCTGAAAGGCAAACTAATTAAGTTCAAGGAGCCATACTATGGGCTATATACCATGAAATTACTACCATGTTTCTCAAAAGAGAACATGATCCCCTGCAGGATGATTAACTTAAACCTTAGACATGTTAGACAGGAGAAAGGCCTGGGCATCAAGAGAGTTATTTTAAAAAATGAAGAACTGAGAGAAAGGTAAAAATTTCATTCAACAATCCCACTAAAGGTCAATTTTTAAACATCAGATCTCTAGAAAAGCATAATAGTAGTTATAGTTTACCATATTTTAGGATTTTTTAAAAAATGCATGCTATGCATCTTTTGTGTTTTAAATATTTCTTTTGGGTGAAATAAAGAAATAATTATTTTGTATTTGACATATGATAAATTAATTATCTCTGTGCTGCTTTTTTTGAAAAGATATTATGCATGAGTCAAATATAAGCTTTCTTTAGGTTATTATCCCCAGGTTCTGTGGCAGGAGCATAAAAAGCCAGTACATATGAGAATAGAACTAACTTATCTATCTGGAAGTCAGGTTCTCCTCAGACTGAACTGAGGTCAATATATGTGAGCCCAGACATGGGAACCGTTTGTGGGACATTTCAAAGAAGTGGTGAGAGGGACTCTAGAGTTATAAGGTCAGGACTTCTGGCTTTACATGGATCTCTGAGTCTTGGATATTATTGCTAGAAGCCACAAAGCCAAGAAGTCATGTAATCTAAAAGAGGAGCGCCTTCACTAATAGCTAATTAGAACTTTGCTTTTATTCTTTATTTTCAAAGCAGGGTTTAATTTAATAAAAACGTTTAATTTAAGTAATCATACTACTGGTTATTATATTTCTTACAAAACAATTATTTACTTCATCTCTTACTTCCCCTCTTGCCCAATTTAAAAAAAAAAGAAATTCCTTCTAACAAATATGCATAGTTAAGCAAAACAAAGTCTCACAGTGTCCATATCCAAAAAATATGTCTTATTAGAAATCTTATAATGAAATATAATTATATTACTGGCTGTTGAGGTTTAATTAGTCATTAGGCATTTTGGCAGAATCTTGATAATTTGAAAAAGAGCTTGACTAAAATTCATCATGGCAGATATGTAGAAAGAGAGTGGGGGAGTGTTCAGAAATAGTATAAAAAAAGATTACGAGAAATATTTATCTTCTCAGGGAAAAAAAAATTCAAATGATTTCAAATTCCCCCTTTAATAAACAAACTTCAAGTATGTAATCTAGTTAGGTATTTATTAAAGCAAAACCTCTACTTACCAATACTCTATTATCTGCATCAATAGAAGACATTTCCAAAAACAAAACATTTCACCATGCTGATGAAATTATATCTGGCCACTTTTCCCAATGCAGTTGAAAATAGCAGGCATTTACAAATATTTTATAATTTAGAATGTTCAGAAAGGTAGTCTCTTCACCTCTTCCAATTATTCCAAAGAAACATATTTTCTAATAGTAATGCTGACAATAATGCTCAGATATGCTAGAATTATATATATATATATATATATATATATATGTATATATATATATTTTTTATTTATTTATTATATACATAGATTGTGATTGTTTTGAGCAATGGTCCTCAGCCTGTTCACTATGAGCAATTGGCAATTCATAATGAAAATATATGAGCATATCATTAAATAATTTAATATAATCAATATGTAAACATGCCTTCCATCAATTGAATAAAGTATCTTGCATAGATAATAATAGATAGTGTGTATGTTGTACTTTCAGGTTTACAAAGTGGTTTATATATTTTGTTTTATTTGATATTCACAAAACTATGGGAGCTAGATATTATCATCCCTGTTTTACAAATGAGGAAACTAAGTCTGAGAGAGATTAAATAATTTGCCCAGGTTCATCAGCTAGTACTCATCTAAGGTCAGATTTGAATTTAGATCTTCCTAACTTGTGTCCACTGTATCACTAACTACCCATACATACAATAGATGCATATTATTTTACAGAATGTTATTAAAACAATAAAAATCTTCCAAAAATGTTACCAGATTCATGATTATTTTTTGTGATTGTGAATTTTCTTAATCAATGTACTTAAAGTATAGCTACTATCACTAGATGTATGGAATTTCTTGACATTAAAAAGGAGCACTCAAGTAGCCTGTGCTACCAAGTTCATTCAGTCTCTCGCTTAATATGGGCAATTCTCCCAGACTATATCTTAACTGATATGAGGCCTTTAAATCTTGCTTTGGGTCAATGAAACTATTTTTTCAAAATTATTCTAGATGTGTGCTTTTTCTTATTGATTCCACACCATGCACAGAAGTAGAGTTCAGAAAGCAGTACAACAATGCATCCAGGATTTTAGACCTCACTTCCTATTTGTGGCACTTAATGTTTCATTCATGTGACTCTTAAATAATTCTGCTTTTCCACTTTCCTATCGATTTTTCTGCAGACAGCTTCAAGATTTGATCATAGGTTGAGAGAAAACAAAATGGAGTGGAAGTTTAAGGAGATAGATTCAAACTTATTTCTCTTTATGGTCCTGGCACAAAAGAATAGCATCCTTTTTTTTCAAAGAATAGCTTGTTAAATAATTTTAATGAACTTATATATATATATATATATATATATATATATATATATATATATATAAGAATTTGGAAGGGGTCATAGTTTCCCTTGCTGGATTTCCTCCCTCTCAGTGTTCTGAACCCAGGAATGTGTTTTGAGAAGCAGTCTAAAATGATGGAATCAGTTCAAAAAAAGACAGATCCCTATCAGAAGCTTGGTGATTTAGAAAATAATTAATATTGTCTACATTGCATTATGTATTTATTAATTTTGTAAAAAAATTACCAATTACATTTTAATCTGGATCAGATCAAGTTTTATACTTGAGAACTGTTCTAATATTATTGATTACACAATAATTTTTTTTAATGAAAACTGTGCAATTATAATAACTGAACATGGCCTTGATGAAGAACTATAAGAATTTATCTCCCTCCCTTATTTGCAGAGGTGGTAGATTATGGGTATCAAACATTCATATTATGTAATTATGTAATGTTGGCTTATGGGTTGGTTTGCTTTGTTGTTCTTCTTTCTCTTTCTTTTTAATTCTTTGTGATAAAAATAATAATAATAATAATTCTCAGAGTTTGGGGAAGGAGAAGACCATATCAGCAAATTAAAGTGATTGAAAAATAAATAACAAAATTTAAAATGATAACTCATTTACAAAGAAGTTTATGATTAGTAAGCATTTTACATGTTATTTCCTTTATGCCTCACAATTCTGAGAGTAGATTAACATTATTCATTCAACTGCTACTTTCCCCATTTTAGAGATGAGAAAACTAAGGTTCTGAGAGTTTAGGTGACTTATAACAAATGGCAGAGCTGATTCTAGAACCCAGATCTTTTAATTCATTTCAGTTCTCTTTTCACTATATCTTATATTAACTCCCTCGAGAACAGGAGCACTTCCTAAACTTATTTCTCTAATATATCCACTTAGAACCTTTCGTAGTACCTGCTAGCAAATAATTGAATGGCAATGTAATACATGTGATGCTAGACTAAGCATGAAAAAGACCTGGGAACAAATATTATTTTTGACCCAGGATTAATAATCATAGGTAAGTCTGAACTCTCTTTAAAAATTCGTTTCTTCTCTAGGGAGTTATGTATCCAGAATTACCTATTTCAAAAGATTATTTTTTTTGTAAGACAAAATAAAATAATGTATGTAAAGTGTTTCATAAACTTTAAAGATCTGTGGACTGGTAATGAATAAAAAGTGACTGAAAGCATTGTCCACAACTTAGAGAGCTCTCCTCCCAGAAAATATTGTGGAAATTGTCAATTTCACATAATTCTTTGAAAACTGTCATCAGTTAATATAGGTATAATTTGAAGTTGCTGTCCCAGAATCCTCAGAACTGTGATGAAATGCCAAATCTCTTACTATTAGAGAAAAATTTACATGATTATTATTACATTTTTAAAATGTGGGTCATCCCTACCACCCACAGATAATTTCTACAACCACAAAATGAATAGATTAGTAATGGAAGTGATGAGGGTCAATATACTTATACTTTCCATGGAAACCTAGACAAAAAAGTGGTAAAATTTCAGGCAGAAAGTAGTTCAAGGAGCACAATCTCTGGCAGTAGAAAGAAGAGCCAACCATGAACTTTTAAGACAAAAAGCTCCAGAAATCAAAGAGTTGAGATTCATATATGAGCAGAACAAAGCAGCTCAAGTGAGTAGTTTTAGAACACCATATGAAAAGAAACACACCAGGCTTTTACCCATCCGGACAGGGTGTTTTAAGATATATTTGTATATTGGAGAGTTGTGAAGTATATGTCTAAATTTAAACGAGGCTTTTTAAAATCAGATGGATGGACAGTTTAAGTTCAGATAGTAGTTAGAGATAAATGAGCTAAACTTCATCTGAAATAATAAACACGCTACATAGTCTATTTAGTTGCCGAGTTGCTTTTCCACATGCAGAGATGGCTAAGCTCAATTTTTTTTATTTAAAAATTTTCTTTAAACATTTTAAATTCATAAAAAGAATTTGAGATCTTTTCCTTTGCTATTCCCTGGACTTCAGTCTTCCTTCACTATTCTAGAAGTCACCTCCTTTCCTTTGCTGGAACCAGATGAGTGTAATGATTCATTTTGCCATTTAAGTGAGATCGGCTTCTCTACCTTTTACCTAAGATTTATTCAGGCATTCCACTCCCTTTTGCTTTTATCCCTCTACTTAGAATATATTTCTTCAAATCTTCACTCACTTAGAATAGTTTATTTCCTTCAGTTTCACTTCCTTAGTTTCACTTCAAGTGCCATCTTCTACACAAAGCCTTTCTGGATATCCTCAACTATTAGTACCTTTCTTATCAAATCCCTTTTCTTTAAACCAAGTTTGCATATATTTTGTATATATCTATACATGTATAAAGACTTTTCATCTTTGTCTTTCTACCTCCATACACAGCATTTAAAAATATCTATTGATTAATTAATTGATTGATTGGCCCACAACCATAAAATCTAAGTTTCTATGATTCCTTTAGCTAAATCTATCTTCATAAAGCTGTTGCCATCAGGAATCTCAACCAAACAAAATTTTCTTCTGTTCAAAACCAATGGCCATTATGGAGTCTTCAGACACCTCTCACTGCTCTCTGATTAGCAGCAGATACCGCTTGACCAATAAATATTTTGCACCTTTCTTTAGCTACATTGCCTACATCATCAACTTCTTTCTATGCTCAGGGAACATTTTCATTCCCCAAATCTCTTTCCCAGAGAAGTGGTTTATTATAATTTCCCTCTAGTATAGATTTACAATAGGAAAATATCTTCCAAGTGAAATTCAATGCTGACAGCATTGTCAAGAAACAAATTCATTGGGTAGAATTGCAAATTTATAGAATTATTTTGAAGATCTTTATAGCAGTACACACTCAAGATTGCAAAATAATAATACCCATAGATATAATAATCCCATTGTTTAAAATATAACCTAAATTATTTAAAAACACAACAAAAATATTGGTTAAGTATTTTCATAGTCAAATAATCAATATATATTTATTAAGCACCTACTTGTGCCATAAACTATGCTAAATACTGAGGATACCAAGAAAATCAAAAGAAAGTCTTATTAGGTATAAAAAATTAAATACAAAAAAGCTATATATTGAATATATAGGAAATAAAAAACAGCAAAAAAGTCCTAAAATTAAGGGGGACTTGGAAAGATTCCCTATAGAAGTTGGAATTTTACCTGGTATTTGAAGGTAAAAGAAAAAAAAAGGAGAAAATTCTATGTATGAGGGAGTCACTGAAAATGTCCAGGGTTGGGAAATGGAGCTTCTTGTTCAAGGAAATGCAAGGAGGCCAGAATCAGGAGACTGAAGAGTACTTGAAGGAGTATAAACTGTAAGAAGATTGGAAATATGAGGGGAGGGATGAGGCAGATTATGAAGGACTTTGAGTGCCAAACACTGGATTTTCATATTTGATGCTGGAGGTTATAGGAAATCATTGGAATTTAATGAGTAAGGGGATGATGTGGCCAAATTTGCGCTTTAGAATAAACACTTTAGTGGCTGAGTGTATTAAGGACTGGAAGTGAGGAGAGATTTGTGGCAAGCATATCAACCAGTAAACTATTACAATGATTCAAGAAATGAGGAGAGCTTGTGATGGTATCAAAGGATAGAAGAAGGAATGTCCAAGAGATGTCACAAAGGTAAAATCAACAGACCTTGGTAATGGATTAAATAGATGGAAGCAGAATAAGAGAAAGTGAAAATCAATGGTAAAGCCTGGATTGTGAACCAGGGGAAAGATAAGATCTTTAAGTGTACTGAAGTCCTTTGTTTGAGTCGATATATGGAGTGGAGAGAGATTAAGAGCCAGGTGCTGAACTCACTGAGGAACGAAAGGGAGTTTCAGAGGAGCAGCAATGAGATGATGGGAAGGACAAATAAGATGTCCACCTATCCTCATCCCTCCAGATGTTGCAGCCAATCCTAGTTGCTATATGTATAACTATAAAACAAATAAACAAGCAAACTAGAAGTAACCTAAACATCCAAAATTGGAGAAACAGTTAAATATGTTGTGGTGCATTAATATAATGGAATGTGTGGGACAGTGGGTAGACACTGAGCTCAGACACTTATTAGCTCAGCAAATAATTTATTCTCTCTTGTCCAAAGCTGCCTCACCTGTAAAATGAGTATAATAGAGCACCTACTTTGTAGGGTTGTAGTAAGAATTTTTTAAAAAGTCAGCATAGGAGGGGCGGAGCCAAGATGGCGGAGAAGATACACGCCACTGTGTAAGCTCCTTTCTTCCCTCACAACCAACTAGATTTAATCAGCCTCAGAAATAGCGTTGGACTGATAGAATCCACAAGGACTGGAAGCACGACTTACCAGCTGAAGAGAATCTGGAGTTTCAGCAGGAAAGGTCAGCTCCCAGGGGAGGAAGAAGAGAGGCCAGCGCAGATGGTGGGGTAGTGGCACACTGCACCGGTCGCACTGGGGAGGGCTCTGGGATCAGAGAATCCACTGACATAAAAGAATCTGGCACAGGCTGTTAGCTCTTCTCTGCTTATAAAACAGCAGATCAGAGGAGAAATCTAAGCCAATTTAAAATTTGAAACTAGATTGGATCTTCCCGGATCCCAGGGGTGACTCAGCAGATCTCGGCACCAGGACATAGGCAATCCAGGCTTTCGCCTCTGGGTAGTTAAGAGATTGAAGAGTGGGCGGGGCGGTAACTCATAGTGCCGGCTCAGCTGGAGGCTGTGGAACAGAAGTCCCAGAGAAGCGGAACCTTTGAACTAGGCACCACGGTTTCTGGCAGACACTTCCCAGTTTGAGCGCAGGGGCTTTTCACGTCACCTGCTGCACACATCCATGCCCCACCAGGACGCATAGGCTAGGCTTTGAGTCGCCTTTGCTGTTCAGACTCAACCTCAGGGAAGCCTCTAAAACACAGCGCCCTCAGGGCACAGCAGTACTGGTCACCTCTGAGGCATTTCCAGGGAGGGGGTGGGGAACTCTTTCCCAGAGCTCTCTCTTAGCTCAGGCTCGGAGGGCCGCTGCATCCATCCAGTCTGGGAGGAAGCTGGTAAAGAAATAAAAGAATAATTTCCTACCCCAGGGACAGATCCCAAAAGATTTTTTAAGTATGAGCAAGAAGCCCAAAAAAACCATAGATTCCTTCTAGACAGAGAAAGAGCGGGTATCAAACCCCGAGGAAGTTAACAGCAGAGAGTCAGCAGATAACAACCTAAAGGGGAATGATTCCTGCCCCCCATCACATAACTCTCTCCATGAAGAGGCTATTAAAAAGTTAAGAGAGTTTGAAGAAAAATGGGGAAAGGAAAGGGAAGCTATGATAGAGAATAACAACATCCTGAAATTGGAGTTGGAAAAAATAAAGAATTCACAGGAGATGCAGGGAAACAAAATTAGTGAATTAGAAAAGGTAAAAAAAATCACAAGAAAATAGGATTTCTGAATTGGAGAAAATAAAAAAGTCCCAAGAAAATAATATTTCTGAATTGGAAAAAGAAAATAATTCTCAAAAAAAAAAAAATTAGGGAAATGGAAAAAAGTTCAATAGAGCAAAGTAATTCATTTAAAAACGAAATTGGGCATTTACAAAAAGAACTAAAAACTGTGAAAGAAGAAAATAACTCCTTAAAAGTCAGGATGGAACAAATAGAAATGAATAATTCACAGAGAACCCAAGAATCAGTCAAACAAAACAAAAAAAATGAGAAGTTGGAGAACAACATCAAATACTTACTGGGAAAATCTATAGACCTGGAAAATAGATCTAGGAGAGATAATCTGCGGATCATTGGACTTCCCAAAAACTATGACCAAAAAAAGAGCCTAGATTCTATTTTACAGGAAATTATCAAAGAGAACTGTCCAGAGATAATAGAAACAGAAGGGAAAGTAGATGTTGAAAGAATTCATCAAACTCCTTCTGAAATAGACCCTAAAAAAAGAACACCACGGAATATTGTGGCTAAGCTGCAGAATTACCACACAAAGGAGAAAATCCTGCAAGCAGCTAGAAAAAAACAATTTAAATACCAAGGTGCCACAATAAGGGTCACACAAGATCTGGCTGCCTCCACGTTAAAAGATAGAAGTGCCTGGAACCTGATATTCCGAAAGGCAAAAGATCAAGGATTGCAACCAAGAATAAACTACCCAGCTAAGTTTAGCATCTTTTTCCATGGAAGAAGATGGTCATTCAATGAAATAGAGGAATTCCATATGTTTCTAAGAAAAAAACCAGACTTAAACAAAAAATTTGATCTACATCCACAAGACTGAAGAGAAACAGAAAAAGGTACACAGAACCCTTGAGAACTGTAACTCTCTTGTGGGTATATAGAAAGTACGCATGGATAATTTGATTTTACTGATATAAAAGAAAAAAAAAGGAGGGGCTGTAGTAAAGGGAAATGGGTAGTATCAGAAAAAGGGGAGGGAGTGATAAAAAGAGGGAAACTACATCCCAGGAAGAGGCATAGAAAATACACCATATCTGAGGGAATTTTGAGAGGGGGAGAATCATTGTGTAAATCTTACTCTCATCAGAAGAGGCTCAAAGAGTAAATAATTGTCATATTTGTTTTTCAGAGAATTCTCTCTCACCTCATTAAAAGGGGGGAGAGGAAAAGGGAAAAGGAAAAAGAGAATAAGGGAAGGGACGTGGAGGGAGGGGGGAAGGATACTAAAAAAAAAAAGGGAGGGCTGTGCGTCACAAGGGGGGTCTATAAATTAAATATTGGGGAAGGGGTTCAGGGGGGTCAAGGGAAAAAGCATAATCTGGGGATAATATGATGGCAGGAAATACAGAATTAGTAATTTTAACTGTAAATGTAAATGGAATGAACGCTCCCATCAAAAGGAGACGGATAGCAGACTGGATCAAAAATCAGAACCCTACAATATGTTGTTTACAGGAAACACACTTAAAGCAGGGAGATACATATAGAGTAAAGGTAAAAGGTTGGAGCAGAATCTATTATGCTTCAGGTAAAGCCAAAAAAGCAGGGGTAGCTATCCTTATCTCAGATCAAGCAAAAGCAGAAGTTGATCTAATTAAAAGAGATAAGGAAGGAAACTATATCCTGCTGAAAGGTAGCATAAATAATGAAGCCATATCGATACTAAACATATATGCACCAAGTGGTATAGCATCTAACTTTCTAAAGGAAAAGTTAAGAGAGTTGCAAGAAAAAATAGACAGTAAAACTATAATAGTGGGAGATCTCAACCTTGCACTCTCAGATTTAGACTAATTAAACCACAAAACAAACAAGAAAGAAATTTAAAAAGTAAATAGAACATTAGAAAAACTAGGTATGATAGACCTTTGGAGAAAACTGAATGACAATAGAAAGGAATATACTTTCTTCTCAGCAGTTCATGGATCCTATACAAAAATTGACCATATATTAGGACATAAAGATCTCAAAATTAAATGTGGGAAGGCAGAAATAATAAATGCCTTCTTCTCAGACCACAATGCAATAAAAGCTACATTCAGTAAAAAGTTAGGGATAAATAGACCAAAAAGTAATTGGAAACTGAATAATCTCATCTTAAAGAATGACTGGGTGAAAGAGCAAATTATAGAAAAAATTAATAATTTCACCCAAGATAATGACAATGATGAGACAGCATACCAAAATCTATGGGATGCAGCTAAAGCAGTAATAAGAGAAAATTTTATATCTTTAGAGGCTTATTTGAAGAAAATAGAGAAAGAGAAGATTAACGAATTAGGTTTGCAACTTAAAAGGCTAGAAAAAGACCAAATTAAAAACCACCAACCAAAAATTAAACTTGAAATACAAAAATTAAAAGGAGAAATCAATAATATTGAAAGTAAAAAAAACCTATTGAATTAATAAATAAAACCAAGAGTTGGTTTTATGAAAAAGCCAATAAAATAGATAAACCTTTGGTAAATCTGATCAGAAAAAAGAAAGAGGAAAATCAAATTGTTAGGCTTACAAATGAAAAGGGGGATCTTTCCACCAATGAAGAGGAAATTAGAGAAATAATAAGGAGTTACTTTGCACAACTTTATGCCAATAAATTTGATAACTTAAGTGAAATGGATGACTTCCTCCAAAAATATAGGCTTCCTAGATTAACAGAGGAGGAAATAAATTGCTTAAATAGTCCCATTTCAGAAAAAGAAATAGAACAAGCTATTAATCAACTCCCCAGGAAAAAATCCCCTGGTCCAGATGGATTTACATGTGAATTCTACCAAACACTTAAAGAACAATTAGCCCCAATGCTATATAAACTATTTGAAAAAATAGGGAAAGAAGGAGTCCTACCAAACTCCATTTATGACACAGACATGGTACTGATACCTAAACCAGGTCGATTGAAAACTGAGAAAGAAAATTATAGAACAATTTCCTTAATGAATATTGATGCTAAAATCTTAAATAATATATTAGCAAAAAGACTTCAGAAAATCATCCCCAGGATAATACACTATGATCAAGTAGGATTCATACCAGGAATGCAGGGCTGGTTTAATATTAGGAAAACTATTAGTATAATTGACCATATTAATAATCAAATTAATAAAAACCATATGATCCTCTCAATAGATGCAGAAAAAGCATTTGATAAAATACAACATCCATTCCTACTAAAAACTCTTGAGAGTATAGGAATAAATGGATTATTCCTTAGAATAATCAGGAGCATATATTTAAGACCTTCAGTAAGCATAATATGCAATAGAAATAAACTGCAACCTTTCCCAGTAAGATCAGGAGTGAAACAAGGTTGTCCACTATCACCATTACTATTCAATATAGTACTAGAAATGCTAGCCTCGGCAATAAGAGCCGAGAAAGAGATTCAAGGAATTAGAGTAGGAAATGAGGAAATCAAACTATCACTCTTTGCAGATGACATGATGGTATACTTAGAGAACCCCAAAGACTCTGCTAAAAAGCTATTAGAAATAATTCAGAATTTTAGCAAAGTGGCAGGATAAAAAATAAATCCACATAAATCCTCAGCATTCTTATATATCACCAACAAAATGCAACAGCAAGAGATACAAAGAGAAATTCCATTCCAAACAAATGTTGAGACTATAAAGTATTTGGGAATCCATCTACCAAAGAATAGTCAGGAATTATATGAGAAACATTACAAAACACTTGTCACAAAAATAAAGTCAGATTTAAATAATTGGAAAGACATTCAGTGCTCTTGGATAGGCCGAGCGAATATAATAAAGATCACAATACTCCCCAAACTAATCTGTTTATTTAGTGCTATACCAATCAGACTCCCAAAAATAACAACAAAATTCATATGGAAGAATAAAAGGTCGAGAATTGCAAGGGAACTAATGAAAAAAAAGTCAGAGGAAGGTGGTCTAAGTGTACCTGATCTAAAGCTATATTATATAGCAGCAGTCACCAAAACCATTTGGTACTGGCTAAGAAATAGAATGGTAGATCAGTGGAACAGATTAGATACAAAGGACAAAAAAGGGTACATCTATAGCAATCTAATCTTTGACAAACCCAAAGATACCAACATTAGGGATAAAAATTCATTATTTGGAAAAAAACTGTTGGGAAAACTGGAAATTAGTATGGCAGAAATTAGATATGGACCCACACTTAACACCATATACCAAGATAAGAACAAAATGGATCCATGATTTAGGCATAAAGAATGAGATCATAAATAGATTAGAGGAACAGGGAATAGTCTACCTCTCAGACCTGTGGAGGAGGAAGGAATTTATGACCAGAGGAGAATTAGAGACCATTATTGATCACAAAATAGAAGAGTTTGATTACATCAAACTAAAAAGTTTCTGTACAAACAATACTAATGCAAACAAGATTAGAAGGGAAGTAACAAATTGGGAAAATATTTTTAAAAGGAAAGGTTCTGACAAAGGTCTCATTTCCAAAATATATAGAGAACTGACCCTGATTTATAGGAAACCAAACCATTCTCCAATTGATAAATGGTCAAGGGATATGAACAGACAATTCTCAGATGATGAAATTGAAACTATTTCCACTCATATGAAAAAGTGTTCCAAATCACTACTGATCAGAGAAATGCAAATTAAGACAACTCTGAGATACCACTACACACCTGTCAGATTGGCTAAAATGACAGGAACAAATAATGATGAATGTTGGAGGGGATGTGGGAAAACTGGGACACTGATACATTGTTGGTAGAGTTGTGAAAGAATCCAGCCATTCTGGAGAGCAATTTGGAACTATGCCCAAAAAGTTGTCAAACTGTGCATACCCTTTAACCCAGCATTGCTGTTATTGGGATTATATCCCAAAGAAATACTAAAGAGTGGAAAGGGACCTGTATGTGCCAAAATGTTTGTGGCAGCTCTTTTTGTTGTAGCTAGAAACTGGAAGTTGAATGGATGCCCATCAATTGGAGAATGGTTGGGTAAATTGGGGTATTTGAAGGTTATGGAATATTATTGCTCTGTAAGAAATGACCAGCAGGAGGAATACAGAGAGGCCTGGAGAGACTTAAATCAACTGTTGCTGAGTGAAATGAGCAGAACCAGAAGATCACTATACACTTCAACAACAATACTGTATGAGGATGTATTCTGATGGAAGTGGAAATCTTCAACATAAAGAAGATCCAACTCACTTCCAGTTGATCAATGATGGACAGAAATAACTATACCCAGAGAAGGAACACTGGGAAGCGAATGTAAATTGTTAGCACTACTGTCTATCTACCCAGGTTACTTATACCTTCGGAAGCTAATAATTAATGTGCAACAAGAAAAAGGTATTTACACACATATATTGTATCTAGGTTATATTGTAACACATGTAAACTGTATGGGATTACCTGCTATGGGGGGAGGGAGTGGAGGGAGGGTGGGGATAATTTGGAAAAATGAATAAAAAAAAAAAAAGTCAGCATAGTGCCTGGTCATAGTAGGCATTAATAATTGTTTGTTTGTTTTTCTTCTTTTCCCAGATATATTTCAACTTACAAGCAATGATTTGAGGAATACAAAGAAATTTAGAAAAAAATTATGAACTGATTCAAAATTTCAAAATTTTAAAAAGAAAAGTCAAAAGAATAATGCCCATAACAATTACAGTCATATGGGAAAAGGGCAGAGGAGTGAATGAAAAGAAAGGAAGGGAGAAAGAATTCTGATTGAGATTTAGAAAAGTCACTGAAAAAAGAGAAACCACATTTTAGTCATTGAAATTAATTTAAATCTAAATAATTACTAAATAGATTAAGTTGCTCTTATTCCAACTCAGTTTTACTTTAAAAAAAAAGTATTAGTTAAAGAAAATTAACTTGCAATAACAAAAAAAAATTCTCCTATTAATGCATTCCTAGTCACTCCTATCAACAAGGAAAAAAAAAAAAAAAACAAGGTTTTTTTTTTTCTCTCCTTTTTTTTTATTTTAGTAGATGACATATTGCTAAGAGAATATAAAACTCAAATATAGGGAAATCCTTTTCCCCTCCCCAAGCAGACAACCTCCCTCCTCCTCTTAGTAAATAAATGTTATGCTCTAAATTGGATTCAGGATCCAAATCTACATGTGAATTTTACAATACCCAAGGCTGCAAAAGATTTGCTAACTTCATGGAGTACTTAATTTTATTGTATTCAGGAAAATGAGAAGTTCTCTGTTGCCTAATTCAGTGCATATAAATGTAGAGAGCTATAGTTTAAAAAAAAATTCCAGTTACCTTGGGGAAGAACAACTGATCTAACATTTGCCTTATATGACAGGTAAAGTGAATTCAAACCCTAGTGGACATGCTCTATACATGTAGATGCGGTGCTCTACCATGAACTGAACCTGGGTTTTTGGTTTGGGTTTTTGGGGAGACAACTGGGGTTAGGGTTAAGTGACTTGTCACACAGCTAGGAAGTATTAAGTGTCTGAGACCAGATTTGAACTTAGGTTCTCCTGACTTCAAGGCTAGTGCTCTATCCATTGTGCCACCTAGCTGCCCCTGAAACTGGTTTTGAAAATGCCCTTTGTTTTGAAGAATAAAATGTACATAGATTACCACATCCCATGGCTTATAAATTCTGAATATGAATCTTGTTAAAAAAAAAAACTTTATTTGCATCTTAATAGTCTTGCTGATGCTAGGTTGTATTATTAATTTTTTTCTTATAATGTCCGATATCTTTCCATCGCATTTAGAGAACAATATCAGAATCCCTTTGTGGCTAATTTGATACCTATGAATTCCCGGTGGATATTATGGAAGGACTGTATAGCTGAGGGAATTAAATAGGTTCAACATCTATAAAGGCTTCATTACCTGTGAGAGATGATTTACAACTCTTACATAGAGTACATTCACAGCTAAAAAAAAAAAAAAAAACACCTTCTTTCAGACAAGTTAATTTAGTAGGCTGAGAGATGAAGGTAAAGGACAATACCTTTAATAAAAAGATGTAGTTGAAACAGTCAATGCTAAAAGAACAATTAAGGCCAAGCTCTCAATATAAAAAGAATATTATTTTGCATTTATGGATGACAGCATTTTCCCAAGGTGCTAGGAGGGCATGGACTTCTTTCATTATAATTATAGTAATTATTATTTACTATCATCAACATAATCAAATGCTTCATTACTGTTCATTCATATTGGTACATTAACCTTCCTCAGAAGAGTTTGGATTAAATATTTCAAATCCAATCAGTCTTCATGATGTCCTGTGAGATTTTAAAAAATAATTAGAAATTATTAAGTTCGTTTTATATGTAGAAAAAAGTAATTGACAAGTCTGATTTAGCCTAAGTTTTGAAAAATAAGCTCCTGTGTTCTTCCAAGTAAATTGATAAACAAATTAGAATTACTGTGTAAGTGAAAGCAATTGTTTGTTTTCCTATGCTTTTTATGTAACATATGTAGGTTTTAAAAGGAGTCTTCTGTAGCCAAAACCATGACTAAAAACTAATAGTGCTAATTTTAGGTAGTATAGCAGGGCATTGTAAAAAAGACATTTTTGGCATGAAGGCCTTTCAGCACCTCCAAAGTTATACAACATAAGTATTTCTACTCTATGATATGCCTAGATAGAGACATCACTAGTATTTCACTAAGTGGTATACCCAAAACATTTGTCTAATGGAAAAATTAAAATATAGCTACACTCCTCTAATTTCCATTTTCATTCCCAAACTGCCAGATAACTATTCAGTTATTATTTTCCATGTTTATTTTCAACTGGGAGAGAAATAAAAAAGTGATTTTTGTGACATATAATAACATAGTGAAGTGAAATCAAAGAATATTTCAAGCATAGTCACTTCAAGAACTCATTTCATCAAGATGAGTATTCCCACAACTAAAGATCACAACCTTATATATGTTCTTGCTCAGCTGTTGTAGACAAAAAATTAATCATCTGGCTATTAACCTGATGCTGAGATTCCTTGAACTTAGCTAGGGTGATCCAAAGATAATACATATATTATCCAAAAATAATACATATATCACCAAGGTCATACTCAATGGGTCATTGAATCTAGAAGGTTCCCAATCCTGCCTCGCTTCTCTTCTTGCTCCCAGCTATCTTCTCAAAACAACCTTCATATCTGTCTCACCATCAATCCCATAACCCTCCTCAGTCCCTCTCTATGCCAAACTCTCCATCTCTGGAAGCAGAATCAAATAAATTTGTCATTATTACTAGAAGGATAGTGAGTGTCAAACAACTTCCATATTACCCTACTAACCATTCCTGACTAAAATGCCCTTATTTAGCCACTACTCCCTTATGGGTTGTTTTCTCTATTATATAATACATACATATATATATATATTTGTTACAACTAGTTTAGGGGTGGTTTGGAGGTACAGTTGGCTATATAGATATAAATATATAAACACATAAGCTCATAGGAAACCTAAGTGTGGCAAATATTATGAACCCTTTGTGGAAATCAGTCATGCTGCTTTCTGAGTATTGAAGCTCATAAGCTGACCTCTAGGCCATATCTCTAGGCTCACATGTTCAATTCTATTCTGATTCCTGGCATTGACAGTAGATCCATCTGGACATCACCTTCTGCCTCCAACACCTCAGCTCAATGCCCTGAATCCCTGGCAACCATGTCTGGCTTTGCATAACCAATCTGGTGCTTCTCACTCCTCCCTCTGTAGGAAACTTCTGGCAGGAGTCAGAAAAATTTCAACCTAAGCCAAGAAAAACTCCCTATTCCAGCATATGGAAGGTTCTGGGTTGGTAGATCTTGGAGGAACAATAAAACATGCTCCTTGAGGACAAGAATTTTTTCCTTGTCTCTGGATAGCAAAAACACTCATTGTGAAAGTTTATGTAAATGAAAGTCATATATATAAAGCATTTATGGATTATCATAAACATAGTTGAAGAGAAATAAAGATTTTGAAAGAAAGAAAAAAACATTAAATTAATAGATTTTCTAACATTCAGCACAGTGTATTTCACATAATAGATATTTAGTAAATGTCTTTTTGAATTGAACAATATATTACCTCCCTATGAGCACAGAACCACTAAATAGAGAAAGAAGTTGAAAAGCTTTGAATAAAAGTACTTAACAAAAGCTAAGGGGAAAACAGAGTTCAAGAGTATCTGGGCACAGGGTTCAAGTAATCAACCTACCTACCACCTCAAGGGTCAGGTGGCTACAAAACCATTATTAGCTAAACTCAGAGATCATACCTGAAACTCAGCCAGAAGAGATGACATTCCCTCAAGTAATGGGATCTAAGAGCCCTAGTCAGCATTCTAGTGAAATATGTTGAAAATGGTAAATTAGATTCAGGTTTTAATCTAAACTCTTTAAGCAAGCTGTGGACTTTTATTTAACCTGCTTGTATAAAACCCATACTCCAAGGTTCCTTGCATTATGGTAAAGTATACTTTGTAGATGAAATGATTGATTGTAAATGATTATAGCTAAAAGTATCACATTTAGTAGTTTCCTAACATTAGCATAAGAACCCCTCCCTCCTAAACTATCCTTCACTTTGTGCAACTAATAGTACTTGAGACAATTAATGCTGACATAAAGATAAGTGTTGGACTAAGCATTAAAAAGCCATGATTTTAATCCTACCTGAGACACTTGACTAGTTATGTAATTCTGACAAATTACTTAAATTCTAATATCATCAATTTTTTTATATGTAAGATACCACCTGCCTTGTATGGTTGTTTATAAGTATAAAATAAGATTTCATGTGTAAAGTGATTTATAAACCTTAAAGCACCACATTAACTGTTTGCCATAATAATAATAATCATTATTATTACTATTATTATTATAACATAATGAGCCTTTGATAGTCTAATGAATATGTTTCAGAAAAATGGTATTAGAGAAAATAGGTTTTGAGTTCACTATTGGAAAAAACCACACAAAACCTTGGATAGTAGCAGCAAAAACAATCTGTTGTGAGTATGAGGGTATTCTGTGTGAGGAAACTATTTGGTGATTTAAATAACATATGTACTTTCTCTAGCATCTGGCAAGAGTTTTATATATTAATAATTATAATAATCTATTGACAACTAATTATCTTATTATTACTTATAATATGGAAAATAATAATGTACAGAACCCAAAATGCTCTTCTTCCCTAAAGGTAACAATATGTTGAGTAGAAGAAATATTAGTAAAAAAGCAAGGAAGAAAGAAGAAAAGAGAGTCATTGTGGTATTTTCAAGACTTTAGAGAATAGAACAGTAAAAAGGGGGACCAGAAAGAAGCATAGACAAGCTAGAAAGTATCTACAGGATAAAAGGAATATTAAAAAATGCAAGCCATACATATTTACAATTTGTTATGAAAATCCTTGGTGTTCCAATTGGGATATTCCCATTTTATGCAGAGTTTGTAAAGTTCAGATTTTTTTTAAATTGTTTTTTTTTTTAAAAAGGAAAAGAGTTGTGGAGGATAGCAAAGAATCATAAGCCTGAAGTGAAGAAACAATCTTCTGTTATTAATAAAGTTGGAATTTCAATGTTCAACACTGTCCTATCCCTTTTATTAAAAAAAAAAAAAGAGGAAGAGGAAGAGGAGGAAAAATCTATTAATGACCATGAAATCTTAAATAGAAATTAAAATGCAAAAAGAAGGTATGCTTTTGCTTCCATTTCTTTTAAGGAGTTGAGGATCCTGCTATAAATAAGAGGAAACTAAATCAGAAACAGTAGGCAGGGGATAGAAAAGATGCATTCAGGACTTTCATTCAGTGTTATTCTCAACATAGATATGTCATTTCATGGTCTTTGTGTATTTGGACTAAGGCAGATATTTTTCCCAAAGTCTATTAGTTTTCAATTGAGTGAGAGCACACTTTTGGATACTTGTTTAATGATCCATGAGAACTTCTGGCTAGAAGAAAAGTTAGCCATAACCTGCTATTTCTCACTCATATAATATTCCTATTAATACCAGGGTTATTGGCCTTAGTCTTATAATCAAAGTACTTCTGCTTACCAGAGTCACAATGAACTTTTTGTGCTAATTCAGACAATCAATAAAGACTATGTCAGACTGTGTAAGTGATACTAATGGTCACTTACATAATGACAAATACTTTTCAAAGAGGCTCTGATTATCAATTTTATTGTGTTTGTTCCATTCTCACTTAATATAAGAATCTGTTCAAACTTTTTTTTTCAAACTTTGAAAAATGAATTGAATAGTGTCTTTGTGCTGGTGAAACTTTTTAAACCTGTACAGATTCCTGGCTATTGTTATTGATATCAAATGAGCAAATTGTCCTTGCAAGATGACTTTTTGGTACCAAGATGCAAAAATAATAACCATATTGCTATTTTGTTCTTAAAAGAAGGAAAAAGAAAGTTATATTGACCACAAAATTAGGTCTTACACTCTGGAAAAAATACTATTTTCTACATATAAAACAAATCTAGAAGGGAAAAAGAGATGAATTCCTTAACATCCTTAAAATGATTCTTTTCCAAATTATTGCGGAATGAAAAGATATTGATTTTTGCTATATTTTTGTAAATTCTAATTTGAAAATGACTAAAATCTTGATGTTTGCTATGATTTATTGTAAAAAAATAAAATTAGTGAATAAGTGAATGAATACATAAAATAATAAAAATCTTAATCTAAGGAGAACCCAAAGTCATTCATTTATGATTCTTAAATGAATAATTGATTAAATGCCTAGTTGAGGAAAAATTCAGAGTCTTTTATTCATCCTCTGGTATATCCTTCAACTGAGTTTATCCAATCCTGGGATGCAACAGGGAATTCAGAACCAGACAATTTAGTCTGGGAGAAACAGTTTTAGAGTAAGGATGCAAGTACACAGTCCCAATTGGATCCTCATCATCTGCCTGCAAGAGACCAGGATCTGCAGAATATAACTATAAAAAGCATCTTTTTCATTATGGGATAAATGGGTCAAAAGTCCCAACTAAGAGAATCTGCTACTTCAGGAGATGAAGCAGAAATGGGAGTGAAAGAAAATCATGATCTTTCTCCTGCATATTCAGAGGGGAACCCCAAGAGTTATAGAGAGCTGTAGTTGTTTGAAACTTACTCAGTGTGCAAAAAAATGCTTATAGAAGCTCTTTTTTACTGTACAAGGAATTGGAAATTAAGCGGATGCTCATAAATTGGAGGGTGGCTAAATAAGATATGATATTTAAAAGTAATGGAATATTATTTTTCTATAAGAAATGATCAACAGGGGCAGCTAGGTGGCATAGTAGATAAAGTACCAGCCCTGAATTCAGGAGGACCTGAGTTCGAATCTGATCTCAGACACTTAATTCTTCCCGGTTGTTTGATCCTGGGCAAGTCACTTAACCCCAATCAACAAAAAAGAAAAAAAAAATGATCAGCAGGCTGATTTCAGAAAAGCCTGGAGAGATTTATATGAACTGATACTAAGTGAACTGATCAGAACCAGAACACTGTACAAAATAACAGCAAGATTATGTGATGGGCTTGGCTCTTCTCAGCAATGTGGTATTGCAAGATAATTACAGAAGACAAGAATGGTAAATGCTAACTACACCCAGACAGAGAACTAAGGAGACTTAATATGGATCAAAGCATAGTATTTTCACTTTTTTGTTTGCTTTTTCTTTTTTCTAATTTAAATTGCACAAAATAACAAATAAGGAAGTATGTTTAAAATGATTGCACATGTCTAGCATATCAGATTGCTTGCTGAATTGGGAGAGAGGGAGAAAAAAACTTGAAACATAAAGTCTTACAAGGATAAATGTTTAAAACTATCCTTACATGTATTTTTAAAAAAATAAAATACCATTGGGGAAAAACCTTGATGTGGGCAATGTGGACACTAAGAAGTCCATTGAGTTGATAAGGAAAAGAGTATAGGTTTGTTATAGCTATTGGTTTTAATTCCTTCTTTGGAAGATAAATGATGCTATTGAAGTGTAGCACAACATGAACAAATTCTGGTTTGAGGATCCATGAAATGATTCATCTACTCATAAGGTTTGGAACTTATTCTGTCTCCTTCCATAGGACTCCACTTACTTAAGTATCACAAATTGAAAAGCAATAAAGTAAACGAGTACATGTTACTGAAATTAGAAGTTTGTTTTACATGACTTTAGTTTTCTGACAGGATGAAGGTTAAATTCATGATCTAAAAAAAAGAAATTATAACCAAATTTCTTTCATTATATAAGATCACAAGATTCATAGCTAAAAGGTTCTATGAAGGTTATTAGAGGGAATAATCTAAGTATCTAATTTTGTGGACTAGGATGCTGAGGCAATAATATAATAATTAAGTAATTTTACCGAAGTTCAGTTGGTTCAGTTAGAACCCAGGTCTCCTGACTTTAGTTGAGGTATCTTTCCTGAGTCTATACATTGCCTTACCTCATTTTTGAATGACAAACCTGTCTTATTTTTAAAATACTTACGTGGGGGAAATGGTTTAAATGAAGTATAAACTCAATTCTACAATCTATCTAGATGGTAGTTTATACTACTTTATTCCTATGATAATTACTAGGATTAAGATTTCATATAACAAACTACATTTTCAGAGAAAAATTACTATTTTTTTCTTTTAAGAAGAGCAAACTAACATCAGGAATGTTCTTAAATTATAGAAAACTGTATCAACTGTATCCTCTAGAGAAGTTAAATTAAATAGATCACTTTTGTTACTTGTGATAAAATTCCAAACACAAAAGAAAAAGGAAATATTTTATTAGCTTCACCCTAGAGAAGGTCCACTGCCAAGAAAAAGGCAATACCATTAAATGAAATGTGCTTGTTATGGCCACAGATGGAATGATTCCCACTTCACAAAGCAAGAAGAAAAATTGACCATTCTGCCTTTTTATGCTAGGAGACATTATTTCTTGGCAGACAGCTAAGTCCACTGGTGGTCAAGATGAATGCCAAAGGAATAGAATACACAAATAGAAAGTTCTGATAACGGCTGCAACTAATTTAGGAAACATCTATGTCATGCTGTACCCTGATTAGAGACAATTCAAAACAAATTATTCTTAATAGTACCTGAAACATTTCTCTTACTCTGAGGCACTTTGAGTACTTAAGATTGAGATACACATTCTCCATTAGAGCAATTTTCTAAAGTGAGAATTTGGGAGAATATTTATTAAGTGTTCCTGAATGTTGAACTGTGTCGTGCATGATATATATTTAGAAAAAAAAAAAGAAGATTTTCTGCCCTTACAAAATTTATACTTTAATGTATAATGTCTAGATGAACTCATTGGGTGGGTATTAATCTAATGACATAAATTACAATCCATACATGCCTACACATCCCAGGCAATTTTCACCCATGTTCTCAATCAGTCAATAGACATTTATTAAGTGTGTATCTTGTTCAAGACATAGTGCCCAGCACTGAAGATAAAAAGGACAAACAGTTACTGCTTTCAACAAGCTTACAATCAAATGGAGAAAAACAATATACACAAAGAAGCTGGAAGAGGGGACAGAGAAAGGAAGATACCTGGCATATTTGCATAATGGAATTAAACTGGATAGGAAATTTAAAAAGAAATTGAACTGGTCACCTTCTTTAAATAAAGATTCTGAGAGGAAATCGCCACCCTCCATTCAGAGGTTCCTTGAACTTGCCACCAAAAAATCCAACAAAATTCCAGGAGTATTTCTTGTATTCTTTTTGCATTGTATAGATACCAGTGGAACACATGTGTACTCTATTGTTCAGTTCCATCAAATAACCCATCATTTTTTCTGATCGTACATTTCTCTGGAGATATACTTTATGCCTCATCCCTTGTGAATTAACCATTTATAATATACCACAACCTGTTCATACTCACAATACATAGCTCAAATGCCCAATGTCCTCAAATTTATCTTTTGGTAGAGATTGGCATTTCATGACCTGCTATCTTATAATAACACTAAACAAATACTGATATTCAAAATATGGGCCTTTCAGTCAAGTACAATTAATAAATAAGTGGGCAAAGGATGTAAATGAACAATTCTCAAGAAAATAGTTACAAAATCACTTTAAAATATGAATGATTACTCCAAATTAACAAAAAGAATAAATCAAGCAATGCTAAAATTTCACTCACCAAATAGCAAATTCATAAGGAAGACAAAAAATGAATTTATCCAATGTTTGCAGAGCTGTAAATTGGTCTAACCATTCAAATGGAATTATGCTAAAATTTTAGCTAAAATAGCTATGTCTTTTGATCCAAAGGTACTAATGTTAGTTGTACACTCCAAGGAGGACAAAGACAAAAATAAAGGTCTTATTGACAGAAAAATATTCATAATAACACTTTTGTGGTGTCAAAGTACTGGAAAGAAAGTACATGCCCTTCAGCTGTGTTATGACTAAACAAATTGTAATATTTTACATGGAATATCAGATCTGAAGATATGGTGAATATAAAGAATTCAGAGAAGTATAAGAAGAGTTATTTATTGATGCCCCATGGAAAAAAATAAAAGCAAGAAAACAGTGTATACAATGATTACTATATAAATGAAAAGAACCAAAAAAATATGGACATAGTACAATTATAATAATTATGGATAACTTTGGGAAAGAGATGAAAAAAAATACATGCAGTATGGAGTATGTATTACTATATTAAATATGGTAAGTGTGTTGAGTGGATTTGCTGAAATGTTTTTTCCCTCTTCCTTATTAAAAAGAAATGCTTGGCCAACTAGGGAAGGGGAAGATATATATTAAGAAATAAAAATAATGTAAATAAAATGTGCTAATTAAAATAATTTACAAAATTAAAAGATTATCCTTTATTTCAGGGAGAAATTTGAGGATATCAAAAAGATCAGACAATTTCATGAGGGCAATCTATCCTGTCCCTCAATTATTGGCACAGATATTTATTTTCAATACCAGATCCAGGAAACATATGCTCAATACATTGAACAAAAGTTAAGCTTATTCTATTGACAAACAGAAAGAAAAAAAAAAAAAGGTCACTGACAACAGACTACCAGCTTGTGATATTTCAATACCAAATTAAAGAAAAAATAAAAATGAGAAAAATATATAAGCAATTGAGGCAACATTGTTTCCTATTTAAATAATTTTTGAAACTGAAGAATAGATAAAATTTAAAAACAGATAATTGAATGACATCATTTCTTAATCTTTTCTCTCCATGTACCAATTGTGAGTCTCCAAGTTTCTTTCTCAATCATGCCAAAGAAGATTTCTCACCCTAGAAGATCCCTCTGACCCTGTATCCCCTAACTCTGCTTGGTTAGTCTGTCTGGAAACTTTGGTTTTAAGAAAATTCTTAGGCCAGCTATTTTACGCTTCCATTTATGCCTGAAAACCACTCCTGATTTTCCAGACTTCTTTCTCCAACACACATTTTGGGGGTACTTTCCCTCTAACACAAACACACACACACACACATACATACACACACACATAGGCATTTGGGGTTTTTACTTTTCTTTTTTGTACTGTCACCATAGCCCCATTAGAATATATGTTTCTTGAAGAGGCAAGAGTTGTTTTTCTTTCTGTTTGTATTTTCATTTTCAGAATTTAGTACAAAGTTTAATCAATATAAATCAATCACTTTAATAAGAAAATGAAAAATGTCTACTTCACCCCCAAAACAATGGGCAACACTATCTTAGAATGTGTAGTCTTTTGCAAAATGTTACCAAGCAAGGCAGTGGGATATAAGCACCAGTGGCTATCATCTCAGAAGGCAAGCAACTCAATAGAGAGAAAAAAATTATCAATTTGGTTTTCCCTCTATTGATAAGAAGCTTGGAGAATAACAACTGGTACTTAGAGAGGAAAATTAAGAAATGATAATGTCATTCAATTATCTGTTTTTAAAATTTATCTATTCTTCAGTTTCAAAAAATTGTTTAAATAGGAAATAATGTTGCCTCAAATGCTTGTCATATATTTTCTCATTTTTATTTTTTCTTTAATTTGATATTGAAATATCATAGCCTAGTAGTCTATGTTGTCAGTAACTTCATCCTGAGAACATTTAAAAGTAAAACTAGGAATAGGAATAACAGAAGGGGGAGAGGAAAGATCAATGAAAATTCCAATAACAAAATCTCTTTTCTATTAATTAAAAACATCACATTTTGATTCTAACATGATAGTTTTCAATGAACTACAAGAGGAAATAGAAATAGCACTAAGGAAAATAAAGACAGAGAGAACAGAACTAGATCGTCTACAAAAAAAAAATTATGCTAGAAGAAAAGAGTTTTGAGGTCATTGAGGGACTGCTTTTCAAAATATCTGAAGAAGGTAAATACCAAAGGCTTGGGGGTGGGTGTAGTGGAACTAGGAAACAATTACTTTATTTCCTCTCAAAATATACAGAGAGAAACAGCACTACCAACCCACCTATTTTTTTACTTTGTCAAAGTCTTGACAAAAATAATCTACATATGCCTTGAGGATATCCTTAATAAAAAAAATTATATATACATATATATATATGTATATATATATACATACATACACACACACACACACACACACACACACACACATATAGGAACAAATAAGACTTTCACAAGCAATATTCCACTTCAGACCACATCAGTAGAGTAAGACTCCCTTAAAGATTCATCTACCACAAGATGTTTCTTATGCATTTTAAGATCACACAGGATTATTTGAAAACTATAACAATATCAAAGGATTGTAGGTCTAGAGTTAAAGGATCTCATTCTAGCATAATTTTGTTTGATGGCATTATTAATATTAAGTGAAGCATAAAGCCTGGAGACTTACTCTTGTCAAAGGTATCATGAAAGTTCATCACAAAGTATAAATGGAGGAAGTATTCTCAATAAGTAGTGAAATCCATAATTATTCAAAAGAACTCAACCAAATTAAACACATAGAAAAACCAAGTGGCTGAAGAACTCCTATTTTCTATACTGTGCATGTAATTAAATAGAGAATCCATAAAGTTGTTATGTCAATACAAATATCACCTCTGGATGGTTAGGGAGAGAAAGAGTTGGACTACCTTTAAGAACATTCACAATGTTTTTAATGATCACATGCTTCTCCTTGAAACAAAGACCAATAATTTTTACATCAATATTCTTTCGGGATATAGTATATGATTGATTAATTTGAATGCCACAGTGTCCAAAGAATTAAAGCTGAGTCACCCAAAAAGACAAAAATGAATGGGAACATGAACAAGTTATATAATTTTTTCTAATAAAATATTTCATGAGGGGAAACAGTATAAAGAATAACAAAAGAGAAATGTCACCCAGACTAGAAACAGAGTTGAACTAGTCACATAGCTAAAGTCAAAGATAACCACTGGAGAGTTTGCATGTTCTGCTGGTATCCTTCAATGTCAAAAAAATAAAATAAAATTGAGGATCACAGTGGATAATAGATTTAGAGCTTAGAAGAAAAACTATTAGCCCTTGAGTTCAACCCTCTCATTGTATAAAGGACAAAACTGAGGCACAGAGGTTTCCAGAAGGTTGGACAAGTCTTTTGAGGAGGATTTATAAGAGAGAATGAACAAAATTCAAAAAAATAATAGGTAAAGATAGTTTATGGTCTGCAATACTGATTAAAGTACTCAAGTTAATATAATTATAGACTAATCCGAGTTTGAGAAAATTTTCCTTCAAAGTAAGTTCTTAATTTAGTTTATAAACTTGAGATGGGGAAAGAGGATATATTTATCCTCTGATTCCTTCCCGCTCTAAGATTTTGTGAATAAGATGAAGAGAAGAATAAAATTGAGGAAATGGTGAGAACTGCTGTTTCTTAGATTCTAATTTACATCCCACAATTTCCTAGCTTAGGACAGGATGTCAAGAGTATCTGTTCCAGCACTGTGATTTTGTACTTATTTCTGGTGACTCTACTCTGCAGACTGAGCAGGAAGCACAAACAATGATCTAGAAATGGATCTAGATCCCCACAAACAGGGATCTAGATGTGTTTTAGCCTCTGGCAGATCAACTAGCATGGCTTTCTAATTGGAATTAGGGGCAGTCAAAGATTTTTGAGTACAGAAAGTAGATCTTCTGTGAGAATGAAATTCCAGGATCAAAAATCCTAAGAATAAACACGAGCTTTATAAAAATCCTGTAGAACTAAAAGAATCACAGATCTAGAACTGCAAGATCCTTAGAAACCATCTAACTCAATATATTTCTTTTATAAATGAGAGAACCAGGACCCTTAGAAATTAAATGACTTGCCTAAGGTAATACAGTTGGTAAGCATCAGAGCTAGGTTTTGACCCCAGGTTCTTTGCATTCAGAGCCACTATTCTTTTTACTATGCCATGTTTTTTTCTTACTCTTAACTTTATTTTTTTCCTGGAAAAGTTTCTGCGAGATATTTTCTGATAATGAAAATGGTGGATGCTGATATTAATTGGTAATGCCTGCAAATAGTAAATATATCCCTTCTGCCTACAACCCATCTTCTATGAAGGAGGAAGAGCAGGAGGAGGAAAAGAAAAGGAGGAAGAAAAGAGGAAAAGAAGGAGGAGGAAGAGGAAGAGAGGAGAAGGAGATAAAGGAGGAGGAAATGCAAGAGAAAGAGGAAGAGAAGGAAGAGAAGTCAGGGAACCAGTTGATACAACTCAATCCTAATGTGACAAACTTAGGTGATTTCCACAGAAACAAAACCTAATTTCATACACTAACTCTATTTGAACCTCAAAATTCAATCATAATAAAGAGGTCCTATCAACCTTTCCATCTTTTGTTTGAGTACACAGAAGTACACTCTGATTTCAGTCTGCTTGAATATTTTATTATTTGCCACTGAAATTGTCATTCAAACAGAATTTAAAATTAAATTATTATTTTTATTTTTACAAATTATCTTTTGAGATGTTCATAAGATCCATTTTTAGTGTTTTGCCCTCAAAGAAAATGTGTGGAGAAAGAGTAAAATGGTCATTTTATTTTAGTGATAATTGTAATTTTAACAATATAATTATTATAAGAAAAATATATCCCTGGTCTTTTAGAAGAAAGGAAACCAGAATTTATTAAGCACTGACTACATGTGATGAACTTTGCTAAGTGATTTGTTATTCTATATAATCCTATTTTATTCTCATAACTACCCTGGGAAGTAGATGTGATTATACTTACTTACAGTTGAAGAAACTGACAAAGAAAGAGGTTATAACACTTAGCCAGACTACTAGTACATGTCTGAGACTGGATTTGAACTCAAGTTTTCCAGATTTCAGACATAGTATTCAATCTATGTCACTTAGCTGCCTGGTATTAGTTTGACCTTTTTATATGAAAATAGCAAAACAATATACATATAGAACATACAAGCACTTCCTAAGTTACAAAATACTTTCATATTTCTTCATTTCATCTTCCTACTAGGAAGCCTACTATGTTGGTAAAGTAGTCATTAATTTAAGTCATTAACACCTTCTCAATGAAGAAAGGATTCTATTCCAAAGTCCTGAATGAAGAATCATAATCCATGAGGTATAATAGAAAGATAGACCAATCCTGTTACATGGGATAAAAGTGAGAATGTATTTTCTTTTCAAATTATGCAACATTTTAATAAACTTGACAATCTCATAATTCAAAGCAGAATCCAGAGAACTCTCAGTTGTTTTTCAAAAACTTACTGAAGAAATTCATGGTTGTGTCCTTGAGATAAAAAAATTTAATATTTGAACTCTCAGAAAAGAATTTTTCTGGCCCAGTAGATGACAGTGCCTTCAGGGAATGAAGGAAAAGGAGGAAAAGTTATCTGACAACAGGAACTGTTTTGCCTTTCCTTTTGTTTTATTTCTAGTATGCAATGTTTCCAGGACTTAATACAGTACCTAGCACATCGTAACTAGAATTTATCAATTTGAGTAAATTTTTTTATTAATAAATGTTTATTTGCTACCATCAATAAAGAAGACAAACCTCTTCTTTAAAGAAATGGTGTAAAAAAGGAGGGAAAAGATCACTAGGGAAAGAAATGAGAATAAATTCACACTTCATCTGAGTTCTAGAAGTAAAGCCACTCAAATACAGTAATATTATTCTTTCCTTGTTTTCCCTCCTCCTCTCTTATTTTTTCTTCCCTACCACCCTCTCTCTTCTTCTTCCAATTATTATAATATAATTGAAAACTTTTAATAGAGTAGTAAAAAGAATGTTGGATCAAGTATCAGAAAAAAATTGCTTGCAATCTTTGTGTTCTTAGAGCAAGATATTTAATCTCTCTGACCTATAGTTTCTCCATCTGTAAAATAAAGATATTAATACCAATTACCCCTAAGCAATGTTATAAAGAGATAAAGTATATAAAAGGTTATGTAAATGTCACTTACTAATCACTAAGACTACAAAAATGAAATCCTGTGATCCCTGTACACTGACTCCACCTATTTATCAATACCAGAGCCTCCACATGCCTTAACTGCTTATTAAGATAAGCTTTACTAAATTTAAGGAAAAATCCTCAACTTTTCCACAAATATGGATTCTCAACAATACTTAAGAGATACAGAGTTTTGAAAAGGAGTTTCTAAGTATGCTAGATTTCCTTTATGGCTATTATCTGATTTTTGTTGAGCCCATAAGCTTTTTAAGTTTTTTTTAAGTCCATATCTGTAGGCCAGTACTTATTTCCAAGATTATATTACATGTGACTTGAGATGAAGAGCATAATCCCAGAAGTTCTAAGTGTAATAAACAGATTAAGGGACAAAAGGACCAAAAGTCACAAAAATCAACCCCACAACTA
The DNA here is from genome assembly GCF_048593235.1 of Sminthopsis crassicaudata. NCBI lineage: Eukaryota > Metazoa > Chordata > Mammalia > Dasyuromorphia > Dasyuridae > Sminthopsis > Sminthopsis crassicaudata. The sequence continues at coordinate 340,126,000 of NC_133617.1, read as the reverse complement.
GAGGACAAAATAATGAAATATCTCTCTAAATTATAAATAAATAAATAAATATATATATATATATATAGTTCTCTTATGGTGATGGAAGAGATCCTCTATCCAGAAAAATCTTCCCAGAAGTAGTTCTTTAATTTTACAAATTTGTAAATAAGTTGCAGGTAAAATTAAAGACCTACTCTTAAAATCATAGAATTTGAATAATTCAACAGCTTTAGGTATCATCTAGTTCCACAATTCTCAAACTCTTTGGTCTCATGACTCCTTTAGACACTTAAAAATTATTGAAGACCATACTTGAAATTGAGTGATAAAAAATTAAAATATTATTTGTTCTTTGAAAATGACAAATCATTACATATATACATATATACACATACATATATATATACATATATATATAATATAAAAGTTTTATGGAAAAAATAATTTTATTTTCCAAAATAAAAAATAGCAAGAATAGTGGCATTATTTTACATATTTTTCTAAATATCTTTAATGTCTGGCTTAATAGATGACAGCTGGATTCTTATATCTGCTTCTGTACTCAATCTGTTACAATATGTTGTTTTGGTTGAAATATATGAATAAAATCCAGCCTCCTCACACAGATATGTAGTTGTAAAAGGAATTAGTATTTTAATGTACAAATGACATCTTAACATTATTATGAAATTAGTTTTGCCCTTGCAGACTCCCTGAAAGAGTCTTGATTCAATCCTGCATACCATACTTTTAGAAATAGTTATCTAGTCCAACTCCTTTCTTTTACAGGTGAGAAGATTGAGTCCCAGAAAAGTGAACTTGATTTATTCAAGCTCATATAGCCAGCTGATGGCATAACTGGGCTCATAACTGAGATAGACAATTTCACTAGCCCAGAGTCTTTCCTGTATATGAAATTGCTTCCCTTTAGGAGTTACCATTACAACAAATGAAAGATAAAATGATTTTGGAAACCCAAACAAAAGATACTGCTGTAATGAAAAGTTGTCATTCACTGATAAGGAATGGAGGAGGAAAGGGCTCCATTACTGCATCTCCAGCAATGGCCAGGAAAGAGGATTCTCTAATTCTAGACAACTCTTCCCAGTGTTTTAGACAGAAAAATCCTTAAATGGAGAAAAGTAATTCATCAGGCTTCCACATCCTGGTAGAATTATCCCTAAAATATCTAACTCCTTTTGTCCTAATCCTATACTCATTAGTCTCCTGATTTTATAATTCAATCTCTTGAGTGTAACTACCTACTAGAAATGTGTGCTCTGAGCAGACTTGTCCTGTTTCTTGAACTAGATATCTCTATTGTAACTGCTATATTTAATTCAAATCTATGCAGTTTAATTCATTTAACAAGCATTTATTCAGTGTTTAATATGTGGATCTGGCTCAGTGCTAGGCACCACGGATGCAAAGAGAAAAATGAAAACAGTCCCTGCCCTTAAAGAAGCTTACATTCAACTGAAAGGAGTCTGCTTTTTACTGGGCTTTCATCTTTAGAAAAATATTTTGGCTTCTAATTCAATATTATTGGAATGTAATCCAACTAAACAGATTCTGATCAGCCTTTAGCAATGGAGCAGGGAAGAAAGAGGGAAGGGGTATCATTGGAGAAGACAGTGATGTAATAATTGAGATCTGAAAATTAAAAGTATCAACTAACTTTATTTTAAAAACAAACAAGAGCAAAATTTATTACATTTTGCCTCAGATCTTGAACTAAATATTTCAATTTTGAAAATGCTCGTGAAAAATTCTAGACATTGAAAATGCACATTTCAGCTGATAAGAGTATAGATTATAGATTTGGGGCAAAAAAAAAAAAACAACCTTAGAGGCCATTTAGTCTGATGATTTCATTTTATAAATAAGGAAAATGAAAAGTTATATGACTTTTTCAAGGTCATACACAGAATAAAAGGCAGTGTTGAGATTCATCCCAGATTTATTTCTTTTAAAATCAGGACTATTTCTTCTATACCACAGGATGCAGCAAAATTAAACTTGTAGTTTCCCTTTCAAGAGAATGCTTGTTTTATTTTGACAGTAGAGATGTGGTTATATATTACTGAAGCCTCCAAACTGTTTTGTTTCCATAGTCTCACCTTGACTAAAGAAATTATCTAGTCTCTCTTCTGTGAGTGGCTCAGCATTATTTCCAGCCCACTGCTCAGCTCAGGCCTGTCCAGTACTGAGCCTTATGACCTGTATTCATTTCTATGACAGGTTTCTCAGTAAGGGCTTTTTCATCCAAGGTTATGCTAAGATTGATGAACCTAATCTTAGCAGCACTACTTCACACAGGTGATATCCCAACTATCCATCATATTTTCTAGTCCCTTCATGTGTTATTTAAAATGAAGTGTCCTATTGTTTTGATTTTTTTTGTAAAATAAACAAAGATGAATGGGCAATTTAAATTAAAGCAATGAAACCACAGAAATATCTTTCTGCACCAAAGGATGATGCCACTTGAACTTCTAGCAGGGATTAAACTTGATAAAATGGCTTACTGTTATATGAACAATGATTGATTTTTATGATCTGGTGGAGACCTTAATCAACCTAGGTAAATTGTTTTCTTAAATTAAAATGGTACCTGATATACAGACAGGTGCTTTTCAGATCCCAAAATGAAAATATATCTTGTTCTCCTTTCAAATCTCTGAATCAGTTTCCTTTCCAAATGTGAAACATGGAGACTTAAAAGATATTCTCAGGTAGATTTATCTGTATGTGTGTGTGACCATATATGTATATATGTATAAACAAATACACATATATATAAATATGTGAATATATACAAATAGATATTATAATATAATGTGGTATATAAAATCTATATATTATATATATTATATATGATTATATCTATGTGTGTGTAGATAAAGAGAAAGAGAAACAGATAGAGACAGAGAGACAGAAAGAGAGAGAGAGAGAGAGAGAGAGAGAGAGAGAGAGACAAAGAGACAGAGAGACAAAGAGACAGAGACAGAGAGAGACAGAGAAAGAGAGAGAGACTCGAAAATTGGAAGGTGAGTTGAACTGACTGGGGATCTGAGCCAGAACACCTAGAAGCCAAAGAGGTTTCTTAATCCCACATCTTCCACTGATTTCCCCCTGGGGTCCAAAGCTAGGTTAAACCATGTTTCAACTAAGCAAACAAATGACAAGGTTGCAATATTGAGGTCATTACTATACTATCCCTCCATGAAATTTACAACCTCCTGATTTATCCCCTTATCACTCATGGAAACAAAAGAATGAAGCAATTTCAATATCACCATGAAATGTTATGTTACTATAGATATACCCTGAATCTATCCCTTTCAGCCTTTCTGAGACAAGAAATTATGCTCCTCTCCCAAGATGGCAAGAAATAAGTTGAGGTCTGAATGACATTGGAAGGGCACATTACATGTATAAAAGCAAAAGTATTTGAACCAGTTTTTTTGTATCTACCCAGAAAGGCTTCAATTTGGCATTTCATTTGCTTCTGCTAATGTTATTTATTGTAGTGTCATTTGTACAATTGCTCTCTCACCCTTTTAAAATTCAAGCTTTGTGAGCAGATTTGAATTCTAATATCAAGAGAATGATAAATGATTCCCAAATGCCAATGATACCTCAAAAAATCCAGCAGATTATCCTTTTGCCATATTTCAGAACAGATTAATTACATCTCTTGATGATAGGGATGTGGTGAGGATTAATTAGCTCAGGTCTATAAAGAATTTTAAGGTGCTCTAAAAGAAAGGTACTCCAAAGACAAAAAACATGTGTTAACATCTGAAGCCAATTTATAGCTTTTCTCCCCTGATGCTCACTCTTTTCCTAACCTTGCATTGGTCTGAATTAATTTTTACTACATGGGTTTTTAACCCTTAAAGTTGTTCAATTGATACCAAAAAAATGAGAAGGGAATTTTTATTTCAAATTTCACATTCCTAGCTTCGCTCTAATTTGCCAAGTCCATGCTCATCCTGATAGACCTGTATCCAATTCCCCAATCAGCCCTTCAACAATATTCAAAGTTTAATTCCTTCATATTCCACTCTCAGAAAATGGGCCTATTTTTTCTTTCATCCTGCAAATTAAAAAAAAAATACCTTATATTGCTTTTTCTTTCCCAAGTGCCTTTCAAGTTGCCATACTCCCTTAAATTTTCATAACTCTCCCTCTCAATACCACCAAGGTAAGAAGGATATCATTATCTTTATCATGAAGAAACTGTTTCACAGAGAAGGTGATTTGTCTATAGCTTGTTAGTATCACAACTGGGACTGAAATCCAGACTTTCTAACTCTTAGCTCAGAGTTCTTACTAGGTAGCTAGATGTCACAGTGCAAAGAGCACTGACACTGGAGAGAAGAATTCCATCTCAGATATTTACTATCTTTGTGATACTGGGAAAGTCACTTTACCTCTGGCTGCCTCAGTTTCCTCATTTATAAAATAATATAATAGCACCTACCTTGTAGGGTTGTTCTTTTTTTTTTAATGCTTTGCAGACCATAAAGTGCTAATAAATGCTAGCTATTATTGTCCATCATCATTATTAAACCTTGTTGTTTTTAATTAAAAAGGATTAGCTGTCCAGAGGAATCTCAATGTTATATCAAATAGCAGATCATGGCTGCAGTCAGTTTAGCAAAAGATCCTGCCAACATAAACTTCTCTTCACCGTTGTCCTCCACCTATATTAAATCCTTTTTCATTTTTTCCATAAAAGTAGTCTATCAAAAAAAAACAAAAAAAATGCAGGAAAAAAACATGTTTCTGCTTGATTTTCAAAAAAATACTACTAAAATTAAAAAAAAAAAGAAATCCAATAAGCATTTATTAAGTATTGTTATTTTTTCAGGCATTGTGCTAAATGTTCAAAATATAATTAATAATAATAATAATAAAAATATAGACCCTGCCCTCAAAGAACTCACAGTCTCAAGAAAGAGACAACATACAAAAGGAGACTGGAAAAGTGGTGTCAGGGCAGGAAAGGGGAACAAAGAACAGGGATCTTATTTCATGAAGTTGAAACCAATCAGAGAAGTAGATGCAATATGGAATAAGCTGAATCAAATTTCTTCCCTCTATAAAGGTAGACATTAAGAGGAGTTTGTATTCCACCCTCCAGCCTTCCAATAAGAGGTGAGCAGAGATTGAGGGAAGTGATGTCAGTCAAGACATCATTTAGCAGCATATTGGTTAATTTACAAGTGATGAGTCTATCCTGGGAGGCTTGAAGGCAGGCAAAGCTACAGATGCAAAGTGCTTTAAAATCTGCAACTACATAAAGCTCCTTGAAAGCAGGAACTACTTCATTTTTATTTTTGCTTGGCAGAATTCCTGGGCCATTTTTTGAAATTTTATGAAATGAGAGATTTTATTTGTCAAATCAACTATTATCTCATTTGTTAAATGAGATAATATTTGCAAAGTACTTGGAACAGTGTTTAGTACATAAATAGTTCTTAATAAATGCTTGCTCCCTCCCCCATTTTAGACTTTTCTCTGATTCTGAAGGATAATGTGTCACAGTAGATAGAGCTGCTTTCATTGTCAGAAAGACCTGGGTTAAAATTCCACCTTTGACAGATGGTGACTGTGTGATCCTAAGCAAGTGAAAACTTCTCATATCTATAAGTTTACCATAAATAGTAGAGGGGAGACAGTTCTCCTCTAAGTTCCAATCAATCAGGACAATTGAAAATTTTTGGCAAAGAGTTGGTAGTCAGTGGCAACAGAGCCTAGCAGATGTATTACAGATGTATTTTCTTGAGGGAAGGCTTTAACTTTTCACTTCCTTCTGATCACCTTTCATTCTAAAAAATCACCATAAAAACAGAAAAGAAAAGTAAGCAAGCATTTCTAAGACCTTGATATATTGGGTGGAACCACATTATTGAGAGTAAGCAAAATATTCAGAGAATGTCACTGACACTAGTTGTCAATAGTCATTCATTGATTTCAGGGTTTGTGCTTCCTTTTAAGGAGATTTATTTGCAGCTATAGTCATATTGCCTTTGCTTGATTACATTTTCTGGGTTTCCCTAAATCAATACAATACTTTTAAAGGTTAGTAAGTAGAAGATGAAATGTCACTACCTTATTAAAATAAATCCTATTCAGGATGGTACTCCACATTGATTATCTGAAACAATACAGATTTCAGTAGTGTTGCTTCAATCTTTACAATTATTTTAAAACACAATTGGGAGTTTCACAAGGTCTATAGGGCAAAGGGAAAAAGAATGATCCATTTAATAAATTGATTTCTTCTGTAGTGACTTTAATGGTTTGTTTTAAAAATTGTTTAGAGAAGTTTCTTCAAGTATCAGTTACTATGTGAACAGCTACTTAAAGCTAAAATTGGAAACACACATCTGAATTCTTTGAACTGCTTTGTAACAAGTCTTTTAACTTGATGCTTTTGTGTATCTATTATGACTTAAAGATCAAATATGTCTATAAAGAGAGAAAAATAATAGAAACTTCATGAATCATTTTTCTATTTAGTTTTCCATTCTCTATTCTAATTCCTTAGTGGTGTTGGTATTAAGTGTGGCCCCATAGTGAATAAGAATCATTTGATTTAAAAATTTTGTTTTATTTAATCACTTGGATTTCATAAAACACATCAGCGTGGGAAAGAATTCTTTTTTGGTTAGCACATCTGACCAAAGCAGAAGCCCTTTCTCAAAGAATTAGTCTAAAAATGTGGTAAGTAGGTTAAATAAAGTCACAACTTAACAACTTAACATATTCTTGCAATGGTGACCTCTTGTGAGCATTAACTAGTGTCATGCATTTAGCTAAAATGAGCCCCAAACTTAGATTCTACCTCAAGGACATAAGGTTAGATTAGTATCAATTTTCCCTCTAATGATATGGACCACATAACTCCAAGACAAGGTAGATGATATTTAAGAACTTCAATGTTTAAAAAAATCCATCATCATATGGTTCACTTGGTAACCATAATTAAGTAGATTTGTCCTCTGGTATTAGAAATCCATTTCATCAACTAGCACATGTCAAAGACTTTTTAGCTTGATAGGAACTACTAAATAACCTCCATTAGGATGTATCTGAGAACTGACAGTCAGCCCTATGCCACAAAAAGGCATTAAATGATGCCTTAGAGTAAGATGTATAAAGTAAGAATGAAAATAGTTTTATTCATTAAAAATCTTTGGATAAGTGATATTATGTAAATGTAATACATATAACCAAATTTTATTTTTAAATATGATTGTTCCTCCTGTAATAAATTCAGAAAGACATAAGTTTATAAAGAATACATAATACTTTGCAATTGCGTGATTCCAAAAAGAAAGGAAGAATAGGAATGACTATTCTCAGAATTATTAACTTATACACATTCCCACTGAAATTGTGTAGGCAAGTAGATGGGATAAGAATTTCAGAGTGGAGCCCAATTTTGCTGATGTGACCCAACTGTGGATTATCTCCATATCCTTCAAAGTGATTTAAGGGAATTACAATAATCAGTCCTGATACTATATATAGAGTAAATGAAGCAGAAAAATATTGGGTATTGCTCTAGAAAGAAAAAGAAGTGGAATGGGGAGCAAATAATTTTTTGCTAAATGGAGAGAATTAAATTGATAGAAGGAAAAAGCATGTTGTCTTCCAAATTAGAAGATTGGGACAAATTAGGGAAAAATAACTAGAGTTGCCTGGGGGGGGAGGGAGTTTTATGCTCTCTAGACAGAAATGATTTCTACTTTATTCACACTAAAAATATTCCAGTTAGGTCTAGTAGAGTCAAGCATAGATTTCTCTACAGAGAAAGAGAAGAAAGGCAGATGATTATTTCCTCATTCCAACTAATGTTGACTATACTTCTTCACCCACTGAACTGTTTGGAAAAGAAAAGAGGAGGACTAAATGTGGAGATAGATGTAATGCTGTTTGCTTTTTAATTCCTCAGGATAAAGGTAAGTGTAACTTATAAGAGGCTTGATTTCTTTAAAAACAAAAGACCCAGGTTCACTTCCTAGGGGAACTCAGGCTGGTTTTGAGAGAAAGCAGGGAACACTAAACGGTGCATTGCATTTAGTCAGAAGTCATGGGTTCCACTATTGGTTCTGCCGTGTTTTATCTTTGTGATTATGATAATGCTATTTACCCTCTACCTGAGCCTTAGCATTCTGATCTGTAAAATGGGGGAAATATTTTTTACTTCCTTCTTTCAAGGACTGATGTGAGGAAAGTGTTTGTAAATCATTATATAAATGTAAATTATAACTGTTACACTAAAACTAGGAATTCTGACAAAGTCATAAGATATAGGTTTCCTATTTAAAATAGTGGAAAAAAAGGAGTGAATTTGCTAAAAGCAATTGATCTTTAAAATAAAAGAGGTAAATTCTGTTGCCTGATTCATATCAAAGAAGAAATATAGAAGATAGACTAGATGCTAACAAGACTTTATGTTTGTTTTTATTTATCATTTTTGTTTCAACTTGAAGGAGGAAAAATAATAATAGTAATTTCACAAAGAAGAAAAGATATTCTAGGACTGTTAACTTCCAACAGTGGGAAAGTGGAATCAAAAATTCCAATCCCTGTTTTCATCTGAATCCAAATGATCAATTAATCATTTTGATTAATTTATCAATGCACTTATCAAGTTCCTACTATGTAGCAGATACTGTGCTAGATACACCTTTCTCTTAATTCTGACCATTTTCCCTATATGTCCCCCATTCTTGGAATGCTCTCCCTCATCATCTCCACAAATTTAGGAAATGAATAGATTTTAGATAAACTAGAATATCTGGAATCATATCAATATCTGGAAAAATTTAATGGAAAAGAAATATAACTTGAGATATTTTATACCTACTAGATTGACTAAAGAGATAGAAGGGAAAGTGACAAGTGTTGGAGAGGACTGGAAAAATTAGGATGTATTTATTATTGCTGGAGTTGTGAAATGATCCAACTATTTTGGTAAATGGTCTGGAATGATGTCTAAAGAGTTATTAAACCACCTATACCTCTTGACCCTGCAATATCACTGCTTAGTCTATTTCCAAAGATATTTAAGGAAAAGGGAAAAGAATCTGTATGTTCTTTTCTATATGTAGAATGTTTATAGTATCTCTTTTCATAATATCAAAGAACTGAAAGTTGTGGGAATAACCATCACTTAGAGGGTGGATGAACAAGTTATGGTACATGATTCTGATGGCATGCTATTATGCTATATGAAATAATAGGATCAATGACTTTGGAAAAAAACATGTAAAAACTTTTATGAGATGATGAGGGGTAGGATAAGCAGAACCAGGAGGGAATTTGTGAAGTAATAGTAATATTACTTTTTTTTGATGAATCAATTGGAGTTAAGTGACTTGCCCAGGATTTCATAGCTAGGACATGTTAAATGTCTGAGGTCAGATTTGAACTCAGGTTTTCCTGATTTCAGGGCTGATGCTCTATCCACTGCACCATCTAGCTGCTAATATTATTTTAAGAATGACTCTAAGCAAATAAATTATTTTGTCTATTATAAATATCCAAATTAACTACAAAGGAAATATGAAAAAGGTGTTATCTGTATCAAAAGAAAGAACTAATTAATAGAAATATGCATTGAACAATTTTATACATATACACCTATTTGTGTCTTATGGGAGCAATCGCTAAAGTAAAGTATGAGAAGAAAAAAAAGAAAAAGAAAAAAAATGCATGATAATTGTATTGTATATTTGAAAGGAATACCAAATTGTACATAGTTGTTTTGCAGTTTCATGTTCACCTTTTTTATCATATTATATTATAAAAATGTTTTAATACATAAATTTAAAAATAAAAAATGTAGTGGCATTACAAAGGAAGAAGAAAATAACTCAAGACAAAAAAAGTCATCATTGTAAGAAAATATATTTATAAATAAATTACATATATATGACAATTTTTTCATGCAATAATTTAGTGGCACATTGAATACATAAAAAATAAGTTTTGCTTCACTCTTCTGTCCATGATTAATTCACATTAACTTGGAGAATTTTGCCTTGGCAAAATTGGCAGTTTAAACCAAACTTTATTTAGATTCCTGGAAGAAAAAGAATACATAACCAGGATCTTCTCTCAATAGAAATTAAAAGATCAAATATCTTTTTTTGTTATTGAATGTTTCTTTATGTTTTCTTCAAGGTCCCAACCTAATTAAATGTGCAAGAGAATCCATACTGTAAACAAAGATTACAATAAGTGGCCCTAATAATGTTATTCCAATTTAGAGTAAATATTCAAAGGAAAAAGAATTCTCCCAAACATGATAAAGATGATAAAACCAAAAAAAAAAAAAAAAAAAACAATTGGACAGACATGTACAATGCTCTCAATTGGATTTCTTTCCCATTTGTTACCTCAAAAAATTTAATGTTAATCAAGTTTCAAGGTAGAATGAATTTTTTTAAATTTTATTTAGAATTTTTTTCCACAGTATATATGCATGAGTAATTTTTTTTATAATATTATCCCTTGTATTCATTTTTCCAAATTATCCCCCCTCCCTCCACTCCCTTCCCCCGATGACAGGCAATCCCATACATTTTACATATGTTACAATATAACCCATATACAATATATGTATGTAAATACCATTTTCTTGTTGCACATTAAGTATTAGATTCCGAAGGTATAAGTAACCTGGGTAGATAGACAGTAGTGCTAACAATTTACATTCGCTTCCCAGTGTTCTTTCTCTGGGTGTAGTTATTTCTGTCCATCATTGATCAACTGGAAGTGAGTTGGATCTTCTTTATGTTGAAGATATCCATTTCCATCAGAATACATCTTCATACAACATTGAAGTGTACAGCGATCTTCTGGTTCTATTCATTTCACTCAGCATCAGTTGATTTAAGTCTCTCCAAGCCTCTCTGTATTCCTCCTGCTGGTCATTTCTTACAGAGCAATAATATTCCATAACCTTCATATACCATAATTTACCCAACCATTCTCCAACTGATGGACATCCATTCATCTTCCAGTTTTTAGCTACTACAAAAAGAGCTGCCACAAACATTTTGGCACATACAGGTCCCTTTCCCCTATTTAGTATTTCTTTGGGATATAAGCCCAATAACAGCAATGCTGGGTCAAAGGGTATGCACAGTTTGATAACTTTTTGGGCATAGTTCCAAATTGCTCTCCAGAATGGCTGGATTCTTTCACAACTCCACCAACAATGTATCAGTGTCCCAGTTTTCCCACATCCCCTCCAACATTCATCATTATTTGTTCCTGTCATCTTAGCCAATCTGACAGGTGTGTAGTAGTATCTCAGAGTTGTCTTAATTTGCATTTCTCTGATCAATAGTGATTTGGAACACTTTTTTATATGAGTAGGTGTGTAGAATGAATTTTAAAAAAAGAGAGGGAGATTTTATGAAGTGAATTTTCAGTGAAATTTGTAGCTTAATACAAATGTATATTAATCCTAATTGGCTTAAGTATACTGAAAGTATAACTGTTTAATCATAACCTAAATTCTTGAGAAAATGAAGAGATTATATGGCCAACTATCTCTCCTAGGGTCCTGTTTGGTTTATTATCATGAAATCATGGAAGAAGCAGATAAAAAAAAATGTTTATGTATGTATAAATAAATAAATATGTATGTATGTATATACATGCCAGAAATCCTATCAATGTTCCCTATATTTTTCCAACCTGTTGTTTTGTTGTTCAAGTTGTTTCAGTCATATTTGAATCTTCATGACCCCTTTCGAGTTTTATTGACAATAATACTAAAGTAAGTTTCCTTTTTCTTCTCCAGTTCATTTTACAAATGTGGAGACTGAAGCAAACAGGATTGAGTGACTTTCCCAAAGTCACTCATAGGTAAGACCAGGTTTGAAATCAGAGAGATGAGTTATTCTTACTCCAAATCCAGCATTTTATCAACTGTGCCACATAGCTAGCTAACCCATCTTTCCAATTGCTTCTAGTTTAATTGGATCATATAATAAAATTCAAGGAAAATTATTTACTCCTTCTTATAAATCTCTTTATTCTGCTCATTAACTCTTTTAGAGACTGTGAGGAAAGTCTATTCCTTTTGAACTTAAAAGATCTAGATTCTATTTGAAGATAATTCTAGGGGTTCCAATACTTTTAAAGGAACAAGTTAAGGTCCTTCAGTAACAAAGAGCTATATCCTTAAACCAATTTTTTTTTTCCAATTTCTAAAACCTTTTTTTTAGCGTGAGCTGAGGAGAAAGGAAAGTAAAAAAAGAAGGGATTCTGTTCTATTCTTCTGACAAATATCAAGCACGAATGAAATTTCAATCAATAATTAAGATATTTAACATTTCTTAAGTTCTTAATAAATGTTTGTTCCTCATTAACAAATGAGCATAGGACTTAGTTTCTATATTAGTCACTGTGTCCATGTCAATAAAAGATTGGCACTCTGAAAGTTATCACTGGTTATTGGACAATTCTTTTGTTCTCTTTTCCCAGAGGTCATGTGATTAAAAGTTTTTCTTTGTTTAAAAATGTGTTGATTTTTAGGCCCCAAAATTATGGTAATAACTTCAGAAACTAACTTCCTTATTATTATTAAACATAAACAATAGATGTGCTATGTGAAAATCATCCACAATTTATATGTATATGTATTTATATATATATATATATATATATATATATATATATATATATATATATACATGCAGATATACACATATATGCTTGCAAATTATCTCCCCCATTAGATTGTGAGTTTCTTGAATACAAGAATTGTCATTTGCCTCTTTTTTGTATCCCTAGTGCTAAGCACAATGACACATAATATGTACTTAATATATGTTTGTTATTATTATAAATAGTTACCAGCCCCCATGTTTCAGGGGTATTCACATAGTATCAGGGAAATTCAAGAAAGCCTCTTGGCATGTTTAGTAGAACATTTGTAGTGAACTTGTGAAAGACTTTTACAATAATCATATAGGATGGGTAAACATGATTGGCCTGCAATCCTTCCTCCAAAGAACATGTTGATTAAATCATAGATATGTAGAAGAATTGGAATAGTAGATACTTGCTACAGTGGTCTAGAAATTATATAAATATATATGCATATAGGTAGAGATATATATAGTTATATCTATCCATCCATATTTCTATCTCTATCTCTATATACTTTCATGGAGAGCTACATAAGCTGTTAGTCCTACCCAATTTCCAGTTCTTAAACAGGAAAGCCAGTATGTTTAACAGATCAATCAAAAAACATGTAATAAGCATTTCCTATCCTTCAGTTATCAAGCTGCATAATGGAAAGCACAGAGATCTTGTATCATAGTTTTACCTCTACTACTAATTCCTCCTGTGACCATGAGCATGTAGACATATGTCTGAATATAAGTTTCCTCTTCAGTAAAAAAAAATGAGATACTAGAATAAACTACATGGTCTAGAAAGTCTTTTCTAGTTATAATGTTTGTGATTCTGTGAATAATAGGCATGACCTAGCTGTTGATAGTATATTCAACAGATATCACTTTAGTTGTGAAAATTATCCAAAACAACTTCCAATTATTCAGAGACCCTTTCCTAGAACTCTCTCCTCTATAAAAGAAAACCATAACAATACTTCCAATATCCAGAATGGTGTTTTCTCTTGCTTACTTTCTATTTTATTTCCTTTTCATATCAAGTCCTTTTAAAGAACTTGCTCTTCTTTTTGTCTCTCCTTCTTCCAGTTTAACAGCTGACATTTCCCCATGTTCCTGGCTTCTTCTAGGAGAGATCAGTTCATCTCTATTTTTTAATTTCCTCTCATTAGTATCTATCTAATGGCTTACTCCCTCCTAAAATTATGACTTCATTCACTCATTTATTTGTCTATTTTTTAAAATGATAAAACATGGCATTGGATTGAGGTATGACCACAATAGTTTAAAGTTATATAGGACCTTAAAGGTTATTTATATAGTTTAAACTGGACTTTTCAGCATTACTGGACTCCTTCCCAGATTAATATTTTTAAATGCATAGGATTAAATTGCAAAGGAAGCCAACCATTTTGAAATAAGATTATTTAAAAAGTAACAAAGCTCATGTTTCTCAAGTAAAGAACCGCTGTCCTTAGTCAGTCTGTCAATAAACATTTTAAGCACTAACTACATGCCAAGCACTTCACTGAAGATGCAGGGAAAGACACCAGACAATCCCTATTTTAAAGGATCTCACAGTCTAAAAGGGGAGAGAACTTAGAAACAACTATGTACAAAAACGCTAAATACATACTAAATTGGAAATAATCTCTAGAAGGAAGGCAATAGAATTAAAAGGAATCAGAAAGCCTAGCTGTGTGACCCTGGGCAAGTCACTTAACCCCAGCCTCAAAAAAAAAAAAAAAAAAAAGGAATCAGAAAACACTTTCTATAGAAGGTAAGACTTTAGCTGGGGCTTGAAGTAATCCAGGAGGCAGAGATGAAAAGGGAGAGCATTTCTTATATAGATTACCAAAGAATATTCCTAGTTAGCAGAGAGAGTATCTTGTTCAAGAAACAGCAAGGAGTTTGGTGCCACTGGATGTAAAGTACATGGGAGTATATAAGGTATAAGAAAATCGGAAGTGTAGACACAAGACTAGATTAAAAAGTACTTTGAGATGCCAAAATTTTATATTCTGGATTCTAGATTCTGGAGGTGATAGGAGCCATTGGAGTTTACTGAATAAGGGAAGTGACATGGTCATACCTGTACTTTAATAAAAAATCACTTTGATAGCTGAGGGGAAGATAGATTAGAGTAGGAAGAAATTTAGGGCAAGGAGATCAATCCTCGGGCTGGGCATGAGGTTATTAGGTCTTGTTTCAGACTAGTGACAGCTTCAGAAGAGAAAATAAGGTATTTTGGAGAGATGTTACAAAGGCTAAACAGATGAACTTGGCAACATATTGGATGTAGGAGGTGAGGAAGAGGGAGGATCGAAGGATGACACTTATAGGAGTTGTGAAGATGATGGAACCCTTAACAGTAAAAGGAAAGTTGTGAAATGGGGATCTTTTAGAAGGAAATCCTAATGTCCTACAGCATTTAGAAAAAGTGATCACTAGTCTGTGCTTGAAAACTTCCAGTGAAAGTATTGCCAATTCTCTTTTTAGCTTGTTGTAATTATTAGGGGGAAGAAATTCTGGTATTAAATGTAAAAACCACCTCTCTGTAAATTCTATTACTTTTATAAAGCACAATGAGAATAGGCCTAATAATTTCAGTATTATAGCCCTTCAGTATCTGAAAATATATACCATGTCCAATCTAAGTCTTCTCTTTATCCGAGTAAACATTTTCACTTCCTTCAATTAATTTTTATATTAATATGATTGGGAACATACACATATATCCTGATCATCCTTCATTGAAAAGTTTGCACCTTAGCAATGTCCTTCTTAAGTTGAGGCACTCAGAACCAAACATAAATATTAAATGTGAGCTGACCATGACAACATGCAGTAGCACCATATTCTGGGTACTATATCTCTCCTAATCATCTAATTATTGGGGCTAAGTAAAAATATCTAATTCCTTATACATAGATAGTATAACTAGGGCATTCACTACCCCACTAGTTGGCATTACCTGAAAATATAAATAGGATCAAGAAGGATTTTAGAACTGAAAAACATCATGAAGGTCATCTGGTCTAGTCTCTTTCATTTTATAAAGAATTTGAGAAGTTATATGACAAGGTCACAGAAACAGTAGGTGGAAGAGTTGTATTTAAATTAGATAAAGATAGAGATGATAGAAATGGAGATAAAGATGACAATAAAGGAGATAAAGACAAAGAAATGAGTAAGAGAAAGAATGAGAAGGAAGGAAGAAGAGAGAGATTTTGTATCAATGTCCGAGACAACAGGTTCTGAATGAATCTCAGAGCTACCTAAGTATAGTGTCTCCTATTCTTCCTTTTTCCCATATATATTTGATGTCTGCCACAAAAACATCCTCAACTCTCATCCATATGGGCAAAAACCATCATGCTTATTGTTTTTCATGAATCCCACAGCATTTTTATGAGATAGACAGAATGGGGTGTTATTATTATCCCCACTTGGCAGATGGAGAAATATGGAGTCACCTGCCCAAAGGTTCACAGATTAGAGTGAAGACTGGGCTTCTACCCAAATCTTCTGATGACTATTTTGGTAGTTTTCCATTAGAACTTTGTTATATCACCTCAAAGGAAAATAGTAATGTACATTATTTACACTCAGGAATGGATTTTCATTAAGGGCAGTGCCATTCAAATAACTCTAAACACTTCAGTTGTCAAAAAGAGGTCAAAAAGACCTCTTGTCTTTCATATGCCAGTCTATTGCTACATCTACACATATAATTGTATATACACACATAAAGACACATACATACAAACAGCAGTTGTGGGACTATGGTCTATGGAGGAATGCCTACAATAATGGTAGTAACAATAATAACACAATATATAGACAAATGGCACTGCATGATTTTCCTAGTAATTTCTTATAATTGAAGTGAGAAAAGATCTGTATTTAACTCTTGCCTCTGATAATTACCATGGACAAGTGACCCACTCACTCTGAGCCTCAGTTTTTTCCTCTATAAAATGGGAATAATAATGCCTACATTACCCACTGTACTGCCAAAGATTATCATTAAGCTCAAATGAGATAACATATGTAAAAGGTTTGGCAAACCTAAAAATATACAATATTTTAATACTATAAGCAGAAAAGCCAGAAGAGAAAGAAAATGAAGGAGGAGGAGGAAGAGGAAGAGGATGAGAAAGAAGAAAGAGAAAGAGGAAGAAGACAAAGATGAAAATAAAGAAGATGAAGAAAAAAGAAAAAGATGAAGAAGGAAGAGGAGAAACAAAGGAAGAAGAAAAGGAAGAGAGGAAACAAGAACATTTTAATCACACATATCTTGACAACTTAATAAAATAAATGGTCATTATATGACCATATTTTAAAATGCTTATTTTTATACTTTTTGAGATTCAAAACAGTACTAGAAAGAAAGGAAGAAGAGAGACATACAGAGACAGAGATAAAGAAGAAGAAAGGAGGAGGAGGAAGAGGGGGAAGGGAGGAAGGAAGGAAGGAAGGAAAGGAGGGAGGGGAAAGCAGAGAGGAGAAAGAGAGAGAGAGAGAAAAAAAGGGAAAAAAAGAAAAGGAAAGAAATTTAAAAGAAAAATTAAGATCTGAGATTTTCTGGGGGCAGCACAAATGTTTTCTAGCCTATAGAAACCCTGAAGGACCATTAATCACTAAAGTTTGACCTCTACAATTCACAATTCAGGCTTCCTGGATTTCGGGTGAGGTTATTGAGAGGACTGCAACAGCAAGCAGTAGTGAGAATTGAGTGAACCACACTTACTCCATCTTATGACTAAATTCCAGACCTAGCAAAGTTCTCTTTTAATTCAATTATGAACCTAGTCCAATTTCTGTTGGGTAAGAAAATTTTATTCAATTTTGAGAAATTTGTAAGAGAGCCTTATTGTATTATTTGAACCTAGCTCTGTGTGACTGGACCACCTCTATCTGCTCCTTAGAGATCATTAACTAAAGACTTAAGCTATGCTGACCAGAAACCCAATCAGATCCAAAGATTGGTACATAGTTATATACATTTCATGCAATCCACATGTCTTCTTTGAAAACTGAGCCTATACTAGTCAATCAATTATTATTTCCATGTTCCTTTCATTGAATATAATAACTTGGAAGGAATAGACACCTCTTTTTTGATTTTAGGGAACTACACCTGTTTACTCTATTCCTTCCCAAGTTGGAAAGTCTATAATATTTCTTCCAATTAGAAATCATATTACTTAGTTTTGTATCCTGGTTAACTGTTTTCTTTGAATTGACTGAATTTTTCTAATTGATCTTATTTGATAAATTGTCTTTAATCCATAAAAATTTGCCTCTCCTTGTATTCAGGGTCCAGTATTGAAGGTGAAGAAGTCTATTCCCAACTTGTTGAGCAATTGGAATGCATTGATCAATACACCAATATGCTCAGAAGTTCTAATCTTTGTTTCTTTGGTTATTTCATCTTTCACCTTCCATAGAGGAACACAATCTACAAATGTCAAGATGAGTCATAATGAAATTATCTGCAAATACACTATATTAAAAGGAAAGGAATTAGGTATTTTATTTTGAGGTTTTTTTGGGGGGAAGAGAGGATTTTGTTTGTTTTTAAGAAAGTAACTTGTTGGAATTTAAATACTCTAAACTTTAAGAAGCATGGAATCTCAAGAAGCATGATATTCCATTGTCCTACTTCTGTTCCCTTTGACCAGGCCACCATCTTAGTCATTTCTATCACATTAATGATTCTTTGACTAATATGGAAATATGTATAAAATGATTGTACATATATAACCTATGTCAATTGCTTGCTGTCTTGGGGAGGAGGGAAGAGAGGGAAGGAAAAAAAATTTGAAACTCAAAATCTTACAAAAATGAATATTGAAAACTATTTTTATAAGTAATTGGAAAAATGAAAGATTATTGAAGAAAAAAGCTAATGATTATTCTCCCAAATCTCAGTCAGTGAAGCTGTTCTCAAATTAGATTTTTTTTTATTTCTCTTGGACCTTAATACATTGCAGTAATGAAATCCATGACTTTCAACCTTTGGTAACAACAGTACTTGCATGTAAAGTATGAAAGTTGAAAAAGCTTATTTTTCATTTGAGCTAGTTTTCTTTCCAAAAGATCCGTAAAGAGCTATGCATATTCTATCCAGAAATTAGGCTTGTATTTCAAGGTGCCAGAGCAAGTTGATTATTGACCTTCACTGGAGATTTAATCTGTATCTAATGTTATTCTTACAATGAAAATGCAGGTAAATAGAAATCACATATAACAATGTATACATATGCATGTGTTTATATGCATATTTATGTTTCTTTTTTAATATTTTCAATTTTATTATTTATTTTTTGCATCCTTTTCTTTTTAATTTTTTAATTTCAAATTCTATCCCTTTCCCTACTCTACCTCCTCCCACAATTGTATATATGAAACCATATAAAACATTTTCATATTAACCATATTTCAAGAAAAAAACAAGAAAATAAGGAAAGTGAGAAAATTATGTTTCAGTTTTCACTTAGTTCTCTCTCTGAATATGGATAGCTATTTTTATATCATAAGTCCCTTGAATTCTCCTGGCTTATTGTATTGATCAGAGCAGTTAAGTCTCTGACTATTGGTCATTATTATAATATTGCTGTTACTATATATAATGATCTTCTAGGTCTGTTCCTTTCATTCTATATAAGTTCATATAAGTCTTTCTATGTTTCCCTAAAACCATCCCCTTTATAATTTTTATAGCACAATAGTATGCCATCACAATTATATATCATGACTTCTTCAGCAATTCCCCAATTTGTTTTCCTTCAGTTTCCACTTTGCTGTTACCACAAAAAGAGCTGCTATACTTTCCTTTTTCTTTTTCTTAATATCTTTTGAGTGTAAACCTAATAACGGTTGGTGATTACGGTCCTTCATTCTCAAAGAGAAACAAAATGACATCACTGTGTTAGAGTTGAATTACAGTGTGTCTGAGTATGGTTGATTAGACCAATATGAGCTCATAATGCTCCCACACAGATCATATACAGATAGTTCTTGTGAGCATTTGGGTTGATTCTTCTAACTTTGCACATCTAATGTTTCTTCTGAGGCAATTCAATTTTGTTTTGCTCATAGGGCACAGCACTTTCTCTAATGAAGACATGTCACACAATCAATTCTAAAGTTCTTAAGAGGGAGTTTGAGAATGTCCTTGAATTGCTTTTTCCAACTATCTTGTAAGCACTTGCCTTTTGTGAGTTCTCCACAAAATAATCTTTTTGGCAAGCATATATTTGGCATTCAAACAATGTGACCAGCCCATCAGAGCTGTGCTCTCTGCTGTAGGATTAGAATGCTTGGTAGTTTAGTTTGAAGAAAGGCCTCAGTATTTGATATTTCATCTTGCCTAGTGACTTTCAGAATCATCCTAAGACAATTAAAATGGAAGTGATTCAGTTTCCTGGCATGGAGCTGGTATACATACTGTCCGGGTTTCATAGGCATACAACAATGAGGACAGCACAATGGCTCTGCAGAACTTTGGTTTGGTAGTCAATTTAATATCTCTCCTCTCCTATATTTTCCTTCAGCATCTCTCAAAAACAGAACTAGCTCTGACAATGCATGTATCAATCTCATTATCAATGTGGACATCCCTGAAAAGTGTACTACCAAGGTAAGTGAACTTATTCTCCCAAATCTCAGTCAGTGAAGCTGTTCTCAAATTAGATTTTTTTTTATTTCTCTTGGACCTTGGACCACAGCGTTCAATCCTTCCCCGTTAATGATAGTTCCACATATGGATAGCGTGGAGTGCCTGTGTTTTCTTTATATTAATTGTTGGGCTAAAATTAGCACAAGTAGCATAGAATCGACCCATTAGTTTGATGTACCTCAGCTTTAGAGGCTGCATTGAATGGACAATCCCCTGCCAAAAAAAAAGAAAGAAAAAAAAAAAAAAGGAAAAAAAAAGATACAGAGTTTTATAGTCTTTAGGCTTTGTTTCAAATTGTTCTCCAGAATAGTTGGACCAGTTCTTTTTCACTGATCTCTTACAATATTATCATTTCTGACAAATGTGAGATGATGCCTCAAAATTGTTTTTATTTTCCTTTCTCTAATCAATAGTGATTTAGAGCATTTTTTCATGTGATTATTGACAGCACTGATTACTTCTTTTGAAAACTCCATGTTTATATCCCTTGACTATTTATCAAATGGGAAAAGATTCTTATTTTTATAAGTTTGGCCCAGCTCTATATTATATATATATATATATATATATATATATATATATATATTTGTTTTATTACATATATATATTTATTATATTATATATTATGTGTATTTTAAAATAATAAATATATATTCAAGAAATATAAAACCCTGAAATTTTTGTATGACCTCATTTATGATATATTTTAGCAAAGTGAAGTTTCCCTGATTCCCTTTGAATTAAGTCTGGTTTTGGTTTTGCTTTATCTGAAATCATGATTGCTGCTCTTATCTTTTTTTACTTCAACTAAAACATATTAGATTCTCCTCCATCACTTTATTTGAACTCTGTGTATGATTTTCTGTTTCAATTATATCTCTTGTAAACAACATATTGTTGGTTTCTGGGGACTAATCTATTCCACTATTTCCTTCTATTTTATGAGTAAGCTCATCCCATTCACATTTAGCTATGATTACTATTTCCATACATCATATTTTCTTCTATTTTTCTTCTCTTTATCTTTTCCAATCTTTCCTCAAAAATATTTTTACTAAAATCTATTTTAAAAACTGCCTCCTTTAATCCTTTTTTTATAATCTCATATCCTTCTCTTATCTTCTTCCTCTCCTATTTCTATATGGGGTAAGTTACATTTCTATACAAAACTGAGTGTATATAGATATTCTTCCCTCTTTGAATCAATTCTGATGATAGTAAAGTCAAGTACTAGCTGTCACATGCAGCTCAATTTCCTTTCCACTGCAAAAGTTCTTTTGTAGTGCATTTCTTTTATGTGATAAAAATTTTCCCAATTTACCTTCCTTCCTAGTTTTCTACCAGTATTATCTCTCTCATACTCCTTCATATTTTTCTTGAGATCATTCTACCATAATCAACTCACATCCAAGCTTTCTTTTTATATGCAAACTCCCTTTAATTGCCCTAATAAAAACACATTTCTTAGGAATTGCATGAATCATCTTTTTATATAGGAATATAAAGAGTTTTCCTTTATTAAGATCTTTGTAATTACTCTTTCATGTTTCCCTTATTATGCTTCTCTTGAATCTTTTATTTGAATGTCAAATATAAAATTCTGATCTTTTCATTAGGAATGCTTGAAAGTCCTCTATTTCATCAAATATTTTTCTCTTGAAGAAATATACTCAATTTTACTGAATAGGTTATGCTTGGTTATTCTAGCTCTTTTGCTGTACGGAATATAATATTTGAAGCAAGTCACTCCTTTAACATAGAAACCTCTAAATCATGTATAATCATGACTCCACAACATTGCTTGAAGTATTTTCTCTTTGACTGTGGAACTCTGGAATTCAACTATAATATTCCTGGGAGTTTACATTTGGGGTTCTTTTTTAGGAGATAATCAGTGGATTTTTTTAATTTCTCAGATATAGGGATATTTTTCCTTGAAATATGATATCTAGGCCCTTTTCTTTATCATGACTTTCAATTAGTCCAATAATCCCTAAATTATCTCTTCTTGAACTGCTTTCCATCAGTTGTTTTTCCAGTGATATATTTTGAATTTTCTCCTATTTTTTCTTGGCTTTGTTTTTCTGTTTCTTAATGAAATGAAATAAAAGTCATTATCTTCCACTTGCTGGATTCCAATGTTTAAAAAGCTCATTTCTTCAGAAAATTTTGTACCTCCTTTTCCATTTTGCCTATTCTGCTTTTTAAGGAGTTCTTTTCCTCAGTGATTTTTTTTTTTTTTGCTGTTTTGTCCATTAGGCTAATTTTGGTATTTAGGTATTATTTTCTCCAGTATTTTTGTTTCTCTTTTGCTTAGCTATTCTCTTTTCATAATTTTCTCACATCAGTTCTAATCTTTTTCTAATTTTTTCCTCTATTACTCTTATTGCTTTCTTTAATTCTTCCAGAAATTCTTATTGTGCCTGTGTCAAATTAGCATTTTCTTTGAGGCTTTGTTTAGAGCTATTTTCACATTAGTATCTTCTGAGTTTGTTTTAGTCTTCCCTACCATTGTAGTTACTTTTTACGGTCAAATTTTGTGTGTTGTTTGCTCCTTTCCCTAAATTATTTCTTGACTTTGAACTTTATATTAAAGTTGGGTTCTGCTTACCTAGTGTGGAAGCTCTATGATTTGCTATAGCCAAAAACAATTATACTCCTCTGGCTTACCTGGTGATGAATCTCTATGAATTTAGAAGCTCAAGCAACAGTCAAGACAATCTATAATCACAGTACCAAGTCTCAAAGACTTTGCAACTTGATAGAACATAAAATAAGTTGTGTTCCACTAGAGTAGCAATGGAGAATTAAAGTCACCTTCAAACTATAATAAAAGATCATAAAGTTTTAGAGTGAGATCTGAGAACTTAGAGATCATCTGATCTGACTTTTTATTTTATACATGAGGAAACTGAGGTCCACTAAAGTTAAATTAGTATCCCAAGCTCACTTAAATAATAAGTGGCTAAGAAATAAACCTAGATCCTTCAACTCCAAAATTAGCAGAAAAAGTTGGCAAAATGGATAAAATGCTTGCCATGGAGATAGGCAGACTCTGGGTTCATGACTCATCTTTGACATAATAAACATATGACCATGGACAAGGAAGTTACAACTTCTTTGAGCCCTTATTTTCCTGTAAAAGTGAAGTTACAAAGCCTGTGCAACCTATCCCACAAGTTGTGGGGTTCAACATGAAGTATTGTGTAAAGCATATTATAAACTTTAAAGTACTATATGTTTCAGTGGAAAATATTCATGAAATATTGAGGAAGAACCTTGGTGAAAGAATTTTTAAAATATATAGTGCATATTAACAACACAAAATTAAGGATACATTTTTCTTTGGAGTATACAAATTGTCTTCCCCTTTGAAAAGATAGATTTTATTCCAAGGACTATACTTCTTGCCTGAGTGATAAGATTAAATCAAAGATGGTGGCAATAACAGAAACTAAACAAATTTATTGAAACCTACATTTTGATTGAGGTAATATTTTGTTTCAGATGATCTTAGATTAGGATAAATGAAAGAACATGCATATGCCCAGTTTCCTTGGAAATTCTCTATTGACTTTGAGAATAATGGTCAAGGGACTTGGGTAGTACAGAAGTGAGGCATAGCAACAATTTGAGAAGATGGTAGTCAACAATCAAAGCTGAAAAGAAAATATCAGATGTAAATGAATCTTTCTTTAAGTCTTTTCCTTCCTCCTTTGGCATCCTCCAAAGCACTCATCCCAAATCTCCAAAAATCCTAGATATGTCCTTAGGCCCTTATTTCTTCCTTCTGCTCCTGTCATATAGTACTTCCCCTAAGTTAAACAGAATCCATTGCATGTTAGTATAGGAAGGAACATTCAATATTATCTAACCCAGTTCTCTCATTTTATTGATAATAAAACTGAAGTCCCAAAGTATAAGTAATTTATTCAAGTTCACACAGGAAATAAGCAGCTAGAGCTAGAATTTATTTTCAGGTCTTTAACTCCAAATGTTGAAAAGTCAAGGTCCTATATTTTATCCCTTCTAATATCTATAAACTAATATCTGTTAACCTTGTTGATGAAAAAGCATTCATATCCCCAAATCTCTACCTCAAGTAACAAAATACATTTTAACATTTAGGCCTTTATGAGTTAAGACATTAGAGCATAATCATGTGATTTATAGGTCATTTGAAGAAAGCATGAGGTGATATACAGGACTGAATCCTATGGTCAGCAGAAGAGATTGGTCAAAATCATTGGTTACCTGGCATCTTCCAGGCCTGAGTCATATTACAAATATTGAAGCTAACAGGGCTGGCAGGGGGGGAAAAGAGGAAAAACCTGTTATAAAAAGACATGAAAAAGACATGAAAAGGTCTCTTCAGCATTTTTTATTGTAAAAGATAATTAGCAACTACAAGACCACCAGAACAGAGATGGGAGATATGAAAGTGGGATTACTTTTGTTAAAGTAAAATTCAGTTAAAATCAAACTTTTGGGGCAGCCAGGGAGGTGAAGTGGATAGAGCATTAGTCCTGAAGTCAGGAGGACTTGAGTTCAAATCTGGGTTCAGACACTTAATATTTCCTAGCTGTGTGACCCTGGGCAAGTAACCCCAATTGTCTCAGCCAAAAAAAAAAAATCAAACTTTTAAAATGAGATTTTATCTTATTGGCTAGAGTGAGTTTACTGCCCTCACTTAAAAGCCCCTATAAGCCACTACAACTTGATATCCAATAATAGATGAATGAATCCCTGAGGAGATAGAGGATCCAGACATGAGACTTTGATTAAGGTTTAATAGAAATGAAAAGCTTCAAGGGCCCCAGTCATCATCTTGTTAACCCTCTCATTTAATAAACAGTAAGCTTAAGTAAAGTGATTTACTTAAGGTGACAGCTTATAAAGGACAGTGGCAAAATTTCAAGCCAAGTGCCACAAGTCTCCATCCAGAGCTCTTTCCATTTTACCAGAGATGTCAAACATTTGTGTCCCACAACGTTATTAAGTGAACAAGATTAAAATGTAATTGGGAATTTTTTTTAGGAAAATAAATAAAAATGCAACAAAACATGAATAATATTATACTTTAAATCAACATGTACAGTTAATGGCCCCAACTTCTATTTGAGCTTAACACTACTGCAACTACTCCATAATTTTAATTCAAGGGAAGCATGGCTAAGGAATAAAAAGACAGTAAATGATCACTTGTTGAGTATGATCTAGGTGAGGATTTCTGTGGATCTAGATTAAGCTAGATCACTTCCAAATTTCAAATTCTGTTAACTGCTTTGAACATTTCCTATTCCCTCATGGATTTGTGGGGTGGGGAACAAGGTTGGAGAATTGTGTGATGTTTCAAATAGACTTTAAAAACTACCATGTGCAGAGAACAGTCGTATGTATAAATAAAATAAGTGGGTGGCATAAGAGAAGCTATGTATCTCTTTTATTCAAGTCATTTGTATCAAATCATTCCTTATTGATTTGACAGAGAAACTTGCATTTTGACAGGATTAAATCATCAAGTTACTAAGAAGAGAAATAAAGAGAATTTGTTGATCTAATTAACCAATTAGCTCATACCCTCCTGCAGCAAAGCACAGATCCCTGAGAAAGTAGAACATATGTATGTATATATGTATTTATGTTTATATAATATATATATATATGAATAACATATAGAACAGAATTTGAGATCCAAGGAAGGAGTTCTCATAAGGACATACTTGACAAATGATCATCCACTGATTATTAGATGACCTTTAAGGAGAGGTGACCCCATTACTTTTTCAGGCAACTCATTCCAACTCTAGACAACCCTGACTGTTGGTTAGCCTGCCTTTTCCTCACATCAAATATAAATATGCTTTTTGGTAATTTGTACTCATTGATCCAGATTCTGCTTTCTGGGGCCAAATAGAAAAAAAAATCTAATCCCTCATCCTAATGAAAACATTTTTAGTACATGAAAATTGCTATCATATACTCCTGGAGTCTTCTTTTCTTCATACTAAACATCCCCATTTCCTTCATACTATCATCATATGACAAAGATCAAGGCCCTTCACCTTTCTGGTTTTCCTCCTCCTGAAACTTTCTATCTTATCTTGTCCTACTTAAATCATGGTCCCAGAATTAACCATAAAAAATCAGTTGAGTCTGGTGAAGGTCAGGCAGAATGGAACCATCACTTCCTTTTTTCTGGAAGCTATACCAACTCTTAATACAGCCCAATATCTCTTTAACTTTTTTGGTCTCAGATCTTTTTCAGAACTACTATATAATCATGCTTCCTCCAATTTATATTTAGAAAGGTGATTTTTTTTTTTACTCAAGACCTTCCATTTACCCCTATTTAATTTCATTTTGATACAATCATTCCAATATCTAGTAACATACAAGATACCTTTGAATCCTGACTTTGTCCTGCATTTTGTTTATTTGTTATCCTTCCCAGGTTTGTGCCATTTGAAAATTTGATCAAAATGCCATCTATGACTTTCACATGTTAAACAGTATAGGGCCAAGCACAGATTTCTGGAGTATCTCACTGGAGGCTTCTGGCCATATTGAGGTTGAATCATTTATAATTACTCTTTGGTGTCAAATATTCAACCAATTAGGAATCCATCTTGACTATATTATCATTTATCCTGTATCTCTCCATTTTCTCCACAAGGAAGTATGAAATACTTCTATTAAAAGCTTTGCTAAAATCTAGCTAAATTGTATCCACAGCATTACCTTCACTTATCAGGTTAGAAATGCTATCAAAAAGGAAAAATTAAGCTAGGCTGTCATGGCTTGCTCTTTGTGGAGCCATTCTGGCTCTTAGTAATCACTACTTCTCTTTCTAGATATTCATCAACTGTCTAACAATTTCTTCTCGAATTTTCCTATGAATGGAATCAACACTCACTGGATTATCATTCTCCCTTTCCTTAAAAAGTTGAAACTTTTGTCCTTCCCCAATGCATACTAGCTGTCTTATTTTCCTATGATCTTTCACATAGCACTAACAATGGCTCAGAAATCACATATGCCATTTTTTTTAGCACCTGAACATAATTCACCTGAGTAGAAGATTTGAATTCATCAGAAGAGAATAAGTGTTCTCTAATTATCTCTTTAAATGTTTTGGATATAAAATCATTGTAAGTCATTTTGGTTCTGTTATTTCCAGTGATCTTGGGGAAAGGAGTAGTGACTGAAAAGTTCAGAAAATGAGACATTGCCTGGTTTGAATGTGGCACTGGAGTGAATGGTCTCCAAAAAAAAAAAAAAAATGACAATCAATACCTAGAAGAGATGGGAATTGGGGCACAAGAAATAGTTGGAGAGAAGATATCAAAAGTAAGGATGGGAAAATGCAGAAGGCAAACTTATTCTTTTTGTAGTATTTTAGAGTTGGAAGGGACTGTTACTTCAAATACCTCATTTTGCAAATAAAGAAACTGATGTCCAAAAATGGTGAATGACTTGCCTAGGATCACATATTTCTTTAGCAACAGAATCAGCACTAGAATTCAGTTCTTCAGACTTCTAATCCAATATTCTTTGAGGAACACTAAACTCTTACTAAAACATAATCTATATTACCCTTTGCCCCAGGGCTTAGTCTTGTGGTCAGGATGCTGTTTGCCAATGTTATAGTTCACAAAGCTCTTCCTTCTAATTAAAGCTATTCTTATTTCAGAAAAATCACACCCAAGCTAATTTGAATGTATACAATCCCCTTTTGTAAGCAGATAATGAATCTGTGACCACCTTTGGGAAAGGGATGAGGGGCATTTAGTAAATATTTAGCAATCTCCATATAATAACAAATGTGAGTAAAGCAAATATTGTTTCTCAGTGAGTAATTCTGCCAAAATCTACTCACATGGAGCTAGTATTGATTTCTTAGCAGTGATGAAGAAGGAAGCAAAGAATAGAGGTAATAAAGGCAAGAAAGCCACATCTTATCTCCTCTGTGATGACTGAAGAGCAGGCCTGCCTCATGAAGGACATTGGTTCCATTTCTTTCATTACTGAGCTTTACAATTGCATTCAGGCCCCTATCCCTTGTCCAGGGGGAGAATGTTTAGCACAGCTCTGCATAGCTGTTTGCCTTAGCGTATGTCAGGACTAAGATCACAACAGCAAGATTTGTATTTTTCAGCACATTGGGAGAGAGCATGTTTATAATTTCAATGATCCACAGCCAGATACTAAAGGGCCTTTTCAACTAGCATATGATAAAGAGCAGCTATTTGTTTCTGATAAAAGATCATGTCCCTTCTTACAAAAAAGGTTCTTAAAAGGATGGAAAAAAATATAGATTTGAACCTGTGTTTTGTCACCAGAATTGCTCTGCCCTGAAAGTTCATTTCCTCGTTTAGTTTTGAAAGATGTATTTTCTTAATTCTCCCTATGAGTCATTTTTAGCTTCAGAAACCTTACAGTGGATGATATTCCCCCTCTGCAAATTTATTTGTTAAAAAGAGCATTGTTAAGAGTTTTTTCTGGTCAATACAGGCAGAAAGACCACTAGACATTTGAGGTTCAAATCCCATCTCTGATCCTTACCTATGTGACTTTTGGCAAATCACAACCTTCCTGGGATTCATTTTCTTTATCTATAAAAGGAAGGGTTGGATTAGATGGCTCTTCCATATCTATATCTATTATCTTATGATACCCTTCTTCATAAGAGAGGCAAAGATGCAAGTAAGTATATATGGTTCTGCCTCCTACCCCCTCATTTCAGTGATATCTGGAATATTTGCTTCTGCACATTGTTCTTTAGGAAGGACAATTCACAGACCAAAACATGTTTAAAGTAGAACAATAGGGTCTGGAGACTGTGTCATATGGGTCATTTAGGGCTGGAAAGAATGACTTAGGAATCTTTGGAGGAAAGTACTCTTTCCATTGTATTATTAAGGCTTATTCTTGCATGTATTTTGCCACCTATCCCTTCCTAATCAGAGATCTGGCCCCTAAGATAAAATGTACTCAGGGGAAAAAATGAAGGTAGCACAGGAAACAATGAAGGAAAGGACATTTTAATTGAGGATTTCAGAATGACTGAGTCTGATGTTCTATGCAAGAAGATGAACAATTGTCATTTGGAAGATGAATTACATTTTTTCCATTTCATCCTTTGGGACAGAACACAGAGCAATAGATTGCAAAGAGAAAGATTTTTGTTAAAGTAAGAAAAAAAGTCAAAGCAATTTGAGCTATCCAAGAATAAAATAATCTAAGTATATAATGAGCTCTTTACTCATGGATATCTTCAAATCCAGTTGCATGACCACTTACCAGTTAGGCTATGCTTGAAATGAATGGCCACTTCCATCTCTCTGATTCTGAGATATTCTACATTGTATGTGTGTGTGTGTGTGTGTGTGTGTGTGTGTGTGTGTGTGTGTCTGCAAGTCTGTATGTGGCTGTGTATGCCTGGGATACACTTTCTTGAGTATTTAAGAAGTTGAAAGTAAAGGGATCCCCAGAGAAGGTAAGGATGGAAAAGTGCTAGGTGGGACTGAAGAAGCACAGGGGGACTTGCCTGACTAATATTACATGACTAATTTACTCATTTTTTAAGGTTTAAAATGTTACTAGCCTGACTTTTATTTATGACTTTTGTCTATTCATAGAGTCCTTTGTAAGAATATTCTCTGTCTCTCTGTCTCTGTCTCCCTCTTTTTCTGTCTCTCTCATCCAATTTTTCATGACCCCATTTGACATTCTCTTGGCAGATACTAGAGTGGTTGCCATTTCCTTCTCCAGATCATTTTACAGATGAAGAAACTGAGACAGAGTTAACTATCTTACCCAGGATCACACAGCAAGTAAGAATCTAAAATCTTCCTGATTCTAGTACTGGAACTCTATCCACTGTGCAATCTAGCTGCCTTAGGAACAGTGTTAAAATCCCATATTTATTACCTATAAAATTATTCATGTCATTTTACTCCACTAGTCTCATTAGCAAAATTTTATTATTTGTGAAGAGAGACCAGGCTAGATAATTTCTAAAGTGTCTTCCAGTTGGACAGTCAAATGAAATATTGGATACAGTCCTATGTAGAGGGCCACAGGTAGTAGGGGAACTCTGGGTAAGGTATAAGACACTTCAGCCCAGAAGGAACCTACTGACAGCATCTTGTTTGGCTCCCCATTTCCCTTTGGTGTTCTCACCCTTCCTGAGAAATCAAGAAGGGCAAGACCACCTGTGTTCTATTTCAAGCAAGGGATATTAACAATAAGAGGAATTTACATATCAATAATAGGATGCTTATAGTTAACACATACACAGTATGCTGTGGTGATGTAACGCTACCATAGTTAGCACTTGGGCAGTGTGCCTTAGTGATGTGGTGATATAATGGCTCTATAGTTGGCACATACTCAGTGAGCTGAAGTGATGTAATCATAGTAAGGTATTTAAGGGTTGAGAGGACTTGAAATAAATGACCCTCCATCTTTGACCATCCCATGGGTCTCCTGCCTTCTTCACTCCTCCATTAAGACCAAGGACTCGAGCTGGTTCTGAGATTCTCCAGAGAGCTAGTCCAGACAATATATTTGATACCCCAGCATGGGGGCTCTAGAAAGCACACTATAATCCTTGAGTCAAGAGGATCAAATTCCACTTCAGATACTGACTAGCTCTCTTTGCTCCAGAAAAAAATTGGTGGTTATAATAGCACCTACCTCTCAGGTGTGTTGTGAGGATTAAATGATATATTTGTAAAGCACTTAGCATAGTGCCTGGCACATAGTAGGTGCTGTGTAAATGCTAATTATCATCTTCATATCATCACTCTAAATTTTACATAATAGGCTCAAAACACTTCTTAAACTCTCAAGGATTTAGTAAGCAGCTTAGCATATGGGTAAAGAGCTACATTTAAAGGCCAGGGTTCAAAATTTAGCCCAGAGAAAGTTGACTTAATCTCTTTCAACCTCAGATTCTCCATCAAATAATATCATGAAGCAAATGATCTAAGCTATGTAAAATATTTAGTGATCCTTGCTAGATTTTAACTTATAAAAATTGTTTATATATATATATATATATATTCATATATTTAGATGTATATGCATGTATATATACATGTTATATATTTATACATGTTATACATATACATGTGTGTATGTATAGATAGATAGATAGATAGATAGATAGATAGATAGATAGATAGATAGATGGTTCTCATAAGGGTCATGGAAAGTAATTCCTATTTTACAGATAAGAAAATTGAGGCACAAAGAAAATTAAATGCTTTATCTAATGACACCACCTCCCCATGGCATTTAGCAAGCCATACTTGAACCCAGATCTTCTTAGGGGGCATCCAGGTATTTCTATTCTAAGAATTTCAAAGTGTCATGGGCTTGGGCTCTGAACAGAGATCTACTGAATGATTAATAGACTCCAAAACCTGGACAGACACAGGGAAAATGTACTTAAATGTTCATATAGACACATTGTTCTCTTGTGTATGAGATACAAACAATGTTACTCTCAGGTCTCATGTCAAGGCTGTGAATTATTTCTCTCAGTGAAATGTTACCTCTTGGGCTGGATGAAATATTTGCTTTGCCTTTGTAGTTGTTGATGCCAACATGGTAGAAAATTACTCATTGTATATATCAAACTTAACACGATGATAGGACTGCAATAATTATAAATAATCCCAACTGAACAGAAATTTTTCATGGAGCTTATGATAAAGAAGAAAAAATGAGTAATTTTCATATTTTACAATATTTGTTTATAAAAGATGTGTTTATTTCCTGTCAATAATAGACCTTTGCAAAAATGCTTGGCAGCAAAAAAGAACAAAACTTACCCAGTCACTTAAATGTGTGAAATTTAAATTGCAGTATCAACCGATAATTAGGAGAACTATAACCTAGTCTGGTGCACTGGGACTTTGCCCAAGGATGTTGTTATGGTGGAGACAGGAGCTGTCTGCTTCCCCAGGACACAGGGAAGAGGAACGCTTCTTCCCATCCATATCAGCTCAGTGGATAAAGAAGAAAGGCACTACCATATGATGCAGCATTGAGCCACCTCCATTCCCCAGAACACTGTCTCCATCCCCTATTGTCATATGAGGATGAGTGCATCCAACCAAGATGAACTATCCCCGTGCGAACTGACCTGGTATTGGGGGTCAAGCCTGATTCATGCAGGTCTACTTTTGTTCAGGATTAGAACAAAATAAGCTAATCATATACCATCTAGAACTTAACAAAAGTATACTTAACAGTATCATATAAAGGATATTGAACAGGGATACATAGTGATTCAGGAAGATGCAGCCCCATCCATTATTTCTCTCTAAATGAAACATCTAATTCCCAGGTATTTGGGGTCAAATGGGTGTGACTAACAAGGAAGTAGCAAATTCATCAAGACAAGGCTAGGATTTTATCCCCTAACCACATAGTTTCTTTGTCAATTCAAACCCTGACAATTAAAGTCTCAGGCAGACTATTTTTTTTAGGAAAAATAATTAGCTTTACGTGGCAGATATTACTCCTACAATATATCTAAAAATCCAAAGCATAGCCAGGTTCAGCAGGGAGATTGGCTTCCCTTCTCTCAATACCTGATGAATTATTCCCAGTTGTAAAGTTCCCAACTAAAATCCTAGGTTCTAATAGTATCTTTAAAACATCAGACCTCTTTCTTTAGAGGTAGACAATTACAGTATGCTTAGGTTGAGTCTCAGGGACTGATTTCTAATTCAGCCATTCTGAATGTGATTTTGATAAGGCTCCATCAGACTCTCAGTCAGTATAAGCTTTAGGCAAAACTAAATATAGATTTTATCCCACCATACAACATTCCCAATTTCTCTTTCTGAGCTTAAACTGTTGACACAATCAGCTTCTAATCTTATGTTTGTTACGCCATCCCCATTTTCATCCTCATGAAACTAACTTACATTCATCTTAATCTCTTTATGACCTATAATATCAACAAACTTTCTATCTCCCTCTTCTATTGTCTAAGTTGCTAGTTATTTCATGTTAGTGCCCTTCACATTGTTCACTTGATATTTGTTGTGTAGATCAAGTGATATAAATTATATAAAGCACATTACAAACTTCATTAAGGTTCCTAGTGTTTTAAAAGATGGATATAGCCAACATGGCTTTATCTCTTGTGCATAATTCTGACTTTTAAATTATTAAATTTAAAGATCCCGAGATCTTTAAGACGTCTTGAGAATTGGAAAAAAATGTCTAGCCTTCCACTGTATTGGTCATGTAACCAAGTCCATTTTATCTTCCCTAAGTGAACCCATTTGGGGGAAGGAATTGTTTCACAATCTCCATATACAAACTTTTCATGATGACTGGCACACATTGGATATTTAATAGGTGCTTGTTTCTTGAATTCAACAAACATTTATTAAGCTTTGCACTTACTCTGTGAAAGACACTGTCCTAAATAATTTTATGTCCTCCAGATTCTGTGGGCATATTCTTTAAATTTCCAAGTGTGAATTTTATTTTGATTTATATGAAATATCTGTTACTCAAATATAATTTTTCAAATTCTTCTTATTTCAGGTCACTGCCTCCTCACCAAGAGGATCTATTGAAATATACTTTGAATTTATGGCCACTTGATATACGTTTTTCTTAAGTAAAATGTTTTGAATTCAACTTTAATTAGTTCAGGTCAACAAATAAATATTGAGCACCTACTATGTGCAAGACACTGAGCTAAACATTGGAGATGTGAAGACAGACACAAAGCAACCTTTGCCTACTCCTATACATTCTTATAGAGTTGTACAACTTGAACACAAATAAGCATAATACAGGAGAGGAAGGAAAGTTAGGAAAGGAAAAATGAAGGCATTCTAGGACTATCAGGAGAAGGGAAGTCAGGGAAAACTTCATGGAGAAAATTGCATATGAACTCAACCTTAAAGGATAATTAAGATATTAAAAGACAGAGATGATGGAAGGAAAAAAATAGATACAAAGTCCATGGTAGAGACCATGCTAAAAGCTTACCTAATTTGGTAGAATCATTTAGAGCTTGCATTATGTCTTAAGAACAGAGGATTATTTCTATGTAATGATAAAACAATAAAATAAATCTTCAGACTTCATAAATGATCTTTATCATTTTCATTGCTGTCATAAGTTTTGGTTAAAAAGTATATATATATATATATATATATATATATATATATATATATATATATATATATAGTCTGAGATTTAGAGCTGCAAGAGGTTTTAGAGATTCAACTCCATTGGTTCATTTTATAAATGAAAGAATTTATTTGAAAAGCACATAAAAGACGCAACTAAATTTGAAGTCAAGGGTCAAGAGTCTGAATCCCAATTCCACATGATGATAAACAAGTCATTCCATTTCTTTTGAATCTCATTTTTTTAGTGTCAAATGAGTGAGGTAACCTGGACACTATACAAGATTCATTCATATTCCAAATCTTATAATCCTATAGCTTCTGAGTTTATGAATTGAGATCCAGAAAGTTTGTCACTTGTCTTTGGCCACATAAGTAGGAAATGGTAGGACCAGAAACTCAATTTAGACTTTCTGACTCCAAATTCAAGACTTTTTCCACTATCTCAAATGATCTTCAAAATAACTTGCTGAGGCAGGTGTTATTATCTTACTTTTATGATATAAAAACTTTAGTGCAGCTTAAAAGTGGTAAAGACAAAATTTAAACCCAGATCTTCTGGGTCAAGGCCCTGTGCTCTTTCACACTACGCACACTACCTAAAATAAATCTCATGAGCTTCTATAGAAAATGAAGGGACCTGAAGTCTTATTCTAAGCTTATGAATTGAGAATGTCTTCATAAAGTCTTTCTTGACTGTTTCCACAAATTGGTAAATGTCAAGAAAATTATTCTGGTGATTTTAACATAAACCTATAAAGGTAAAAGTTATTTATATATTATGTTGTCATATGTAATATATTTCGGTACATGTATATATGTATGTACACATACATGTACCTTTTTATCCAGTACCAACACCCCACTGCTCCACTTACAGTTTTCAGATAAGAAACATTATGAATTGTCAAATGTATTGTATAAAAAACACACAATAGATTTGTTGCTGAAAATTTGCTTTTCAGCTGAGATTTCCTTAGCTCACATTCAGAATGAAATCAAGAGTATTCACTTTTAAAGGAATTTTTTCCTGAAGTAAAGAATAATTTTCTAATATTTTTCTTTTTGTGAATCTGGATTTTTAATAAGTTAACTTTTCAGGACCAGACTTTGCTCTAGATCAATTTTATAGATAGCTCTAGTTTTGTATTTTCACCTAAGGTATATCTTGAGCTAAATTAATTACTGAAATAGTAGAAAAACTCCACCCCCACCCTATAATGTATTACCTGCAACCACTTAGTAAATTGGAATCAGGCTTAGCCACTGCTCTTTGGCTCACATTCATTTAAAGAGATACTCAACATATTTTAGACAGCAGTGCACCTTCAGCAAATCTGAAGGTAGGTAGCCTGAATTGTGCTCTAGCAAATAGATAAGAACAATCACCTCTCTAGAATATTTGATGAAACTGATCTGATTATGCTTACATCTAGGAAGAGTTCACTTCAGTCCTTTGACATTTGCTAGGCATTAAATTATTTTTAAATCACACTAATACATTGCTGGTGGAGTTGTGAAAGAATCCAGCCATTCTGGAGAGCAATCTGGAATTATGCCCAAAAAGTTATCAAACTGTGCATACCCTTTGACCCAGCAGCGCTACTACTGGGATTATATCCCAAAGAAATACTAAAGAGCGGAAAGAGACATATATGTGCCAAAATGTTTGTGGCAGCTCTTTTTGTTGTAGCTAGAAACTGGAAGATGAATGGATGTCCATCAGTTGGAGAATGGTTGGGTAAATTGTGGTATATGAAAGTTATGGAATATTATTGCTCGGTAAGAAATGACCAGCAGGAGGAATACAGAGAGGGTTGGAGAGACTTAAATCAACTGATGCTGAGTGAAATGAGCAGAACCAGAAGATCACTGTATACTTCAACAACAATACTGTATGAGGATGTATTCTGATGGAAGTGGAAATCTTCAACATAAAGAAGATCCAACTCACTTCCAGTTGATCAATGATGGACAGAGGTAGCTGCACCCAGAGAAGAAACACTGGGAGGGGAATGAAAATTGTTAGCACTAATATCTGTCTGCCCAGGTTGCATGTACCTTCGGATTCTAATGTTTATTGTGCAACAAGAAAATGATATTCACACAAAAAAAAAAAATATTTTTAAATCCTTTAAATATGATCAAACTCAAAGAATTTATTGTCAACATTTCTCTTCTCTCTACCCAAAAATTGCCTTACCCATATGCCTTTTAAAATATATAGAGAGAACTCATTGCTCCTAAGGTGATGTAAGGGCTGAAGATATAAATCAGAACAAGAAGGGTTGACACAAATTCATGATTGCTAGTTCTATCACAGATTTTTCAGAGAAGCTTAAGCATTAGGAAGGCTGACAAAAATACTTTTTGAGATCAACCTCATCTATGATGCTCTCCCACAAAATGTCCTTGAGCAGTACTGTCAGCAGTAGAATAACTCTGACTGGACTTGCATTAATCTGCATGGATCACAGGTCTGACTCAGTATGTTCTTACATATAATCCTCACATTTGATTCATTTGCAATTAAAGCATTAACATGTTGTGAGAGTACAATATAGAGATCTAAAAAAATCTGTTAATTCTTTCCAAGAAACCTTTTTGTTCATGTTTTATTAAGATCAAATTACTCTTTTCACAAACAAAGGAACATATTTTTTGTTTGCCATCTCTATTCCTAGATTATTAAGTGAACTTAAAACCTGGTATAGAGTTCTCTCTGTCCAGCACACAGTCACCAGAAGAAAATTGAGAATTCAGGTGATTGTTAGAATAATTCAGGGAAAGGCGCGTTTCTGTCTGAAATGACCAGAGTGCTTCATCCTTCCATTTTAATACTGAGGCTTGCTTTTGAATCAGAATAGAGTACCATTATAACATGGCTCCTTATTCTCCAGATTTACATATGCCACAAGCTCAAACAAGGACTCAACATACTATAGGAACCTCCAACATCATTGTTGGCATAGAAAGCCAACTCCAGTATCATAAAGCATCTCTTCTCTACTTTTATTTTAAAGGACAACTATGAAACAAAGCAAGATAAAGTCACAAATACTAAGAAACTTTTGAGGAATAGAATGAAAGAAGGCCTGCAGTATACTCTTTTTCCCCTTCTTTTACCTCTCTCCTCTCCACCTCATCTCTTTCTCTCTCTCTCTTCCCGCCCCCCCCCTCTCTCTCACAACACACAGGCACTAACACAGTTGGATTTGCTGATGCACACATCATTCATTAAAGTAACTTTTTTGCTAAAGAGGAAAAATAAATATTGTTGGTTTCCATTTTTAAATCTAAATGATTCCTTCAAAGTTTTTCATAGCTTCTTTTATTTATAATGCTTTTAATATGAATATAGGATTAGCATTGTATGTTCCTCTGTTGTTTCTTGCTATTCTGTTCATTCATAGGGTCAAATCAATAAAAAAGTGACTCAGAACGGACACTGAGGATGCAGTGAAGTTACTATATTTTTTATCTATGTGTCACAAGATATGTAAAATGCAGTCCTTAAGGAGGAAAAAAGAAACCCACACCAATGGTTAGAACTACCCAATTTTCACATTCAAAAGTTGTTTAGAGTGTTATTCAAAAATAAATAACAGTGCTGAAAGCAAAAAGCACTTAGCATTTACCAGTGTTTGCCTCAAGTCTCTGTTGGAAATTTACAAGGTTTCCCTAATAGGGAATTGTGACTCTGGGTATATATTCCTTCAGGGAGCTCAGAGTGCTGGTTGTAAAGATTGGTGCTAGTAAAATGGGCTTTAATAGGGCTTGAGTAGTAAATAATCTCTTACCAACATCTCCTTAGTGCCTCTTATTTTATACACTGCATCTTAAAAATAAGTAAACTCCCTTTCCTTCCCCTTTTCCTTGTCCCCTTCCTTCGCCACTTCTTCAATTTTTTCTTCGATAAAAAGGTAAAAGAATATAGAAGGGATACAAATCACAATTTGATAAAAAGAAATCAAACCCAGAATCTAAGATTGTGCAGTCTAGGTTCAGCAAATTTGTGACTTTCCCAATGTGTTTGCCTTTGGCATCTGAGCTTGAAGCCAAACAAAAGGTCACAGAGGAAAAGCATCAGAAACTGCTGAATTTCACCTGGTGCTGAGTCAAAGCCTCTGATTTTAGTCTGGCTCTCTCTCGAAACTGTGAATCACTGGGCTTGAGTCCAAATTTGTCCTTCCTTCAATGGGCCTGGCTAGACACTGAAATGTTTAGCAAAACCATGCAAATTGTAGCCTTGTCTCAGGTCCTATTATGAAATAGCACCTTGCTGTAGTGTCCTGGGACTTCTATCTGAGGAAGCATGGAGTTATGATCCCAAATTGAATGCTATTTACGTGCTGTTTTTGTATAATCTTTAGGGCCAACGTCATGCTCATCAAGGGCACTGTTCTTCAGGTAGATGTCAAACAGTGGAATTGAACTCTTAATTCCTCATCTAATTTATAGCTCTCACCTTACTCTGTTGTAGTTATATGAGGTTCTCACAGAGAAAAGAAAGCTAAAGGGTTGATTGGGTGAAATGTTTTTATACTTACAAAAGCAATATAAAGTAGGATCTCAATGTAACACGTGTCCCACTATAATAGTTTAAGGAGATTTGTTATTGAAAGTACCAAAAGGATTTAACTATAATCCTATGGCATGAGTCACCAGTGAGGTTGTTATTCTTCATAATCACCTTTTATTATTAGGTTCACCATAGGAGAGATCAAGAGTGTTGCAAATCAAGTATTCTTAATCAGAAAACAGTTATTGAGCACCTATGTGCAAAGCACCATACTAGGAATGCCTAGAGATATGATAGAGAAACATATGAAAATGGACTCTGCTAAAAAGAAATGGTCTAGTTAATTTTAGCTTTTTTTTTTGTTTTGTTTGTTTTTTTCTTTTTTAACTAACACTAGAAGGCAGTATTGCTGAGTGACACATGTAAATTTGTGTTTTAAGAATTCAGAAAGAAGGACCACGGTGGTCTAGAGTAGTCAGAGAAAGCTTTGTGAAGAAGGTCAAATGTCAAAGAGACTTACTTATGAGATCAGGTAAGGTTTTAAATGACATAAATCAAAATGTAAAGAAGGGTAAATGTCAATAAGTAGACAAGTTTGGCTAGACTAGAGATTTGGTTATTGTCACATAAGATTGAAAAGATAGGTCAATGCTAGGTTATTTAAAACCTTTAAAATTAAGCCAAGAAGTTCGGACTTCAAACAGTATTCAGGGGTTCTCAAACTACAGCCCGTGGGCCAGATGTGGCCGCTGAGGACATTTATGCTGCCCGCTGGGTTCTAGCAAATGGACTGGGGGCGGAGACAGTGTGAAGTTTTGTTTTTACTATAGTCCGGCCCTTCAATAGTCTGAGGGCAGTGAACTGGCCCCCTATTTAAAAAGTTTGAGGACCACTGGTATAGATAATGAACAGAAATCACTTTGAGCAGGAAAATTAATCTGTAGATATTTAGTCTAGGAAATATTATAGGACTGGTATCAGGGATACTTGTTAAAAAATAATAGAATGTATTGAAATAATTCAAATGTGAAGGACTCTTTACTGAAATAAAAGTGAAATACTCCAAAGAAATAGAATTGAGCTAAAAATCAGGGAAGCAGCAATACTGTCAAGACTTTAAAAAGGCACCAGCTTTCCCCCCTCCTCTGAAAACATCATTATGTGTAATATAAAAAAGCAGGAAAATCTAAACTCTAGCATTAATGTTACTTAAACCAGTCTTTGTAGTAATTAGGTTAAAAGCTGATTGTTTTGAAAATAGGGGTAATAGTGAGAGCAGAAACTAGCCTTTCTAGGAATATGTGAATTAGCTTTAATGACACAGTTACAAACCTCTTCTACATACCAGACAAGGGTAAATTTTATTGCATACAGAACAGAAAGAAGGACTGCACCTTGAAATAACTTTCTAATAAGGGAGAAAAGTTCATTGATGGTAGTTATCTGTAATTTAATGTTAAGTTTTTAGACATTTGGGGCTAACTTTATTACAAGGGGATATAGCTATTACCATATAGAGACACTTAATAGGAAATATGCTTTTGGATATGCCTTATAAATGATAACTACCCTTTACGTATATAATGGTTTGCCAAGTTCTTTATGTATATCATCTCATTTGATCCTCACAACTACTTTATGAAATAAGTATTATTATTATCCTCATTTTGATGATGAGAAAACTGAGATGGAATTATCTGAGATGGAATTTGAACTCAGTTTTGATGATTCCAAGTCAAACATTCTGTCTTTGTACCACTCTAACTACATCAAAATAATATAATTCTAAGTGTTAGGATAGGTCTAAAAAAAAGAAATAGTGATATAAATATTTTTTAAAAGATCTGTTTTGTGTGGTCATCTAAGCCTTATGGCCTGAACTGATTGAATTATGCAATTCAATAACCAACTAGAAGATAAGAGTATAGTTTTGGAACCAGAAAGACCATACCCTTCCTGAAGTAGCAAGACAGCACAGAATCTCTGTTCATAGTAGTGAACCTAAGAGTGCAGGTCCCCTCAAGGTTGACAGCATAGAGTCTATGCTTCCACTATGGTATTCAAAGTTCTAACCCAGTAGTCCCACATCTTAGAGAAGAGCTTAGGAAGTCAATAAAGCCTGCAAATAGGAAACAAGAGGCTAGTCAGAAAGCTCAGTCTCCCAGAATTTACTCATACAAGTTTTGCTAGCACCATTGCTTTTAAGGGGGCCCTAGTTACCTGCCCTTGAGTGAAGGAGGAAACTAATCAAGAGGAAAATGCTCACTAGTGTTCACACACACACACACACACACACACACACACATACATACATGCACACACACAAAAGGAGGTCCCAGGAGTATATTAAAAAAAAAATCTTCTATGGCCATACTCAAGGAAATGTTGACGACGTAAGACTAGGAAACAGTTACTATTAATATTAGATGAGTGCAAGCTCTGTTCAATTCCACTGCCTCAAGGAATGACATTGCTCACAGCTGAGCAATGAAGTGGGAGGTACCACTGTAGAGTAATAAATTGTCTTTCTTAGAGAAAGACTCCTAGAGAAAGGTATGACAGCAGAAATCAGATAATGTATGACTCCAAACAGGCAAGGAAACCCCTCAATAGTCTGGAGGGGGAGTAAAACAAGGGTAGTCAAAATAGCTTCCAGTGGAGTAGGGTTGAGGCTACAAAAGTACATGCCATATAAACCTTTCCCCCAGTGTGGTTTTAAACCAACACACTTATTTCACTGAAATAAGCCTATGCCCCTCCTTCAGTTGAATATTTGATTCAAGAAAGTTTGGGAAGGAAGCCAACTAGCAACTTCATCACATAGATGGCAGACCAGAGGATCTCTGTTTATAAGAGTGAGGAGAAGTTCCTACAGAAAAACTTTTAATTGAAGCTGCCTCAGGTTGGAAGGCGTTGAGGAAAGAAGAAATGGGAGCTATTTAGTTTCTCTAGAGTCATGAAAGTGCAAAGGCCACAGAGAAAATGATTGAAATAGACACTGGCACAAAATAAGAGAAGCCAAAGGAAGAGGATTTGCTGTACAGGCCCTTTCACTATGAACCCAGGAAGATGCTTGATCAATAACACCCATCTTAGTTTATTGGCAGTCATGCTGCATGCATGCTAACAGACAAGAAAAATTTCTTTGTCCTTGTAGGTAAGAGAGGTCAATTCCCTTTCAGATAGATGCAAAAGCATGGAACCATGTCACTTGCTTCTCTTAAATTTTTTTCTTATCTGTAAAATGGGAAAAATGAGAATGCTTACCTCATAAGGCTATTGAGGAGATCAATGAGATTATGTAAGTCCAGTGCATTTGCAAACCTTTGAGCTCTATTTAAATACTTATGCATCTCTCTGTATACTTATGCATCCTTATAAACTATAGCTGCTGATATTTCTTGGGCATTTTAAATTTATAATGTCTTTTTCCATATATTATCTCATATTGTACCTTTTCTTATGTGTAGTTATAAAAATACAATAAAAATGATATTTACTTTGTTCTAGGCATTGTGATAAGCATTATCCTCACTTAACAGATGAAAAAAGTAAGGTAAACAAAAATTAAGTAACTTTCCAAAAGTCATATATATATATATATATATATATATATATATATATATATATATAGAGAGAGAGAGAGAGAGAGAGAGAGAGAGAGAGAGAGAGAGAGAGAGAGAGAGAGAGAGAGAGAGAGAGAGAGATGTAGCTTGGAATGTAGGAGATTGGATATGAAATTAGATCTGCCTGACTCCAGGCTAGTTCTCTACCCATTGAGCTACCAGAATCATATCATATCTCCTACTAGAAAGTAAGCTCTATGAAGACAAATAAAATATCTTATTCTCTGAATTCCACACAGCACCTAGAAAAAATTTTACATGTGGCAATCATTTAATAACCATATACTATTGAATTATCTTGCCTGCTATAAGAATACTATAATATTCAAGGCAGTGAACATCTCTATGCTTCTCTCCATGTTCCACTCCTTTCCACTTCTCATGGCTCTCAAAACAATTGCTTACATTTACTTATTTGTATGTGTGTGGCACTTTAAAGTTTACAGATTTCTTTGCTATATAATATTCTACCTCTTCAGACTCATATAATCCACCACCCATGACTATAGAGCTTTTAGCTCTAAAGTATCTTTCCTCCCAACCTCCCCATTTCCATCAGTGGAACTGCCATTCTCCTAGAGATTCCACTATAAACTTATTTCTTAACCCTTTCTTTTCTCTTTATTTCCTCACT
The DNA here is from genome assembly GCF_048593235.1 of Sminthopsis crassicaudata. Classification (NCBI taxonomy): domain Eukaryota; kingdom Metazoa; phylum Chordata; class Mammalia; order Dasyuromorphia; family Dasyuridae; genus Sminthopsis; species Sminthopsis crassicaudata. The sequence goes on along the minus strand of NC_133617.1, from coordinate 340,082,695 downwards.
TGTATTTCTACCAGCTATTTCCATGGCTCAAACTCAACATATCTTACTACTTTGTAGTTATTTTAGACTTTTTTCTCTTGCCTTCACTTCTTCATTCCTAATCCTAACCCAAATATATTATCAATGGTAAGGCTGTATCATTATTTTATAGTTTATAATGTTACTTGGAAATGAGATAATAAATTTAAAAACATTTGAGGAAAGTTTAAAATGCTATCTAAATGTAAGATATTTATCACTTCCTCTCTATTACCATTTCTATTATTTCTAGTACAGGCAGGATTAACTTATGCCTGTATTATTGCAATAGCCTCCTATTTGGCCTTCTGTATTCCAGTCTTTTTCTTTTCCAATTTTATTATATATAGTTTTCATAAAATTATAGATTTAGTAGTAGCAAAAACCTCAAATGTCATTCTACTCTAATCTCCCCATTGCAGAAGTAAGAAAACTGAAATGTTAAATGACTTGTCTAGACATCTAAGTAATAAAGAATAGTCAGGAATCAAATCTAGTGGAAAAGTCCAATGCATTTTTTACTGTACCCTGCAGCCTCCTAGACAAACTAATCTTTAAATACTGGTTTGATGATGTCCTTAAGAACCTAAAGTTATGAAAGATCCTCAGCTTGAAATTCAATTGATCAAAGGATCATTGTTTTAGAGTCATTTAGACTTTAGAAATCATCTTGTCTGAATAAAAAGTCTCATTTTACAGATGAACTGTGACTTTTCCAATGTCACAAAAGTTATAAATTGCATGTTTCCTTATCAACTGTTTACAATTTATAATTTTTTTTTCTTTCACTCACTTCTCCAAGTGATCTTCTATTCAAATCAAGCTAATCTCAAATTCTAAGTTCCTTCACATATCCCTTTAAGGTCCACTGCCTTGCTAATGCAATTGAGCCCACCTTTTACTTTACTTTTTTCTCTTTCCCCTCTGAATTTCTTTAGAATATGTCATACTACCTCAAAATTACATTTGACATTCAATTGTCTTCTGGACTCAGAGAACTGTAGTAGGAATGGTACATATTAAGATGAATAAGATAAGAACAATATTATCTAATAAATAGACAGTAGAGGGTAAAGCCAATTTAAAGAAAGTGTGATCAGAGGCTAAACTAATCCAAAATATTTTGAAGATGTTTAAGGTGAAAAATAAAGAGAAAAAAATTGAAGACAAGAAAAAAAAAAGATGTATAAGATAAGATCCTTAGTATTATAGGGATTACAATTGATTGGTATATTGTTTCTTGTAAATACCCCATCTACACAGTTCTATATTAAACTTTCCCATAGCTTCTAACACAGAGTTGAGTACATAATAAATGTCCTAATTAAGAAAATGTGTTCTATGAAGAATCCAAATAAGTCCTAAAGCTCCTTCTATATAATTAGAAAATTATCCTATAGTATTCATTGTCTGGCCTGCTCTACAATGAACAAAGCTAAGAAATGTGGTGGTGAAACTCACAATTCTCAGGTATGGGAAGAGGTCTACCTTCCTTGCTTTTAAAAGCCAGCTTTTCTCCATAGGCAATAAAATCCATTTTAATAGTATTGACAATTTTGATGACTAATACTCATTGTTATATTAATATCTCTAAAAACGCAAGAATATGCAGTATTATTTTGCATCTATGAAATGAGGAACACTGAAGAATCCATTTATCTATACCAATTGCTGCTCCACATTCATTAGAAAAACATAGCCACCAAGGAAAAGAGAGAAAACCCATTACCTTACTATTCTTTGGAAGAGATAAGAGGTTCATGAATGTGGAAAATTTCATAAATTTTCAGGTTCTTTGGATGTATAAATTGGTTTTGCTGACTTTTACTCTCCTATTTCTCTTTCTGTAAAGAATAATCTTTTATTATACAAGGTGATTTTTGGGGAAAAGGAGGAGGAAAGATAAATAGAGAAGTTCAGGTAATCTAAAACCAAAATCCATCAATAAAGATTTATTTTAAAAAAAAAGCATGAGTCAGCACAGTCAGAGCATGCAGATGACTCATGATGAAACAGTGAATAAAAAGACACTCTGAGTGTTACAAGCTCTTTTGAAACTGTTCTATGACTCATCACTCACTGGTTTTTGTTACCTGGATCCCAGTTTATTTCTTCTATTCTCTCAGCACTTTGTCCATAAATCCATCCAAGTTCTTTTGTCACCAGACTTCCATACCAATGACCAGCCTATTTGGAATATGGACAAAGCCCACCTAAATCCATTGATTAATCAATTAATGCATAAACATTTATTAAGTGTCTATGCTTTGGCAGGCATTGTTTCAGGCACTGGGAATACAAAGAAGACAACAGTCCTTACTCTTAATGACCTTACATTCTAACACACCAAAGTTTTCGGAACCTAAACTCAGACCAGTTCAACCTACAACATGGATTAAAATACTAGGTATATACCAGTAAAATCACAGGTCTAGTCACTATTCTTGCCCCTATTTCTATGTATACTTAATTAGTCTAGGAACATTGGTATATACATTGTGAAAATGTATTCCTTTTCCAAGGACCTTTAAGTAGAAATTGTTCTAACTCAGTTGTGGGGTTCTTTGAGAAAGCAAGGGAGAAATCCATTCCCTGGAGTCCATCTCTCCAGCCCTGAAGAGATTTGGGAAAAACAGACCCTAAAAGAAGGAATCTAAGGCAGTGGCACTCTGAAGTAGTCCATGAGGCATCAAAGTGCAGGCTGGGTAGAAAAAAAGCACAAAACAAAGCTAAAGAACTCCCCAGGGAGGAAGCAAGAGATCTCCAGGAATGGCTGTGTCCTCCTGGATGTCAGTCCCTTAGGGAAAACTCTTGGTCACCCAAGGTTAGTTATGTGCCCATGTTTTCTTAGAAATCCTTATCACTGTTTCAATATGTCTTTAATGGGAATGGGCTAATCCTGATTTTCAGATTCTGAAAGATTTCCTTTCAAGGTTTCAATGTTATGAGAAAAATCCAAGATCTTCTATAAGGAGATATTGGAGCGCTTGAGGTAAAGCTCAAATAGCCAGACTCATCTTACTTGATCTCTTGCTTTAGTCTCCATAGCAACTGTTTCAGTTCCAGGAGAATCATATAAGGTATTTCTGATACCCAATGTGGATGACCAGGTTCAGCCAGTCCTAAGCAGAAATTTGAATTAAAAATTCGTCTTCCATCTGTGCCACACAGCACAATGCCTGGCATACTGTTGCACTCAGTAAATGTTAATTGAATTGAATAAGATAGCTAATATTTTCCCACTGTACTGAGTATCTCCTGCTGAGAAAAAAAATAATCTGATAAACTAATCCATATTTAGGTGTTAGAAATATTTCCCCAGAAGTATTTGTAATTTAAAAGAAGACAGAGAAAATATAACACAAGATGATAAATCCTTTAATATGCTGGGATTTTAGGTACTCAAACACTAGGCATAGAGATAATTTTGGGAGGAGAAGTAGAGAGTATCCCTAAATCATATCACAAAGAGGACAACACATTTTTGCTTCTTGTATAACTGGCCCTATGGGTCGCTAGTACATGTCATAAGTGTTAAAAGCATATAGAGAGGTGAAGCTCAGATTGCCCCCTTTGTAGGAAAAGCTCTGGGTCTGTATTTAGGCACTGTTGTTTCCAAGTTGTGGTTGTTAGAGAATGACATCAGAGAGAGAGAGAGAAAGTGATGAGGCAGATGTGGCTTTTGCTGATTTTTCCCTGTCTTTCAGGCAACCCCTAGAGAGAATAAGTGAGACTTGGAAATGGAAGAGAAGGAAAAATAGAGAGAGAGGAAAGAGAGAAAGCTAAAGAAAACCAAGTGAGAAAGAAGCATTCACATATTGCAATAAAATGTAACTATTATCATGTATTCATTGTTATTTTAAGTTATAGCTTAGAAGGCTAGGAGAGAGAATTCTGGAGCTTCTTTTAAAAAAATGGAATCAAAAGTAAAAGGAAGAAAATCTCCTTCCTCTTTATATCTAATATAGCATCCTCCACATAAGTCATTGTAAAGTTATGCCAGGCCTTTATTGGTAAAGGAGACAGCAGACTGTAATGACAAAGGTATTGTAAAAGGAAGTGACATCTAGAAGCAACTAGCTGGTGTAGTGGATAAAGCATTGGTCCTAGAATCGGAAGTCTTGTATTCAAATCCAATCTCAGATACTTGCTATTCCTGGGCCAGTCACTTATCCACTGTCTTCTCAGTTTCAACTATACAATGGGAATCATAATATTGCCTTTTACAGGATTGTAATGAGGATTAAATGAGATAATACTTGTAAGTACTTAGTACCATTCCTGGCACATAGTAGATACTTAATACATTGCTTGTTCCTTCTCAGGCCCCCAAATCTAAACTTGAGCAATACATTTAAAGCTATCGAAGTTCTGTGACCACAGTCAAATCACTGAATTTCTCTGAGGCTTTCTGAGCCTCAGATTTCTCATCTATAAAATGAAGAGAAAGTTTAGTTACTATCTCACAGAATTATTCAATAAAATTCAATAATCATTTGTTAAGTACCTGATATGTATAGAGTAATGTCCTAGGCTTTGGACATACAAAGATTAAAAATACCAAACTCTGACCTCAAGAAGCTCACAGTCTCCTAGGTATATAACACATAAACAGTTATGTCATTACAATATAATTTAAGGAGAGACAAGGCACCACCAAAATCCAGAAGGGGTTCATACTCAATATGTCTCAAATATAACATAAATGAGATGGAAAAGAGAGATTGATGTAAATATGAAAAGATATGTTGAATTCAGAGTGCCATTTAAATGCCAAGCTAAGGAATTTTTATTTTATCCTCAGGTCCATAGGGAGATACTGAAGATTTCTGAGCATGGGAATGACATGGTAAGACCTGTGTTTTTAGATGATATTTTTTCCAATTGTGTGGAGGATGGCTACAAAGAGAGAGATTGTGAAGCTATTGAAATAATCTAGGCAGAAATAAGGGCTTGAAGCAGGGTGTTAAGGAGAAAGAGAACAACAATATCATTGTTTGCTTTCCCTATACTTACTCAATTTGCTGAATTCTCCACTGTTTATACTTTCAACATGTAATCTGAGTATCTCTTCTGAAAAGCACAAAGATTCACATTAAAGTGGTCAGTCCTTTAACAATCAATAGGCATTTATTAAGTACTTAGTATGTACTACTAAGCACAAAACATATAGTCCCAATCCCAAAGGAGCTCAAATTTTAATAGAGAAGACAACATGGAAATAGCTAGGTATATACAGGTTATATACTAAGTCTATGAAAGGCAATCTGAAGGAGAAAACATTAGTCACTGAAGGAAAAGAAAAGGAAGGAAAGAAAAGAATCCTCAACCTCTCTTCCCCAAGACTCTGGTATCCATGATATATTTCGTCATTACATTTAAATCAATCCAAACATGCAAATTACCAACTAATTTTTAAAAATCTCTAGTTAAAACAACAACAAGCACAACAATTGCTCTATCTTCAGAGTAAATATTCATCTTTCCAATCCACAGAGAGATGGAGGACTACAGCTAGACACTGGAACATAAGCATCAGCCTTGATTAGTTTGTCACATGGTTCTGCTTAATTTTTTTTTCTTTTTTCTTTTGAAGGGATTCAGTTTTAGGGTGACCTAGTATACCTGGAAATAACATAATTTGGAAAAAAAAAAACTGAAAATGAGGCAGCATGACATAATGGTTAAAGAATTGGCCTTAGAGTCAGATATACTTGTTTGGGACAAGAAGACCTACCCAAAGTGACTACTCAGAGATCACTCATAGAAAGCAGAATTATTTATTAGAATCTCGAGAAGCAGACCCCATCCTGATCTGTGAGCCAAATTCACATCAGGATAGGGCCAGAGCCTTGAAACTGCTCACAGCTTTTATACATTTCAAACAAAGAACCTCCAAAATCCCACCCTCTATATGTTGTGATTGGTCACATAAATCTACTATACCCCTAGTTGGTCAGTGGAATGTAGTAGACAAGGTGATATACAGCTTCTTCGGCCATGTTGGACAATGGAATGTTAGGCCTTATCTAAAATCACGTGATTCTGGAGAAGCCGAAACTGAGGCCTAATAGCCTTGATCTACTTTAGTAAACAGTCTCTGATCAATATGTGCTGTAAGTTCTTCACCCTTTTTCCTACACATGCCCATTTGAATCCCACTGTATGAAACTGGGTAAATCACTTAATCTCTCAGTGCTTTAGTCAGAGCTTCTTAAACTTTTTCCACTTATAACACCCTTTTCATTCAAGAAATTTTTACATGAACTCAGGTATACATGTACATAAAATAATTGTATAAATAAAACATTTACTGATAATGAATCATAACTTCACAACCCTCACATTCAATTTAGAAACCCTATATGGGGTTGTGACTCACAGTTTAAGAAGATGGGCTCTAGATAACTTTCTAAGACTATAAGTTAAAGAGAATGTGCAAATCTGCATTTTGACTGCTATTTATTCTTATGGGAATTCTAGTATGAATAAAGTCATAGATCCAATCCCAAAACACATCTTAACTTTAAAAAGTAATATAATTCTATCTTCTGTTAGCCATTTGGATGTCAAATCCTCACAGCAAGAAAAACTTTCTTTATATCTAATCCAAATACATTTAGCTTCAGATTAAGCCTATGGGACAGGTAGGTGATGCAGTGGATAGAACACTGGGCCTATAGTCAGAAAGACCTTGTTTTAAATCCAGCCTCATATACTTACTAGGTATGTGACCCTGGGCAAGTAATTTAACCCTGTTTGCCTCAGTTTTTCATCAGTATAATATGAACAGAGTTGCAAAGGAAGTGATAAAACACACTAGTATCTTTGCCAAAAAAAAAAAAAAAAAATCCTAGGAACAATGTACATGATGTCACATAGAGTCAGACATAACTGATTGACTAAACACTAAGAAGAAAAGGAAAATTAAACTTTTTAAGAAGGAGTTAATGCTCTATAAGTGACTTCTATAAACTATAAAAATTTATCTGAAAAGGAATAAAAAATAAATATATTATACAATATACATATATGTGTGTATATAAGTTAAAATAAAATAAGAATATCTGGAATGCATAGAAATCTATTTTTTAGCTGTAAATAGCTTAATAAATTCTAAATGTCAGTTTGCAGTAGTATTTTCTCCAGTTATATCAAAAATTCCAAATCTCTATCCTTTCTTCATTAATAGTCAAACCAAGATGGCTACATGTGAACTTGTCTAATGAGGTCGAATGTCAAAAGTACATATATTAAAGATGAAAAGGATGCAGAATCAGTGATGAATACAAAAGAGTAGCATATATTTGCAAGAGTAGAGCCAGAAAAACTGAGGACTAAAATTAACTAAAGCTTTCAAAGCTAAGGTTGTTTTTTAAGAAGAGCAAACCAGGAAAAGGTTAACAGATGATGGAGAAAAAAACAAAAATACTTCAAATCCTACTTTGTTTTCATCATTTTCTTAAGTAAAATTATGTCCCTCAGGGTCTCAATTTCTTTAACTGTAAATTAAGAGGGTTGTCCTATATGGTCCTTTTCTAGCTTTAATTCTGCTTAGTCTTTTCAATTGGTACAAAAAGTAACAAGAATATTATCGTTTGCTTTTGTCCAACTTTTCATGGGTTTTTCCCAATATTTTTATTTAGTTTATTAAAAAACAGAATAAGAAAAAAAAGAAAAACAGAAGGAAGACAAAAGAAAGTAAAACATAACATTGTCATGTGCCCTACAGAACATCTGGAAGGATTCAAAATATGTAACAATAAATATCCAGTTAAAGAAAGGATATATATAATAGTAGAAAAAATTAAATTCATGAATATCCATTTTTTCTTTACTTTTTTGTAGGTTGTTCTTTGGTCTCTGCTGCACATCTTTTTTACTTTTTTTTTTCTCCCCCTCTTTCATCCCTCTCCCACTTCCCCCAAGCAGACTATAATTAAGCAAGGGTATATTTATATATACATATATAGATATATTCACACATATCCCTGCTAATTCTTTGCTTTAATTTTTTCCCTTAATTTACTTTGCTATTACATAACCTCCACCTATGCATGGATCCCTCTCTTGTCTTCTTCCCCCATTCTTTGCTTCCCCTTCACCCACCCCTCCCCACTTAATTCTTTATAAATTTTGGAGAATGCTATATATACCCTTCATCATATATATATATATATATATATATATATATATATATATATATATGCAGTATATCAGTTTTCAGAACTAGAAGTCCTTCTCCTCCCTCTGCCTCTGTGTCTATTCCTCCTCTGCACTTCATTTGTATAACTTAATTACTATTTTTACTTTAATTCTGCCCCAATCTTTCTTATGAGCTACTCTATTGCTGATGTCAATATTTATGTGACATACATTTCCCATGTTAAAAAAAAACATAAACAATTTGTCTATGTTAAATTCCTTGAAAATGATTTTTGATATTGGCTCTTATATGTTGAATTTTCTATCGAGTTCTGGTTGACAGAAAGTCTTGAAAATCTGCAAATTTACTGAATGTCTACTTTTACTCATTAAATATTACGGATAATTTTGTTATATGTGATATTTTTGGCCACAGGCCCAGTTCTTTTGATTGATCATACATATTCTTGTGGCTACTAATAGGTCCTTTGTAATTCTATATCATTCTAATTGAAGCTCCATTTGAAACCCACTTGTTTGGTTTTGTTGTTGTTGTTTTTGTTTTTGTTTTTTTTTTTAATTTAAATTGTTTTTTTCTTGTTTCTTACAAAATTTTCTCTTTTAATCTGGGGATTTCAAAATTTGGCAACAATATTTCTATGTGTTTTCCACAAAGAATCTTTTTGAAGTAGTGATCAGTGGATTTTTTTCTATTCCTGCTTTCCCCTCTTGTTCTATCATTCTAGGACAATTTTATCACATTGTTTCTTGCATTATTGTGATATGATTCTTTTTTTGGTCACAGATTTCAGGTAGTCCAATTATTCTTATAAAATTCTCTTCTCTTATTTACTTTTTGATCTATTCTCCATATGTGTTGTTTTTCTTATAAGATATTTCACATTCTGTTCTATTTTTTCATTCTTTATAATCTGTTTTCTTATTTCTTTATCTCTCATGGCTTCACTTGCTTCCTCTTGTCCAATTCTAATTTTCAAAGAGTTATTTTCATCTTTTCAAATTGATTAACTTTTTTTCATAATCTTGTTTCTCTGGGATGTTTTATTTGTTTATTTTTTTTTATTTTTCCTCAATGTCTCTCATTTGATTTTTAAATTATTTTTTGAGTTCTTCTATAAATTCTCTCTAAGATAGAAGTCATTTAATATTATTCTTTGGAGTAGAAGAAGCTTTCTTTTTTTTTAACTTCAGTATCCCTCTCTGAAAATGAACCCTGGTCTTCTCTATTTCTGTAGTAAGTTTCTATGGATGGGGTCTTTCTTTGTTATTTTAAAAAAAAAGAATAGTCTAAGCACCTCTAATCATGGGTGGGGTAATGGTGCCTCTAGCTTCATTTTAGTTTTCCCCTCTAACCTAGAACCCCAAACCAAAAAATCAACCTTTCTCCAAATGCCTACAGCAAGCAGCTTCCCTGCCCCACTGCTTCTATACTCAAGGGTGTACTGGTTCCTTCCAGCCCAGAGCTGCATCTCTGCAGCACAGCCCACCTTGGTGTTTCTCATCAGCCAAAGTTCATTTAATCTTCTTGGTCTCAGACCCTGACTTTCCACACTGCCTGAGAGGTGAAAGTTTCTATGGTTCCTTCTGAGGCTTCAGCTATACCCAGATCACACCAAAGGTCCCAATTTGGTATTTGTGTGGAGCTAACCAGGGATGCTTCACATAAATTAATTCCCAGATTGGGATCTTTCTTCAGATCTTCTTGAATTATATCAGGATGATCCCTGTTCTACCCCAAATCTCTTTGATTTTTTTCATCAGTCTATGTTTGCCCTGAGGTGCAAATTTTTCTGTTTGTGAAAGAAATCTAGAGAGCTTGAGATTTACTGATCTACTCCACCATCTTCCCAGAATTCTTTAATGTTCTGTTGTCTCCAGAAACTGCCGATCGCTCTCTAGGAGGAGATCTGCTGTCTCAACTGCCGCCAACTCTGACCTAGAGTAGACACACCTTTCCCTTGCTCAATGTTGCTTCTTTTATCCTTCCAGAGAATTGGCGTGGAATAACACAGGGGCTTCTGGGAAAAAAACTTCAACCAATGAACTTGCTTCTCTTAAACATGCAAGCTACTCCTCAGAAGTTCAAAGGGGTAAAACTTCCCTTAAAGGCCGGAACTAGAGAATTGTTAAATACTGACTTAGCACTTAGTAAGAACCTAGTATCTCATTATCTCATTAGCACTTAGTAAGAACCTAACATTGCCCTTATGAGGTTTTCTTGGCAAACATACTGGAGTGGTTTGCCATTTCTTCTCCAACTTATTTGACAGATGAGGAAACTAAGGCAAACAGTATCACCAAGTTCCTGGCATCACACAGTTAAGTGTCTTAGGATAGATTTGAACTCAGGAAGATGAGGTCAAACCCAGAACTCTATCCACTGCACCTCCCAACTGTGCATAATAATAGATATCTGTGATTCATTGGTATTAGAAATTCTCAGATAAGAAAATACCCTCTATCCATCAATGTTAACATTTTCACTGCAATTTATAACCTGAAATGGTTACCTGAGGAACAGAAAAGTTAAGTTCTTTAGTCTTAGCTACATGGCCATTTGAGGCTAGACTCAAAGCCAGCATTTTTTGTCTTCTAACCTATGTGAATTTGGGCAAGTTATTTAATTTACCTGTGCCTAAGTGAAATGAAATTAAACTAGATTACTTCTGAGTTCAAGACCTTTCATCTGATGATTAGATTCTCTAAACATCAACTTTTTTTTTCATCTATAAAAAGAGAAGAATAATTCTATCTATAAAAAGTTGTTGTGAGGAAAGCACTTTATAAAATATAAGATGCTATACATTTAGACAGAAAATGACTTAGAACTCTGGACTTGAAATCAGGAAGACATGAGTACAAATGTTGCCATAAACACTTTCAAGCTCTGATTTTAAATACACTTAAACTCTGAGGTTCCCTAGCCTTTCTCAAATTTCTGAACTGCAAAATGGGTATTATAATAATAAGAGTCTGCCTCCAAGGGTTGATGTCACAGCAATAACATATCTAAAAGTTCTTTGTGAACCTTAAAGAGCTATATAAATGTTATTATTCTTCTTCTGTTATGGAGAATGATCATTATTTATATGAAAACAATCAAAAAAGTAGTCTCTCTTAGGGGCAACTAGGTGGCGCAGTGGATAGAGCACCAGCCTTGAATTCAGGAGGACCCGAGTTCAAATCTGGTCTCAGACACTTAACACTTCCTATCTGTGTGACCCTGGGCAAGTCACTTAACCCCAGCCTCAGGGGGAAAAAAAAAAGTAGTCTCTCTCCTCAAGCAAAAGTTAAAGAAGCTCAAGGAATGCTTCTCTATTCTTCAGTTAGGGGTAGAGAGGAAGGGGCAGAAGGGAATGAAGTAATTTTGGAGTATCATTCTCTTATATCTATGATCCCTTCCTTACTTTCCCCCCCCCTTTCTTTCTTTTCTTTTTTTCTTTATTATATCACACATTTATTACTAAACTAAAACAATACAAGATAACACAAGGGCAGAATAATCTATTTAACAATGTTTCTTTATCTACAAAGTTTCAGACAACTTTCAAAATGGGAGGCTAATTGTCTGTATGGCATGGCTTGGTGTAGTGTTTGGACTTGGTTCAGAATAAACATATGGCATCCTGCCAGCATTTTTTTTAGAAACCCAATTTAGTTCTTTGAGTTGAACTTTATCTTATCGCAACAGTTCCTAAGAATCCACTTGAGAAATGGGATGAATTTGCTTTTGTTTCTTTGTAAGAAATCTCTTGAATCTGAAAGACTATGGGAAGACAAAAGTTAAGGCAGTGTAAAACATCAAAATTGGCTTCTCTCCATTGGTGGACCCAACAGTGGCAATGCTTGAGCCATACATAGGAAGTGGCCCAGCTGGAAGCCCCTATTTTCAGTCACTCAAGCAGAGGGAACATGAGAATATGCCCGGCCAAAAGTATACATGAATGGAAATTGAAAAACAACATAATATATAGTGAACTAAGAGCTGATTATGAGATCTCTATATGTTCTATTTTTCCATATTCCAAATTTTATTATTTGTATTCGATTAGTCAACATTTACCGTTCTCAGAGCTTCAATGATTGATGAATTATATCATGTTTTCTTAATGTCGAGTATACTTATACTTTGAAAAAAAAAAAAAAAAAAAAACCTCTGACCAATTCTTACTTTCATACATTTGTTATAAATGCATATAATTGAATGTATTTGTTAATATAACTTTCCTTGGCACTCATAATATGGTAATAAATGATATACTACAAATATACACATTAATGTTTGGAGACCCAAGCTAACAATCCAAAGAAATTAATAGCTGTCACTCAGAGGATTTTTATGGAAGCACTTAGTTGGCACTTAAATCTAGTATCATGCTTCTCAGAGTGATGTCATAAAGGTAAATGGCCTTTCTATATGATGCTATTATGAGAATCAGAATGATTTCAGTCAGTAGGGAAGCCCTGAGCTCAGGGAAGTCCTAATTCAAGTCTTGCCTCAGATAGATACTATCTGTGGGAATAGGAACAAGTTACTTAACTTCTCAACACCCCCAGACAGATCTCTAAGAGAGCTTGTTGTTGGTGCAACTTGACTGAACAACTTACCACATAGGGAGTCGCTCATACCAATGAAACCAAACCATATCCAGACCAAAATAATTATAATAATGTAATGATATGCAGTGATATGTCATAAAATATGTGTATATAGTTATATATGCATATATATTTTATTTATAGTCTATCATGGCATCATAATGTTATTTTTTTAAATCAAGTTAGTATACTAATTACCAAAAGCCAGAATAGCACTTAAGCTCTTCATAAAATATTTATGATTTTTTTTTTTTTACCAATAAGCATTGATTTAAATAAAACATCCATGTGGGCCCCCAAATAATAATCTTGCATACTTTATCCCCCACTTCCAATCCTGTCAAAGCGTGAGCCAAAATAATCCTATTGTAAATTCAATATTCTTTTGGTCTGGGATTTAGTTTGCCTACAGATTAAAGTAATTTCCCTTTCTATCTGAAACCGTATAAAAAGCTACACAATTTGTGAGAGAAAGAAAGAAATGAGGAGTTAGCTTTAAATCTCCTAATAAAGAAATGAAGGGAGCTTGTTGTTGTTGTTTTTTTTTAAACTTGTCCTGAGCTTCATTTAACAAGATCAATATGAAATGTATCATTTGGTAAATATCAGAGAGGTTTCATATCATGAGCATTCAGCTTGCCTAAAACTCGAGTATGTAAGAGATCACCCTTTGGTAAATTACTAAATACATAGTCTTAGAGAAATGGTATATCAATCAAGGCAGGCTCATCCTAAGAGAACACTTTTAGACTTGTGACATCTTGTCACTAGAATTCTTTGTCAGAAGAGAACTAATGACAAGTGTGTGTGTGTGTGTGTGTGTGTGTGTGTGTGTGTGTGTGTGTGTGTGAAAGAGAGAGAGAGAGAGAGAAAGAGAGAGAGGTGATGGGGAGGAAGGAGGATGTTAAATACCTTTCTTAATACTGTAACTCAAATTCCTTTCTTCTTCCCAGGACTATAGGATACTTGCCCTCTAAGAGATCTGATCACCACCTCCCACTTCTCATGTGCACTAATTCTCTTCCCAATTTTTACTGTTCCATCATTTCATGTTAAAAAGGGGAGAGTTATATCAGAAAGACATAACAACACATGATATGTTCTGCTAAATTATAATACTAGGGTTCCCTTTTTGCTATGTTGTTGTTTTGGGTATTGTTTTTAAGTATCAGATTTGAATTCAACCTGCCTTCTTCAGATCAAGTGTATTCTTAGACTTGTCTTTTATTTGAAGTAGATAGAATGAGTCAGAGAATATTCCAAACAATGTATCTGCTTTTCAAGGAGAAAAAATTATAGTGAAATAAAGCTGTGGAGTAATTACCAAGTCAACATTTTGAAAGGTAATGTCTTTGATCTTGGAGAGACCTTTCATCTTTAGAAAGCTATGGAACTAGAGCCAGAAAAAGAGAAAGATTTTTTGACATTAAAACCTAAATCTAAAAGATTGCAAGTTAGGATTTATATGGATGAAGTTAGCAATGCAGGAAGAGGAGGGGAGAATAAAAAAGGAAGGAGAAGAAATTGCTTTAATCATACATAGCAAGATTTCCTAGCTATGAATCTATCTATCCCAGTTATATACAATACTATTGACATAACAAAATATTCACATAAATAACATAATAACTATATGTTAAGAAATATTAGCTGATTTTTTCAAAGTATTGGTTCTTCCCAGTATTAAATTAGCAAGCCTATAATTCCATTCCATTCTGCCCATGATTCCTTTCTTGTAAAGGTACCAGATTTGAATTCTGCTCTTATCACTCCTACTCCTGGCTTTTTTTCTTTGCTCTACTAACTAAAAATCCTGCCTTTTTTATCCTTTCTTCCTATTACCACACTAAGCTGCATTTATAAAGCAATTTTCCAATCTGACAAGTTAAATGAATCAATAAGAAAGAACAAACTGCACACAACACAATTAAATTTTATCAAATCTGAATTCAATTCTTTAAAATCTGACCATTTGGTCAGAGACTAAAGAGTTTCTTTGAAGACTCAATGAAGAAAAGATCTGTTAAGAAAATTAAGTATATAAATAAAATTTCCAAGAGGAAAATGTTTAAACTGCTTAAGTCAGTAAGCTATTTTCTAGTGCCATCAAAAGCTTCAAGATTGGATATGCTAATTGTAAATAATTCTTATTTGCCAATGTTATAGAGGATGTCTTCCTATTCCTATTTACATCTGCTACTCCCAAAAAATGTTATATAAGATAGATAGGGATAGTCTGAAATAGGTGATGTATCAGAAATGTAGCTCTAGTTGATTCAGGAGAGAATCATCTTCTACCAAAAAGATATTCCTTAGCTTCATCAGTGTTTTTAATACTAAGCTAGTTCCCCACAGGAAATTCCATCTCTTTCATCAGTATTCACTCATGATATTATATGGTTGCAAATCAAGGGACCCCACAATTTCAAAAGAATATATAGATAGAGATAGAGATAGAGATATATAGATAGAGATATAGATATAGATATAGATATAGATATAGATATAGATATAGATATAGATGTAGATGTAGATGTAGATGTAGATGTAGATGTAGATATAGATATAGATATAGATATAGATATAGATATAGATATAGATATAGATATAGATATAGATATAGATATAGATATAGATATAGATATAGATATAGATATAGATATAGATATAGATATAGATATAGATATAGATACAGATATAGATATATCAAGCCTATCTACAATATATGATATTCAAGGAGAGGAAAAATTCAGACATAAATGTCTCTGGTCACTTTCCCAAAAGTGAATATAATGAAAGATTTCTGAGGTACCCATTCTGGGTCAGACCTCTCCTAATGTTGAGTTCGCTATATCATACTATATTTAGACCTATAACACTGCATTCCAGTTATACTTTTACATTCTGATATATATATATATATATATTCCTTCCTCTTCCCCTTCAGAGTATAAGCTTGTGGAGGACAAAGGCTTTTTAGGTTTTTTGTATTTAAATTTCCAGTGCCTTAAGATTTTTTTTCATTGATTTTTTCATTCACTAAGAGAATTTCCCACATCAGGAAAAGATCCTAAGAATTCCAATAATTTATCCCAAATCATCTTGAATCCTTAGGATCTGGGTAACTCTCCATAAATAAAACTGCCATAAAGATTAATAGTAGCTACCAGTCTGGTACTACTGATAGTAAACTTTACTCTCCTATCTTACCAAATTCCTTACTACATGGTTACTCATCCACAAATGGCAACTGAATGGGATTCACTCAATACTATTCCTTGCCATTTCAGAGTCGACCAGCAAACACTTAGCTTTTTCTTACTTTTGGTTATGGTGCTAATCATTGCATTGTACTAATTGTGTTAAGTCTTTGGAATACTGCAAAACTCCTTTAGTGAAAGATGTAGTAGTTCAAAAGGAATTGGTTTGCTGACTTTGGAAAAATGAAATCCTTGAAAATGAACCTTGCCTAGAATATGAGCTCAATGAATTAGTTTATCACTCTGTGCATCTTGTACACACACCACAGATGATAAATTGGGTTTAGAATTAAGAGGAGAACATAGGACTAGGATAAATTTGAGAAACTTTTTATTATTTTTAATGATAACAAGCTACTTGCCAGCATTAAAATCTATTTTGTCACTTGAGAGAATATTAGTATTCTCCCTATGATGCTATCTGGCTTCAAATCATGGAACACCACAATCTCAGAAGAAGAAAAAACCCAAGATAATGGAAATATACATGGTGGATAACTTATTTGTATCAAGCTTTTGAACTTGTAAACAAAGTTTGCTCTGGGAACCTTTTTCAATAATAATTTCCTCTAACTTATTTTGCTCTGATCTGGGATTTCCCCTAAGAAGATCAAATGTCACTCATATCTTTCTGAAACCAGTTAGCTCCCTGAACCAGCATTCAGAATAATAAGACAATAAATTTAAAACAAAATTTATTTCTATTTATTTCAGTAAATCAACAAGCATTTATTAAGTGCTTAATATATGCCAGGCATTAAGCACAGAGGAATAAAAAGAAGGGTAGAAAATAGTCCCTATTCTTGAGAATCTCTTCACAATTAAATGATGGAGGCAACATAAAAACAACTAATAATATCAATAGCTCACATTTATTTAGGGTTTGCTACATCTTAAGCACTGCAATGACCACTTTACAATTATTATCTTATTTGATTTTCATGTCAACCCTGAGAGAAAGGTATTATTATTGTTGTTATTATTATTATACTCATTTTACAAATGAGGAATCTAAGACAGCGGTTGTGACCAGGGTCTCTAGTTAGTAAGAGTTAAAGATCAGATCTGAAATCATAGCTTCCTGATTCCAGGCACAGTATTTTATCCACTGCCCCACCTAATTGACCCAACCATGTGCAATATATAGCTGTGTGTGTGTGTATGTGTGTGTGTGTGTGTATATATATATATATATATATATATATATATATATATATATATATATATATGAAAAATTGGAAGTAATCCCTAGATGTAAATTGGTATTATTAAGGCAGATCAGGAAAGGGATCTTGTAGAAGGGAAGGTTTTAGTTTGAGACTTAAAGGAAACCAGTAGGCCAGAAGATAGAAAATATGAGGGTATGAGGTATGAGATATGAGGTATGAGGGAAAATATATGAGAAAACCAGTGAAAATGCCAAGAGATAACGTATATGTGAGTGATAGCAAGGAAACCAGTATCAGTGAACTACAGAGTACATGGAGTGATTAGGAACAAGAGATGATATAGCAGATAGGAGGGAGCCAGGTTATAACAGATTTTAAATGCAAAATAGAGGATTTTATACTTGATCTTGAAAGTGGTGAGAGTGTCACCACAATTTATTGAATTGGGAATGACATGGGCAGATCTTCACTTTAAAAAATTCTAATTTGATAGCTAGAGTGAGGATTACAGAGGCTTGAGGCAGGAAGACTACCCAGAAGATTATTCTAGTCAGAGTTTCTGGTGATAATAGCCTGCCCCAGAGGATGACAGTATCAAAAGAGAGAAGATTATATATGAAAAAAAAAATTACAAAGCTAAATTGTACATAACTAGGCAAGAGGTTGGATTAGCAGATGAAACATTAAGGCTCTTCCTTCTTTGGCATCCATTACTTCTGAAAACCCAAAAAGAAAGTCATCACCACCAAAGTTTTTGACATTGTTATATTCAACATCAGGAAAAGTTTTTTGGTTAGATTTTTAAAATAAAGTTGACATTAAGAATGATTACAATTTTCTTTATCACTGCACCCTAAGATGACTTTCATTTGAAACCCCTTGTAATTAGAATGTGAAATCCTTGAGAACTTGGATTATCCTGCTTCTGTTTTTGTATCAGGAGCACACAATATGGTGATTTGTACATAGGAAACACTAAATAAGTGTTTTCTCATTCATTCATGGATAAATGACTTAATTATCTAAGCTTCAGTTTCCTCATTTATAAAATAGATTTGATAGTACCTATAAAAAGGTATTTCACAGACTTGTTATGAAGGTTATATGGGATGATATATATAAAATACATTGCAAACCTGGAAACCTCATACTGTTAGATAGGAGGTATTGTTTACTATCAAGAATTTCTATATGAGCAAAGGCAAAAAAAAAAAAAGAAGAAGAAGAAGAAGAAGAAAGAAAAAAGGACATCATTTAAGACATTTATGACTGGAAAAGAAGTGGGAGGTTACAGAAGTTAGGAACCAATGGGCAGTCCCAGTAATATTCATATTTCTAAGATGTTAAAATAACCCAAGAAAGGCCTCCATCACATCTGGAGGATTTTTCATAGATGACTATAGAATAAAACAAACAGAAAAATAAAGGGCAATAACACTAGTCCATCTCAAGCATTTAGCGATGCAGTTCCCAATGGGACTGCTACTAAGCAACACTTTGCTAGCTTGATTCTGGTTAATGCATTAACATGAAAAAAGAACAATTACATTTTTTTTTTAAAAATTGTATAATTCAGAGAATTTTTATTTGCTTCTTTGCTAATTTAGACTGCTCTTCCTAAAATTCACTGTTGTTGTTGTTGTTGTTTTTAACTTAGTATATGATATCCAATACTAAAAGTATTTTGGCATTATTTCTTTAGCACTATCTTTTTCCTTTAATGGTAACAAATATATTCATACCTTTTGAATGATAGAAATAAGGCTAATAAAAATTATAAAACAACTAACTTGTTTTGATTAAGTTTATAATAACGTCTAGAACAAATATGTTGGACTCATGAACAAGATAGAATGTAAACAGATTGGGGACAAAGAACTTCGTCTTTGTAGCTGTAAATAGCACAGTCCCTGACTCATGATAGAAATTAAGTATGTTCACAACTTCAGGATCATCCATAGCTCCTCACTCTGCCTTATTCTACAAATCCATTCAGGTGTCAAATCTTGTCATTTTTACCTTTTCAATATCTCTCACAGACAATCCTTTTTATCTACTCATAGAACCAGTTCAGGTTCTCCTCACATGTAAATGAATTATAGAAATAGCTTCCTAATTAACTTCCTTGCCTCAAGTCCCTCCCTTCTCAAATTCATCTTAGCTGATAAAAATGATTTTTCTAAAAGATAGGCTGGCCATGTCAGTATTGCACTTAATACATTTTTGTGACTCCCTATTGTCCCTAACATGAAATACAAATTTCTCTATTTAGCATTTAAAGCCATTCAGAAACCTGGATCCAACCAACCTTTCCAATCTTATTGTACATTGCTACTCCTCCTTCACTCTATAGATCACTCTATAGAACCTATCACCACTACCCTACTCTCCAGTAAGATTCCCATCAAGGATGAGATGGTAAAGGGAAGAGTATGCCTTGATTTAGAAGGGGGGTTGGGAGAGGGTAGAATAGAAAGGGAGTTTTGCTTGATCTCAATAAATATTCTTTTGCAAAAATTAATTACTGTTAAATGATATTGAAAAAATGGCCAAAGTTATATTATAGAATTAATGATTACATAATATAATAAGTTGTTAAGCAGCAATTGATATTGGGGGAATGCACTAGACTAGGGGTTTAAGCCGATAGCATTAGAATTCTCCAAAATCCAAGAGGATTTCTAGGTCACATAAGCAACAAGATGGAGAGCTAGACTCCATGATTTCTGAAAGCTCTCCAAAAAAAAAAAAATTATCTACCTGTCTTCTGATCTACTGATCTAGAATACCCAGAATCCAAAAAAAAAAAAAAAAAAGATTAAAAAAAGGAAAGGTTGCTTTTTTTTGTTGTTTTTGTTTTTGTTTTTAATCCATGAAGTGATGTTCATTGATCATAAATTTCCGAGAAGAACACAACAGAACAAAAAATTCTTAACACCACAATGCAGGAATAAAGAAAACTGTTCAGGGGGCGAAGCCAAGATGACAGAGAAAATACACTTGAATTTCTCAGTTCCCTTCTTCCCTCAATACCAACTAGTTAAATCAGCCTCAAAAATAATGCTGGACTGGTAAAAACCACAAGGATTAGAAGCACTACTTATCAGCCAAAGAGATTCTGGAATTTCAACAGAAAAGGTTGGTTCCGCTGGGAGGAAAAAAAAGATCAGCACATGTTACATTCTTACTAAGTGCTAAGTCGGTACTTGACAATTCTCTAGTTCTGGCCTTTACTGGGAGTTTTTACTTGTGAATTCCTGGAGAAGAGCTTGAATGCTTAGGAGGAGCAAGTTCATTGGATGAAGTAATTCTTCCCAGAAGCCCTTGCATTATCCCACGCCCATTCTCTGGGAGGATAAAGAGGGCAACTCTGGAGGAAAAAGGGAGTTGTTTTCTGGACCAGACTTCAGGCTGCTCTCTGCAGGAAGTGAAGTTGGCTCTCTACAGGAAGAAGAATCTGTCCAAGAGATTTAAGTTGACACAGCAGATCACCTCCCAGAGAGCGATCAGCAGCTTCTAGAGACAACAGCACGTTACAAGCACAGACAGGGTTGGACTGGGGGCTAGCACACTGTGCCAAATGGATGGGGAGAACTCTGGGATCAGAGAAGCCACTAAGATAGAAGAATCTGGCATAGGCTGATAGCTCTACTCTGCTTATAAAACACCAGATCAGAAGAGAAATCAAAGCCACTTTAAAGCAAAAGCCAGAAAATATAATCACCCCAAACCGGAAGTGACCTACACAGATCTTGGCACGTCTGTGCAAACACCTGCTGCTGTCTGGGGCTTTTCCTTGGGGCAGTTAAGAACCTGAACAGCGGGGACACAGCCCGGGGCAGCCTCTAATCCACATAGTGCAGGGTTCAGCCGGAGGAAGTGGAATTTTAGCAGTAGTGAAACTCCAGCAGCAGAGAAACTCCCAGAGCAGTAGAACCTCCACAGCAGGGATTTGGTTTCCAGGCAGACACTTCCGGTTTGAGCACAGGGGCTTTTCATCTCAGCTGCTAATATCCACGGCCCCACAGGAGGCTTTGGCTGGGGTTTGTGACAATTTCACTGTTCAGCCTTAAACCTCAGGTCAGTGGCTAGGCCACACAGCAGGGTCCTTCACTGGGCACTCCTGCAGCACAGCTGTGCTAACCATCTCTGAGGCATTTCCGGGGAGGGGGGAGGGGAACTCTCTCCCAGAACTCTCTCTTAGCCCACTCACAGGATTGCTGCATCCTATCCCATCTGTGAGGAAGCTGATAAATTTCCTACCCAAGGGCAGACCCCCCAGAGTGTTAACAATAAGTAAGAAACTGAAGAGAATGATTGACACCTTCTATACAGAGAAAGAACAGATATCCAACCCCTAGGAGGCTAACAGCAGACAGTCTCCAGATAATACCCTAAAGGGGAATGATACCTGCCCCCCATTACATAACTCTCTCCTAGAAGAGACTATTAAAAAGTTAAGAGACTTTAAAGAAAAATGGGGAAAGGAAAGAGAAGCTATGATAGACAATAACAACATCCTGAAATTTGAGTTGGAAAAAGAATTCACAGGAGGTGCAGGGAAACAAAATTTGTGAATTACAAAAGGTTAAAAAATCACAAGAAAGTAGGATTTCTGAATTGGAAAAGATAAAAAAAATTCCCAAGAAAGTAGGATTTGTGATTTGGAAAAAGAAAATAACTCACTAAAAAAAAAAAAAAAAAAAAAAAAAAAAAAAAAAAAAAAAAAAAAATTAGTGAAATAGAAAAAAAAAATTCAACAGAGCAAAATAATTCATTAAAAACTCAATTGGACATATACAAAAAGAAGTAAAAAATGTGAATGAATAAAATAACTCATTAAAAATCAGGACTGAACAAATAGAAATGAATGTATCATTGAGAAACCAAGAATCAGTCAAACAAAACAAAACAAAAAAAAAAAAAATGAAAAGCTGGAGAATAATGTCAAATATTTACAGGAAAAATCTATAGACTTGGAAAATAGATCATTGGACTTCCCGAAAATTATGATAAAAAAAGAGCCTAGATTCTATTTTACAGGAAATCATCAAAGAGAACTGTCAAGAGATAATAGAAACAGAAGGGAAAATAGGCATTGAAAGAATTCATTGCACACCTTCTAAAAAAGACCCTAAAAAAATAACTCCACTGAACATTGTGGCTAAGTTGCAGAACTATCAAACAAAGGAAAAAATATTGCAAGCAGCTAGGAAAAAACAATTCAAATATCAAGGTGCCACAATAAGGATCACCCAAGATCTGGCTGCCTCCACATTAAAGGATCGAAGGGACGGGAACCTGACATTCCGAAAGGCAAAAGAACTAGAACTGCAACCAAGAATAAACTACCCAGCTAAGTTTAGCATTTTCTTTCATGGAAGAAGATGGACACTTAATGAAACAGAGGAATTCCATTTGTTGCTAAGAAAAAAAAACAGACTTAAAGCATTAGATCTACATCCACAAGACTGAAGAGAAGAAGAAAAAGGTAAAAAGAACTCTTGAGAACTGTATCTCTGTTGTGGATATACAAAAAGTCCACATGGATAATTTGATTTTACTGATATAACATAAAAAGGGAAGTAGTAAAGGGAAGGGGATAGTATCAGAAAAAGGGAAAGGAGAGATAAAAAGAGGGAAACTACATCCCAGGAAGAGGCATAGAAAATTTACCACATCTGAGGGAATTTAGAGATGGGGAGAAACATTGTGTGAATCTTACTCTCATCAGAGTAGGCTCAAAGAGTAAATAATAGACATATTTGTTTTTCAGAGAATTCTCTCTCACCTCATTATAAGGAGAGAGGAAAAGGGAAAAGGAAAAGGGGAATAAGGGAAGGGTACAAGAAAGGGGAAGGGACTTAAAAGGAGGGGGGAGGGATACTAAAAAGGGAGGGCTGCGTGTCACAAGTGGGGTCCATAAATTCAATGCTGGGGAAGGGATTCAGGGGGGACAAGGGGAAAAAAGGCATAAACAGGGGATAATATGATGGCAGGAAATACAGAATTAGTAATTTTAATTGTAAATATTAATGGGATGAACTCTCCCATTAAATGAAGGTGGATAGCAGACTGGATCAAAAGTCAGAACTCTACAATATATTGTTTACAGGAAACACATGTAAAGCAGGGAGATACATACAGAGTAAAGGTAAAAGGTTGGAACAGAATCTATTATGCTTCAGGTGAAGCCAAAAAAGCAGGGGTAGCTATCCTTATCTCAGATCAAAAAAAAAAAAAAAAAAGCAAAAATTGATCTAATTAAAAGAGATAAGGAAGGAAACTATATCCTGCTAAAAGGTAGCATAGCCATATCAATACTAAGCATCTATGTACCAAGTGGTATAGCATCTAACTTCCTAAAGGAAAAGTTAAGAGAGTTACAAGAAGAAATAGACAGCAAAACTTTAATAGTGGGAGATCTCAACCTTGCACTCTCAGAATTAGATAAATCAAACCACAAAACAAATAAGAAATAAATTAAAAGGGTAAATAGAACATTAGAAAAACTATGATAGATCTTTGGAGAAAACTGAATGGTGATAGAAAGGAGTATACTTTTTTTCTCAGCAGTTCATGGAATCTATACAAAAATTGACCATATATTGGGACATAAAGATCTCAAAATTAAATGCAAGAAGGCAGAAATAGTAAATGCACAATGCAATAAAAACTACATTCAACAAGAAGTTAGGGATAAATATACCAAAAAGTAATTGGAAACTAAATAATCTCATCTTACAGAATGACTGGGTGAAACAGCAAATTATAGAAACAATTAATAATTTCACCCAAGATAATGACAATGATAAGACATCATACCAAAATTTGTGGGATGCAACTAAAGCGGTAATAAGGGGAAATTTTATATCTTTAGAGGCTTATTTGAACAAAATAGAGAAAGAGAAGATTAATGAATTGGGCCTGCAACTTAAAAAGCTAGAAAAAGACCAAATTAAAAACCTCTAACCAAAAATCAAACTTGAAATACTAAAATTAAAAAGAGAAATCAATAATATTGAAAGTAAAAAAAACTATTGAATTAATAAATAAAACCAAGAGTTGGTTTTCTGAAAAAGCCAATAAAATAGATAAACATTTGGCAAATCTGATCAGAAAAAGGAAAGAGGAAAATCAAATTGTTAGTCTTTAAAATGAAAAGGGGGATCTTTCCACCAATGAAGAGGAAATTAGAGAAATAATAAGGAGTTACTTTACCCAACTTTATGCCAATAAATTTGATAACTTAAGTGAAATGGATGACTACCTCCAAAAATATAGGCTTCCTAGATTAATAGAGGAGGAGATAAACTGCTTAAATAGTCCCATTTCAGAAAAAGAAATAGAACAAGCTATTAATCAACTCCCCAGGAAAAAAATCCCCAGACCCAGATGGATTTACATGTGAATTCTACCAAACATTTAAAGAACAATTAGCCCCAATGTTATATAAATTATTTGAAAAAATAGGGGATGAAGGAGTCCTACCAAAATCCTTCTATGACACAGACATGGTACTGATACCTAAATCAGATAGATCAAAAACTGAGAAAGAAAACTATAGACCAATTTCCTTAATGAATATTGATGATGCTAAAATCTGAAATAAGATATTAGCAAAAAGACTTCAGAAAATATCCTCAGGATAATACACTATAATCAAGTAGAATTTATACCAGGAATCCAGGGCTGGTTTAATATTAGGAAAACTATTAGTATAATTGACCATATTAATAATCAAATTAAAAAAAAAAAAAAACATGATCATCTCAATAGATGCAGAAAAAGCATTTGATAAAATACAACATCCATTCCTACTAAAAACACTTGAGAGTATAGGAATAAATGGATTATTCCTTAGAATAATCAGGAGCATATATCTATGATCGTCATTAAGTATAATATGTAATGGAGATAAACTGGAACCTTTCCCAGTAAGATCAGAAGTGAAACAAGGTTGCCCACTATCAGCATTACTATTCAATATAGTACTAGAAACACTAGCCTCGGCAATAAGAACCGAGAAAGAGATTCAAGGAATTAGAGTAGGAAATGAGGAAATCAAACTATCACTCTTTGCAGATGACATGATGGTATACTTAGAGAACCCCAAAGACTCTGCTAAAAAGCTATTAGAAATAATTCAGAATTTTAGCAAAGTTACAGGATACAAAATAAATCCACATAAATCCTCAGCATTTTTATACATTACCAACACAATCCAACAGCAAGAGATACAAAGAGACATTCCATTCAAAATAACTGTCAATAGTACAAAATATTTGGGAATATATCTACCAAAAGAAAGTCAGGAATTATATGAGCAAAATTACAAAACACTTGCCACAAAATTAAAGTCAGATTTAAATAATTGGAAAGACATTGAGTGCTCTTTGATAGGCCAAGCAAATATAATTAAGATGTCAGTACTCCCTAAACTAATCTATTTATTTAGTGTTATACCAAAAAGACTCCCATGAAACTATTTTAATGACATAGAAAAAATAACAACAGAATTCATATGGAACAACAAAATTTCGAGAATTTCAAGGGAAGTAATGAAAAAAAAAATAAATGAAGGTGGTCTAGTTGTACCTGATCCAGAAGTATATTATAAAGCAACAGTGACCAAAACCATTTGGTATTGGCTAAGAAATAGACTAGTTGATCAGTGGAATAGGTTAGGTTCACAGGGCAACATAGTGAATAAAAATTGCAATTTAGTGTTTGATATACCCAAAGATACCAACATTTGAAATAAGAATTCATTATTTGAAAAAAACTGTTGGGAAAATTGGAAATTAGTATGGCAGAAATTAGATATGGATCTACACTTAATACCATGTACCAAGAAAAGATCAAAATGGGTCCATGATTTAGGTGTAAAGAATGAGATCATAAATAGACTAGAGGAACATAGGATAGTCTACTTCTCAGACCTGTGGAGGAGGAAGGAATTTATGACCAAAAGAGAACTAGAGATCATTATTGATCACAAAATAGAAAATTTTGATTACATCAAATTAAAAAGCTTTTGTACAAGCAAAACTAATGCAAACAAGATTAGAAGGGAAGTAACAAATTGGGAAAATATTTTTAAAGTTAAAGGTTCTGATAAAGGCCTCATTTCCAAAATATACAGAGAACTGACTCTAATTTATAAGAAATCAAGCCATTCTCCAATTGATAAATGGTCAAAGAATATGAACAGACAATTCTCAGATGATGATATTGAAATTATATCCACTCATATGAAAGTGTTCCAAATCACTACTGATCAGAGAAATGCAAATTAAGACAACTCTGAGATACCACTACACACCTGTCAGATTGGCTAAGATGACAGGAACAAATAATGATGAATGTTGGAGGCGATGTGGGAAAACTGGGACACTGATACATTGTTGGTGGAGTTGTGAAAGAATCCAGCCATTCTGGAGAGCAATTTGGAACTATGCCCAAAAAATTATCAAACTGTGCATACCCTTTGACCCAGCATTGCTGTTATTGGGCTTATATCCCAAAGAAATACTGAGGAGGGGAAAGGGACCTGTATGTGCCAAAATGTTTGTGGCAGCTCTTTTTTGTAGTGGCTAGAAACTGGAAAATGAATGGATGCCCATCAATTGGAGAATTGTTGGGTAAATTATGGTATATGAAAATTATGGAATATTATTACTTTGTAAGAAATGAACAGCAGGATGAATACAGAGAGCTTTGGAGCATGAACTGATGCTGAGTGAAATAAGCAGAATCAGGAGATCACTATACACTTCAACAACAATACTGTATGAAGATATATTCTGATGGAAGTGGATATCTTCAACATAAAGAAGATCCAATTCACTTCTAGTTGATCAATGATGGACAGAGACAACTTCACCCAGAGAAGGAACAGTGGGAATTTAATGTAAACTGTTTGCACTACTGTCTTTCTACTCAGGTTACTTATACCTTCGGAATCTAATTCTTACCGTGCAACAAGAAAATTGGATTTACACACATATATTGTTTCTAGATTATACTGTAACACATTTAATATATATGGGATTGCCTGTTATCTAGGGGAGGGAGTGGAGGGATGGAGGGGAAAATTTGGAAATTTGGAAATTTGGAAAAATAAATACAAGGGATAATGTTGCAAAAAAAATTATTCATACATATGTACTGTCAAAAAATTATGATTATAAAATTAATTTTAAAAATTTTTAAAAGAAAAGAAAACTGCCCAGAACTTCTGAACATAGTAAATAAAATATCAATTGAAAGAATTTACAAATCACCTAGGGTTGATGGTGGGAGGGGACAAGATTGTAAATTCCAAGGACACATGGCAGTCAAATTTAACAATTCAATTCAGAAACATATTTTTCATGTGATCCAGATAAAAATCTGCCAATACAAAAGAAAGAAAACTCAGTAACACAAGACTATTTTTCACCCACCAGAAAAATGTAGGAGGGAA
Organism: Sminthopsis crassicaudata; assembly: GCF_048593235.1. Lineage (NCBI taxonomy): Eukaryota > Metazoa > Chordata > Mammalia > Dasyuromorphia > Dasyuridae > Sminthopsis > Sminthopsis crassicaudata. The sequence continues at coordinate 340,055,015 of NC_133617.1, read as the reverse complement.
TAGAATAATATGTTCCAAAGAGCAATGTATCTCAAGATGCAGCCCAGAATGACTTGCCCTACAAATGTGAGTTTAATCATACATGAAAAAGATAGGTGTTCAATAATAAAGAGACATTTAAAACATTTTTAGAAAGAAACCCTAAAGCGAAGAGATTTGCTTCTCAAATATCCCAAATAACAAAAATATACAAGGAGTGAATAAATGTAGCAAAGACAATAATAGCAATAGAATGATACAAAGAGACAATAAGAATATTTTTCCCACACACAAGGTGACAAAGGTGAAGACAAAAGTCTAGTTGATATTGTAGGAAAGAAGTGTACAGAAGGTACTATGGACAGAACCTGATGATATGTCATCTATAGGTGAATCAATAGTTGGGTTTTTTTTTTTTGGGGGGGGGGAGTGGGAAGCTAGTACATCATAACATGAAGGGTACATAAAAAAGTAGGAGGGAGCAGGCAGATAAAGAAGAATTGTGATGTGCTAAGACCAAATCAATTTTCTCAAATGAGGGAAAAGTGACCCCTGTTATCTCAGAAAAAGAAGAACATATAGGATATTGGGTGAAGAGGTGGGGGGGGTAAGGATTGAAAAGGGAGAGAGAAAAGAAGGAAGCTTTACTTTAATAAGGGAATGGTGTGTTCCACTAATGAATGCTTCTTTGCTGAAGGGAAGGGAGTCTATTAAGGGAGATACTTGCTGAGTGTGGCCTGGGGGATTTGATGCTTAATAAGTCTATTTATCCTACCTGGAGGCGAGGAGGGGAAGAGAGAAGGACTTGAAACTTCCAAATGCATTTGGTACTTGGGATGCAGAACATAAACCTAGAGAGATTTTTTTAGGCAAGTAGGGGGAAAGATATAAAGAGGAGGTTATAGTGTTGTGATCCATAATTAAGGATGTGGTAAGAAAGGGACCCTAGTATGGAGCAGAGATTTCTCTGAAGTCTACAATAATCGACATTGTTCTGGGAAAGCACAATGAATAAAAGGAATCCCCATGGGAAGTTTTATAAGATTAGCCAAAAAAAGAAACCACTTAGAAGGGAAAACCTGGAATGGATGGGTTGGAAGCTTTTGTTGCATTAGGAAGATAAAGAACACAACACAGAAAGAGAGTGGATAAATAAATATAGGAGGACTAGAGGCTAGAACAAAGAGAGATTGGATAAAGAAAAGAATGATAGAAAAAGATTTCTCTTATACCAAAAGTGTTTGGAAAGGAATGCAAAAGTAAATTTTAAAATACTAATGAATAAAATTAATTGGGAGGAAAGAAAAGGAAAATCTATCTTAACCAAGGGGGGGAGGAATGGAGAGAAAGAATTATGTAGAGATAAAAAGTAGAAAGAAAAATTAATAAGCAAAACCCCAGAGGAAAAGGGATGACAAATGAGAAAAGGGGATCAACAATAAGAGGAAAAGAGTCAGTGAGAACCTTAAAAAATTATTAAATAGGTAAAGCAATTGAAAGAATATAGTATTGTATTTATAGAAGGAAAAAAAATCACAACTTAATTAGAGGCAGATAAAAAAAATTTTGAACTTTCTTAACTTTGCAAGTGAATGGATTAAAGAGTCCAGTAAAATGCAATAGAGTGACAGATTAAATAAAAATACCAAATCCTACAATCTGCTTTTATAAGAAACACATTTATGAAATAATTTATTGTTGTTGTTCAGTCATATCTGACTCTCTATGATCCCATCTGGATTTTACTTGACAAAGTTAGTGGAATGCCTCCAGCTCGTTTTACACATAAGGAAATAAGACAAACAGTATTAAGCGACTTGTCCAGAGTCAAACACTTAGTGTTTGAGGATATATTTGAACTCTTGAAAATGAGCCTTTCTGACTCCAGGTCCAGTGCTCCATCCATGGCATTTACCAAGTTACCCTCTATAAAAGAAAGACACATGCAAAATAAAACTGAGGAGGCAGAAAACATATTGACCATTCATCCAATAATTCCCAAAAAAAGGAATTGAAATCATGCTAACAAAGCAAAAACAAACATTCAAAAAAATAAAAAGCACAAGAAAATTGCATCATACTTAAAGGAACTATAGACAACAAACCAATATGAATAATAAACTTATATATTCCAAATGTCCTAGCCTCTGAATTCATAAAGAAATATTTACTGAGCTATAAGAAACACATAGGTGTCAACATAATTTTGACAAAAGGTTTCCTTATTCCTATCTCAGTTTGGGATGTTTAACAGAAAGACAAATAAAAGGGAAAATATGGAATTAAAAAAAAATTGCTAGAGAAACGAGTTAAAAGATGGTATCTTATTAATGGGACAGCATTAAAATATAAATATTTCTTATATTTATATTATATATTATAGGTATATTGGTATAATATATATATATATATATATCAAAAGGAATTTCTACAAAAACAGATCAGGTGGTAGGTCACAGATATATTGCAAACAATATAAAAATGCAAAGATAGTTAATATATTCTTTGTAAAGCATATCACAATGAAAATAATAAATTTGTTGAAGGACTACAAACAATAGTCCGACAATATTTTGAGGACCCTTCAATAGCCCTCAAACAATAGATATAACCCAAATGGAGAATTAACAATGAAATCCACATAATTGGTAGGTCAAAAAATGAATTACAGAAACAATAACTGTGAAAGAAAGTGATAATGATGAAACAACTGACCAAAATTTCTATAAGGAAAAAAAGTCATATGTTTACAAACCTACACTAACAAAATAGTAAGTAAACATTAATGAACTGATGCATTTTAAAAACTAGAAAATCAAGAAGAACACCTAAAATAAGCATAAAAGAGAAAATATTAAAATTAAAAGAAACTAGATAAATTAGAAACAACATATATATAGTATGTAAAACTAAAAGCTAGTTCTTTGAAAGGACTTATAAAATTAACATGTCTTTAGCTAATCTCATTAAAAAGAAATAAGCAGAAAAATCATCTCAATACTAAAAAAAGAGAAAGGTGAAATCACAGCAAAACTAGGAGAAAGAAAAAGAATAATTAAAATATATTATGGACAGTTACAGGCTAACAAAGACTGAGAACATGCAAAAACATAGAGGAATACTTTCAAAAACATAAAATGCCCAAGCTATCAGAAGATTAGATAAAGATATTAAACAACATGATCTTAGAGAAAAAAGTAGATGTAGTAATAAAGAAAATACCCGAAGCATTGAATATTGACTCAAAAACAGAATCCTGTCAAAGACTGCAGTGATTTTTAAAAACAACAACAACAACAACAAAAATCACTCATGATTGAAAGGAATTTATACCACAAATGCAAGAGTAATTCAACTTCAGGGGTGGAAGGAGAATCAACATAATCATAGTAAAAGTCAAAATATTCAAGACCATGTAGTCATCTCTAAAAATGAAGAAATATCTTTGAAAAAGTACAATACTCTTTTGTTCTAAAAATTATGTAAAGACATAAATCAACTGTTTCAAATATCATAGAAAGTAGTTCCTATTTAAAAATGAAGGTAACAATCATATGAGTTAGGGATACAGTCCAACTTTTCTCAATAAATAGAAGAGTGAAAGCAGGGATGCCCACTCTCCTTTCTATTATTTGATATAATTCTATAAATGCTAGAAAGAATACAAGAGGAAAAAAATAAAGCTACATAAGTAATTAGGAGATAAAATTATTTCTACTTGATGATATGATAGTTTACATGGAAAATCCTAAGAAAGAAACAATGAGACATTTAATAGTTTCAACAAAGTTGAAAACTATAAAATTCTCAAAATTCAACATTTGTATATAATAACAAAATGCAAGAAGCAAAAATAGAAAAAGAATCATCATTTCAAAAAACATAAATTATCTGGGGATGAACCTACCAAAACACATAAAAGATTTGTGTAAATTCAATTACCAAATGTTCCTTAAATAAATTTTAAAAATTCAAATAGCTGGAGGAATAGTAAGTGCTAATGGCTAGACCATGTCACTATAATAAAAATGACAATACTGCCAAAAATAATTTACACTTTTAATGTTATACCAATCAAATTTTAAAAAGAAATATATTATAGAACTCAATAAAATAACAAAATTCATTTGCAAAAAAAAAGTCTAGAATATTAAGGAAAATTATGAAAAGTAGGGATGGGGAGGGAATAGTACTTCCAAACCTCAAAATATATTATAAAGTAATTGTCATCAAAATCATCTGGTGTTGGTTAAGAAATAGACAAATCAGTTAAACAAATTAGAAACAAAGAGAACTCAAAATGCCACTATTTGATAAAGTGGAAAACATAAATTACTTAGGGGGAAAAACTGTTTTTGATTAAAAAGCAATCTGGCAAAAATTAGGTTTAGACCAATACCTTATGCAATATTCTACAATAGATTCTAAATGGATAAATGACCATATTATTAAAAATCATGCTGTACAAAAATTAGAAGAGAAAATAGATCATATGCTTCTTACAGCTGTGGATGGGAAATATATTCTTAAACAAATAAGAAAGAAAGATAAATACAAAAAACCAAATGGATTACTGTGATTTCTTGAAACTGAAAGGCTTAAAAAAAAAGAAAGAAAGAAAGAAAGAAACTGAAAGGCTTCTGCACAGACAAAATTAATGTATTTCCGGCAAGAAAATAGTCAAATGGGGAGAAAAAAATTTGTTTCAAATTTCTCTGATAAGGAATTAGTATCCAAAATATCTAAATAATTAGCAAAGGAATAAAAGATTAATAGACATTCTCCAACAGATCAGTAGTCAAAGGGTATGAGCAAATAATTTTCAAAAAGAAGAATTGTAAAGTATTCACAATCACATGAGTTTTCTAAAACACTAATAAGAGAAAAGCAAATCAAAACAACTATACCTCACACCTTGAAAATGGGCAAAAAATGCAAAAATAACAATAGTATTGAAGGGATTGTGGAATGATAGACATATTAATATTGTTGATGAATTAGTGAAATGATATAACCATTTTGAAAAGGAATTTGGGATTAAGCAAATAAAATAACTAAAATGTCCATAACCTTTGAACTGAAGGCTCCATTACCGGGTTTGCAACCCAAGGAAACCACTGATAAGAAGAATGTCCTTATACACTCCAAAATATTTATACTAGCAATTTTTGTTACAGATAAGAATTAGAAACAATGAACATACATGCATACATATCTCCAAATGAGAAATGTTTAAACAAATTGTAGTGCATTAATGTAATGGAATATTACTATACTATTTAAAAATGAGGTATATGATAAAATTCAGAGAACCATAAAAAAAATCTTTATGAAATGATACAGCATGAATGAAGCAGAGTCAATACAAAAACATATACAGTAACTATAATAATGGAAATTGAAAGAACAATACATCAAAAAATCAAAAGTAAATGTAATTAAAACTATAAAAATCAACCAAGACTCAAACAATACTCTCAACCTATTCCATTGTGAAAGTGGGAGATTGATATCTCAAATGTTTTTGGACATATATATATATTGATCGCCTGCTGGGGTTTTTTTCTCTCTCTCTCCCTTAAAAATGATTTATTATATAGTATGGCTCTTTGGGAGGAGAAAGGGAAGGAATATTTGAGATAAATATGATGATGTAAAAAACAGAAAAATTTCCTAGAAACTTATTTTTTAAATTACCCAAACCACTTTCATTTACCCTAGAATTCCAAGGAGACATAGTTGTTCTCTGTGGACCCAAATCATCAGTATGAGAAGATTTGGAGTTGAAGTTTAGAGTTGGAAATAATGGATAATAAAGTCTTTACAGCTATGAATTGACCTATTATCACAACACATTTTCCACTTCTTTAAGTCTAACGAATGATATCTACAAAGGTGTCTCCACACTATCAACTTAAAATCATACTTATTTCCATCTCTATTATATATCTAATGGTGCACTCCTACCTTTCTTTTGATTTAAAAATGAAATTGCACATCTCATTTGAGGGAAAAGTGTCCATATAATTTAAAATGGCCTTCACCAGTATTCTCCAAATCAGGACCTGAGTTGACTTTTCAGGTCACATGGGCAAAGGTTAATGGCTCATCCATAACCTTTAAATTGGAAACATATGCAAGACAAATTGGATAACTAAGACTTACTTTCATAACCCAAATTGAGACCAAAGGTTGAACTCAAAGCCCCCAAAAATCAAAAATTGAATCAAACAGATGAGGAATTGTTTGAGATTCCCAAAGGTAAAAAAGAAACTATTCTGTAGTAGCTATTTTGGTCATTTCAATGTATGATCTTACATAGACTTACTTTTCTAATCAATGAAATAACCTTTAACCTCCTAACTCAACCAGCCTGACTTTCCTTGAGCCCTCAGGCACTTTCCATCTCAGTGCTTGATGAATTTTAATTTGCTTTTAGTCTGTTTTTAACATGTGTGGTTATCTTTTTCTAATGTCTTGACTGTATTCCCAACCCCACCACTCTTCCTTTAAATTGAAAACTTTTGAAGCCCTCTAAGCATTTGGTTTTGTAATTCTGTTTTTATATTTTCTTAGACCTTTACTCTCTGGAAACAGTACATGATCAATAAATGTTAACTGATCAACTGACAGTGTGATGTGTTAGATCACTTAATAATTATCATTGATCATAATGTATTCATCAATACTCCAATAATATCCTTATTGATTTTATTAATTTATTACCTCTGAAGATACAAGTTCCAATTTATGTATACCTTCCCATACTGAGTTGCCTGTGGCAAGATATTCATACAACAAACAACAAATAGAACCCAGATTTCTGTTGAAATGAACACTTAGCTGCTCAACCTTGAAACCTATATTTAAAACTATGAGTCTAAGGTTGTGCCTTTTCTGAAAGCAGAAACCATTTTAGAAGCAAATAGTATTCTGAATGTTTATTTATAAATTGCTTGTTTGAAATTTATAACACATTTTTGCCCAGAAACTACATTATAAATAGTAGATAGTTTCCCTGGATAGAACAAAAAAGTTCATATAACCCATAAATAGTTGAGTCTGGTACAAGTAGCACGGGAAGAAGAAAGCATTTATGTGTTATGTGTGTATGTCTGTTATAGGTTTCATGAAAATCATGTGATCTCATTTATTACAAAGTTTATATGTCCTACAGAGAGAAAAATCATTTAACATTAAAAATATATGCATTTATCATAATCACTGACAATTATGTTCTTGAACTAGACCTGTTTCTATAGGGAAACTTCCAGGGAGTTCTATCCAGGGACACATCCATCAATGTATATTGATGCAGTACAACTGCAAAGTTTATCACCTTAAAGTTATAGTTAATTAAATTTAGAGTATTGAAGAGGACTAAGTGGTTAAATGACTTGTCAAAAAACTGACAGTCACTAAATAGTACTAGGCCATCTTCACTCTAAGGCTAGTTTTTTATTCACTCTTCCATGCTACCTCTTGAACTTTGTATGTTGTACTTTTAAGTTTGCAAAATGTTTTACAAACAGAGCAATTAAGTAAGCAAAGATAATTATTTGCCAATCTTTCTAATTCTGAGTCAATTAGATGAGATAAAGAGAGAGACAGAGAGAGACAGAAACAGAAGAGGGACAGAGAAAGAATAGAAATATATATGTATTTATATATTTTGTACTGAGTATGCATATATGTATATGTGTATAATGCATGTATCTACACAGATGTTTCCAAATTATCAACTTGAAAACACATTTATTTCCATCTCTATCATATATCTAATGAGGGACTTCTACCTTTCTTTTGATTTAAAAACATTAAAGTACATTGGAGGGGAAAGTATCCATGTAATTTAAAATGGAAAATAGCCAGAATGAGGTATTTAACCTTAAAAATGACACTAAGACTTTGGGGATTGCTTTCATGTGTGTGTGTATATATATATATATATATATATATATATATATATATATATATATATATATATATATATATATAAAATGTGTGGCAGGTAGATGATATAGTGGATAGAGTATCATACTTGCAGTTAAAAATATATATCTTCCTGAGTTTAAATCTGGCCTCAGATATTTACTAACAACATGACACTGGGCAAATAATTTATCTCTGTTTTTCTCAGTTTCTTCAACTGTTAAATGAGCTGGAGAAGGAAATGAAAAACACTCTAATTTCTTTCCCCCAAAAAAACAACAACCTAAAATGGAGTCACAAAGAATCATACTTGACTGATCAATAACAATTATACATTCATATATATGTGTATTCATGTATATGCATGTGTGTATGTATCTATATCTATATACACATATATAGTAGATAGGAAGATAGTTATAACTTAAAAATTTATTAACAAACATTTATTAAACTCTCAATATATTCCAGGCACTGGAGAAAGGCAAAAATGAAATTTCCTGCTTTCCAGAAGCTAACATCCTGTAGTAAGAGACATATAGACATATATTCAAAAAAATAAAAACAAATATAAAGTAATTTGGGGGATAGCCACTGGTAGCTGAAAAGGAGAGAAAAGGTTTCATATCAAGAATAACCTTAAATTGATCCTTGATAGAAACTAGGGACTCTAAGAAATAGAGGGTAAGAGGGAGTACATGCTAGGCATGGGAGACATGAAAGATGGAAGCTAATGCATTAAGAGCAGCAAAAAAGCTAATGTGGTTGGACTAATTGGAATATAAAGGGGAGTGAGGCACAATAAGCCTGGAAAAAGAAATTAGAGTTGGATTGTTAATGATTTTCAATGTTAAACTGAGGAATTTGTATTTGATCTTAGAGTAAGGGAGAACCCACTGAAGTTTATTATTTACTGAGCAGGGAAACAATATGGTCAGAATGGTAATTTCAAAATATCATTTTGGCATTTGCATGGAAGGTATATTAGAATAGAGAGACTTGAAGTTAAAAGACAATTGTAGTAGTTCAAGGGAAGGGTAACATGGGCCTGAACCAGGATCTTGACTGGGGAAAGGAAGAGAAATACAAATTATCAAGATTTGGCAAAAAAAAAAAAAAAAAAAAAAAAAAAAGTTTTGTAAGATAAGAGTGAGGAGTCAAGGTTGATGTGAATTTCAAATCTGGGTGACTAGAAGAAAAGTAAAATTGAGAAGGGGAAGGGATTTCAAAGAAAAGCTAATTTCTCTTTTTTTCATTTTTAGTTATCTATATAAGTGCATGTATATGCATACATATGCACACTATATTTTTATCTTTACACACACACACAAATGCATATATCAGTATTTAAATTGAAGGTGGCACCTTGAAAATATGTGCAAATGTGCTTATAGGGATCATTTCAGGGCACTGAGGAAGTATCACTCTTATTGGTGACTGAACAGTAAGAGTTGTGAAAGGGAGTGACCCTCCTTCAATTGTCTTTTTCTTTTTTTCCAAGGCACTGATCATGTCAGGTATATTTTAGATGATTCCTGGAAGGATAGAAGAAGGCAACTGACTAGATGAATGGATAGACAGATGAATAGATAGATAGAGATGGATGGATGGATGATGGATGAATAGATAGATAGATGGATAGGTAGATAGGTAGGTAGGCAGTCAGGTAGGTAGGTAGCAAGGAAGGAAAGGTATGTAAGTAGATAGGCAGATAGATAGATGGATGGACAGAGTATATTGGTATATACATGTATATGTATGATAGGCTTACATATGTGATGTCTATAAACACTTGTACACATGAACACAAGCTTACTGACTGAGTGAGGGGCAATCAGAAGTGATGCAATAATGAAAGCCCCAACTACAAAGTTGAAAGACTACTATGAGGTTGAGCCTAGAAGTGAAAGGTTACCATAGGTCAAAATAGGTGATATGAGGTGACTTCTTGGCAAACTTTCACTCACAGGTATAATGTGGGGACTGATAATAATTGTTCTCTCAGGTACTACTACAAACAGGAAAAGCAGAAAGACAAGAAACTCCTAACTAGGGGAGCATCATGTACATCAGAAAAGTACCCACTATTTACACAAATTGGTTGGCTCTTCAAATGTGTTCTGTTCTGTGTAGGGCCTTTTGGTTCACTTTATCCAGTCTATAAATTTGCTTTTAAATTATGTTGTACTATGTCAAAGGACTCTTGATTTACTTTAATCTATTCATCTCCCCCTGGTTAAAATTTCTGCAGATTTATCAACTAGAATTGGCTTGGGGACACTAGTCTAAATTGCCTCAGTCTGTCTGTAACCTCCTATGGAGACAGTACCTCTGTACCTATCTTTCACTTTATTTTGAGGCAGAATCTTTCAGTTTTTACTCAGATTTATCAATCTTCCCAAACTTCAATATATGCAGATAGCATTGAACAATCAATAAGGATTAGCAGCTTTTAGTTTTCTTCCTAAATGAAAATAAAGTATACCAAAGAAAACAGAGAAAGGGAAAGGGATAGTTGATAGATATGGACAGTCAGTGCTGAGTGCTGCTAACCATTGAAGAATCAACTTTTCCTGCCTTACATTCCTTCCCTCTGTGGGAGACAAAGAAACCCAAAGGAATTAGTCAACTAACAGGAATTGCTCCCTTTTCTAACTCAGTCACAGTAGAATGGAATGTTTCTGAAGGAACATGTGGGTCTTGGGTCATCTCACCAGAGTTCAACTCAATGCTCACCTCACTTCTCCCCTGAAACAACAGCAATAAGCAATAGTGGTGTCCCAGAGAAAGAGATTAGTAAGTAAATCACTGGGAAACCTGGTCTAAGATGGAAGGTGACTCATACACTCCAACCTTTAATTTATCTGCAATCTTTCTCCCAGAAATATTCACAAAGCAATCCTTGAATTGCTAGTTTCAAATCCATCACTAGCTGCAAGATCTTAGGGTAGTATCTGCTGAAATATCTCATCTCCATGGTAACATGAATTACACACAAATATATGTATTCATATGTAACTTAATATTTTAAAACATCCTTCATCCTATTTAAGATACCCTTTATGTTGTGCTCTAGACAATTGCCTAGTCCTGGTGGAATATGGATTATAAGTACTAGCACAAGTCCTGGGTCCTAGAAGCAAGGAAGAAGGCAGGCTAAAGGGGAAGAAAAAAGATTCTCCTTAATTGGGTTCATGGTAGACCCATGACTTGGACTTTAGGAAAACATGATTGCTTTTTTTAAAAAGAAAAGATAGAAAAAATGGAGGATTATAGTTTGGAGTTTAACATGAGGAAAATTTCCTAATAACTGGAGTTGGCTTAATACTAGAATGTATTTCTTAAGATAATGAATTTGCCCTCACTATTGTAGTTGTTATTCAGTCTTGTCAAACATGTCTGACATGTTGAGGTTTTCTTGGCAAAGATATAAGAATGGTCTGCCATTTCCTTCTCCAGCTCATTTTACAAATAAGGAAACTGAGGTAAATAGAATTAAGTGATTTGCCCAGTCATACAGTTAGAAAGCATCTGAGGTCAGGTTTGAATTCATAAAGATTAGTCAGGAAGACTTATCTCATCTTACCTAGTCATGTCTGGTACCCTGAACATGATTCTCTATTAAAAATTCTTAGATTCAAATTTAAATCTAGATTTAGAAAATTAAGTTTTAATTCTCAATCTCGCTAAATGATCAAGACAGGTTTATAAAATTTTAGACTTTTCTATGACTTAAACTGAACTATCAATATCTTTTGCAGAATTGTATGACCCCAGGCCTCTGCAAAGTGATCAGGATACCAGGTGGATATCTTAAAGTAAAGCAGTTGATCCCAGTTAAGGAGGAAATAGTTTTGATGCTCTCTCTCTATTACTTTGAATGATGAAGTAGAGTACCAAAGCCAAGGCCAACTCAAGTCTAGCCAAGTAGAATCAACTCTTCAGCCCTTGTATAGTGTCTCTTTCAGTAAAATATGTATAAAGGCAACAGGCCCAACTACCCAGTATAAGTTCAGGTTTCTTATTTAACTGTATGTACTTTGGTCAAGTCATAATATTTAGAGATGGAAGCAATTCTAATTAAATATAACACATATGTGTATGTTTTAAAGCTTACAAACTGCTTTCGCTGTAACAACTCAGTGAGCTGTTCCAGGAATTATTATTATCCCCAATTAACAGATAAGAAAACTAATGCTCAGAGAAAATAATGCTTTGTTAGAAATAATGTAAGAGCTAGGATTTCAAAACAGCACTATACACTCCATATTCTGTTCAACAAATTAGGCCACCTACCTATCTAATCTGGGGGTATCACATTCAAATAGAAATGGATCCCAATGGATTTCATATTGACATTAAAAAAATCACAAATTAACATTATCCATTTTGTATTGTATTTTTATTTATTTTGTTAAATATTTCCAACTACATTTTAATCTGATATGATATCTGATAGTTTAAGACTTCTGGATCCATCCTGCTTTTGTTTAATAAATAAGGAAACTGAGCTCCAAAGATTAACTTGACCCAAATCACACAGGTAATAAATTACAGAAGAAAGATCTTTCCTAATCCAAGTCATCTGACTCCAAACCTCCTATTCTTTTTACCAAATTCCCTGAACTTTTCTATTTATAAAATTACAATCATAATATTGTTGATAGCTGGATGGCGATAAAGATTAAATGAGGCAAAATATGTGAGAACTTTGAAGAATTTAAGAATTCTGTTCAATGCTAACTAACCACAATTTCAAGTGATGAAACATGCTACCACTTTCTGTCAAACTTGTTGCTGATGGAAATACATATACGTGTATATGTATATACATATGCATATATGTGTAAGTAGATTTTTTTGTATGTATACACATATATGTATATTGTATGCATGGGCATACACACACACACATTTGGAATTTATTAATTCAAGAATTTGTTTTATTTGACTTTGCATATTATATTATAAGAGTTTAATCTTTTTTTTCCTCTCCCTCCTCCTTTCACTACCTTGTTTTCTTCTTTCTTATTCCCATTCTTCTGTCCTTCCATGATTCCTCTAATTTTTTCCTTTTTTTTTCTTCTTTTTCTTCTTCCTTTCTTTCATTTCTTCTGACTGACTCTCCCTATATTGCCTGGGCTGGAAATAGAGGGACCTCTCATGGTACTGATACCCAAACTTATGAACACAGAAAGTTTAATTTGTTTTCTTTTCCTAATCTACATTGATTTGTTCCTTTTAGTGCTTCCTGGTAGTCCTCTGCTCCTTACAACAAAGAATAGCTTACCTAGGCAAAAAAAAAAAAAAAAAAAAAAAAAAAAAAGTATAATTCTTCAGGAGGAAATGAATACTTAATAAAATAGAGGACTTTCAACCATTCCTGATGAAAAGACCAGGATGAATAGAAAATTTGAAACAAAGACTCAAGAGAAGCATAAAAAGGTAAATGATACAGTAATCATAAAGGACTCAATGAAATGAAACTGTTTACATTCCTATGTGAATAGATGATACATGTAAGTCTTAAGAACTTTATCCTCCTGATCTAAATCTGGTCGACTAAAAATGGGTTTGAATATAATGGGAGACTTTGGTCTTTTTAAGCTAAGGTCTTCAATAGGTCACAGTTTGACTGAGGCCCCACCCATTCAGTAATTAGGGCTAAGTAACAACTGAGCCAAAGAATCTCCTCTTTCACTTAATCCAAAAAGATATATAAATAAATAAATGAATGAATCTGGGAGGGAAAGACCCATTTTGGGCCAAAGCAGAAATGACTACTATTTACATTCAGTCTAAATTAATCAGGACCCCAAAATGATGAGATCATTCTAAGATCTGATTGACTGATCAGACCAATTCATATTCTTTCAGATTTAGTTGATATGGTTAGATACACTTAATTGTTTTCTTTCTTTCTTATTCTTTGTTAAAATGAATAGCTTTCTGAGTGTGGAGGAGAAGTTGAAGGAGGTATAAAAACAAAAGATAGCAATAAAAAACAAAATAAAATAAATTCCTCATCTGTCTATAATCCTTCCTCTGCATTTCAGACCAGGGGCTTCATCATGTTACTTTTGACAAAGTTGATAGAATGCTGGATTTTGAGCCAGGAAGATATGAGTTTGAATTCTGCCTCAAACACTAGCTATGTAGCTCTGGGCAAATCACTTAATGTCTGCTCTCATTTCCTCATTTTTAAAGTGGGGATAATAATGTTGCCTACTTCCCAGGGTTGTCAGGGGAATCAAATGAGATATTTTTAAAGCACTTAGTACTTAGTACTTGTATTAATTCATTAAAATATTTATTAAGCATATGTGCCAGGCATCGTGCTATGCACTGGGGATGCAAAAAAAATGGCAGAAAATAATTATTGCCCTCAAAGATCTTACAATCTAATGGGAGAGACAACATGTAATTAAATATATATAAAGCAAATTGAATATGGGATAAATGGAAAAAAATACTTGAAAAAGAGAAAGCACTGGAATTCAGAAAAGTTAGGGAAGGCTTCTTCTAGGAGAAGGGATTATTGGGATTTAAAGGAAGCCAGGGAAGTCAATGGTTGCAGCAAAGGAGAAACAGATCATTTTAGGAAGGAGGGATAGTCAGAGAAAATGCTTGAAGGTGAGGGATGAGTATCTTGGTTGTGGATAGCCAGGAGATTAGGGCCACTGGGTTGAATAGTACCAGTCTGGGAATAAAAAAACTGGAGGGGGAGGAGGCTAAGAAGTGAAGAAGTTTGAATATCAAATGGAATATTTTGTAATTACTCTTGGAGGCAATTTTTAAGGCATCTTTTTTAGCCCCTTAATCATACTAGGAAGTGAACAGTGTGATCCTTATAAAGCTCCTCAGACAGCCAGGGAGACCTGGACCACCAGTGTGCAGAGTGGTGACTGCAGCAAGTAGTATAGTTGAACCTGCTGCTTCATTACTTGCCTGTCACCAGAGGCCTTTAATATAAGCAGAAATAGTGAAATAGTATGAGTAATATCCTTGTGCATAAATTAGATTTAAGTAAGGCAGAGTTGTACAAAGTTATCAGTTTTACTCTCTCTTCCAGAATCATCACTGTCCAGTGGTAAGACAAAGTTAAGTTGAAACAGAAAAAAATAGGATGAAAAGAAATATATACTAACTGTAACTGTGAATCTGAATGGGATGAGCTCACCCATAAAATGAAAGTAGATAATAGAATGAATTAGAAACTAGAATCTAACTATATGTTTACAAGAGACACATTTGAAATAGAAAGACTCGGAGTTAAAATAAAACACTGGAGCAAAATCTAATATGCTCCAGCTAAAACAACAACAACAACAAAAAAAAAAAAAAAAAACAGATATAGCAGTCATTATTACCAATAAAGCAAAAGCAAAAATAGGCTAATAAAAAGAGAAAATCAGAAAAATACTTTTTATAAAAGGCACTATAGACAATGAAGTGACATCAAAATTTTTATAGCAAGTTTCTCTAATAAAGGCCTAATTTTTTTTTTAATAAAAAAATAAAAAGATTTAGCAACAGAGAAGAAATATGTAGTGAACGAGAGTAAGGAGAAGCAGTTGTTGAGGTTTCAATCCTGGGTAATTAGGCAATATGCTCAGTAACAATAGGAAAGTGCAGAAGAATGGAGGATTTGGGGGAAATGACAATAATTTCTGCTTGGAAATATTGTATTTGGCATGCCTAACGTAAACCCAGTTCAAGAGGTCTAAGAGGAAATTGGTGTTTTATGATTAGAGTTCAATAGAAAGACTGGGGCTGGATAAACAGATTTGAGAATTATCTTCATAAAGATCATTGAACCTATGGAAATTGATGAGATCACTAATAAAATAGCATATAAAGAAATGAAAAAGCCTAGAAAAGAACCTTGAGAGGCATCCAGAGTTAGTGAATGAATACATTATAAATGAAGAGTCAGTAAAGAAGATAGAGAAGTGATTGGATATGCTGGAAGAGAACCAAGAAAGTATAGGATCATAAAAACCAGAGAGAAGAGAGTAATTGTAGAGAGATCAAGAAGGATAAGAATTGAGAAAAGGCCATTAGATTTATGAATTAACAAATCACTGAGTACTTTGGAAAAAACAGTTCATAGGCTTTGAATTGAATGTAGCCTCTTTAATCCTCACATAGATATACCCTCTGTCATATAAACATGTGGAGAGCTTCATGTCCAGTAACAATAATACAAAATTGTAATTTAAGTCTTTTGACTTCTAGGCCAAAGTTCTCTCTACTACGAGAAACATCAGTCAACTGAAAGGAGTTCAATGTTCCTCTCTGCTGGCTTCATTATTAGATGTCAACTTGAGAGACAAGCTTAGGACATCCATGGATGTGTTCTGTGAAACTAACTCTAAGAGGAATAAGAATGAATAGGAGATGGGGATTTCCAAAATCTTTTATTTTGTCATTAAATTGCTGGCTGTAAATCCTAAAACAATACTGTTTTCATTCAGTTTCTTACTCTTACATTCTTAATAATGCTGCTTACTATATTTATAGGGCCCTTCTCACTATCAAAGTGTTATTCTAACTTTATACACAAGCACTGTGCATTGTAACTCATATAGGGAGTATATTAAATACAAACATTAAGCTCTCATGATGTGCAAACTGGGAACTCTTGTAATCAAAAGTAAAGAAATTCCAATGTGACTTTCCCTGAAGCAATATTAGCTAGATTTTGTGGAATATTTTATGGTCCACATTTAACAGTGTAAACTCTAAATGGCATTTTTTTAAAACACCCTATCCAATTCAAAGAGAAGACAGGATTCTGTTCAAACTTTTAGAAACAGACTAGTCATGGAAAACGTTAGCCCCAAAGGGATTTTTAGATTCATTATTTCAATTATGAGCAGCTGGAAGTAAGGTTTATAATAAAGGCTACTTTTCAAACTTTAGCTGCTAAAACTGTGAGTAGCCCACACACTACAGAGTTTCCCAAAGTATGTACTGTGGGAATAAGCATATCAATCTGTGGACTTACTGTTGATTGTGCCTTAGAAAAAAGTGTTTGAATATGTTATTACATAATTATAAATAATAAATTATTCTTTATAAGATAATTATAATAATTGTACAGATCTTGGTACTCTAGTTTTCCACACATAGTACCCTGATGTTTAGAGATGCATGCACAATATGTTTTCCAAGGTAATTCTCCCTCTAAAGAAAGTAGGAGTTTAGACATAGTGATAGTGGCAAATAGGAGGTAAAGTGGAAGCATAACCCATTGAAAGCCCACAGAGGATTGAATTCTGTACCTGGAGTGAGACACCAGTAGTCAGGATCTGAAACAATCATAAAATACCATGAAGAGAAACTGGACTTAGAAATCGTTTTTGTTCTTTTAAATTGCAGAGAAGATGTTAACCTGCATTAGCAAAAAGAATGTTCTCAACTGGGAAATCATAAATCTAGGCCTTATTACCCTGAAAAAATAGACAATATTTATATAAGTAGGAGTGCATACGCATGACATATTGTACTGACTGACACAATAACTTTGGGTCAATTTCTCCAGTCCACAAGTTTGAAACTTCAGAGAAGATTTTTTTTTTAAGGCCACAAGAAATGAAATTCTCAACATTTAGTGTCCTGAATCCAAAAAAAATGTGATCTGAAAACATGAGAAGAAAAAGATTACCTTTATATACTTTAGGAATGGATTTAGTTTAAAGGGTCTATTTTTAACATGCTTTGAAAGGCAATGAAAAGAGTGAAGAAAGATCTGGACTAGGAATTAGGAAAAACTGGGTTCAAGTCTAGCTATTTGTGACAAAGGGTAAATGCCCTAAGCAACTCTCTTAAGATTCTAAGTCCAGATGAGTTGCTGACCAGCATATTTTTGAATAGCAATACTTTTCACTGGAAAGACTAACATTTTAGGCCTTGATGTATATAACACAATCATACATAAACAGGACCATTTAAAGCAAAGGTGTTAAACATGCAGCTCATGAGCCCCATGCTGTGGCCTACAATATTATCCAGTACTGCCCAAAACAGATTAAAATGTATTTGATTTGATTTGATTAGATATTAAAAATATTTAATGAAATAAACATAAATACAATCAAACTTAGGTAACATTAATATGTGATTTTCTAAGTCAACATGCAGTTCCTAGGAATCCCTAGGTATGGTTTTAGTGTCTATTTTAGTTTGACACCATTCATTCTTTTCTACTGAGATCTTTTGCAAGAGATCTTCCATGACAAAAACAAACACCTTTTGTAAGTCTACATCTCCCTGATTGATGTTTATAATTAGATATTCAACACTTATCATTGCAATTGCATTTTTTAAAGAATATTAAACAATCAAAACATATACATAAAAGACTTCTTGTTAGAGAGGAGATTTGAAAGCTATTTTTTTTTTACTCTACCAAGTGAAATACCTTTTAAAAAAAAAAACAAAAAAACAATAAACATTGGAATTTTAAATTATCTTCAACTTTCAGTATATTGTGTGACTGTAAAAATATCTGCTGCTATTATCATGGGATAGATCAGTCCCCTAACAGTTTATGTTTGAAATTGGAATGAAATAACACAATTAAAACCCATTTAACAGTTAATGAAAATAGGTTTACTTCAGCTTATTAGGGAAAGGCAAAACAGGGAAGGAATGTTCATCCAAGATAAGACATTAGTTAAGTTAGTAATCTCCCAGGATAGTTCATGCTGGTGGTGGGTGGGTAAATGGCAAAGTATTCTGTACCCCTCCTATTTTATACTTTGAAAAGAGGATTAGTCAATAACCAGAGCCTTACTTTCTTATGTGACTTAAATCTTGAGTATAGTTTCAATACCTTTTAAAGCTAAAACTAATTTTATAGATATAATGGTTATGAAACAGGCTTAAGATGTCATCCCAATTCAGCTATAGAGAATCATTTGCAAAGGCCTGTTTGTTCCTTACTCATATTTAATAGTTAATATTTACAGAGCATTTACTCTGTGTCAGATATGAATCTAAGCACTTTACAGTTATTTTCTCATTTAATTCTCACAACAATTCTGAACAGGTGCTGTTCTCTCATTTTATATAAAAGGAAGGACAATCCATTTATCACAAAAGTAGAGATATTAAGATTTATGGTGACCTGAAAAGCCAGGAAGAGATATTTATAAGTTAATTTGAGAAAGAGCAACTTTTTTGATTTTTGAACAGTAAAGTAACCTGATGTAATTGAAATTTTATTTTTTTTAATAAATTATTTTTTGGAAAGTGAATAAATGCCTATCAATTGGGGAATGGCTAAACAAGTTGTGGTATATGAAAGTAATGGAATATCATTGTTCTATAAAAATGATGACTAAATTGATTTTTAAAATGCCTGGAAATATTTACATGAACTGATGATGAACAAAACAAATGGAACCAAAAATACATTGTACACAATAACAGTAAGAAAGTGCAATAATCAAC
Organism: Sminthopsis crassicaudata; assembly: GCF_048593235.1. Taxonomy (NCBI): domain Eukaryota; kingdom Metazoa; phylum Chordata; class Mammalia; order Dasyuromorphia; family Dasyuridae; genus Sminthopsis; species Sminthopsis crassicaudata. The sequence continues at coordinate 340,035,644 of NC_133617.1, read as the reverse complement.
TATGACTTTCCATTCCTGCTATAATAATACTGCTATCTTTTGTTTTTATACCTCCTTCAACTTCTCCTCCAAACTCAGAAAGCTATCCATTTTAACAAAGAAAAAGAAAGAAAGAAAACAATTAAGGGTATCTAACCATATCAACTAAATCTGAAAGAATATGAAGTTTTCTATTTTATAACCTTCACCTCTGCAAAAAAAAGAAGGAAGTAAATTCTCATTTCTCTTCTTTGGGAAAAGCTTGGCCATTCTACCAAAATCTTTAGCTTCAATTTGTGATTGCAGATTTATCCTTTTATATTGTTGCAGTCATGTATTTAGAGACAGCTATGTGGTAAAGTAGATAGAGTGCTGGTCATGGAGTCAGGAAGATTTGAGTTCAAATTATATTATACCTAGTATAATAACTGGGTGAGCCTAAGAAATTAAATCAACCTCTTTACACCTAATTTTTCTCATCTGCAAAATAGGATAGTAATGTAGCACCTACCTTACAGGGTTGCTTTGAGGATGAAATGAGAAAATATTTTTAAAATATAGAAGTGATATATGTGCTAATTGTTATTAGCACTTATTATTCTTTTTCTCTGATTTCATTTATTTTATTTCATATTAATTTATAGCCACTGTACCAGGCATAGCACCAGGACTCAGTCTATAATATTGTTGGGAGGGCCATGCAATAGGCAAAGTCTACAGAAAACTTCATATGACATTCAATTAAACTACATCATCAGAGGATGGGAGTAATGATGATAATGATAGCAAGTGAATAGAATTTTCTGAGTCTCAATCCAATTTTGAGTTCAACGCAGGTATGTACTGAAATTGTTATAATCTCCATATCTGCCTCAGAGTTTTGTCAAAGCTTGTCTTATATGGTTCTGAGGTTGGATAGAATAAAGAATTATTCACCTGGATTCTTACTATAGCAAAGCAATCTTTTTACTCTTCCCTAATTGATTTTTATTGTATTTACTATAAAAGATATTTCAAATTTTTATTTTCTCTCTTTAAATATCTGATATCCGCCCTCCTACCTTCTCAGGTGAGGGTATTGCTTGATGATTTATGAACTCATCTTGAAACCATCTTCTCCAACAGATTGCCCCTGGAATCAATTTGTAGGATAATCTGCCCTCACTATATAGCACTTCACATTTCTCACCTGGGAATGTAAACACCTACTCTATTCCATAATATCTCAATTGCTCCAATGTGCTCTCACACTAGTAGGTCTAGTTCCCAGAAATAGACTACTATTGCACAATTTTTCTTGAGATCATAGTTATAATCTTGCTGAAAGGAAATAATGTTGTTTCCTAGCTGTTGAGATCCCACTAATGTTCCTCTACACCACCAGCCACTTACTGTGCAATACTGGATACAGATAAACTATGAATTAACATTTACACAAATCAGTCACTTACTTCATATAACAATGATGAAACTTTTAGATCCTACATATGACTATTTACTTAGCAATAAGGGAAAGAAATAAGAATATCATAGGTATATATTAAAACAAATACATTAATAACAAAATGCCACAATTCACATAAAAACCTGCATTATACTCTCCCACCAATTCATTCAATATCTATGGGGAATGGACACATGCTTATAGGAACCTGGCAGGGAAACATATGAGGGAGGAAAATTCATATGCTCAGACAATTCACTACTCTTCATTGTTGACTTTGATGTCATCAGACCATTCAGGAATATACATTACTATACTTTAGTCCTACCACTCTCCAGTTGGAAAAATTCTCCTTGCTTCTAACCTCCAATGTAGCATTTACAAGTGATTTGGACTAACAATTACTCTCAATTGGAAATTGAGGGGATATTTATCAATTGGAGAATGGCTGAATAAATTGTGGTATGCGATTATGATGGAATAGTATTGTTTATGGGAAATGATGAGCAGGATGCTCTCTAAAAAACCTGGAAAATCTTCTATGTACTCAAGCAAAGTAAAATGCACTGTATACAAAATAATAGCAATGTTGTAGAATTATAGTTATGAAGGCTTTGCTATTTTCAGCATACAATGATCCATGCCTACTCTGAAGAATTTATTATAAAAAAATACTATCTATACCCAGAGAAATAACTGATTGTGTCTGAATATAGATTAAACATTTTTTTTACTTTATTTTTCTTGGAAGAGGGGAGATCTATGTTTTCTTTTGCAAATTGAATTTTATGACAATGTTTTGCATAACTTCAAAAGTACCTTCTTACCAGGGGATGCAGGTGGAGAAGAAAGGAGAGAATCTGGAACTCAAATTTTAAAAAATGTAAAATATCATTTTACATGTAACTGAAGAAAATAAAAATATTAAATAAAGAAAAGTTATTAACCTTTAAAAAATAATTACTTTTAGAAGGACAACAAGAAAGAGTTACTTCTTAATGAATAGCAGTTCCTTCAAGCCAGAGAACTATAAATTTCCTGTGTTGTTTCTCTCTGAGCTAGACAGCCCAATCCGGACAGTTATTCATTCACCTGAAAGCTATATTGACTGATCAGAATGATACTTATTGTAAATTGGTCATATTCCTTTGTGAGTAAGGCAAACCAGCCTAGCTAGTTTTTCCTATAAAGTAATCAAAGTATTTATACTTCTTTTCTTCTTTTCCCTCATATTAGGAGATGCAGAAAATGGCAACTTACATTTTTAAAAGGTTTTACCTCTCTTACATCTTAGGTAGAACTGATGGGCAATAGTTAAAACTACAATCTTCATTCAACCAATCATTTAGGTGAAAATGACAGAAAAAGATAAATTTTAGAGAGGATATGGGAAAACTGGGACACTAATACATTATCAGTAAAGTTGTGAACCAATCCAATTATTCTGGAGAGTAATATGGAACTTTGGCCAAAGGGCTTTCAAATTGTGCATATCTTTTGATCCATCAGTGTCTCTACTGGATCAATTTCCCAAAGAGATCATAAAAAAGGGAAAAGAACACAGATGTACAAAAATGTTTGTAGCAGCCCTTTTTGTAGTGGCAAGGAACTGGAAACTGAGTGGATATCCATCACTGGAGAATGGCTGAATAACTTATGATATGAATGTTATGGAATATTATTGTTCTGTCAGAAATGATCAACAAGATGATTTCAGAGAGGTCAAGAAGGACTTACATGAACTGATGCTAATTGAAGTGAGTAGAACCAGAAGAACATGCACACAGCAACAACAAAATTATGTGACAATCAATTCTGATGGAAGTAGCTCTTTTCAACAGCAAGGTGATTCAGGTCAGTTCCAATAGATGTGATGGAGAGAGCCATCTATATTTAAAAAGAGGGACTGTGGGGACCGAAATGTAGATCACAACATCGTATTTTCACTTTGTTGTTTGCTTGATTTTTGTTTTCTTTTTTATTATTTTCTCTTTTTGATCTGCTTTTTCTAGTGTAGCATGATAATTATGGAAAGATGTATAGAAGAATTGCATATATTTAACATATATTGGATTACTTGCTCTCTAGGAGAGAGGGTGAAGTGAAGGAAGAAAGAAAAGATTTTGTGAGGGTGAATGTTGAAAACTACACATATATTTTGAAAATAAAAAGCTATTACTAAAAAAATAAAATAAAATAAAATAAAAAAGAATCACTTAGCTGACTATTCTTGCTGTTGGTCTTTTCAAACTGCTTCATCAAGTTTTTTTGACCCCTTGCTGTTTCTTCCATCTTCTTTAGTCTTAGTCTGTACTTTCTATACAACTTACATTTACCAGTGAATTAGATCAAAACCTCCTGCCTAGCAGTAGCTTATCTTTCATTTAAAAGATAGTAATTCACCAAATTTCTCCTGGGAAATAAACAGACTTTTAAAAATCATACTTTAAAGTAGTTGCAGGATTTTTCTTTTTAAACTTTATATTCTTTTGTCATAAGACCCATATTTTCAAATAAGCTGCTATAATGTTTTTAGTAATACATTCCCAAGAATGATCCTCAAACCCTTTTAGGTGCTTGAAACAGTTGCACTGTAATCATGTTTTTTTCCAGTTTTTAAGAAGTAAAAGTTTATGCTCTGTCCCTTTAAGCCACCAAGCTACTCCTACACAAGATATCATCTTTAATTTTATACTAAACGGTGAGTCTTTGTATTTATGTCATGGTTCATTATCTGTTCAAAGTCCACCTGAAAGATGTCTTTCTTTATACATATATTTTATGTTTTTATTAAAATATTTTTCCTTTTCCTTTTAGACACAAAGTATTTTTAAATGTATTAAATAAAATAAATTGGATTATAAATTAAACCAAAGTTTAGCAAAGGTAAAATTTTCCATCTCAGTTCATGGACCCCTGACATCCATCCATAGATGCCATGTTAAGAACCCCATGTAAGAAATTTCAATAAATGCCTTTGCTTTTAACTAATTCTATCCACTGACTGATCAAGGTGATTTAAATGTGCCAATTGGGGCTTTTGAGTTATAATTTTAAGAGGGAAGTTGCATAAGTCACTGTGAACTTGGGAAGATTTTGTATAAATTGTAGTACGGCCCTCAAAGGATAAGCTACAAATTTCATTATCTTCTCTCTTCAGATGATTCCCAGGCCTATATATCTAGCCCTGGTCTTTTTCTTTAGTTCCAATCCTACATTGCCAACTTCCGCTGAATATTTTAAACTGCTTGTCCTATAAGGCATTTAAATTCAATATATCTAAAGTAGAATTCATTCTTCCCATTCATCCCCAAGCCCACATTTCTTCTGAATTTATCTGTCAAGGACATCACTCTCCTCCAAGGTACCAAGACTGTTAATCATAGTCATTCCCAGTCCTTCAATCTCACTCTAAATATCAAATCAGTAGCCAAATTGGGTTGTTACTCTCTCCATTCTGCATTCTTCTTTCTCTCATCTACAAGGAGGAAGGGATTAAAGCCTCAAAAGTCAATGACTTCATCCAGGGAGGGAAGAGTTTTAAAAAAAAAATCTCCACAAACAGTTGAATGGGATGTTTGAAGGAACCAATGAGCTTAATTAAAGTGAAACAAAGGGAGATTTCAAATGTGGAGTTTTTGTATAAGAAAATGTGGAGATTGGGCAATAAGAGTTTAGCTAGACAAAGTGAGAAGAACAATTGGAATTATTTTTTTCAAAGAATTCTAGGGGGTTCTGTAGATGGATTTCCTTCCAAGATCCTAAATAAATGCTAACAGCTCATTTTTCTCCTTAGACTTAATCATCTGTGGACAAGTTCTTAAAATTGAGAATGGTACCTTTGCCTCAAACTCAAACTCAGATAATTTTCAGATGAAGAAATTAAAACCACTTCTAGTCATATGAAAAGGTGCTCTAAATCACTATTAAGACAACTCTGAAATACTATTTTACACCTTTCAGATTGGCTAAGATGACCACAAAAGATAATGACTAATGTTGGAGAGGATGTGGGAAAACTAGGACACTAATACATTGTTGGTGGGTTTGTGAATTGATCCAACCAGTCTGGAGAGCAATTTGGAACTATGGCCAAAGGGCTATAAAAATATGCTAACCCTTTCATCTAGCAGCATTTCTACTGGGCTAATATCCCAAAGAGATCTTAAAGGAGGGAAAGGAATCCACATGTGCAAAAATGTTTGTGGCAGCTCTTTTTGTAATGGCAAAAATAAAAAACTGGAAACTGTTTGCCCATCAGTTGAAGAATGGCTGAATAAGTTATGGTATATTAATGTGATGGAATATTATTATTCTATAAGAAATGATCAGCAGGATGATTTCAGAGAAGCCAGAGAGACTTACATGAACTGATGTTGAGTGAAATGAGCATTGTTCACAGCAACAGCAATATTATACAATGATCAATTCTGATAGACGTGGCTCTTTGAAACAATGAGATGATCCAGGCAAGTTCCAAAGGTCTTGTGATATAGAGAACCATCTATACTCAGAAAGCGAATGGAGACTGAATTTGGATCACAACATAGCATTTTCACTCTTTTTGTTGTTGTTTGCTTTTTGTTTCTTTCTCATTTTTTTTTCTTTTTGATTTGATTTTTCTTGTGCAGCAAGATAATTGTATAAATATGTATGCATTTATTAGATTTAACATATTTTACTATGTCTAACATATATTGGATTACTTGCCATCTACAGGAGGGGGTGAAGGGAAGGGATAGAATTGGAACACAAGGTTTTGCAAGGGTCAATGTTGAAAAAGTATCCATGCATATGCTTTGAAAATTTAAAAGCTTTAATAAAAAATTACACTAAATTAAATTAAAAGAAAACTAATGTGTAAGGGGAAGAAGGCAAACATTCCAAAAGCAAAGCCTGAATCCGTTAACCTTCAGAGTCTTTATAAGTAAGCATATACGTGAACTGCTCTTGGTTTCATTGCTATTTTTTTGTACTATCAAAATGGGTTTTTTTCACTGACTGAGAACAGAGTGTTCCTATGATACATTTGCTCAGCTGGTTAGCACAGGATACTAATAAGCCTAAGGTCATAGGTCCAGGCCTCAAATAGGCCAGTTATTTTCACACTGCTTCAAGGCAATAGATTTTCTTCTTAACCATCCATCTTACACAGATGTGCCGTTAGGAAGGAAGCATAGTATGAGAAATGGAGTTCTGGATATGGAGTCAGGAAGATTTGGATTCAAAAAAAATTTTTTTCTGACATTAATTAGTCATAAGACCACGGTCAAGATATTTTTATCACAATGAGTCTTGATTTCTTCTAAGGTATTGCTTATCTTTGTATTTTTTGTCAGGACCAAGTAAGATAAAATATATGAAGAAAAAAATTTAAAGTACTATATTAATGTCAGCAATTATTATTTTTCACAAAGAAGTACAAGTGAGGAAATCACGGCCAAATTGATGAAAACACATCTTTGTGGGTGACAAAACAACTCAAACCTAATGAGTTGTTTTGTTTTTTAAATATAAAGAGTCCGTTTTATTATCTTGATATATAAATTTATTATTACTTTAGTAAATCCCCAAATCTCCTCATTGGCATCAATTTACATTAAATATCTACTATGTGCCAGGCAATGTACTAGACACCATTGATACACAATAATGTTTTTTTAAAAAAGAATCCCTATTATAAGGAACTTATATTGTAATGCAGAAAGTAACAAGCATGGGTTTAAATATATATGAAATATATTCAAAGAAAACAAATAGAAAGTAGCTAAATATAAGGTAGTTTAAAAGAAAGGGCACTTAAATGTCAAGGACATCAGAAAAGGCTTCATATAAAAGGTAGTTATTGAGCTGAATCATGAATAAAGATAAAGATTCTATAAAATAAAAGGAAGGAATATATTTAAGACTATGATATAGTTTATGCAAAAGCACAGAGATAGGAAATAGTTCATCATGTGTGTGAAATAAATACATAGAAGGCCAGTGTGTCTAGATTACTAAATGTGGGAAGGGAGAAAATGTGCAGTGAGGCTGTAAAGTTAGGTTAGGACAAAGTTATAGAGCTAAATAGAGAAGTTTATTTGTAATCCTGGAGGCAAAATGGTGCACCTACCACGTACAAAGTAGGGAGATTACATACACTTATGGGAAATCACTTTGGTAAAAGTATACAGAGGATAGATTAAAGTTAAGAAACTTGAGGAAGGGAAAACAATTAGAAGGTCATTGCAATTTTATTGACAAGAGATGATAAAGTCTAAAGTAATAACTGAGAAAAAAGAAGATATAAAACAAATATAAGAAATGTGAAGATAGAAACAGCAAGATTTGGATATGTAAATATGGAGTGAGATAGAGTGAGGAGCTACAGACCTGGGAGAACAGAAAAATAGTGATTCATTTGACAGCAATAAGGAAGTTTGGGAAAGAGGGTAGGTTTTGGAGAAGAGATAATGAATTCTGTTATAGATACGTTGAATTTGATTTATGCCTGCAATATATAGTTTGAAATGTTCAATGGAAGATTAATGATGTATAGTTAAAGTTGACAAGAAAGACAGGATGAATATAAAGATCAAGAGTTATTGATTCTGACATGATTAAACACACAAGAAATGATGAGGTCACCAACAAAACAGTACAAAGAAGAGGGTCTAGAACAAAGCCATAGGAAATACTGCAAGAAAGTGTGATGAGGATAACTACAGAGCAAAGGAGATTAAGAGCAATTAGATGGGTAAGAGGAGAACCAAAACAAGAGAGAGCTCAAAAAAAATCCCAGAGAGAAGACAATATCCAGTTCATTATGGTGGTCAACTGGGTAAAAATGCAACACAAAAGTTGAGAGATTATAACTAAGAAAATACCTTCATATTTGACAGTTAAGAGATGGCTGAACAAAGGATATGAACAGACAATTTTCAGATGATAAAATCCCATCTACAGTCATGTGGGAAAAAATGCTCTAAATCACTACTGATTAGAGAAATGCAAATTAAAACAACTCAGAGGTACCACCTCACACCTCTCAGATTGGCTAAGATGACAGAAAAAGATAATGATAAATGTTAGAGGGGATATGGGAAAACTGGGAAACTAATACATTGTTAGTAGTATTGTGAAATGATCCAAGAATTCTGGAGGGCAATTTGGAACTATGCACAAAAGACTATGACACTATACATACCCTTTGATTCAGCGGTGCCACTATTGGATCTGTACTATAAGGAAATCACAAAGAAGGGAAAAGGACCTATATATGCAAAAATATTTGTAGCAGCTCTTTATGTTGTAATAAAAAAAATGGAAAATGAGTAGAGGTCCATCAATTAGAGAATGGCTGAATAAGTTATGGTATATAAAAGTAATGAAATATTGTTATATTAAAAAATTATAAACAATCTGATTTTAGAAAGGCCTGGAAAGAGTTACACAAACTGATGCTAAGCAAAACTAGCAGAATCAGGAATACACAATAAAGAGTAACAGCAAAATTGTGTGATGATCAACTCTGAAAGACTTGGCAATCAGTGATCCAAGACAATTCCAATAAATTTTGGATAGAAAACACCATCTGCATCCAGAAAGAGGAGTATGGAGATTAAAAGTAAATCAACACATGCTACGTTTACCTTTTTTCTGTTTTTTTTTTTTCCTCTCATGGTTTTTCCCTTTTTTCTGATTTTTCTTTCCCATTATGATCCACAAAGAAATTGTATTTTTAAAAAAATTAATATGCAAGCATAACAAGAAAAAATTAAGTTTTTAAAAGGAGATGACTGATAACTTTGTCAAGATCAGTTTCCATTTAGTGATGACAATGGAAACAAATTATAAAGCAGTAAGAGAATTGGAGACAGAAAATATAGTATTTTCTAGGACTTTGGTTGCAAAAAGGGACAGAAGTATAACCTTAGAAAAAATAGTAGAGTGTTTCTTTTTATTCTTTTTTTTTTAGGGATAAGGGATAAGGGAGCTATGGACATGCTTGCATGCAATAGAAAAGAAACCAATTGACAGAAAGAGGTTGAAGACAGGTGACATAATTAAGGTTGTAATATGATAAAGTTGGAAGAAGGATGAAATCAAAGGGATTATAAAAGACTTGACTTTGACAAGGAGAAAGGCCATGCAATTATTAGAAACTGGAAGAAGGGGTTAAATATTTGGAGTTTGTGACTTTAGGATGATGGGGAAAAGAGGGAATACACATTAAGTGATCTCAATTTTCTCCATAAAGAAGCAAGGTCCAAAGATGAGGGGAAGAAGGAATAATTGGGATTGTCTTGAGAAAAAATATTTGATAGAGGTTTTTCTAAGGAGTGAGATAAGGAATCTTTATGTTTTGAATGATTCATCCTTGGCAGGGTGTGTTTTTGAGCCAATTTATATCAGGTGATTATTAAATTTCCAGTGTAGACATTTACACTACCAAAAAACAGGTTATGCTATAAATCAGGGATCATTTTATTATTTTATCAATTGTCTAAACCTAAGAAAGTAACGGACAGAATATTAATGATGTACATTAAGCTTAAAAGTATGTCATGAATAACTTTTTTTCATAGATCCAATAGTTAAATATTCACCAGCAAATTCTTGTTTGGATAAGTGTGTATTAATTTCAGTTCATTATATTCTAATGGTCACTGGCAATAGATAAGAGATATTAAGAAATAGTATAGTATAGAAATAATGGACTTGGAATCATATACCTAACACTAGATCCAAGAAATAAAGTTTCCAACTTAGCATTTGTGAACCAAGTGGAATAACTATAAAATGCATTAACTGTTACATTATCAGGAACAGTAGGAAATCTTTCTTATACATCCTCTGCGCCTCATTTTCTATCAGAGAAAAGAGGAGAGGATTTAAGAGCTCCAGAATTCTCTGATCCTATAGAATTCTTCTGCTCCCATTGCTTCAAACTCCTCAGTGACCATATTATTTTACAGTTATCTATGGCAGAAAAGTTAAGCAATTAATAGTTTCTTCCTTTTCCTTTTTCTTTCTTTTTTTATTTTTTACAAATTAGGGACCCCTATTATTGGCCACAGCTCATTGTACAAAAGTTTGAAACTAGAAGATGGAGAAAAGGAGATAATTAAATGTGATATCAATCAAATGATTTTTCTTTTGATAGTCTAACCATGTTGTCAAAGCTAAATAGAAACTCATCCTGACTGGCTACTTAGCAAACCAAAATTTAGAATGATCTATGTTTCATTGTATTTTATATATTTTGTAATTCATTTCCAAAAACATTTTAATCTTGCTCAGTTCTCACTCTGGGGTTTTATAGGCCTCAGGTGGCCACAAGGGGCAAGTTTGACAACTGTACTTTAACATTCCCTACTACATTATAAAAACAGCTATTCATATGTATTGAGTAGCTCTGAGATAAAGAATGATTGATAGCCCCTTAAAGTTTGCAAGGCATTTTTACATATGGTAAGTCTCAAAAGGACTTGGGATTTTTTGTTTGTTTGGTTTCTGTTGAGGTTGGAAAAAGGAGCAGCAAAACCATTTCTTTTTTGTAAATGTGACTCAAGACTTGCGCTGTCTACCTTTCCAGGGCAGGCTAAATCACTAAACATCACAGGTGGGAAGAACTACAACTCTCTACTTCTTCAGTAACTTAGTCCCCTGGCAAGGCAGCTGGTGTAAACCTTAGCAGAGATACTGCTACGTAGACATTATCAGATTTGGTCCATACCACCACTTCATCAGGGACCTGGAGCTAAGACAAATTAAATGAATTATCAATCACATAACCAGTAATTGTCAGAAAGAGGCAGAGTCCAAGGGCAAGCCAAAATCTATTCAACATGTCACAAGTATATCTCCATAAACCTCATCCACTGAACTCTCAGCAGAAAATTATCTGAATTATCTTTGTTTTATCTTCTTATTTAAACCTCCATGCCCCTGGAAGGGGTTGGAAGGAAGAAGGGGAAAAGTTGGAACAAAAGGTTTTGCAATTGTCAATGCTAAAAAATTACCTATGCATAAATTTTTTGTAAAAAAAGGTAAATAAATAAATATTAAAAAGTAAAGTAAAATAAACCTCTATGCCTTAATTTCCTCATCTGTAAAATGGAAATAATATGTAATACCTAATTCATAGGTTGAAATGGTATAATGTTTATAAAATGCTATGTATGATAATTATAATAATAATTACAATAAGGAGTATAAAGTTTTATATAAATGTTAGCTATGATGACTGTACAGTGGCATGTATTAAATACAAAATAAAAAGTTCCCATAGTGAGACAAGATAAAGATGTATATACTTTAAATAACTAGATAAAATATAAAGACAGTTAATAACATGCAAACCCATATTATGGTAGTGTATCATTGCTATAATAATTTTAAGTGACCAAAAGCAAATAAAAATGGAATTTTGCTCTGTTTTTCCTTTCCTCATGAGTGTATATGTGTAGGGGGATCTGGGAGAGGAAGAAGTGCCAATAATATTCAGTGATAGGGAGCCCAGAGTTGATAGGAAGAAAAAAAAAAAAAAAGCAATAGCTGTATACCTGATTCTATATATATATATATATATTCTATGTGGGAAACAGGGTTATAATCTACCATCCATTCTCTATTGTGGATGCTTTTTGATGTGCAACAAATGTTACATATTCCAAAACCTGGTCTGATTGTTTTGTTTTGTTTCATTAAAATTGGCCAAAAAAAAAAAAAAAATACTATGCAAGCCATGGGGAGGCTATTTTCCTGTGCTGAATAAGTAATCCTCATTACAAACGGTTAATAATAATAGTAATGGTTAATGGTCTCCATTGATTGTGGCAATGTAATTAGACTCACAATGGTGCTTGATATAAATTGGGAGAGGAGGGAGTGAGAGTAATGGTCTTATATTAGTTTTCACTCAGGTCCTAACCCAAACTGAAAGCAGTCATGCAAAGATTTTACATAAAAGACCCACACTGTGTTTTGTTGTGTGCCCTAATTTCATAACTGGAAACCCACTAAGAGCCCCAGCTGCTTCATTTGATTAGATCAGTAGACTTTATCATCCCCTTGGGACACCAATATTACGGCTAATATAGGCTTCTAAATCTACTAATACCTCAACACAAATCTGCTGCCCACTAGATAAGTTAAAATAACTACATCTTTTTCTAATATATTACTTAGAAAATCAAAGGTATTGGACAGGGTTGAGTGGGGAGAGCTAATGGCAGGTGGCATGAGAAAATGGAATCATATATAATCACTTAGGATTAACACATGTTCTGGTCACAATAGGGAAAAAGATGATGCTTCTTTTTAGTGAAATCTTCCTAATTTTGTGGCTGACTCAAATCTTCCTCTCGGTAGGAAGGTATCTGAAAAGAATTGAGTATAATAATAGAAGTATTTACAAATGGTCTAGAAGTTTTGGAATGTTTTGTTCTGTTTAAAAAAAAAAAAAGAAACTGAAATCATTCTTCTATTCACCTATTCCTCTGTTGCGTTGGGTCTTGGAAAGAAAGAGTAAGAAAGGATAGAGGAAGAGGAAGATTAGAGCAGAAAGATGAAAAGAAGGGAGGTTGAGAAGATATGTTCTAGAGCTGTTTGGTTCTAGAAGTAAAATAAAGACAGAAGAATATGCTAGTCTATTCTGTCCCCTACCAAAGAGTAGTATATAATCCACTAGTTTTCAAGAAGCTTTTCAGGGATCTGAACTAATCTTGGTATCAACTGATCTTCATCAATAAACAGATTAAAATCAAATGCCCCTGATAATAGTGGTTTGAGATATAGTAAATATTATACTCTTCACATTCCAATTTTACTGGCTTACAAGGCAAGAAATTGTCATAGTCAATAAGTAGTACAGTGCCACTTAGGTGACTTCATTGTTCCAAATTCATTCATCTACAACTTTTAGCTCTGGCCACCTAGAATTAATCACAAACTATTTTTGGAGGTCACTCAGAAGCATATTCTATCAGAGTCCTTTTTTAAAAATTATTATTATTCCAAGTTCAAAAAGAAAGCTTACTGATGTTCCTGCATATCATATTCTCTTTGTTCTCAAACTCTATCTAGAGGCTAAGATATAATATGAACCCAATGTTTACACATAAAGATAAAATAATAATTGATGTTCTGCATACTTTTTGTTCCTTGCAATAACACTTTTTAAAATCTCCTGCCCTACCACATAAATAAAATCAAAGAATCTGAAAATTTTGTACTCTGGGATTGGGAACTAATTATATGAAAGCCAAAGCTTTAGCCTTTGACTAGAATGACAGATTATAAGGTACTACTGAGTAACTTTCCATCTTAAAGTGACAAAAGCAGAATTCAGTGTGTATGTGGTTGTGTATACATGTGCACATACATTCCCAAGAATCCAAAACATCTTTTGCTTCAAAGTTTGTCTATCTATAATGTGCATACTCTGTCTTTACCAATGAACTGAATCAAGTCAAATGTAATGAAAAAGAAGAAATCTGTCAATCCATTTTGAACATTGGCCTGAGTCTAAAGAGGCAGAACAAATTCAAAGGGATTCAATCATTTTCTAAGCATTAAGAGGCTGACATAGAGTAATATAAACAATGTAATCCAAAGACATTTGTATTCTACTTTTTGGTAATGCCTCATCATATTGGTTTATATGGTGCTCCCTGTTCCTTGGAGAAAAATTACATGAGAAATTTACTTCTGACTGGCATGTGAGGAATCATGTAATAAAACTATTTTGTGGGTAAAGCTATCTCATATCAAAGTCCTTTTGAAGATCCTAGGAGAACCTTACTTCAACTGAATACTTTAACTCTATAGTTGTTGTTCAGAGTCTGATTCTTCATGACCCCATTTGTGGCTTTCTAAGCATAAATGCTGGAGGCTTTGCCATTTTCTTCACCAGCTCATTTTACAAGTAAGAAAACTAAAACTTGCAGAGGATCATACAGCTAGTATTTAAACTGGATTTGAACTCAGTTCTTCCTGACTCCAGGTCTCTGCTCAATGCACTGCTACCTGTTTGCTCTCAGTATAGTAGAAAATATTACAGTGAGATCTAACTCCCTTTCATCTCTGAATCAATCAGCTACCAAGACCTTTCTTTATAACATAATGGGAAAAGCACTAAACTAGGAGTAAGAAGACCTCAGTTCTATTTCTCACCTTGCCAGTAGCTAGTCTTAGAAGCTACTTGAGATAACTGGATGGCTTAGTGGATAGTACTTTAGGTCTGGCATCAAAACACCCGAGTTCAAATCTGCTTTCAGACCATTACTAGCTGTGTGACCTTGGACAAAGCACTTTTTTTCTGATTGCCTTAATCCACTTTTTTTAATCCATTGTATCCACTTAATCCATTGTAGATTGACTATAATATCCAACTGCTACAATAATTTTGCCAAGAAAACCCCATGGACAGTGTAGTCCACAAGATAAGAAAGATTTGAACATGACTGAATAACCTTAAAAAAATGATTTAACCTCATCTGTAAAATAAAAGCATTTGATCAAATGACTCCTCTAAATTCCCTCCTTGTTTTAAAACATTCTAATTCTATGATTATAATATATTTCATTATCCATCTCTTCCTTTCCATTACCAAAGTCACCATCCAAGTCTAGTCCCATATTAGATCACATCCAAACTATTGCAAGAGCTTCATCAATGGTTTCACTATAACTTGTTCCCAAAATTTTAACTTTATCATATTTATCTTCCTTACATCTAATATCTTTAATTTAACATTCTAGTCAAGTCTAGATCTAATCTTGCCTATCCAATTTCTTTTCAACTTTATCTTTTGTTTTAATACAATCTACTTCTGACTAAAGTCATGTTCAGTTACATTTTCTCAGAATATTCAACTTCAACTCTTCCATTAAGGCCCCACTCTGAACTACTCCATGAAACAAACTTTCCCAACTATTCTAATTCATATAAATCTCTCTTTCAGCTTGATAAATAATCTAAACAATTCATCTTGACATTTATTAATAGATTTGGGACTGTAAGATATCTCAGAGGCCAACTAGCCTTTCAACTTCATCACTCAATCTAAACAACTTTTCCCAAAATTGCTAATAATCTCTTAACTGTCAAACTTGAAAATTCTGTTATGTGTATGTCTGTCTCTGTTTTCTGTCACATACACACACACACACACACACACACACACACACACACACACACACACACATAAATTGAGCCAACAGTCTCCCTGAGCTTCAAGGATTCATCAACAATTGCCTACTAGACATTTTAAATTAGATGTTCTAAAAACATGTCCCAATCTGAACTAATTTTCTTCCCTCACCAAATTCTCCCCTTTTCCAAATTTCCATATTTTTCTTGAAAGTACCACCATTCTTCCAAGTTTATAACCTCAACATTATCCTTGACTCCTCACTCCATATATACAATCAATTGCCAAATCTTGTGACCTTCTTGGCTACAGGAAGGTATAATCTTAGATTTGTTTATATTCCTGTATAGCAACAATTTTATATTTATGTGTTTTTGTGTGTGTGTGTGTGTGTGTGTGTGTATGCATACATATATATACTACATATGTATATGTATGTATATATTTGTGTGTGTGTTATATAAGGCAACTAGGTGGTACAATGGATAGAACGTCAGTCTTGAAGTCAAGAGGATCTGAGTTCAAATCTGGCTTCAAACACTTATTAGCTATGTGACCCTAGGCAAGACACTTAACCCTATTTATCTAGGGAAATAAGCAATCACTCCAGTATCTTTGCCAAGAAAACCCCAAAATGGAATCATGGAGAGTCATTAAATGTGTGTGTGTGTGTGTGTGTGCATGTGTATATGTGTGTGTATTAAATGAATGAACATGTACATTTGAAATCATAGTGATAGCTTATTTTCCTAGATTATTTTTCAGTTACAGAATATGTGTATATACAGGTGTCTTCACAAAACTGCAATGAAGCACATGGGACTTTTACTGCTAATTTTCTCATTTTAAAGGTAAGAAACATCAAGCTGACTTGCTAAAAATTACACGACTACATGGTTAACCTTTACCAGATTGTTTGTTGTTTTGGGGAGAAGGGAGATAGGAGGAGAGGGAGAAAAATTTGAACACAAGGTTTTGCAAAGGTGAAGGCTAAAAACTATTTTTGCATGTATTTTAAAAAATAAAATAATATAAAAATGAATAATAATAATAATAATAAAAGATTACATGATTAAGAGTGACACCAGGATTCAGAACAAGGTCTTCTGACTTCATGTTTACTGTTCTTTTTACTTCTTCCCCCCCTCCTCTAATAGCAGTAATAACAGCAAGCCTATGACATTGATGGATGATGTAAATAACCCCCTATAGTAAAGATGAAAAACTATGACCCAGAACGGATATGTGTCATGTACTGTCAGGGACAGAATCTGGACTATGACCACACAAACTAATTCATAACCCAGTGCTTGAGGCATGAAATCTCCCTCATTCCTTCTGTCAGTGAGTATTGCCAGGGATTATGGAAAAAGTCAAGTTTCTTTGCAACTCATTCACTCCAACCAACCATCAGTACCAAGAAAAGAAAAAACAAAAAGCCTTTCAGTTTTAATAGTCAACATGTTTCTACTACAAACTTGGTCCCCTAACAACAATGTGATTATCAAAGACTTTAGTAGCCTATTATAACTTAGGCACAAGATTCCAAGGAACCAATAACTGGCCTATCCAGCAACCTCTTGAAGTTCAGAGTAGAAACAAAGGGCAGTAATGTGAAAGGACAGGAAACAAGAAAACAGTGATTTTAAAATAGAGTAAAGTAATCTCTGCTGTCTGACTCCTTCTGCTTTTCTGACTGAACAGGATGATTCCATAAATAAAACTGAAGCATAAGTATATCAATACAGCAATTGTTTTCGAAGCCTTTGGTCAGAAGTTCCTCTGTGCATTTAACTACAGTGTATGTGTGTGTGTTCCTGTTCTCAATGCTCAGCTGGAAAAATGGCAAATGTGGCCTCTATTGTGATCTCTCTCCTTGCCCTTCCCCCTCTTGTCTGCCCATACTGCTATCATACTCAATCTGTCTCCCTTCTGTCTTTGAAATTAGGTCCTGAAGATGAAAATTGTATAATCCTATGCAAATCTTGTCTGAGTAATTTTTAAACTAAGTATATTGTTCTGAGATTATCATACCCATTATTCTTTAAAAGTATGGCATTATGTAGAGCATGAAATGGACAAAATTAAATAGAATACCCCCAGAATTGCAATCTGATTAATCAATAAAGCTAAGAATCTTTCTTTTTGGAATGGTTTATGAGAATACTGTATCTTTGTCATTATTTTGAAGTGAAGTCTTGTATAATCTGAAAAGATAAGAAATACTATATTGTACCATTGAGGAGTCCTATTGGATAGGACTTTTGATTAAATCCAACAAGGTTATTAAGTACCTGCCCTGTTAAAAAAAAAAAAAAAAAAAAAAAAAAAAAAAAAAAAAAAAAGCTTGGTGCTACTTTCTGGGAATACAAAAATAAAAAAAATAAAAATAAAAAAAATAAAAAAAAAGGAGAGGGACCTAGATTCTATTGGGAATCCCTACAGAATGCAGAAGCATTATGAGGGAAGATGCAGTAATTCAACAAAAAGGTATTTTCCACTCTAAGACTCAATGTCATCCCTAGATCAAGGGCTGTTTTTAGATTTTGTAGGATCTTTTCTGACTCAAGGTCCTGAAGTTTCCCAGAACTTCCTGAATAAATATCTTCCAAATCTTGATGTGGATAATGGTCATAGGATCATAATTTCAGAATTAGAAGGAAGGAAACAAAAGTTTATTAAGCACCTACTATGTGCCAGGAACTTGACTAAGAGTTTTACAATTATCTCATTTGATCATCATAACAACCCTGAGAGATGGATGTTATTGTTATTTCCATTACAAATTTACAATTAGTAATCTCTGAGATTGGGATCTGAACTCTGGTGTTCCTGATTACAAGCCTAGCACTCCAACCACCTGGTAGGGGAAAAGACTTTTAAGGTTATCTGGTGTAACCCTCTAATTTTATAGATGAGGAAACAGTGGCCCAGAGAATTTATGTACTTGCTCAGGGCCACACATTTAGTATGCAGTACAGCTGAGTTTCAAGGATAGGAATGAAGTATGAGTAGTAAAAAGATGGATATTATCTGGAAATCTGAGTATCAGTTTACTTTACAATGACTCCAGAGGAATAGCATAGAGAAGTAAACAATGTTGATCTTGTTAAGTCATTAGTCATTACTTTGTCTGTACTTCTGGTTTCCCAATTTTCTGAATTTTTATTCATATTATTTTATTTTTATTCATATTATTTTATTCATTTCTTCAAAATGTATTCATTTTATTCATCTTATCCATTTCTGTTAAAATGGTTATATTCACACTTTCCAAATTCTAACTAACTTCTTAAGAGTCAGAAAGATCTAAGTTTAAATTTGACATCAGACACATTAGCTATTTGATACTAGGCAGATCACTAAGCCTCATTTTGTTTCAATTTCCTCATTTATAAAACAAAGACAATAATAGCATCTTCTTTCTAAGATTGTTGTGAGGATCAAATAAGATAATAATTGTAAAGCACTTAGTACAGTGACAAACACATAGTAAATGATATATAATTAATAATAATAATTTTCACAATTTGGAGACCTCCTATAAAATGGCTAGTTAGCATTATCTTAGGGTGTCACAAAACCAGGACTGGGAATCTATTAGCAAGCTGGAATAGGTTCTCTCTTACAGCATCAAGATCATGCCTGTGTTTTTTCATAGGATGGGTTAAGTCTCACTTCACTGATCATGCTTTTCCTGATATTGTTCAAACAAATTCCTTCCTCCTGAGAATCTTCATCCAAATCAGAAATTAGGACAAGCACCTGCCAAGCTGGATTATTTAAATGTGTATATAATGCTTTTAGAGTTCCTAGAAATAAAAGGCATTATATAAATGTTATTCATATGTAATCTGAGAGGAAGGTCCCATTCACTTCTTGGCCTTGAAGGCCATATGCATCACCATAAGGCATAGGTTATCACCCCAGTTCAATGATGATTGTGAGATTTACTTTACTGCAACACAATCCTATTACCACCCTCCACCATCATTTCCTTTTCTTTATCTCCTTCCTTGTTTCTAGTGGCCACAGATTTATACAGCTTCTCCTCTTAACACCCAACATGTATAACCACACTGGTTAAGACTCCTTCTTCCCCTTTCCAACCTCAGTTGGATGAATTTCAATATAAATGATTATCACTACAGCCAGACATAGGATAATAGATGATACTTCTGGAAAATCACTATCCAGAATGACTCAGTTGTTACAAAAGCAATGTCAGGAGGCCAAAAGATAGTATCTCAAGCAACATCTTGCCCTTTAGGCAGAGACCCCAAACTTTGGCATAAGCCTAGCCTTGTAATGGGCTAATCTTTGGCAAAAGATATAGATCATGAGTGTTTTTGATTAATCACACTTCTATCTATCAAGTAATATCATTAGAAGCCTCATTTTTGTAGCCCAGAGGTAGCATAGTATCAAACTCAAATAAAAACAAGGATCTTATGGGCTATATATTGACTTAGCAATCCATTTTTATTTATTTTGTTAAAAATTTCCCAATTAGATTTTAATTTGTTTGAG
Source organism: Sminthopsis crassicaudata (assembly GCF_048593235.1). Taxonomy (NCBI): domain Eukaryota; kingdom Metazoa; phylum Chordata; class Mammalia; order Dasyuromorphia; family Dasyuridae; genus Sminthopsis; species Sminthopsis crassicaudata. Next base: position 340,015,550 of record NC_133617.1, on the reverse strand, counting down.
CCCCAATTGGGAATGTTATTAAGTGCATATAACCATGTGCAGCAGGTTTGATATCTCTGGTGTAGTAAACAGAATGATAGAATTTTTTTTTAGAATACTTTAACATTCTTTCTTTTTAAATTTTGACTTCCAAATTGTCTTCTTCTCTTCTAACCCTCTCCTACCCTTTGAGAAGGCAAACCATATGACATACATAATATATGTGAAATCATGCAAAACATATTTCCATATTAGCTATGATTTTTTAAAAGGCAAAAAAAAAAAAGTGGAAAAAGTATGCACTCAGAGTTCATTAGTTCTATTTTTGGAAGCGGATAGCATTTTTTTATCATAAGTCCCTTAAAATCATCTTGGATCACTGTGTTAATTAGAGTAGTTAAGAATTTCACAGTTAACTATAATCACTACAATATTGCTGTCACTATGTACAATATTCTCTTGTTCACTTAACTTTAGAATGCTAGACTTGAACACAGGAAAAGTATGGTCAAAACTCACCTCTGATGCTTGCTAGCTGGAAGACTGGACAATTGGCAGTTTCTCTGAGACTCAAAAAGGACATTTTATATATATATATATATATATATATATATATATATATATATATATATATATATTCTGTGTGGGTTGCATTGGGAGAAAGATTTTTCACACCAAAGAATTCACTAGTCCTCAAAATATTGACACTACATACTAAACATTAAGTTCTACATAGTCAGTTTGACTATAAAAATCAAGAAATTAGCTTTTCTTGTATGGACGAGACTCTGGTTTTTAGAATTCAGCTGCATCTCATACATTATTCCAGAGACACAGGACAAGTGAGCTTTCAAGAGCTAAGGCATTCTCCCATCTCGCAGTTGTTATTTATGCACAAGTTTTTCCTCAGAAACAACACATTGTGCTTTTGTGGCAGGGAAGGAAGGATGAGTTCTCTGTGAATAACAAGCCCTGAATAGAATCCTATAATTAGCACAACTATTATTTTCCTTTATTTCAAAATTTACATGTGTAATACGCATAGCTACACTTCCTATGTACTTCCTAAAGGGAAACTAAACCTTTCTGATTTTGTTTCACATCATTTAAAAACACAACTGCTTGGTTTGGGATTTTGGTTACATATCTAGTAGTGCCGAAAGCTTGCTAAATATAAAGCAAATTGCTGACTTCATAGAGATATGAGTTCAGTATCAAATGAGAGAGTGCAGCTGTGAACCCCCTCCAAAGCTGTGGTCCATACATTGAAGCTTTGATGGAAACCTGGGGGGCCAAGGCCACAGTAATTTGTGAATTCATCTTGTAAATTACCTTCACAAAGGCTGCTATAATATAGGCTGCCTAATGGTTTTATCTCTCCATATACATGGTATTTCTTTTCATGTATTAACTAATTATTCCAGCGCATATCCTCCAATCCACACCTCCAACAAATTTGCAATAATGAGCTATTTACTGAATTGTGTGTATATCTAGGCTGTCAGCACGAGCTCAATGGAGCTTGTCTTTGTAGCTGCAATCCTCATCCACAATGATTCTTCCTTATCAGTAGCCCAGGTGGCTTTTAGATCAGAAAGCCTGGTCCCTATTATTATTTTATTTCATTTTTCTTCTTCAATAGGGAGAAAAGATCTTGGAGAGAAAACAAAAAGCCATTCTACTTAGGAAAAATGGCTATATAAACTTGAGATTTCAAAGCTTTCTCCTAGTTCTTAATTTTAACTTCTCTCCCACAACAATAATTTCTCCTAGGGGAAAAAAATAGAAGAAAAGAAATACACAATTATACCATAACCCAAAGTCTCAAGTCTGTGAGAATAATATAGAAAGGATCCATTCAGCTGAAGTTTTTCTAATATCAAATTCAGCTTCCAAAAAAATGTACCCTAAAAAAACCTGAGATTCCAAAAGAAATTGAGTCCATCTGACTTCAAAAGTTATTTAGACAACAGCAAGTGATCTAAAAAATATACTAATTCTCTGCAATTAGCTTGTATACAGAAGGTTTGCTGAGTCAATGCTACTTTGCTAGCATGAAATAACTGGAAAAGTTAGTTCCTCTTTCATGGTCTGATGAGATATACTTTTATGAGCCTGTTCAATGACCTAATCTCTAATGTCAGCTTCCTATGCGGCTGAGGAAACTGGTCCATGGCAGATACTTCCCTTCCAACCCTCGGTTCTTGATTTGGGATTAGATGTTGATAAGAGCATTTTGAGGAGATTGAATCAAAATCTGCTGCAGGAATCAAACCATTATAATTATGACTATTTCAACTTAAAAGGAGCAAAAGACAGAATGCTTCTTGTACCTCACATTCTTGGTTGAGTAATTTGCCTAGGGGGAATAGGGTGTAATTTGGACATTATAGATATTCGTGAAAGGCAAAATATAATTTTTTAAATGGAACAGGAAAATAGGAAACAGTAAAAAGTATAAGGGTAATATTAGAACAGGGCTTTGACTATGGAGAGCACTTCATCAGTATTTTTATAGCTCACTTCAGCATGCCTGTAATTTTAAGAATTAAATCATAACTATGTTTTTTAAGAAGTTCTATCAATCTTGGATTTTTCCAGTTGGATGACCTAATTGCTGATCATGTAACATGACATAAAGTAATGAAGATTTTAGGATATGACCTATATACGTCTGAGAAGCAATTAAAACCTGAATATCTACTTCAGTAGTTCTAACATTGACATATTTTGTTTCAACATGTATCCTTAAGTATTTATTATGTGTAAGACTAGGAACACAAAGATCTTAAAAAGATATGCTTTCTGACGTTAGGAAAGGTTTTTTTAACCTGGAATCAACTGACCTTCCCTAAGGGGACCATGCACAGATTGAAGGATTTATATATTTAGTTTGGAAAAAAATTCAAATTTATTTTCACTAACCTTTAGTTTCCTTTGTAATACTACATATTTCATTTCATTCATTTAAAAATATTATTCTAAGGAATCCATAGGCTTGATAAGATTGTCAAAGGAGGCTATGACACACAGAAGAACTCCTGCCTTAGGGAATTTAGAATCTAATAAGGAGATTTAGAATACACACATGACAAAATATTAGAGACAAAGGAGAGAAACAATGTAATAGAAAAAAAATATTGTTTTGGGAAAATTACTTGGAGTATAGGGATGGGGAAAAAGAGACAGGCAGGAAGACTAATTGTAATGCGCTGTCGTCTCTAGAAGCTGCCGGATTACTCTCTGGTAAGAGATCTGCTGTGTCTACTCAAATCTCTCAGACAGATTCTTCTTCCTGTAACGAACCTTTGTCTCCACACAGTTGCTGTTAACTCTTGTCCTTAGAAGTGACTTCCCTTCCTGCAGAGAGCCCCGTCAAGCCTGATGTAATGCAGAGAGTCTTCTTCTTTCTCTGAGAGTCCTCTCTTTTATTCTCCCAGAGAATGGGCGTGGGATAATGCAAGGGCTTCTGGGAAGAACCACCCCAGCCAATGGGCTTGCTCCTTCTATCAAGTCAACCTGAGTTCTCACCTTGTAATTGTCCAGAAAACCTGAATTCTCACCTTGTCACTGTCCAGACAACCTCAGTTCTCACTTAGTAATCCTAACATCTCCCCCTTTCTTTTGATTTAGAACATAGGACAGTCATGACCTTGAAACATAAATCCATCAATATGGGAAGTATTACAGATAATTACATAAATTACATAAGCATATAGTAACATAGTAACATAACACATGCTAGAAGAATATAACATAATCATAAATTGAAAATTTATAAATGTCCATAAGTCCATTGTCCATTAGTCTCATCTTGTGCGAGGAAGTCCAATGATTCCTGCTGGTTTTAAAGTTCTTTAACAGTCTTCTTATTATCCATGCTCTTTCAGTGTCAGATGTTTCTTAGATCTTCTCCTTTATTTTGAGGTCTTTCTCTTTTTCTGTCTCTCTCTGATGGACAAGGCGAATATGACTCGTTGGCACCCATCTGATTCCTTCTCCTGCTGAAGAAATACAAGCAAACCCTCTCCCCCAGGCAGTTAACCTATCTGGTCCCTTCCATTCACCTCTTTCTGGATCTCTCCACATCACCTGGCGATTATCTAAGGACAGTGGAGATGCTCTCACTGGACACTGCCCTTCTGGTGGGTTATAAAACCTGTCTGCTGGAGCCAGTGCATCTTTGTCAAAAATTAGAAAATTAATGGTATAGAGAACTAAATTTAGAAGTTCCCTAGGGCTACCTGTGGCTCCCCCTTTCTTTTGTTTTTGGAGGAGTGTCTTAATATCTCTGTTTCTTCTCTCTACTATTGCCTGCCCTTGAGGATTAAAGGGTATGCCCGTGGTATGTAAAATCTTATACTGTGCACAAAAGTGTGTAAAATGTTTGGACGTATATGCAGGTCCATTGTCTGTTTTTATTGCTTGTGGCACACCCATAATTGCAAAAGCTTGTATAAGGAATTCAGTGACCACTCGGGCTGTCTCTTTTGCTGCTGGCATTGCAAATGTGAATCCTGAAAAGGTGTCTACCACGACATGAATAAAAGATAGACGACCAAAAGATTTATAATGGGTCACATCCATTTGCCAGATTTCATTGGGTCTCAAACCACGAGGATTCTTCCCTGGAGGGAGTGTAGGAGCATGGAAAGGAAGACAAGCTGTACAGCTTTTTACTATGCTCCTAGCTTCCTCTCTTGTGATTCCAAATTGTAAACGTAAAGCTCGAGCAGCCTGATGATATTTAGAATGAGATTCTTGTGCTTCCTGAAACAAAGGACTACTGGCTAACATGGTTAGAAGGCTATCTGCCTTTGAATTTCCATCAAAAATGGGACCTGGAAGTCCACTATGTGAGTGGACATGCAAGATATAAATCTTGCCTGGATATTTTCTCACTTGCTCTTGAAGTTCCTTAAAGAGCTGATAAATATTGGAGGCTGCAAATTTTATTTGGGCTGTGGCAATTCTTTGTACTACACCTACTGAATAGGCTGAATCAGTAATTATATTTACGTCTCCTGGGTAATAAGTGAGAGCTAGCATGATAGCAAATAATTCATTCTGTTGAGTGGATTGAAAAGGAGTCCTGATTACTCTCTTTATGGTTAAATCATGAGAGTATATGGCACAAATATTTTCTTTGGAGGCATCTGTAAAGATTGTTGGTCCTTTAAGAGGAACCTTAGAAACCTTTTCTTCAAAAATCCATCGCCAATTATGTAGTAGCCGGGTAATCTTTAATGGAGATCCATGTGCAAAATTTGGAGCGGTGGCTAATAAAATTTGCCATTCTGGGATGGTCTCACAGCATACATTAATTTGTGCGTTAGTATAGAATGTGTATATTTTTTCAGGACTTATTCCAGATAATTGTGTTACTCTCTTAATAGCCTTTAATAAAATCCTAGCCACAAGCACTGGGTAAGGTGTAAGGCTTTGTTCTGGTTGTGCTGGGAGGTTCACCCACTCAATCACTCTATCTCCTTGATGAAGGACTGCTGTGGGTGCCTCTTTTGTAGCAAAAACTGATATTTCCAAGGGTTTTTGAGTGACTCTTTCAACCACATTGGATAAAGCCAGTTCAACTTCTCTCAAAGCCTTTTGTGCTTCTTTTGTAAGCTGGCGTGGTGAATTTAAAGCACTGTCTCCCTTTAAAATGTCATAGAGAGGTTGTAGTTGATTGGTAGTTAAGCCTAACACTGGACGCATCCATTGGATATCTCCTATTAATTTTTGAAAGTCATTTAAGGTGTTCAACTTCTCTGTTCTTAAAGAAAGCTTTTGTACTGTGAGTGTCTTAGGATATACTTCATATCCTAAATATTGAAAAGGAGCATGTCTTTGAATTTTTTCTGTAGCTATATGCAGTTTGTAGTACTTTAATGTTTCCATGGTCCTTTGTAGACATGCCTCTAACATTTGTTCCTCAGGTGCACATCCCAAAATATCATCCATATAATGTAACAATATTACTTTTGGAAAGGCTTTTCTTACTGGAGCAAGAGCAGCTGCAACATACATTTGGCACATAGTAGGGCTGTTTTTCATTCCCTGTGGCAAAACTGTCCATTCATATCTTTTATAAGGCTCAGCCAAATTAACACTAGGCACTGAAAAAGCAAATCTTTTCATATCCTCCTTATCTAGAGGAATAGAATAGAAACAATCCTTAATGTCTATAACCCATAGAGGCCATTTTCTTGGCAACTGAGTAGGAGATGGAAGTCCAGGCTGAAGAGTTCCCATAGTTTCCATCTGTTCATTTACTCTTCTTAGATCAGTTATCATCCTCCATTTTCCAGATTTCTTTTTCACCACAAATACTGGGGAATTCCAAGGACTCAGAGAAGGCCGCAAGTGTCCTTGGTCAAGTTGTTCTTGTACTATGTCTAATAAGGCCTGAATTTTATCACTTCTTAAGGGCCACTGTTCTACCCACACTGGTGAATCAGTCTTCCACTGAATAGGAACTGGTGAAAGTGCAGGTAGGCCTTCAACAGCAGCCCTGCCTAAAAAGCCGAAGTGCTTATTTGTAATCCTATCTGCTGTAAAATGTCTCTTCCCCACAGATTGATGGGGATTTTTTCAACCACAAAAGGAGTAAAAGCTCCTGTTTCTCCTTCAAATACCCATCTCAAAGGCCTAGCACTAACTTCTGCTGCTATTGATCCTCCCACCCCAGACATATAGGTGTCTGCTTTAATCTTTGGCCAGTGACCGGGCCAATTGGCACCTCTAATAACTGTACGATCTGCACCCGTGTCTACCAATCCTTCAAATGGTATTCCATTTATATAAATAGTAAGCATAGGTCGGTCAGCTGTCACAGCTGCTGTCCAATATATTCCTGGATTTTGTTCATTGGAGTCAAAATCTAGGCGACTATCACTAGGTTGCTTATTAGGGGTCCGTAACAATAAGCCTGATGCTACTACTTCTCCTGGTTGATAAATCACACGTTGTCTGCCTGTGTTAGTGACTGGGATATTAGATACACGTTCTCCAGTCTCCCACATCAGTGTATGGATGGACACTGTTTTGTAGGCACTCTCAGAAGGTGAAATGGTCAAGCCTACTGTGCCTGGAGGCAAAGGATCCATAGGCTCAACAGGAACAGATTTCACTTCTCCAGGGAGTATCTCGGTAGTCTCTACTGCACACAACTCTATTTTTCCTAATTTCAATCCCTTTCTTCCATCTGATTGCCTTTTGGCTGATTGATCATGTCTTAAAATTCTCTGGATGTAACCTCGGCTGCCATCATGCCCCACTTGGGGGGCTGAAGCTGGGCCCCATCTGTCATTTCCCTGGGTCAATCTACATTCGGAGGCCCAGTGGAGGCCCTTGTGACATTTTGGACATGGAGTTTTAGGTCTTCTCTCACCCTGTCTTCTCACTGTATCTCCATATCTACACTGAGCTCTTAGATGCCCAATTTTTCCACATTGAAAACATCTCCGAGTTTCTCTAGAAGGCCCTTGCCAGGAGGGACCCTGTCTTTCCACATTCATCATTGTCCGGGTGTAAAAAGCATTTGTTCCCACTGTAGCACAGCGTCTTATGATCTCCTCTAAAGGAGCATCTTTGTCTAATCCCCATATAATTCTTTTGCAAATCTCATTGGCATTTTCCTTAGCCAGATGTCTGGTCATTATTTCTGTAGCTGCATTTTCTCCAATAGTTCTTTTGACAGCAGTTTGCAAACGTCCCACAAAATCTGCAAAAGGTTCATTGGGACCTTGCTGTATTTTAGTGAAAGCCTCTCCACGATCTTTCTGTCCAGGAAGGACACCCCAAGCTTTTATTGCAGCCTTAGCAATTTGTTCATATATTGTCATGGTATAATCAGTCTGTTCTGAATTCTCTCCATACCGACCTTCACCAGCCAAGTGCTCAAAAGTGAATTGTGTGTTAACTCCTATTTCCAAATTGCATCTGACTTGAATTTTACATAATTCATGAAATTCCGAAAGCCATAATAAATTTTCTCCAGGTTCCAGGCATATCCTTGCTATGGATTTCCAATCATTCGGGGTTAGGACTTCATAAGACAAACCATCTAGTAACATTTTAACATAAGCTGATGTAGCCCCATAAAGGGTACAACCTTTTTTCAAATCCTTAATTTTATTCAAATCTAAAGGTGCATATCTTCTCCTTTTTTTACCTACAGAGTCAGTATTTTCAATCACAGGATATGCATGTATAAAATCACTTATATCCTGTCCTTCTCTCTTAGCTTTAACCAATGCTTTTTCTAATCTTGTCATAGGCTTAGGCTTCTTCACAGGCAATTCTGTTTGTGTTTCTGCCTCTTCCCCTCTTTCTTCCTCCATCTCTGAAGGTGGGGTTGATGTGGGCCTGTCAATAATCTGTTCTTTAGGCAGGGTTGAAGCTTCTTCAAGAGAATCATACCATAATTCCTCATTTAAATCCTCTTGCTCTAGGGAAAGATCTTGATCTTTCCTTTTTTCCTCATACTTCCTCCTCTGTTCATTTTTAGAACTTTTCCTTCTCCTACAACTTGCTTGATAGTTTAAGGCTAATTGAACTACGTTGTAGATATAAAATACTTCTGCAGAAATTGAACGAGGCCCATTTTTTGCTTGAAATTCTTTCATTTCATATCCCACTAGCTTCCATTTATCTACATCTATCTTTTCTTCCTCTAAGAACCAAGGGGATGTGCGTCTTAATGCAGCCAAGAGTTTAGCAATCTGTACCCAGGTTACAAGTAAACTCTGCTCCTCAATTATGTTGATTATACTCTCTATAGTACCACTCCTGAATGGGGGTGGAGCTGAGGTTACTTCTGGGGCTGGGGATGAGTCGGCTGAGGTCCAGGGATTGAATATAGCTAACATCTGCCCCATTTCAGCTATAAGAGATTCCTGGTTTAGCCCTTAACAAGTTAAGTTCCTTATTTATCTATTAGCACGCTCACTTAATCTTTAACAAAGTTTCCTCGTTACTCACGGTTCTGGGTCAGAGAGATTGAGATCTAGATCAGAAGCTTTTCCACTGGAATCAGGACTGTGTCTGTCCCTGTTCGGGCGCCAAATTGCGAAGGTCTGGTCTAGCTCCTCTTGTCAGGATAAGCAAAAGTCCTTGCCCCACGTTGGGCGCCAACTGTAATGCACTGTCGTCTCTAGAAGCTGCCGGATTACTCTCTGGTAAGAGATCTGCTGTGTCTACTCAAATCTCTCAGACAGATTCTTCTTCCTGTAACGAACCTTTGTCTCCACGCAGTTGCTGTTAACTCTTGTCCTTAGAAGTGACTTCCCTTCCTGCAGAGAGCCCCGTCAAGCCTGATGTAATGCAGAGAGTCTTCTTCTTTCTCTGAGAGTCCTCTCTTTTATTCTCCCAGAGAATGGGCGTGGGATAATGCAAGGGCTTCTGGGAAGAACCACCCCAGCCAATGGGCTTGCTCCTTCTATCAAGTCAACCTGAGTTCTCACCTTGTAATTGTCCAGAAAACCTGAATTCTCACCTTGTCACTGTCCAGACAACCTCAGTTCTCACTTAGTAATCCTAACAACTAATTGTTGCAATAGTCTAGGTGAGAAATAGGAAAGCTTTAGACAGAATGATCACAATGTGATTAATTGGACTATTTGAGAGTAGAAGAGTTGACAGGGTTTGGAGCTGATTAGATACAGAAGAGGAAGAATCAAAGTTGGCTCAGGTGTTAGAAACCTGGAGGTAAGAAGATGGTGTCATTATTAGAAAAAAAAAATCAGGAGGAAGAGTATATATTATATAAAACGATGAGTTTAAAAGCACATGTTGAGTTTAAAGAATTGGCAGGACATGAAGGCAGAGATAACTAATGCCAGACAGAAGTGAAAGATTGAAGCCTAGAGAAGAAATTTGGGATGGATATATAAATAGGTTTGTTACCTATTTGCAAAGGGGTTAAGTGGAGTCAGAGAAGTAAATAACAAGGCCAAAGGAGGAAAAAAAAGGCATCCTACCTCAGATACTTACTAATTGTGTATCACACAGATAAGCATTAGTGGTGGGGATTTGAAGCCAATTTAAAAATTGGCCCTTCTTTAATTTATTATTATCTTTTTAACTAATTATGCTCCCTACCAGAGTTATACACTGATGTCTTATTAAGTCATAAAGGTGACCCTGGGTTCTTTAAAGTATACCAATGGAATACCAGTTTGGCAGATCCTACAAAAAGTACAAAGGCTTTGAGTATGGGCCCATTAGAGGACTGCCATCTGAAGACTAATTAAATCTGGTGAATCACTAGAGAGTTAAGCACCAGCTGATATTTAAAGCCTATTCAGGTACAGAAGGATTATAATCTATATTGGTTAAAGAATACACACCAATAAAATCAGGGATCTTTAAAGCATTATAATTATCTGCTATCAATTGTCTGGTTTTTTAGTAGGCCTGAGAAGCTGGATTCTAGTTCCACTTCATCACTATGTGATTCTGAGACAATCTATAAGGATGGCTATTAGGCAATAATGAATTGGTAAATGTTTTACAACTGGCTTTCAAAAAGGCCCAACTTTATTCAACACTTTCTTAATTCTAGAAAATCAACAACACAAAAAAACAAGCCCTTATTTACAACAGTTGCTAATTTCTAAAGTATAAAGGTTCATAGTGAAAACTTAATGATCAGCTCTTGTGAATCAGGTTTAGTATCCACTTGGCTCTAGAAGTCTCTGGGACTAGGTTACCTCCATCTTTAGCAAACTATGACTCTTATGCCTAAGAATCTTCAATACCTCTGGCACAAAAGGCTATATAAGGAAGGAAGGAAGAAATTTAGGGATTGAGAATGTAACTTCTTGCTTTCCTTGAAGAAATGGGAAATATAGGTGTTATGTTATATACACTATCAGATAGGATCATTTAGTAAGCACTGTGTTTTGTTTTATTTTGTTTCTCCTATAAAAAAAAAGTTTCACTGAGAAGGTGCATATTCAGAAATGAATCTCATCAAAAAGCAAAAAAAAAAAAAAAAAATTGAATGAATACTCTTTCCCAAGGGACCTCTTCACAGAATGATGCAGAGACAGAAATATAACAAGCAGCCACAAACCCCATTATGAAATGATTATTTTAGGAAAGTCAAAGCAAATGACTCTTAATTTTTTTATCCCACAGATGATGTTTAAAGCCATAGCGATTAATAAAAATAGCCTATTCAGATATAGAAGGATTATAATCTACACTAAAGATCTGAGGCTCACAGACATCAAGGGACTTACTACAATTTGTCAACTAGTAAATCTCAGAAGTGTGACTGAAATAGAAGTGTCTCGACTCCAGATCTAAAACTCTTTCTGCTTATATTGAACTGTTTCCCTTTAGCATCTTAACAAAACTATAGTAAAACATTCAATTGTGGCTTATTTTACTTAATTTTTGGAAACTTCAAAAAACTAATATTATTCTATTTAAGCTGTTGCTCACTTCCTATTTGAGATTATTTTAAATCTATTTTGTATATATGTAAGTACATGCCTTATCTGTAACTAATATTTTCCATGTTGTCTTCCCCATTACAATGTTAACTCATTAAGGGTAAATGCTGTTATTGTCTTTTTTTATGTTCCCAACACCCGGAAGAATGCCTGATACATAGTAAGCACTTAACAAATGCCTATTCATAACTTTTTTCTTTTAATGTTCCTTAGCTCTTTCTTTAGCCAAATAACCACTAAGATAGTGTGGTAATATGGTTTTAAGGCAAATTGTTGATATGGCAAACCATTTATGAAGCTCATTATCTATTAAGACGACTATGTAATGTTTAATGTAGCTATTATAGACTCTTGGAAATCAAGATGGTACAATTAAACAAAAATAACGTCTGGTAGCACTAAAACTATATTTAATGATTTTTTTTTTTATTATTCCTTACATGGAAAATTAAGTGTTTTTCTAGAAAACTAAGAAATATTCATCACAAAATGTTATTACAAAGAAATAGTCAGCAGCAAATAGAAATTCTATAATTGTACCAAGTACAAAAAGAACAAGATAAAAGTGACTAAGAGTAAAGGGCCTACCTACCATTACTAAGCCAAAATTGATAGATCAATGGAACAAAGGACTTAATTGCTTAAAAGGCCCTGCAGACTACCATCCACCATTGTTCATCTCATTTAACTAAGAATATTTTGAGAGAGAGCAAAAATTAGGTAGGGCATTAAAGATGTATTACAGAGTATGGGAAGATGAGCAATGTCCAATAAGACTGGAAAGGTAGGTTTGGGACCAGGTTGTTTAGAGCTTCAAAAGTGAAACAAAGGAATATATCTTTATCCTAGAAGCCACAGGATGTCACTGGAGTTAATTGAGTATAGCGGTCATATAGTCAGATCTATATTTAAGATATATTGCTTTGGGAGCACTATATAGGAAGGACAAGGAACAGGAAGATATTTTGAAAGAAATTAGGAGGTTATTGCAATAATCTAAAATAGGTATAAAGGTTTTAAAATGGAAGGTTTGTGAGTAGAAATAAGAAGGCAGATTGAGAGATGTTCTAAAGATATTGGATATGAAAGATGAGATAGAGTGAGTAGAGAATAATACTAAGGTTAAAAACCTGAGAGGCTTAAAAAAAAGTGAACCTAAAGGCTTTATTTCTAAAATATATAGAGAATTAGCTCAAACTTATAATAGAAATGCAAATTAAGACAACTCTCAGGTACCACTATACACTTCTCAGATTGATAAAAATGACGAGAAAAAACTAACAATAGATGTTGGAGGGGATGTGGGAAAACTGAGACACTAATATATTATCAGTGAAGTTGTGAACTGATCCAATCATTCTGAAGAGCAATTTGGAACTATACCCAAGGGGTTATTGAATTCTACATACCCTTTAATCCAGCAGTCTCTCTTCTGGGACTGTAACTCAAAGAGATCATAAAAAAGGGAAAAGGACCCACGGTGCAAAAATGTTTGCTTTTTTTCTAATGTCAAAGAACTGGAAACTGAGTGGATGCGCTGAATAAGTTATGGTATATGAATGTGATGGAATATTATTGTTCTATAAGAAATGATTAGCAGGATGGTTTCAGAAAGGCCTGAAGAGACTTATATGAACTGATGCTAAGTGAAGTGAGTAGAACCAAGAAAATATTATATAGGCATCTAGGTGAAAAGAGCATCAGCCTTGAAGTCAGGAGGACCTGAGTTCAAATCTGACCTCAGATACTTAACACTTCCTAGCTATGTGATCTGGGGCAAGTCACTTAACCCCAATTGTCTCAGCCAAAAAAAAAAAAAAAAATGAGTGTAAGAGAACATTGTACACAGCAACAAGATTATATTACATGACAATCAACTCTGATGAACATGGCTCTTTTCACCAATGAGGTAAGTCAGGTCAATTCCAATAGGCTTGTGATGGAAAGAATCATCTGAATCCAGAAAGAAGACTGTGGGGATTGAATATGAATCACAACATAATATTTTCACCTTTTTTATTGTTGTTTGCTTGCTTTTTTCTCTCATTTTTTTTCCTTTTTGATCTGATTTATCTTGTATAGTATGACAAATGTGGAAATGTTTAGAAGAATTGCACATGTTTAACTTATATTGGATTACTTGCTGTCTAAGGGACAATGATAGGGGGAAGAAAGGGAGAAAAATTTGAAACACAAGGTTTTGCAAGGATGAATGTTGAAAACTATGTTGAAAACTATTTTTGCATGATTTTGAAAATAAAAAAGGTATTATTCATGAAAATTTTACTATGAAAAAATTTTTTAAAGAATAGTGATCCTTTCAATAAAAATTGGGAAGTTTGGAAAAATGAAGGATTTAGGGTGAAAGATTAAAAAACTCAGTTTTGATTTTAAAATATTTGATTTAAGATATTTCCAGGACATTCAATATAAAATATCCAATTGGTGATAAAGGACTTGAGTTTAGGGGAAAAACTGAGGATGAACATATAGAGTGTTCTAAAAATCTTGGTATAGTCTTAATCTATGAAAATTTAAATCTAAAATCTTAAGAGCCCTTTTAAGCTATGAAAGGTTTAAGACTAATGGCTAATATCCTAATTCATTTCAAAGCTATTTTTTAGCTTCAAACTGCACTTAAATTTTCAGGACACTTTAAAGATCTGTTGGTCACATATGAAAGTTAAATTTAAGCTATCTGATGAGGTTAACAAAACAAAAAAAAAAAATCTGTAGAAAGGGAAAAGAGAAAAGGTTCTAGGCCCAAACCCAGAAACACTCTGAATAAAGAGGCATAATATGTATAATTATCTTAATTAAATGGGGATAGAATGATTCGTAGCAAAGAATTATAGCCAAAATTGAAAGTGGAGTAGAGGACCAGTGTGAGTATATATACTAGGCTAGGGGGAAAAAAAAGGAAACTGCCATACAAATACACAAAACTCTTGTCCCCCAGAAACTACTAAGGGTAGGCCCATGAAGGTAAAAAGTAAATTCCCCAAGATGGAAGAACAATGATACAGCTTTGTAGAAAGAAAACAACTCTTTGAAAACTAGAATTGGGCAAGGAGAAGCTAAAGAAGTTATAAGAGATTAACAATAAAACAAAATAAAAAGAATGTGAAACAAAAGAAAAACAACAGATCCAGAGGAAAAAAATCAAGAAAAGAGAAAACATAAGAATTATAATAGAACTACCTGAAAATCATGATCAAAAAAATATATCCTCTTGATTTAAATTACTCTGAAGTTTTAGAACAAAAGAAATAGAAATTTAGAAATAGAAAATAATTCCTTAATAACCACCTGAAAGAGATCCCAGGATGAAAATCTCCAGAAATATGATACCAAAATTTCAAAAACCCCAAGTTAGAAAGAAATTACAAGCTACAAGAGAAAAAAAAAATTCAAATATGATAGAACCACAATTACACAAGACCTAGCAGGAGATACACTAAAAGACCGAAGGTCTTGGAACACTATATATTGAAGAATAAATGAACTGGGGTAGCAGCCAAAAATATCATACCAAGTAAAATTAAACCTAATCATGAATGAAAAAAAAAGGGGGGTAGTCAATGAATTGACAGACTTTTAGGATTTTGTCCCCAAAAGAGTAGAACTTAAATTTTAAAAATATGACATACAAGATGCAAGAGTAATACAAGGTAAACATCAAAGACCAATTATAAGGGTCTCAATAAGGACCAATTGTTTACTAATTTAAAAGATAAAAACATAAAATGTATGTCTAAGTTTGCCAATAGTATTTGGGTATGCTAAATTGCTTGGTAGAGTTGAGTATAATTAGAGTTTAAAAAGCAAAATGATTTAGAAAGCAAAAAGTAATTACCTCATACAAATGAGGTACAAGAGGAAGAACTGACAGAAATAAATTAGGGAAGGAGGGCTGGCATTTCTGAACCTTAGTAATTCACATCAGCTATGAGTTACAGAGAGAACAGCATATATATTTAGAAGGATATAAAAGCCTTCTAATTTTAGAAAGAAATGAGAGTAAAGGAACAGGATAAGGGGGAAAGGTGATAGAAGAGGAATGGTTATAAAGAGGGAACAGAGTAGAAGAATTTTTACTTAGAAGACTATAAGAATCTGATAAAATCAGAAAGAAACAAGGAGGCAACGAATTGGGGGTGGGGAAAAGACGAGATGGATTCTTGGAGGTTAGGTTAAAGGACTGACAGTGTAGGAGGTAGAAGGAAAGCAGAGGAAATGAGGAAGAATAGGAATATGGTGAGATGAATATTGAGACAAATGGGAAAGAGGAAAATATACAAGTAATTATAGCTTAAAATATAAATGGGATGAATTGACCCATAAAATGAAAACTGCAGACTAAAAATTTGAATTCAACAATATGAACCTTTCAGGAAATGCTATAAAAGTGAGAGATATTCACAAACATAAAATAAAAGTCAGAAATAATTTATTATGTTAAAAAAAAAAGAGAGAGAGAGGAAATAGTCATGATCTCAGACAAAGCTAAAGCTACAGAAAAGTAGGGAAACTACGTCAGCCATATTAATCAACATTTTAGACCATTTAAAAAAACTACACAGTATAAAAACTCTGAATGTATGCCAGCCAAAATCAGACATAGGAACTATATGAATTTAAACACAAAATAACTTATAAACACCTGTATAAACAAATAAAAATTAGATCTAACTAACTTAAGTAATATTTATTGTTCATGGATAAAGCCAATATAGTAAAAAGAAATTAAAGTTTTACCTATTTGTTATATCCCAATTAGTTTGCCAAAAAAAAAAGAAAAAGAAAAAAAAATTATCTCACTAAGTTAGAAAAAATAGTAACAAAGTATATTTGGAAGAGCAGAAGTTCAAAAACTTCAAGGAAACCAAGGGAAGATGTGAAAAGAAACTAAGTTCGATATTAATTAAATCACACTATAAAGTGAGAGCATTGTTAAAGTTTAAATTGAATAATTTTATTTTAAATTAAAACTTTTTTTGTATAAATAAAACCTATACAGCAAATAAGATCAGAAGGAATGCAGAAAATTTGGGAAACTTTTTCATAATTTCTCAGAATTGGGTGATTGGGTTGGAATATTACTGTGGTTTAGGAAATTACAACCTGTTTTGATTAACCTCATCAGATAATCTGCTACCATTTTTTTTTACTTTATTCAATAATTTTTTTTTTAAATGTGCTTTAAGTTAAAACTTCTTTTAACTGTGGGTCATGATCTCATATGGGGTCACATAACTGAATGTTAGGGGGTGACAAAATATTTGGCAATAAAAAGGTTTTGAATCGACAATGACCAAAAATTAATTCAAAATCAAATGCATAATGGAGGCATTTATTGCAGCACTGGCCTATGCTGCATGCCAAAACTTCATACGGCCTTGATCCTGAATACAAAAAAATGTGCACTTTGCACTACACATTCATTATATCACCCAACACCAACAAATGTTGTCAGAAAGCCTCAGCTCAGATTCAAGATTGTATGTTGTGAACTGCAGTGCTTTTACCGTACAAAGTTTTCTGCTTTTACAAAATATAAGTTTAATTGTGGAAAATAACATTTTTCTACCATCACTACTCAGTATGAAAGTATCAAATATGGATTTGGATTGGATTGTGTAATAATGTTTGATTTAAAAAATGTATCTCCTTTTGCAGAAATATGTTTTAACTGCAGCAAGTAAAAACCAAAAAAAAGCTTTTTAATATCTCTCCACTATCACTATGTACAAGTTTAAGAATGAACATTGTTTTTTTTTTTTTTAATTAAGCACAAGTAAATGTAATTTTATAAACTAAAGCTAATATTTGAGAAATCACTAGTAATATTTCTTTATTTTTTGGACAAAAATATTTTTCAGTTATGGATAAGTGGATAAATTTAGACAAAAGAAATAAAACTATTGATGACAATGAGGCAGTCATTGCTACAAGGCTACACCAAATTAACAAGAAAATGTTAAGTCATTTTTGCAATATAGATTTATTTCTAATAATATAATGATGGTGTGGAAGAATCTCTTTGCTTAATTTTAAATGAAATTTTCATTGCAGAGAAATTGAAACTAGCCCAAAAAAATGGCATTTTAATATCAAGCAGGCAGACTACTAATAGAATTAACAAATAAACAAATAGGAATTGTGTGAACTTTTAAAATCTTTTAATAAAGAAAAACAATGCTTTGAGAAATTTGTTACTATCAATGAAAAGTATTTACCTGCATCTTACAAAACTTAATTGCAGAAACTAAAAGGTTCTACATGACAGAAGACCTCATCTTACCTGAGGCTATTAAAATGTCAGGGATTATAGGAAAAAGTATGGGGATGAAATTCATAGAATTTCCTTATCAATTAATATTGCTTTAAAAAGTATTTCAGAAATCAGTAAGGACCAATTCCAGAAGTTTATTAGCATGTTTAAGGGAAGTCTAAAGTTTGCAATTCAGTTAAATGAAACAATTGATATTTCTAACATGGCAAAATAATTACTTTATTAAAATATGTTTATGCAAGAAGCTTACATAAAGAATTATTCTTTTATCACCCTTTGAAAAGGGACATGAGGGGAAGATTTAATTTTATAAGATTTAATTTTATATATATATATATATATGTATATATATATATATAAAGTTGATGTATTTTTTATAAATGAAAATTTACAGTTGAAAAACTGGGCCAGTCGTAGTCTGCAGTTCTGGAGCAATGATGAATGAGAACATTGGATTTGTAGCAAACAATAAAGCTAGTGGCAATGAACATATATCCCTTTTACTTACTGCCTGATCCATTGGGAGGTACTTTTAGCCAAAAAGATATCACCAGTCAGATAATGCTTCTCTATTCTTTCAAAATCATTAACTTCATTAAAATATGTGCCCTTCATAAAGAAGGAGATCATAAATAGATTAGAGGAACAGAGAATAGTCTACCTCTCAAACCTGTGGAGGAAGAAGGAATTTATGACCAAAGGAGAACTAGAGATCATTATTGATCACAAAATAGAACATTTTGATTACATCAAACTAAAAAGTTTCTGTAAAAACAATACTAATGCAAATAAGATTAGAAGGGAAGTAACAAATTGGGAAAATATTTTTACAGTTAAAGATTCTGATAAAGGTCTTATTTCCAAAATATATAGAGAACTGATCCTAATTTATAAGAAATCTAACCATTCTCCAATTGTTAAATGATCAAAGGATATGAACAGACAATTCTCAGATGATGATATTGAAATTATATCCACTCATATGAAAGAGTGTTCCAAATCACTACTGATCAGAGAAATGCAAATTAAGACAACTCTGAGATACCACTATACACCTGTCAGATTGGCTAAGATGACAGGAACAAATAATGATGAATGTTGGAGGGGATGTGGGAAAACTGGGACACTGATACATTGTTGGTGGAGTTCTGAAAGAATCCAGCCATTCTGGAGAGCAATTTGGAACTATGCCCAAAAAGTTATCAAACTGTGCATACCCTTTGACCCAGCATTGCTGCTATTGGGCTTATATCCCAAAGAAATACTGAGGAGGGGAAAGGGACCTGTATGTGCCAAAATGTTTGTGGCAGCTCTTTTCGTAGTGGCCAGAAACTGGAAGATGAATGCATGTCCATCAATTGGAGAATGGTTGGGTAAATGATGGTATATGAAGGTTATGGAATATTATTGTTCTGTAAGAAATGACCAGCAGGAGGAATACAGAGAGGCTTGGAGAGACTTACATTAACTGATGCTGTGTGAAATGAATAGAATTAGAAGATCGCTGTACACTTCAATGTTGTATGAAGATATATTCTGATGGAGGTGGATTATCTTCAACATGGAGAAGATCCAACTCACTTCCAGATGACCAATGATGGACAGACACAACTACACCCAGAGAAGGAACACTGGGAAGTGAATGTAAACTGTCAGAACTACTGTTTATCTACCCAGGTTACTTATACCTTCAGAATCTATTATTTAATGTGCAACAAGAAAATGGTATTTACACACATGTATTGTATCTAGGTTATATTGTAACACATGTAAAATTTATAGGATTGCCTGTCATCAGGGGGAGGGAGTGGAGGGACGGAGGGGATAATTTGGAAAAATGAATACAAGTGATAATGTTATAAAAAAATTATTCATGCATATATGTCAAAAAAAATTTATAAATAAATAAAATTTAAACAAAACAAAAAAAATGTGCCCTTAACATTGATTTGTTTTCAAACTTTTGCAAAAAACATGAACTCCAATTACAAAAGCTTATTACTATATGAAGAAATAAGATGGTTCTCAAGAGGGCAAAATTTAAAGATTATCAAATTGAAAGATGAAGTTATTATATTTTTGACTGAGCAGAAATTTAATTTTGTTATTTTTTTGTGACTAATGGCTTTCAAAACTCTATTATGTTATATATTTTTGAAACCTCAATGTTTAAACATGTCACTTTAAAGAAAAACTAGCACTTCTGTTAATAGATAAAACTGAAAGTTTTACTAAAAAAATTAACAATGGAAAAATAGGGTAAAAATGGTTCTTTGGAGATGTTTACAGTTACCGATGATTTTATAACTGAAAATAACCTAATTGATCATCTGAAGGATCTGGAGACAGTTTCAGAAATATTTATTTTCAAATTTTGATTGTAAAAGACTAAGTTGGGTTCATAAACCTTTGTCACTTGAAATTAAAAACATCAGTCACCTGTCATTTAAAATTCAAGAAGAATTTGCTTAATGGTGAAACAACACATTTAAAACTTGAATTTCTTATTTAAAAAAAAATCATTAAATAAAATTTAGGTTGAGAATAGGGCAGAATTTTCAACAATTTCCAAAATATACTTCCAAAAAACAATTTCCTAAATATACTTTTGCTGTTTTGTATTATAGAGTTATGCAAAGCAACGTTATCAACATTGACAATTATAAAATCAAAATATAAGTGAACTCTGAAAAAACCATTTAGAATGCTCTTTGTCCAACAATATCAAATAATCCACCAAGATTTAATTCTTTATGTAAAAGTAAACAAGAACATCCATCTTATTGGTAAGCAAATTTGCTGTCATCTCTAATAAATGGTAAAATATATACATACCAAAGAATTTTTACAGTAAATTTCTTTGTGATCTGTTAGCAGTAAATGTTTAATTTGTATGTCTGTTTTATATACCTATCTATCCAAGATTGCATAAAAATTTCTCAGGCAAAAGGTGGTCATGAGCAGAAAAATGTTTAAAAAGCCCTGTGTTAAGTGATGCCTCCTGGGAAAGAGGGAAGTGTTAGAAGGCAAGGAAGACGAGGAAAAATTTTAGAAAGGTGAAGATATCAATAAAAATATCTTTTTAAAAAGTAGAGCTTGAGATTTATACACTGCTATATTAAAAATCCTATATTTCACAAAACATACAATTTTTATGACATTAAAAATGGATTACTTGATGTCTCTTCCTTTTTTAAAGGTTGAACAATGTAACAAAGTACTGTCATCACCTTTGTGCAGACCCTTATCATCTCCTTCTGGATTTCTTTGTCTTATCTTCATCCTCACTCATCCGCCATTTGACTAGTATAAAACTGATTTTCCTTAAGTGTAAGCCTGACCATGTCCCTTTTCAACAAATTCCAGTCAATAAACCCCAATATTCTCAGGCACAAATATAAAGCCTCTATTTGGCTTTAAGAACCCTTAATATCTGCCTCCTACTCTTCCAGTCTTCTTGGTCCCATAAAAGTAGTCTATTATTCCACAATTCTAGCCTTCCTCATATCACTCAATTTCCTAACTATGCATTTTCACTTGCTTAATCCTCATGTCTGGAATTCCCATCTTCCTCTCCCATCATCTCCTGACTTCTTGAAGTCTCAGCTAAAAGCCCATTATTTGTAAGCAGCCTGTCATGATCCTTAAAGTTAATGGCTTCCCTCTAAGATTATTTCCAATTTATCATGTATACAACTTAATTGTACTTCTTGTTATTGTTGTTCAGTCATTCAGTTGCAGCTAACTCTTAATGACTCCATGAACTGGCATTAGCATTCCAAGCTATCCTCCACTATCTCAAAATCCGTCCAACTTCATGTTTGTTGTTTCCACGATACTATCTGTAAATCTCATTCTCTATCATTCTCTTTTCTTTTTGCCTTCAATCATTCCCAACATCAGGGTCTAATGATTCTCATCTTTTCCTTATGTGGTCAAAACATTTCAGCATCAGCTCTAGAATTTGACCTCCCAGTTAATAGCCTGAATTAATATTGATTAATTTGATCTCCTTGCTATCCAAGGGACTCTCAAGTCTTTTCCAGAACCATAATTGTACATAATTATTTGCATGTTGTTCCCTCTCATTAGAATGTGAGTTCCTTGAGACAAGGACTGGCATCATCTTTCTTTGTATCCACAGAATTTAGCACAATGCCTAGAACACAGAAGTCATTTAATAAATACTTGTCAATTTGAAATTACTAGTTATTCATGTAGGAGGATGAATTAATAACAAAGCTCATTTAAACAAATTTTCAAAGTATTTTATTTCAGAAATAAATAGAAATATCCCAATCTTATATTGCAGAAACCATAAGTACCATGTATTCAGAAGCAGAGATCAGGGTAAATATGTTCATATATGTTTTAGATAATGTTGACAATAAAATAAAATTCATTTTATAACTTCTACCTTGAATATAATTATAGAGAACTGTCTGAATTGTTTTTCCAATAGCAAGGGGGAAAGATGTGTGGTAACTCATCATTTAAACTTGCTTTTACAATTTACACAAAGAACTAGATGTGTATATGGTTAGACATACTATCCATAAGCTACTTCAGAAATAGATGGAGACAGATGGAGTTGGGTGGGAAAAAAGTTTGGGGAACAGCATTCCTCTGTCAGTAAAATATTTAGCAAGAAAATTCCTAAGACTGGTTTTATCCCCACTATGATGCCCTAACCAAAGAGTAAAGAATTTACTTCATAATCTGATTTAGTATTCTCTGACTATAACAAACATCATTAAGAAATCTGCAAACCATTCACTATAAATGCACATTAACAAATCACTAATATAGCAATTTGACTTAGGTTCTGGACATTACTAGAATTGAAGATCCTCAAGGCTTTTTAAAAGATTTGTGAGCACTTGAATTAGTCTAGTATACAATAACAAAAATACAGGATTGTCCCATAATTAAGAAATAGTAGGGTATGGTTAATAGTTTAAAAAAAACTAATAGGGAAATTGGGTAATTAGAATGGAGGTTGTAAATTTTACCCTGAAGAAGGATTAATAGAAACTTTGCACTCATGATACAGAAATGGTATCTATAAATCAAAAATGACTCTGGACTAGTTGACTAATTCCCTATTCTATAGCACTTTTCAGGTCTAAAAAAACATATTCCTCAAACAACCCTATGAAGTAGGAAGTATTAGCATTATCCCAATGATATATTAACTTTACAAATTCAGAGATTTAGGAATACTCTAACTGCCAAGATCACATTTGTTAGTCTGTCAACTGATTTTTCATCCAAACCGTATTGATATCTGTCAATGTGCCACCTTGGCCTAATCTTGAAGGTTAGGATCCTGCAAGGTTCATTGCAAGGCAGTAAAAAACAATAGCAAGGAATCTGGATCTGGAATCTGGAAACCTGAGTTCAAATTCTGGTTTCACAACTTACATCTGGCTTTAGACACCACTCTATAATCCAAAAAAAGGACATTAATATTTACATGATTATTTACATGATCCTACAACTAAAAGTTGTCATGGAGATCAAATCAGATCATGAATGTAAAGTTCTTGGTAAAAATTCAATCACAAAAAAGAATATAAAGGAAAATTAACTGTAGTTCAGAAAGTTCAGAGGTTATTAAGAAGCCAGAATTCAAATCCAAGTTTTCTTCTTCTTCTTTTTGTTGTTGTTGTTGAGGCAATTGGAGTTAAGTGACTTGGCTAGGGTCACACAGCTAGGAAGTGTCTGAGCCAGGATTTGAACTCAGGTCCTCCTGATCAGGGCTGGCATTCTATCCACTGTGCCAAATCCACGTTTTCTAGCAGATGAAGGACTCCCTGCAAGGATATCCCAGCTGCTTCTATGTAACTTATAACATGCACACCATCAAGTTCTACAATGATTGAGGTTAAAAAAGGTTTGGCCAACAAAAGACAGCTGACAAAGGGAAGCAATCATTATCCTCACAAATGAAATGTATTTGGTAGCTTCAAAGATAAAGGTCAAAGTAATTTTAATCACTATTTTTTCCAACATTTTCCATGTTTGATTTTTCCGTTTCTCCATCTGTAACTTTCAACTCAGCCAGAATCTGAGCTCCACTAATACCAAAACTCTTATCAAACTAGAACCTAGACCTAAACTTATTTAAATAAAATGCACAAGATTGCACTAACTGAATAGATTAAGACACAGTTTAACAGGAAAGGCTGATTTTGAACAAATAGAAGATTCATTAGTGTGCTTATTTTTTATTTCTTTTGCTAAACACAATTCAGAGAAACCACACTCTTAAGAGACAAGTCAAAGCTAACTATATTAAAAAAGAAACTGAGTTAAGTATTAAAGTGACATCCTTTTCATGACAATACTATTTGGGTACCATCAACAGAATAAAATTTTTGTGGTTTTCAAGCAGTAACAGAATTTAACAGACCTAACCACAAGTATTCATCTGCATTTATTCCCTTACAACCAACATCAAATATCTATTGTATGAAGGCTGGTTAGGGTAGGTGATATTAGCCCCAGAAAAGTCTAAATGACTTTTACATAAGTCATTTGTATAGACTTATAAAAAATGTGAATGTGATATGATATTTGGCTAGCTAAAACATTTCTTTCTGCTTTGACAGTCTGACAAAAAAAAATTTCAAACAGATGCCTATTTAACTTTTTTCCAATTGAAATAATCAAGATGGAATTTGACAGTTCAAGGAGCATATGCTATGATATACTTCTAGCCTATCTTTTCATATGCAACATAAAATTTAAGTCACTAAAACAATAATTTTAAGACTTTTCTTGGAAAATATTTAAGCTATTTCTTATGAAAATAAATAAGTATACATAGCAAGGGCATAAATTAGGATTTCAGACTCTTTTTTGCAATGTTAATTGAATATTATAAGGTAGCGAGGAAAATCTTTGAAATGTTTTCAGATGAATTATAGGAATATTATTCAAACTTGAGGCAAAAATGGATTGAGTGCTTACAAAATACAATACTATACTATAAACTGCAAATATTATAATGGAAAAATCAAATGAATTAAGTAACAGTATCTGGAAATATTTTATTATATATACTTGGCTTAACCAAAGCAAATGTAAATGTAGTTACACTAAAAACTTCAGTTATGCACCAAAGTTAAAACTGTACATAACACAAATATCACTAATCACATGTAAGCCTCTTCTACAATGGAAATCAATTTTTAACAAAGAAAAATGGAATGGAAAGAATACAAAGGAAAAAACAAAACAAAACACCATTAGATCAAATTTTTAAGTCTTCCAGCTGACTGGCCATGTTAAAAAAAAAAAAAAAAAAAAAAAAAAGGTTGACAATGACAGTTATTTTTCATGACCTTTTTTCTTGTGTACAATTTTCCCACCCAATGTCAATTCACATTGAAGAGATTATAAACCATTAATACTCTGGCACTTGACAATAAAGACTTTCATTTTAGTCCTAAGAAGTACCATTCATGGAAAATGAAATGATAGCTGGTTATGAATATCTTGTACAACAAAGAGAAGGTGACAATGTCCATTGAAAGTTCTTTTGAAATTGTCTTGAGGAAAAAATGTAATGGCCTTCAAATAACTGTTTGAAATTCACATTTCGAGAACATTTTCATCCTCAGACAAACATTTCCAAAAGGCATGACAATTCAGTGAAAGTTGTAAACAGACTTCTTAAACACAATGAAAGCAAAACTACTTAAGAGGGAGGATGATCTTCACCTCGGATACTTCGGTACTTAGCCATGTCTTCGGGAAAAACTTTGGAAAGTTCTTGAATCAACAAGCTTTTAAATTTCTGTGAAGAAAAATATAAAATGGCAAAAGATATAATTTTTTGATCTATTAACACATTACATGAATGTTACACAACTCATAAAATGAACCAAATTATTCAAAAGTAAATACAAAATTGGCCTATATTTCATTCATATTGATAAGCAAATTTGCTAGTGTTTACAAATTTTGACATAAAACTTATTATAGCCTAGAAAAACAACAAATTTCAATTTCATTTCAATTCAATTTAATTTCAAATTAATGAGTTCAAAAATTTCTTTTAAAATAACTTCAGCAATGCATGTTCCTTCAAATGATGATTCCCATCTATCTCCCCACACCCACATCAAACATAACCACCTCTTCCTCCGTATAAAAGTACTACTTTCTATCCTGAAGGAAAACACACAGCTGGAATTAATTTTAGTAGACAACTCACGTAATAGGATTCCATAAGTACGATCTAATTAAGCAACTCTACATTCTAACTAACCAAAGTTACTGTTTGAAAACAGTTCATGGAAAAGATCTTCAGAACACCTGGGAATCTACTCCAAACATGATGACATGAACTAGCATTATTATAATTAAATTTTCAACAGTCACCCAATTTAACAGTAAATCAATCATTTCTTATATTCTATGTCAAGAAGAACTAAAATACTTTAAAATAACAATTCACATTTGTATAGTTTTAAAGTTTGCAAAACCTTTTCCTTACAATAACCTCTAAAATAAACAATGAAAATACATACTCTATTTTGTAGATGAGAATAGACTTTGGGATGTTAGGAAGTAGTGTAATTACACAGCTAGTAATGAAATGGGGAAAAAAAAAAAAAAAAAAAACCCAGAATTTTATCTACTTTGCCACACTGCAACAAAGTTCAAGAAATATTTAAAGTCCAATTTTACAATAACTGTTTAAATTGGAACTTTTTTTGTTTTAGAATTTTTATTTAAAATAGAAAATTGGGGGGGGGAAAGAAAAACACAGAAAAAATATTTGTCATGTACAGAGCAGAACATATGAGAAAATTCAAAATATGTAGCAATAAATTTCTATTTCAAGAAAGTATATATACTTTCTATATATAATGTCATATATTATATGCAAAATATACATATATAACGCACTGTATTCAGAACTGTCCATTTTTTCTTTGCTTCCTTGTAGGGTTTTTTTTTTTTTTAAACTTTATTCTTTTCCCCACCTTCCCCAAGCAAACTACAGTTAAGCACATATATTTGTTTACATAGATGCATATGTATACATATATATATACATCCGTGCATAGCTATACATATACACATATACATACACAAAAGATATACACATAAATGCTGTCCCATTTTCCTATAACCTGCTAACTCTTCTACTTACTTCTACCTGATAACTTGCCTTGCTTTACTTAATCTTTTCCACCCTATTCCAAGAATGCCTCCTATAATCCTCTCCCCCTATTTCCCTCCTTTATCCCTTTCCATTAATCTACACAGCTTAACCCATTCCCATTATTTATACATCCTTCTATACCCCACCTAATTCTATTCCCTCCTCCTCCAATTTGTTTATAGATTTTGGAGGATGCTATTCCTCCAATGTGTATGTATAGTTCTTGAATATGTATAGTTCCCTCTTTAATAGATTCCTGATGGGAGTAGGATTTCAAAACTAACAATCTTCCTCCCCTTTTAATTTTTCTGCATTGGTTCTTGGTCTTGCATCTCATTCATACAGCATAAATTAATGTTTTTACCTTTTTCTACACAGTTTTGCTTTTCATAATCACATCATACTCAACTCTACTCCAATCTTTCTTCTGGACTAACCATAACTAAATACACTCTTAAACATATGGTCTGCAATCCACATATAACATAAACAATTTGTCCTTGAGTCCCTTGAAATTAAGTCTTTGATGTTGGCTCTTACATGTTAAATTTTCTAGAGTTCAGGTTTGTTTGCAACAAGATTCTGAAAATCTGACAAGCTCACTAAATGTCCTTCTTTCATTCGATATTATGTTTAATTTTGCTGGCTACCCTAGTTCCTTTGTCACTATGCAAAATTATAGTAGTTGTAATAAGTCTTGTGTGACTCAATTACAACTTCAGCAAATTTGAATTTGTTGTTGCTTGTAAATTTTGTTTGATCTGGGGGTTTTGAAATTTAACAGTGATGTTTCTGTGTTTTCCTTAAAGGATCTTGAGGTGGTAATAGGTAGATTTTTTTTTTTCTATTTATACTTTCCTCTCTTATTCTATCACTTTAGGATGATTTTCTTTGATTATTTCTTATATTATTGTATCTAAGTTCTTTTCTTGGCCATAGCTTTCAGATAATCTAATTATTCTTGTGTTTTTCTCTTCTTGATCTGTTCTCCAGGTCTGCTCTTTTTCTTATGTCTTATATTATCTTCTATTTTTTCATGCTTTATATTTTTATTATTTCTTAATCTCATAATTTCACTGACTTCCCTTGCCCAATTCTAATTTTCAATGAGTCATTTTTATACCTTAAGGCTCTGGATCTGCTTTTCTAGTTGGCTTTCTTTTCATAATCTTGGTTTTTGTTCATTGTCCTTGCTTTTTAGTTTTTCCTCAATTTCTCTCATTTGATTTTAAAAGTCATTTTTTATTTCTTTAAGAATTCTTTTCAGATAGATAACAATTTAACATTACTTTTTGGGATAGGAGGGGCTAATTTATTATTTCAGTATGCTCCTCTGAAGATGAACCCCAGTTTTCCCTTTTCCATAATAACTTCCTATGATTGGATTATTTCTCCTTTGTTTTTTGTTTGTTTGTTTGTTTGTTTTTTGTTTTTTTTTTAATCTTCTTTAAATAAGCCCTTGTTAGGTACAATCATTTTTAATCCTAGGATAGGGAGATGGTGCGTCTGGCTTCAGGTCCTCCAGGAGTTCTCCCTTCTAACCTGGAACCCAGAACCAAGAACTTCACCTTCTTCCAAGTATCTGAAGCCAGCAATGGCACTACTGCTGCATTTACCAGACTGCGTGATTCTTTATCCCCAAAAACTGTAATTCAGCAGCACAGCTGGGCCTGGCATTTCTTCCTAGACTCAAACCCCAGATTTCGCATATTGCCCCAGAGATGAAAGTTCCTAGCTCCAGGGTTCTCAGGTAGCTGGTTTTAGCAGGGCTACCCTGGAACTGTTTACACCTCACATCAGCCAAATCACCATCCAAAAGTCTTTCTTCTTTTTCTTCGAGGCTTCTTCAACTGTCCCAGGACGATCTGTTCTATCCCAAGTCTTATTTGTTTGGGAGCAGAAATATGGAGAGTGAGGAGTTTTCTGACCTATTTCACCATCGTCCCATAATCCTCTCCTAAATGAGAACTTTTGATTTAAAAAAATGTCTTTTATAACAAAGGTCTACACTTGATAGAACCATGACCTGGAATGTCAAATAATCAAGAAGTGAAGAAAACGAAAAATTGTGATAAAGAATACCACAATGAAGACAAAGTCACAAAGCATTACTGCCATCGTTGAATTTTCTGAATTGTCCAAAGAGAACTCAGTATGAAAATTGTCAGTAACATAAAGAAAAGACATCCAGAAAATGCTTGAGCAATAGCAGCCACACTGGTTTACAGTCAAAAGACTGAAATTGGCAGGCCCCTTGCAAAACTCTTTGAGGCCAGGAATAGTTTCATTTCTATCATTGTTTACCCAGAATCTAGCATAATGTTTGCCATACAAGCAAACTACTTGATTTAATTCTACAGACTACTCTACCACCTCCTCCAAAAAAAAAAATAAAAAAAAAAATAAAAGAATAAGCATAGTTCCAAGTATGGAAGAAATGAAAAACAGACCTGCAATTGCATTAAAAAAAAAAAAAAAAAAAAAAAAAAAAAAAAAAAAAAAAAAAAAAGTTACCTATTCTTCAATTTTCCCTGGTAAATTATTCAAAGTATGTGACTATTGCCAGTGTCAGATTTTGAACAAAGCTTTTAATAATGTCTTAAAGAAACACTGCAAAACAAACAAGAGCAAATTATTGAGAATTTCTTTCCAGTCAAAAGGCATAAAAAGTTCAACCATCAGGGTTCAAGCATCATTTTACATTTGACTTATTCACTTTTGCTCAGAGCTTTTATCAAGAAATGTTTGATTCAGAACTTTTGTGTGTCCTGCAATGCTTTGACTCTGATCTATGAATCTATGATTTATGAATCTAATTTAAAATAGATGACATATTATTGCTTTTATTCCCTTGGGGAAAAGGATAAGTATAAGTATCTAAGCAGATTCTTAGTACTCATATTTGTCATATTCCTACCAATAATAATTTAACAATAATAGTGATGATAATAATGTTGATGATATAATAATAGAATTTATATAGCATTTAAAAGTTTGCAAAGAGATTTACAAATAAATCATTTTATCCTCACAATAATCCTGGGAAGTAGGAATTATGATTTCTATGATCATATAGATAATGAAACTGAGGCAAAAAAAGGTTAAGTGACAAACCCTATTTATTACATAGTTAACAGGTAGGTAAAGCCAGATTTTAATTCAGATCTTCTTGAATTCAGATTCAACACTCTATATCCACTGCTCACCAAGCTGCCTGAAGAGAGGTAAAATTAATCTGGACAGGTAAAATTTCAGAAATCCTAATTGAAATAGTGGGAAATGAAAATTTTCAGTTTTTCCCACATTGATGGAAAATAACAAAAAGATAGAAAACATAGGCTTTACTTCTCAAGTTTCTCATTACAAATCCTGAAAAAAAATTTTTCACCGTAACATGATAATCTTACCTTCATAGTGTCAATTTTGCCTTTAACTTGTTCATTTTTGGCTAGAGCCCGCTCTAAACATTCTTTGGTATATAGCTGGGGATTACGGCCTTGATCAATATATCTGAAAATATCAAACACCTCATGTTAAATTATCATTAAGAATAAAATACTCTGAAAAACAAAGTAATTAAAGCATTAGGTACATGAAAAGTATAGCTGCTAAGGTACTCTGTGTCAAAATAATTCAATGATTTAATCTATAAAAACGTGGAAAATACATTTACTTTTTGGAGTTCAGTATCAAATCAACTGTTTCTTTTAAATTAGATCAAGAAGTAAATTAGAAGATCTATTACCAATCTTCTACTAATACTAATAACTCAAGAATCAAAAAATATATTACTTCTAAATTAAATAATTATCAAAATTCTGTAACAGTAATTTTTGTCTGCTATTTTGACTTTTCACAATGCTTTTACTTTTGTTATTTTGGTTTATTTCTCAAAACAACTATGTGAAGTAAAGAACACATTATAACATCTGACAGATAAGAATGTTAAAACCTGAAAAGGCTGAGTGACATGATACATGATAATTAATGACAGCATAAGGCAAGTTAGCAGAACTAAACCTATGATATAAGAGTCATAAATCTGTGCCCACTCTATACTCACGCCATTACTATTGGCTTAAGTTTAGAATAAATTCCAAGGATATTCTCCCCTTAGAAGTTCTGCTATACTGTTTCTAGAAATTAACCACTACTCCCATAAAAATATTTTAGTTCAGGTTTTTGTGATTCCATCAAAACACACAACTTAGGTCTGAACATATATTTTAACTTTACTACATACCGAAGATTTGCTTTTTCACATGTGAAATAATTTGGCCTTATAGCCTAAAAGTCAAGTTGAATTATCCAGTAATAAATTAACAAATTATGCAAAACCCAATTCATACTGTGCATGATACTGAGCTAAAGTTACTTCCAAAAATTTTAAATATTATAAGTTATTATTTATGACCCAAAAAACCCCCACAAAAAACAAAAAACAAAACCTGGTTTTGAATTATAACGGTCAATCAATTTTCTGCATCAAAAATTGGCATATTCTATGAATTCCACTTAAGTTACATTTCAGAGAGCAGGTGGAATGAAAGGAACAGAATTAGCCAACATTCCAAATACAAGCCATCAAGTTCCCATGGAGAAAATGGGCAGCCTTGCAGAACAGGGTCAGTAACATGTGAGACAAAGTTTTGACGCAGGTATAAAGAGAGTTCAAGGGCTGAGGAAATGGCAGAATACAGAAAAGATGTAATAAAAAGCATGTTCCTTTGAGTGTAGGAAATGTTATCATTTGGTCATAGTAACTCCAGTTCCTTGCATACAACTGGTATTTAATATGTATTTCTACATTCAGCCAAATAGTATTTAAAGGCATACTATGTGCTAGATAGTGTTGGGTGCTAAGAATACAAAGAGAGAGTTCTGCAATCTAGTTTATATTGTAGTGGGGGAAGGGTCACAAAAGGAACATGTAATACATTCAGAGAAGCAAACATAATATATATAGAATATACACATCTGTTATCCAGAGAACTCTGATATCAACTTCCACAAATCACTTAAGATTGTAAACAGTTCTCATAATGACTGACAAAGCTTTGCTGATTTTTAAATTTCCTCAGGGCTTACTACTGTGTTACTATTTGTTGAATGAATAACTGACCATCAGAGAGATAGTTATCATTTCAACATCATGATTTTTCTCTCTATGGTTTCAATGTATCTCAGGTTGGCATATGAAATTAAATGGGAATTTGGGGAAAACTTTGTTGAAAATTGCAGACAAAACAGAAAACGACTTAACCCAAATTTTATAATACACAACTCATAACAGAAAAATTCAGACATTCTCTAATGCAGAGAGCCAAAAACCTCCCCCCCCCCCCAGGCAATTGGGGTTAAATGACTTGCTCAGGATCATACAGCTAGGATGTGGTAAGTGTCTGAGACCAGATTTGAACTCGGGTACTCCTGACTTCAGGGCTGGTGCTCTATCCACTGTGCTACCTAGCTAACCCTAGGGCCAAAAATCTTTACGTGGATTTTCCAGATTGTAGGGAAGCTGTGACCCTGAGATTTGTGATGTGGAAGAGGTAACTATAGCAATCACTTTTGTATACACAGGTAGTTGAAAAGCAGTTTAAAAGTCTAAAACAGCAGTTTGCTTGCAATGGCATTTTCACTCTGAAGTGTTTACTTCTGTTTCTAACTGCCTCAAAAAATGATCACATGCCCTATGTTACTGCTTAAAAGACTAGACTCATTCCCTGACTATCTGCTTTTTTGCTCTAGCACTCTGAAACTATACCATATTTTCAAAGCTTCACTTCAGTGCACCTTTAAGAAGGATCTTTCACTATTATTTGAAATAGTTCCATTCCTAAACATCACTGCAGGATATTCTTCAGCTACATTTTTCTACAGCATTCTATGCCCTCTGCAACAGCAATGGGCTGAAAATGCCCATATTGAAACCATATTGTCAACTTCCTGGAGTCCATGTTGGCCTTATTTTCCACTTCTTGGACTACAGGAAGGGAGAGAAAAATGAGCCAACAGTGATCAGAACTGTCAGTTTTATTTCTTCTATTTACTTGATTGGTTGCTAAACTAAGATGCTTCCATTATCAAAGATAGGACAATTTCTACTTCTGTACTTTAACATTCATAGAAAACCTGCTATCCTAATTTTTAAATAGTAAATTTTAAAAGTGCGTTATTATGTACATGTTTATTTCACTAAAATTAAACTCTGGCCTTTAAAATAGTAATAGGGATTATACCTATGATTTCACTGATATAACAAATTGCTAAGTGAGGAAACTATCTTCACTAATGCAAATTATCACCTTCTCTACAACTTAGTCTTAGAAAGTTGCAGAGAACACCAAGAAGTTAAGTGACTTGCCTAAGAGCACATAACCAGTATGTGACAGAATTGATATGTGTCTAACCAATTATCCTATGTAGACAGGAAAAGAAAGGTCTAACAGGAGAAAATTTCAGCTCTCTCCACAAATAGGACTTAAAAACTTGTGAGGGCATTCTTTATGTTTTAATAATCTTTCTCTATATGAAAATTCTATCAACTTTTAAAGATTTCAAAACCTGGTAATTAAAAAAAGATTTTAGGCAATTTCTGTCCACACTCTACTTATTTAAGGATTTAATATTAAATTAATATCAAAAATTATACTTACTCAAAAACTTCTAAAGGAACACTAATATCATGAAGCTGTTGTCGACACTTGTCAATATCCTGTAAACCAGTTACGATGAAATTTCTAAACATGAAACAAAAATTAAATCCAGTTAAACATTTTAAGCACTAAGAATAAAGAGCACATGCTAATAAGACCCACATACACACACACCCCATTTAGCTAACCTGAATTACAATAATTCCCTGTTATGGTGGAAGGGCTCAATGAAACTATAAGTTACACATGGCAACATTATCCAGGATATGTCACAATGGAGAGTTCTGACAAAAAGTGATCCACGGGAGAAGGAAATCTACCAGTATCTTTGGCCACAAAAGCCACAATGACAATAACGGAGGACGAAAGAGTCAATGTATACTTTGTCCCTGGGGTCATGAAGAGTCAAACACAACTGAACAACTGCTACTCTGGGGTGACCTGAAAAGCAGTTAATGGACTCTTTTAATCTATTTATTGAGGAGATATAGACTACATGAACATTATGAAACATCTCAGTTCTAAATTTATGATCCTGTTTCTTCTACATCCACAAATTTGTGTACATCTATGTCTACATTTGTAGATATGTATTTGGAGAGGAGGATATATATGTATGATTTAATGCTGAGAATATATAGTGTAACTAACTACACGCATACATGTATAATATACATATAAAATGATTGTTAGATTCTCTGTCCTGTAGAAGAGTAAAAGTAGAGAAAACAGACATATACATATTCATATTATGTATCTAGATACAGCTACTTATACAAATCTATGACTATGCCTCTAACTTCTCTATCTGTTCAATCCAAAATGCACAGAATTAAAGCTCAAAACTTGTCCATACATTAATTTTTCTTCTCTATAACTGCAGATCCTTA
Source organism: Sminthopsis crassicaudata (assembly GCF_048593235.1). Taxonomy (NCBI): domain Eukaryota; kingdom Metazoa; phylum Chordata; class Mammalia; order Dasyuromorphia; family Dasyuridae; genus Sminthopsis; species Sminthopsis crassicaudata. The sequence continues at coordinate 339,981,084 of NC_133617.1, read as the reverse complement.
GACATTCGGAGCTCTATTCAAGTTCCACAACCATTCCTGCAGCACACAGTCCCTTCCTTTCCAGCTCCCATGCCAGCCTGAACTTTCAGTAGAGAGTAACAAGTCGCATCTACTAAGATTTACAGAGTGCTTTCCTCCCAACAATCCTGTATTTTATATAGTTATCCCCACTTTACAAAAGGGAAAGATGAGGCTGGGAAGTTCCACATCACACCCAAAGTGAAAGCAATCAGTCTGCAACGAGATCTGAACCTAGGACCGCAGACTCCAAATGCAACTTTCCTCACCAAACTGAAGTACCTAGGTGTGACACTGCACCGAACCCTTCTCTTCTCTCTGCTGCTTTCCCCGTTCTTCAAAGCAGTAACCTGCAAAAGTGACCGTGGGAAAAGCCAGCAGAGAGAGGAGGCTCCCGGGAGGGCGCGTCTCCCCGCAAAGCTGTCCCCCTAGCACTTCATATGTTTTCTCCATCCACCGCTGAGCTCGCACCCAGACTCCGGGGACCCCGGGGAGAGGAAGCTCGGAGACAGAGGGCGAGGGGTGTGGGTGGGAGGCGCGACGACTCTCACAGTTTCTGGTTGAGCCCCGCCTGGCTGCTGGGCTGGAAGTCACTGACGATAATGCCGAGCTGACGGATGTTCTCCACGAACTTCTCCAGATGTTCCTCGAGGTGGTCAAACTTCTCCGCCATCTCCGGATCGCGCGAAACCGCCGCTTCTTTAAACCGCACCAGGGAGACCACAACGCCGCCTCCGCCGTTGCTGCCGTAGCCGCCGCCACTCCTCTTCCTATTTCCGGCCAGCAGCCCGCAGGTACTTCCGCTTCCGCTCGTTGCCCCGCCTCTCCCTGCCCTGTTTTCTTCTTCAGGAATCTGCCCCAACACTGGGACAGGCGAGGTGGGGGAGGACTTCTGGTCTCAGGCTCCCTCCTCCATTCCCCCCCACTTACCATCCTACACACCCCCGAACCTTGTCCCCCCGCCCCCTGGAAACCCTAAGGAAAGTGGTGTTAACCCTTTTGAGGCTGCAGCTCCAGTACCATTCCCACGTGATGAGGGGCTGTAGGAGATTTGCACTCCGGGTCTCACTCCACTTCCCTGATCCCTAGGTCTCTGTTAAAGACTGAACTAAACTCTGTCCCAATCTGTTACAGCCTATGGAGCCTTCTCAGAATACAATTTTAAATGCATAGTATAAATTGCAAAATGTATATAAATAGTAATATAAATTCCAAGGTCACAGAATCCCCTGAAAATTTTCCACTTTCCATAGACCCCAGTCTAAGAACGCTGGGCTGGATTTTCTTCAAGGTTGCTTTCAACTCTTTACATGAGATGATCCTCTAAACTCCCCTGTGTCCTATTGCTACTATCAGAAAAATCCCAAATTAACAATAAGAAACTCAGACACCAAGAAAGGCACCGGAAGCAGAGGGAACCCGAGGCAGCTTCCCAAAAATCACATTTTATTAAATACATGGCCTTTTAATTCAAAAGTTTTGTGAATTAAATAAGGGATGCTTTCAGGATTTGTGAAAGACTAGGAAACAGGTCTATCATAGGAAGTTAACATACAAAAAGGAGGAAAAGGAGAGAGACAGAGAGAGAAAGAGAGTAGGGAGGGAGAGGGAGAAGGGAAGAGGAAGAGAGGGAAGGAGGGAGGAATGAAAGGAAGGGAGGGAGGAAAGAAAGAGGGAGGAAGGAAGGAAGAAGGATGAAGGAAGGAGAGGGAGGGAGGAAAGGAAGGAAGGAAGGAAGGAAGGAAGGAAGGAAGGAAGGAAGGAAGGAAGGAAGGAAGGAAGGAAGGAAGGAAGGAAGGAAGGAAGGAAGGAAGGAAGGAAGGAAGGAAGGAAGGAAGGAAGGAAGGAAAGGAAGGGAAGGAAGGAAGGAAGGAAGGAAGGGAAGGAAGAAGGGAAGGAAGAAGGGAAGGAAGAAGGAAAGGAGGGAAAACATTTGGGTACGGAAATAGCTCTAGATTCCTAGATCCAAAATAAATCGAAGAATCTTGAGCCTTTCATGACTCCTCAATACCATCCAACATCCCTCTCAAGTCAGTTACTAGGCACATAAGAGCAATCTCTGCCATCAAGGAAGGAAGGAAGGGCAGGAGGGCATGTGGAATAGAGTGTCCAACTTGTACCTGCATGAATAAAAGTTAAATAAATATAGAGACAATAAATATAAAGCAATTGGGGGAAAACATTAGGAGTTAGAGTTTCATAGAAAAAGTTGTTTTTGAACTTTGTCTTAAAGAAAGTGGGGTATTCTAGAAGGCAAAGGTAAGAGGCAAATACACTGTAAGCCAGAAGATAAGAAATGGAGTGTCTATGAGGAACAGGGAGTTGAATTTATTTGAAGTATTTTGTTGTTGTTCAGTCATATACAATTCTTTGTGACCTCATTTGGGGTTTTCTTGGAAAAAGATGCCACAGCATTTTGCCATTTTCTTCTTGAACTTGTTTATAGATAAGGAAACAAGTGACTTACTAGGTCTTGCTTGCCCTGAGGCCAATATCCAGGTAAGCAACTCTGGGGGGGATGGGACCTTATAACTGCTTCTGCAGGTGCTATAGCTTCAACCTTCTCAGTCACCATAGTCCTAACACTCAATCAAGTTCTCCATGATAAAATCTTTGACACCTTCAAGATTCAAATAACAACTCAGATCTTCTTGTCTCCAGGCCCACCACTATCCACTGTACCTCCTAGCTGCCTATAAAGTTTATGAGTATAGGTTATATGTATAAAAAGTTTAGAGTGTAACAAAACTAGTAAGATAGATTGCTGCTAGTATGTAAAAGATTCTAGAAACAAGACAATCAAATTTATATTTTTTCCAAGAAGCAATAGGGAGTTATTGTAGTTGTAGGGGAATGACACTGTCAAATATTTGATTAAAGATAGTGAATAGTTTTGATTATCTTTTTTAGCTGAGGCAATTGGGGTTAAGTGATTTGCCTAGGGTTACATAGCCAGGACATGTTAAGTGTCTGAGATTAGATTTGAACTCAGATCAGATTGATTTCTTTCTTTCTGATTCCCAGCCCCTCCTAGCTGATGTATTATCAATTCAAGAACTTAGGACCTTTGGTTCACAAATCCTGGTCAAAAGCATCCTTTTGAATTCCAGTAGGAGATCTGGGTCTGTCCCAGCCCCCACCAGATCTGAGCCAACTTGGGACTGCACCCATAGGCCCCTTTAGCTAAATCTATTATAAAAGAGCCAAGATGGAATCCTCTCTTTGCAGATGTTCCAAACATGCCAGCCTTATACCTGGCATGCAAAGGGTCTCTGCCCACTGGAATACTGTTTCTGGTGCCCTATTCTCTTTACTTAACACCTTTTACTAACTAGACTTTAACCTTACTTCCAAACCCCATCATAAACCTCTTTTATCAATCTAGGTTTTCAGGCCTGTAAATTCCTTTACAGAGGACTCTTGTGCCACTACTAGCCCTCATTTAACTCCTTATTCTTGCACTGAATCCAAAGGGGTTGCAGGGGAGCTCTATTTTACTCCCTGTACTCCAAACCTGCCACTAGACCTCAATTTCATTTGGGTACCCCAAATCTATATCTCATCATATCCACTGCACTACCTAGCTACCCTAATTTTGATTTTTCTGATGGGAGCAATAGGGCAGTAGAGAGGTCATGGAATCATAGAATGTTAAAAGTGGAAAATTACCTTGAAGATTATCCAATCCAGGTATTCTTAGTCTGTAGCCTACAAATAGATTTCAGGAACATCCATTAACTTGTATAGGAAAAAAATAACATCTTTTCTTCAATATAATTGGTCTCCTTTGTAATTCTATGTATTTTACTTGAGGAAAACCACTTTGACAACTTGTGATAGATATTCTAAAGTGGGAAAATACTTAAGAAAGGATATCAATTAGGAGGTCATTGGGATAGTCCAGGTGAAAAATGAAAATATGAATTAAATGGTAGTAGCTATGTAAGTAAAATTAATGGGCTGGATTTGAGAGATGTTTTGGACATAGAAATGTCAAGATGTGACATCAATTAGAGAAGTTAGTTCTTTAAAAGAGAGGAACCAAAGATAACTCTGAGGTTATAAACTTAAAAGATAAGAATGACAATTCCCTCTGTAGAAAAAGGGAAGTGGGTAGATTTGTTTTGGGTTTGTCAAGTTTGAGATTTCTCTTAGACATTCAATTAGAAATGTCCAATAGTCACTTGGTGATATAGGACTAAAGCTCAGAAGAACACAAGAACAACAGCAACACCAAGATAATTCATCATTTCTGTTTTCAGGTTAGCCCATACTGCCTTCATCCAATAAAGCACTGTTATAAAAAAAAGAGAACCACTTTCCCTGCTATGCTGCTAACCATCTGTCATTTCAAGAAATGAACAATTAAACCCCAAAATCTAAAGATCAACAGCAATTCTCAAAGGATCTGCCCTTGCTTATCCTGAAACCAGTATCCAAACAAGCAACTCTTGGGCATATGGGACCTGACAACTGCCTTTGGTGGATACTAAAGTCCCTAGCTTCTATGTAACCATAGTTAGAAGACTCAATGAAGAAAGTGGTCCATGTCAAAGTCATTGACACCATCAAAATTCAAATTGGAAATTAATTCTTTTATGAATTGAAAGAAGATGCATTACCATCTACTTTGCTATTAAATTCTAATCATCAAATGACTATTCAATGTGACATGCAGTTAAATCTCCTAAACATATTAAAATATAATCTCCTTGAGATTAAGGACTATCTCACTTTTCTATTTGTGGCCCCCATGCTTTGCACATAAAAAAATTTAATAAGCACCTTTTCATTTACTCATTCATTCATTACCTATATTCCTTCTTATGAATGTAGGAAATGAGGAATACTCATGGATGACTCCAAGATTGTAAACTTGGATGATTGGAAACAGGGAAATTTGTAAAATTATGGGTTTATACAGAGATATAAAATAACTAGCTTGTGCAATGGATAGATCCTGGGCTTAAAATTAGGAAGATTTGAATTCAAATCAGTTTTCAGATACTTATTAGTTGTGTGACTGCAGGCAATTCACTTAATCCTCTTTGCCTCAGTTTCTTCATCTGTAAAATGAGCAGAAGGAAATAACACACCACTATGGAATCTTTTCCTTCTCTAAAAAAACTGCAAATGAGGTCAAAAAGAGTTGGATGTGACTGAAACACAAGAATATAATGAGTTCTCTTTTCTATATACTGTATTTGACATTGCATACAGCATTTATTTTTCAAGTTCAAAGTTTAATGACACCATGGAGTTTTCCTTGTTACTCCAGTAAAAAGTGATTTCTTTTTCATCCATACATATAGCACTGTGTAATGCTTTAATTCAACAAATATTTGTCTACTGTGGCTGTTAAAGTAGGCATTAGAGAACATGAGAGAAGATAAAAATATGTTCAAAAATAAATGGGGTGCAAATTAGAATATAAAGTTGAATTCAGCTCTCCTAGTCTTAATTTGTATTTTATTTAATCTGGTAACTTCCTGTTATCACTACCAGACTGTAAATTCCTTGAGGACAACAGCTATGTCTCATTTATGAAATTATGTTGTCCAATGCCTAAAAGTGCATTCCTTATACTTAATGATGTGTGGCCCACTGGTACTTCTTCATTGACAGTCACAGAACAGCAGAAAATAATAAAAATAGCACCAAGAATAACAGTTTTTAGACCATCTCTATCCATTAACTTAACTTGGTAAGGAACATGATACAATCCTGGATTTGGAGTTAGAATTCAAATCCCATTTCCTCCTTTTAGTACTGTTAATGAGTTTAGCCCAGTACCTGGCACATAGTAGGTGCTTAGTTGAATAATTTACTGACTCCAGGAAAATAATTTAACCTCTTTAAAACTCACTTTCCTCATCATTCCAGTAAACTGCTTTTAAACTCCTTGAGGGCAGGGATTTTTTTTTTTTCTGTCTTTGCAATTTCAACCCCAAGTACTAAGCCTAGTATGGAATGGGTGCTAAATAAAATCTTGTTCAATTAAATTGTACTGAATTAACAGCCTTATAGTGCTTATAGTATTATTGTAATGATTCTTCTTGTTGTTATATTATTAAGTAAACTCCTGATCTTGGCATTGAAAACTATCTATTATCTGGAATCCATTTAGGTATGCATCTTGGAGCTATAGAAAAGGCACTGGATTTGGAATGCTGGGGAAATGTTAGTTACTATGATTATCTCGTAATCTTCCCTTTTTAACATAGGGTACACTGGACTACTCTATGTTCTCATTTTTGATCTGTTCTTTACTGTCTCTGTGCCTTTTATCCCCCATGACTTAAATGTTTCCTTTCCTCTCTTTTTTCTCAGACAAAAAAAAAATTATTTATACTTCCTCAAAGTTAGCACAGCATTTTGCCTTTATCTCTGAACTTTACAATATCTTTTGTAACAGTTATATTTGTGTATACATCTCACTTCTTTCCTATTGAATTATTTTTTTAAAAGGTGTGAGAAAATAATGTCTACATCAGGAGAGAGAATACAAGCATTTTCTGTTTTTTGTGAACCTATTGCTATGACTCTTTATTCTGTCATAGATGACTTTTTGAAAATTGTGCATTTCTTGCAATGTCCTAGGTATTTTTCCCTAATGAGGTTATGTTGAGGATGATAGATGTTTGATTCATGGCTGATTTATACACCTGCATCATAACCTTGCATTTGACAATGACAGAGGATAGAGAAAGGAAGGGCTATCCAGCAGATACTTATTGGCTGGCCAGCAGGGAGAGGGCCTCTCCAGCAATGTACTAAGTAAGACTTTTCCTCACACCTCCCTAGAAGAAAAACTCTATGACCCCTTCATAGAGTAATGTTCACTGAGGAATCATCATTATAGGAAGAGGGCCAAGGGAAGTAGTTCTTGGACTACAAGGAGATCCTGAAACAATGGTAGTTGGATCATCTAAGGGGTCAATGCTATAATAGGGTTAGGGACAAGATGTGATTTTTACTGGCATAGAGAATTCCTAGAAGAGGAAACTCTATCCCTGGAAGTCAGTACCTTCTCTGTCTAGAGTACTGGGGTTAAATCACTTGCCCAGGATCATACAACTAGCATATGTCAAGGGCAGAACTTAAATCCCTGGGCCTATCTATTATGCTTCATTGCCTCTTCTTGTTACAATATAAAAGATAAAAATCTTCAAACCCAGATCTTATCCTTGAGTGACATTGTAAATTAAATGAATTGTGAAGGTGTGAGGGAGATTAGAAGATGTTTCTATTACTTTAACTACTTTCTATATTCCTTTATAAGTTTAAAGGACTAGGTTATAAATCTTTGGAACATAAAAGTTCACCAGGGAAAGGTTTTTGTTTTTGTTTTGTTTTGTTTTTAACTCTCAAGCAATCACAAATAATTTCCCCTTTCAAGAGGGGAGGGAAGAGGAGGGAAGAGAGTGATGATACTCACAAAAGTGCTATAGTCTGGAGAACTACATAGATTCTTGGGAAAATTGCGTTCACTGAAGAAGGAAAAGCTGATAACTATTTGGAATCTTGGTGGCAAGATTTTGTTGTATTAAATCTGATACAATTGTGCAACATCTCATCCTTCAGCACATTTGCTTGGGAATTGAGAGTTTTGTTCTTTTCTTGTTAAGACATTGACATAAGCTAAATTGTGATTTTCCTGGGGAAAATCTTGGTAGAGGCATGAATCAAAAGAAATTTTAGAAAGAAATGTACAAGAAAGAATCTAGTACTTATAATCTCAAGGTGTTGATTATGGTCCCTAGATAATACATCACATTTATTTTTGTATCTCCAGGACCAAACACAAATCTTTATGTCTATCAGATGTCTAATAAATATTTGCTAAATTAAATTCAACTGACCCAAGATCAAGTATTAAAAATACAAATGCATATAAAGTTCAGATGTAGCATTGTCTCATGAATGTTTGTCTAATCCTTTGACTTAACTATGATTAATCTTCAGTCCCAGTTTTCATCTGTTTCAGTCTTTTCCATATCCTAACAATTGTCAAGCAAAAAAGTTAAATGAATATATATCAGATTGACATTGGTTAGAGTGACAAGTCTTTTCCATATCCTAACAATTGTCAAGCAAAAAAGTTAAATTAATGTATATCAGACTGACATTGGTTAGAGTGACAATAGTTGTTGGAGATTTAGCAGCGTTGCAAAACCTTCCAGAATGTAGCAATTAAAGTTCCCTTATCAAATAGAAGTCTTTCTTAAGTCACTTATCTTCCACTTGTATGGAATTATTGCTCCCTAGTGCAGTTGATTTTTCATTACAGCTGCCTGGAAGATTGTTCTTTGACTAGGGCAATGATTTATGATTCAGAATCTAACATTTTTAATCTAATCAAACCAACTTTGAAGTGTCCCTTTAAACTTTTTTACACTCCCTAAATGGTTGTTATCTCTCTTTAAACAGCATGCTCTCTGAAAATGCCCTCTGAATACATGATATAGGTTTGTGAAAAATTTTTTAAGTCTTGCTCTTTTGACTTCTAAAATTGGGCTATGTTTATGGAGGGTTGGAAACAACTTCAGCAGGGTTGTATATTCTTCATGTAGCAGTTAAAGAGCCTGACTTCTGGAATATTGACAATATTCAAAGACATGTGTACAGTGTCCTCTTGTTTTCTCTCTGATGTTGACATATACTGACATTGGGAAATTTCCTAACCAGGAAATTTTCATGTCCTTGTCTTCACAAAAATATTTCTCTCACTTTCTTGCTCTCTCACTCTCTCTTATTCTTTTTCTTCCTTCTTTTCAAGTTATTCCTCATCTATTAGCTGGGAGCTGCCATTCTGGACATTTTTACTGTTCCTTCTAATTAATAAATTAAGAAGGCCATAGTCCACATAAGACTAAAAAAAAAAAAAAAAAAAAAAAAAAAAAAAAAAAAAAAAAAAAAATCTGTGCAAGTATTTGCCTAATAGGAAATCGACAACTGGTTGATAAGGTTTTATGCAAATTCTCTATTGTTGCTAGGGTTAACAGAAACAAATATATTCTACTCTCTACTTTATTTTGGATGAACTGCACAAAAATCTATTGGCCCAACTATACTGTATAATTCAGATGTTTTTGCCTCAATGTAAACTTCCTTCACAATCACACTCAATCAATGTATTTCCAATTTATTTCTTTCTCAATTCGTTAGCCCCTCTGTTGAGTTCTTGCTACCTAATATTCACCTTTTTAAAAAAATTAATGTGAAATAAAAGTATATATTAAGTACTTTGAAATGAAAAAGCTGACTTCTTATATGCATTTCTAATCATGTCAGGAAGGAAAGTATAATATTTTCTTGCTGATATGAACAATAACTCACAATTAAATAGTATTCTGAGGCTTGCAAAGCAGTTTTATGAATAATGAAATTGAGACTCAGAGGTGATTTGATTTGCCCAGTCTCTTATATTTGTTACCTGTAGTGCTGGCTTTTGAAAACATCACTTGACTAGAAGCCTAGGGCTTTGGTTTACCAGGTTGCCTTATTAAAAAAAAAAAAAACAAACAAACCATGATGACCATGTATCAGGAACATGGCATAGAGCTCTGGTCAAGAAATAGCAAACAAAGCTACAAACATTCTGCTAAAAGGCAACTAAAATGATAAGGTATGGTTGGGGTAATAAAGCATGTTCTGAATGAAGATGGGCTCTTCTGCTAGAGCTCTTCTGTTTGGAAAATTGATAGATAATAAGGGATTTGTAATGCACTATGCACACTTATAGTTGACTTATCACTACTTAGGCTAACTAATGTAATGGAGATACCAGTTTGACATATGCTCCTCAATTTATACAAACTTCACTAATCAATAGTCAGTATAAATATCAATCCCTCTAAGAACAAACCACTAGCCTGATGCTTAGAAATCTTGGTACAAATGCTTCCCATGAAGTTTATTCTCTGCTCAGCCAAAGTCCCACGTGTCTTTCTCTGAGTTGGTCCTCTGTACATCTCTTTCAATTGCACTACTTGAGGCCTGCTGAAAAAGGAAAATATGAAAGATCTTACCTATGAAACCAAGTTTCTGGAGGATATTTAGGGCCAGGTAGACATCTAAAGTTATGATTGTCAAGGAAGGGAAAACTAGTTTTAGGAGTGAAAAATAAATGATATCAAGGGATACTCTGAACTCAAGAGATATATAGGATGGTGACCAATGACTATGGGTGTGATTCACAAAAATATCTATTTCTAAATTTCCTGGCTATCGTAATATTGTTCTAGTATTGGGAATTCAAAACAAAACAAAAGACTTTGCTCTCAGTAGTTTACATTTCAACAAGTGAGACAATATGTACTTATATGTTATCAGTTCCCATAAACCAGCCTATCTTTATTCATTTCATAATGTTTGTTTCATACTTGCTATGCTTTTGCTGGTGTTCATGAAGATATATTTGCTTCTTAAAATTTTATAATTGAAAATGCTATTCCTCCCTGGCAGTGAAAATAAATTGATATTACTTATTAGAGACTGTAAATGTACATATAAACATATAAGCATTTCTATAGAGCCATATTAAGAATTAAGGCTTCTTCCTACTTCTCCTACTTTGTTTCTTCTTCCACTCCTCTTCCCTCCTCATCTCCACCCCGTTATGGTCACTGTGTATTATGAAAGACTATTTCCCTTCTGTAGAATCTGAGGTGTCATTTAAGATCTTCCCTCAAAAGGTTTTTGATTTCTCACTTATGAGAACATCCATGGAGCAATCACAGGGATGGGGATTCGATCCATAGAAAAATCAATTGAAAGTATGCAACATCCAGGAACAATAATCATATGGTGGTATTGATCTGATTATTGAATTACTGATTACTTGGGCAAAAGGTGCAAAGTGGGTAGGAGGTGGTTAGCTTAACATGACAGGATGAATGACAAGAATACAGGGTTAGACCTAATGGAATGTCACATATTAGTATCCTTTGATGGTCTGAGTTAGATATGGGAATCTCATTAAGATTGTGATCACTCACCAATGAAAACAGCTCAATCCAGGGATCCATGATGAGAAAGAGGTTCAAAGCTGAATGAATTATTTGTTCTGAAAGAACAATAGCTGAAAAGAGAATCTCTTTTTAAAAAATGAGAAAGGGAAGGGAGAGAAGGAGAGAGAGAGACAGAGAGAGAGAAATAAGAGGATCTTGAGAAAAAGGAAGGAAGGAAGGAAGGAAGGAAGGAAGGAAGGAAGGAAGGAAGGAAGGAAGGAAGGAAGGAAGGAAGGAAGGAAGGAAGGAAGGAAGGAAGGAAGGAAGGAAGGAAGGAAGGGAGGGAGGGAGGGAGGGGAAGGGAAGGAGGGAGGGAAGAAAGGAGGGAGGGAGGAAAGGAGGAAAGAAGGAAAGGAGGGAGGAAAGAAAACAGTAATAACAGAATTTTAACACTTTTTACCCTATGAGAAAATTTTTTCTTCAAGAATTTGCTCAACCCTGTTATTAAAGCAGTTTAATTCAAGAGAATATCCCTGGCTAACTGTTGAAAAAACTGAAAAGGTGATTAAATTTGTGGATCTCAGTATTTAATCATATAAAATAAAAAATTGATGATTTTAAACTATGATTTTGTTGTGGAATCTCATGAATTTATACTCAATTTGATATATTATATGTATGTATATATATATATATTTAAATTCATATATGTATGAATTTTTACTGATTTGATATATGATATAATTATGTATGTATATATATATATATATAATTTGAATTAATTCATATAGGTAGTATGTTTGTATATGAACTTTGATTATGTATACACACACATACACATATACATTTAACTACTGGTTAGAAAGATGCTGATGAGTATCTGTTCTCCAATTTATAGTCTTAGAGGATTGCCAGGGTTTAACTGAGAAGTTAAGTGACTTAACCAGGATGACGTAGTCAGCATGTATATGTAATGAAACTTGAACCCAGATCTTCTTGACTGAAGCCCTCTCTCTATCCACTATATACACACATAAACCCATTCACATACATATGTATGCATAAATGCATATGTGTAGATGTGTGTTTATATACACTTGAATGTATATATCATGTGTATATATTCTCAACCACACATTGTCTTCCATATTCCTTTCTGTTCCCATCTCGCAGATCCAAACTATTAAAGTCCTTCAAGTTCACAAATATAAAGAAATACAATCTTTTGTATTTTATAAAGAACATTTTTACTAGGCACTGGCTTCATAGATAAAAGAAAAGAAAATTGTTACATAGTTATGCAAATAATTAAAAGAAAAGAAATAATGCACCTTTGAATTATTTGAACTACTATTCCCATTTCCTCAAGCAATATTTTATTTTGATTGAATCAAGTGGAATTAAATGTTACGTTTTAGGTAACATTCTGGGATGACTATCTGATTCTCCTATGAATCCAATCAATTTTGTGCTTATTTTGATGGCTGAATACTGCTTGTGAAATCACTCTTGGACACTGAATCTCTGAGGTATAGCAATACCAAGCTCAAACAAGGGCATACTTTAATTTCTGTCCCAGATCTTCTTTTGGAAAGTCATCTTTTACTAGCAGTGAAAAAAGCCTCTGTTCAGTCTCAGCACAGGGAGAGTAATTAAATCAAGATCTTTAGTAGAAACAAGGAAATCTTCATCACCTCTACCAATAACTGTTTATTTGGTTCATGACTCAAAACCTGAGAGAGGAAGAGAGTAAATAGTATCCTATCATTTCATTACGTGTTTAACAATCCTGGTAAATTTTGGACTACTAGTATTGAAAGGGGGCCAAAACTGTTAACAATGTTAGGAGTTGTATTTCCTCCACACTCAGGAAGATAATACAAGATCAGGAATCAAAAGTGGAATTTTTCCCCTTCAAGGAAAGTTTTGAATATCTTTTGAAATGAGGGAGTAAAGAGTGATATTGGGGCTTCCTAAAAATATGGAGCAGCATGCTTCTCAAACAACTCTGATTAATTATCTATACCTATTGCTGAGAGACTGAAGAGACAAAAGCTCTGAAAAGAAGAAAAAAACAAGACACACAGGAATTGAAGGCCTTAATCCCATTCCAAGATCTTACTTCATATGGACACAACTGGCTTCCATTTCTAGGCATTTAAAAAAAAATTCTGCTAGAGACTATACCTAGTAGATCTAATCTCATTTCTCATATAAACCCGTAATTAATATTATCCTTTGCATTCTTTGTGCCTCTTTGTACATGGCATGAAGGATGCTATGAGATAGCTCTGAAGGCCACATGAGAAGAATGATTTATTCTAGTATAAGACCAGGATCCTAATCCCCACCTACCATTGCAGAGATTTTTCTCTTTCTTTAACTGGGAATATCATCATAATGAGTTATTTATATATTTCATAACCACACTTTCAAAGTAGAATTACCAGAAATTCGATGCCTTTAAATTAGCCTCATAAGGCCATAAGCTAAACATAATAAACTCCTAAATGTACACATTTTAAAGATTTTAATATCCAGAATATAGTTATTTTACAATCTATATTTTGTCAGTCTAGCATAGATGCTTTAACACTTGATTAGTGCTTTTTATGAGATTATTGTCTATCAGTAGTCAAACTTCCTGTAATTGTTGAGGCTTGCAAAATCATTCTTTATTTGAAGGGTTTAGGAATTTTTTTTAAATTAAACCTTTTTTATTTTCAAAACATTTGCATAGATAATTTTCAACATTCACCCTTGCAAAATCTTGTGTTCCAAATTTTTTTCTCCCTCTTTTCCCCCCATCCCGTACCCTACACGACAAGTAATCCAATATATGTTGAACATGTGCAATTCTGTACATATATTCACAATTATCATGCTGCACAAGAAATATCAGATCAAAAGGGGCAGCTAGATGGTACAGTGGATAGAGCGCCAGCCCTGAAGTCAGGAGGACCCAAGTTCAAATCTGATCTTAGACACAACACTTCCTAGGCAAGTCACTTAACCCCAATTGCCTCAGGGGAAAAAAAACCCACAAAAAACCATCAGATCAAAAAGGGAAAAAAATGAGAAAGAAAACAAAATTCAAGCAAAGAACAACAAAAAAGTGAAAATATTATATTATGATCCACACTCAGTCCCCACAGTCCTCTCTCTGGTGCAGACCTTTGGAACTGTCCCTAATCACATCACTGTTGAAAAGAGCCACATCCATCAGAATTGAGTATCATATAATCTTGCTGTTGCTGTGTACAATGTTCTCCCGCATTTACTCACTTCATTCAGCATCAGTTCAGCCTCTTTGGGCCTCTCTGAAATCATTCTGCTGATCATTTCTTATAGATCAACAATATTCCATAATATTCATATACCATATCTTATTCAGTCACTCTCCAACTGATGGGGATCCACTGTTTCCAATTCTTTGCCACTACAAAAGGGCTGATACAACCATTTTTGCATATATGGGTCCTTTTCTCTTTTTTAGATCTTTTTGGGATACAGGCCCAGTAGAAACATTGCTGGATCAAAGGACATGCAGTTTGATAATTTTTTGAGCACAGTTCCAAATTTACAACTCTATCAACAATGTATTAGTTTTCCCACATCCCCTCCAACATTCATCATTATCTTTTCCTGTCATTTTAGCCAATCTAAGAAGTGTATAGTGGTGGTACCTAGAATTTTCTTAATTTGAATTTCTCTAATCAATAGTGATTTAGAACATTTTTTTCCATATGACAGAATTTGTGAATGTTTAGCCTGAAAAATAAGATTTAGAGGGCACATTATAGTTCCTCTCAAACACAAAAGAGCTGCCATAGGAAAGGGATTTGTTCTGTTTACCCCAAAGAGCAAAATAAGGAACTGTAGCTAGCACTTACAGAGAGACAAATTTAGCCTCAATTTAAAGGGGAAAAAATTCTATTAGAATTCTGCCATCTTGGTAAAGTCAGTCTTCCTTCATTTTCTGCAGGAATTAGGGTTAAGTGACTTGCCTAAAGTTACATTGCTAGGAAGTGTTAAATGTCTGAGGTCAACATTTGAACTCAGGTCCTCCTGACTTCAGGGCTGGTGCTCTATCCACTGTGCCACCTAGCTGCCCCAGTTAATGTCTTTAAACAAAGGCCTAATGACCTTTTATTAAGGGATGATTTCTGAGCAAGTACAGTGGATAGTCCTTGTTGGTTTTAAAATTTTATATCAGAAGTATTGTTATATCAGAATATTTGAGAATAAAACTCAATTTTTAAAGACACATAAATTAATAAATCAACATTTAAATGATTATCCTAATAATATCAATTACATTAGTGAATTTTCAACCTCCAAATTTGTAATGGAAAAGTCTTTATTAATACATAAACAACTGTAGACAAAAGTCACAGAATAAATCTTATCCTGGAAATTGCAAATAATTACTGACATTAGAAAATCCTTATTTATCAAAAAAGAAATATATTCTCCCTACCCCTAGGATAGTGAATTAATACTTCATGATGTTTAGCATGATTTACAGATGCCAAGTTGTCATAGAGAGATCTGAGAAATATGTTTTCCCATTTGTATTAGGTTGTTATCTTCTTTCCATTGCTTTATGTAACTTCATGGCCTAGTTTCTCTCTTTAGTTTTATATCCTTCTCTTTCTATAGTATGTATCTGTTCCTTTACCCTATGAGACCATTGCTAGTGAAAACAGTGTATGACAATCACTAACTTCCATACAACACAGAATTGCCAGAACCTTTTCTTAAATGCTGAGATTGTAAAATTCACTGTTGATTAATTACTGCAGTGGCAGTTCTTTTGTAAATCTGACTGTGCAGCTTCTCTCAGACAACAGAAGCTAGATGTCAGCCAGGTGCATTGCTAGAATCACTAATGGACACACCCTGAAAGACCTAAGACATATATCCTGTTCCCTAATCTAGGGGACCAGTCACTAGGAGAAGAATCTTTGTTGCTATTCCATACCACACCCTTTTGTTATAGCCATTCTTTAGGGTAAAAATTTCTATTCAGTTTAATTCAAACTACCTACAGAGTAGGTATTACTCTTGGATTTACTCACTTCACTTAGCATCATTTAGCATTAGGTATTATGTAACTACTCTGTGCCAGACATTGTGCTAATTGTTAGGATCACAAATAAAAAATAAAGATAATCCTTGCCTTCAAGGAGCTTATAATTTTATGATGAAAAACAAAACATTAAAATTAAATTGGAAATAGTACCAGAATGTTTCACAGAGTCCAGTAGAAAGTGAATTACCTGAAAAGTTCTGCATTTCTTAGGCTTCTACAAAGAGGCTTTGGAAGGAGTTTAATGGTCTATACTTCAATCTCCCAGTCAGAGGGGAGAGGCAACTGAGGAAGTTGAGAAAAAGTTGAGTATCAAATATTGAATCAATCAATATGATGACAAGATTTCTGCTGATCAGCTTATCTTGGATGAGACATAATGTTTCATGGAAACCAAGCAGAGCTACTGATAGGAAATGGAGTGTCATTTGGAAAGTTATTTTATCCTATTAATGATGATCCTATAGAGGCTTAAATTAGAAGAGTGTTCCTTTTCTCATTTAAATAAGGGAAGAAAGAAATGATACCACAGTCAATAAGATATTGCCTGAAATGAAGGAAAACTATGTGCCATATGCTCCATAACAGTCCTATTATTGTCAAAATTGTGTAAAGGTATATGATAGACAGGTGTGGAGCTAAGGTAAAGAAGGAAGTTCCTATGCTCAAAAGGCTACAAAACTGGGCATACCCTTTGATCCAGTAGTGTCTCTACTGGGTCTGTATTTCAAAGAGATCATAAAAAAAGGGAAAATAACCCACATGTGCAAAAATGTTTATAGCAGCTCTTTTTGTAGTGCCAAGGAACTGAAAAGTGAGTGGATGCCCATCAGTTGGAAAACAACTGAATAAGTTATGGTATATGAATGTAATGGAATATTATTGTTATATAAAAAATGATGAGCAGGATAATTTCATAATAGTCTGGAAATATTTACATGAATTGATACTAAGTGAAGTGAATAAAACCAAGAGAACATTATACACAGCAATAACAAAATTGTGACAATCAGCTGTAATTGACTTGGCTCTTCAACAGTGAGGTGAGTCAAGGCAATTCCAGTAGATTTATAATAGAGCCATTCACATCCAGTGAACCTTTGTTGTTGTTGCTTACTTGTTTTTCTTTCTTGTTTCTCTCCCTTTGATCTATTTTTTCATTGTTCAGCATGTAAATGTAGAAATATGTTTAGAAAAATTGCACATCTTTAACCTATATCGGATTGCTTGCTGTTTATAGAGAAGGGGGAATATGAGGAAGGGAGAAAAATTTGTAACACAAGGTTTTGCAAGAATGAATGTTGAAAGCTATCTTTGCAGGTATTTTGAAAAATAAACAAAGATTACTAAGCAGGAACAAATTTTTAAAAAAGGAAATCCTCATTTCCATATCTATTAATAAAGTTACAGAAGACCTGTAACAAAATCACAAAATATTAATACGGTTTTAAAAGGATTGTAGAAATGTGTTTAATCACATACAAAATCTTCTCTGATTGGATTGAGAAATGAACACTGTGATTGACCAAGGGTTCAGGACATCTACACCTTGAATAGCTGATCCCTTAATGAGTGAAAGGACTCTAGAGAGGAGACCTTTGTGCCTATGGAGAGAGCAACAGTAGTGGAGAGGGGGATTGATCTTCCTTTCACACACACCATTAGCCATGAAACTTTGAAGAAGGGCTACTAGAACAAAGGAGATTTTGCATCAATTAGGGAACAGAGACATATTCCAGATAGACATAGATACAGATAAACATCACCCAAGGAAGAAAAGAGCTTCAAATATCACAACCACTGGCCATCAAGAATTAGGCAGTTGAGAAAAGCAAACCTGGGAATCTAATATTATGGTGCCATGAAGAGAGAAAAGACTTCCAGATCCTGCAGTACCAGGAGATGTGAATCACCTTTGTGGATCGATTTTGAATCATGTGTATCCTATATGTGTGTCTCACCACCAGTGTCTTCTAAATTTAAACCCACTTTTTCCAGTAATAATAATATGCACCCACATTCATGGAAGGAATGTTTTGAAACATTTTGTTTCCTATTATAGGATCTTAGTAAATTAGTAAGAATTAGTAAATTGTTAAGAATTAATTGTATCTACAGGGTTTTTAAAGGGAAGCATACCAGTTGGAGCTCATGAGCTTAAATGTTAAGAATGGGGAATCACAGGATCAATTCTAGCACTCAAGGTCCTTGAAAGTGAATACAAGTTAGGGGAATACTCCAGATGGAGTGCAAACTGGAAATGACTGGAGTCAAAGGCTTAAACAGAATTCAAACCCAGACAGTATATTGTCATATTTTTTTTTCTCTTCCTCAAATCACAATATTCTGAACTTTTGTCTACAAATGACCACAAGTCAAAAAGTTCTATGTTTTCCAGCATGAGCATGACTAAATTAGCTTGAACTATAATTAAGATTTTGTGAGTCCTAATGTGGTCATTTTAATTGGTTATCCTTGCTTCTTTCTGTATAGAACTAGAAAACTTTTAATACTATTATATATAGATAGCTTATTATGTAGCATTTTTATTGAGAATGCTGGATATGGGTGGTTTGGGGAGTATCTTGGGCAGTTCCTTAGTACTGTGAAGGTCTGAACATCCTCAGTCCCTAAAAAGTTCCAAGTAAAGTGGAAATTTCCAGCTGCTGCAAGAGAAATACAATTCCTTTCATGCAATTCCCTTGGAAATCTACTCTGCATTCCAAAGCCTTATGTGTACTTTTTTATTATTCTACTCTATTCTATTATTAACTCTCCTTTATTTTGTTTGCACTGAAATGCAGTAGAAAAAAAAGATAACTCCATCTAGCATTTATTTTATATATGCAGCTTTTTATTAGTACAATTTATTATATATCCACACAAGGCATTTTCCTATGTAACTTTGAAAGCATTATTGATTATAGAATAAATACTCATCATGATATGGAATCTTATAAATATTTATTTATTAGATATGAGCACAAAAATTATACAAAGATAAACTATTTCCCATTATTAGCCCTAACAACTTCACATGATTTTCACTTTGAGGTATGTAGCTTCAAAGCATGTTTTATTGGCTATAGATTATTTAATGTTATCAAACTAAATATTAAATAATCATTTAACAGTCTACCCTGACTTTTTTTAATCAACACTGTTAAAAGGGAAGCTAATATTGATAGAATGTTAAAGATTCAAGGTACAGTATTTCAGGCAGAGGCTTTTTTGTTTGTTTATTTGTTGTTTGTTTCAATGCAAGCATCTAGATTTATATTTCTGATGAATGTGTCTTATTGTAAAAATCACCTTTGGTTAAGAAACACCTCCTTCCTCCTCTCAACAATAAAGTATAGTAGAAAGAATTGTACTTGGACCCAAATGTATCTGTAGATATTTACTAGTTGACTAACCTTGTGCCAATCAAGTTGGCAGACCTTGCACCAATTGTGCTTCAATTTCTTATCTGCAAAATGAAGATAATATTAATTGTACTACATAGCTCACAAGTTTTTTGTGAGGAGTGTATTTTGTCAATCTTTTTCTTTTTAATTTGTCAATCTTAAAAGTGCTATAGAAACATGAGCTGTTATTTCTTTCTATCTGTCTATCTATCTATCATAATCACTACTATCCTTCAAAATCCAGTTTAATGCCACTTCCATGAAACCTTCCCTGAACTTCATTGAAAAATTATCTTTCTCTTGTCATACCAGCCACTGAACTTTCTAAATATTTTTCATATGAGTTTATCATTATCTATTTGGATTTTTAGTTACTTGTGTATATCTTATACTCTAATCAATAGTAAACTTGATTCTTTTAGGGAAAACAGGTGTTTTTTATCTTTCTATCAATGATAATCATAGTCACAGTCAGTATATATTTAATAATGCTATTATATGTTATGCACTGTGCTAAGTCCTGGGGATAAAAATAAAAATAGGAAAAAGAATAACAATCACTTCCCTTGAGTAACTTACAATCAAATGAGTAAAGGTGGCACACAAAAGAAGGCTGAAAAAGGAGATTGAGGGTGAATGTTAATCAGCCTGGTGGCATAGTGGAGAAGTCACTGAAATCCCAAATAAGTGCAGCCAGGTGGGAAGTAAGGAAATGTCTGTCCTGTTCCTTCTTCTTAAGTGGAATTTGGGGCTCTACCTTCTCTCAGAGGATCAGAGAGGTATAAGTACATTGATGAGGTCTAAGTAACAAAACTATCATTCTTCCATATAATAGTTACAAAATATATTGAATGGAATAACTGCCAATCAATAACATGGGCATTCTTGTCACTAGAAACTTTGTGTCACACCTCTTTCCTGAGTTTCCTCATTCATAAAGTGAGGGAATTCCACTGACTGCTTTTTCTAAAGGCTGTTTCCAAACCAAATAATCACAGGATTAGAGATTAAGAGATGAAAGATATTTCATAGACCATCTAATCCAATTGTTTTTTCTTACAAATGAAGAAAATGAGTCCCAGAGAAAATAAATGATTTACCAAAGCTCATACAAGCAGTAATGTTACCTTGTAGCATTAAAATTGTCAGTTCCAAGAAATGTCATTTTTAATATCTGTTTTCAGTCCTGGTGACAGCACTGTTTTGAATTCATACCCATGGAGTTCTTTGAACTTTGTACAACTGTTAAATTTGCTTCAGATACTTCATAAAATTGAAGATTTAAAATTTCTAGGTATAAAGAGCCATAAAGCCTTTTTTAAAGACTCATGACTCCATGGCCTTTCTGTATCCTGGACTTATATTTGAGCTCCAATTGTTATATTGAATTTTAAATCCTGCAAATAAAGAATACAAAATGCCCATTTCCCTCCTCATATTTTTGACATATGACATAAAATTAGAAAAAAATTTTCTAAACATTTTAAACATGATTTATTGACATTAAATTAGTATAATAAATCTCATTTAAAAATATGGATAAATTCATTTTATGGCCATAAGCAATGGTAAACAGGAAACTGTATATTAAAATTGATACTGATTCTTCTGGTTTAGAAGACGTTTTGGTGCAATCTTAGGGCACTAGCAGTGTTACTACATTTTGTAAATTCCAGAGAATGTATGGTATTGTATTTAAAGTTTTTAAATCTTGATTTCATGACAAATACTATTGTCAAAATATATTCTGATCACCAAGATATCTGAAATAACTAAATTCATCATAAGAATAGGGATATTTACTAGATCTGTGATTTAATTGATGCTGGAAACTTCTTTTCCCATGATGATTGGTGCTATCTCTGAAATTTATATTCCTAGGGAATTTTCTAGAGTACTCAAGAGTGAAATGGGACTCACAACCAGTATAGGCTAGAGACAGATATAGAAACCAGGTCTTTCCAGCTCTGAATTTGGTTCTTTATATACTTTATAACAGCTGTTACTATGGCCATGCCAACAGAATAATCACTTTATTGAATAGAAGTAAGTATTGTACCATGGCTGTAAAATATGAAACACAGAAGCCTGTGGAGATCTAAAATTGAATACCTTACAGAGTTCAAAAGGAAAGGATCGTGATATGTACACACAAGCTACAATATTTAATCAAGGAAGAACTTTGAAAAATAGGAATAAAAGATGTCTTGAAGGAAATGCAGGATAATTAAAGAAAGGTTAGCTAGTCATGTGGTAAGAACAAGAGATGATAGCCAGAGTGTTCTTTGGTATTTTTTAGACATCAGAAAAAGAACAAGGAAAGCCTTTTGGTAAATTCCCCTTTGGAGATCTTAAGGGAGGACATGAATAAGAATAGCCTAGAATGGGTAAACATGGATGGAATTCAACCTGGAGGACATATCGAAATAGATGCCCTGCTAGCTTCAGTGAACATTTGAGTCCCTATACATTGATTTTTAAAATCAAGCACAAGGGAGATTAAGAGCATTGCCTAAAAACAGAAGAGATGCAGTATCTCTTATTCATATCCTCCAGATACTCCTGTTGAAAGATTATAGTTTCTGTCTTCATCCCATTCCCTAACAATATCAGTATTTGATAGAAGTACCCATACTACACCATAAACACTCCTGGAAAAAACCAGGTTAAATAAAAGGCAACTTAACTTTTCTTTTTCCTGTTACCCAGTGTAACATAGAAGCAAAATCCATGTAAGTCAAATAAGGTTAGGGTAAGAATAACAAACACCCAGAGAGTCATTGAGCTTGATGATTTCCTTCATTCCCTTTCTACATCTCATTATTCTGCAATAATCATAATGAATTTCTGGGTTCACCCAATTTATTTTTAAAGAAGGAAGTGGATCCTGAGAGTGAAACTGTTCTTTAACTCTGGCCAGAAACAACCCCAGTGGTGAAGAAAAGTATGTGTTTTAGGTGAGACAATGTAATTCAAAATATACTGTCTGAGTCATTGTTTGCAAGTCAGCTTCCCCTTATGCAGCTCTTATGAATGCTTGGCTCACTTCTTGCAGTCTCTAGGTTTCTCCATCAGTTACAATGAAATAATGTTTTTTCCATTGATTCCAAGGACAAAAGAAAAAGGAAAAATATATTGGAATACAAGTTCTCTCTCCCCTCCAAAAAAAGGAACAACATAGATGTGGAAGGGGTACATTAGATTTCATTATCTTACAAAACAAAGCATTTGGAAAATTGTATAACTTCCTCAGATAATCTTCCAATGTGGCAATTACAGATTATCTCACACTATTTCATTTAAAATGGATTTTTCTTCGTATTTCCATTCAGCATGAGAAAAAAAATCTGAGTAGATGAGTAACATTGATTTTTGTTTTGACTCAAGTTCTAATTTTACTACTTTTAACATAGTTATTATATATTGAGTGTGTGCCATCAATAAATGGTCAGCTATGTGGGAGAAAAGCTATCTGTTTGGTGTGTTGACATCAAGAAAATATTACTAACTTTCAATAAAAGAGGAAATGATGGTTCAATACTGGGCTGGCACTCATAATTGAATGCTGGTTTTACTACCCTTCCTTTCACTTTTAAAGTGATTAAATGCTCAGAAACAGTTATCTGCTTGTGATAGGGGGAAATAGAGTATTTCCCTACTTCTATCCTCTAATAGAAAGGATCAGATATAAATAAATGCCATTCAGTAAAAGTCATTGCTTTGAGAGATTTTAAACAGGCAAAAGAAATCATCCAACTACCTGGGCCAGTTAATAAGTTCCAAATCTTGGATAACAGTTCTTTCCAATTTGTCCAATGTGAGGGATTTTTTTGGTTTGGTTTTGTTTTATTAGATAATCCTGTAGTGACATTATTTCCTGATTGGAAAAAAAGATTTTAGATGAGACTCTGCCCAGAAAGGGAAATAGTATTATTTATTTTTTAAAAAATGAAATAGATTAATTATTCTTTTAAATATCTCCTCTCCTATAAAAGATTTGAATTGCCCTTTAAAGACACAATGAGCTATGTTAACAAAGATACTTAAAAGAAAAGGTAAAATAAATTGTCTATGGGAGCATGTATTTCAAAGTGAGGCTTAAAGGGGAGTTTAAAAATATGCTTTTAACAGATAAGTTTGAATTTGCACAATTAGAAAGAACATTTTTCAACAACTTTTTTAAGTCTTTTTACTGGCAGGTTGTCAGTCATAACTCCATTCAATAAAGTGTCTTTTAATGTCTTCATTGACTATCAGGTATCTTAAACCTCCTTTCTATAGTATAATTGAAGAGCAGGTTGTTAAAGGGGGAAGAAAAGGAAATTGTCTAGAAAATCTAAAATATCCTGACTTTCTTGATTCCTTATAGTAAGGTTATTATAAACTGAGGAAGAAACTTGACTCACATTAGTTAGCAATGACACTCTCCAAGAGGAGAACACAATTCAAACGTTCCTCTGTCCTGAATGTGAGTTCTATAATTTTCTTTTGATTATGAATTCATATATATGCAAGGACTCATGGTTATTTCTGTAGCACTTACTGCCTTGGTACTGAAGCAGCATTCATCACAGCCTCTGGAGAGGACTTCTGACTCTCTACTTTTTTTTTTTTCTCTACCTTTTCTCAACAATAAATGACTTAAATGAAGACCTTGCCTATGCCTCCTCCATAACTATTCTTGCAATATTCTTTGCAAGAAATGAGATTGTAGCATTTTATCACCAGGAAGAAGGTGAAGGAAGGATGTGATGTGTAACAACTAAACGCCTGTAAATGTAAAGTATCAAGCGACCTACCTGTATACTGGGCATGCTGGATCAAAAGATGTCTCTATCCTCCCTATAGGGACAAACAGAATCCTGGGGATAGTGGTATATCACTATGGTTATCTAAATGCATTGTGGATGTTAACGATAAAAGCAAAGTTTTTACTGAGATGACAAATGATTTGTACTTTTTAAAATACTTGTTTGATATAAGGAAAAATATATGAACTGATGCAGAGAACTCCAAAGAACCAGGATAACAATATATACAATGACTACAATGAAAGTGAAAATAGCAATAAAAATTTTAAAATATTATTTATCTATTGTAATGATCTCTGTTTCAGTTTTCCTGGGCTCTCTGGGAGCAGGCTTCTTTTCAGTTCAGTAATCACCACACAAGTAGCCAGGGGTTAAAGTCCAAATTCTTTATTACATCCTTGCCTAGGGCCTGGACCAGCTTTCTTGAGGTCCTCCTGAATGTGTCTTAGTTTCTGTCCGGGAGGCAGGAGGACCACCACCACCACAGTCTCTGTCTTTCCTAGTTCTGATTCTGGCTGAGTTTGTTTGAGTTTATATGCTCTCTTATCAAAGGTGTAAATCTTGTAGAACTATAATAAATACTAAGTACATGTACTGAACTAGAGAACTGTTAAGTACCATGCTAAACAATCATTGTCTCTATCAATTCCACTGATTTAGCATCTTATTTCAAGTTCTGGCCCGTAACAATCTATAGTGACCAAACCTGGATTAGAAGAATAAACACACTTAGGAGAGTAAGCACACTCCTTCAAGAAGTGAGGATTTGGGCAAGGCAGGAGGGAGGGAAGATTGAATATAGAATATTGTACATAGATATACATAATTAATGTTTTGATTAATTTTTCTAATGAATAAATATATTTATAATAAATGTTACAAGAGCCTGCATAGGGAAAAAAAGAAGTGATATATTTGGAAACTAATGTGATATAAAAGCAAAATGTATCAATAAAAATGAGAAAACAAAAAAGTAAAATCTTAATAGAAAGGATAGAACAGCAAAAACAAAAATGATATTGATGATTGCCTTCCAATTTAGTATCCACTGACGTGCTTTTCCCTAGTTTTTCCCCTATTTTTGAAGATTTGGATCAACTTTGACATTTAATTATTTTAATCTCCTAAAAAAATCAACATTTTGGCATGTGGTTTTTAAAATTTGTTTATTTACTATTTGCTTAGATCTAACAGGTCAATCTGTCTTTATGGGGAAGGAAAGGTACTTGGATATAAATTCTCAATTTTCTGGGATTTTTTTCAGAGTTTTGTTAAATGGGAATGTTTTGTTAAAAGAGTGAAGCTCTGAAATCATTTCTGAAAATTGATTTTTATTTTACTCTATTTAAAATAATTGAGTTCTATTCAGCTGATAAGCTTTTTTTTCCCCCTGAGGCAATTGGAGTTAAGTGACTTGCCCTGGGTCTCATAGCTATGAAGTGTTAAGTAGTTGAGGCTAGATTTGAATTCAGGTCCTCCTGACTTCAGGGCTGGTGCTCTATCCACTTCACCACCTAGCTGCCCCAATTAGGAAGAAAGGACAAAGAGAGAAAATTGGTCATTCCTTACCATTGTTGAATTGTATAGTCTTTAGTTATGATTCAATAGAATGGACAAAATGATTCATTTATATGTGTGTATATGTATGTATACATATATTCACACACATACACACATGTATTATATATAATTGATATGCAAAATATATATGCACACACCCAAAATATAATACACAAAAATATTAAATACTTTCTATGTGTAGAGAGCCATATAGAAATTATATGTTAGAAGTTCTGGGATGGTTTATTAATACATATATTTATAGTTTTTAATCTAATAACGGACCAACACAGAAGCACAGAATTTTAAAATTGACAAGAACCTCATTGGCCATCTAGACCAAAATAGATCCAAAAGGCCTCTCTGCTTGTAGACTTCCAAGGAGGGGGAAGGCAGCATTTTTTTTTTTTAATTTTTTTTTTTTTAGGTAGTCCATTTTGCTCTGGGGCAACTTTAATTATTAAGAAATTTTTACTGATGTCAAAACCAAATTTTCATCTTTGCAAAAATATAACCTATTTGGTTATGTTCTTTGTGGGCAAACACAAGTCTTAAGAGTCGTCCACAGGACAATTACCACTTCATAATATGATCAAAATATCATATGTCATTTGAGTCTCTGGCAAGCTTTGGCAAGCCAAACAATCCCATCTTCTTCAATTAATCCTTATATTATATTTATAATATAATATTTCAAATTCACCTTGAACTATATATGGTTCATGGGTACTCTGATCCTATTGTGTACAATTGATTTTACAATTAGTACAACAAAAGGTTATGAAACGAAGTAGTTAATAAAATGAAGAGGGAAGTGTGAATGAATGCAGGCTTCCTGGATGACATTCCATTTGAATTTTCTTTTAAAGAATTTGGTTCAATTAACTTTACAATTTGTTAAATGTCTACTATGTGATAAGCAAGGGTTAGGTGAGAATAGGTGGCATGGAGAATAGTGTTACCAAAAATTAACATGGGGGCCAGACTCAGAGACTAAATAACTGCTTTCCCATCATCCTGTGAATTGACTTATTATGTTGTCTTTTTTCATTTGTTTGTTTGCTGTATTTTTACAGATTGAAGTGTTGCCATAACTTTCTTATGCCCAGAAAGTCTGCCTAACACCTGGCATCTTTGGAACTTTTCCATAATGCCTTGTTGAAAGCATTTTATCCTACCTTAATGCTAATCAATTAATGACCAGGACAAACCTAGAGTAAGGATACCTAAAAGAGATAGATGAGGTATAAGCTCCATTCCACCTCACACTGAGGGAATATCATTCTGATCACATCTAAGAATTAAATACAATTCCCACTGGGGAGTTCTTGGGGTAATGGACAAAACTGGACTTCCTTACTCAACCTGGGGTGAATGTAACACTACAGAGTATAGCAATGGAATGTTCCCAAACTCTCTGGAATCCTTTGGACCAGACTTGGGTGATGATTCACAATAGGATCAGAGAACCCATGAACCATATATAGTTCAAGGTGAATTTGAAAATGGATTGTGCTTTAGTTAGTTTATAGATTGCCTCTCTTGATTTACAATTTAGATGAACCTGCTGCATTCCTCTTAATGATGTGGAAATTTATGTCACCAAGTTGGAGAGAGAGAATTTTCTGTAGAATGTTTTAAATTTATTTTGTTTCCTATACTGACAAAGTCATTGTGTTTTGACCTGATATAGAAAGCCATCGATTTACTTCTAATCTTATTGATAGGAAGATCTTAGTTTGGTGAGGTGATGTGGAAATTTATGTCACCAAGTTGGAGAGAGAGAATTTTCTGTAGAATGTTTTAAATTTATTTTGTTTCCTATACTGACAAAGTCATTGTGTTTTGACCTGATATAGAAAGCCATCGATTTACTTCTAATCTTATTGATAGGAAGATCTTAGTTTGGTGAGGTGAAAGAGAGACTGGCCATTTCTTTTCCTCTTTAACATACTTTCTTTATGGTTGGCATAAAAATAGGAGCATCTATGACAGGGGCAATTATACCCAAATCTCAAAAAATAAATAATCATAAATTACACATTGCCAATTCAGCAATTGGAGCTCTTTGTTGGCTTTTGATTTTCAAATGTGAAACACCTAAGGGAAATCAAGTCTTCCATCCTAAAGAAAAAAAAAAAAAAAACAGAATTTATTGAATTGTTGCTTAAATCTAGAGGAACCAATATGAGAAGGTTATTAATTCATTCATAAATTCATTCATTCTTCCATTTCAGCTGGATTCTTGATGAAACACACAAATGGCAGCATTGAATAATTAATGACATTTACTAGGGCTAGGATATTTTTTAAAACTTTAATTTCTAAATCAGATGTTTAAATCTGGGCCACTGAGGAAAGCAACACTGTTTAATCATCTGCTATCCATTTTACAAAAGACTTAACAACATTTCTGATATTGCATCTGCTCAGTATAGTAAAAAAAAAATATATATATATATCCTCTCACTATAGGTCTGTTTTTTGTTTTTTTTTTTTGGTTTTTGTTTGTTTGTTTGTTTTTTAATGAATTGAACCTCAAGTGAATTAAATTAAAACCAGACAAACAACAACAACAACAAAGTTCTTTGGCTTTTTGTTCATGACAAGAAAATCTACAAAAAGCCTGACTTTTTCTTTCTCCCAATGTCTGCCACATTTCTCTGAAATGCAGTAGGCATTTTAACAAATATTTGCTGAATGAATTACTAAATGAAAGCTCCAAAGAAACCAGGTTCAGAAGACATTTCTTTTTCTTTTCCATTACATTTAATACTATTTTAGATAATTCCTTTTGAAAACAATGTTAACTGATAAAATAAATGAACTATAGTTAATATGGCATGATGTATGAAGGGAAATCTAGGTTGTATTCCCCTTTCTCTGTCAGGAATCCTTAAACAAATGGAATATAACCCAAAGGCCATTGAGTTGGGATTTTTTCCTCATTGGTAGAGGTCAATGCTTCACATTTGTGAGAGAGGAGAAAAACTGGGGGTAATTCTAGCTTCTACTTTGGGGTTAAGTGGTTTGCCCAGGGTCACACAGCCAGGAAAGTGTTGTGTCTGAGACCAGATTTGAACTCAGGTTACCCTGACTTTAGGGTTGGTGTAGATTCGCTGTATCATCTAGCTGCCCCTAGCTTCTACTTTCAAGAGAATAGATGTACAATGTCAACCTCCCTTGAAGTCATTGAAGGGAGAGAAGTACTCCAGTAAGAAAGTGAACATTAGAGGAGCTTCATTTTGTTGTTCAGTTATATCTGACTCTTCATGACTTAATTTGAGATTTTCTTGGCAAAGGTACCGACATAGTTTGCCATTTCCTTATCTAAACCAAGTGACTTGCCCAGGATCACTGAAGTGTCTGAAATCAGATTTAAAATCAAGAAGATGCATTTCCCCTGACTTTAGGCTTGGCACTCTATTTACTGTACTACTCAGCTCCCCTAGAGAAGCTTACAGTTTCTACCATATCTCTTTATTTAATGTGTAATACTAGAGACGTTGGGGCTTTTACCACTTGGGTAACATCTGAGACTTTCTCTATTTGTCTCTCTGTATCTGTGCCCCTCTCTCTGTTTCTGTCACTGTCTCTGTCTCTATCCCTCTCATATTCAATTTGTATATATCTTTTCTGATTTATGTTTTACTACCCCACTTGTATAAATAGATTTCTTTACTATTTGTTATATGCGTATATTATTAAATTGGTATTTGGTGGAAAGGGCATCAAGCTTTGGATTGAAAGTCTTGGTCCCCTCCCATCCCCATTAATGAATATTGATCAGAAATTTATCTTAAATTTAAGCTTAGATTAATAATATTTAAGAGAACAAATGGATATAACTCTATCATAGACCTCCTCTTTCTGAAAAGAGCAGAGTGACTCCAATCTCTTACTTCACCTCCTAATAGGAATTAAAGTATCCTTTGAAGAAGGGTAGGTGAAGGATACTAGGGATATCTATTCTTGCCTCCCAGTGAGTCAGGGTGAGATAATCACATTACGATAGAATCATCAAACTTAGAATGGAAAGGGCCTTAGAAATCATTGAATCAAACTCTTTCATTTCATACATAAGCCACAGGAGACTAGAGAAAAAATGGTCTGCCTCAAGTCACAATGACAATACGTGAGCCCAAATTTGAATTTAAACCCTCTCATTTGAAGTCTAACATTTTTGGGGTATGTTTCCTTGCATGTATAGAAAAGAAGGATGAATTTGGTAATTTTTAAGGTCCTTACCAGATCATTTCAATCTGATCCCCTTAGGGAAAGGGTGACTAAGGAGAGCAAGGAAAAATGAAATTCCACAGTGTCACTTCCTTTCCCAACAGAATAAATCAGTAGATTTAAATTAGTTTTCTTTTCTCTTTCTCCTGATTTCCAGAGTGATGTGGTAAACCATGAAGTTGCCAAAAAGCTATCAATAGGAAGAAAGCAAGAACAATTACCACAACCATCTATAAACTAGATAACCAATAGTTACTATTGTTAATAGTAATATTAGCTTACCACATGATTTTTCTTCACAGTAATCCTGGAAGGTAAGTACTATTTTTATTTTCATTTTGCAGATGAGAAACAGGGAAAAAGCAATTTAAGTGTCATACAGATAGTAAGTATCTAAAGTGAGATTTGAACTTGTATCTTCCTGACTGTAGGTCTAAAAATGAACTCTATAGTGGTACTTCATAGAATGCCTGATAATAGTGTTGTTCAGAGAGTGAATTGAACCTTGGATTTAATTAGGATATAATTAATGTAACAGTGACAGGAGAAATAACTACTCAATATGGGAATGAATCTTGGAGCAGGTGGTAATTGGAAGGTGAATTGGTGGAATTGGATTGGTTCACCCTTCTATAACCAGCTAGGTCTTGTGATTCCAAGGACCTTTAATTTGACATCCCTGTGGGATCAGAGTTTATTTTCAGATACCTTGCTTCTATATACATCCCCTATCCTCACCCCCCCCAACTTCCACATCTTCAAATATTAATCACTGAATCAATATTTCTGTTGCTTCCATCAAGTAATTGACCACTGTAAGAAACAACTTCCCTGGATTCATTCAGAATTCCACTGATTGAGTCTAGTTGCTGAATGTCTAGAATGAAGTTCTTTGCTTGGCCACCACTCTATTCCCTCAGAAAGGAAATGAATTACACTCACACCTATTATCAAATTCTTTATCTGTCACTTTCTATATTACCTGTGTAACCTTAGGCAAGTTATTCTGTTTCTTGATGATGGATATAGTTAGCAGAGGAATTGATAAAAATTTATACCTGAAGCAAGCAGGAAAAAGGCACTGATAGAGATCAGTTTAGCTCCATGGTCCCACCTTTGGGGAGGTCATCCATTCTGAAATCCAAGTTGTGTCAAGCCATGCTTTGTTAGAAATTCTATTCATGTCCCTAAGTTATATTTTCCCTATAAAATGGGCCATCCCATGGCTGCTGCCCTCCTTTGGGTCAGTCCATCACAGAACTTTGCCTCATGATCTCTTTCCCCTTCCCCTTCCCCTAATTCTTCTATGTATATCCCCTAGCTCCACTATGCTTTTCAATTCCATTTCTCTTCCTTGCAGCTAACTACTTCTTCTAAGGTACTAAGTCCCTTTCAGAATTTCGCCTGCCAGCTAAGGGCATGATTCACTTAATTGTGAGTTCTACTGAGGAACTTGTCTTTTATATACTCTCCTACTCTATTTCATATTTACCATTCCTGGTGTCTATTGTGTCTTTTTGTTTTGTCTGTAACCCATTCCCCTTTTGTCAAAGAGAATGTCCACTGTGAATTCTGCACATGACTGAATGCCTACTATCATCCAGTGTCTACATCACCCACATCATTTTGGTGCTTGAACCACATCACCTAGGATGTGTTAGAAATAATTAATAATGATTAAATTATTAGATAATAATGAAGAATAAATTGAGATCTAAGAGGTGCTTTCACTTATTAAGACTATCTTAGGGCATAAACTTTATCCAAGTTCCATTTTATTGTTGTTGTTGATGACTGTTATTGTTCAAAGAAGATCATGATATCAGGGAGGTGATGCCATGATATGCAAGTGAATTGGATTTAAGTGAAGGAGGACTGTGCAAAGTCACCTGCCTCACTTTCCCCTCAGAGCCATCAACTCCCTGATTTTACATATGAAAAAACTGACCCCCAGATAGATTAAGGAATTTGTCCAAGGTCACATGAGAATAAGTAGCAGAGATAACTTCAGCAGCAGCAGCTTATTTTAAAATAATAACAACATATTGTACTCATCAATCTCTAAATGCTTTATTTCTATCTATTTCAAATATCAGGAGTACTGGAGATGGCCCTGGATGAAATGGGAGACATTGGAT
Source organism: Sminthopsis crassicaudata (assembly GCF_048593235.1). Lineage (NCBI taxonomy): Eukaryota > Metazoa > Chordata > Mammalia > Dasyuromorphia > Dasyuridae > Sminthopsis > Sminthopsis crassicaudata. Next base: position 339,948,870 of record NC_133617.1, on the reverse strand, counting down.
TTTTAAGCTGAGGTCTTCTATAGGCCACAGTTTGACTGAAGCTGTATCCCTTCATTTATTAAGGATAGGCAGCAATTGAAGCAAAGAATCTCTTCTTTCACTTGTCCAAAAAATCTAGATAAATAAATCTGGGAGGGGAAGACCTTCAGGGTTTCTGGCCAAAACAGAAATGACTGCTATTTACATCCAATCTGAGTTATCCAAACAATGACTCAATGAAGTTTGGCCTAGGACCTACTGGGGACGGATTAGAATCAGATGAATTTGGTTTAAGGTCTATTCTTTAAGAAAGAAATCTAGCCAGTAAACTTTGATGATGATAGCATAGAGGGGGCAGCTAGGTGGCACAGTAGATAGAGCACCAGCCTTGAATTCAGGAGGCCCTGAGTTCAAATTTGGTCTCAGACACTTAACACTTCCTAGTTGTGTGCCCTGGGCAAGTCACTTAACCTCAGCCTCAGGAAAAAAAGAAAAAAGAAAAAAAGATGATGATAGCATAGAATCATACATTTAGACACTTAGAAGGCATCTTTGAGGTCATCTAGCTCAACTCCCTGATTTTACATATGAAAAAACTGACCCCCAGATAGATTAAGGAATTTGTCCAAGGTCACATGAGAATAAGTAGCAGAGATAACTTCAGCAGCAGCAGCTTATTTTAAAATAATAACAACATATTGTACTCATCAATCTCTAAATGCTTTATTTCTATCATACGTCTCAAAAGAGATTGAAGTAAATACCTCTAAATGTCCATTTCAACTTAAGATAGAAACTCTGTAATTCTATCTTATCAAATTACTTGGGTGATTCTCTTCCAATACCTTCACTGAAAAAAAATATTCTCTTGAAGCAAAGAATACTGCATATTAAAAAAGGGATTTAAGCAGAATTATTGCCAGACCAGAAAAAATAACAGGAAAGGGATGTGGATTTGGTATTTATATCACATAATTTTAACAAGGAAGTAGAATCATAAGATAACATAATAACATGGAACCACATGAAATTCAGTCTGAGATTCAGCTCTTCTAGTTCTGACTCAGGCATAGGGAGGCTGTGCAATGCTGGACATGTTACAGAGCTCATAATCAACTACCTCAGAGGTATGTGGTGAAATTTAATTGAAGTGTACGTGAGTTTCTTAAGATCTTACATCAAAAGGTCAGTGCACATGTTGCAATAGTGCCAAACATTATCTCTCCAGAAGTCTTATCACCAACTTCTTTAATACCAGCAATCAAATGGTACTAGGATATTTTCTTTATTTCTTATGTTTGGAAACATACACAACCTTCAATGAGAAGTTTTTTACTCAAGGTTCAATAATTTGCCAAACAATTCACTCATGCCTTTTTATTCTTGATAGGAAGTGACTTGTAGTTTCATATTGATACATTTCAATTTTAGGTGGGAAAATGAGGCATAGAGGTGATGTGGTTTGAGGACCAAAATGATGTAGGTGATTTAGACACTAGGCACCCAAAGTTGGGGTTCAATAATGTAAAGAATTCACAATGGCCATTTTCTTTCGCAAAAGGTAGATTTATTTAAGGAAGAAGTCACAGACAAAATGAAAGGATGCAATAGATACCCAGAATGATACATATGAAATAGAGTTGGGAGAACATATGAAAGACAAATTCCTCAGTGGAACTCACAATTGTCCCATAGAAAGGGAGCACCCCATGAAGTTAGGGCATGCCCTTAGCTGACAGGCTAATTCCTGAAAAGGACTTAGTATCCTGAAAGAGTTAGTTACCTATAAAGAGACGTCGGGTTGAGAATCATAATGGAGTCAGGAAATATACCATGTGGCATAAGGAAAAGGTAAGGAGAAAGATACCATGAGGTAGTGTCCTGGCAGGCTGTCCCAAAGTAAGGCAGCAGGCATGAGATGACCCATAAATAGATTTTATACGGAGAATTTAACCTCAGTAACGTGACTGGGATTTCAGACAGAACATGACAAGGTGAGATTGCTGGAGACCTCTAAAGTGGTGGGTGCAAGGGTTTGACATAATTTGGATTTCAGACTGGACAACCTCCCCAGAGGGTAGGACCATGAAGCAAAACTGAGTCTATCAGTGTCTTCTTCAGGCACTTGCTCCAGGGATCAATTTTTTTTTATTTATAATTTTTTGACAGTATATATGCATGAGTAAATTTTTTTAAACATTATCTCTTGTATTCATTTTTCCAAATTATCCCCTCCCTCCCTCTAATCCCTCCCCTTGATGACAGGCAATCCCATACATTTTACATATGTTACAGTATAACCTAGATACAATATATGTGTGTAAATATCATTTTCTTGTTGCACATTAAGTATTAGATTCCGAAGGTATAAGTCACCTGGGTAGATAGACAGTAGTGCTAACAATTTACATTCACTTCCCAGTGTTCCTTCTCTGGGTGTAGTTGTTTCTGTCCATCATTGATCAACTGGAAGTGAGTTGGATCTTCTTTATGTTGAAGATATCCACTTCCATCAGAATACATCTTCATACAGTATTGTTGTTGAAGTGTACAGTGATCTTCTGGTTCTATTCATTTCACTCAGCATCAGTTGATGTAAGTCTCTCCAAGCCTCTCTGTATTCCTTCCAGGGATCCATTCTTTAGCTTCTCTCAGTCCAAAACATCATTTAGCACCTCATCAGAGTGAGGGAGATGGTATTTAAAAATCAAATAGCATTTGAGATTTCTTTGTTATTATCACTGGAGAATTTTTGATTAAGGAGACCTGGATTTACAGAAAGTATCAATACAACCTAGAAAAAAAGTGAAGTTCTCTCTCCCTCCCTCCAACCACTATATAATATATCAAAGAGGAAAGACTTTTGAACTACTTCAGACATCCTTCTAAAAACAAGATTCAAGTTGCCTATTGGTGACTACTCCTTTTCCCCTTCAAGATGATATTTGATAATTAGATATTTTTCACTTCATTTTACCTATATAAAAATTTGGGGAAGGTAACAGTGGTCCTCAAACTTTTTAAATAGGGGGCCAGTTCACTGTAACTCAGACTGTTGGAGTGCTGGACTATGCTAAAAACAAAAACTCACACTCTGTCTCTGCCCCTCAGCCCATTTGTCATAACCCGGTGGGCCCGTGGGCCATAGTTTGAGAATCCCTGGTATAGGAGAAGCACATAGGATAATTTGCCCAAAAGTTGTTTTCCTTGCATTTGGAACATTTTGAATTCTTGGACTTTCAAATTATCACTTTGTAAACAGATTGAATTTGCTTGAGAGCAATATTAAGCTACTGAGAGTAAGATGAACAAATATTATCCTTGAGATAGAATAATTTAATATTTTGACATCCTTTCCCTAGTTAACGGAACTTTCTTCAACAGGTTGAGTCTAATTTCCTCAATGGAGCCTCTGACTATCTTTTCTTCTTTGAGTTTCCTTTTCTGTGTGTTTTCATAAATAGGTTCTGAAATGGATCTGTCCAGTCTTTGAAGTGTTCTTGTGAGTATGAGAGATTTAGAAATCCCAACTCCAAAGCATGGAGCTGATTTCTGGCATAGTAAACTTCTGTTTCATAGAGGATGATTACCAACAGAATAATAATTCAAGTCTGGACATTTTATCAGCAGACATATTGTAAGAGACAAACTATCTTACCAAGAATTCTAATGACTCACCAATGAATGCAGGAAAGATTTATTTTACATTCTTGCAAGAATGGGTACCTAGGTGAGTAGACACATCTTTAAAACTCCAAAGGCAGCATTTTATTTCCTATGCTGAAGCACAATCCTTCTCCTGATTCCCAATTAATTGGGTGTTACAGAAGTTCTATAACCTAATTCTCCATTCCTCATTACATAACCATTCACTGCTCCCAAAGAGCTTATATTCTAGAAGGGGAGAAGGTAACAGATGAGGGCTAAAAATAAAGAACAAAACATTCTTTTCAAATATCAGGATGTCACCCTTCATTACAAAAGTTAGTCCCTGCCTATAAGGAGCTATATTCTTTGGGGGGAAGATAAACTCCATACTTGATTATTTCTTGATGTCTGTGTGGGTTTTAGTTTTCTAATTTAAGTTTCATTTCTCCAATTTAATCCTCATAATTGTGGAACACAAATGTCCATCCATTTCTCACATTTTCCCCCTTTCTTTCTTTTTAACAATTTGGTTACTATATACTTTTCTAATCTTTCTAGAGTCTTTCTATTTTCCCATGCCATTCTGCTAGTGGTATCTAACTACTCTGCTATTCTCTTCAGTGCTTCTCTGGTGTAACATCCAAAAGTATTTACTCACCAGGGGAGGAATGACCTATACCCAGAACTAGATTTATAACCTTGAATTCATCAATTATTATCCTTGACTGAATTCTTCCTGATTCAGTCTTACTTCATCGAATGCCAAGTTAAAAGGAATAACCAATTGGATCAATGCACAGGTGCCCACTCAATTCCCGGGCCAATATTTATCTCCACAATATTTACCATCCAGTTTTGTTTGGGGTGTGCTCATCCCCAAGAAATTGCCAGAGCTATGCTTAGTATATGCCACTACAATCCTTATATTTTGGAATCTTTCATCCTGCCATAAGACCCAAGCTGATTGATCTCCAGAGCTAAGAGGGTAGTATAGCCCAGTTCATTCCCTCAAGAAGGGAAAGGTAGAACAAAACACTGCAATTTTAGGAACAAGAGGAATTCACTCTCATATTTTTTCTTACCCAAAGGTAATGGTACTATCTGGGCATAGGGCAACCTATAACACAGACATAGAAATTGCTTTTTTTGTTCAGACTCTTTATAGAGTACTTTGCCAATTCTACCCAAGCATTGGTGTCTATCATTTGCCTTAAGTCCTTAACTTGATTCCAAATCTTCCTAAGATATCTATACCTATTGCATGTACAACTAACTTATGCTTTGATCTGCATTGTCTAAATGTCTAGTTCTTGTAGTAAACCAAACATTATTCCAAATTGGACAGGCAGTTCCATAAACTCTCTTTCTCTATTAGGACACAATTGCCTACTTTTCAAGGCTAGTCAAGTCTCAACAATTCTATAATTTGACAAGCATCAGCTGAATTGTTTATAGGATTTCCTTTTTCAGTAATATGAACCCAAATCTTAACCCAATGTCCTCATCCTAAGTCCCAAATACTATTGTAGCAGGGGAGTTGCATTGATAACTTCTTCCTTCATAGTATTGATGGATTCCTTACAGGAAATCCACTGGGTAGTTTGAGGTCCATTCATCATCCAGTTCCAGTTCCTATCCAAACAAATGGGGCCCAAAGTATTTTGGGGCATGGAGTGATGATCTCATTTTTTGAAATTACTTCCTGCTGAGAATGGGCACTGAGCTGGTTCATCCTATAAGGTCCCATTTGGAGGAGCTTGAGCTGGCTAAAGATCCAGTGGATTAAGTCAGACCCCTGAAACTGGTTAATACAGCTGTCTAGCTGTATTTGAAGGTGAATTTCTCAAAGCCTAGAGGAAAACAAATCTGAGAGAGGATGAGGGAGCACTAAGAACCTTCATTCTTGGGAGGTGTGCTTTTACCTCCTTGAAGATTCTGTGAATTCCACACTCTTTGCTTTATGTTCAGATAAGGTATAACTAGTAACATGCCAGAAGATAGAAATAGAATACAAAAAGTACACTTTAAACTTTCCCTTTTTTTTTATATTCTTGCAAGAAAGGGAGTTTAGGTTAGTAGATATACCTTTGAAGCTCCAAAGGCAGTATTTAATTTCTTATCTGATGCACAAGTCCCTCCTCTGATTCCCCATTAAACATAAGTTACATGACCTGAATTTCCACCTCAAATTACATAACCAGGCCCTGCCCCAAGGAGCTTACATTCTAAATGAAGGAAGATAAGGATGGAGGGCTAGGGGAAAAGGACAAAAGATTCTTTTCAAATCTCAGAGTACTACCCCTGAACAAAAAAAACCAGTCCCTGCCCCCCCCCCCAAAAAAAAACCTTATATTCTTGCATTTTTTGAGGACAATAATCCCATTCTTGATTTTTCCTGAATTTATCTGTGAATCAGTGGAGTTCTTGGTAAAAAAGCTTGTTTATTAATGCAAAACAAAGACAATAAGGATTACTCAGGACCTAGCAGCTTCCACATTAAAGAATAGAGGGGCCTGGAATCTGATATTCTGAAAGGTAAAGGAACTTGGAATGCAGCCAAGAATAAATTACCCTGCTAAACTGAGCATTTACTTTCAGGAAAGTAGATGGACATTCAATGAAACGAGTGAATTCCATTTATTTTTGATGAAAAGACCAGAGCTAAACAAAAAAATTAATTGACCTCCAAATATAGAACTCAAGAGAAGTATAAAAAGATAAAAAGAAAAAAAAAACACTCTTGAGAACTGTATTTCTGTTATGGATATACATAGAGACTACATGTTACTGTTATAATATAAAAAAAAGAAACTTGCACATAAGCAAAATACTGGAAAGGAGGGAAAGAGAAAATATAATTTGGGGTTAATGAGATGGGAGGAAATACAGAATTAATGGTTTTAACTATAAATGTGAATGGAGTGAACTCTCCCATAAAACATAAGTGGATAGCACACTGAATTAAAAGCCAGAATCCTACAATATGTTGTTTAGAAGAAACACATTCAAAGCAGAGCAATACATACAGAGTAAAGGTAAAAGGCTAGAGCAGAATCTATTATGCTTCAGGTGTAAAAAACCAAGGGGTAGCCATCCTGATCTCAGATCAAGCAAAAGCGAAAAAATGATCTAATTAAAAGAAATAAGAAAGGAAAATATATCTTGCTAAAGATACCATAGATAATGAAGCAATCTCAATATTAAACATATATGCACCAAGTAGTGCAGCCTCTAAATTCCTAAAGAAGTTAAGAGAGTTGCAAGAAAAAATTAAACAGCAAAACTATAATGGTGGGAGATCTCAACCTTGCTCTCTCAGAACTAAATAAATCAAACCACAAAATAAATAAGAAAGAAGTTTAAAGAGGTAAATAGAATACTACAAAAACTAGATATGATAGATCTTTGGAGAAAATTGAACAGAGACAGAAAGGAGTACACTTTCTTCTTGGCAGTTCATGAAACCTATACAAAAATTGACCATATAAAAGGACAAATCTCAAAATCAAATGCAGAAAGGCAAAAATATCAAATAAACTTTTTTCAGATCACAATGCAATAAAAATTGCATTCAAAAAAGGGCCAGGATAAAATAGACCAAAAAGAAATTAGAAACTAAATAATCTCATCCTAAAGAATGAATGGGTGAAACAGCAAATCATAGACACAATTAATAATTTCAGATAAGAGAATGACAATAATGAGATAACATACCAAAATTTATAGGATGCAGCCAAAGCAATAATAAGGGGAAATTTTATATCTTTAGATGCTTCCTTGCATAAAATAGAGAATGAGAAGATCAAAAAAATTGGGCTTGCAACTAAAAATGCAGGGAAAAGAACAAATTAAAAGCCTCCAATCAAATACCAAACTTGAAATTCTAAAAATAAAAGGAGAAATCAATAAAAAAACTATTAAATTAATAAATAAAACTAAGAGTTTTATGAAAAAAACAACAAAATAGATAAATCTTTAGTTAATTTGATTAGAAAAGGAAAAGAGGAAAATCAAATTGTTAGTCTCAAAAATGAAAAGGGATAACTAACCACCAGTGAAGAGGAAATTAGAGAAATTATTAGGAGCTACTTTGCCCAATTTTATGCCAATAAATTTGACAACTTAAGTGAAATGGAGGAATATCTACAAAAATATAGATTGCCCAGATTAACAGAAGAGGAAATAAATTACTTAAATAGTCCCATTTTAGAAAAAGAAACAGAACAAGCTCTGAATCAACTCCCTAAGAAAAAATCCCCAGGACTAGATGAATATACATGTGAATTCTTCCAAACATCTAAAGAACAATTACCTCCAATACTATATAAACTATTTGAAAAAATAGGGAATGAAGGACTTCTACCAAATTCCTTTTATGACATGGACATGGTACTGATACCTAAACCAGGTAGGATGGAAACAGAGAAAGAAAATTATAGACCAATCTCCCTAATGAATATTGATGCAAAAATCTTAAATAAAATATTAGCAAAGAGATTACAAAAAATCATCCCTAGGATAATACACCATAACCAACTGACATTTATACCAAGGAATGCAGAGCTCATTCAATATTAGGAAAACTATTAGCATAATTGACTATATTAATAACCAAATTAGCAAAAACCATATGATTATCTCAATAGATATAGAAAAAACATTTGATAAAATCCAATACCCATTCCTAATAAAAGACAGTAGAGTATAGGAATAGATGGATTTTTCCTTAAAACAGTCAGTAGCATCTATTTAAAACTATCAGCAAACATCATATGTAATGGGGATAAAGTAGAACCATTCCCAATAAAATTAGGGATGAAACAAGGTTGCCTACTATCACCATTACTATTCAATATTGTACTAGAAATGCTAGCTTTGGCAGTAAGAGAAGAAAAAGAGATTAAAGGAATTAGAATAGATAATGGAGAAACCAAATTATCACTTTTTGTAGATGATATGATGGTATACTTAGAGAGCCCCACAGAATCAACTAAAAAGCTATTAAAAATAATCCATAACTTTAACAAATTTGCAGGATACAAAATAAATTCACATAAATCATCAGCATTTTTATATATCACTAACAAAATCCAATAGCAAGAGATATAAAGAGAAATTCTATTTTAAATAACTGTTGATAATATAAAATATTTGGGAATTTATCTGCCAAGGGAAAGTCAGGAATTATATAAGCAAAACTACAAAACACTTTCCACACAAATAAAGTTATATCTAAGCAACTGGAAAAATATTAAGTGCTCTTGGATAGGTCGAGTGAATATAATAAAGATACTCCCTAAACTAATCTATTTATTTAGTACTATACAATCAAACTCCCAAGAAACTATTTTATTGATCTAGAAAAAGTAACAACAAAATTCATCTGGAACAACAATAGGTCAAGAATTTTAAGGGAATTAATGAGGAAAAAAAGCCAATGAAAGTGGTCTAGTTGTACTAGATCTAAAACTATATTATAAACCAGAGTCATCAAAACCGTTTGGTACTGGCTAAGAAATAGAGAAATTGATCAGTGGAATAGATTAGATTCACAGAAGAAAATAGCCAATGACTATAATAATTTAATATTTGACAAACCCAAAGGTCCACCTTTTGGGATAAGAATTCACTATTTGACAAAAACTTCTGGGAAAATTGGAAACCAGTATGGCAGAAAGTAGGCATAGACCCATACCTAATACCATATAACAAGATAAGGTTGAAATGGGTTCATGATCTAGACATAAAGAATAATATTATAAACAAATTAAAAGAACATAGGATACTTTACCTCTCAGATTTGTGGAGGAGGAAGAAATTTGTGACCAAAGAACTAGAAATCATTATTGATTATAAAATAGATAATTTTTATTATATTAAGTTAAAAAGTTTTTATACAAACAAAACTAATGTAGACAAGATTAGAAGGGAAGCAATAAACTGGAAAAACATTTTTACATCCGAAGGATCTGATAAAGTCCTCATTTCTAGAGTACATCAAGAATTGACTCAAATTTATAATAGTTCAAGCCATTCTCCAATTAATAAATGATCAAAGGATATGAACAGACAATTTTTAGATAAAGAAATTGAAACTATATGTAGCCCCAGAAAAGGTGCTCCAAATCATTATTGATTAGAGAAATGAAAATTAAGACAATTCTGAGATATCATTACACACCTGTCAGATTGGCTAAGATGACAGGAAAAGATACATTGTTGGTATAACTGAACAAATCCAATCATTCTGGACAGCAATTTGGAACTATGCTCCAAATGTTATCAAACTGTTCATACCCTTTGATCAAGCAGTGTTTCTACTGAGATTATATCTCAAAGAGATCTTAAAGGAGGGAAAGGGATCCACATGTGTAAAAATGTAGTGACAAGAAACTGGAAATTGAATTGATACCCATCAATTGGAGAATGGCTGAATAAATTATGGTATATGTATGATATGGAATATTATTGTAAGAAATGACTAGCAGTATAATTTCAGAGAGGCTTAGAGAGACTTACATGAACTGATGCAAAGTGAAATGAGCAGAACTAGGAGATTATTATACACAACAACAAGACAATAAAATGATCAATTCTGATGCACGTGGCTCTCTTCACCAATGAAATGATTCAAACTAGTTCCACTTGTTTAGTGACAAAGAGAACCATCTACACCCAGAGAGAGGACTATGGGAACTGAGTCTGACCACAACATAGCATTCTCACTCTTTCGGTTGTTATTTGCTTTAATTTTGTTTTCTTTCTCAATTTTTCTTTTTCTTCCTTGATGTGATTTTTCTTGTGCATCAAGATTAACTGTATAAATATGTATACTTAGTTTGAATCTAACATGCATTTCAACATATTTAACATGTATTAGACTACCTGCCAGCTAGGGGAGGGGATGCTGCTAGGGGAAAATTTGGAACAAAAGGTTTTACAAGGGTCAATGTTGGGAAAATTACCCATGTATATGCTTTATAAATAAAAAGCTTTAATTAAAAAAAAAACAAAGTATCTCATTGGCCATGTCTAAAACAAAGTATTTCAATCTGCATTCTGAGTCTATTACCTCTCCTTCTAGAGGTAAGCAGGATGTTTCCTCCTAGATACTCAGGAATTATGACTGGTTATTTGTATTGAAAAGAGTTTGCAAATTTCCTTTTTTTAAAAGTGTTTTAGTCATTAAAAGTCATCTTCTCACCCTCAACTCTTACTTTCCACTGAGAACACTAGAAAAACAAAACTTAGTGCAAACATATATTTAATAAAAGTCTACATTGGCTGTATCCTAAAAAAAAAAAAAAAAAAATTGTCTTGCTTAGTCCTCTGGTTACCCCCCTCCTCCTTTCCTATTTTTGCCTCCTCAAAAAGAGCTATAAATATTTTTGTATGAGTTAGAATTTTTTTTGCTTGGAACTATTTCCTCCCTTATTCCGGCCTCTCTTTCATGTTCAATGTTCTCCTTCTATGAACCATAATGATAATAGGGTTCAGAGGAGACACACATATCATCTCCTCTTATTTGAGTAGAAGCAACCTTTTTTTAGTCTTTTATCATTATTTATTCTTATTCATCTTTTTTGTGTTTCTCTTCACTCTTGCATTTGAACTTCAAAGTTTCTCTAGAGCTCTGGCTCTTTCATCAGAAATACTTGGAAGTTTTCTTTAAAGGTCCAATTTCCCCCAGTAGCATTATACTCAGTTCTACTGGGTAAATTATTCTTGGCTATAAACATACTGGAATATCATATTCCAAGTTTTCCACTGCTTTATAGTAGCAACTACTATATTGTATGTGAGTCTGACTGTAGCTCTTTCATATTTGAATTCTTCCTTTCTGACTGATTACACCATTTCCCCCTCCCTTTTCCCCATTATCCTAGAAGTTCTGGATTTTGGCTATAATGTTCCTGGGATTTTTCATTTTTTTTTTCAGGAGGTAGCCTATTTCCATTTTGCCCTTTAGTTTTAAGAGCAATTTTCTTTTAAGATTTCTTGAAATAAGATGCCTAGGCCTTTTTTTTTTTTTTTTTTTTTGACCATGGTGTTTCAGATAGTTGAATGAATCTTAAATTTTTTCTCCTTGATCTGTTTTCCAGGTCATTTGTGGCTGTTACTGGATACTTTACATTTTCTTCTATTTTTTTTTCAGCTTTGTGACTTTGTGTTAATATTTCTTTTTATCTGATGTAGTTCTTAGTTTCTCTTTTGGTCTATTCAAATTTTCAAGAATTTTCTTGTTTGATTTGTAACTATGCTCAAAAAGTTATCAAACTGTGCATACCCTTTGATCCAGCAGTATTACTACTGGGTTTATATCCCAAAGAGATTTTAAAGAAGGAAAAGGGACTCATATGTGCAAGAATGTTTGTGGCAGCCCTCTTAGTGGCCAGAAACTGGAAACTGAGTGGATGCCCATCAATTGGAGAATGGCTGAATAAATTGTGGTATATGAATATTATGGAATATTATTGTTCTGTAAGAAATGACCAGCAGGATGATTTCAGAGAGGCCTGGAGAGACTTACATCAACTGATGCTGAGTGAAATGAGCAGGACTAGGAGATCATTAAATACCTCAACAACAATACTATATGATGATCAATTCTGATGGACGGAACTCTCTTCAACAATGAGATGAACCAAATCAGTTCCAATAAAACAGTAATGAATTGAACCAGTTACACCCAGTGAAAGTACTCTGGGAGATGACTATGAACCATTATATAGAATTCCCAATCCCTCTATTTTTGTCCGCCTGCATTTATTTCCTTCACAGGCTAATTGTACAGTATTTCAAACTCTGATTCCTTTTGTACAGCAAAATAACTGGACATGTATACATATATTGTATTTAACTTAAACTTTAATATATGTAATGTATTGGTCAATCTGTCAGGGGGAAGGGGTGGGGGGAAGGAGGAGAAAAGTTGGAACAAAAGGTTTTGCAACTGTCAATGCTGAAAAATTACCTATGCATGTATCTTGTAAATAAAAAGCTATAATAAAAAAAAAAAAAAAAGAATTTTGTTGCTTGGGTAAAGTTTTATAACTCTTGGGTCAAGTTATTGATTTCTTTTCCAATTCTTTCTTTCACAAAACCCATTTCTTTTCTAATTTTTTTCATTTAATACTCTCATTTTATTAATAAAACTTTTAAATGAAAAAAATTTTTCAAACTGGGAAAAATATTACAATAAATTTCTCAGATACAGACTCCATTTCTCAAATATATAGGAAACAATTAAATTTATGAAAATAAAAGTCATTGTCTATATGATAAATAGTCAGATTATATGAATAAACACTTTTCAAAAGAAGAAATTAAAATTATCAATAGTCACATGAAAAAATGCTCTAAATCACTATTTATTAGAGAAATGCAAATTAAAACAACTCTCAGGTACTACCTCATATCTATCTGATTAACATGACAGAAAAGGAAAATAACAAATGTTGGAGAAAATATATAAAAACAAATCCAACTATTTTGGAGAATAATTTGGAACCATGCTTAAAGGGCTATGAAATTGTGTATACCTTTTGCCACAGCAATATTACAACTGGGTCTCTATTTCAAAGAAAAAAGTACCTATTTGTACAAAAATATTTAAAGAAATTCATTTTGTGGTAGCAAAAAATTGGAAACATAGGAGATGTTCATCAATTAGTAAATGGCTGAAGAAGTTGAGGTATTTAATTATGACGGGATACCATAAGGAATGATGTGCTAATGGTTTCAAATGAGAAGACATATTAACTTATACAAAGTGAAGAAGCAGGAGAACATTGTACCCAATAAAAGCAGTATTGTAAGGATGATCAACTGTGAAAGACTTAGTTATTGTGATCAAGACAATGATCCAAGACAATTCCAAAGGATTTATGATGAAAAATCCTATCCATCTCCAGAGAGAGAACTAATGAATTCTGAATATAGATTGAAGCATAATGTTTTTAACTTTTCTTATTTTTCTACTCTCTATCTCTCTTTTTCTTTCTCTCTCTCTCTTTGTCTCCATGCACACACACACACACATATAGATGTATATAAACACATATATACATGTGTTTAAAATTTGCAACATAACTAATATGGAAATATGTTTTGCATGACTTCATATATATAATCAATATCAAATTGCTTGTCTTCTCAAAGAAGGGGAAGATGCAGAAGAGAGGGATAGAACTTGGAAATCAACATTTTAAAAAATGATTGTTAGAAATAATTTTTTATTTGATTAGGAAATACTTAACAAAATAAATAAAAATATTATTTCAAAAAATCTTTTTTTCTAAGAATTTTAGTTGAGTTTTTGCTTAAAGTATGTTATATTCTGAGACATTTTTGTAAATGTTTTGAAGTAATGCTTTCTAGTAGCAATTTTTCTATGTTAGATTTCATTCGAAGTTCAGTTCAATTGACAACCTTCCCGAAACAAGTATAGATATACATAGAGGTATAGGCACAGACATAGACATAGTCTAGATACGGATATCTATCTATCATCTGTCTATCTACCTATCTATCTATCTATATATATATATATGTAGATATATATATGTACATATATATATATATATATATATATATACCCACACCAGATACTTGAATGTATAATTTCTTTCCCCTTATAGAATTTAGGCTCCATGAGTACAGAGACTATTTCATTTTTATCTTTCTATCCCTGACTCTTATCACAAAGCCTGGTATATAGAATAAGTTTAGAAAATAATTGTAAAACTATAACCCTTTGATTTTATTTACTGCATTTCCATGTAACAAAAAATTGTTAACATTGGTCACATTGATGTCCCTATATTAGAAATAGCATCAGAAGAGCATAAGATTAAAAAGAGAAGAGAGAGTAGAGATCATTTAGTTCAATGCCTTCATTTTATAGATGAGAAAACAATGTCAGTGGTAACTTGACCTGTCCAACAAACATTACTTTCTTTGAGTAAATAGCAAGGTTGGGATTTGAACCCAGATCTTCCAATGATCAATTAAGTACACTTCCAATAGACTGCAACACCTTATCAATCACCTATCAACACCTATCAATCACCTTAAAACACACAAAAGAGGTTTTTTTTTGTTTTATTTTGTTTTGACTTCACTTTCCTGCTCAACAAAGGAAACAGATCTTTAACAAAAGAGACATAGTCAGTGTAGCTTCTCCAATATTACTTCCCTTCTGTTTAAAATATTCAGTGTTTCCCTAATGACTGTGGGATAAAATAGATTCTGTTTATACTGGCACAACATGACTCTAGGGCAGCTGGATAGCATAGTGGTTAGAGCTCTGGGCTTAGAATTATGAAAACTCATATTCATGCATTCAAATCTGCCCTCAGACATTTACTAGCTATATGACTCTGGGCAAGTCACATAGCCCTATTTATCTCACTTCCTTATCTATAAAATGAACTGTGGAGAAGGAAATGGCAAACCACTCCAGCATCTCTACCAAGAAAACCTCAAAATGGGATCATGAAGGTTACCACTGAAATGACTGAACAATAACAATATAAGATGCCTTTAAGTTACCTGTCCCCTTCACATGTTTGAGCAAAAACATATTATAACTAATTCTTCAAATCTGAGATTTCAGCTTCTGTTTCTATGCATTGAGCTAATCCAATCAAAGATTTTTTTATCATGCATCTACTATGTATCAGGCACAGTGATAGGTTCTAGGAATATAAACATAAAAGTGAGATATAATCCTTGCTAGCATTCAATTAGGTGGAAGGGAAAGGAATCACACAAGTAAATATGGAGCATACACATATAATGTATGTATACATGCAGATGTATATACAGACATATTTATCTATCTATTTACATATATATATATATATGTGTGTACATATATATATGTATGTATATCCATACAAAGTGGTTTTTGAGTGCAATTAGGAGAAATAGTAGTTATCTTAAAGATGGGAATACTTGAGCAAAGATTTGAAGTAGACTTGGGATTCTAAGACATTGTGGTGAAGAGGGAAAGCATTTAAGTATAGGCTGTCCTCGGTATATTTGAAAGTCCCCTTTTTCATCTCTGTCTTTCATAGTCATTATCTTCCATATCCTCTGCCAAGCCTTCCCTTATCTTCTTCCTCACATATTCCTCAAACACCTTATAGGGTCTCCTTTGATCCCCAATGCCTACTTTCTATTATGCCATTTGTGTGTATGTTATGTCCCCTAATAGAATATAAGCACCTAGGGGCAGGAATTGTTTGGTTTTTGTCTTGGCTATTGTGCTTCCTTTCCTAGTCTTTATTGTATATTGCATATTTAACAAAAAATTATTGAAATGAATTCAATGTGCATTTCAAGCTTTGATATGAAATAAAGAACATTTGAATCTGTGAGATTCTCCTAAGATATGGTTATTGAGGTTTCCAGGAGTAGTCAGAAAGGACCCAAAATGAAGTATGCAGGTAGAGATCTCTGATCCATCATCTCTTGTAATGTTCTGATCGTCTCTCAGTTGTGATCCTTCTCTGGGAGGAAGATTCTTTTCTGTATAATCTTTTCCTCTATGAGCAGGTTTCTTGGGAGGCTTCTGGAGCCTCCAGCCAGCCTCTTCTTCTTCCTGAATCCTGGCTCTGAATCTCCTCCAGCTCTTGTCCTTTCCCAATCCAGACTGCTCTCCAGACTCAATGTTGCCTCTTTTTATCCTCCCAGAGAATGGACTTGTGGGTACTCCCAGGGGCTTGTGGGAATTACTTACAACCAATGAGCTTGCTCCTTCTAGAATTCCTAAGGTGTAAACTACCTTTAAAGGCCTGAACCAAAGGTCTGAGCCAGAGAACTGTCAAGTCAACCTGAGTTCTCACCTTGTAATTGTCCAGACAACCTGAATTCTCACCTTGTCACTGTCCAGACAACCTGAGTTCTCATCTGGTAATCCTAACATCTCCCCCTTTCTTTTGATTTAGAACATAGGGCAGTCATGACCTTGAAACATAAATCCATCAATATGGGAGGTAGTACACATAATTACATAAATTACATAAGCACATAGTAACATAGTAACATAGTACCATAATACATGCTAGAAACCTGAGTTCTCATCTGGTAATCCTAACAATCTCTGATCACCATAGCAACCAACCACAGCCTATGGAAAGTTGTTTCTAACTTCAGGAGAAACTAAGACAATTCCCTAATAGATGTGACTTAATTAGAGAGGGCCAAAGAGAAAAAAAATGTTTATTAAAATTTCTTATAATAGTCCAGTTAGGTTTAAAGTTGGGAAAGAGTCATACAGTCAACTTTTGCATTTTACAGGTGAAGAACTGAGACCCAAAAAGGATTTCACTAAGTTCACTCAGGGAGAAAGTAGCAGAGTCAGGATTTGAACTCAGGTCACTTAACTACAAATTCAACATACTTTCTACTATACCTCTCTGACTCTATTAATTAAAGACACCATAGTGGAGTAGAAAGAGTACTGAAAGAATTATTAGAGTTTTAGTGTTCAAATGGCAGCTTTGCTATTTACCACCTAAGTAATGTCCAAGTCACTGCTTCTCTTTGTGTTTGGATATCTTATTCTGTAAAATAAGAATCCAACCTGGTGGTTTCTTTCCTTCCCTAAGTATTCTATTTCAATTTGTCAGACTGGAGAAAAAATAATGTGTCTTTAGAAAATGGGCCTTCTAGAAACTAATGTAATCAATTATCAGTCACACCTCCATTATGCATAAAGTGAAAAGATTTCACATCAAATCCACCTTACCTTTATATCAATGCTTAATCTTGTAAGCCTCTTAATTCACCCCTAAAGTGGAAGATAATAAGACCTGGAAATTTTGGAACTTAAATCAATGATTCACAAAGGCAATATTTTTAAATAAACTACATAGAAAAATTTTAGAAATTGGTCATGTTTTCAAGTTCAGATTCTAGCCACTCTCATCAAAATCTTGAAATAAAGATATCACTGGGATAAAATAATCTAGTTGAGAAACAACAATAACAATATATCAGTGGAAGAAAGTAAATTAATAGCAAAATTAGCAATTAGTACATTCATTCATATTACTTCAAACCTGAATTGGAAACATCTAAGCAATAAAATTCACTGTTTCTTTCTATGACATTGTAGTCTTGGCATATTAATCATTATTATTTCATTTCAGCAAAGACAGCAATAACCCATCTTTCACCCAGTTATGTATAGTATACGTGTGTGTGAACCAAGAGAGAGGCAGATAATTATACACAGGTAGTAGACACCAATTTACCAATTATATGTTTTTTTCTAGCCTTGCATTTTACAGTGTACAGATATATCATATAATTATACCATACATTGTTAAAGGACATGATGTCACAGACATATTTAAAACTCCTTTTTTAAAAAAATCATCTGCCACACTAAAGCAAAACACCTTCCCAGCCTTCAAAATATTCTATTCTGTTTACAGACAAAACTAATAAAAATGTAAAGAATGGCAACTTGACTCCACACTCTAGGTTGTTTACAGTTTTTTATGATACAGAAGGCTCATTTTGGAGTCAAAAGACCTTAGCTAAACCCAGCCTCCATCCCTTACTCCCTGTTTGACTAAGTTGCCTAACTTCTCTTGACTCCAGTTTCCTCACATGTAAATTGGGGGAATTGGGCAGTTGGATGGCATAATGTGTGGGGCATGAGACCTAGAAAAGGTTAGCAAGCCTTGAGTAGAAATGTGACCTTAGACTACTTACTAGCTGTTTGATTCTATGCAAATATTTTAACCATTTGCATCAGTTTCCAAATCTGTAAAATAAGCTGGAGAAGGAAATGATTATTATTCCACCAATCTATTATTGTTTCATGACAAAACACATACATACACTATCTGGACATATCCATATGCCAGTGTATATATAACAGTAATTATTGAAGGACAATGAAGGACAAGTGCATTCTACTTTTACATTTCAGATGCTAAATACGTACTAACCAACCATATGATTTTATTCTTCTAAAATACATACTTAAGTCACCATAAATATACATTCATAAGTTTTCTATTTCTAAAACATGCAGATTTTCTGGGTTTTGGAAGCATGATTTTTAAAAATATGAGGTGACATCACTGCTTTACGTCTTTCTTCTTCTAACCTTGATAGAATTTCCCTTGTTAATCAGATAAAAACCTGGCTTAAAGAATGGGCTTTTTAGTATGCCTAGTCGTCCAGCAAATTTTAGTTCATCAGACTATAGGCATAATATAAGAGATAAAAGTGAGATAATGTATTCCCAGTGCCCTTCAATAATTACTGATTATATACACACACACATACACACACATTGAATGTGTTCTTGTCATGGAATAACAGTGGGTTGATGGAATAGAAATCATGGTAAGGACTTCTTTATACAAAATAGGTATTTCTTTGCAATCTTTACTTACATATTTATTTGAGAGGAAAGGGATCTTGACTATAAATTTCTGTGAAGTACCTTCCTACCCCTATTTGAGTAGTCTTTTGAACTTATGTTTTCAGTGTAGTATAGTATAGAACTCATTATTTGAAATCCTACCATATGTCATAGGATCATAAAGTTGGAGCTGTAAGGATTATCCAATTCCCTTTATTGTACATTTGAGAAAATTAAGTCCCAGGGAGGCTAAGTGACT
The DNA here is from genome assembly GCF_048593235.1 of Sminthopsis crassicaudata. Lineage (NCBI taxonomy): Eukaryota > Metazoa > Chordata > Mammalia > Dasyuromorphia > Dasyuridae > Sminthopsis > Sminthopsis crassicaudata. The sequence continues at coordinate 339,929,593 of NC_133617.1, read as the reverse complement.
TGCTCATAGAGCCAGTGTTCTTTCCATTTAATAAAAACTAGGGTTCTTAAGCCTCACCATCATCAGTGCTGTCCTTCCTATTGGTTCTGCAATGGGCAAAAGTCATACTGGATCCTCTGCTACCTATGTTGTTATACCTGTCAATAAAGTTAAAATGACTGTCAAGGGCAGCCCTATGGAGGATACAAAAGAACGCCAAAAAACAGCCTAATAGTATGTATGTCAAGGAGAGTTCGAGGACTTTATATCTTTGCATGAAACAATGGGCTACTGAGCAACCGAACAAACATTTGGCTGTGAATGAACTCAGCTTTGAAGTCAGACCTAATCTTCAGAAATTTGAGTGATATCACCTCCAATATAATGATAGGATGGGACTGGGTTTTCTCTAAAGGTCCTTCCAGCTCTAATTGTTCATATATATGGGCTGGGGGCAGCTAGGTGGCACGGTGGATAGAGCATCAGCCTTGAATTCAGGTGGACCAGAGTTCAAATCTGGTCTCAGACACTTAACACTTTCTAGCTGTGTGACCCTGGGCAAGTCACTTAACCCCAGCCTCAGGGGAAAAAAAAATTCTAGAGCATGTATGTGAGCTAATTATCTGTCTACAAGATATAGTTCTTATTTAGTCCCACTGGCAGTCACCATAAGTTCCTTTTTATGATAAGATAATTCCCTAAAATCTATATCTACAATCTCTGAGCCCCTCTATCATTTTTCTGCTTCTTAGAGTCCATGAAATCCATTGTCTCCCAATCCTCTCTTTTACTTGTCACAGCATTGGATGGTAAGTTTCTTGTCTTGGTTCATTTGCTCCACCCAGTTAAAAAATTGGAAAGGTCTGAAGTTAATTCAAGCCTAGATATTGCTCACCACTTTAATAAAGAAAAGAAAGGAATAGCATTTAAACAGTGAAAAAAGGAATGTTTTATTCCCTTTCTACCTTGAATAATTTAGAACTGAAGCTCCCATGACCTTAATTATCCTCTCTGGGAAGATGATTCCTGGTCCTAAATCATCTGCTTAGTGAGTTCTAGTATCACTGTGCTTTTTGTTTATATCAGATCATATGTATTCCAAGCATCTCAAAGTCAACATGTCCAGAAAAAACTTCATTATTTCTCTATCTAAATCTTTCCTTCTACCTTCCTATTACTATCAACAGCAGCACTATCCTCCTCATCTAACAACCTCAATATTATCCCTGACTTCTTATTTTCACAAACTCTTGTCTTTCTGTGTCTGTTTGTATCTGTATCTCTCTCTCTCTCTCTCTCTCTCTCTCTCTCTCTCTCTCTCTCTCTCTCTCTCTCTCTCTCTCTCTCTCTCTCTCTCTCTCTCTCTCTCTCTCTCTCTCTCTCTCTCTCTCTTTCTATCTCTCTCTCTCTCTCTCTCTGCATGTGTGTGTTATTTGAAATGATGATGACTATAAAGAATTCATGGAAATATAGAAAGATAAAAAATGGTGCAAGATAATATAAGCAATACCAAGAAAGCAATATAAAAGTGAACAAATCAATGTTAATGGAAAAAAAACAGCAAAAAGGTATCTACAACGTAATGTCATCTGGGGGGATTCCAAGACATGGATGGCAAGAGGCAACACGGTGCAAAGAGAACAGTGCTGGATCTGAAGTTAGAGCATTCAAGTTCAAATCTCAGCTACTCACTTTCTGCATGTGTGACCTTGAACAATTCACCTAAACTCTCTGGGGACCCAACTAGACAATCTCTAAAGTCATTTCCAAATCAAAGATTAATAGTTCTGTGAGTGTACTCGGTAGTGAACACAGATACATAGCCAAAACAGCATCTTGCCTCTTCCCTCAGGGCAGGTGCTTTAATTAGTTTCCATTATCATTCTCTTGGCTAATTTCCCTGTTAACTAATGGTATGCTTTTTTTTTTTTTTTTTTTTTCCCCTCTAAAGCAATTGGATTTAAGTGACTTGCCCAGGGTCACACAGCCAGGAAGTGTTAGTGTCTGAGGCCATATTTGAACTCAGGTCCTCCTGACTTCAGGACTGGTTCTCTATCCACTACACCAACTAGCTGCCCCAATGGTATGCACTTTGAGATGACTTGCAAGAATTAGTCTAGCATTTTGTGACTCTTATTAAGATTGAATTCTTGACTGTAGTCTCACTGGTATCATGCTGTAGCTTCCTTGAGACATTGTAAGATACCATCCCATGAGCATAAAAAAATTACAAGAAGATCTAAAGCAAAAAATCTTTCAAAAACTAAATGTATTATGTTACCAGCATGATAAGCTATGATTTTAAATATTTTAGAAAGTTTAGAACAAATTTTTAAAATCAAATTTGTTTTTTTCTGGGTTGTCGTATTATTGCCCTGCTAAATTTCACTTCCTGAATTTGCTCATTGTGAATTTGCACAGAGCCAGCACGGAACAAGGAGAAGGGTTAAAAGAAAAGAGTGAGTTTTTCACACCTGCAAAATTAACTAACAGCTGAGCTCATTTACCTCAGATGAACCAAAAGTAATTTGCGTTTGCAATGGGATCGAAATTGGAGAATTGCATCTATAAGCTTTATTTTTAGGAAAATGATGAGCAACTGAAAAAAATGAGAGGCAAGTACAGGGTTTCAAGGAAAGGGTATTTGTTACTTTGAATATCCATTTGCATACTAGGATCTACTTTGTTTTTTTCTTTCTTTTTGTTGTTTTACTTGCAACTGCATGCCAAAGGTAGAACTCACTTTGTCTTTAAATAGCCTTTTATATAGTAACACCTTGGTTTACTGATACCCGGACAATCAGAGCTTTAAAAGGTAGGCAGTCTCAGGCTGAAACTAGAGAAAGATGCCAATGCCAAGATTTAAATCTTCCTTTTTAAGAGTAAAGAGGGAGGGTAGATATTTTCCCTCTTTAAAAAAAAAATGTTCCAGATGTCACTTTGAAAATAATTCTACATATGAATTAATCCATCAGGGAATGCAAGTTTTATAATAATAGCATTTATATAGCACTCTAAGGTTTGTAAAGCATTTTATAACTATTATCTCATCCTCATAAGAACCCTAAAAAGTAAGGTCATTATCCCCATTTTATGGATGAGTAAATTGATGCAATCAAATAAGTGACTTGCCCAGGTTCACTCACTACTACCGTCTAAGGAAGGGCTATGATCTTGTTTTTCCTGATTTCAAGGCTATCACTCTATCTTCTATATCACCTGGTTTTATAAGTCAATGATTAGTAACTAAAAAACCTTGCACTTGGGCAAATAGAATATTTTTTTAAATGAGAAAAATAAACCTCATTCTTCTGATTCCTGATACAGATTTTTGATATTTTCATAACTAGTTAGACAATGCTGAGTAAATAACAAATGAAGCTTTACCACAATATATATTTTACCTGCTCTAGATTTAGTATATATATACATATATATACTATGTATATGTGTACACACACATATATATTCAAACTATAATGTAATTTTTATATTACAAGTGGATATTACATAATCATTTTCCCACATACCACCTAATGCTATTAGTCAATGACCCATTGTAATACCTGACCATACTGAGGTAGCCTTACTGGACAGATTGATAGGCCCTGTCCATCGAAAATAAGCATTAAAGGTTTGTATGAAATCTTAATGCCATTATCTTTTAACTTGAATAAAGTTATGTAAATAAATCCTACTCAAATAAAGACAAGGGGGAGGAACCTAATTCTAATACTTTGCTTTGCCCTTCAAAGTTACTAGTATGAAATTCTCAGACTTAGAAAGTCTCACAGATACCATCTAATGAGTTCATTTTTATTCATCTGTTTCTCAAGTGGGAGGTAATTTGGCATTTGTATTAACATATTGTTTCTTTGAAAATGAGTTGATTTTGGTTCTGAATGACCCTGTGTCCTTCTGTTCATGGGCAATATCTAGCAAGCTGTTTGAAACCAGGTATAAATCCTTATGCATGAGCAGGTTTCCTGTTTCTTTAGTCAAGTGGCACAGGTAATCCAGTAGCCCTTGGTTCTCCCTATTAAGTATGCTGTTTCACAATGAGGCAGTTCCCAGACTTCTGGCTGCCCTGTTTGTTTTGAATCCAAGTATTATGATAGTGGCCACAACAATGAAAATGTGCTAAAGTTCTAACATTAGTTGTTACACTTTATGTGCAGGTCCCTTTTTGTATTCCTAATTTTACAGCCCTCACCATCACTATAAAACAGAACAAAAAGAAAAACATCCTAAATATCTTTATTTGAATGTAAGTGTGACAAAAGAAGGATATAAGGAAAGTGGTGTGACCAGGACATATATCTGATATCAGATCATTGGAAAATGGGGTAGAGGAAAATGCACATGGTCTGCTAGATCTTGAAGTGCCCTTGAACATACCTAGAGATCACATAGGTAACCAGATGTGGAAGCACATAGAATTCCTTTGTTCCAATGTTTAATTGGGGAATGGAATGATATAATATTCAAATTTATATGACACCCTTTTGAAGAGAATAATCAGGCTGATGTTTGATTTATAAATCCCAATCCCATCCCCAAATGAATTTGTTCTTCACTTCATGCAAGAATTCCTGATAATAGTTCTGATTGAAGGCAGGTATCAATTAGTTATTTCACATATAGGCAATATCTCAGTGGCTGCCTGTATTTGGGGGGGGAGGTTTGTGTGATTAAAGGACTTACAGGAAAGTTATTAAGTTTTTAAAAATCTCTGACATTTACATACTGTCTCAAGTTTCATCATTAAAAATGTCGTTCTGAGGAGCTAGAGTCAAATTATGGAAGAAAGACAGCTACTTACCTGAGCTCCCCCAAATCCCTCCAAAATCTTTAAATAATGATTCTAAACAAATTTTAGAAAATCAGAACTAATAAAAAATGTTTTTTTTCAGCCCATGATAACTTGAAAGGTCACTAGAACAGGTGTGTTGCACCAAAGTGGAGCACAGTTCAGCACAGGTCTTGTGCTAAACTTAGCAGTGGCAGTGTCAGCTTCTAGAGCTCTCAGATCACAAATGTTAAAAGACTACAACTGGTCAAAAGGATGCTCTTTGCTAGCATTGAAATTCAAATCTATTGCTTTGCTCATACCCTAAACTGGGTCAGTCTTGGCTCACAATGCCAGGATAAGGAGTAGAGTAGTAGTGCACTACAGCTTATGGCCACAGTGGAGCAGCAATACTCCTCACAGTCCAGGACAGAAAAAGTGTTTGTAATCACACATAGACCAGAGCACAATTTAGAAGAAGAGTAAATACACCTTAGATCATACCACCTTGGAAAAACTGAAAACTGTAGGTATCTTTGAAAACAGCCTGCACAAAATTCCTAAACCTTGGAGCAATGTACCCTCCATTCTGCAAGTAGACCCCTGCTTTAACAAGAGTTAAAAGTCAAGAAATAGATAAGAAAAATGAGCAAACAACAGAAAAAGATTCTGACCATACTAAGCTACTATGGTGATAAGAAAAATCACAACATACACTCAGAAGATAATGAAATTAGGGCAGCTAGGTGATGCAATAGATAGAGTACCAGTCCTGAAGTCTGGAAGACCTGAGTTCAAATGTGGCCTCAGATACTTAACACTTCCTAGCTGTGGGACCCTGAGCAAGTCACTTAATTCCAATTGCTTCAGCAAAAATAAATAAATATATATAATGAAGGCAAAGGTCGCAATCCAAAGTCTCACAGAAAAATATGAATTGATCTCAAGCCATAAAAAAGCTCAAAAAAGTTTTTGAAAATCAAGTAAGGGAGGTAAGGAAAAATTAGGAAAAGAAATGAGAGTGATGAAAGAAAAGCATGAAAAGTAAGTCAACAGCTTGATAAAGGAGACACATGTGCACATATGCACACACACACAGGCACACACAAGTGCTGAAGAAAACAATGCCTTAAAAACAGACTAGGTCAAATGTTAAAGGAAGTACAAAGAAAAGAAAAAAAAACTAACAATGAGGAGAAGAATGCTTTAAAAAGCAAAATTGGTCAAATGGAAAAAAACACCACACCACCAAAGAAAATAACTCTTTTTTTAAAAAAAAGCTTTTTATTTTCAAAACATATGCATGGATAATTTTTTACCACTGACTCTTGCATAACCTTGTGTTTCAGATTTTCCCCTTCTTTGCCCCACCCCTTCCTCTAGACAGCAAGCAATCCAATATATGTTATACATGCTAAAATACGTGTTTAAATCCAATATGTGTAAACATATTTATATAATTCTCTTGATGCACAAGAAAAATCAAATCAAAAAGGAAAGTAAAGGAGTAAAAAAACAAAATGCAAACAAACAACAAAAAAAAGTGAGAATATTATGTTGTGATCTACATTCAGTTCCCACAATCCTTTCTCTTGCTATAGATCACTCACTCTCTTCATCATAAGATCATTGAAATTGGGATCAATCATCTCACAATTGGAGTTGGAAAGTGTTGCAAAGTGTCACATTCATCAGAATGATTGTCCCACAATGTTGATAATGATTCCTCCTTAAAGGAGGGAAAGAGTCCTACATGTGCAAAAATGTTTGTAGCAGCCTTGTTTGTAGTGGCTAGAAACTGGAAACTGAGTGGATGCCCATCAGTTGGAGAATGGCTGAATAAATTGCAGTATATGAATGTTATGGAATATTATTGTTCTATAAGAAATGACCAACAGGATGATTTCAGAGAGGCCTGGAGAGACTTATATGAACTGATGCTGAGTGAAAAGAGCAGTACCAGATCATTATACATGGCAACAACAATACTATATGATGATCAATTCTGATGGACTTGGCTCTCTTCAACAATGAGATGAAACCAATTCCAATTGTTCAGTGATGAAAAGAGCCATCTACACCAAGAGAGAGGACTGTAGGAACTGAGTGTGATTCACAACATAGCATTTTCACTTTTTGTTATTGTTTGCTTGCATTTTATTTTGCTTCACTTTTTCTCTTGTGTGGCACAATAATTGTATAAATATGTATTTATATATTGGAATTAACATCTATTTCTACCAAGTTTAACATATATTGGACACTTTCCATCTGAAGAGAGTGTAGAGGAAGCGGAGGAATTGGAATACAGGGTTTTGCAAGGGCTAATGTTGAGGAATTGTCTATACATATAGTTTAAAAGATAAAAAGCTTTAAAAAAAATCTCTTTGGGATATAAGCCCAATAGAAACATTGCTGTATCAAAGGGTATGCACAGTTTGATAACTTTTTGTACATAGTTCCAAATTGCTCTCCACAATGGCTGGCTGGATCTGTTCACAGTTCCACCAACAATGTATTAGTATCCTAGTTTTCCCACATTCTCTCCAACATTCATCATTATCTTTTCCTGTCATCTTAGCCAATCTGAAAGGTGTGTAGTGGTACCTCAGAATTTAATTTACATTTCTCTGATCAATAATGATTTAAAGCACCTTTTTTATGATTAGAAATATTTTCAATTGTCTGTTCATATCTTTTGAATATTGGATAATGGCTTGATTTCTTACAAATTAGAGTCAGTTCTCTATATTTTTGGAAATGAGGCCTTTATCAGAACCAAAAGTAACTCTTTTAAAAGTAGAATCAGACAAATGAAAAAGGAAATACATTCTAAGACTGGCTAAGGTAAGAGGAAAATAAAATGAGGAATCTTGGAGGAATATGGGAAGATTATACACTAACACATTAATATATTGTTGGTGGAGTTTGAAATGATCCAACCATTCTGGAAAGCAACTATGCCCAAAGGGCTATAAAACTCTGTATGCCTTTTGATCCAGTAGTCTTTCTATACTGGGTCTGTATCCCAAAAAGAAAATTACAATTAAAAAAAAAAAGGAAAAGGATCCACATGTGCATAAATGTTTGTAGCAGCCAATAAGTGGCAAAGAATTGTAAACTGAATAGATGCCTATCAATTGGGGAATAGCTAGATAAGTTACTGTATTTCAAAATAATGAAATATTATTGTTTTATAAGAAATGATGAGCAGGAAGATTTCAGAAAAGCCTAAAAAGACTTACATGAACTGATGCTAAGTGAAGTAAGCAGAACCAAGAGAACACTGTACACAGTAACAAGACGATTATATGACAATCAACTGTAACAGATTTAACTCTTTTCAACAATAAGTTGATTCAAGGCAATTCCAATAGATTTGTGATGGAAAGTGCCATCCACATCCAGAGATTAAGGAGACTAAATGTGGATAAAAGTATTTTCACCATTTTTTGACTGTTGTTTGTTTGCTTGTGTTTTTTTTCTTTCTCATGTTTATTTTTCCTTTTTTGATCTGATTTTTCTTGTGTACCATGAGGAATATGGGAATATGTTTAGAAGAATTGCATATGTTTAACTTATATGAGATTGCTTGCTGTCTTGTGGAGGGGGGAGAGGGGAAAGAGGGAGAAAATTTTGCAAAGGTGAGTGATGATAACTATTTTTTTCAGTTATTTGAAAAAATAAAATACTATTAAATAAAAAGAAAAAAATTTAAAAAGAGGTACAAAAGCTTACTAAAGAAAGTAGTTCCTTAAAATTTAAAATGGAATAGAAATATATTTATAATGATTGTACATATATAACCTAAATTAGATTATTTGGGTTATAATAATAACCTAACTTGGGGAGAGGGAAAGTAGAAGAGGAAAGGAACTCTAAATCTTACAAAAAATGAAGGGTGAAAACCATATTTACATGTAATTGGAAAAAGATAAAAATATTATTGAGGAAAAAAAAAGAATTGAGCAAGTGAAATCTAATGACTTCATGAGAAATCAGGAAACAATAAATCAAAACCAAAAGAATGAAAAAGTAGAAGACAATGTGAAATATTTCCAGGAAAATAAATCTAGGAGAGATCATTTTAAAATTATTGGACTACTGAAAACCATGAACAAAAATAGAGTTGGGTATCATCTGTCAAGAAATTCACAAGGAAACTGCCTTGATATCCTAGAATCAGGGGGTCAAATAGAAATGGGAAGATGCCACCTTCCCATCCTTCATCCATCAGCCTTCACTCTTTCTGAAAGACATCTCAAAATGAAAACTCTAAAGAATATTACTGACAAATTTCAGTGTTCCCAGGTCTAGGATAAAATAATGCAAGCAGCCAGAAAGAAATAATTCAAGTGGAGCCACAGTCAGGGTAATACAAGATTTTGCAGCTTCTATATTAAAAAATAGGAAAGCTTGGAATATGATATTCCAGAAGGCAAAGGAGCTGGGATTACAATCTAGAATCACCTCTCCAGCAAAACTGAGTATAAAACTTCAGAGGAAAAAATGGATATTCAATGAAATAGAGGATTTTCAAGCACTTTAGATGAAAAGACCAGAGCTTAATAGAAAATTTGACTTTCAAATACAAGACTCTAGGGAAATCTCAAAAGATAAAGAGAAAAGGGAGATCATAAGAAAATTAATAAGGTTAAACTTTTTACATTCACACATGAAAGAAGATCCTTGTAACTCAAGAATTTCCTCATTATCAGTAGAGTTAGAAATATAGATATATAAATATATAGATATATACACAGAGAGAGAGAGAGCAGAGAGAGCATTTCACAGAGATGAATGTGAAAAAATGATACCTAAAAAATAAAGATAAGGGGTGAGAGAGGAATGTATTTAGAGAAAGGGAAAGGTGGAGGTGGAATGAGGTAAATTTATCTCATATAAAAGAGACAAGAAAAAACTTTTACAATGGAGGGGGGGAGAAGGAGGTGAGGGTGATTGAGTGAACCTTTCTCTCATTAGAGAATTATATTCTCATTAGAATTGACTCAAAGAGGAAATCATGTACACATCTCATTTGGGTATAGAAATCTATCTTACCCTACAGGATAGTAAGAGGGGAAGGACATGGGGAGGCAGGTAACAGAAAAAACAGCCAATTGGGGGAGGGGGTAGTCAGAAGCAAAGCACTTTTGATGAGGGATTGGGTGAAAGGAAAGAGAATAGAATTTTAAAAGGGGGGAATACAGTTAGTAAGAGTAATTGTCAAAAAAATATTTGAAGGATGTTTCTCTGATAAAGGCCTCATTTCTCAAATATATAGAGAACTGAATCACAACTTTCTAAAGGAATATGGGAGAATGCTCTAATTCACTGATAAGAGAAATGCAAATTGAAACTATTCTGAGATACTACCACATATGGCTAATAGGAATAAAAAAGGAATGTGACAAATATTGGAGAGGATGTGTTATAAATGAGACATTAATGCATTGTTGTGAACTTATTCAACCATTCTATAAGCAATTTGGAACCATGCCAAAAAAAGACTATAAAACCCTGCATACCCTTTGGCCTAGCAATACCATTTCTGGGTTTCTACCCCAAAAAGAGATTAAAAAACACAAAATGGAAAAAGACCTATATGTCCAAAAAAATATTTATACCAGCTCTTTTCTGGAAGCAAAGAACTGTAAATTGAAGGGCTACCCATCAGTTGTGGGAATGGCTGAATAAATTGTGGTGTGTAATTATGATAGAATACTATTGGGCTATTATAAATGATGAGCAAGATGCTCTCAGAAACCTGGAAAGACTTCCATGAAGTGATGCAAAGTTAAATGTACTGTTTACAAAACAACAGCAATATTGTAAGAAGATCAATTGTAAATGACATAACTATTCTCAGCAATACAATGATCCATAACAACTCTGAAGGACTTATGATGAAAAATGCTATTCATATCCAGATAAAGAACTGATGAACTTTGAATGTAGATAAAAACATATTTTCTTTCACTTATTCTATTCTTTCTCATGTTTTCCCCTTTTAATTTTTTTCTTTTTTAACTGTAACTAATAATACATGAAGGCATATATGTAAACTAGATCAAACTTTCTACCTTCTTCAGAAGAGAGGAAGGAGGAAAAGAAGGAGAAAAATAAATCTGGAACTCAAAATACTGTAAATCTGAAGGCAAAAAATTTTCTTGTGATGTATTTGAAGGGAAAATAAAATACTGTTATATATTTTAAAAGTCAATTCTTTTAGTTTAGTGCATTGTATCCAGAGTCATCTGTTAAAACATATACCATTGGAAAGGCAACTTGATAAACAATTATCAGATATTAACACTTTCAATTACAATCATTAGAAGAGCCTTCTGTAAATAAGTAGATCTTATAGGTACAGCAACCAAGTCCCAAGTTAATGGAGAGCTAACTCAAAGTTGCAGTTGAGTGATTTGTTTGGCTAGTCCCGTCATGAACGGACCTATGAAATAAGAAATATTTCCTAGCTGAATAAGAGAACACTTTGTATTGAAAGGAAGATTGTAGAGATTCCCCAAAAAAGGAGAAAATTATGCCAGAGCCATGAGTTAAGGGGCTTCCCCTTCACTTCCAGGTCATCTCCAGACTATGTGACCTATTCTATAGCCTTCCTTCATCACATCTTTTCCCTATCAGAACCTTGGACTCTGCCCATGAAGTCACTTTTGAAATCCATGGGTGGACTTTTGCTTTATATTGCCTAGTTTGATGTCTTTTACCTCACTGTCATTTACAGACCTTGGCAATAAGTCTTCTATCCCATGTGCTCCTTCTTTTTCCCTTTTATGTTATCCTATCCTATTAGAATGTAAGCTCCTTGAGGTCAGGAAATGTCTTGCTTGTATTTTGAATTTCCAGTGCTTAACACAGCACATAGTAAGTGCTTAGTAAATGTTCTATTGATTATCTATCTGTCTATCTGTCTGTCTGTCTATCTTTTTTTCAAGAATCCACAAATTCATGGATATAAATAACCCCCTCACTTTAGAAAAAATTGTTTTTGTGAAAATGTTTGTGGCAGCCCTTTTTGTAGTGGCTAGAAACTGGAAGATGAATGGATGTCCATCAATTGGAGAATGGTTAGGTAAACTATGGTATATGAATGTTATGGAATATTATTGCTCTGTAAGAAATGACCAACAGGATGAATACAGAGAGGCTTAGAGAGACTTACATCAACTGATGCTGAGTGAAACGAGCAGAACTAGGGGATCATTATACACTTCAACAATGATACTGTATGAGGATGTATTCTGATGGAAGTGGATATCTTCAACATAAAGAAGAACTAATCCAATTCCAATTGATCAATGATGGACAGAATCAGTTATACTCAGAAAAGGAACACTGGGAAATGAGTGTAAACTGTTAGCATTTTTTTGTTTTTCTCCCCAGGTTATTTTTTACCTTCCAAATCCAATTCTTCCTTTGCAACAACAACAACAACAAAATTCGGTTCTGCACATATATATTGTAACTAGGATATACTATAAGATATTTAATATGTATGGGAATGCCTGCCATCTAGGGGAGGGGGTGGAGGGGAGGAGGGGAAAATTCAGAACAGAAGGGAGTACAAAAATGTTATAATTATAAAATTAATAAAAAATGTTTTTGTGAGATTGTATATAACTTAAAATGATCATCTTATAATGGCCATCCTTCAGATAATAATCATTTCCAAGTTTATGTAAACTGTTCATCTGGCCACATTCATACAATCTCTGACCAGAACTTTGCTCTTTCCCTGTGTGAGGTCTTCTCAAAGCATGTGTTTTAGAGAATTAAGAGTTACTTATGTCAGGAGGAAGATTCAAAGTAGAAAGCTAATGGAGGATGAGTGCTTTAATAGTTTGAAGTGGGAGGAAGCCATGGAGTGGCACAAAGCCTGCCAGGTCTGGAGCTGGAAGACTTGAGTTTTAAGCCTGACTCTGATCTTTACTACATGTGACTGTGTTTAAATGACAACCTTTCTGGACCTTAGTCTCTTCATTATTAGAGTGAGGAGGTTGGAACAAATGATAAATGAGGGAGGTATTTTTTCAGGTCTAATTCATTAGTCTCAACTTTTTGTCGAATTACATGGAATTATTTCATTTGTTTGTAGTTTTAAAAATATAGGAGTCCCTCTGTTTTACACAACTTTTTTCCTTCCCTCCATGTTTTTTTTTATTATTATTATTTTTATTTTTACTGAGACCTATGAAAAAAAAATCACTAGCAAAGATCCAGAAGGTGGAAGGGAGAGAATCTATTTGCTATTATTCCATTATTTTATCTCTTAGTTGGATTAGTTTCAGGGAGGGGACAAGAGTGGATAGAATAGGATCTTATTTCTTAAGTAAGCTAAGACTACCAAAATATCCTCTTCAGGAAATTTTATTTCTATTCACTCTACCAATTCACTTACCAATTAGAGGAGTTTAAAAGTCCCCTTTCAGGGCAGATGCCTTTTCTATAGATCAGAATTTGTCTAGTCATTTGCAGCTAAATGTTCACTGCTTTAATCAGTCAACTAAGGTGGTCTGACTAGGAAAGATACTGGGATATTCTTCATTTTGTGTAGAGTCCTCTTTGGTTCTTGGCAAATGATGTAAATTTATTTAAAAAATGAAAATAAGATTATAATTTCCCCTTTTATCAAGGCTCATTAGCATTGCTTTTGAATTCAAGTAATGGAATAGTGAATGCCACAAGATTTGAGAACTGGGAAAGCAGGAGCGCATGGGATAGAAGACATGCTGCCATGGTCTGGAAATGGCAGGGAAGTGAGGTAAAAGACATGAAACTGGATCAGATAAAGCAAAAGTCCACCTATGGAAATCAAGAATGACTTCAGGGGCAGAGTCCAAGTTTCTGATAGGGAGGGAATGTGATGATGGAAGGTTATAGAAGACGCTAGCTACATAGGCTAGAGATGACCTGAAGTGAGGGGAAAGCCTCTTGACTCATGGCCCTCTGTAGGAAGAGGGAGGGGAGTCCAAGTGTCATGTGGGAGAGACCTAAGGATGCCAGAGAAGCTTTGGAGTAATGGATAAAGGAAGAGTATAGGTCCCAAAGAGATATCCAGCTATTTCAAATGACAAGGGATAAGTGAGTCTTTTGCAGTAAATGAAATTTGATGTTAAATGCAATGACTGTTGTCAATAAAAAAGTAACCCTCCTCGACCTTAATGAGTTCTCTAATTTATAATGTCTTTGGGGATAAAGGGGACGGTATGGGGAGAGAAATTTAGACTGTAGACTTTTATGGAATAATTTATTTAATTTATTATACATATATACACAAATGTGTACATATATGTGTGTGTTTGTGTAAATATAGTCATAAGTTATTTATTCCATGAAAGGCAGCAGTATAAATTGCTCTATTCAAAAACAATCATGTATTTCCATATTAAATATGGAAAAGACAAGATTGCCCATGAATCCCAATAAGGATATTATTTTGGTCAGATGCATCCAAATTACAAAACTATGTTCAATAAAGTTCAATTTCAACAGTTATTCTTCTTTATCAAGAGGACTGTAATTGCATTTTAAAATATATACAGTCTATCTCTTATCAGTTTAAGTTATCTGTATCAAATAGGTGTTATCTATCTTTTAAAATTGCCTAATTACTTATTCAGCAAAGGCTAAAATAGCTCTGAAGAAAATCTTTTAGTTTCTCAAAGAAGATATTGCTGACTGAGAAAAAGTAAAACATAATAAAAATAGAATGTTTTCTTGGGGAAGATGAAATGCATAGTAATGAGATTCAGACAGTAAGATTTTAAGTATATTTCTCCTATCATCTTGCTCTTTTGCTCTTTTTTTTTTTTTTTTGATGGAAGGAAGTATAAAGATAGAGAAGATTGAGACCACTTTATTGATCATTTCTCAACTTTTGAGCAGAAACATCTGAGTATGACCTTTCGAAATACACTTTCTGATCCCCCAGCTTTCTTACATTTTTTATGTTTTTTGTCTAAATTTTTCCTTTTTTTTTCTTATCACATAGCATCTTAGATTTTTTTAAATATATGTGTTTGATTTCCCCCTCCCATTAAACTATGAGTTTCTTGAAGTAAGAAATTGTTTTGTCTTTCATCTTGGTTCCCCATTGACTAACACAGTGTCTTGTACATAGTAGTTGCTTAATGATTTTTAATTGAATAAAATTCTGTCCCAAATTTATATAATCCAGAATTATTCTCTCCCATTTGTGTCTTCTTGCCTTTGGCATAGGGCCCTGTGACATCTCAAACAGAAGGAGAGTGTCTTCCTCTTTTTTAATACTGAAACAGCAGTTCTCTATTACCTACCACTCCAGTAGCAGTGGCAACAATGGTAAAGCCAAATTGGTCCAGAGGCAAAGAGTCACCAAAAGAATGAGCTCACTGAATGGATAAAATTGTCTTCAATGGAAGTCAAATTTTAAAAATGCAGCCTTTGCCAAAAAAAAAAAAAAAAAAAAAAAAATATTTGCAACTGTCTTGTCTATTATCAATTGATTGTTAAGCATTCTAGGATTCCTTTTTCTTAACATTCCCTTTTCTGTCCATATTTTAGGTATCTTTTTGTTTGCTTAGACTGGATCCCCAAATAAAAATATTGCAGGAATTGGAGGTGAGAGGTGAAATTAATACCCTAGAGTCATTGTTGTGTCATTGTGTCAGTCAACCTCACAGGAATGGACCAAGACCACAAGGGCAGATGAAAGACAATGGCTAATCACCTCAGTCTCTCAATGCTTGTCTAGCCTTTCTAGTAGACTCTCAAAGGGTAAAAATGAAACACTAATATTCACATCTTTAAAAGAGGATTCAAATTGAAATATATTAAACTCATTCTTACTTTCACAGCAGATTCACCATTTCCCCAGACCTACTTAGCACTTACTTTCTGAAAGGCATTTAAATTCTGTTTTGGTTGGGTTTTGGTCAATAGAACACAGCTTCAGAGATTGCTATGGCAAGTGAAGTAATGTTTAATGCCTATGCCTGAAAGAGTTAATGCTTCTCCAGAGATACCAATTTTATTTTCAGGGAGTAGCTAATGTGAAGATATAGAAGATGATTTAACAAAACAAACATCAGACTGGAGCAAGTCCCAAACAGTCATATCTGATAGAACCAGAATCATAAAGCTGGATTGTCTTTCCTTATCTGCCAATGGAACAACAAATATGTTTGTAACTTGTTCGTTTCTGAGAGGAAGCTGCAAATCTACAACAAAGGTCAAAAAATAAAAAAGGAGGACATTCAGATGAATGTTTGCTATCAATGTGTATCATAAGATATCATATTTATAAATAAATGTAGTCATACATACTAAATTACCATATTTTCTATTGAGTTGTATAGTATATATTTGGAATGATATTTATACATAAGACTACCCAGAATTGTCAATGTTGTGTCTATATGCACATGGTAGCTTCTACTGGTAGTAACAAAAATCTGAAAACCTGAATAATTGTTTCTTTTTGCAGCACAATTTTTAATTAAGACTTTAATTTCCAATAGTATAAAAAAAATAAGATAAAACTTTAAAAAAAAAAGTGAATATGGCTAGGGGTATCACCTGATCAGTCACTAAGTATAGTCAATCTAAAAATGTCATTTGTCCCTTTAATTAATGTTTGTTCTCTCCAGTCCTCTCCACATACCCTAAAACAATGCATTTTCATTCAATTACACAAAAAGTCTTTAAGAGCTGTGTGAACATATCTAATTCTATAATCTTTGTGCTATCAAAATATTCAGGACATTTGAGTGACATTCACTTTTTCCCTTTTCTTTTTCATTTAATTATCTTTTAATCTTAGTTAAGCAATGTGTACATTTAGTGTTCAACCCCTTCTGGTTTAGATGACAGCATGCCATTGTCTGTCCTCCCTAGTGATTGGCCTATGACAGGTGTTTATGTGACACACACAGAAAAATAAGCTCTTCATTAAAACCCAAGCCCTGGATATCAGGGCAATGCATGAACTCGGAACATGACAGAGCCAACAGCATCTATACTACCTGTCAAATAATAGTCACGACAGTATCCCATTGCAGCATAATCAGCACTGATTTGTCCTTTCAAGGTGCAATAATATCCAGTTTAGATAGTAAAAAAGTCCAGAGGTAAGTGTTGGAAACTAATGCTGCATTATGATTGTCTTAGTCTTTGTATCCAGTTGCCCAATCATTGACCTATACAAAAACTCCAGGAACAGAAATACCTGTGTTTCTGCCCACCTCTTCCAGAGAGTATACATCTTGGTTCAAGTAACAGAACACAAAAGGAGAAAACTGGAATTGTCAAGCCACCGTGGTAGGGATGGGGGGAGGGGATGTGGATAAGAGTGCAGGGATTGTTCCTGCACCATTCCTCTTAGCTTCACTTGGCTGTGGTCCCATCTCCTCTTATAGGCAGAGGTATGTATCAAATATTAGCCAGGTGTGCCCAGGTGTGTTGGAATACCTGGTCTACACTGTCATCATGTCTATACTCAAACAGAATTTCCTGATGCAAGGGTTTTTGTCATGGAATAGACCTTCTTTCTGGGAGCCACAGGGGAAATCAGAAAAAAGAACTAAGCCAATGATGCTCTTAGGAGTTAGGAAAAATTGCTTGAAACTTCACAAGGAAAATTGCCTAATGCTACCAGAACTGGAGGAGGAGGGGATATTGGCAATCTTGTTTAATTCTAATTGCAACAGACAAGACCCACTATAGCAGATCTTGAGAAGGGCATTGTTCAGGGAAGGGTATCTTTATTTCCTATGAGCTCATTCAAGATTTACTTTGTTTTCCTCTTGTGGATAAACCTCATTCTCTAATATTGTGGATCACATATCTAGCAGCATATAGTCATTCTGATATACTGGTAGGTGGTGTGGGGACATGCTTCCTCTACCCCATTCCTAGACCACAAGCCTAGAAAGTGAGGAATTTTAAAAATCCCCCAAAGTTTACATGTGTCCTCTGGTCATCACAGATTCTCTCACACAAGGATCACAAATACTTCAATCAATCTCCCTCTCAGTCTTATTATCAGCCCACTCCAAAACCAGTTCAGTTCAGCCTTGGGGCCAAACTTGAGTTTTATTTTCTTTGGCATCATTCTGACTTACAAATAGCTACCAAGATAAGCACACACCTTCCATATTAAGATGTGCAAGGTGTGGCTTTGCAGATAACTAACAAATGCCTCTATGGTAGATTTATTTTTAAAGAATTCAAAGAAATGTTTAATATTTGTACAAAAGTTTCATTGATGAGGGCAATGCTCTCTACATTGTAAGTCTATAAGTAGGATTCCCATTCAGAATGAAGATGTGTTATGTTATTGTTCCTACTGAGTCTTTCTAGAATACAAATAAAGAATAGAAAAGAATTATTGATCTATCTATAGTGAGATGAAGATATAGATATATAGGTAATTTTTTGTTTATTATTTAACATTGTAAGCAGAACACAAAGGATTCATTTTTCTAATTTCTAGGTTTAGACCTCTTTCTTCAAGTTCAAGGCTACTTGTTCACTGATTATTGTTTTCCTACAGTCACAACCAACTTATATTTGAATGGTAATTCCTTCTACAAGATCCTGGAAAAACAGTTGTGTGTGTGTGTGTGTGTGTGTGTGTGTGTGTCTCCTCTAATTTAGGAGAAGGAATCTACTACCTCCTGAAGGAGCCCTTCCTACTTTGGAATGTCTCTAATTGAAACCAAAAATGTTAGCCTCATATTTAAATTCTCTTTTATTCTTAACTTTGGCCTTCTGAGGTCAAGCAGATAAAATTTAATTTCTTTTTTACTTAACAGACTCATTATTAAAGCTTTTTATTTTCAAAACATATGCATGGATAATTTTTCAACAATAACCCTTACAAAACCTTGTATTCCAACTTAGCTCCCCTTCTCCCATACCTCCCCTAGATGGCAAGTAATCCAATATATGTCAAACATAGTAAAAAATATGTTAAATCCAATATATGCATAATATTTATGCAATTATCTTGCTGCACAAGAAAAATCAAATCACAAAGGAAAAATGAGAAAGAAAATAAAATGCAAGCAAACAATAATAAAAAGAGTGAAAATGCTATATTGTGATCCACACTCAGTTCCCACAGTCCTCTCTTTGGGTGTAGATAGCTTTCTTTATTACAAGATCATTGGAACTGACCTGAATCTTCTCATTTTTGAAAAGAGCCACGTCCATCAGAATTGATCATTGTATAATCTTATTGCTGTGTATAATGATCTCCTGGTTCTGCTCATTTCATTTAGCATCAGTTCATATAAGTCTCTCCAAGCATTTGTGAAATCATCCTGCTGATCATTTCTTATAGAACAATAATATTCATATACCATAACTTATTCAGCCATTCTCCAACTGATGGGCATCCACTCAGTTTCCATTTTCTGGCCACTATAATGAGGGCTGACACAAACATTTTTGCACATGTGGGGCCCTTTCCCTCCTTTAAGATCTCTTTGGGATATAAGCCCAGTAGCAACACTGCAGGATCAAAGGGTAGGCACATTTTGATAGCCTTTTGGGCATAGTTCCAAATTGCTCTCCAGAATGGTTGGATCACTTCACAACTCTACCAACAATGTATCAGTGTCCCAGTTTTCCCACATCCCCTCCAACATTCATCCATATCTTTTCCTGTCATCTTAGTCAATCTGAGAGGTGTGTAGTGATATCTTAGAGTTGTCTTAATTAACAGTTAGATTCATTAAGAAAGGTGTCATGTCCCAAGTCTTTACTTCTCCAAGCAAAACAGTCCTGCTTCTTTAAGTTGATTCTCATATAATATGATCTTCCGAACTTTCAACCTCCCATAGATAATCTTAGGCTTGCCAATGCCCTTGTGGCATTGTTGTGGCACCCAGAACCAAATCAACACAGAGCTCCAGATGGGATCTGATCAAGGAATAGAGAGAAGGGTTTAGCCTCTTGTTCTGTATGCTGGGTCTCTTAGTGTTGTGTAAGATGGCATTGTGGAGGTTGGGAAGGTGACCCCAAAAGTTTGACATCATAGACTGGTGTAGTAAGGTGTCTCAAAAGAATCTGCAGGCTTGAACCCATTTCCTAGTCAAAGGAAAAAGTTTTATTGTAATTGTAGAGCCATTACAAGGAATCTAAGTTGCAAAAAAAAAAAAAAAAAAAAAAAGTTAGCAAAGTGCTAAGAAAGAGGGGACCCTTTTATCCAGCTTTCTATCATTAATATGCTAATTCTATGACCCCAAGGAGTAGTCTCTAGAATATCACTAACCAACAGATGTGACAGTCAGGAATGAACTGATGAGTGGTCTATTCACTATTACCTCTGGAGTTTGATCTATGGGACTATCCTGAGGCCAGAA
This sequence comes from Sminthopsis crassicaudata, assembly GCF_048593235.1. Taxonomy (NCBI): domain Eukaryota; kingdom Metazoa; phylum Chordata; class Mammalia; order Dasyuromorphia; family Dasyuridae; genus Sminthopsis; species Sminthopsis crassicaudata. The sequence goes on along the minus strand of NC_133617.1, from coordinate 339,909,454 downwards.
GCTATCTGATTGAGGAGTGTTCTATTCAGAATCAGACAAACTGGCATGGCAGTTTCCTAAAGCAGACTTTAAAGCCAGAAGATTCAGGACCACTGACTTATTGTTAGAACAGAAGCCCCCCACCTAAAATCAGGAGACCTCAACATCATTGCTATATTACATCAGCATTAACCCTTTTCGATGTCATATTAGATTCTTGATTCACATCAATCTTTTAATCAGCTCTTTCTCTGAGCTCTTCTTCCCATGAATTGCTATTTGGCCTCTGTATGATTCCTATTCCATATGATCACTCTAGATTTAGTCCCTAACTTTAAATAGCATTAAGGGATTGGGCCCTTAGAAAAGTGGCTGCTACTACACAATGTACTATATGTGGGCTTTCCCTTAAGAATTAGCCAATAAGTTCTGAATTCTTTCCCCACTCCAGTTAATTCTTCACTCAACTGGCAAAATGATTTTCCTAATCATTTCACCTCTCTATTCAGTAAACTACAGAGGTTCCCTAATGCAAATATAGAACCCTCTGTTTGACATTGAAAGCCCATGGCAACTTTGCCCCTACTTATCTTTTTTATTCTTGCACTTTACTCTCCTCCATTTTTTCAAGAATCAAGCAACACTGACTTCCTTGCTCTTTCAAACACATGACATCTTTTTTTCTAATGCCTGGATTGTTGTTTTTTCCTGCCCTCTACCTTCTGGCTTCCTTCAATACCAAGTTCCACTCACTATAAGAGATCTTTCAATACCCCCCTGCTAATGCCTCCCCTCTGAAATAACTTTCTAGCTATTCTGTTGCTGTTGGTGTTTCTCCTTCTTTTCTCCAAGAGGATCATGATATCAGAAAGGTAATGCCATAATTTGCAAGTGAATTGGACCTAGTCTATAGAAATTTTATAAATATATAGTTGTTTGCACATTTTCTCTTCTATTAGAATGTGAACTCTTTGAACACACTGATCCTGTTTTTGCCTTTGCCTGGCACATAGTAAATGATTAATAAATGTTTTTTGACTGACTGACTGACTACCCCTAAAGGGAGTTTGTCAAATGAGATAACAAGGAAAATATTTTGCAAACCTTAAAGTCTTATGTAAATTTAAGTATATTATTAGATACTGAAGAAAATTAAAGGTGGGAGAAATCACTATTATCTAGGAGAAGGAAAAAGGCATCATAAAGAAATGATACCTGTAAAGAAAAGAGATAAAGAGAGAATTCCTTCCAGTACCATGGCAGGATAGCCTGGGTGGATTTAGGGAGCCATGAAATGTTAGGCATTTTTCTTTCCTCTAGAATCCTAGATCTCCAGGGATCATCTTTTGAAGGTCTTAAATTAGTTAGTTTGCACCTTCCCCTATACATCTTCTTTTCCTCTAGTTTTCACCTCTTCCTCTGGGAGCTATAACCAAATCAATCTTGTCATAGCTACTTGAAAGCATGCCAATCAACTCTTTTATGTCTTTCCATTCACCATCTCTATTACTTCTTAAGTCAAAGCACTCCTCCCAAGCTACTACTCTCCTTTACTTAAAGTTTTGCTCTATTAGAATGTGAGTTCCAGAAGAGCTAGAGCTGTCTTGATTTCTGTTTTTGAATACCCAGTTTTTAGCACAAATGCTAAACACAGCAGTGTCTTAATAAATATTTTTTATTCATTAACTCAATCATTTATTCATGTGCAGAAGAAGGAGGAAAAAGAGGAGGAGGAAGAAGAGAAGAAGAAAAGGAAGGAAGGAAGGAAGGAAGGAAGGAAGGAAGGAAGGAAGGAAGGAAGGAAGGAAGGAAGGAAGGAAGGAAGGAAGGAAGGAAGGAAGGAAAGAAGGAAGGAAGGAAGGAAGGAAGGAAGGAAGGAAGGAAGGAAGGAAGGAAGGAAGGAAGGAAGGAAGGAAGGAAGGAAGGAAGGAAGGAAGGAAGGAAGAAAAGAAGGAAGGAAGAAAAGAAGGAAGGAAGAAAAGAAGGAAGGAAGGAAGGAAGGAAAGAAGGAAAGAAGGAAGGAAGAAAAGAAGGAAGGAAGGAAGGAAGAAAAGAAGGAAGGAAGGAAGGAAGGAAGGAAGGAAGGAAGGAAGGAAGAAAAGAAGGAAGGAAGGAAGGAAGGAAGGAAGGAAGGAAGGAAGGAAGGAAGGGAGGGAGGGAGGGAGGGAGGGAGGGAGGGAGGAAGGAAGGAAGGAAGGAAGGAAGGAAGGGAGGGAGAGAAGGGAAGGCAAGCAGGGAAGGAGGGAGAAAAGAAATAAAGAAGAAAAATCATTAATATAGCAAAAAAAATCAACACATTAGGGGAAAAATTGGCATCACACATAATGTTACATCCCAAATACCAGTTCCCCAAATCTCTACAAAGAAGTGGGGAAAGTGTCTTTTCATACATCTTTGGAGATTTGCTTCTTTGTAATTTTGCAATATTAATTTAGGATTATTTTGTGGTGATTAGTTTGTTGTAGTTATTGTGAATGTTGCTTTTTCTGGTTCTTCACAATGATATTAAATTATATTCATGAACCATAATTTGTTTAGCCATTCCCCAATCATCTATTTTGTTTTCAACTTTTTTCTATCACTAAAAATACAACTTTAAATATTTTGGTGTACAGAAACTCTTTGTTTTTTTCAATGACCTCCTTGCAGTATATGCCTAGCAATGGAACTTCTAGGTCAAAAAGGTATAAACATTCTAATCACTTTAAATCAAAGAATGTAAAAGAAAATAATATATAATAAAAAAGAATAAAATATATAAAACAAAGGACACAAAAAAGAAGCGACTGATAAGATGTAATATATTATATATACTGAAGTTTATTTATTAAAAATATAAATATTTATAAAATGTATTTAATTAGTTTTGTTGATATTGAACACTAAATTCTTGACAAGTCATTAAAATAACAAAGTGCTAGAAAAAATAGGAAGTATAGCAATCTTATGATTTAAATTAAAGGTAGTACTATAATGATTAGAAAGTAAACATAGCCCATTTGAGAACCTTTTAACAAATTAAGTATATAAAAAATTATAAAAGTTCCTCAATCTAAAGTTTTCACTTTTCTCTAAACTTGGTTTTGAATTTCTTCCCCTAAAGCTCAACATTGCTTATCTCTCCTCTGTACATAAATCCCATGACTTCAAAGAAAGCTTATGTACATATAGTTAAATGAGGTCCTTAGAGGAAGAACTGGGCCTAGAATGCCTAAACTCTTTCAGGAAAAAAAAAAAAAAAAAAAAAAGGTGTATCTAAAAACATCACTACTCTTCATTTTGATGGTATTATTGTAAGAAAAGTATGTAGGTAAAGCATCCAGGTTCAACCAAGATTGACAGAACACCTGCTATATAACTTTTAAGACAAATCTTTGGAAATGTAAGAAAAATATTCTCAAAATATTCAATTACTTTCTTCTAAAGATTAGCTTTTAGACAAGGAGACTTAAAATGAAGGTAGTCATATGACAGGGAAGGTAGGGGCAGGATTGTACTTTACTTTTTGACACCCATTACTTCTGGGCAGCCACAAACCACCCCAACTGGCCCATCTACCTCTTTCATTTCCTGCTGTTCCTTCAGACCCCTCCCCCCACTCACATACACTTCTTTTTTTCTAATCTTAATTATTTTTCTTTCTTTTCTTTCCTCTTCTCTTCTCCTAAAGTTCAAAGAAGGCAGATGGGTAGAAAGGATAATTAGTGCCATGGCAGTAGAAAGGAAGATAGAGTATAGTCACATTTTTCCCACTTCAAATCCTGATTTTAAGTACATGTGCTATTTCTTTTCAAGAAATAAATCCTGGTTTTCTTCCCCTTATTTTTCAGCCTGCTAAAAAGCTTTATTTGGCAGGGGAATACATTTCTTCCCAAATTCCTTAAAGAAGAGCTGGTTATTTCTCTTATTGATGGGGGTTGAAGTCCCTTTAAGATTCTCTGGATTCACAAATCCTGGTCAAAGGCACCCTTTGAATATGCGGGCCCAGTCCCCACCCTCAGCTCAGCTTCCCCCAGCCCTCACCTGATATGAGCTAACTGAAAAGCCCGCAGAGGTACCGCCCATCATCTTTTGGGTATAAAAGAGGTGAGCCGGAACGCCCTTTTTGAAGGAGCCCTTCCCCCAACACGTGGTATCCTTCCAGCCATATAGGGGTTCCTGCCCACCCAGCGGCCACCTCTGGCCCTGGTGTCTAACTGAACTTTACTTCCAAATTACTACAATAAATCTTTTTATTTATCAATCTAGGTTTTCGGGCCTGTAAATTCATTTTACAGGGGACACTGTGCCTTATGGGATTATCTATGTGCCGAGAAATGGGGTTCCCCCTTTCCTTTCCCTCAGTATTATAATTTGGAGTTAGAATTGTCATAAATATGTCTTGGTCCCTACCCCAAGTACATATTTAGATTAGGTTTTACTTAATGCATTTACCTTTGAAATATATATTATATAAATTCTTACTGTACATTCCTAATTTGGCTTAATGTTCCTGTTTCATAACATGTACTTTCTGGACATGTGCACCAACCTCAGAGTCATCAATGCCAAGGACAAGATTCTCATAGACCATTTCATCAGGACAATTAATTAGTAATTAAATCATGATGAACTCATCTTGAGTTCAATGATGATAGTGTATGAAAAGCCTGAGACATTACACATAAAAACAAAATGTGCTATCTGGTCATCTCCCAATTTCTTCAAGCAAATGATCTCAATTTGCATTTTATTAGCAAGTGAATTTCCAATACCAGTTAAGTTTTCCAGGGCCACACCACAGCACAGGGGAGTGCCCTTTCTCATGAAATCAAGTAACTCTGTCCCCATCATCTTCATGTTTCTAAGTTTGCCACAAAAAGAAACTCAATTTACCTTGGCTTCAAAATCAAATAGATCTTTTAGACATTGGTAACATAGGATCTTAGAAAAGAAGATTGTAGATTTAGAGATGAAAGACATTTTGGATGTATTCATTTTGATGCTTTTATCTTGGCGTTGAAGAAATTCAGACAAATGTAAGGTGTTTTGCACATGTTCATATATCCAGCAAATATCTGAGATGTGATTTAACTTGAGTCTTTCTGACTACAAGTCCAACAGTTTATCAGCTACAACATACTATGGTTGGCAAGAAAGAAGCTTGCACCGGGGAATCTTGAAGGTTGTAAGTCTGAGACAATCCTGGTTTCTCTTCCCTCATCGCTACAATACAGGTTATTGATTAGTTATTCTGAGACCTCTATTTCCCTGAGATGTGGCCACTGTTCAGTACTTAAAACAAACAAACAAACAAACAAAAAAAAAAAAAGAAGAAAAACCTACTCTTTGTGGCATAATTAGTTTTTATCAGGATTTCCAAACATTAAAAGATTTAAAACATTTTCATCAGTGACTTGGTCAAGAAATAACAAGGTTTGCACCAAAACAGAGACTGATAAGTACTACCTAGAGGAAATACTTTCTTACTTATCATTTCATTAACAGAAGTGCTCTATTAACTAACAAGTTCATGGAGCCATGTAACATTCATAATGTTTTTAATTTATAATATTTTGGCTCCTCATTATGAAAATGATCAGAATTAATCTTGAAGATGATCTTTGAGACTTTCATTATGTTCCTAATGATAGAAGCTCATTTTTTAGGGTATAAAGGAATTAGGAAGTAGTCAGTGAAAAGTAGTAGGCCCATTTTGCAGATGATAAAACTGAAACTAAGAAAAAATGAGTAAACCTATGTTAGGTTTGATTAAAAATCCAGAATACTTCCCAGTATCTTGAATCAATGTAACAATCTCATTTGCCTTCTAAAATATAAACGAAGGATCAATAATAATAACTCTTATATAGTACCTATTAGATGTTGTATTAAGCATTTTGTAATTATTGTCTTATTTGATACATATAACAATCCTGGGAGGTAGGTGCTATTTTTATCCCACTTTATAAAAGAGAAAAATTAGGCAAAATTAATACTAAATCTGTAGTGGAGATAATTTAATATGTTGGCATCTAGATGGTGTAGTGGATGGAACACTGGGTCTGGAAGCAGGACTTCTTAAGTTTATTTAAAAATTCTTTTAAAGTATATGTACTGATCTTAAACAAATATATTATTTAGTTAACACAATATTCTTCAACCATGATAGAGAACAAAGAATTTTCAGCACATTTAGATATTTCTTTAAAAGAAGCAAGACAGTTAAAACTGACACAGAAAAAATCCACTTCTTTGCCACTTAGCATTAGTTGTCAATCATTTTATGCTTCTGTACAACAGGCAGGAGGTAATTCTGTATGCTCTGGGTAACGTTCAGAAGTTACAGAAGAAATGAGAATGACTTTCTCTAGGGAGTTCCCTAGGATGAAGTATTTTCATTTTCATATATGCATGACTTAGTTCTCTTTATTTCAAACTACACTTAAATTTCCACAGAAAACATGGACTTTTCAATTCTGAGTAGCATTCTCAGTATCTTCTTTTTCTTTGCTCAGGCATATACAAAAGGAAGTTGGGAAAATGCCTATAACCAGTGATGTTTACAAATTTGTGATATTTGTGTTTTCAAGGAGTCCTCCAATTAGTCAATCAATAAACATCTGTTAATTGCTTACTTTGAGCAATGTTCTATGCTAAATATGGACATACAAAGGCAATAACAATCTATGTATTCATGGAGCTTATATTTAATGAGAAAAAATATGCATAAATTGAGATATATAGGATAAATACAGACTAGATGAAAGGTGGTTGTTGTGGTGGTTGTTGTTGCTGCTCATTCATTTTCCAAAAAGGAATAATGACATCATAGGATGATGTCTTGACTTATTCATGAATTAGATTTAAGTGAGGCAAAATTGCACTGAGTTGTCAGCCTCACTCTTTTCCAGAGCCCAGTGACAGGACAAAAACTAAGATGATTGTCAATGACCAGGAATGCAGTGGAGGATGACCTTGGCCTATCTAATGTTTGATCAAGTTCTAAACCCTCCACAGCACCAGCTTCAGTTGCCTCCATTGCCATTAAAACAAATTGTTCTTATCTGCCCATTCCAGGTGGGGGGGAGGGAAGTTTTCACATGCTTGGGTGTAAACATCTCTTTAACTCACCAATAGGTTTGAGATGTGTTGGTTACCCACAACCTGGCTTAACCACGATGCTTTTTTTTTGTCAAGATGCTTTTTTACTGGGGTGTGGCTATTATGTGTGCTATGCTCTTTGGAGCCACAGGTGAGAATTGGGTAAAGGTAGACACCAAAGATGGATTAATAGCCCCCCCAAAAAAGCTTGGCAAGCCCTAAGTCCAGAGGTACTAGTCCTTCTTGAAGACTCTATACACCCCAGGTGTAAGGTAGCCTTCTACTGGAAAGGGTAAGTAGGGCTGAGACAAATCTTCTATAGGAGATAGTACTTAACCCTCAAGTCTCTCCCTACTCCAAATCATCATTCATATAGTTGTCAAAATGGTTTTCCTAAAGCACAAATCTGACCATGTCCTCTTCCTACTCTGTAAGCTCCATTGGCTTCCTATTCCTTCCATATTTATATATAAAGTTCTTGGTTTCATGATGTATAAAAAGTTTGAGGCATAGTCTCTGGGTAATTAATCATTTTATTAATCATGCTAGCAAATAATTAATGAAAGGGGTCAGTGGCACTCTCAAATGCTAAAGACTTCTTGTGGAACTCACTCAAAACACATATGATCTTGGAAGAGTTGGTATTCTTTAGGGTGGCAATCAACTTTGATTCGTTAAGCAATAAGAATGACTATTATAATGAGAGGTAAAATTATTCTAATAAGGAGGGGGGAGAAAATGTGACTCTAATCGTTGTCTCTTCTACATACACACCTCAAATCTAGACAAAGAATCTATCTCACTGCTCAAATTTGTGAGAGGAGCACAATAAACCAGAATTCATCTTAGATTAACTTCTTTGTAAAGTATCCTAGTTAGATGGGGCAACAACTCTCACCCAGAACCAAAAGGTCTGAACCCCATGGATTTGGGTAATCCATCAGCAACTTCAGATGCTTTGATCTGGTAGAGAAAAAGGAACTAGGCAGGGGGAAAAAAACCTGGATCTCCCCAATAATTGGTTATTTAATAATCATTTCTCTGTTTAGTATGAAAAGCTCTTTCACAGCAGGGGCCCTTTTTATTTTTTCCAGTTATGCTGGTGTATTGTTGTATATGTGCTATTCTTCTTTTACATACTGGATCTTTTGACTATATGCCTTGACACAGACTTATCTTGATTCTGGCCTAGTGGTAGTGCAGAGAGTTGTGGGAATCCCCTCTGGTCACAGACACACAGGTCCAATGTGAAAGAATTCCCGAACCTGTAAAGTCTGAATGGAAAAAGGGATTTTTATGCACTGAGAAGCCAGCTTTGCTAGGAAGACAGACTCCTCAGTAGCAAGAGGTCCTGAGACAAACAAAAGGTTATCACCGAGAACAGGGTATCTTCACATCGAGCAGGAGTCCTAGCATGCAGCTTTTCCAAGAAGAGAGCTTTGTAGGCAAAGCATAATTCCTACTTTGGACTTCTGCAAAGATTTGGAGTTCCACCTGATAGTCCTATTGAGGGGCTTGAAACTCCCAAGATAAGTACTTTCTTTTCAACTGGAAATGTAGGCTTGGGGGCATTGACAATAGAAGCTCCAGTCTCAGACCTCTTATAAAATGATCATTTTGAACTCTGCCTATTTCCTCCTATAACTAAATTAACCTTTCCTTTAGAAATTTGAATTCTATACCATTTGGTGCATTTATGTTTAGTATTAATATTACTTATCTATGATACCTTTTAGTAAGATGCAGTTTTCTTCCTTGCCTCTTTTAATTAGATTCAGTTTTGCTTTTGCTTGTGTCAGAATATGATTGTTATGTCCTTTTTTTACATCAACTGAAGCATAATATATTCTGCTTCAGCCTTTTACCTTTACTCTGTGGTGTCTCTCTGCTTCATATGTGTTTCTTGTAAACAACATATTATAGGATTCTGTTTTTTGATTCACTTTACTTTCCACTTTTGTTTTATAAGTTTATCCTACTCACATTAACAAGTTGATTACTATGTCTTTCCCTCTATCCTATTTCCTTCTTATTTATACTTCTCTCCTCCAATTCTATGTATGTCTCTCTCTTTCCCTCTGTCTCTGTCTCATTCTTTTTCTCTCTCTCTGTTTCTCCTTTCATCAGTGTTTTGCTTCTGCCCACTGCCTATCTGAATATGTCCTCCCTCCTATCAGCCCCCTCCCTTTTTCTTGCTCCTCATACCCCCATTTCCCTATAAGGTAAGACAAATTTCTATACCCAAGATTTGGCTCTTTGAGCCAAATCCAATAAGTGTAAGGTGCAAACAATGCTCAACTTCCTTTCCTTTTATTCTTTTCTACTGTAATATATCGTTCATGCCTCTTCACAATATATAATTTATCCCTATTTTGCCTCTCTCTTCTCTCTTCTTCTAGGGATTCTTCATTTTCATATCTTAATTTTTTTATATCATTCTATCAAAATCAACTTATAAACCACCCTAATAGAGATATAGTTCCTAAGATTTATAAGTATTTTCCCATATAGGGATATACACAGTTTAATCTTATTGAATGATATTTTTTCTTTCCTTTTTATGCTTCTCTTGAATATTATATTTTAAACTTGAATTTTCTGTTCTGTTCTGGTCTTTTCATCAAGAAAGTTTAAAAGTCCTTTTTTTCTTTGAATATCCATCTTTTCCCCTCAAAAACTGTGCTCAGTTTTGCTGGATGGCTGACTTTTGGTTGTAGTCTAAGGTCTCTTGCCTTTTGGAATATCATATTTCAAACTTTCTGATCTCTTAATGTAGAAACTGCTAAATCCTATTTAATCCTGAATGTGACTCCTTGACATTAGAATTTTGTCTTTCTGACTGTTTGCATATTTTCTCTTTGACCTGATAATTTTGGAATTTAATTATAATATTTCTTTGAGTTTTCATTTTGGGAACTCTTTCAGGAGGTGATTAATGGATTTTTTCAATGACTATTTTACCCTTGTGTTCTAGGATATCAGGACAGCTTTCTTTGATAATTTCTTGAAAGATACTATCTAGGATTTTTTTTTAATCATATTTTTCACATAGTCCAATAATTCTTAAATTCTCTCTCTTGGATCTATTTCCAAATTGTTTTCTAATGAAATGTTTTATATTTTCTTTTTTTTTTCTTTTGATTTTGTTTGATTTATTCTTAATGTCTCATAAAGTCATTACCTTTCACTTGTCCAATTCTAATTTTTAAGGAATTATTTTCTTCAGTTAGCCTTTGTATCTAATTTTCCATTTGACCAATTCTACTTTTTAAGGAATTGTTTTCTTTCTCTTGCATTATTCTTATTGCTTTTCCCAATTTTTCTTCTACCCCTCTTATTTACTTTTTAAAAAATACTTTTTGAGCCCTTTCAGAAAGATTTTTTTGGATTTGAGACCAATTTGTATTTTCTTTGAGGTTTTACATGTTGGTATTTTCAGACTGTTGTTCTCTTCTGAGACTGTATTTTGATCTTCCCTATCATCATAATAGCTTTCTATGGTCAGGGCTTTGGTTGTTTGTTTGTTTCTCATTTTCCAGCCTATTTTGTGACATTTAAACTTGTACAAGGGACACTTTCCCAAGCTTCTTTTCTGGAGGCCAAAGAGCTGGTCACTGGGACCTCCAAGCATAGCAGCTCTCCTATTGTTCTGGGGATTTAGGAACAGGCATTTAGTCCATGGAGCTCGACTTGCCTGGTGTTATGGAACTTATTCTTTTAAGAGTTTCGGGGCTGATATTTTACCTGCTCCAATGGGACTTGAGGCCTCATACCTTTGTGACATTGGTCTGGTGATCTACGGTCAAGAAACCATGGTTGCTTCTCTGTGCTGGGGCCATGAGACTCCCACTGGCTTGCCTGGACTCCACCAATCCTGGACTGCATTCCTCTTTTAACCAAGGGAGACAAATATTTCCTGCAGTCTTTCTAAATTATTTTGGATTGGAAAATTCTTTTACCCTCACCTTTTTCTGAGTTCTTTTACTTCAGAATTAATTTTGAGGCTTTATTTAAAGTGTTTCAAGGGAAAGTGGAGAGAGCTCAGGCAACTAACTTCCTGCCTTTTTTCCATTTTTCTGTCTCTATCTCTCAAAGCATATGTGTTTGGCCCTATGAAGTTTAACATTTTTATGAATGATTTGGACAAAAGTATAGATGATATGCTCATCAGATTTGCAGATTATATAAACTAGGAGAGATAAGATGAAAGAGTCAGGTTCTTAAAAATCTTACAAGCTCAAATATTGGATTGAATTTTTAAAAATGAAATTCAATAGGGATAAATGTAAAATCTTACACTTAAGTACCAAAAAAAAATTCTACTTCCTAAGTATGATGGATGAAGCACGATTAGACATCGTTGTTCTAAAAATAAAATAAAAATCAAGGGTCTGAGTAGACTGCAGAAATGCAATGTAACAGTTCTCCAAAGCTAATTTGATCTTCAGCTGCATTAAGAGGGGCTTAGCTACCAGGAATAGGAAGGTGATACTTCAGAGAACTCTGCTATTGGCAAACCTCACCTCTCCAGATGCTGTGTTCAGTTCTGAGAACCATGATTTAAAAAGGTCATTGATAAACAAGAGCATGTTGTAAATTATAATGAGGAAGCAAAAGATAGGAAGTCCTGACCTGCCTTAAACCCCAAACAAATCAAAGGCAAAATGTAAAGTTTATAATCTCTATGTTTTTCATCTGATGTGATAAATCATTTAAATGCTTATTTTAAAACCCTGCACCGCTTTGTTTGATTAAAGACATTCAATCATTCAGCAAGCATTGCCAGGTGCGCTATTGGATGCTGGGGCTAAAAACAAAAGTGAAAATAGACCCTGGCCTCTAGAAGTTTATAGGGGAGGAAGAAAGAATTGATAATTCGTTTGAGAATTTGTGGTATGGTGGAAAATGGGAATGGAGATGATAGGTGGCACAAAAGGTCTTTTTGCCTCATTAAATGATTCTGCAGAAGAAAGAAGAAGAAGGAGGAGGAGGAGGAGGAGGAGGAGGAGGAGGAGGAGGAGATGGAGGAAGAAAAGGAGATGGAAGAGGTAGAGGAGAAGAAGAAGAAAAAAAGTTTACAAAACACTAAGCCTAAGTGTATATTGTAATTTGCCCCTAGATCAATTTTGTTCTCACATGTATTAACTGCCTGAATCTTCTAAATCTACTGAATTTATCAGATTTCTTACTGAATTAACTACATTGTTTTGTTTCATATAGATATTACTAGGGCCACCCTTTCCAAAAGGCATAGCATGTCCTTATTATTTACCTGAGAATTGTCCTTGGGTAAGGGGCTGAGACTGAGTTGGTTCATGTCACTGAATAAACCTTCACCTATTTGGATGAAGGTAGGCATAGGGAAGGGATAACTGAGAAGGTCCTATATAGGGAAGAATCAGGAAAATGATCCTAATGAGTTCAGGTCTAGAATCAAGGATATGGGATTTCAGATAGCCTCAATGGATCTCCTGGTCTCACTGGTTCCCTAGGTGTTTCTATCTCAAGATAAACATTCACTTAAGATCAGGAAAGAATAAACAAAAAAAGAAACAAAAGTATTTTTAATGTATTTATGTACTTATTTTTGAACACATGTGTTTATGAACACATGGCAACTTGGTAAGAAGCATGCAGTTTGCCAGTGCCTCTCCCTAATCAAATAGTTTGAAATATTTCTTCTCACTGAAAAGTCCCCTGGAAAGAGGATAAGAAATCATTTGTTTAAACCTTTTGCATGCACTCTTAGTTCTGACTCCTTAACCAAATAGAAGAATTAATCACACTATTTCTAGCTCATCTATAGTCAGAAGTAGCTCAACAAGTCTCCACATACTGAATGAGACTTAAATAAGAAATATTGTGTATGCTCTGTACTATTAAATAAGCAAGAAGGGCAAATTCATATATGTACTAAGAATTGGGTCCTCATTAACCAGTCTTGGTTCCCCTACCTTTCCCTCACTATCTCTTCCCTCTTTAAAAATTTGGTGTCCTCAGCAACCCTAATGAAGTACATTTTGAAATCATTGTCCATATTCCCATTTCAGAACAAACAGCTCTTTGAGGTCTTCATTGGACTTAGGCATAACCCTTGACTTGCTCCGTGTCCTACAATAGCCTCATATAATAGGCAAAAATCACATTTTTTCTAACATCCTTTCTAACTCTGATAAATTATGATTTTGTTTTATAGGAACTACATATACTTTAAGAATAGTACTGGCTTTCTTTCCTAATTATCCTTTTTTTTTTCTCTACTAGAACATTAAAAATATTTGTTAATAATTGAACTAAAAGTATACATAAATGAAAAGCAGCTAAGAAGATAATTTATCACAAGCAAGTTATTTTGACAATCTGACTTACAAAAATCTTATTTGTAATATAAAATCTCAAATATAAATTCATGAACCCCTTAATATAGAGGTCACTAAGGGGATGGCATCTTATAAATATGCCAATCATTCTTATAAAAATGTCAGCATTTTATGGTAACAAATAAGTGGAAATAATTCTTATGGTTATGAAGAATTATTATTTTTTAAAATGGAAAGACCTATACAGTCTGATGCAGAGTGAAGTAAGCAGAACCAAGAGAATATATGTGAGGATTACAATAGTGTTGAAAAAAGAACACTAAAAAAAAACCAAAACAATTAATTGTAATGACCAATTTTAAGATTTGTAATAAACACTCTTAGAGAATAGATAATGAAAAAATAACTTTTCTAGGCAGAGAAGTGGATGATTGTAGGTCCAGACTTATGGATATGTTGTCAAATGTGGTCACAGTGACTGGTTTTGCTTAATTTTGCTGTTGTTGCAAGGAAAGGAGCAGTGCTTTGTGATTGATTGGTTTGGAAATGACTGTGATGTAAAAAATGGTATTAAATAAATTTAATTTAAATGATTTGTAGGACAGATATATGCTGTTGATATATTTGTATAGGTCTAGAAATGATGAGATATAAATTCATGGTGGTTAAGGACTGTTTCACGTATGTTCTGTATAGACTTGGGCACATTATAACTAACAACAACATAATGAATAACAATTAATTGAATTATAATTTAATTGATAAATATTTATTAAGCCCCTACTATGTTTCAGGTACTATGTCAAAAGTTGCCCATACAAAAAGAGGCAAAATACAATCCCTTCCCTCAAGGAGTTTACAATCTAATAGGGATTATAGAAGGGGTGAAAACCAAAAAGGAAATGAAATTCTATTAGTATGGTAGATTTGAATACTTTACAAACGTTTTTAAATTATGTCATTGATATTTTTGTCAGTAAAAAGATGATATCTCTTATTTTAGAATGCTTGAGCAAACTGAAGCATAAAATCTTAAGTTCTGTATATCTACATGACTTCTTGCAGTGACCAGATCAGATAGTCTGAGGAGTTAGCTATTTTAAATAATTTGAGGAAAAAATAAAAATAGTAACAACTTTTTTTTAAAAATCCACATCATACCACTTAAGAAACCAAGATTAATTTTCAGTAATTTATTTATAGTTCAGCTTTCACAAACTCTGAAAATCCTAATAGATTTTGGATCTCTTTTACTATTTGCTTTCTTTGATACTGCCTGTACAATGCTTCAATCATTAGTGCTGTCGTTCATTATTAAGTAATTGTGTTAAGCAGAGTGGTGCATAGATAATACGACATGCATTGGGTACTTGTGAAAGTTGGAGATGTATCTAGAGATTGTCTATATATTCCTCTATTTTATTGGGAATCTCAACTACCAATAAAAATTCAGTACATACCTGAAATGCCATGGAACAAATGAGATTTAACAGACTTGAGAGCAGCTGAATGAGTAGGACATATTAAAAGTGGAGGAGGATATCTCCAAAATTTCTTGAAATATGTTACTAAGCTCAAAAGAGTTCATTTAATGATTCCAAACTTTAGGCTTATTGTGTGCATTTAACCCGGAAAGACGTGCGTTAAGTTTGCCTTCTGCAGTCTTTCTGAAATGGCTTACAATGAAGTCTAGCAATACCTTCCCAATTACTAGACATCTTCAGAAAACAGCAGATCTCTTTAGAACGCAGCACGAGGTAGAGGCATGGAGGTGAATTCCTGTAACAGATTTATTCTTTCATCAAGTAATTACTTGAAAGGGGTTTTATTTAATAGAATTGTGGTGGACACACTTCCCGGCATATTCACCCTCCAATGTGAACTAATAGATTAAATCATTTCTCTTAAAACTCTAATTCAGTGTCCGGATTTCCCCTCCCCCTTCCTTCTTTTCCTTTCCTTCTCCTTCCCCCCTTCCCCCATAACGTGAGACAGCTGAATCTTTTATCCGAACTATATTGCACCATATGAGACTGGGGGAATAAATGTTCTCATTTCCCTTTCTCATTTTTCTAACTAGGTTAAGTGAAGTCCAATGCTGTAAGCTTGGAATCCACAGGCGAACCCGTCTCTTACTCTGCATGGCTCTATGTCTTTGAGAGCAGATCACCATTCTTACCCCCAGGTCCTAACATCCCCTCTCTGGGTAGAGGAATTCCATTGTGTTTCAGGATTTGGAGGAACTCGAGTTATCATGTTTTTCTTAAGTGTCGGGCCTGCCAGTTTTGCCTCTATGGAGATTAGGGTTAGGCTCAGGGTTAAGTGCTTAGTTGGGGATACAGTGAAGCAAGTAAGAAGCGCTTTGCTTTGTTGCACACATTTTCCTTCTCCTGTAGGCGGCAGTATTAGTAGTGGGTATGGAGATGATGGGATGGGATGGGATGGGATGGGATGGGATGGGATGGGATGGGATGGGATGGGATGGGATGGGATGGGATGGGATGGGATGGGATAGGATGGGATGGGATAGGTTGGATGGTAGTGACTGCTAACTCTTTCTACTGCTGCCAGGAGGCAGTCTGTATGTTAAATGCAACTCGTCAGACTCCTCCCTCCGTGCTCCTCCCTCCCTTCCCCTCCCCTGCTTCTATAGTGCCTCCGCCTCAGCGCAGCACAGGGCACAGACTGAGCTGCTGCCTCTGCAATGTCAGCAGCCGCACCGGCGGAGGCGGCGGCGGCGGCGGCGGCGGCGGCGGCGGCAGCAGCAGCAGGGGCTGCAGCTACGGCGGCGTCCGTGTAGAAGCAGGGGAGATCCCGACCAGAGTCGGCACACTAGCATCTAGGTTCCCGGGAGGAACACGACGGTTCCGGGGCTGAGATTAGCCATTCTGACTACCCATCTCCTCTCGTCCACGAAACAGCGGATCCCCGGAGTCTGGCTGTCTCTGAGAACACCCAACTGAAGGAGACGCGACTTTGCAGGGGGAGAGCGAACAACCCCGGAATCTCCCTCTCTCCCCAACCTAAAACCTCTTCCCCCCCACGGCAACGCTTGCCCGTAGTCTCTCTTCTTCTCCAGCTCCCTCGTTCTCAAGACCTGCTCTCTCGGAAGCCTGTGAAGAGCCTGAGAATCGCGCAACAAAGAAGAGTCAGGAATTACTAACCGGGAAACCTGCTCATTGCTGCTGCAGTGACTAGGAGATAGCACGACCATCTCTGCCCTCCTTCCCGCCCCCGGCTAAGCAACACTCCCTCCAACCCCCTTTTTACTCCTCGCCTCCATCCTTCCTGCCCATGCTGCTCAGTGATTGATCAACCTCTGAGTGCCCCCAAAGGGAAGGAGACTCCTTGCTTGCAGTACAGCAGCCCCCTCTATCTCTTCCCTCAGAAGGGGAAAAGAAATAGAAGGGAGGAGAGAAGAGGGATAATCATATGACCGTGGTAATAAATAACTCGAAGGAGAGCCAGTCCTGCTAGCTCAGATGCTGCAATGCTGCCAGCTCTGAGTGTGGGGAGAGAGAGTCTCTGAGAGAGCCGTCACAGCCGACCCCCATCTCTTGCGCAGCCCCAGGAGCCCCGGTTCCAGTGTTCTTCCCCGGAGTATCCGAGCCCTGCAGCACAAGCTGCTTTCCTGTCTGGCCAAGAGCAGAGAAAAAAAGAAGCAAATTGTCCTGAAGCAGTGACGGCGGCGGCGGCCAAGATAGTCAGACGTCCAGCTTCTCACCGCCTTTCAGTCCTTCAGCCCCGCGTCCCCGCCCCTGCGCGCAGCTCTTCGTGTGCGCCTCCCTTCGCCTCATCTTCTCCTGCTCCACTGGGTTAGCGCGGAGTCCGCGGCTGGGGCTGCACGTTCCAGGTAGTCAGCAAGGGAAGAAGACAAGTCAGCCGCCACGGTCTAGGAAAGAGTGGGTATTTTTCTCCCGGATCGCCCGAGCCACAGAAGAAGATTAAAATGGCTACTCTGCTTCGGAAAATCGGACTCATCCGGCTGCACAATCGCGACACTGAGGACCCCAAACATCACCACAACCATCTCCACAGCAGCAGCCAGCACGGCCGCGGCGGCGGCGGCGGCTCCTCTCTGCGGGGCAAAGGCAACCAGAAGAACCACAGTAACAAGCAGCAGCAGCAGCAGAATGCTCCGGTAGGAGGGGGCGGCTGCAGCGGCGGCGGTATCAGTGAAGGCAGCCCTGGGCACTCCAAGAACAAGAGAGCGCTGGAGCTGGCCAACAAGGACAAGCAGCAGCAGCAGCAGCAACAGCAGCAGCAGCAGCAGCAGCAGTCCAGCTCCGGTAGCCACAAGGAGAAGCAGGCGAACTCCAGGGAGAACCAGTCCACTAAGGAATCCAAGCAGCCAGGAGGGGGCGGCGGCCGCAGCAGCGGAGGCGGGAAGGGTTCTTCGCAGGTGGCCCAGACCCCAGCAGCTAGCAGCCTGGCGCCAATGGGGCGAGGGCAGCCCGGTACCCAGGTGAGGAGCCGGCGACTGATGAAGGAGCTGCAGGACATCTCCAGGCTGAGCGACCGCTTCATCTCAGTGGAGCTGGTAGACGAGAGTCTCTACGACTGGAATGTGAAGCTGCACCAGGTGGATAAGGACTCGGTGTTGTGGCAGGACATGAAAGAAACCAACACCGAATTCATTCTGCTCAACCTCACCTTCCCCGACAACTTCCCCTTCTCGCCGCCCTTCATGAGAGTGCTCAGCCCCCGGCTGGAAAACGGCTATGTGCTGGACGGGGGAGCCATCTGCATGGAGTTGCTCACCCCTCGGGGTTGGTCCAGCGCCTACACAGTCGAGGCTGTCATGAGGCAGTTCGCTGCCAGCCTGGTGAAGGGCCAGGTAAGAAGGGAGGAGGTTGGGGGAGGCAGAGGCTGAAGCTTGGGGTTGGCGGGGGAGGGGGGAGAGGGGAGATTCGCGAAGCTATCAGTGGGACAGTAAAGGGACCCTACATAGGCAGGGGGCAGGGAAAGAAGGAGGAGGCTGAGGGAATTACACTTGGAAACACTTGATACTGGCTGGGGAGGAGAGAAGGGAAGAAGAGCCAGAAGCCTTTTCTATCATCTTCAGTTATTTCCCTGCTTCTGACCCGCCAGGTGCGGGCAACCGAGGCAAAATTCGGTATCTCAGTTTTGCTGGGGATACTTCATTCAGCTTCAATTAGGAGACGACCTCCTAGAACTTCATCTACCTCCCCTCCCATTTCCAAACTTGAGTTGCATCAGCTTCCACCAAATTACCCCCTTCTTTTAAAACTTGCTACCAGAGGAGGCTGTAGACAATCCAACACGCCCCCCCCCCATTTCTTTTCGTAACCTTGCGGGGGGGGGGGGCATACACGTACTGAATTCTATTTATTGTACATGGTCCGTCATTCTCTGTGTCTATCTTTCTTTTGATATCTATGGCTCTGATCGTACGTTTCTCAGTTTCTGTATCTTTCTGTTTCTCTCCATCTTCTCTGTCTCTGTTTTTGTCTCTGTCTCTGTCTTTATCTTTTTCTCTGCCTTTCTCAAAATTTTATTGTAATGATTGAAACTATAATTGAGCAGTTTCCAGGAAATCTGTTCCTTCTATAAAACATTTCAGATGGAGTCAGTTACAGATTTGGGGATAAAATCCATAGTAAATACTGATCAATATGGGGTGTTTTTCCCCTCACTCATTCTCAGCCAATTCTGGTGCCTCCCAAAGATGAACATTTTGCTAACCGGAAATATCATTAGGAAGTTAGTGGTGGAAGTCTTTTTGATGTGAGAAAACCCATAAAGCTGTTTAATTAATTGAAATAAAGAAATAGCTTCCTTCCCCCTCTGCTTTTTCATTCTCTTTTCCCACTGATTTTGGAATCTTTGCTTCCAATAGGTCATCACCTGAAAGCATATTTCTACATCTCTCTTTCCTCTCTTTATTCCTGTTTTGTTCTTTCCATATCCTAAGAAGGTTAAAAATCTTTTGTATTTAATGAAAGGTTTTAAAACCCACCTAAAACTGGGACATACAGTTTGAATGGCATCATTTTACCTATGGAATCCTGGTAGGTGAATTACCTAAAAGAAAAAACTAGGGCAGTGATTGGCAATTCTATGAATATATCTTTTGAGAAGTATTCTGCAACCCTCTTAACCTTCACCTTCATATTGGCTTCTTGAGTGCAAA
Source organism: Sminthopsis crassicaudata (assembly GCF_048593235.1). Classification (NCBI taxonomy): domain Eukaryota; kingdom Metazoa; phylum Chordata; class Mammalia; order Dasyuromorphia; family Dasyuridae; genus Sminthopsis; species Sminthopsis crassicaudata. The sequence continues at coordinate 339,889,918 of NC_133617.1, read as the reverse complement.
ATCATTTTCCCTTCATAGAGTACAGTGATGTATTGATGTTTGTTAGCTGAACATTTGACTGAGTATACATTAATTATTTAACAAATTTTTAAATTTATTTTTTATTCAAATGGAATGAATGTTTTTTAGGCCCCAGTCGGGTAATTTTTCAGGTGCCCCCAAACCTTACCATATTGTTTGGCTCTGCTACTGTTGGCTTTCTCTTTCTATCTTCTAGAGGATCAGATTGTAGAAAGTACCTGAAATTCTAGACAAACAACATCTTGTCTTAAAAAAACACTCCTTAATTCATAATAGATATGTTGTTTTTAATGTAGCTACACATTTTATGTATTGCATTCCATCTCTTCTAAGATTTGTTTTTCTCATATTCCTTGAAAAACCAAGGACTCAGTTCTCTCTGAGCACATGATTAACTGATCTAGGAAATAATACCAGTGCAAATCATTAATTCTAGAGTGAAATTATAAAAGGGAATAAGGAGGTAGATGGTTTCATAGAAAGGATTTTGAGAGGGAAGTAAGATTTTTTTTTAAGTGAGATTCTCATGTGGAAGAGAACACAAGAGAAATACCTGCTTTACTTGTATCCTAACCTTTCATCAGACCTCTCTGGAAAAAATTTGACACTTCTTTTCATTAGTCATAGTAATGATTTCCAAGGAGTGGGAGATAGGGATGACTTTATTTCTTATAAATGAAAATTATTTTTCCTGTTTGAAGCAATACTTTCAAATATTCCTGTTAAGTGCTAGTATTAGTTCTATTTGTACTAATAAAATTGTAAAATAACCAGGTATATATTAGCACATATGATAGAGTGAGGAGTGAGAGTGAGAGAATAAAGCTGTATTTTATAAGAAAGAAAGAAAAAGACATAGTATGACGTCATTGATGGAAATAATTAAAGGTGTTTTCTTTAATTACACCATGATAGTAAATGAGAGATTACTATCTACTTAATTGGACCTAATGCCCTGTATCCAAGTATAGTTCAGTAAGCATGCTTATATTATTTAGTCTCACTTTTAGCAGAATAAAATGACTAGATATAGCTAAAAACTTATAACATAGTTTTTAATCCCAATTTTACTGTTTTTTCATATTTCTCCACTTTAATTTTGTTGGTCTCTAGATCCCTGAGAATATTACAAATTGAGTAGAAAATAAAATTTTCAAGTTACACATAAAACATTAAAATTCATATATGGGGCTAAAAGTGTGAAGAAATAAATGACAATTATCATCTAGAGTTCTATATCTTGAAAGATTTTTGATAATGGGACAGATTACAAAAGCATTACTTCAATGTTACATCCTATTTTTCTGAATTCACTGTTTTTTGAGTCCATTCACTTAATGTGGCTGTTGTTACTGACTTGATTCCATGGATTGTAAAGGATACGCAGTAGAATATCCAAAGGCCCTCTTGAGTATGCACAGAAAGGTGCATAGTATTATTACAATAATTATTAAAATAAAGGATTATTAAAAACCAACATTTCTTTTTAAAAAAAGAATTTGTTAAGCTTAGACTATGAAAATTAAATAATTCAACATCTGTTTTTAATAACTAGATAACATAATTTTCTGGTTCTTAAGAACTTTGGAAATATTATGCTTTTATATCTGGCCATCTCTGAAGAATGCTTTATATTTATCTTTATGTTATAATATTTTTGTGATAATATTAACATTGTCATGAAAAATATTTCTATTTCTTAAATAGATTTGGTTTTAAAATTTTTGGTTTTCAAGTTAGAAATTTTAAACTTGTCACATGACAAGGCTACTGTTGCTTCTTATAGAGGTTTTTGTTTATTTAGTTTTTAAATGTGGCCTTTGAAAATATATTTCCATTTATTGTTTAATATTGTTTACTGCTAATATAACTTATGTATTATTCAGTAATTTAACATGATTTAAGAATGTCAATGTCCATACCTTGTTAATTTTCATCATATTTTTCCCTGTAAACTAACTCTTCTTTTTAGGTAATTTCTTCAGCACTTGGGAATCAGAAGAATAAAAATTAATGGATAGGGACAAGAATTGATAATGGATCCATGATTCCATTGATATAAGGAAAGATCAGATGACAAAACCCTCTCTACAAATGAAGGTTGGCACTTTAACTGTGGTCTTAATTGCCCAGAGACCTAAGTGACTTGCCTAGGATCCCATAACAGCTTATGTCAGAAATGAGAACCTGATATCATCAATGAGTATTTATTAAGCACCTACTGTTTCAGAAAATCAGGAAAAAGAAAACCCTTGAACCCAGACTTTCTGATTTTAAGGCTAGATTTCTATTCATTAGTCCATTACTATCTCAATTACTGTAAGAACTCATAAGAAATCCTTTCACTTTGTATAATATTTTGATTTTTACTAAGAACACATGTTTCCAAGGTATTTCCATAAAAGGGATTTCCTTACAACAACCATGAAGAGTAGGTAGGGCAAGTATTATTATTTATTATTTTACATAGGAGAAAGGTGAGACTCAGGTAGGTTATGAGTAACTTATTCAGGATACATGTTTTTAAAATGGCAAAGCTTTCATTACAACTTTTAACTTTTCAAAAACCATTGTTCTTTCCATTACATCATACTGCCCCCTCAAAATCAATATATATTATGGAACTCAGAATAATATCTAGCACATCACGAACATTCAATATTTAATGAATATTGATTAATCTATGTTCACAAAATTACATTTTTAAAGACTTTCAGGTACATAATTTTAAAACATATATAAATTGGTATTGATGTTTTAAGAGCTTGTGCATGCAGCACAATATGTTTGTTCCTTCCAATTGAAGCAGATTTGATTGCCCTGGGATGGAGGCTTTAAGATAAAACAAGTAAGTAAATTCTGTCAATATGATTATTTTAACTGACATACAAATTAATTTGAATCACTCTATGACATTCCTCCTACTTTATAATACTAACTCATTTATATGACCATTCAATTCAGATAATTAATTGAGATCATAAGATAATCTGATGATCAGGCATTCCAACTGGCAAGGAGCTGATCATAATCATGCCCTAGCCAGTCCCAGGACCAAATGGAAACAAAACTGAATTAAAATTTGACTATTAGAACTTGACATCTAATTGAGAAATGCTCAACAAATGACATAAAAGATCATCAATAATTATTACTGATTTTTGATAGTTTCGTCATAAAATGAAGTATAGCATCAGTTTACTAATGGAAAAAAGCCAGATTGATTTTTTTTTGGATTGCTTCAGCCCTCTCTCAATCATGACCCTTCTAATCAATTTTGTGCACATAGAACAAACACAGTGTCAATCATTAAGCAAGAAAACTGAAAAGGGAAAGATACTTTAAAATTTTGCAGATTTTGTTCTTTGAAATTAAAATGTGTTAGTGATTCCAAGTCAGTTATTCCAAGTCTGTGGTTTTTGAATAAAGGAAACTGAAATGCTGCCAGAGACATTGACAGGTCTAGTATCCATTGTTGAGTTTTACTTAATGATATGCATGATTAAGATCAATATAATGTGTTAAGTAATTTTTACTAGGTAAAATGTGTCTTTGAATGAAAAGTCAGCAAAAATATCATTTATTCATTTATTCATTTATTTTTTCAGAGTACTGACTATTGTCTCCAAAGAAGACATTGAAATATTTTATTTATGGCTTTGCAAATTATATATAATCTAATCAGAAAGAGGAATGTGTAGACATTAGGATTTCTACAAATCATAGGATGCTAACCAATTGTAATTTATTCTTTAATTTTTAAGTCCCCAACTTTTTTTTTTCTTTTTAAGCAAATCAGTATCTCAGCTATAGAAATTATATAACATTTATGACATGGTTGATATTAATATGAATAAAGACATTTTATATTAACACAATGTCATCCTGATAAATTAGTTTGTTCTGAATTTAGTAGGAGACAATTTAATAGCAAATTATAAACATTTTGAGGGACAGGTGAAGAAATTGATTTTTTAAAAATATATTTCTGGATCAGACCTGATGTTGATTTTTGGTAGTGCTTTTTATGAGTCACCATGTGTCATTTTGTTCTCTACCTCAGTGTAAGGGACAAAGTTAATTACCAGCTAACTGATGACTCTGCAGGTTGTGATATCTATAAGCTTGAGTGTTTGGGAGAAAAATAGCTACTTGTTCTTATATCAAGTAGGGCAGACATAAAATTGCAAACAGGACTTTGTATCCTAAAAATAGTTACCAATTGAATATTCTGGCATTGATAAATCTCTCGTGGTTGCTTTCTCTGACAAATAGTTAATAATAATAAAAGTTACTTTAAACTGATATTTAATTTCCTTTAGAAGAAACTAAAAACATAAATGAAAAATTTAGATTTATACTTTTTGTCATTCAAGTTTATAAATTTCTACTTTAGTTGTCAAGGCAATATTTTTTCTAATAACAATATTTATTTTTAAAAAAGAAAATACTAATGCATTTTGAAAGTATTATGCTAACAGAAAATACCAATGTGAATTATAAATTGATGGTGAGTAGTCTAAGTTATATTTAAACCTGATATACTTCTCAACTTTTCTCTATCGATTCTGTTTTCTCAACTTTAGAAATAACAGGAGTATTGCAGGAATATCTCTTGATTGGGTTGCCATATAAGAATGATGACAGACATTAATAGTGAAAGATGTGGTGACCTAAGAACCATTCTTGAGCTCTAGTCACATCTCTGATAGATTTCTGCTGTTAAATATTTGTTGATACCATGAGCAATCTGCAGGGCTACAGGGTTGCCCTCTATAAATTCCCTTTGTATGTACAATTTGTAGTCTACAGAAGGAGGCAAAGGGAAACAAATAGATTAAAGGCAAGAAAAGATAGAGGAGAGGGAAGGTAATTGAATTTACCAAGGAATTTTTTTCACTACTTCCCAATTAACCTTTTCCTCACACTTCCATCCTGAACACCCATCCTTCCCAACATCTCCAACATCTCCATTCTTTTCTTCCTCAGTACCTTCGCCTTACCCAACAACCTTTAAGCACTGTTGTGGAAAAATACAAGACAAAGTCACATCCTTGGTCTCTGGGCAACTTCCTAGTGGTGAGAAAGAATGTGAACTTTGGGGGAAGGCAATAAATAATGAAGGTTCATTCAAAACTTCCTTTGATACATGGAAAGAAACATTGGTGAAGAGAGCCCTCCAAAGTGGGTAAATGCTAAATACTTCATATTTGGTTTTGGTTTTTATATTTGATTCATTTCACTAAATATAATTGGTGTACAATGTCTTAAGGAAACACTATCTATCAATAGAAAGAGGCAACTTGGATTGAATACTTAGTAGGTGATGAGGAGAAGTTAGTATGATTAAAATATTTCTGTGAAAAATTCACAAAGTATAGTTTGGAATTGTCTCTAAAATTAAGTTTATGAAAGAAAACTCTACAGAATCCATTTTTCAGAGTGATTTCATTGCTTTTTTTTCAATCGCGAAAATATGGAAAATTAGACCTTTCCAAAAGAACACAACATGACAGAAACATTTCCACATAGTCTATATTTTTGGACCAAATTTTTCCACTCCCACCCAGATACATTTAGTGGATTGGCAACTTGCAAATTGTTTTTTTTTTTAAATAGTTTGGTAACTGCTTCAATCTTCTAAATTGGTCCTGCCTATGCTGCTCCTCTAGGTATAATGCCTGAGGATACCACAGAGATTTTGCCCATACACACTTTAGCTCTGTTATAAACCTTTTACCTGCTTAACATATTTCCAAACTTAGTTTTTCCATAGAGAACACCTTGCCCTTTTTTTGATATCATCCAGAGAAAATGGGAACATTGAGTGATGGGTTCCAGGATATAAGATGAAGGAAACAATATGTAGAATCTGTATCAGAGGAATGATGAAGAAGGCAAAAAATTGTAATAAATTGTAGGGGACTCTGTCAGAAGCAGGCAAGGGTTATAAATAGTTATACTCATTGATAAAGCAGAAAAAATTAGTCTTAGATAGAGTTGGTGATCCATGATGAAATATTTAAAATATGTTTTCTATTATATATTTAATGATTTTTATAACTCTTTATTTTTACCTTTAATCTTTAATAGATTTCATATATTAGCATTCATGATGATGAAAAATGAAATACTCTAGTTGAAAACCCTCCATAATATCAGCATTTAAAACATAGTTTTAATAGGTATCCAACTGACAAGCAGAATCTACTTATGAAAATGTTGCCATAATAAATAATTTCTAAACTTGTTTTTTCCCAATTATGTGGACAAGTCATTGACATTAAATCTTACTTGAATTCTGAAGGCATTGTGGGAATTGAATGAACCACACTAACTCCGTCTTGTGATTCTGCATTTGACTTAGTTCCCTTTCTATTCAATAATAGATCCAGTCCAATTCTCTCTTGTGAGAAATTTTATTGCATTGTTTGGACCTACCCCTATTTGGCTGGAAAGCTGAACTCCCTCTCTTGCTGTGTAAAGACTTATAACTGAGGATTAGATTATGCTGACCAGAAACTCAGTCAGATCTGAAGATTAATGCAAGAAGTTATAGACCTCAAGCAACCATATGTCTTATCTGAAAATTAGCTCTGTACTGGTCAATCAATTAGGAACATGTTTCTATGTTCCTTTGAATAAGGACACTTGAGAGGAGTGGGGCATCTCTTTTTCTGATTTCAGGAAATTGAATCTACTCATTCACTGCACAAGATGATTTATTTCATAAGAATTTCTTTTCTGAACATATTTTTAAAAGACCAAAATTTTATGAACAAATTAACAAATTTATAACCTATATCATGGGAAGGAATATCAATATCCTTATGATCACAGATCCATCAAAATGCACAAAATCACTTGAAAATTGAATTTAAAAGTATAGGGAGAAGCATTTTCTGAAAGCAAGATATACTCATACTTTCAATCTGTTAAAGATTATAGGTCAGAATAAAGAGTTATATTAATTACAAAATATATAATAGAAAAAACCTATTTTAAATATTCCTAATATAAGTGTTAAAATTTAAATATTTCATATTGTGCACAATTATTAAAATTATTGCACATAATTATAATTACTGGGACATTATTTTCAAAGTGAATTTCTTATCAGATGGATAAAATGCATACACTTAAGTTAGCATTAGATAAAAAAGAAAAATAAAATTACATGACTGCTTGGATCCCACATGGCATATATCCTTGGATGAGCTATACAGATATTAATTGACTTAAAAATTAATCTGTTATAATGAAATTCAAGAATAGTAGAGTCTTCCTCTGACAGAATTTTATTATCATTATGTCTCACAATAATTTAAATCCCAAAGAAAATTAGGCATTTGGATTATATTAATTTTTACCATATTAACATTGTCTTTTTTCAAAAACATCTACAAACTCATCACAAAAAATAATGGAATAGCAGTAATTTTTTTTTTAATCCATCTCTTCCACTTGGGAGGTCCTACTTTGCTTTACTTAGTCATACATTTCAGTTCCAATTTATAAACATCAATATTTTTTCCCCAATAAGATCAGAGGATCTTCTTAAGGACTGGCCTAGAAATGTAACCTATTTTTCCCCAATGAGATCAGAGGATAGAACTGGCCTAGAAATGTAACATATAAGATCATTGGTGTGGACCCCAGTCTCATAAATATGTTTTTGAATGCAAAACAAAATTTCTAGGATTAGAAAGGAAAGCTATTACATTGACATACAGTTATCAAAATATTGAAAAGAAAAAAAAAAAGTTTACAGTTTCCAGATTAACAACCTCTTGTTAGAATAGCATAGAATTTTAATAAAACACCCTCTTGCCTTTAAAAGTAAATGCATTTAAAATGACCATCCTTTTCTACTGGCACTCTTAAATTTTCTATTAAACATGTTTATTATAAGAAAGAGCTTTCCAACAATTAGAGCCATGTAGTCACCAATTAGACTGCCTTGTAAAGTAATGAGCCCCCTGTTAACTAGAATTCAAGCAGAGGTAGAGGATCATCAGTGAAGGATTGTATTGAGTGAGGGGTTAGATTAAGGGACTGCCAAAATACCTTCCAAATACAAGCTTCTATGATTCTTTGGTTCTGATTCTTTCTTTGCTAAGTGCAAAAACAAGGTCCCAAGGAATTCTAAATAGTTGTAGTTAATAGTTTTCCAGTGTGTTTGAACCTGGCTATAAAGTGCTCAGTGATCACACTATTGTTCAAGCATATTAAAATATCACAATTTATGATCCTGACTATGAAACTCCCCAAGTATTCTTCATTCAGCTAGTTTTTCAGCCTGCCTTTTATATCCCCAAGGTAGAAAAGTTCCTTATTCCTTCAGCTGGAGTGAAAAAGAAAAAAAATGGTAAAATTAGTTTATGAGCCAGGTAAATGTTGTTAGAATCAGTGTTGTGCTTATTATTTTTCCATTTGGGTTTGCCATCTACTTTAATTTAGACTCTTGTTATTAAAGAGCATACATTTTTGTTTGAGATGTTTTCAAACCATTCTATTTCTGAGCAACATAGTTCTGAGCAACTATTTACTACCTACTTAACAAGTGACAACCTCAGCAGGCCTCACTTTCCTGCTTTATAAAGTGAGATTAATTATATAATATTCCTACTACGAGCTAAACCCTTTATAAATATCTTGTTTCCTCCTCACAAATTTTTAGGACAGCTGCTGTCATTATCAGCATTTGGTCATAATGCAGGCAAGTTAAGTAATTTGCTCAGAATCACACAGTTGGCCAGTATGTGAGTCTGGATTTGAACTTGGAGCTTTCTAACTTCAGGCTCAGCATTTTATCCACTATGCCATCTAGCTGTCTCCTAAAAGAAGAAGGATTAAAGTAAAGATTCTTAGCCTGGTATCTGTGAAGTTTTAAAAAAAATTTTGATAATTAAATTTCAATATAATTGGGCTTTTAAAGCCCTATGTATTTTATTTTATGTATTTAAAAACATTATTGTGAGACAAGGTTCAGAGTTTTCTTCAGACCATCAAAAGGGACCATGATACAAAAAGACTAGATGAATTTTAAAGTTTCTCTAACTCCAAATTCTAGAATATACTAGAAATATTATTTTGCTTTCCAGTATATCATCACTATTGTGTTGTAAAAGTTTTTTATATTTTCAAAATTACATTGTCATTTGTAGGAATTCTGGCAGGGAAAGCAAAGGGAGGGAGAGAGGAACTCATAGAGAATTCCCTCATTTTGATGCATATTGGCAACTTCTTTGTAATTTATAGTTGAAGAGAATATTTATCCTAGGAGCACCATGGTCGTTCAGTAATAATGTCTTAAAAGCTAGGATTGAACTCTGGTCTTCTGATGTTAGCACAGTACTTGATATGTCAAAAACACTTTTAAAATGCTAGTTAACATATTGACTGACTCCACAATCAGTCATCATATGATTCTGCCTCTCATCAAATATATTGCATATATTTTGGTAATGATTTCTTTCTTTCCAACTTCCTTTTTCTTTTATTGGCATAAACTGGGCTTCAACTGCTGAACACTTGAATATATTCCATCTCCTCCCATGTGAAGATTCTTAAGATGTGGTTAGATGAGTTTAACTATCATTAATGATTAAGCAGATTTATTTTTAAAAGGACCACCAGATTAGTACTGGAAGTTCAATCACAATCTGCATACAGTGCCAGGGCCACCTTCTATTCCATCCTTCTTTAAATTACTCATACTAAGCAATGAAAGGAAGATTAATGACCATAGACACCTTTGATTATCAAGTTGCTCCTACTTTACTCATTCTTCTAACTCTAAAAGACACTGCTCTGCAGAGTCATTAGGAAACTACTTACCAATCTTAGAGCCTTGATTGCAATTCTTCTTCTATGACTTTTATGTCAGGGAAAAGGAAACATAAGGAATGTTAGTTTAGCATTTTTATAACATGTACAATAGAAAACAAAATATTTAGTAAGATGTGGAAGAAAGGGTGTTAAACTCAACCAGGAGAACTGGATTTTATTCCTTACTCAGATTTAGTGTGTGATCTGGGGTAAAAAAAAATACTTGATTACATTCTTTACATGGTGGTTATGAGGAAAGCCCTTTGTGTTTGTTGAAATACTATTCAAATGTGAGCTGTCATTATTATTATTTTCTTTTTGTAGAACACATATTATTGAAGAAGCAAATGCAGTGTTCTCTTGTTTGCCCTCTAATTTTAATGCCACAGGATACAAGGTGTGGAAATGTTATGAGCAAGAAATAAAAATTAAGTAGCAATTCAAGTCCAGATAGATGTAGTCTGACCCAAGACTTTTAGGAAGAAGATTTTATATTACTAGATGATCTTTATTTAAGAAAATTTAAAATATCTCTTTTGAAAAATTAATTGTAGGGAATATAACACTTTATTCATTCAGTAATAAACATTTATATTAGTTCTATATTACAGCCAATTAAATTAATATATAAATAGATAACACAAGCACTTTTTTAGTGAATAAAAGTCTCTTTTTTATCTAGCCTTGATTTTTCAAAATTATTCCTTTAATATTTTTCTAAAAGTAAATTTTATCAGAACTCTTGTCCTGATGTAGATTTGCCATTCTCTGACATAACTATCTTTTTACATAGATAAAACAACCATTAAAAAGCTTTTTATTGTTACTTTTTTGAACAACTAGAAAATAAAGAAGATGATGCAAACTTCATATGCCAAAAAGTTGATCTAGGCCATTTAAAAAGCCAATATGCCAGGGATGCCTTTCTCAAATTCAATTAGTATTGCCTCCACAATCACACTTAAGCTCTGTCACTTTGGATCTGAGAAATTCTTTGGTCAAGTTTACAGCTCCTCCATTTCATTGCTCTATTATAGTTCAATGAATAAATAAAATGGGTGGGTTTTTTTGTTTTTGGTATAGAACAAACCTATTGGTTTCAGGGCATCATTTCAGGTCTAAATCCTCAGAAAATTCCAATCATCACCCAGAATATCAGTTTCACTAGTATCCATGGTACTAATAGGATTACAAAGGACCAAGGAAGTCAGATGTTTGATGCTGGCTGCAGCAACATCTTTCTTATACAAAGACAACACAAGTAATAATTTTATTACCTATGTTAGGAATGCTCTGATGGCACCAACTGTATATGTGTATACCAGAAGTAGTGATATCATAAATGTTTGGATTTTTAAAAAGATTACCATCTCCAGGGAAGAAAGTATCTTTCCCATCCTTCTGAAAGACTCTGCAGTGACACAGATATGAATGATAAATATTTTCCCCTGTCCCATTTGGTTAATTCTTAAAATCAGGTCATTCCAACAGATTTCTTACAGCCCTACCAAATCCTCCTTTTGGTAAGTTGCCTATTACTTCTGTCATAATTGTTTATTCCACTGATGGTGGACCAAAATCAAATGAGTCCAAGTCACTAGTCATAGTTTTCCTAGTACGATAATCATCTTCTTCTTCAGGGCTGTTTCTATCTTCGCCATAGAATGGCCTTAGACTTCACAGATTTGGGGGGAATATTCCCATAATGAGTTAATGTGGTAATACCAAAAGTTCTCCTCAATAGCAAGAGCAATACTATTATTGTTGATTCTGTTTCTCTTATCAGCCAAGCCAATATTTTATTCATAATATTTATATATATTTATTTATTATAAATATGTATTTATATTATATTTCATGATAGTTGTAATCATTAATATTATCTTTTAAGGAATGATCCCTTAGACTCAATTGGTGAAAGAATATGTATATGTAGCCAATAGGTAACAGTCTCATTTTTGGATCCCTTTCCCATATATCTCTTTAAGCAAGGTCAAGAACATCTATTATTATACCTTGGAGGAAAATATTTTTGGGTGAATGGCCATTGTTGTTAGTTCTCCCTTCTTTTAGGACATTTACTTATTTCCTAACTTTGAACCCTTCATCAGATCTCTGCTAAATTATTGTAATTCCTACAATGAGCTTATGTCCTCCAAGGCAGGCTGGGATAGTGTAGGCCCTTCCCCTCCCAGATGGATTTTATTTTATTTTTTTTTTGACTAGGTGAAAGAGGTCATTCTTTGCCTCATTGTTAACCTAGCCTTAATCACTGAGTGGGCATTGCCTCAGATAAGCTGAGACTTGAGAAAAGTCTTAGCTCACAAAAATCAGTGCTTCACACTACATCCGGGTCATCTCTAATTGACCTGCTCTATATCTTGCCACGGGACCAGAGGAGTCTGGGGGAGAGAGGGAGGTTGATAACTTTTCACAGCCCTGCCTTACTTAAATTCAGTTCACTTACAAATAATGACACAAATCCCTGATGTCATGGTCCTCTTCTTCAAGAACAAAGAACAAACAATAACTCATCTCAGGCTATGGGAATTACCTCTTTAAAGGACACAACTTTGTGGCAGCATCATCAAGTCTCTTGATATTGACTCTAACCTGAAGCCCAGTGTCAAACAATGATAGTTTATCCTCTAAGTATGGTTTTGGGGAGTCCAATCCTATCATATCCAAATTGACAAGAACCTCAAGATGAGAGCAGGTACATACCTCTCAGTCTTCCATGGAACATCAGATGAACCAGCATCTAAGACTCTTTCTTTTGTTTACAGTATCTCTTAATGATCCAGATAAAACAAGAATTCATACCAGAAACAGAAATTTGAATTTTGTCCCAATTATACTTTATCTCATTCCTGAAAAAGGAGAGAAGAAACAATCAAAATGTATTTTATATTACAGACACTGTGTTAAGTGTTGAAGACACAAATATAAATGAGAAATTATTGAAGAAAGAAAAATATATCAAATATTTATTAAGATATTTAATTAATGTTTCATGCATTATGCTTAGAATTTTATTAATTTTATACCATTTATCCCTCACAACAAGAGGGAAGTAGGCACTATTATTATCTCATTTTATATTTGAGGAAATCTAGGGTGATAAAAGTTAAATGACTTGCTATGGATACATAGTAAGTACTTTGGACTGGATTTGAACTCAGTTCTTCTGGACTTTAGGTTTATATACCTTTAGAATCTTAGATCTAGGGGCAGCTAGGTGGCTCAGTGGATAGAGCACCAGCCTTGAATTCAGGAGCACCATTTCAAGGGATGAACCTGTTTGGTTTGTAGGAAGAGTTACCATTGTCTGCATTATTTCTCCTTTCACATGAATATCAAAAGCCACTCAAGTGACTTCATGTCACATAGTCAAGTCAATAGGAAATAGAATAGCTTAGGAGCAGACACTTTGGTCAGTTTGGGTATAGCTTCTTATTCTACTGCTTACTGTGAAATCAGAAAACAAAATAGAAAACACTTCACAAAGGTTTCAAAGACATTTCAAGGGATTAACCTGGTCCGTTTTTTAGGAAAAATTCTCATTGAAGGTATTATTTTATCCTTCATCTATAATCAAAAGCCACTCAAGTAGCCATCTCATTGCACAGTGAAACCAATAGAAAGACCAGACTTAATCTAACTAATCTGGTCTCAGACACTTAACACTTCCTAGCTGTGTGACCCTGGGAAAGTCACTTAACCCCAACCTCAGAAAAAAAAAAAAAAAGAATCTTAGATCTAGATGTGGCAAGGGCTATACCCTCATGCAATATTGTGATGTTGTTATGTGATTCCAAGGAAGAAAGAATAGGCATCTTTAGCTTTCCTTATAGTTCGCCAAGGGGGATTTTACTTCCTGCCAAAAGGAAAAGGAAAAGGTTGGGGCCAGAAACTTACCTGCTTTTCTGTGTTCAGAAAGAGGGAGAACTGGACCAGAATTCACATCTATCTGCTCTCTTAAATGTTGTTAGACTAATACTTAAGGTCTCAAAGTCTTTCTTGTTTCCCTTTGAGATCACCTTCTGTCTACCCTGTTTACATCATGTATATACATTGTTATTTACATGTTGTATTCCCCATTAAGATGTATGTTCCTTGAGATCAAGGAATATTTTTTTCTTTGTGTCTCTAAGTGATCTTTGCCATCAATAACTCGATTCAAGAGCTAGAGATCTATTTTTTCTCCTGTAGCTCTCTAGAGCTTATATTCTTTGTAGAGGACAATATTTACATACACAACATACACATACACATATATTTGTTATGTACACAATAATTTACACACATATACATGTACATACATATATAAGTACACATATATGCACATGCATGTGTGTGTGTATAATCAATCTACTTTTTGCCTATAAAAATACCAATTCAATTTCTATGACTTTGGAAGTTTGCCCAAACACAAACATGAGTGACTAAGATAAGACTTTATAAGAATATGTGCAAGATCAAGATAAAATTCTCATTGGAGTTCATACCAACCTATACACGAAATGAAACTACATTTATACACACAGAAACAAGTTGGACAGATTTATGAGACAAGGAAACAGACACTGTCAGAATGGAAGCAGACTCTCCACATCACTATACTTGGATTCAGTGGTATAACATCATGTTCTTTTTATCTGGATACAAAGAGGAAGGCAATGCCTCAATTGTTCTTTTCTAATCTTCGAAAACCCAGAGGAAGAATGAGCCTCCAGATGTAAATGTATGATTTGTGAATGACTTCAGTTCTTCCATTATTGAGCATTACACATATGTCACCAATGGATCTTGCACTGTTTTTTTTTTAACAATACTTGTTTCATTAGGAATTATTATTATGAAAAGAATAAGAAACAGACCATTAACTTTCTCACCCTCCAAACTCCAAGAATCTTTTTTTGGGGGGGTGATGTGGAAACATTGTGGTTTTCTTCTTTATAAAGTAATAAACACTCCACAGTGCTGCCAGGGCAGTTTCTTATGGATCCTTTTGTAAGAATGATGAAGTCTATAAACCCCTTTTCAGCATAATATTTTAAATGAATAAAATAAAATACCTAGGACCACAAATGAAACCTATTACACTGAAATAGTTTATTTTTTTTTAATTAGTGGACTTCAGATTAAAAATCCCCATAATATCTATGGGAGGTGATAGTACATCACTTTGAGGTCCCTGTTATTTCTCATTTTCGCCAAATGAACAACTCGCCTTTTCTGGCCTTACTATGAAAAATTTTGTTAATGGATGTACTAAACAACACAATAGTAAGCAACTTCTTTAGTTTTTAATATCTTTAATGGGACCAAGCAAATGTAAATAGGTTCTAGTGGCCTATGATGTAACGGGGGAAAGGGGAGAGGAGAAAAAGAGAGCAAAGATAGTTGGAAAAAGTGAGAGAAAGAAAGGATGAAAATAAAATTTAAGCATACTTGAGGAGGAAAGAGGTAGAGTTGTCACCAGGGGGATTCTTGTCTCAGTTGTTAAATAGCTAAGTCTGGGGAGAAAAGCTTCAGCCCTTTTTTGTAATAATAAAATGTGGCTAAAACAAGCTCTGAAGTTGTAAGAATGTCTTGGTCATACCACCAAATCTCAGTCTTTAGTCCTTTACCTCCACTTGCCTGTCAGATATCTATAGCTGAATATCTGTCCAACTAATATTTCATATTTGGTCAAATAAAAAACTGGATTCATTATTTTCCCTCTACAACATATCCCTAGTTTGACTCTTCTAATGGCACCACCATTTTGCCAGCCACCTAGCCTGGAAACCCTAAAGTCATATTTGACTTCTTCATCTATCATTCTCGTCTGTCATGATCTATCCCATTTCCAAGCAGTTTCCTAATTTTTTTTATTTTAATAATTTTTATTATGTATATATATATATTTTTAATAATATTATCCCTTGTATTCATTTTTCCAAATTATCCCCCCCTCCCTCTATTCCCTCCCCCCGATGACAGGCAATCCCATACATTTTACATGTGTTACAATATAACCTAGATACAATACATGTGTGTAAATACCATTTTCTTGTTGCACAATAAGCATTAGATTCCGAAGGTACATGTAACCTGGGCAGACAGATATTAGTGCTAACAATTTACATTCACTTCCCAGTGTTTCTTCTCTGGGTGTAGCTACCTCTGTCCATCATTGATCAACTGGAAGTGAGTTGGCTCTTCTTTATGTTGAAGATTTCCACTTCCATCAGAATACATCCTCATACAGTATTGTTGTTGAAGTGTACAGCGATCTTCTGGTTCTGCTCATTTCACTCAGCATCAGTTGATGTAAGTCTCTCCAGGCCTCTTTGTATTCCTCCTGCTGGTCATTTCTTACAGAGCAATAATATTCCATAACCTTCATATACCATCATTTACCCAACCATTCTCCAACTGATGGACATCCATTCATCTTCCAGTTTCTAGCTACAACAAAAAGAGCTGCCACAAACATTTTGGCACATATATGTCTCTTTCCTCTCTTTAGTATTTCTTTGGGGTATAAGCCCAGTAGTAGCGCTGCTGGGTCAAAGGGTATGCACAGTTTGATAGCTTTTTGGGCATAGTTCCAAATTGCTCTCCAGAATGGCTGGATTCTTTCACAACTCCACCAACAATAGTATCAGTGTCCCAGTTTTCCCACATCCCCTCC
The DNA here is from genome assembly GCF_048593235.1 of Sminthopsis crassicaudata. NCBI lineage: Eukaryota > Metazoa > Chordata > Mammalia > Dasyuromorphia > Dasyuridae > Sminthopsis > Sminthopsis crassicaudata. The sequence goes on along the minus strand of NC_133617.1, from coordinate 339,873,384 downwards.
AACATTCATCATTATTTGTTCCTGTCATCTTAGCCAATCTGATAGGTGTGTAGTAGTATCTCAGAGTTGTCTTAATTTGTATTTCTCTGATCAGTAGTGATTTGGAACACTCTTTCATATGAGTGGAAATAGTTTCAATTTCTTCATCTGAGAATTGTCTGTTCATATCCTTTGACCATTTATCAATTGGAGAATGGTTCGGTTTCTTATAAATCAGGGTCAGTTCTCTATATATTTTGGAAATGAGACATTTGTCAGAACCTTTGCTTTTAAAAATATTTTCCCAATTTGTTACTTCCCTTCTAATCTTATTTGCATTAGTATTATTTGTACAGAAACTTTTTAGTTTGATGTAATCAAAATCTTCTATTTTGTGATCAATAATGATCTCTAATTCTTCTCTGGTCATAAATTCCTTCCTCCTCCACAAGTCTGAGAGGTAGACTATCCTCTGTTCCTCTAATCTATTTATTATCTGCCTCTTTATGCCTAAATCATGGACCCATTTTGATCTTATCTTGGTATATGGTGTTAAGTGTGGATCCATATCTAATTTCTGCCATATTAATTTCCAGTTTTCCCAACAGTTTTTTCCAAATAATGAATTTTTATCCCTAATGTTGGTATCTTTGGGTTTGTCAAAGATTAGATTGCTATAGATGTACCCTTTTTTGTCCTTTGTATCTAATCTGTTCCACTGATCTACCGGTCTATTTCTTAGCCAATACCAAATGGTTTTGGTGACTGCAGCTTCCTATTTTACCCCAACAATGTGCCTCCTATTCATTTCCTCCTTTCTATTCCCACTGTGACTCCCTTGGTTTAATGCTTCACCTTTCTCATGGGTGTAAAGAGTAACCAGTCTCTTGCTTCCAGTTTCACCACTCTTTAATTTATCCTCCCTAGAGGATATGGTAAATATGGTAAAAGAAAAGTCTAATCACATCATGCCTTGGATGAAATATCTTTAGTGTCTTCTACCTGCTTACAGCATAAACCCAAGCTCTTAACCTGGTATTTAAAGCCTACTAAAAATGGGCTCCAATCTACCTTTTCAGCCTCCTCCCTTACCATACTTTGAGTTCCAGTCAAACAGGACTGTAAGTGGTTGTTCCAGATTTATTGCCACCTGTTAAAATTTTTTCTTCTTTCAAAAGCTAGCTCTTCAATGAAACCTTTGCTTACAATTCCTTCCCTATCATTGAAAGTGAGTTCTCTTTAGATACTTCTCTATCACTTCCCTTTTACTTGTATCTAAATCCTAAATTACATACTAATCCTATCCCTATCTATTTCCATAGTATTTGCTGGCTCTAGATACCACTTTTTTTCCTGTGGTTCCTGAACCACATCCATAACAACAATGTAAGATTTTTGCTAGGTAACTGCATGCAAGGACTTAAAATAAGAACTTCAAACAGTCCAGAAATAACTTTCAATCATTATAGCTTCTGCTCATAAACAAAAGCATGATGGGAAAGCCAATAAAAACTGTCTCCAGTTTACTTAGAATTAGTAAGCTCAATTAATATGCTACACAGATCAGTAAATACCATTGCGGTAGATCATCTACATTTAAATAGTGATAAATAGAAGTTACTTAAATAACAGTTAAATGTACCTTGTAAAGTAAAAAGAGATCCAAAACTTGATCTAGTTTTTGCAGATTGGAGCTTCTCCATTTTGTTCATTCCACAGAAAATAGTAGGTAAAGTAGTAAAAGAGGTAAAGTGAATAATGTAAAAAACTCATTTCCCAATAGCATTTTTATGCCGCTATCAGATCACACTGTGCATTCTGGTAGTTCACATTTCCTTTTTTGCTAAGATATTATAATGTCAAAATGAATGAGCACCACAAAAATATCATCATCATCACCACTATCTTTTTCTTCTCCTCATTCTCTTCTTCCTCCTTTTATACTTTCTCCTCCTTCTTTCTTCTCCCTTCCATTTAGAACTACCCTTCAGTCTCTAGCATTCTATAATTCTATAAGCTTTCAACATTTCATATTTATTAAAAAGTTGCACTTGGGCTTACGATGAGTTTGAAAACAGGTCTCAAAGATTGTTGTCAAAGAACCAACAAAGAGTTGGATTATCAAGTTGCCCTACCTTGCAAAAATTAATGATAATATTGTACTTATCACTACATTTATATAAATATTTCAGAGCAAAACTAGTTTTTGTTCCTATTTGATTTCATTTAGTTATTTTCATAATACATAACAATAAAATCAAGATGTTGCATACTCAAAGAATATTGGGCACAGACATTGGTTCTGTCCGAAGGATGTAGGAAGAAATATTTTAGATTTTGCTTAGAGAAATAAAATAACATTGAGTTGTCTTCAAGATAAATAAGGCTTGATTTGTGGGGATTACTAAAACAATAAAATTTCTTTTAAAGTTATAATGTATTTTAAATAAGATGTTTCATTAAGTAAAAGACCTATAGTTTTCTCAGTGTGAATACTATCCTCTTGAAGATCACAATTGCTTTATAACAGCATAGACATAATCTGCTATGGTCAATAATTTCATCACCTTTGGCCACTCTTTAAATTTTGCTAGTCCCTTAGGTAATAGACACATAGTTCATCACTACAAGTCTTTCTGTCTTGATAGGACCTGCTATAACTTATATTTTCAAAGGCATTGCCCTTGAGAACATAGTCACAATACTGGAGATGAATGTTAGTGAAGAATTTTTGAAAGCACCTAGAAACTTTTGATTACATTTATAAAGTATATTGTCAAAGTCATCAGTTTATATATCAAGGATGTTCCCAAAGTTTTAATACCATTTTAAGCTTCAAAGATACATGAAGTCTTTGGGACACTGACGTATGCTGTATGTTTTGGGTTTTTTGCTTTTTTTAATTTTTTCTTTTTTGCAGAATAATGACAATTATAATGGTGATTATTGGCCCTATTTGTATTTCCTTCCTTCCCCTTCCCCTTAAAAAAATACTTTTTACTGCTTTCTAGGAAATAAGGTCACAATATTTATTTTTTAAGAAATTGGAGAACTAAGAAATTGAGGCTATCCTATTAAAATTCATTTTGAAGAAATTAATCTTTTGAAACCAGCTTCTCTTGAAAATCCCAGGATTGGGTTCCATATCTTTATTTTAAACACTGTCATTTTAGGACAAATACACTTTGAGCAAAGAATGCAAGCATAGTGTTAACAGTTCCTTAATGAGAAAGAATGAACCCTCTGAACAGATGATCTTAAAAAATGTTTGTTTTTTTTTTAAACCAGGGCATTGCCAACGAATTAGCAGGAGGTTTTGGGCCATCATGTTTCTTTGCTGTCATGTACACAAGCAAAACAGTGTCAGCTTGCTGTCTGCCGCCTGCTTTACTGTTAGCAAGCTGCCCTTAAATTGACCCCAGTGTCTATAGTCAGGCTTTGCTTTTTAGATCACCTAGGAAGTTGGAAGGAAGTATTCCATAATCTTGCTATTCCATTTAACCACGAAGATTTTTGTGCCTTGAAAACAACTCTTTAGGAACAATTATGAATCAGGCCTTCTGAAAAGGTCTGAGGAATTATAACACTTATCATTTCCTTTCCAGTGAAAATAGAATTGTGCTTTCAGTTCTTCACCACGTTCCAACTCTATGTCTGCAACCGTAAATTAGACACATACTTAGAATGTTATCCATAGAAATGGAGGTGCTTTACAATTTTGTGTGAAATGTGCACATCTCCTCTGAAATGTCCAAGACCATTATATGGAGATGTTTCCTACATAAGTAGGAAAGGAAATGGGAACTATCTTCCAATCAATTCTAATATGACAAAATTTAGTACTTGCATGCTCATTTTTTAAAAGGTTCTGAAGGGCTTTGTCAGAGAAAGCTGAATCAGCCATCACATTCCTTTAGTGTTCCAGGACAACTGGGATTCCATTTCTTAAACAGAAGAATATTTGAACACTTGTGCTGAAGTCTGAAAAAAAAATTCATTCTGCTTTACTTGCAAACTCTATTTTAATAAAGTTCAGTGTAGACTAGCATCTTGATACCTACTAAATTTACAGGGAAGGAAAAACCTGTAACTTTATACCTTTATTCTATTTTAGTAAAACATATAATACATCAGTAATTATAAACAACATTATTCCCAAGTTCACCCACTATGGTGTTTTAGATAACTAAATGGCATTGCAAAAGTAATAGCAATTCACTTAGCTGGTAGGTAGTTGTTCCTTTCCCAATTCCTCCTCTACAAGTTAATTTTTTTTTAATTGAAATGAAAAGAATTCATGTTAGAATTCACATTAAATAACCAGAAGTTTTCATTCTGATATATTGTTGGCATCTGTTACTTACAATTTTTGTAAAGAGTAGTATATTTAAGAGACACAAGCCTATTAACTTCTTTTAAATATATCTTAATTTTAAGCAAAGTGGCAGTCAGTATTGACTTCAATTTATTGAGACTTTTGCTTCTGCTATTTTACAGGTAAAAGGGAAGGGAACAAGCATTCATTAAGTTATTACTATATGCCAGGCACTATGCTAAATACTTTACTGTTATCTCATTTGATCTCCCTAGGAAAAAGGTACTATTATTATACTTGAAAAAACTGAGATTACTTTTGGTCCAAAGTCTCTCAGCTATTAAACATCTAGTGCTGAATTTGATTTCAGGTCTTATTTACTTCAGACCCAGAGCTGTATCTACTGCTTCCTTATTATTATGACATAATATACAAAATAAAATAATACAAAATAAACAAAAAGTCATTATCCTAAGTTTACAAATTGAGATTCATTAGCTTACAATTCTATTCTAATAGCCTTAACATGAAAATGTTCATCAAAATAATCATCATTATTTTGGATTGAATCTTCATTACCAAAGCTATCATTAAGAGATAGCAGCTTATAGAAAATAGATTATTGCAAATAGAGTCAGATTCTGAATCTCGTTAGATATGAAATTACTACTCTTGTGTTTAATTTTCTCATCTGTAAAATGGGCATAATATTTATATGATGATGCATCTTCACAGAGTTGTTAGGAAAACACTTTATAAACCCTAATACATAAGAATTAATACTATTATATACATGCAAAGAAACATTTTTATTAGCTTATAATGACCTGCACAGTTTTTGATTATTCTATTTTCATAAAATAAGAATGATTTGGCTAAATTTGGCTAAGTTATTAATTAATTGGAATTTTCTGGGCTCATTTTTTTCAGAGTCAAATAAGAAAACAGACTTATATTAAGAATTTTAGTATTTTACATTTTCAAACCCACAACTTTCAGTGCATTTCTTTGAGTCGTTATGCATTCAGATCAATTTCTTATACCTAGAGTATATAATGAGAGTTGATATTCGGAATTATAGCCCAAGGACATTGCAAGGTACTGAATCAGCAAGAAGAAAAAGAGTAAATCTCATTCACAACAGCAGGAAAGAGGATAATTTCACAGTATTTTCAAGAAGAAATAAAAAAATAATTTTCTCCTTTTTCTGATTTCACTTAACAATTATAATCAACTAACAAAAGTATTCTAGCCCTTAGACATTCTAAGTAATTGCGGTTTTACCATATTCCTCTCTAAGTATTACTTGCTCTTCTTAAAAATAGAATTGGTTTTTGTGTTGTTTTTATTAGAATGCCCCTAAAATGTTTCCATAGATGGTTATCAGCACAGCACTAGGCAGTACATTCAGTAATGGCTAGCATTAAAGTGGTATTGAAAGAGCATCATATATCAGTTCACTTTCTTTGAATTATCAATAATAGATATCCAATATTCATTTTGTTGAAAAACTTATTGTGATGGGAGAAATTTAAAGAGCTTTATATAAACCATTTAACTTTTCCTTTGCTTTGTATGGATGGTTAGTCTTGATTTTGTAGGTTACTCTTTAATGTCCTTTGTTTAAAATTATTTTACCTATTTCAAATCTGTTTTACTACTAGAAAAAAAATCTGTTCTTTCCATCTCTCTATGTAAGTTTTTAATTCTTAATTGGGCTTCATAAATTAAGTACTAGTTTCCATTCAATAAAGTGACTGCTTCTCTAAATGTATGTATCCTTGGAAACCCTGTAATATTGATTATAAAATTATCATAATATTCCAGGGTTTTCTACAAAATTCTTCTATAAAGTAGCCATATGACCTAGACAAATCACCTCACCTCTTTTGGCATCATTTCTTCCTCTCTAAAATGAAATGATTAGATAAAATAATCTCTAATATTTTAAAATCACAGATGTTAAGCCAAATGGAAAACACATTTAATTAACCAGTGGATGAATTGTTATTAGAAACCAGGCCTCCTGATTCCCTATTTTGTGTTTTGTGTACGGTACCCATATGGCCTGTTTGCTGGTTTCTTTTTGGATTTTTATATTTTGTGTCAAAAAAAAATTTCTCCTTAGCATGACTTCAGTGGGGAAACTATCATGAGGAATATATATATATATATTTGAGAAGTACAGGGAATATTTGATAAACAGTGATTTAACCAATTGAAATTAATTGCCTTTATTTCATATCTGCAAATATATGGTAAATACTACAATTTATTTTCTTTCATACTGTTTAGGAATATTGGTAGATTGACTGAATGTGCATCTGGCATCAAAATATTAGAAATCCCAAGAATCCTAAAATTCTAGGTTTGGCTATAACCTCTGACAGTCACTGGCAATGTGACCTTGAACAAGTCACTTAATCTTTCCTTCAATTTTTCAGCTGTAAAATGGAAATAATAATACCTACCTTTCAGGGTTGTTGTGATTAAATGACATAATATATGTAAATATTGTGTTTAGCACATAGTGGGTGTTTAATAAATAACTTCTATCTTCTTTCCCTTCTTCCTTCTGAAGGTTAGCAAAAATTGATCATGTTTCTATAGTAATAAAAAATTATAAAGTGCTTTCGTCACAACATTCTTGAGGGAAATATATGAAAGTATTATTATTTCCTTTTTACAAGGAGAAAAATGAGTGTCCATATCCACTCTCAATAAACAGTCAAATGGGGATCTACTACTAGACTAGAATTCTTTCCACTAAACCAAATCTCCTCTGAAGGCAAATGTCATTGTTACTGAGGCAAAATAATTATTTTTAGGCATTTTTCTCTAAGGCATTTATACATTTACCTGTGCACCTACATAAGAATATAGATCTAATCAAAGCTAATTAGGATTTTAGAATTTTGGAGATCATCTAATCCAACTCTTCTATTAAAGATGAAGGAACCCAGGGAAACTGAGTCATTTGTCCAAGGTCACAATATAGTTAATACTTTGCAAGATAGTCTCTGAGAAAATTTTTAAAAGAAGAAGAAATAAAGGTGGTATGGGAATCACTTTTGGAAATTTCATAAAGAATGATAGTGTGAAATCAAAATTATAATGCCTGAACCATTACAATCTAAATACTATCACAATTTGCATATTTTCATAAAAGTTGTGCTTTTGTTACCCATGGGTAACATAACTCCTTTGGGAAATAAATCCTAAATAAGAAATTTAATTTATATAAAATGGGATTTTGCACTAATATAAGACAAAATAAGATTCCAACTTCTAAAAAAAAATTGACATACTATTTTTTATTACTCTGACAGAAAGAAACAATTCCTTCTCATTAACTCTGTCCACTGCTTGATGTTCTGATTTGAATAATAAACACATATCAATATAAAGCATTTATTTATATATATATATATATATTTTTTTTTTCAAACTAAGTCTATTGCTTGATTTCTAATACAAATATTATATGAAGCCAGTTTTCTCAGGAAATCATCAATGATGTTATGGAATGGTCAAAAAAACCCATGCAAAGGAAGTTTTAAAGGAAGATGTTATTATGAAATAAAAATTAATATTTCTAATTTTTTAGAGTCACATAGTTTATTTCTTTAAATATAAAACAAAGTAAAAAATATTTTTGATTTTCAATTTAAATCTTTAATTTTCTTTCACCTTCAATCCTGAATGTGCTTTCCACTTAGCAAACTATTCCTTCTGACAGAATAAAAAAACAAAGAAAAAAAAAAAACAAACAATTCACAAATGCACCAACCAAGCCTAAACATATATACTTTATGTCACCTACTCCAGCAAAAAAGGAGAGTATATTTTTCTTTCTCTTCTTTAGGATCTTAGAGAATCCCTATATAGGGATTTTGTTTCATTTTCTTGTGTTTTTTTTTTTCCCCCATTTACCTGATTGTAAGAATAATTTACAATTTTTCCTGTTTTGGGTTTTTCCTTTGCATCAGTTCATATAAATTTTCCTATGCTTCTCTGAATTCATCGTTTCTCTGTCTTTATTTGTCTAATTTGTTTAACCATTCACACACAGTATCTACTGTAGGACCTAGATGAAGTATGATCCTTATATATTACATATCTTATATACAGTTTATATCTCACATATATCTTAAGAAATAATGCTACAAAAATTTTAACAGAAATGAAATCAGGAAACTGAATTTGTATAATTCAGTTTGTTTAATATGAGAACACATAGGAGAAAAAAAAACTCATTTAATTAATTTGCTCTTCATGAAAATATTATTGAGTATATTACTCTATATTGAGTTGGATCCCTAACATTATAGAACATGGGTTAGTTAACTGAAAATCTGTTTTCAGAACCCCAGTCCTCCAAAGTTTTTTATTAGCTTATTAAAGATAAGCACATTAATAAGAGCTCTGAATTATGCTTAACCACAGATCAGGTTGAATTTTTTTTTTTTAATTTTTTTTTTATTTTATAATTATAACATTTTTTGACAGTACATATGCATGGGTAATTTTTTACAACATTATCCCTTGCACTTACTTCTATTCAGATTTTTTCCCTTCCTCCCCCAACCCCCTCCCCCAGATGGCAAGCAGTCTTATATATGTTAAATATATTACAGTATAATTTAGATACAATATATGTGTGTAGAACCGAATTTTTTGTTGCACAGGAAGAATTGGATTCAGAAGGTAAAAATAACAGTTTACATTCATTTCCCAGTGTTCCTTTTCTGGATGTAGCTGGTTCTGTCCATCATTAATCAATTGGAATTGGATTAGCTCTTCTCTATGTTGAAGAAATCCACTTCCATCAGCATACATCCTCGTACAGTATCATTGTTGAAGTGTATAATGATCTTCTGGTTCTGCTCGTTTCACTCAGCATCAGTTGATGTAAGTCTCTCCAAGCCTCTCTGTATTTTTCCTGTTGGTCATTTCTTATAGAACAATAATATTCCATAACATTCATATACCATAGTTTACCCAACCATTCTCCAATTGATGGACATCCATTCATCTTCCAGCTTCTAGCCACTATGAAAAGGGCTGCCACAAACATTTTGGCACATACAGGACCCTTTCCCTTCTCTAGTAGTTCCTTGGGGTATAAGCCCAGTAGTAGTATGGCTGGGTCAAAGGGTATGCACATTTTGATAACTTTTTGGACATAATTCCAGATTGCTCTCCAGAATGGTTGGATTCTTTCACAACTCCACCAACAATGCATCAGTGTCCCAGATTTCCCACAGCCCCTCCAACATTCATCGTTATTTGTTCCTGTCATCTTAGCCAATCTGACAGGTGTGTAATGATACCTCAGAGTTGTCTTAATTTGCATTTCTCTGATCAATAGTGATTTGGAACACTCTTTCATATGAGTGGAAATAGTTTTAATTTCATCATCTGAAAATTGTCTGTTCATATCCTTTGACCATTTATCAATTGGAGAATGGCTTGATTTCTTATAAATTAAAGTCAATTCTCTGTATATTTTGGAGATGAGGCCTTTATCAGAACCTTTAACTGTAAAAATTTTTTCCCAATTTGTTACTTCCCTCCTAATCTTGTTTGCATTAGTTTTGTTTGTGCAGAAACTTTTTAATTTGGTGTAATCAAAATGTTCTATTTTGTGATCAATAATGGTCTCTAGTTCTCCCTTGGACACAAACTCCTTCCTCCTCCACAAGTCTGAGAGGTAAACCATCCCATGTTCCTCCAATTTATTTATGATTTCGTTCTTTATGCCTAAATCTTGGACCCATTTTGATCTAATCTTAGTATGTGGTGTTAAATGTGGGTCCATGCCTAGTCTCTGCCATACTAATTTCCAGTTTTCCCAGCAGTTTTTGTCAAATAATGAATTCTTATCCCAAAATTTGGGATCTTTGGGTTTGTCAAAGATTAGATTGCTATTTTTATTCACTATCTTGCCCGATCAGGTTGAATTTTTAAGGCTTCAGAATTAAAGCCCTAATTGCAAATAGTACCTTTTGGATATAGCTTCTAGAACTAATATCCTAAGACATTGAAGAGATTATTGACTTGTGACTTACATCTTCCTCTAGGCTAATTCTAATAATTATACATTGGCTGTGTAAATACCTAATATTTATTACAGTTCTTATAATCAAGATGATAGTTAATCAGTGAGTTAATTTGTGACAAGAAATTTCAGCAAGAAGTTAAATATTCTTGAACATTTAAAGTTTAAATGTAAATCCTTTTAGGAAAGATATTCAATAGCAGTGGTTGAAAAAAAAATTATTGATCTTTGTGAAGTTTTCTTGTTGTGAAAGGATAGTTATGTACATAAAAATTCATGGTTCAATTTAAGGATCCATGGCATAAATTTTACATTTAGGATTGACAAATTAATATTCAGTAATATTCTCTAGTTTGTCCCAGATTGTTAAAACTAAGAAATTTTATATACTTTCAGTTTCTAGGATGATTTAAGTTGAAAGAGGTAACTAATAAAACACATTTCTAGAATAATCTATTTTTCTTAGTAATAATCTATTTCTTCCTATTTCTTTTCTATTTTATTCTTTTTCTTTTCTATTTCTCAAAACATCTTATAAAGTCAGTAATTTTTTCAACTTTGCTTTTCCCTATATTCTTGTTTAGTCTCTTTATTTGAGTGGAAAAATTCATTGAAGAATTTGCTCTTCATAAGTACTGTGCTATCACGGATCATAAAATCAAGAAGTTCAAAAGCTTAGAAAATGCTGGAGGCAACATCTAATCCAAATTCCTACATAATGGGGAAGTCTTTGTGATTCCTATAGATTCAGTAAAGTAGGAGAGACAAAAGCTACATTTTTTTTAAAGCTGGAAAGTAAAAAGCAGTGGAATAATAAAAACTGACATTTGTAGGATGCTTTGAAGTTTGCAAAGAATATCATATTATTTGTCTCCTTTGATCCTTACAACCATCTCTTCATATAGACATTGGAAGAATTATTTCTCCTAGTTTTACAGATGAGGAAACTGGGGCTGAGTATCTTAACTAGTACAACAAATATTATAGATTGATGTTGGCATAGGTCTAATTCAAGATAACATGTATCCTTATGCTTCTTACAAATTCATTTCACTTCTAGCCTGTGACTTTATGTGGTCTCTGACCAGCTATATTATAGTTGAATCATAGTTTTTATTATCTTATACTGTCAATTGTTATATAATTATATTGATGGTATACCCATTCAAATTGATCTTATTAAAGATGGCTAAAATAACTGGTAATACTTGAGGCACATTATTATGGCTAGATAAATAATTATTTTGATATTTTAGGATCTATGATTTTATCAGTGTTTATACTTCCCTACAGATACAGTTCCTACAAAAAAAAAATAGCTTAGAAATTATAATGCCAGGCTAATATATTGTATATTTTATACAAAACTGGCTATTCACTTAAAAATTCCCCATTTCTATCAAATTAGCAAAAAACAAAATTGGAATTATCAGTAGACTGACACTTTAGTTTTAAATTGTAAAAATAGTAAATGATAATTATGTATTATAGATAAAATCTGTCATCGATATTTCTATTATAATCCCTCTTTTTAGTAATTTATTAGATTTTTTTTGGAACCCTGTTCTTTGACCTTAATATCACAAGCCAAGTAGGAGGAAGTGTTCCAAAGTGAATTCCCCCAGCTCCACTCCTTTGCTGAAAGGAATGGTCCCTATTCACCCCTAATTATCCAGCGGTTCTCAAACTTTTTAAATAGGGGCCAGTTCACTGTCCCTCAGACTGTTGGAGGCCGGACTATAATAAAAACAAAAACTCACACTCTGTCTCCACTCCTCAGCCCATTCGCCATAACCAGGCCACCACATAAATGTCCTCAACAGGCTGCATGTGGCCTGCAGGCCGTAGTTTGAGAACCCCTGGATTATACTAAGGTTATAGAGCAATGGTGTTAAACTCTAATAGACCTGGATCTCTACAACTGCCTATTAATTTAGAAAACCACAAATTAACATTGTATTTTTATTTTGTAAACAGTTTTCAATTATATTTTGTTTCCAGCTTCATCAAAAAACAATGATATAAATTAATTCTCAAATAATCTCTTCCAGTATTTGAATTGAAAATGGTCCATGATAAAGTCATTTAGCATTTTAAAATAGCATTCTCAAAGTGTTCAATAGGAATTTTTACTAATAACATGCATACCTATTTTAAAAGTGTGTATACTTTAAAGATGGCTGCCCTAGAGAAAGTAATCAACCTTTCTGAATTTTTCTCTTCTTGGAAGTATACATGATTTTTGAAATTTCCAGTATTGTCTGAGTTCAGAAAGACCAATAGAGAGACATTTTCTCCCTATCTTATCCCTTCAGCTATATAATCTTAATAGCACTAGTATAAAAGTTGCAATTCTCCATCTCCCTCTTTCTTGTGGACAAAATAATTCATAAGCAAAAATGAAATTCAAACTCTGTTCTAATTGTTCCTTTATGCATCAATCTCATTGAAAAAAAATGCATTTTCAAAACCAGAATTATAAGCAAAACTGATTGTAGATGCTAAGGCAAATGCGAGTTCAGTGACGCTGCACTACATCAGTCAGATCAATAATAGGATATAGTAATACAGAACTCAAAACTTCTAACTTATATTCATACCCTAGTTTTCTGTTGCTTGGCTTGTTTCTTCCTCTTAGTTATGTAAAAACAATTGATAATTTAGTTCATTAACTTCCAATTTTTTCAGTCACAATAGCCCCTCCCCCCAAAAAAAGTCCTGACACATTTTTGACATCCTTAGAATAATTGGACACATTCCCAGGGTGTTATAATCTCAGGATGAAAATCACCACAGCATGATGAAATATATTAAGAGTTCATGATTTTGGTCACTTCTCAGGACCTTTTCATTCTGCCTCCCAGTATTATAATGGAGTAGAGGTGAGGGAGTAATTATTTTCTTACTGAGTTGGATACATTATTCTGTATCCACAGCCTTAGCACCTTGTTATCACCTCATTAGCAGCCTCTGCACAAAAGAATCAAAACTGGGCATTCACATACACCTTCAGGCAAGAAATGGTTCTTGTCTAGCCTGACTGTGTTTAGTTAATGAAAGTTTTTATTTACATATATTTATATATGTGTGAAGCTACCTGAAAAAAAGAAAGAAAATAAGTCTTTGGTTGATATTTTAGGTCAAGATGTCTTGTTTCAGGAACTTGAAGTTTAAAAAAAAAAAAAGTGGCACTCATATGTACAAAGAGAAATCTAATGAAGCAAAAGAACTGTAAAATCCATGTCAGATTGAGTATCTGCATTTACAAACCTGGTCCTTGAACTCATAAAGCAGTGAATGTAAGAAAACACTGCAAAATCTTGCAGATTTTTGGTCCCAGAGGACCAATGATGAAACACATATCCCTCTTAACTTAGAGAAGTAGAGGGGGCCATAGGTGTGCCATATTTCAAAGAAAGCAGACACCGTTTCTGCATAGATTAATGAACTGGTTTTCTCTGTTAAAGGCTAAGTTGGGGTAGGACAGTTATATACAAAAATGATAGTTGTATATTAAAAATATATGGCATTAACACTATTTTTAAATTTTAAAATCAATTTAAGGTTAAAGGAAGTTGCCTGTTCTGGTCTTGAAGATAACTCCCTATACAAAGTGTAAATATTTCTATTGTCACCTCATTTGGGATTTTGTTCACATCTCCTTGAACCTCTGTAGTGTTTTTGCCCTGGTTACATCCTTTGAAAATAGCTGATTGAGACTATTGTAGATCTTGAATGGGGAATTTGAAAGAAACCCAACCAGAGAACTGGTAAATTAGTACTGAACATGGAGGAGACTAGAGGAGAGAGCAGGGTCAGAAGCCAAATTCTCTAAAGGAACAGATTTGGGTCCTAAAGAAGACAGCCATGGAGAGGCAAGAGTAGAATGGCAGGTTATTAGAGCAGAGTCTCATGAATCATAATGGCAAGAAGCAATTGTACAATAGAGGAAACTCCTAAGACCAAGCCTCCCTCCATGAGAAAAAGAGCAACATTGGTCCATGAGCTAGAAGAGAAGGTCAAAAGATCAAGACACAAAATAGAGGAGAAAATATTTACCTTGCCCTCCACTGCCACTGTGAATTATGTTGATTCTACAGACCTGAGGACAAAAGAATTGATTCTTTAGCCATTCTAAGAACAGTTACTTTCTATGCTCTTTCCTGATCTAGCCCTATCATGTTTTCTTTCCATCACTGTACTGTCCACCATCCTCATTTCAGTGTTCCATGGCCTCTGACAGGAGCCAGGGTCCCAGAATCTCCATCTTCTCATTATATGCCTGTTGTCACAAGAGCTCATGAGAAGGAAGGAAATAAGCATTTGTGTTGTGTCTAATATGTGTCCAGCACTATGCTAAGAAGCTTTAGATATGTTATTACAACAACCATGGAAGGTAGGTACTATTATCATCCCTATTTTGCAATTGAGACAATTGAGGAACACAGAAGTCAAATATTTGCCTACTGTCTCATATCTAGCTGAGTATCTGAAGATGGATTTAAACTCATGTTTTCCTGACTCCAAGCCCACGGCTTTATCTACTGTATACTAGGTACTAGAAAGAAGCCAAAAAATAAAAAAAAAGTATTCTTTTTCTTACTAACTAGATGCTAAGCTCTCCCTATCTACCTAATGGAGTGCACAACATTTTCATCAAGCTCAACACTGTAATATCTTGAGACAAAGTCCTGATCAAGCAATAACTGAATCTTGTTCTGTCTTAAACATCTCTTTGCATGCTTCCTAATTTCTACAATAATAATGTTACTATTCGAATTCAGGTTCTTATTACTTCTTTTCTATAATATAATATTCCTAACTGGTCTTCCTGATGCTAGTCTCTGCTTTGTCAAGTGATTATACATACACTTGATCAAATGAGATAATATTTTTAAAGCACTTAGAATACTGCCCAGAATATAGTAGCTGCCATATTATTCCCTTCCTTTCCCTGTGCCCTAAGGCACAAGTCTTACCAGTTCACTCCCTAGCTCAAAAAATATTAAGTGTTTCCCTGTTATTACTTCTAGAATTGATTACCAATGTCTCAGCCTGTCACTGAAGCTCTCCACTATATGGCTTTGTAGCCGAACTGAATTAATTTTCCTTGAACCCAAAATTCCATCTCCACCTATCATGCATACACATAAACTACCCCTCCTCCATAGTTAAAAGGCCATGTCTTCCTTATTTCTGCTTTTTAGAATCCTTTGCTCAACTCAAATCTTGCTTCTTCCTTAAAGCCTCTTTCCTCATGTTCCAATGTTAAGGCTCTTGCTTTCAATGACCTCATTTATGATCATATATTTATTCCCCTGATGGAATAGGCTCCTTGAAAACACAAATAATTTTGTATTTGTATCTCAACTACATAGCACAAGATCTTGCATATTTAATTATGTTTGTTGAAATAAATTATACAGAACTGAATTTCATGGAAACAGGTTATTCTTAGGGTTAGGTGGTGAGTTCTACTTTGGATACATTAAGCTTGAAATGCTGATGGGACAGCTAAATGACTATGGCCACAAATTAGATTTTAATGTGGGACTATATTTAAGCAGAGAGTTTAGTACTACATTATAAATTCTCAAATCCTAGAAATCTGGGGGCCTTCACAAAGATTTCAGGAAAAAATTTTCTCATGTTTGGTTAATTGCAAAAAAACACATTCTCTATATTCCCATCATCATGAACAAATTTCTATCATAGGTTTATGATGTTAAAGATGACGACTACTACAGATATTGTTATCCCTATTTAACAAATGAGGAAAGAAAAACTGAGAGAGGTTAGTGACTTGCTCAGGTCACATAGCTAGTGTCTGAACAAGAAAGTAGAAGATACATTCTCTAAGAGTCTGAGGAGAGAAAAATCATCAGTGCTTTACACATCACTACACAGTAATTCTGGAAGGAATAAACAAACAAATTAATCTCTAGACTGGAGTATAAAATTTTATTTAAAAAAAGAAAGGATTTTGTCTGGATTTGTAAGACCAAAAGGTGAAGGGAGAAAGTGATGATATATGCAAAAAGTGTAGATAAAGGAAACTGCAATAGGTCACTTTTCATGGAAAATATTGCATGGAATGTTGAATGAATGAAAAGCATTTATTAAGCACTATTTATATGCCAAGCATTGTGCTAAATTCTGGGAACATGAACATAAAGCAAGAGATACCCTATTTTCAAGGACTTTAGGTTCTAATTGAAGGAGGTCATGCATACAAGGGAGTAGTGGAAGGATGCTTTGGTTG
Source organism: Sminthopsis crassicaudata (assembly GCF_048593235.1). Classification (NCBI taxonomy): domain Eukaryota; kingdom Metazoa; phylum Chordata; class Mammalia; order Dasyuromorphia; family Dasyuridae; genus Sminthopsis; species Sminthopsis crassicaudata. The sequence goes on along the minus strand of NC_133617.1, from coordinate 339,856,767 downwards.
GACAGCCACGGGGATGCTGTATGAAACCACAGGACAATCAATCGACATTCCTTTTATAAAATCGAATGATAATTCAGTAAGGCATAAGGGGGAGAAGAGGGAAGAAAACTCTGCAAACAAGGTAGATGCAAGGATGTGAGGACCACAAATGTCTGCATTAACTGATTCACCAATCAGGATAGTATCACCCTAGAGTTTGCCTCCCAGTTTTAGACCTTGGATGACTGGAAGAATAGTTATTCTATCTGTCACCAAAAATAGAGATGTCTGGAGGAAATGCTAGATAGAACAGTATTTTAACTTTAATGTCCTGAGGTTCAACAAATACCAGAGCATCCATATGGAAATATTTAATTGAAAGAGGTGTAAAGTTGTAATTTGGGAGATAAGTGGCTTAGTAATAAATATTCCAAGAATCATCCACATGCAAAAGTAGGATAAAGGAGATTATTTACTCTTGACCTAGTCCAGAATGTACAAAACAAAATGTAGTTTTAGGCTATTTTTAGTAATCTTACTTGGATTCTGAAAATAGTAATCACTAATATCACTTTCTTGAACATCACAAAGGAGAAATCTGTGAATAGAATAAATCTTAATGTCTCTTCTAACTCAAAAGCATTTGTTCCACTAGAATAGAGGGCGTCAGATACTAAGAAAAATCCAGTGTTAATAGTACTTGAATTTTCATGGCTATTCTTTCATGTCTATTGAAATTATTTTGGAATTACAAGTGGAAAGAACACTGGATTTGGGGGTTATAGAATCACAGAATTTTAGAGCTGAAAGTGAACATCTAGTCCAACCCACTGCAATGTGGCACATAGTCATTTATCCTTTACTTAAAGACCTCTAGTGGGCTGGAAGGAGCCATTTTCTCCCCATATAAGCAAATGTATAAAGATAAAAATAACTCTAATTATTAGGAAGTTGTTTTTGTTTGTTTGTTTGTTTGTTTGTTTTTAATTTCTGACTTCAATCCTCAGTTTTCCTCTTTGAAACTTTAAGCTATTGTTTCTGTCTGGGGCCAAAGAGACCAGACTAATTCCTTTTCATCATGCCAACTCTTAAAATTCTTGAAGATAGTTCTTATTTCTCTTTGAATCTTTTCTAGTTCATTAGTTTATCTTCATATGGAATGGACTCAAGATCCTTCAACATGCTAACTTAACCTTATTGGTGTCCTTCCTACTGTGATACTCAGAACTGATGAAGCCATATGGGCTATTTATGATACCTACTTCCTTTTTTTAAATTTTCATTAACCATCTCTCTAATAATCCATTCTAAAATTCTGAGAGGAATCAAAGACAATGAGGTTTCTTTCCTATTCTTGCTGATGTTACAGTTATCATTGATAATTGTTCATCAGTCATATCTGCCAGTTCTTTCCATGCCCAAGTTTCATCTGATCCAGTGACTTGAATTAAGGGCAGCTATATATTTATAGTCAACGCCTTAGTTTATATTGCTTATCAACTATCTATTAACTTTTTTTATTTGTTTGTGCTTCTTTCCTAATCCAAAGGTCATTCTCAGTGACAGAGAAAATAGAAGTAAATTAAAAATTGAATGACTTTGGGTAAAGTCAAATAACATTTGTGGGCCTAAATTTCTTCCTCTAGAAAATGAAGGCTTTTAGTCTAGTTGAGCTCTAAGTTCTATATTCTTTTATGAATGTTATCTTATGAATGCCATATCACAAAATAAATCTGTTACTGCTATGTTTTGGGAAACAGATCACCACCAGACTGTTAAGATCTTTAGATATGCATGTTGTAAATATTTCCTACCCCCCTCATATCTTAATATGTTTCACAGTTCATTTTTCCCAAGAAACAAATCACTGACTGTTAATGATTCCCAAGTCAAATTAGTTCTATTTAATTAGCACTAACTAATTATTTAGTTTAGCTGATGTATTTTAAAATTACTGTGGTAATGATGTTCAAGTCATGTGAACACATTTTTCTAACTATTATGATAATAATGTTTGGGGATATAAGTAAAACTATCTTACTGAATGCTAAATATGAAAATAGGTATATGCCCTTACCTGTAAATGTTTCCCAGAATTGATGGATGCTGCCTACGTGAGCTTACTAGAGTGAAATCTTGCTTTACATTCTACTTTTATTCTTCTAGAGCAAGTGAGTTTGGAATTATTTTGTCAAATTCATAAAAGCTAATGATAGAGGGGGAGAAGAGTGGTGTATGACTGCCCTCTGTTTTGACAGATTAATTTACCAGCTTTGATTCCTGCCACATTATCTGGTGACATTCTTGGTCTCCTTTATTTCTTTGGGGCTTCCTTCAGACTGCATTGCCATGACTATTATCTGTTTTATGACACAATTGGAAACTTTTCCTATAGTGATACTGAACAAGCGAAGTATGTAATTAAGTGTTCTGATTAACATATTACTTGAAGGTTATAAAAAATCTGTTAAATGCCATAGGAAAAAAGAGGTACAATTCTCCAGAATTATTGAAAGCAAAATATCTGCCACACATTAAGAATGGTTTTCTAATGGGTACAGTCTTTACTAATATAAATATGTGAATGTATGTACTTTTTAGTGCAGAGAGATGAAGATGTAGATTTGCTATGTTTAGCACGTCTCATTCTACTGGTATTATTCTATCCTTTTCTTTCCTATATCAGGAAATAGACATTCCCTCTGCAGAGAGGAAAATGGATGAAACTATGTTCTGTCTTCAATATCATCCTTCCTTTTTCATCTCTCCTCCCACTTATGCTCTTTAAAAGAGGAGATTATACCATGCAATGTCATCTCACCTTCTTTATATAAAGGATCCTAACATGGACATTGAAATTCAATCACCAAATCTCAGAATTGAAAGGGACCTCCAAGGTCATATAATCTAATCTGTACCTGAACAGAAATTCCTTTTGCAGCATCCCCCACAAAAGTAGCATTGAACTATTCCTTAAAGATACATACTGACTTACAGACATCATTACAGGAAGGATTAATGCACTCAATTTTGGCACTTCTGTCCTGGTACTACATTAATCTAAATTTGTGAGTCAGTAAATGCAGGCTCACATAGCCCAGGATATCTAGCCAGTATCAGAGCACAACATGTTTTACATCCTATTCAGACAGCTATCTTGGACCATCTTGTTATATGTAATCTGATCAACTTGGCCATATTTTGTTCTGGACACAATAATCAAGTAAATAATACTACTGCTTCTGGATAGGCTGAATAAATACCTCCCCCATGAATCAAACTTAACATCCCCATGACTCCTTAGGTCAAAACTCTCTCTATTTTTAAAATAGAAGGTCCTTGAAGGCAAGGACTTCAACACTGACTAGCACCATGCATGGCATATAATAAATACTTATTAAGTGCTTTTTCTCATTCATGCCTGAAACAATCCATTCCATTTTTGAAATTTCCAATTATTTTCCTGTTATCAAGCCTAAAATTTGATCCTTTGTAATTTGACTGCACTTCAGAATCACAGGATCTATTTTATTTTTATCAAAGCAAAAAGAATCTTGAGAAATATAAGGCAAAAGCTAAGGGAAATTTTACTTTTTACATATATATTACATATGTAAACATATGTATATATTTGGTGGGATAGGGAATAGACCTGTGATTTTATCAATAGAAGGAATAGATAGTGCAGAAATTCTGTCTGTTGATTTGGATCAGGACACTAAAAGGTTTAGTATCTTGTCCAGGATTATACAGAGTATGTGTTTGTTTGAGGCAAAACTTAAAATGCAAGATTTCCTGATTTGTAGGCCAACTCGCCTGACATCTACATCATATTGACTCTGAAATTCATAATTAAATTAAATTGCTATTGTATAAACCTAGAGAACTTTTACCTTTGAAAATTCATATGAAAACTTTTTTCAGCACTTTAATTTTAAGCAACTGAAGAATTACTTTTTAAATGGATTACTATAAATCTTTGTGATGTGGAAGGATTTAACTTTTAGAGTCTTTCATTATTAAAAATAGAATACGTTTCCATTGTAACAGGTCAGTATAAGATTCAGTGTCATAAAAGAAAGGGGAAAAGCATTAATTAAAAATTCTACTTACTATGTACTAGATACTGGACTAATAATTTTGCAAATGTTATCCCATTTGATCCTTAATCGCCCCCAGGAGCTTGATGCTAGTACATCATTATCCCTATTTTATAGTTGAGGAAATTGAGACAGATAGCAATGACTTGCTTAGGACCATACAGTTGTTAAGTGTCTTGAGTTTTGGTTTTGAGTGTCTGGTTTTGAACTTAGGTCTTCCTGATTCAAGTTACCTAACTATGTTTGAGATCATCTAGCCAAATATCTTCATTTTATAGATGAAGAAGCTGGGTGACATTTTTTTTTTTGGAATAAGTTATTTTTAATTGTAATCTTAGTAAACAGTAAAATATAGGTTGCTACAAATCTATTTCAGGAAATAAAGTATGAAAACATACAGTTATGTATTTAAGGATCTGAAAAGTTAACCTTTACTTCGATTCAACTTATTATATAATACTAGATGCCATGATGCTTCAGGTTACATGATATTTATATATAAATAAAATTCTTATTAATCAAGTGTTATTTTCAGTGCATTAAGAAACCCACTATTTGAAGGAATGCTATTAAATAAAATAACAAATAGATGGGTAGCTTTTTTCTATCTTTTGGAAATACCTTAAAGATCTATAAAATAAGACTGGTCTAAATTTTAAAATTCTCTTTTGGTGTGTTATTAATTTCAATACCCACATTTAATAGATGAGGAAACTAAGGCCCAAAAGATTAATTGACTTGCCTAATGTATACTAAATCAGTATTAAAACCCAAGACTATGTACAACATTTGGAAAGGGTTAGGGGAAGAGGGAAGAGAATATTAGAGGCTGGACTTGAGATTTAATCAGAGACAGAAATTCCCTGGTGTGAAAACTACTTCTACAGATTCAGATCAGTCAGTAAATTATCTCTAAGTTATGAATAGTGTGGGGTAACTGGGCATAATGAGACTTTAAGTGATTTTTTTCATGATCACTTAGCTACTGTGTCAAAGCAGGACATGAACTCTGATTTTCTTAATTCCAAGTCAGACCTTCAAATCACATTGTCTCTCAAATCTTAATCCTTTAGGTAAAAATAATAATAATAATAATAATAATATTTTGTAAAGCTAATCATCTCTACATATTTTTCTTATTAACATAGATTTTCTAACATTAGATTTCTGCTTGCTCTCTCTCTCCTCCTCCTTTCCTTCCTCCCTTTCTCTCTTTTTCTGTCTCTTCTCTGTGTGTCTGTCTTTCTGTCTCTCTCTGTGTGTCTGTTTCTCTCTGTCTCTCTATTTTTGGCTTTGTGTGTGTCTTTATTTCTGTTTCTAACTCTGTCTTTTCCCTCCCTCAACTTGGCTTCAACTAAGATCTATATGAAAATGACTTCTAGATTTGTATTTATATGTCTTACCTTCCTTATAGTCTTTTTGGGTCAATCATTCCTAACTGGAAGTTCTACATAGCCACCTCTAATTCAGTGTGTCCAAAATCAGAATTGAGTATTTCTGTACTAAACTCACAGATTTTCCTCTACTCTTTGTTTTCAAGAAACACAGAATCATTCCTGTCACTCAAGTTTACAACTTCTAAGTGATCCTTAACTTTTCTTTGTCTGTCATCACCCCCTGTACTCCAACCATAATCAGTTGCCAGGCCTTATAGCTATTACCTCTGAAGCATTTAACTTGAATTCTGTTTTCTCCACTTTTATATCTTCTATTCTACTTCAGTCCAACATCAACTACATCGTTTGACTATTGTAATAATCTCTTATTTGGTCTTCTTGACTCCAATCTCTCCCTTCTCCAATCTACACTTAGGTGCCAAATCGATATTTCTAGAGTACAATTTAACCATGTTATTCCTCCTGCTTAAAAAAGCATGGTAGATACCTATTACCTTTAAGAGAAAAACCAAACTCTTTTGATTGTAATTTAAAGTCCTTCACAATGTGGCTCCAACCTATCTTTCCAAGTTTATTATACCTCATTCTATTGCATATACTCTCAATCCCAGCCAAACTGGGCTACCTGTTGCTTCTTATGCATGACATTTTCCTCATCTCCAGGCTCTTCACCACTGTTGGAATGCATTCCTATATCATCTCCATTTCAAAGAATCTTCAACTTTCTTCAAAGCTTATCTCAAGTATTCTTCATATATCAAGCCTCCAGTTTCTAGTGTCCTTACACTGGAAATTACTATGTATGAAGTTTATTTTTGTATATATTTTTCTGTGATCATGGTATCCTCCCTCCATACTGTTTTTACCTTAATCTCCATCCTCAACTCACCTCCTTGTGGTCAGGTACTGTTTTATTTTTGTCTTTGTTTCTCAAAGGATTTTGTATATATTACATGCTTAATAAATGCCAATTGGTTAAATGAATGAGTTAATGGATGCTATTTAAACACAACCTCAGAGTTTGAAGAGACTTCAGTAGACCTTCAGTCAAGAGCATTTATTAAATATCAATTATGCATATAGCATTTTTCTAGGAACTTCAGATACAAAAGTGAACCAAAATAGATCCCACCTTCAAAAAGTTTCTTTTTAATGATAATTAGAGGACACATACACAAATATAAATTGCAGACATTTCCAAAATATCTTGATTATTAAGTTCAGAAGTAGTTGTGATATGTGTCATATTTCTTTTTTTCAACTCACATAATTTGATAGTGTACTATTAAAACATACCTTAGACTTTAGGGAAAAATATAAAATATGTATAGCCAAATACTTGGGGAAAATAGTGTAAAATTCTTTTATTTTCTGATTGTCTCAAGAAAACTCTAACATGTACAACTGAAGGAAGACAACAAAATGTACATATACATTTTTTTCCTGTACACTTGTATGTATATCATTAATATATTACTCTCAGTTAGGTCTCCAAGTATTCTTTGAAGTTTGAAAATATAACTTTTAGGGAAAAAATTTATTCATTATTTCTGATAGTTAGAACTTTAGGTAGACTATGTTCTTGCAAAAATAATTTTGTGGGTTTGGGATTTTTTTCCTCAAGATACCAGATAAAAAATCCAGGACACAAGTACACATGTAAAATACTAAAACCATTAGTCTGAGAGGATGAAAAAAGGATCAAATTGATTTGTTGCCTTGACAAGCCAACACAATCCTTTTATTTCTTTTCTGCTTCTAATCAGATTGTAAAGTTCTTGAAGGCTGGAACTGTTTCTTATTCATCTAAGGTTAAAGGAAAGATCATTTCTGACTGAGAAACAGGAAAATTTCATGAAGAAAAGTAGGACAGTTAAGGATGATAAGATTTTCAAAAAGTAAAAATGAGGATGGTCATTCTGAGTGAAGGTAGTAAGTAAAAATAATAATTGTATTCAAAACCTTGAATGGAATTGAAGATTATCCAATCCAATCCTCCCATCTCCCAAATTTACAACATTACCCTCCAAACTAAAAGATAGAAAGTTTAGAATGGAGATAATGGATATTCCCAGTTAATCTGAATGAAGACTATGACTTGGAGTATGATTAAATCAGTTTGGAAAAGGAAGGAGGCAAATTGTGAGTTCTAAATTAGATTTTAAACTTGATTCATAGGCAGCAAAAGAGCATTGAAGGGTTTTGAACAGAGTAATGACATGATCAGATTTGTTTGTGAGAAAAATCTTGCAGAAATAGAAATGGCAAAAGAGAAGTGGCAAGATTGGAAATAGAGTGACTAATTAAGTTGGAAATGTCAATAGAAATGAAGATCCACCATTCAAGGAATAAAAATAGGAATGGTTAGAAAGATAGGAAGAAAACCAGAAGAATTTTTCATGAGGTAAGGGATTTATTACAAGAAAGAGTGATTGGCTATTTCAAATGCTAAAGAAGAGTCAAGGAGAATTAGAAATAAGACATACTATTAAATTTTTCAATAACGAGATGATTTCCTGATACACATTGAAAAACAACATGAAGTTAGATAGCTAGATAGATAGCTAGATCTGGTCAAAATTGGGTTTTGTTTTTTTTTTTGTTTGTTTGTTTTGTTTTGTTTTGTTTTTTGTTTGTTTGTTTTTGTTTTTGTTTTTAAACTAGTTTTACCTGAACACGTTTGTAGACGAAAGGTAGCAGGAGAAGAAGATATTGGGAATGCATGACATAGAAGAGATAAGTAGGCATAGAATCAAGTAGACAAAAGGAAGGGGTAGTACAAATATGCAGCCAGTTACCCAGGGTTGCAACCTGAGGGTGTTATCCTTGACTTCTCTTTCTTTCACCTCGTACTACTTCCATATTCAACTTTGCTTTCAAAGACCACAATGAAATAGTCCGGAAAGAGTATCAAATAAGAGTAAAGATAGATTGTGGGGGGTGGAGAATAAGGGTAATCTGGATTGTAATTAAAGTTGGAAAGAAGGAATTTAGGGGCAAATAGTGGGTCTCTAGTTCAATAATAGTAAATATAGAGGATTAGAAAATCAGAATTCTAGCAAGTAGACACCAAAGAGGAACTTTGGCAGTTGATGAAAGAGATTAAGTAAAAATTCAGCTAATAGAGGACTCTAAACTTCTTTTGAGAGAGAGAGAGAGAGAGAGAGAGAGAGAGAGAGAGAGAGAGAGAGAGAGAGAGAGTGTCTCATCATCTTAGTTCTCGTTTGTTTTCCTCAGCTTTCCTTTCTTCAATACTCATGGAAGTATTGATTGGTTAGTAGGCTGACTGGTGGTTTGGGTTTTCTCACCTATAATAAAACTCCCTTGAAGTAGGAAATGCCTCAATTAGCAGGTCAACCAATCACAGGGCTTCTCTGAGCCTTGATGTATTTTAAATCTTCTTGATAGCTTAGTCTCTTAACTTCCTCAAAAAAGTTTCCATTTTTTGAGAGCTGCATTTGGTTTCCAGTTTTCACTGTTTCTCAATATTTTTTTCTCTACTCAAGATTTTTTTATAATGGCTCATTAAAGGTAACAATCATTTCCACAGGTTTCTCTTCCCCTACTATCCCCCTTCCTCCCATTCTCCTATTTTCTGCATAATTGACCTACCACTAGCTGATGACCTGGTATTTTTTCTTTGATGCTAACTTGCTTTTTTTTGTTTGTTTGTTTTGTTTTCTTTTGTCTTGTTTTGTTTTTGAAACAATCTCTTTTAGAATGGGTTGTCTCTTCAAAAGCAACCAAGTTTTCTAGGTTTGTTTGTTTTAGAAGCTGAACATCCAGGAAGAGAGGAACTACTGATTTCTGAAACCAGTTGTGATTTTCTTTTTAACTTAAATCAACCTGCTTATCAGCTTCTCAGTTCTCTTGAGAATGGAGTCATTTAAATAGCCTAAAACAATATTGAATGTTTACATTGATATTTGTTCACTAGTAGTTTTTGAGTATTTTTGCTTTCTTCCAATAGTTTGGGGGGCAAATAGTTTGTCCTTTAAACTGCTTTCAGGAGGACAGAGAGAATAGCATTTACATGGTACCCACTTTTAGTATACTAATACTTTTTAAAATTGATTTTTCAAAAAAATGTATAGATAGTTTTCAACATGCATTGGATTTTTTTGTGAGGCAGTTGGGGTTAAGGGATTTGTATAGGGCCACACAGCTCCTAAGTGTTATATATCTGAGGGTTGATTTGAACATGGGTCCACCTGCTTGTGCGATCTAGCTGCCCCAAAAATTTTGTTACAACCATCAAGTGGGATGTGCTACAATTTTTTCTTCTTATATCTATGTATAGAAAATTATTAACTAACTTTTGATCCTGAAAACAAATCACTGAATTTCACTGAGACACAGTTTCCTTATCTCTCCACTGAGGGTTGAATTAGATCATTAGATGAAGTTTGTTCCAGTTTTACCTTTAAAAATAAGTCCATCTTTCCCATCTAATTATCCAATCCCCAGGTTTTTAGAGGTAAAGAATCCAGGTACAGAAAGCCTGATTTGATTGAGGTCACACTGTTTAAATTGTTGGCAAAGCCAAGATTAATCCAACAAGTTTTTCTGGATCCCAGTACAGTGCTCTTTTCATTGCCTCAATCTGCATGTTTTTTTTTTAATTTATTCTGGTTCATACAGTTTTGTTTTGTTTTGTTTTTTAATTCTGGATCATATAGTTTTGTGTCAAGCTACTTTTTGTTTTTTTAAATCTCAGACTTCCTAAAATATTTGCCAGAAGTCATTACATTTTTGCCTAGTCATTGCATAGTCCAGTTATCTCCACACCAGAATTCAATTTGTTGAAAAGTCTGAAAATGTATAGTTCTCAAGTTTTTCAACTATAGGGTTGAACATATTGTCTGCCTTATGGGTTCACCTCTGACTAATACACAGTTAGTTGTCTTCACAAGTAGTGACTACATTGTCATAATGGGTTTGGGTGATTTAAAAGTCCATAAAATAAACCAAGATGGGTGATTTGCTCAGGGTCACTCAATTAATAAATATTTGAGACCAAATTTGAATTCAGAATAAAGAGCCTTTCTGACTGGAGGCCCAGCACACTATCTACTTTGCCAACTAGCTCTCTAATAGTCACTGTAACATTCAGCTATTGCAACACCATGTTTATGGTGGCATGGTTATTTTAGAGAAAAAATACAAATATTTTAAGAGTGAACTCTGTCATTTTAAGCAGAAACATCCAAACAAGCTCTCAGTAAAGTGAAAATGAACAGGGTAAAGTCCTAATGCAATATTCAGCTTCTTGTACCCAGACCTGGGTCTTCCACCTTCCATTACTATAATGTGGAAAATACAGTCCCTCCTCACATCTGTTATTTTAGAATCAGTAGCTTTCTTCAAGGCTTCACCAAGATTTTAATTCCTATGAGAAACTTTCCTGATTTTCCCAAATTATTTGTGTTTTCTCCCTTCTTAAATCATACTGTATTCATTTTTTTCTGTTTAAATATTATATTTCCCTACTACAATATAAGCTTCTTGAAGGAAGAAACTGTTTTTCTCTAACTTAGTATCATCTGACTTGAAAATAGAATCGGCATTATGCTATACTGGCTTGGAAAGAAGAGGACTAAGTTTCCAGGTCTTGAAGGATAATTTCAATAAATTTGTAAACACCAAAAAACTACTTTTTTTTTTTCTCAAGCAGATTTATATTTAACAAAGTAGAATGAGATTTCTCCCTCTCAATGAAGAAGAGAATGATAAGCATGGGAATAATGATAAAGACTTACTTTTGCGGCATTTAATAATTTATAATTTTATAAATAAATGAAAGTCTCTATTTGATCCTCACAATAACTGTCAGGTAATTGGCGCAAAATATTTTTTTTTCTATTTTGTAGCTAAGTAAGCCAATATTGAGTAAAGCTAAAAATGACAAGATCATGTGATAGAAGGTCTGTAGCCATGACAAAAACTCAGGCCTGTTTGACTACAAGTCAAAATAGTAGTATATTTCAAAAGTATCTCCAATAACTTGTCTCAGTGACAAGTTTGTGAGATTGACAGCTAGGAAACAATCAATGGTTTTCAAGAATCATTCACTTAAAGAATTATGGTATAAAAAGTGCTAACTATTAACTGAAAGGAGAATAAACAGTTTTTGTAGAGCTTGTGGTTTAAAACACGCCAACAAATCAGTACATTTGGTATATAGCAGAACAGTAAGAAATAGAAGATAAAACCACAGTTTTGCATTTACAATTGTGTGTAGTAGATGAATTTCAATATCAAATCAGTTTATAATAGACTCTGTATCCTGATGACTAAATTCACTGAAGCTTCACTGTTGTTGGTCTATCTTCATCATTTCATTCAACAAACAAAGAATAATAAAGAGATGTTTGTTTATGTGTTTGATTTTTTTTTTGTAAACAATTGGTACTTTGACAAAGAGTAAGTCAAGATATCCATTCTTGCCATAAATGACAGTATTCTTAGATGTCTTTGATAATTATGATTTTGAAAATGTCTTTTATTTCTGATACCTTTAAATATGCTATTCCAAAATTATTTCAGTCTTATTCAAATTAATTATATAGATTGCCTTAGATTTGCATTTTTGTATCTACAGGAAATTCTTTATATTTTCTCTGTCATTTAATGTTTAAATGGCGCCTACCTTATGTTGTGAAAATTACATTTGAAAAATATTTAATGGGGAAACTCAGGTCATCTTCAATTATTCAATATTCAATATTATTTACTTATTTAACTATTTAAGTTATCTTTTCACAATGTGGTTTAAGAAAAATTAAGCTGGACTCAGACTCAAGAGACACGAGTGCTAGTCTCAGCTTTGTCACCTCATAGCCTTATGACTATAGACAAGATATTTAAATTTGTTTAGCCTCATTTCATTCATCTGTGAAATAGGACTATTAACAATTTTCCCCATAACTTACTTAACAAGTTTTCTGTGAGGAAAGTGAGGAAAATATTATGTTAGTCAAACAATCAACAAGCTTTATTAAATTACTATGTGCCAGAAATTGTGTTAAGCAGTGGTGATACAAAGAATAGCAAAATAAATAAGCAAAAAATCCTTCAAGGACTTAGATTTTAATGGGGGAGAAAGAATCAAAATAACTAGACATTTCAGCTATATATAAAGTAGATACTGAAAAGTATCTGAAAAGGAAAGGAAAATAACATTTGGGGGAACCTGGAAAGACTTCCAAGAGAAGGAAGAATTTGAAGAAAAATTAAAAGAAAAAAGAAAAATAAGAGGATCAAATATTATAAGCAAAGGGAAGAGCCAGGAAAAAGCCACTCAGAGTGAGATGGAGTGTCATATTTGAGAAACAGCATTTAGGCTGGGCTAGTGGATGGATAGAAGGGAGTAAAGTGTAGGAAGACTTCCAAGATAAAAAGAAGCCATGTTGTAAAGAACTTTAAATGATAAACAGGGTTTTTATTTGATTCTACAGACAATAGGAAACCCCTAGAGCTTATTAAATAGGAAAATAGCATAGTGTGACTTGTGCTTTAGAAAAATCATCTTGGTAACCGAGCAGAGGGATAAATTCAGAACTCTAAACAGTCAACTAAAAAAATTAATTGAAATAATGAGTATCTTAAGTAACAAAATATAAACTGCCACAAAACATGAGTTTTTCTATATATAACCAATAAAATCCAACAGAAAGGGATAGAAAGAAAAATCTCATTGAAAATATGGAATTTTATGCAAAATGTATTTTAAAAGTCTACCTACCCAGACACTCATAGGAACTACTTGAATACAACTATAAAACTCTCTTTAGGGAAATAAAGACAACACTAAATATTAATTGTTCATTGGCAGATAAAAATAAGTATGACAATGTAAAGCAAACATTTATTTTATTAAATATTAGAGTATATATGACAATAAAATAAAAATGCTATTTCATTTACTTATTAATTTCCATACTAATTAAACTATCTAAGGATTACTTTATGGAACTAGAAGAAAAAACCCAACAATAACTCAAGATTCTCAGGGGTATAGAAGAAACCAAACAACATCAGGTCTTAAATTATACTTCATAGCAATAATTATCACAACATTTGATAGTGGCTGAAGAGCAGAAAAAATTAATCAATAGAATAATTAGGTATACAACATATAGAAGCAAATGAGCATAGTTGCATAAACTTTGATACTCAAAGATCATAAATACCAGTTTGAGGACTTGTTATTTGAAAAACAAAAATGAAATCAACGAACTCTGGGAAAACTGGAAAATAGATTGCAAAAATTAGGCTTAGACCAAGTTTAATATCATATACCAGTTGTTAGTGTTGCTGTTCAGTTGTCTGACTCTTCATCTGGGATTTTCTTTAGAAAGATGTTGGAGTGATTTGCCATTTCCTTCTCTAGCTCATTTTATAGATGGATGTTGAGACTTGCTCAGGATGATAAAGCTAGTATCAGAAGCCATATACCACAATAAGTTCTAAATGGGTACATGGCCTCAATCAAAAATATAATATCCTAAACAATTTAGGATTTTAGCTAATTTGCAATTAGCTAATTTTAGGTAATTTGCAAATATTCATTTGCAGTTAGGGATAGGGGAAGAATTCTTGACCAGACAAAGGAAAGAAATGAACACAGAAAGCAAAATGGGCAATTTTGATTGCACAAAATCAGTGCAATTAAAATTAGAAGGAAAACAATTAGCAGAGGAAAAAAAGCTTTGCAATAAGTTTCTCTGATAAAAGATATGATACCCAAACTGTGTAAGGAATTGATTTGTCAATAGGTCAATGGTCAATGGATAAGAGTAAGTTGCTGTCAAAGATACAAGCAATCAATAGCCATATTTTTATATGCTCCAAATAATTAAAAATTAAATAAATACAAATAAATACAATTGTCAAGTTCTGCCTCTCATTTATCAGATTGTCAAAGATGACAAAGAAAGAAAGAAAGAAAGAAAGAAAGAAAGAAAGAAAGAAAGAGAGAGAGAGAGAGAGAGAGAGAGAGAGAGAGAGAGAGAGAGAGAGAAGAAAGAAAGAAAGAAAGAAAGAAAGAAAGAAAGAAAGAAAGAAAGAAAGAAAGAAAGAAAGAAAGAAAGAGAGAGAGAGAGAGAGAGAGAGAAAGAAAGAAGGAAGGAAGGAAGGAAGGAAGGAAGGAAGGAAGGAAGGAAGGAAGGAAGGAAGGAAGGAAGGAAGGGAGAGAAAGAGAGAGACAGAAAGAAAGAATATCATAATTGTTGGGGAGGATATAGGAAGATAAGTATAGTAATGCCCTTAGAGTGGAGCTATGAACTGTCATAAACATTGTGGAAAGCAATTTGGAACTGTGCCCAAAAAGTCACTAAATTGTGCATATCCCCTATTGAATTTACACACACATGTATACATATACATTCATATATAATTTTACATATATATGCATATATATAAGCAAATTGTACTGAATAGATTTCATATATTATATTCTTTCTATTCTAATTTGAAAATGTTCTCTCTTTTGGAGTTCATTAATTCAAAATGAAATCTAATTTTTTAAAAGTTTATTGCAATAGTCCAAGTGGGAGAAATTATTATTCCAATAATAGTTTTCCAATAATAATTTCAACCATTATGCCTGTTATTAATAATAAATGCCTCAATAGGATACTAAAAAAATTTAACAGATAGCAGCATTATAAATTTTAAATAGTAAAAGGAAGTATGCCAGAAAAAATCAGAGAATAGTGTAATAGTAATTTTTATACCCCTTTTATCAATTTGAATCACTTCAACATCTGTGATCTCATTTGAAGCTCATAAAAAATCCCCTAAATAAATAAAATTATATCATTACCATCATTTGACAAATGAAGAAAACTTAGAAACAAGGTTTGTCCAAGACTCCACAACTAGTGAAAAAATAAGATTAGAATTGATATTTCTGATTTCTTGAAACTCTTTTTATTATCTCCATAGAAAAGAAAAAAATGGATTTAGATGGGTATTTAATAGGTAAACAAATCTTCAAACATCAGAAAAAGTATTTTATTAATATTTATCCATAATTCAGGCATGTTAGGCAGCTAAGTAGTATAATGAAAAGAGCACATTACATGTATTCAGGAAAACCCAACTTCAAATTCTACTCCACCTACTCAGTAGCTATGTGACTCTATGCAAGTCTTAACCTCTCACTCTCTGTTCTTCATCTGTAAAATGGTAATAAATATCTTGTAAGGTTGTATAGATAAATGAGATAGATATGTGGTCACAGAGGATAGAGCCCTGGGCCTAGAAAAAGTAAGACCTGAATTTAAATCCAGCTTTAGTTACTTAGCTGTGTAACCCTGGGCAAGGCACTTGATTCTTTGCTTCAATTTCTTCATTTGTAAAATAAACCAGAGAAGGAAATGGCAAGCTAGTATATCTGCCAAGAAAATACCAAAAGGTCTCAAAGAGTTGGACATTATGGGAACAACAACAAAAGATGTATAAAACACTTTGTAAAACTTAAAATTTTATAGAAGTAGAAGCTATTATTATTTTTATTATTATTAACAATAATATTATATTAAGCTATTCTATCCTCCAGTTAAGACATGGGATTGGGTAAACCTTATTTTATCTTCCCACAGCCCAGACCTGAACCATTGCCAGTCAAACAGGATGCTCTTTAGTTTCTGACTCATTCCCTAAGGATATCAACTTTCATATTCACCCCAGTGTTAATTAAGCCTTCCACAATTCCTCCAGCTTCTGCCCAACCTGAGACAATACCATATTCAAACATCAATCTATAGAGATTAGATAGAATTATAAAATGCCTTATTCTTTTCCCTTCCTCCTCTGACAATTTGATCAGATAGCAGACTTTCTTTCATTGGAATTCAGTGCTTTTGGGGAAAAGGAACATGGCCTCTAAAATCAAGGCCTTCAATATCAACTACTACAATTTGTAACAGTTAAGACTAATTAAAAGATATTTGAAAATTCTCTTGAGATAAAACTTAAAAATAAGCATGATTAAAAGAAAGTTTATTATAATATTGTTATTATTATCAAAACTAATTTAATTCTTTTGGGGAACAGTAGACAATTTCCATTATAAATCCTCTTAGAACATGTTTTGTCATGAAATTGACTTTATTTTAAAAAAGCAAACTTTTGTCAATGCTAAGTTGAAGTTCTTCAGAAGTAATTTTTCTTTATATCAGGGAAAATTAAGAAGTGGGGGTGGCCCCAGCCATGAAAGTTCTCCATTTTCCCTTAAATACAGAAGTAGAAAGATTTTCTACACCTCATTTCTCCCAATTTATCCCTAACCTGTTTGGAGTCATATTGGTATGGCTCCAGTAGAGCTGGTTCACAGAGCAGGATAGAAATTTTATTTTTTTCAACATTTGGAAGGTGAAAAGTCAGCTTCAAGAGACAGCTGGGATTCTCTAGTGCCTTATATTAATAGTATGATTCTTTGGGGGGGGGGGTGTCTCTGTTACAGTGAAAAAGAAATTAAGTTTCTGTAAGTTATTTATGAACAGAAAATATTTTAATAGTTCATCCCCAGAGGACCTAATTCTTGATATTTCTAGCCCAATAGACTAAATAGTCTCTGGAGAATTAGGAGATTTTCTGCTTGATTATTAAATTTTCCCATATCAGAAAAACACACAGAAAAGAAAATTTCAGGATCTTTTAAATTTCAGTATGAATTCGGTTTGAATTATTTTCTCCCTATTCCCTCTTATCCTTCCTTTTTCTACCCTATGATATAAATCAAAGGTATCAGGAATGTGGTCCATGGCTTACAAGGATTCTTAAGTATAATTTAGTGGCCTCTATATTTGAATTTGATACTATTATGTTAAAATGATCAGTACATATTGAATACTCTCTATGTCATACTTGAGCTAATTGCTCTGATTTTCAAGTTATATTCTGGATGAGAATCTCTTATTTCTAATAGCTATTAAACTAGATATATTTAAATTGCCTAAGGTGCATGGATATATGTACATGTATGTTTATGTATACATATATATATGATGTGTTTATATATGCATATACAAACTGAAATGAAATCTCTCTCTCTTCCTCTTCCCCTTTCCCTCTTCTTCTTTCTCTCTCTCTTTCTATCTCTGTCTCTCTCTGTCTCATTCTCCTTTTCTTTCTCTTTCCATCTCTCTCTTTCTCTGTCTCTCTCTCACACAGGGCCGAATCTGTAGAAAAGCTGGCAAATCAAAAAAATCCTTCAGTCGCAAGGAAGCGGAAGCAACGTTTAAGAGTTTGGTGAAGACTCACGAAAAGTATGGTTGGGTCACCCCTCCGGTCTCTGATGGCTGATATTTGAAACACTTGCATTAGACACTTACAAAACAAAACAAAACAAAACACACAAATACTATGACATCTCCTCCTCAGTGCTGTACATCCACTCATCCTTTTCTACGTCAGCTTCTGTTAGTACTATATCATGAATGTCAAAGAGACATTTAAGTTATTTATGAACAGATTGTTTACAGAAAGAGAAAGAGGGAGGGAAAGAGTTGGGTAGAAAAAAATACTGTTTTAGGATTGTTTCAAAAATAAATGTTCATCTTGAAGTCACTTTAGAGTGAATGTTGAGATGCTATCATTTCCCTTCATTTACCCTTCCCCCCCATGTAGTCCACATTGTTTTCACCTTCTTGCCATGACAGCTGCACCAAAGAGCAGATATGGAAAATCTGTCCATTTCTGCTCAGTCCATTTCAATGTAAATGAAGCTGTTCATCTTTAATAGGGAATCAGTGCATTGCAGATACTTGTTTGCTGTGCTGTTTTATTTTCTAGCAAATCAACATAACTTGAAGATTTGTCTTTATGTGGCGCTATGGTCTGCTGTGACTAAATTTAGACCTCATTTGTGATCTCTTTGACCTTTTGCCTCATAAAAAAAATTCTGACATTGCCAGGTTCTCTTGGGACAAGATCATCTCACTTGGTCAAAATATGCTCTTTATGCTGATTTTGTGGTATTCTGTTGTTCACAAACAAACTGAGAAAAAACTGGTCAGATTTCCAATAAAATGGGCAACCCATACTCTAGGATGGGATTCAAAGTAATTAATTGATGGTAGAATCAAAATAGATATATTTTTCTTTTTCTGGTGTAATGCAGTATTGCTATGATAGCATATTTGTTTGTTTGCCTGTAAGCTTTCAACTGGCAAACCATACACAAAAAAAGTATGTCACTTTATGTTCACAAACATTAATGACATTTTAAAATACGTGCCAGTGGATGTGAAAGTCAGAGCTTCAAAAAAGTAAAATAAGTGAATTGTAAGATGATTTGCATGGCTGGATTTTTTTTTAAACAAAATAGTCATTGTATGTACTTTGATCCCAATATGTGAGAGAACCCACTGCTGTATATAAATGTCCTGTTATTTAATCTTTGGGGTTTCATTTTTCTCTTCTGTTAAATTACTTAGAACTTTCTTTAAAAAAAATTATAAGAAAGCAAGAAAAAAGTTTATATTGATCTGTGAAAAAAGGTTAAAATGGTGATTCCAAATGGAAAATATTATTAGACAAATTTTAATAAAATCACCCAAACCCTGTTATACTGTTTCAAGAATTCAATCATTTGGGGATACTCTTCCACTTAAAATATTTATCCTATTGGCATTTTTAGTCCTGATACCTTTAATACTTATTGATTATAAAAGCAATCCTGTCAAATACATTGCTATAATGACCCCCGTTTGTGCATTTATGCCAGTGCTTTTGATCAAATTCTCTAAACAGTTATCCTTTGTATTTTTTCATGGTTTGGAAGGTTGGGGGAAGGGAATCCTTTTTAGTAATTATTTATGATGCTTCAGGCATTTTTGGCTGCTGAGAAGCTCATTTATTTGGTCTAAGAATTTTAAAGTTCATAGAGACAGTGCTACAAAGAACAGATGGTTATGAGCTATCCAGTGTGGCTTGGTGACTAACAAATTCAGTCCTTGCTTTCGGTTACATGTTTGCTACTGCTGTTTTTGCTTTTTTAAAAGATCAAGTTTTTATCAATTAAAAAAAAAAAATCCACCCTCTTTCATCAAGCCAAAAGTAAATATCTTGAGTGTTGTCCAAAGT
Source organism: Sminthopsis crassicaudata (assembly GCF_048593235.1). Classification (NCBI taxonomy): domain Eukaryota; kingdom Metazoa; phylum Chordata; class Mammalia; order Dasyuromorphia; family Dasyuridae; genus Sminthopsis; species Sminthopsis crassicaudata. The sequence goes on along the minus strand of NC_133617.1, from coordinate 339,837,197 downwards.
CCTAACTAATCTATTTCCAATAAGGAAAGAGGAAATTTTCCCTGTTTAGTTTTCTGCTCAAAAGTACTTGCTTCTCATAAGATCATTATGAAAGTATATTGTAATGAACTTAAAGGAAATCACATTTGATCCTCTGCAGTGGAATTCTCTGTTCAAAAAGTACAATTTAGGGGGTGGCATTTGAATTGTTAGGTAATGAAGACAATTTCATTGTAATGGAATTGTTTTACATTATATTTTTATTTTAAAGTATCTACAAGATACAAATAAGCTTGCCAATTAATTTTTTTTAAATATGGATCTGTGGTTTTTTCAGTATAAAGAGCTCCTAAACTTCCTCTATAAATCCCAATCAACAACTATTTTGTAACCTATAGTCTTAGAAAGTTGCCTGGAGTCCTAAAAAGTTAAGTGACTCAGCCAAAATCACACAGCCATTATGTATGAGTCAGGACTTAATCTTCTTGACTTAGAGGTCTGCATTCTGTTCACTGTACCACACTACCTCTCTTATTTAGGAATTGTCTCCTACAAAACAATGATAAACTTTTTTAGTTCTTTCCCCTTTGTTTCCCCAGTGTTGCAAATTTTTAAGATAAAAGGCAACCATTCCTTCTGAAAGCTGTGACCTAATGAAAGATTCCAAGACTTTATTCAAGAAAACAAAACTTGAACATAATAATTCTATGATACTTGTTAATTACTTTGCTTTCAATAATATTATAAGCTCTTTTAAACCAATTGAGGAATAAAACTTTAAACTGAGTTTTGTACAAATGATGAAACAATGACCCCAAAGTTTGATCCATTGCTTATCTAGTTATTATGTACATGAAAGAGGAAATAGGCTTGATTTTTAGTTTCTTCTTGAACCTCTATATTTGTCTTCTAGATATCATTTTCATTATGAATTATTTTTATAGACCCCCATTGCATGGTTGCATGATCTTCTACAGAAAAATATGGAAAAATGGTTTTCTGTTGATATCCATGTTCAAAGAATACACACTCTCCATCATGGAGTAGGCAAGAAGCAGGGTAATGATGTACTCCTTGGGAAGCAGCATGCTATAATGGAAAAAACACTGGATTTAAAGTCAGAAGCACTGGGTTCAACTTTCATCTCTACCACTGATAACATCTGTAATTACAAAAAAGAATTCATTTCACCTATCTGGGCCTCAGTTTCCTCATCTATAAAATGAAAGAGTTGGACTAGATGGTTTCTAACAATCCTTCTGGCTCTAAATTTATCCTTATGGCTAGTACTCTTAGAAAAATACTGCCACTATTTCTAGAAAATGACCCTGTGGCATTCTATTATAATGCTGATAATAGAGGACAGTAATAACTTCTGCTTTCTAAATGAGAAGTAACTATGGAATATTGAGTTTTTGTCAAATGTTATTCTCTTAGAATGTAGTAGCTGGGAAGTATTTAAAGATCATCTAGTCTAATACCTCCATTTTTTTTTTCCCTGAGACTGGGGTTAAGTGACTTGCCCAGGGTCACACAGCTAGGACATGTTCAGTGTCTGAGACCAGATTTGAACTCGGGTCCTCCTGAATTCAGGGCTGGTGCTCTATCCACTGTGCCACCTAACTACCCTAATGCCTCCATTTTTACAAACGAATAAAGTGAGATCCAGATAGGAGAAATGATTTGCCAATGACCAAAGAATGGCAAAATTGGGACTATTAGGTCATTCTGCTTCTCATATTATATTAAGCATGATCCAAATTCATACCAGAACAGAACTTTATAATGAGATCCTGTCATTTTTTTAACCATACAGAAACAAAATTTATGAGTGAAAGGATCCTATAATTATAATGAAAATATAGACCAAGTCTATTAGGCATTTTAAACCTGAGTCATTCTTTGACTTGAAATTACTTGAAAGGCAGTGTCCTTCAAAGTTTGATGAGTTATTCAAAATTAGCAACCACTTGTTGAAAGTGAATTAGAAAAGACAAGAAATATGAGATGATATGCCCCACTCAGTATGTGATAAGAGTTAGACAGTGTTAGTGTTCCGAGTAGCTGATCTTAAACAGAAACTTATATTTTAGTTTTGTTTTATTTTCTCTGAAAGACAATGAAATAGTATAACAATTTAGTTCAGTAGTTGGATGGGAGATAGCCCTTAAACTTTATAAACCATCATTTGGTTAAAAGGAAAATGCTACTGATTTTATTCTCTAATAGTTTAAGATCTAAGTAGTAGAAACTGGATAAAGAAAGCAGCAAATGGCAACCAAGTTCATGACAATTCTTTTAGCTGATGTTCTATAAAGCAAGAAGAGCAAAGTCTGAATATAAATGTTTTTTAATAAGAAGTAAAACTCAAAAGAGAAATAGATTTTTTCCTTTGCAGCTCATAATATAAAATATAATACAAAAATCATGAATTGAACTGTTGGAGCTCAGATACTCAAACCTTCATTTGGGGTCGACATAACAACATATGCTAAAAGAGTAAACAGACTTATTTCCTGCAGCTAAATGGGTTTTTAAATCTTACCTAACTTTGGACATTGCAGTACATTTTTCATTCCTTCAATTAACAAATAATTAAGTCAGTGGCATATTGTTCCATTTATACCCTAAGGAAGAAATAAACTGAAAACTAAAACTAGTTTGTGAAAGCACTGGGACCATCACCTCATTCTCATTTCAAATGTGAATAAAAGTGGACTGATTTATATTGATTTTACATGCAGAAAAATCTCTTGTCCAAGAATTCTCAAGGTTTTTAGAGTAACTAGATGTAAGTCACTCTGAGTGTAATAGAAAATTGCCTCCACTTTGAACAGTCCTTAAAGAGATTATAGTTTGTACACATAGACATGTAATTAAGAAATAAAGTTTCCTACATTGTCTTATTCAGAAAAACAATGTAAAAGGAAGTGAGAAGTTGCTTAAAGTTATACTTGTTATTTAAAGACTGACAATACAATGATTGTGGCTTTTGTAAATAAGTCACTAGCTACTTGTGTTATGCTTTGAAATTTACAGCATGAGTACAATATTACTGTACTTTGAATTTTAGTCATGTTTCTAAGCATTTGAGTATGTAATGTCAATTTACAACTTAAAATTGTGTTTTCTTCTGAGGCACTTATGTATGAGTTCAAATGTCATATTTTGTGGACACACCAACACTTTTCATCTCTAAATCTTGGGCAAATCATTAGTGATACCATTAACTAAGTTAAAATAGAAATGATAATATAACTTGAATGTGCTTGTCTTATTTCTGCTTGCCTTGCCTTTTGATGATTTTACAAATGTTATACCATAATTACAGTAGTAGAATGCTGAAATACATTAGTGGGGTTATTGTGAAGATTGGGAATCTCAACTATAATTTTCATTGGTACCTTTGGAGTATGCTGTTTTCCAAGTTATTGATCTCAATCCTCATTAGAGGGGGGAAAAATAATATGGAATTAAATAGGAAATTTAGGGAAAAAAAACAGTGACAAGTATACATAAAGGGTGTGCATGTGTAAATATGAGTGTATGTGTGAGAAAGACAGACAGACCAAAGGTCAGTTTCCTAACACGCAAAATAGTAATTTGGGAAAATATTTAAGTTATTAAATATCAATCCAGTAAATGACTTTATGCTGAATATTTGTTACATACTTGCATGATTTAAATTCAGTTGCTTTTGCTTGTTTTCCTGACATTCATTATCTTTTGTGGTCCATTGTTGCTGTGTTTTTTGTCATGTGATATTCTATGATCTTTTGTGCTTTAATTTATTTGTGGTTTGCCAAATGGAGGCTTTGAAGCATGTCACGGGTATTCTCTATAAAAATCAATGAAATGTAACTGAACCAAATCTAATTAAGTGTCTGCGTGATTTAGAAGACCTCTCCTTCAGTTGCCATTTGCATTAAAAAGATTTGTAGACTTGTTTGCCAAAGATTCCCATTAAAGTTTCTCAACAAAACTGAAACTGTGCACTCAGCACAAAACTGTAGTGTAATGTATTACTGAATTAGCACAATACTTCATTGGGAAAACAAATATATAGCAACAACACTAAAGAGTGGTTAAATTTCCATATACATACTCTAAACTCAAGTGGTGAAAAAGGAACTTAGGATAATTATCTTCGTACCAATACTACAATCTACTTTTTATGTTTTAAAGCATTTGCTGAATGACTTTCTCAAGCTTTATCAAACTGAGCCAAACACTTTCTAATTTGCCATCATAATGCAAGATGAACTGTGCAGTCAGATTGACAACTTTTCTTAAAGAAGGAGGAAAACTGCATCAGCTATCAAACGGTCAATTTGATGTCAGCTGGATATATACCCTTTTTACATGAAAATATGGCAATATTGTCCCACCTACCATCATTATAATGGAAGGGATGTTCTCTTAGTTATTTTACCATACCTGTGATGGATCAGTGCTAAACTATCCATACACTTTTTCTTTTTTTGAAAACAGCACACATTTATGAGCTAGTTTACTGTGTTTAATCTATGGCAATAGAGAGAGTCCCCCCCCCCCCCCATAAGACTAATTAGCTGTACAAGGATAGAAACAAGTCTTTGCTTTCTAAGAACGATGCTGTAACAAAATCATTTATTTTTTTCAGTTGGAGATTATAGATATAAAATTTTATAAATTGCAAACTTTCCCCTTTTGCAATAAAGGTCTCTCAACAATGGAGCTTTTCATATAGCTTAGAGTTCTGTCTCCATACTAAAGTGAATATCACACTTTACCTTAAATTTTATTTTGCCTTGTACCTAAGTGGAAAAAATTAATAAGGTGAAAATGTCTGAATCCTCTGTTGCCATGAATATAAAAAATTCCCGCGGCTCCTCTTCCTGTGCTAGGTCTTATCTCTGCCAGCTTATGGGAATCTTTCCAGAAGAAGACAATAGACTTTGATGATATTCAGAACCTATGACATGTTTTCTGTACATCTCACAGCATTTTTCAAGAATTATCTCAGTCAAAATAAGTTTATATGTGTAGTATATGTGTATATGTGTGTTTCTTTCCACTTAGTGTCTGGACTTTGTCAACAGGCAATCACAATGTCACAAGACATGAAAATCAAGTTTATTACATGAGAAATGGACCCCTTAATATCCCTTAACAACATCCAATTAAGTGATTTTTAAAAATATAGAAAGTACATTTTATATAGTAGCCTTTGGTGGAGATGGTTTCCTTTCCCTATATTTTCATAGCACTTAAAATTTTCCAAAGTGTTTTCATTCATTCAACATATCCTTGCTGTATACTTACTATGTGCAATGTACCATGTATACTAAGCTCTTCAGGATATGCAACAAGAAATAATATACAGTCGCTTTTTCATTTTATTTTCACATAAATCCTATGGGATAGCTAAGGTACATAAGAATCATTCATTTGTTACCATGATGATAATATCTAACACAGAAAGTTTAAATGGCTTACCTAAGTATTTTATAATCATACATGTCCAAAGATTCTACAATTTCATTAAAATACATTCATCAATTTAAAAAATGATGTGGATCCCAAGTACCAAAACTGTGATAGCTGAATATAGTCTAACTCCATTGAAATGAGTATAATATGTCTTAATACATTGCATTTAGATAGAAATATTAACTTTTTCATTATTCTCCTTTTATTTTTTTTACAAATTTCCCCAGTTTTCTTCCTACTTCACTTAAGAAAAAAAATCAAATATCTAATCTGTTATCACTATCATTCTGTAATTAATCTCTGCTATTTTGTTTTCATAGTGTTCTTTTTTGTATAAAGTACCACAATTCCTGTTATTTTTATTGTCATGCATTGCTCAAATGCCACTCTTTCTCTCCAGTTTTTCTTTTTTTCTTTTTTTAGGTTGGCCATAGACTCTCCAAGTACCTAGCTTACAACTTTCAAAGATCCCTGCGTATGCTGTTAATTGACCCTAGTTCTCTTTTACTATGTGGCATATTAAAATTAGAACTCTGTCTCTATCATCTCAGGTTCCTTTGATGAAAATAAGAAATATCTTTTCCTTATTTTACAAATAGACAGATTAGTGCAGGAAGAGCTAGGAGCTTCTAAGAAAAGACCTAGGAGATATAAAACTAAGGATTTCTGACCTCTAAATCTGTAGTTGAACTTGGGATAATTTATCAATTCAAATCATCAGGTTAAATTTCCATTAGTTAAGTTCATGATTAAGCAATATCTTGGACATATACCTGTTTAAGATATAGTTTTCATACAAATATAATAGAATGTATATATATCGTAGATTTACATATATACACACATATATAACTATATATGGTAATATATGTATATTTACACACACATATATATATATACATATATACATTTGGGTATATTTATGTGAAATGTGTATTGCATGTATGCATAAATATATGTATACATGTATATGTATATTTGTGAATATATATGTGTAAACATATGTAAATGTGTATAAGGATGTATGTCTGTGTGTGTGATCCTAAATTAGTGAAGCCTTAGAAAGAAGTATAAACAATTCTATACTTCACAAATATGTTATACACTTGTATAAATCTCATTGAACCCTTTTCCTTATAGAAAAAAACACCAAAAAGAGGAGAAAAGAAAGAAAAAAAAAAGGTTTTCTTCTCACTTGGATAACATTCACTTACCTTTTGTGTAGGATTTTAAAGAAAATCTCAGCTATGGTAAAGTAATGTTAAAGGATGGGGATGTAGGACATAAAATTGATTGTGGTCTGATTTTTATTAATTGGGCCCGCAGATTGGGACCATTAGTAGCTCTCTTGGTGAATGAAACAAGGATACAATTAATGATTATAAGTAGGCCATGAGCACAAAATATTCAAATATATTGACCTCTTTTCCTCAAGAAAAAGAAAGATACTCATTTAACCACCAAAATTCTATAAAATGGTTGCTTATAACATGGAAGATTTTAGGATATATTGAGAGTGTTTAATTCAAGTTTCATACTGCCTTAATTGCTATTCATTTTTGTCCTACAAATCAAAAAAGGAAGGAAAAAAAGAAATAATTAGAACATTTGTTTATGTGTATAATTGTTTACCACGTTTTTTATTCATTCTGTATCTTTTAGTAACTTGTCAATTAGTAGTAGAATAGATGGATTTCAAAAATATTTTCCCCATTAGATTTTTTTAAGAAATCTAAAATAATGCCACTTTAAAATGAAGCTAACAAGCAGAATAGAAAAAAAAAAAGACCTTGAATCTCAAAATTTTCTTTCCCATTGTTCCTTAAAATCTAGTCCTAAGGTAATGAGTTAAATTCTTCTGTTTTAAATTAATATTACACAAATGATTTGCTCAAAATAAATAGTGAGGAGACCAAGCTGTTGCTGTTTGGAGCTAAGAATTACATATTTTCACAGAATCACAGAATTTCAGAGTTGGAGGGAATATTAACATCCATGTGGCCCAACCCAAAGACAAGAATCCCCTCTGTAGATATCTGGCCTTTGCTTAAACATCCTCAATAAAAAGACTCACTACCTTCAGAAGCATTTCTTTTAAATAGTTGCAATCATTAGTTCTTTTTTACATCAAGCTTAGCTTTGCTTCTTTGTAATATTTGTAATAGATCATAGTTCTACCATCTCGGGTCAAACCAACCAACCAAGCTAATCTCTTTCATGCCAGCCCTTCAAATGCTAGGAAGACAACCATTATGTCCCCCATGGTAATTTCTTTTCCAGACTAGATCATCAGTTTTTTTCAACCAAAATTTTCATTATATGCTCTCTAGATCCTTAATCTCTTCCAGGTACTCTCTTGCTTAATCTCCTTCCCAAAATATGAGCTTTTATTCTGAACCATGTTCAGCAAAAGATGGGATAAAGGTGGTACATTAGAAATGTTCCTGGTTTTGTAATTAAAAAGTTTTAAATCTGTCACTACCACTAACTATCTGGATATATTTGGACAATATAGCTTCTCTTGGACTCAGTTAACTCATCTGTAAAATAAGGTGAATGGACTTGATCGGAGGTGTCAGTCTCAAATAGAAATGGATATTTATTTCTCACATTGAATTAGAAAACCACAAATTAACATTATCTAAGTTGTGTTATATTTTCATTTTGTTAAATATTTCTCTGTTACATTATAGTATGCTTCAGGCTTTACTCAGAAGTTTTGTGGGCCAAATAGGGCCTGGCAGCCTCAAATTTGACATTTCTAGGTTAGATAGCCTCTAAGATCCCTTTCAACTCTTGAATAGATGATCTAATGAGTAGAAAATGCCCTATATATTATAATTTGAGGTCAAAGATGATTTTTTTTCCTCCTTCTCCTACTATCTCCACCATTAGTTTATCTGTCTTAAATTCCACCAGGAAAACTTCCTTCTTTGATATACGTTTATCCTCAGGTCTTTTAAAAGACAAATACCGTTGGAAAGAATAACATTGAATTAATGTAGTTTATTATTTTAGACATATTTTTTCCTTCAGCAAGAGGAACCCAGTAGTATCAAATCATCAAAAAGATATAAAAGGGAAAAAGTAAAGAAAAAAAAAAAAAAAGATCTCTCATTTGGATAATAAGCATTCACTATCTGTTGTGCTAGATTTTAAGGGAAATCTTACCTGGGATAAAAATAGTACTAAAGGATGGGGATGTAGGACACACAATTGGTTGTAATCTGATTTTATTAATTGGATCCTAATTAATAATCACATTACTGGTCACCAAGGTATGAGAGGAAAGACAATAGAAAGTAAGGAAACTAATTCAGAAAGAGAAAGTGTGGAGTAGACAAGAAATCAAAGAAAAATTTAACCTGCTTCCCAATCTTGCCCAGCCATGACCTTGGGCAATTATAGAAATCAACAGAAAATATAAATATACTTTGCACCAAAAGTCTGTCCTCAATCATCTGCCTAATCTTTGATTTTGTTATGTCCTTGGCATTGCCAATGTGGATGTTTGGAAACAAGTATTCCTTACATCCCAATCCTGCCATTAGAGGATCTTAAAGTCATGGCCTAAAAAGCACCTTATCAACTCTGTAGCTTATGGGTAACTGGGATGTGACTGGAACCTTGCCTAGGAGTATGCTTAATGCAATTATATTTTATCCTCTGATAGTTACTGCCATGCAGGAAGTCAAAAGCATTCAATATACATGCCCTCATTAATCTCCACAACATCCCCTAGGGGAAGGCAGATGGTAGGTTTTATGCATCAGCTTTCATCTCTAGACTTCATAGTGTTTTACAGATGTTAGTGTGTTATTGCTTCTGAAGGTCCTGTGATAAAGACAGTGGCATCTGCATTCTATGACAGAGGTTCCAAGACAAAGATTAGGGACTTAGCCTAGGTTAAGTGAGCTGGTTGGAGGAAGGCTTGACCTGATTTTGTCAGTCTACTTAAGGAAAACAAAAATATCCAGAAGTGGAAAGGCCATATTCTATATTACCAAGGGAATAATTTAAAGAAATCATCTTGCCAAGTGAATAATCATCCCTCATATGTATCTGTTTAAGAATTTATAGATATTCTTAAAGTAAGGTATACCTTCCAACTGAAGAAAAATATTCTAAATATTTGCTTGCAACAATATCTTTCTAGTGATGAATTTGCAGTTATCTAAATCTCACTCCTCTTTTGCCCATTAACAATTACACAATATAGTATATGAAATGTATTATATGAGAGAGATGAAAGACTAGAAGTATAAGAATGTTTTGATTTCCAGAGGGGAAAAAACTACTTACAGAATGAATTCACCACCATCATTCCTCAGATAGAAATGCTTCCTTCTTAGAAATAACCTTGCTTCTTTTGGCAATCTTGTTTCCATTATAATGTGACATAGTCAAGTGTTACATGTACCTTTCTTGGAAAAGAATAATGAAGAAAACAACAAAAAACTCTCATTCACTCTCCACATCTTTAGTAACTTGTTTTCTTTCAATTGATTATTCCCTCCTCCAGACACAAATCTTATGTCCTTACTATAATTACAAATGCTTTCCTTTGCTCTCAGTTTTTTATGTTGATTTTTATCACAGTTTGTCTTTATTCACATTTTCCCCAGAAGAATTTAGCTATCTCATAGCATTCCTACATTATCTTTCCACATAGATAATTTTGTAGATATCCTGAATGGTTAATAGGAATAGGGATAAATTCAATTAAGGAGAAAACTGGAATAGGAACAATTAAAACAACAACAAAAACAACAACAACAACAACAACAACTAGACATCTTCTCAGTTTAAATAGTTGACAACTAATGAACCACATTTGAAAAAATATATATATAGTTCTGGTTACGTTAATTACTTTCCTTCTCAAAGATTAGCCAGTATAGTCCTAAAATGCCATGCCGACTAATTTCTGAAACAATCAAAATGACTACTAGCTTCTTTATTCAAGATGTGGAGAGATTTTATTGTCTTTAATGTTTCTGACAAACTCTAGTGTTTGTATTTAAAATATGCATCCACTGAGAGTATTTTATCATCAAAACATTATTTGTATAGTTGTGATTAAAATACATATGTAGATATTTGATTATTTAAAAAATAATTTTATTCAATTTCTCATTGTTTCTGATATTAACCTTTTGATGGGTAGATAGGACAAATACAGAAATAGAATATAAGAGTTCCATAACTTGTCCATGGCTACCTAGCTAAGTGAATAAAGTTATCATTACATATCAGATTTTTTTGGCTGCTTATTTAGAATGCCTTCCATCCCATCATGTTGCTTTTCATACATTGTTCATTCAGGAATCATGAAAGTGGGTACCTTATTCAAATTGTGCATTACCGACAAGAGACAAGAAGCTCATGGAATCTGTATACAGTAACAATTCATGAGATGATGGCCTAAATTTGCCTGACAAAATTAAAATAGAAATGACATTTTTCCCTCACAAATAGATCATGAGCCAGTTCTATAAACCAGACTTGTTCAGAAATATCTCTGTCTTTATCTATCCTCTATAATTTGCTTTTTCTCTGCAGTGGAGAGATTAACATAAGGAAGTGGTTTTTTTTTGTTTTTTTTTTTTTCTTCTCGATCACCACCCCCACTCCCTAGTTCCCCTGTGAGGGAAGATGTCTCCTTGAAAGGTTCATCTACAGCTTGCTGTTGCCTGGCCTTGATCTGCAATGCACATGGGGCCCAGCAGGCACTGTCATAACAAAGAGACCTTGGCAGGGAAAGGAGGTTGTGTGGGTGGTAAGATGATAGAATTTTCACAGAATAAGCCCAAATTGCCCACTTGAGCTTCCTAACATTCTATTTCTGGTGTTTTTTTTCCTATCTTAGAAAAAAATAGCAGCCACACATTTCCTATAATTTTTTTTCCTTAAAAAATAAAATGTGACAAAACTAATGAAAAGAAAAATGGTTTAAAAGCCAAAAGGAGATATATTTGTGTTGGGGGGAGGGTATCATTGTGTATTTTGCACAGTGTTCATAGGGTGAGGTGAGTGTATATGATATGTGTGTGAAAGACAGAGGAAAAGAGACAAAAAGGGAAGATAAAGAAAAAAAATAGTTGAGGTAACTGGCAAAATATCTTAAGAAGTAAGAAAACAGAGACACAAAATAGTAAAGATCATCTAGTTTGATGCTGCCCTTTTACAAATAAAGAAACTGAGGCTCAGAAAGGTGGAGCAATGTTTTATGGATAGCAAATGACCCTAAGTTCATTGCTAATTCTTCTATACTGCACCATGTTTTAGAAATGATTGGTGTGAATGAAAAGCACCTCAAAAGAGAGATAAAAGAGAAGGAATGTTATTCTTCTCAAGAACACAAAAGGTTTCATAAGATATTGGGTTTATGGTTGCACAGTGATTAGGAACTTAATATTTTTAACTTCTTTATCAATTAAATCATTTATATTTCCTAACAGTACTTAACTAATAGCTTGGAACAGATGTTAATGTCTTGATATGGGTCCAAAGCCTGCAACTTACAAACTATTTTACTTTCGTCAAATTGTTTAAACTTTCTAGAATTCATTTTTCCAATCTGTAAATGAAGGAGTTGGGCTGGATGACCTATATAGCCCCTTCCAGCTCTACAAACTTTGATAAATGCAAGTCAGTACTTTTAAAAACAGAAAACAATATCAAAAATTAGTGGGAGGATACAATTAAGCATTAGATCAAAAGAAAAAAAAAAAGTTTTAAAGAGCATAGGTAAATAAGGTAATTTTTTTGTAGAAAAGCCTGGGATGATTCTGACATATATTAAAATGAATCTAATATGAAAGTTTGGAAAATATTGGATGTCCTATTCTCAGCATCAATCAGAATTTTATTGGAATACTGTATTTATTTTTTTGGTGCCTAGAATATTAGAAGAATGTCAAGGAATTGTAAAGGATTCTGAGAATAGAAACAAAGATGATTAAAAGAATACAATAAAACAATTCCTTTAACACAAGTTAAAAGAATTGAGGTTGTCTAATATAGAGAAGAGAAAGCTAAGCATTATATTGATTATCATTACAAAGATATAACAGAAAATTTATTCAAGATGATATAGTGCTTAACAAAGCTAGCAAAGTACTTTACATATGTTATCTCACTTGATCCTCTCAATAATCCTAAGAGATAAGGATTGCAGATCTTATTATCTCACTTCTTATAACAAGGAAATTGAGAGCAAGAGATATTAGTAATTTGCCTTGAGTTCTTTAGCTAATGAGTGTCCTCAGCTAGATTTGAACCCCATGTCTTCCTGATTTCAAGTCCCCTAGTCTATCCTCTAGTATAGGGCTTCTTAAGCTTTTTCCATTCATGACTCCTTTTCATCCAAGAAACTTTTACATGATCCCCAAGTATCTAAGTATATAAAATAGATATGCAAATCAAAAATTTGCCAATAATAAATCTTAAAGAAATTTATTTTAAAACTATTTTTGGTTTACACATAATTTTAACATTTATTAAAGACAAAAACAAATTTGCATACTAATAACATGGATGTACTTGTTTGTTTTTACATAAATAAGACCTGACAGAATATTTGATATCTTTTACTGCTGACAAATTTTTGTGACCCCCCCCCACACATTCGCTTATACGATTCCATATAGGTATGACTCACAGTTTAAGAAGTTTTTCTGGTGTATAAAGTTTCTATAGGAAAGACTTTATTGATGACTAATTTTATCATACAGATGACGAGACTGAGATCCAGGAAAGTTAACACAAAAATATAATATGTACTCAAATATCTACTATGTTGCTCATGGAGTCCAAAGTGATGATCCACCATAGATAAAACTATCAGGAACACCACTGCAGAGGAAAATCTCATCTATTATAATCAGTGCATTCTATAAAATTTTACTTCATTAGAATTTAAAATGACCAATAACTCAACTCAATAGAAAGCTCCATGATGGACATAAACAGATTGCAGTATTAAAATATTGGACAACTTGCCAGCAAAGAGTTGAGTAAAAGTCATCATTAAACAAATGTATAATATAAAAAGGAGACTGCATGGTATAGTAGAAAGAATACTTACTTTGGAGTTTAAGGACCTGAGCGCAAATCCTGATTCTACCTGGGTAATCTCAGGAAAAGTCATTTGACTTTGCCTCAGAGTTTCCACATCTGTAAAGTGAGAAGGTTGGACTAGATGGAATCTAAGTACTTTTAAGTTCATTGTCTATAGCCCTAAGCATTAAGAAGGAAAGATAACAAAAGGACACCTGTTCATAAGAACAAAACCAAAATCTGAAATAGTTTTAGAAAGTTATTGGTTCATTGGTAGAAGAAAGCAAGACAAAAAAAAAAGTGATATGGCTCCCTCTCTTTAGGATCTAGTAAGTTTATGTTATGTAGGATTTAAATAAGGATATGCTTTCACAAACCACACAGACAAAATTAAATAATTTCACTGAGAGGGCAACTTGAAAACATGGTAGATTGAGACGAATATCAGTAAGTGTAAACATTCAGTAAAATACAGATAAAGTCAAAATACCAGGGAACCTAAGATACAAGTTTAGGTTCAAGCTTAGATATAAGCTTACACAAGTCAAATTGACATGGGAGAACTCAAAATTCCTTATAGCTGTCTCTGGCATTTCTGGAGAGTTACTAAGGTCAGGTGACATTTCAAGTTCAAACAATCTCCAGTCACATAAAGTTAGGTTCAAACAATATAATAATAATTTTCTAGATAATATAATAAATGATAACTAATGAGCTACATAGTCTTAGGGAATATTGGTATTCTAAAGAAAATTTTAAAAAATGAAAGTTTCCAGTATATTGAATAGGTCTCTTATAGGAAATTTATTATAAAGGATTAAAATGGACCAGTGAGTTCCAAATTACTATTGATCAGAGAAATGCAAATTAAGACAACTCAGAGATATCATTACACACCTGTCAGATTGGCTAAGATGACAGGAACAAATAATGATGAATGTTGGAGGGGCTGTGGGAAAACTGGGACACTGATATTCACTGACATTGTTGGTGGAGTTGTGAAAGAATCCAACCATTCTGGAGAGCAATCTGGAATTATGCCCAAAAAGTTATCAAAATGTGCATACCCTTTGACCCAGCCATACTACTACAGAGCTTATATCCCAAGGAAATACTAAAGAAGGGAAAGGGACCTGTATGTGCCAAAATGTTTGTGGCTAGAAGCTGGAAGATGAATGGATGTCCATCAATTGGAGAATGGTTGGGTAAATTATGGTATATGAATGTTATGGAATATTATTGTTCTGTAAGAAATGACCAACAGGAGGAATACAGAGAGGCTTGGAGAGACTTACATCAACTGATGCTGAGTGAAACGAGCAGAACCAGAAGATCATTATACACTTCAACAATGATACTGTACGAGGATGTATTCTGATGGAAGTGGAAATCTTCAACATAGAGAAGAGCTAATCCAATTCCAATTGATTAATGATGGACAGAATCAACTACATCCAGAAAAGGAACACTGGGAAATGAGTGTAAACTGTTATTTTTACCTTTTGAATCCAATTCTTCCTGTGCAATAAGAAATTCAGTTCTACACACATATATTGTATCTAGAATATATTGTAATATATTTAACATGTATAAGACTGCCTGCCATCTGGGGGAGGGGGTTGGGGGAGGAAGGGAAAAAAATCTGAACAGAAGTAAGTGCAAGGGATAATGTTGTAAAAAATTACCCATGCATATGTACTGTCAAAAAAAAGTTATAATTATAAAATAAAATAAAAATTAAATAAATAAATATTTAAAGACAAAAAAATAAAATAAAATGGACCAGTGAGTCTATAAAGCTTCCATTCCAGGAAATCTTTAAGAAAAGAATAGAGAATAGAGATACAACATTGTAAACTAGATCTAACTCATAACTTAGCACAATAGAGAAATTTCTTCTCCAACATTTCTAACAAATAGTCATTTAGCCTCTAATTAAACCTATTTAAGAACAGAGAACCTATTATAACCTCTCAAGAGAAAATTATTGCAATTTAAAATGTTAGCATTTTTTTCTTACCTGGTGCCTAAATCTACCTCTCTGCAATGTCCACTCAATTGTTTCTAGTTCTGGAAAATTTTTTTTTTTAAAAACCTTAAACTTCTTTCATAGTGCTCACCCTTCAAATACTTGAAACAGCTAGACTTACCTATTAGATCTATATCCCCTTTCTATACACACACACACACACACACACACACACACACACACACACCCTCACCCTCCAGCCAAGATTATTTTTCCATAGGATAAACATTATCAGTTCTTTATACATATTATATTTCTTTCAATAAAGTATATCCCTCAATCCCCATGTTCATTGTTTAATTATGAGCACCATCTCACAAACTGTCAGTAAGTAATATCTCTATTTTGCTTTTTTAATCTAAGTTTTTTGTTAAAAGCTTATTGGACTGAAAAGGGACTGTGAATTTTCCATTGATCCCTATAAATAAAGGGACAAAAACTAGAAGACTCTCTCCTCTCTCATCCCCTTGAAATTTCAATGAGATGTCTTTTTTCCTGAATAACTATTAGTATTCCTTCTATGATTCCTCACTATTAACTAAAAGAGGTCTCTTGTTCTAGTACAAGCGAGAGACTCACAAATTGACACATTGATTAAAGAATACCCACAGTTCTGAGGCCAAAATCTTTGGTATGAAATCACAGGTCACCATATTGCTTAGGAAGGAACCCAGCAAAGTCTGATAGATGTTCCAGCTGTGCCTTCTTTCTTCATTGTATTTTGTATTGGTAGAAAGCAACTAAATGCAAATAATGACTATGTAGTTCTGACACTGATCACAAAAGTACAAGGGATGCCAGAGACTCAGAGAAAAGCACAGTTAAAAGCTAACGAGTATACAAACCCACTTCAGGGAGCCAGGCTTTGAAGTCAAAGCAAAACCTAGCTAACGAAGAAACAAAACCTGAGAAATCAAGCCTCAGTGACAGCTGAAAAGGTAGGAGAAGGGAGGATAGAGAAGCTTGGCCAGCATGGTGACTAAACAAGCTGAGCAAACCACAATCAATGAAGCTGAAAGACGAGTAGTGATAGAACATGCTGTTTATATGTCACCAGGGGTAAAAAGATATACACAGGGGAAACAACTTCTCCAGAGAGCCACTTGAGAAATAACCAAGCAAAAACCTTAGAGAAAACAGTTCCTCTGAAGTATAGAAGTGAGGAGGATTATGAGAAAGATCCAGGGGATACTTTGAAGAGGTTATACTCCCTCATCTCCACAATTTTTGCTCAAATAATAATTATGCATCAGATGGAATAGGAAGTGGGGAGGATGAGTATAATAAGACTAATATCTGTGGAGAATTATCCCAACTGGGTAGAGCACACTAGTAACTGAGGCCCAAGCTATAGACTTTAATATGAACCACTTATCTTTGCTCTATTCTATAGCACAAAAGTATAATCGTGTACACCTCCACACCAGTCAGTTATCACAAAAGTACAGAGTAAAGCAGAAACTTAGAGTCTACTAAGTACAGTCCATTCCCTTCTATGAAATCCCAAAGAAGAGAACATCTACGCACATGAGGACTTTCAAAAATGGGGCATTCATTATGCTAGGAGGTAGTCTATTACAATTTAAGGTAACTTATTCAGGGATTCAATCCCTGATTGATTCAGGGATTCATGGATCTCTTTGGCAGTCTTGTAAAATATATGAATCCTTTCCTCAGAATAATATTTTAAATGCATAAAGTAAAATAGAATAACAAAATAAATCTTAACTCCAAAAGCTCCAAATACAAAACACTGAAATAGTTATCAAAAAGTTTTCTTTTCTTTTTTAAATTTTTAAATTTAAACTTCCTTTAAAATTTTTAATTTAAATTTTAAATTTTGAGATCCAAAATTCTCTTCTTTCTATCCCTTCCCCACACTAAGAAGATAAGTAACATGGTATTAATTATGCATGTGAAATTATGAAAACATTTCTGTATTAGCCATAGTGAAAAAAAATCAAGAAAAATAAAATGAGAAAATAATACTTCAATTTGTACTTGAAGTTCATCATTTCTCTCTCTGGAGGTGAATAACAGTTTTTTCATCATGAGTTCTTTGGAACTGTCTTGGTTCATTGCACATCAGAAAAGTCAAGTCTTTCATGATTAAATATCATTAAAACCTTGCTGCTACTCTGGATAATAATCTCCTGGTTCTTCTCACTTTACTCTCCTAATTCTTCTCACTTTACTTTGCATAAATTCAGATAAATCTTTCCATTTTTTTCCTGAAACCATTCCCTCTGCCCTTTCCCTGTCATTTCTTATAGCACAATAATAATTTACCACAATCAAATGCTGCAACTTGTTTGGCCATTCTATAATTGATGAGCATCCCCTCAGTATCCAATTGTTTGTCATCTCAAGAAAGAACTAGATGGCATAGCTGATGGAGTTCCAGGCCTAGAGTCAAAAAAACTCTTCTTCCTGACTTCAAATCTGGCCTCAAATATTTTCTAACTATGTGACTCTAGGCAAGTCACTCAATCCTATGTGATTTAGTTTCTTTATCTGTAAAATGAGTTAGAGAAAGAAATGGCAGTATCTTTGCCAAATAAATTTTAAATGGAGTCACAAAAAGTTGGACATAACTGAAACAGCTGACCAAAACAACAAAAAAAATTTTTTATACATATAGGTCCTTTTCATTTTTATTTGATTTTTTTGTTTTGTCAAAGGGTGTGCATTGGTTTCTTTTTTAGTCCTTTAGGCATATAAATTGTTCTCCAAAATGGTTCACAATTCTACCAATATTACATTAGTGTACATATTTTCTCCTATCTTCTTCAGAATTTGTCATTTCTAATAGGTGTAAAATGGTACCTCAGAACTGTTTTAATTTTTATTTCTCTAATCAATAGTGATTTAGAACATTTTTTCATATAATTATTGGTAGCTTTTATTTGCCTTTCCATATCTTTTGACAATTTATTAAATGACGAATGGATCTTATTTTTTATAAATTTTACTCTATTTATTATATATTTGGAAAAGGAAGTCTTTATTAGATAAGCTTGCTATAAATTTTTTTTGTTATTACTTCATTGTTTTTTAAGCACCTTTTAGCAAAATGTGCTTTCCCTGACAATGTGTTTTAATTAGGTCTATTTTTGCTTTTGGTTTGTCTGATACCATGATTGCCATCCCTATCTTCCTTAGTTCAGCTGAAGCGTAGATTCTGTTTGTGTCTTTCTGTCTCAATTGTGTCTCTTACAAACAATATTGTTGGATTCTGTTTTCTAACCATTCTGCTCTCTGCTTCTATTTTATGAATGAGCTTATTTTTTTCACATTCACAGTGAAGATTACTCTATTTCCTTCCATCCCATTTTCTTTTATTTTTCTCTCATTTTTTATCCTGTCCCTTCTCAAAAACCTGTTTTACTCATGACCACAATCTCACTTAATCCATCCTCTCTTTTGTCATCTTCACTCCCTTTATCCCTAAATTTCTCTTTCTATTTTGAGTAAGATTGTTTGTCATACTCAAACAAGTTTGTGTGTGTGCTTGTGTGTGTGTGTTTCCCTTTCTGAACCAATTCCAATCACAGTGAAGTTCAAGCATTACCTGCCACCACCATCCCACTTTCTCCCTCATTTTAAAAGTTCTTTCTTGTATGCCTATTTTATGTGAAAATATTTCCCAATTCTGACTCTCCCTTCCTGTTCACCCAATGTGTTCCTATTTCTCACCCTTTCATTTTAGGGAGCTCATCCCAACATAATTACCTCATGTTTACAGCTTCAGTCTATATAGACTGCTTCAAACTGACCTAAAAATGATAAAAGTTCTTACAGATTGTATGTATTATATTCCAATATAGTAATTTAAACAGTTTAAGTTTATTAAATCACTTATGTTTATTCTTTCATGTTTATATTTTTATGCTTCTCGAGTTTTTCAATTTCAATTAAATTTTTAAAATTTTTATATTTTTGTATTCAATTTTAATTTTAATTCAATTTTAATCTTTTCATCAGGAATACCTGAACATTCTCTATTTCATCAAATATCTATTTTTCCATTGAAAGATTATGCTCAATTTTGCTGGATAGGTTATTATTTGTTGTAATCCTCACTCCTTTGCCTTCTGGAATAACATATTTCAAGCCCTCTTCTTCTTTAAAGTGAAAGCCACTAAATCTTGTGTGATCCTGATTGTGGCTCCACAAAATTAGAATTGTTTCTTTCTGACTACTTGCAACATCTTCTCCTTGACATGGAAGCTCTGGAATTTGGCTTTTAATATTCCTTGGAGTTTTCATTTTGGGAGAGATGAAAGATGGATTTTTTTCAATTTCTATTTTCTCTGGATCTAAAATATCAAGAAAATTTTCTTTGATAATTTTGTGACAGACTCTTTTTTAAAATCGTGATTTTGAAGTACTCTGATAATTCTTAAATTATCTCTCCTGAGGTCCAATGAGATATTTCACATTTTCCTTTTTTTTTTTTTTTTTTTTAACATTTTTGGACTTTGTGGGTTTTCTTTGTTTGTTTGTTTGTTTTTGTTTATTGATGTATCATAGCACCATTGGCTTCCATTTGCCTAATTCTAATTTTAAGACATTATTTTCTTCAGTGAGCTTTTGTACCTTTTTTCCATTTGGTAAATTCTGCTTTTTAGGGAGTTCTTTTCCTTAGTGAATTTTTGTGCCCCGTTTTTCAATTAGGTCAATTCTATTTTTAAATCTTATTTTCTTCAGTATTTTAGTGCCTCTTATCAACCTGATAATTCTCCTTTCACAATTTTCTTCCATCATTCTTATTTTTCCCTACCATTTAGTTCTGAATATCATATAATTAACCAGAGTACACTGGGATTATCACCTTAAAAGCAGACGGGAAAGATTCTGAGTTCAAATTTAGCCCCTGATTTTTACCAACTGTGTAATCATGAATTTAGTTCCTCTGAGTCCCAGACTTCTGAAAAAAGGAGGTTAATACATTTACTCCTAACTTCACAGGTTGTTAGCAGAAAGGTGAAATATCGATGTCATTTGGATAATCTTAAAATTATATATAAATATCAATTATTATAACCTACCTAGTACATCTCATCTCTTTTTGCTAATTAATGTAGTGTCAGTCTTGACTCCCATATTATGTTGTTTACTGATATTGAATTGAAAGGTGGAAGGAAATAAGACATGATTTTATTGGAGTAAAGAACACATGATGGAGAAAGGGTAAGAAAGGCTTCTACCAATGCAGTTAATAACTATTCTGCAACTCATTATCTTAGACAGCTGCCTGGTCTGATTAAGGATTAAATGGAGGAAAGAAATTTCTTCTCCATGCTTGATCAAAAGAACAATTTTCAAGAATATTAGAAGTAGAATTAAAAGGGAATATTTCAGTTCCCCAACTCTACACCAACAATTGTTAAATTGTTTTCATTTTCATATTCCTGCATATGTGTATAACATCAAATATCTAGCACTCTTTTCTTATCATTGTTCAAGATTGGTGTGATGAGGAGAGGCCAGCTCCTTAACTTCCTGTAGGTTTGGTGCTTCCCCAAGTGGGTAGTAAAGGACTGCTGCTATTAGAAAGAGAAGGAAAGGTGGCCTATCAACCTAAAAAATGTGGCCTGGTAGCAGTTTTCAACATATCATTAGATACTTACTGAAAGTAGACCTGATTGATCTTATACTTCATCCTCAATTAAATTCTACAGAAGATGGGGACCCCCAAAGTTTGGTCACAAACTTCCAACTTTTTTCTAAAACCTTAAAATGAAAATTCATACAGACTTTGAAAACTATAATATAATGCTAATTATACTTTACAAATATAGCTAATTGAATGTTAGTAATCCATCTCCAAGGATAGAAACTCCTCAAAGGAACCTTAAGACATTAACTGATCCAATCACTTCATGAGAATACTGTTTTCAATTGTGTGCTAGCACACAATTGAGCACCTAATTCCTAGAATCACAAACTCTTAGAACTGGCAGAGAATTTAGGTAGGAAATCATCTTATCCAGCTCCTTTATTTGTACAGTGAAGTAAAATGAAGTGAAGCTCAGAATAGTAAAGTGACTGTCCAAAATCACACAAGCAAAAAACTGAATACAGTTTTCCTGATTCCATTTCTCTGTTTTCATTACTCTAAACCTATTATAAGACAGTAGTATAATCATATCTTGGTTTGGTTTGGTTTGGTATTACCTTCATCATTTAGCACTCAGTAGTTCCTTAATAAATATGTGTGGATCAGCTTTAAAAGAGGAAGGGGCAAGAAAAAAAGTCACTGTGCCATGTCATAAATATCACCCTTTGAAATTCAAAACCAATCATTAAAAGCTAGAGTTAACGTATGCATCAGCCATATCATGCTGACCTTCAGCAGCTATATATAGCCTGTTGTTGGCAGAGCCATCTCTAGTTCACCACCTGACTAGCTATTAAGGTGGTGAACATTAAGAGTTAGGGTTTTATATACCAAAACTGAAGAGATGACAATAAATCAAGCAGCTGTCTTGCATGTGTCTCTGTGTGTGATTGATTTTCTTTATAAATTGCTTTTATTTTCTTTATAAAAATTCATTTCAACCTCTTGCCTATGTTAATAAATCCTTTCCGTAGGTGACAAAGAACAGTGAAATATCTCCATGACTTCTTGTCCTTTCTAACTGAAGGACATCACTATCCATGCTTCTGACAGGTGAGGTGCAGAGAGTGGTAAAAAATAAAGGAATTAGGGATTTGTGTCTAGGGGTAACCATAAATCTCTTTTGATTGCTGGCTGACCCTGTCATTTTCACCAAACTGAGATCTCATCACTCTTAGAGAATTTTTGATGGCCAGTCTCTTTCTCTAAGGCAATTTCTTTTTCTTTTTTTTCCCTGAGGCAATTAGGATGAAGTGACTTGCCCAGAGTCACACATCTAGTAAATGTTAAATGTCTGATACCAGATTTGAACTCAGACATGACTTCAGAGCCAGTGTTCTATCCATGCTACATCTACCTGCCCCATCCAAGGCAATTTCTTGACAGCAGAGTGTCTCTCCCTTTCTTTAGGCTGCAATAATAAATCAAGACTTCCTGTGTCCATGTAGTCAGAGTCTTCAGGTACTTCTCCTTTTACCCTGGTGTCCTTATCCATTTCTTCAAAGATACTTTTTATTTTTATTTCAAATGTGAGCCAGCACTTTCTGATGAAGGAGAAAGGAGAGGAATTTAGTTGGAATAAGACTCAAAGCAGTTGGGCATTTTGTTTTCTTGGTTCAGATATGCAACTTTCTAGGAAAGGAGAGAGAGGCAATTTATTAGCCTATTGGAATCAGAAGAAAGTCATCCAAGAGTCATGGCATCCTCGTGTTAGAGAACATTTTTCACATATCATGGTACACAAGGTGCAGGTCTGTCTCTTTTCTGTCCACACATAGCTCATAAAGAAGCATTTCTGGGCAGACACAACAATTGTGACCATTCTTGTCTCGGCATCTTAGTTTCCTTCATCTGTCCTCTCACTTCAGGTCACTTCTCTTTTCAAACTTTCTTTTGAATCTGTAATGGACTTCTACTCTACTATAGAAAAAATTGCCCTACACAGAGTATGAGGCTGTCCCTGGCTTACTTCCATAAAACTTTCTATAAGGCAGCTAATTCCCCAAGGAAATAAAATACTAGGGAGAATAATCAACTTATTCTTGAGAAGGACAAACAGGTCTTGGAAAGTGTCTTAGACTTTTCTAAAAGAGAAGAATTATAAACAAAACGTTATCCTCCAGGGAGGCTTTTCAACTTCATTGACAGATGCTTGCTTGCTGTTCCTCGCATACCATACTGCATCTCCAAACTTGCTGCTTTTTCACTGGATTACTAGAATGATTTCCTCATAATCTCTTAGCTTCCTTGGCTTTCATTAAGGCTTATCTCAGATCCCACTTTCTGCAGTAGGTCCTTTCTAGTCCCCATCAATTCTCTGCCTCAGATTACCTTACATCTATTCTGTATATAGTTTACATGTGCCTATTTATATGTTGTCTCCCTCACTAGAATGTTTATTTCTTGAGGTTAAGAGCAGTGTTCTTGCCTATCTTTGTATATCTAGGACTTAACAAAATGCCCAATATGTAGTGCTTAATAAACATTTGTTGACTGTATTTTGACACATCTCTTAGGGGTTTCTGCCTGCAAATACTGTTCTTATTATATTGATGGAGTGGAGATGATCAAGATAATAAATCTGATGAATTTATAGAATGATAAGTTTCTTGGTAAGACTCAGAGACAATTTCTACCTCAGTGACAAAATTATAAACATCCTCTGATTAAGCTTCATTGCATGGGGATGAATTGCTAGGCATAAAATCTTGTGAGATAGATGCCATTTTGGGGTGGGGTCACCAATAAATAAATTTCACTCCAATGGCATCTCAATGAAATAACAGTCAATGAACATATCCACATCTCATCATTTTGCAGAAACGATGACCTCAAAATCCCAAAGATCCACCACCATTTAAACTCATAGAATAGATCCTATCATCCCCTTGATGAATTCACACACACTACTTTTGCTCATCAGTGTCTACCTAGCTCCATTCCAAAAAGTGGACAAAGAGAATATGAAGAAGATGCCTCTCCTCTTTCTCTCTCCTCCCCTGTATAAGTTTTTCTCAAATCAATTTTTTACTAAATTGTTCAACAACAAGGGATTAAACCAAAGTGAAGCTTTCCTGACCTTTGACAAAGACATATACATACACACATACACACATACACACACACATACATCCTTAATATTTGTTATTCTGAAGCCCTTGGATTTCAAGGAAATCAAGACATTTCTAGTGTATTTTTTCCTCTTCTTTATATTTATTTATTTTTATTTTTCTCAATTACACATAAGCAAAAAATTTTTAACAAAAACCCAGACCTGGAAGATTTTGCCTAATTGGACCCTTTTCCTTGAGATATAATTACTGGATTTTGTTCATATGATTCCTGTTTGGTTTCATTTGACTGCATGAAATAGATGAAATGTTTTGATTTGTTTGATAACATATTCTATCTCCATGTGTTTTTTCAACAATAAAGAAAGCTCATTTGGCTAGAGCTCGGTTTCAGTGAGACAGAGATCTGAAGGGGATGGCTCTAATCTAATCAAATAAGAACCTAATCCACACCCACAGAAGTTTAATCTAGAAAGAGAAAAATTTTTGTTCCAAGTCCCTCAGTCAACTGTCTTATCAAATGGAGGCCTTGGGTCCAAAGATCAAGAGAGTGAAAGAAGATCACAGATAGAGAAATGAAAGAGTTCTTTGAGGTTTTTCTATCCTAGATCCCTCATTTAATAGATGAGAAAATAGAGTCTCAGAAGTGGTTAAGGGATATGGTAGCATCATTCAGTAAGAGTCAGGCATAGATATGAACTTGAATTCTTTGATTCCAAGGCTACCACTTTACAAATCACACAAATGCATCCTCATTTCTGGAGAAAAAACAGAAACAAATATGTTTATCCAAGTGACACAGCTCAGCAACAGCCTCTTTATACATTAAAGACCTCAATTATGTAGATTTCCCAGAGAGAAGTGATAAGCTTCAAAAAAAGATGCTAAAATAGTGTTATTCTAGAAATTACTCTAATCATTTTAAAAATTGAATTGAATTTTCAATTTTTTATTAATTTTTAATTTGGTGGTTGATGTATTCAATTTGGATTAGTCCACTTGATGAAATGGAAAGGGTGCTCAATTTGGAGTCACATGACCTGAATTCAAATTCTGATACCACCTCTGTATTTCAATTTTAACATATGCAAAATGATGAAATTAAACTAGATGACTTCTAAAGACCTTTTCAGTTTTTATATTTTTCTTCTTCCCTTCTACCCACCCATCCAATAACATATATTGGGCAGCAAGTAATCCAATATAGGTTAAACATGTGCAATTCTTCTATACATAGATCCACATTTATCATGCCGCACAAAAAAAAAATCATATCAAAACGGGAAAAAGGAAAAAGGAAACAAAAAGCAAGCAAACAACAACAAAAAAGTGAAAATACTATTTCTGATCCACCTTCAATCCCCACAGTTCTCTTTCTTGATGCAGATAGCTCATTCTATCATAAGTCCATTGGAATTGACCTGAATTACCTCATTGTTGAAAAGAGCCACATCCATCAGAGTTCATCATCACATAATCTTGTTATTGACATATATAATGTTCTCTTGGTTCTTCTTACCTCAAGAATTTAATTTCAAATAGTTAAAAGAATGTGTTTTTTTTTTCCCTCCAGAAACCTCGTGGCAGGTTTTGAACACTTTGTTATTCTAGAAATGTATTTGAGACATAAGATATTACGTAGTGGAAAAAAAAAAAAAAACTTCCCATCATTGCATCACTATAATTGAGGGTTTTATGAAGAGAAACATGTTAGAACAATCTTGTTCTGTTATATATACATGGAGAGCCTGTTATCCACAATTCCACTTAGAATGCATAAACTAAAAGGTGATTAATTTACCCAGTTTCTGAGCCAATTGAAAAAGGTGACTTCTAGAGCCATGCTGAATGAATAAATTAACAGAAAACTATTTAAGTACTTACTATGGACCAAGCCCCGGGCTAAGCTCTAGAGAGTTACATGGAGTTACAGAAGCTAAACCCATAAAAGATCAAATCAACAATTTAATGAAGAAAATTCAGAAAACCAGTTATTACATTTATTTGGTTACATAAGGCCAAGTAAGACTGGTAATTTTATTTGTTTTTTTTTCCCTTTTCAACAGCAATTGTTGGCATTCTGTAGACATTCTTTTTGGAATGAACTTTTTGTTTTGTCAGTATAGGGAACTTCATATAAGGATATTCCATCTACCAATACAGATGGATACTGTTTTCACCCCTCAGTTACCCTGTGATACAATAATACTGGTCTCCTTGCTATTCAGTGTACAAAACCCCCCACCTCTAACTCTGAATGTTTTCATTGACTGTCACCTCCATGCCTGGAAGTATCTACCTTTTCACTCCCTCCTGCTTCCAGGGTTCCCTAGCTCATAGTAGATACCTATAAATGCTTGTTGACTTGACTAAACCAGAAAAAAAAAAGCCAGTACCCTTAAATTTCCAGTTAATTGAGGTAAAAGTAGCTTGGTTTGAATCACAAGGATTGCCTCAAGTTTCTACCTCATGTTACTTATGTAAATACCATGTTATTATCTTCCTGGAGCCATCAGCTCATTTGGGTGTGACAGTGGCAGCATGTATAACATAGGAGATTCCCCAGGCTTTAGAGCATCAGCTATGTTGTGGTCTATTGACTCCCCAAGGATTTTTTCCTCTTTTATTTTCTTGTGTGCAATAAGCTATAATAGCATATTAGGCTGTTAGGTGCCACACCCGTTCCATAATTGTAAACAGAACATCAAAGGATCTAATTATGATCCAACTTAAGGTTGCAGAAAAATGAAAGAAAGCCAATGTACTACCAATCCATCTGTGTATTGGTATCAGTCTATGTCTCTTTGTGTGTGTGTGTGTGTGTGTGTGTGTGTGTGTGTGTGTGTGTTTAATCTCTATCTCTATTTCTCTGCCTCTCCCTCTTGCTCTCTCTTTCCAATATATTAACATAATTTTCATTTGGGCATTGATTCCCCCTAGAGAATAGATAAGTAATCTAATCCCTCCACACATACACACACAAATACCACCTACTTATCTATTAGTGTAATGAGCACAGGATGAGGAGGCAACAGATTTTGGGAAATTCAGGTTCTTCAAAACAAACCTGAGCTGGTGAACTTCTAAGTTGTCCTAATAGTCATCACTTCCCAACCACTCAACCAACCATAGAGAATGATGGTGTTTCAGTGCAAAGTATCTGATTTTAAGTCATTAAATGGACTTATACCTGAAATTGGAACTGTCTGTTCAGCCTTCACACACATCTTTCCTTCCTGCTGTTCTTCACATATGACATTACATCCAATTTAGGTCCAATTTAGAGATCTGAGGTCTGTCTACTATTTGACTAAGAAAATGATTGTGCCTAAATGAATGTATCTTAATAGTTTGGTGGTGCTTAAATAGAAAGAGGAACTATGAAAAAAAGAATTCCTGAGTACAAATGTAGCCACTTAATCTCTATCTGCATTAGTTTCTTCATCTGCAAAAATGTATATCTACCTCACAGGATAGTGAAGATGAAATAAGATATTTTTAAAATTGCTTTGTAGTTAGTACTATTTTTTTACTATCTATTTTTTTTTACTAGGCCTTCAAATGCATCTCTCACCCAACACAGTGGAAAATGTTTGGAGTGAGGAATTGGTGAAAAGGAATACTTTTCCTCACACACATACTAAAAACAAACCTGGGATGAAGCCTTTGTATATTCTGGGCAAAGTTTGGAAATTTTGCCCATTATGAATTTGTTATACTTCTCTTCAATACTTTAAGGGTCTATAATTTCATTTTGTGGCCATCATCTTCTCTGATGCAGATTTTAAAAAACCTTGTATGACTTAGTCAATCAAGAAGCATTTTTAAAAAGATTTTTATTTATGCATTTTATTCTTACTTCACCTACATTTCCTATTCTATATTTTTCCCCACTTCTCCCAGAAAACCATTCCTTATAATCAAGATTTTTTTTAAAAAGAAAAAAAATCAAAAAACCTGATATTTCCCAAAAAAGTCTATTGTTATTATACAATATTCTTCACCTCTACAAAGAATCTGCAGAGGTTCAACAAATATTTCTTAAGCATTTACTCTGTGTCAGAAACTGACCTAGGTTCTGATAACATAAAGGCAAAAGTGAAATCATGTCTGCCCTCAAATAACTTACATTCATTTGGAAAATAATATGTACACAATATAAATATAAACAAAATTCATAGATATAGAGTAGTTTTTGAGAAGAGGCACTGGGGAGATCAAGAAAGGCATCTTATAGGAAGTGTCATTTGAGTTGAGCTAGGAAAAAAACTAGAGATTTTAAAAGGTACAAAGGACATGCTGTGCAAAGACCCAGAGGTGGGAGATGAGATTATATATAAAGGATGGCAACAAGACCATTTTATATGGGTTTTACAGTGTGTTAAGAAAAATTATGTATAATAAACCCTGTAGCCAGGTTATAAAAGGCTTTACATGACAAACAGAGGGAGTTTGTATTTAGATAGGTATAGGAATTGGACTTGTGATTTAATTAATATAAAGAATTCCCAGACGAGGAAATCATTTCTACCAACCCAAGTTGGCACCTTCTCTGCCACTTCTAATTTTAAGATAGATGCCTATCATTCTGAGATTCTGAAGAACTAGCTCCTGAAGATAACTAAAGTTTTCCTGACTTTAAGGACAACTTTCTAAATTATTTTATGTGATATTTAGAAGCCAAAGGAGTTTCTTGAGTGAAGGAGTCACATAGTCAGATCTGCAATTTAGGAATATCATTTTACCAATTGTCTGAAAGCTAGATTGAGGAGAAGGTAGGCTTAAAGATGAAAAACTAATTAAGGGTTTATTATAATTATCTAGGCAGGAGGCAAGGAAAGCATGAGCAGAAATTAAATGCTTTGGAAAGTTGCTATGGTACAAAAATATATCATGCTTATCTTGTGATAAAGCTCTTCTACTTAAGCTGGGTCTTTAAGACAACAAATATAGTCTGTCAAAGTTGGAAAGTACTTCAGAAGTCATCTAATTTAATCTGCACCTGAAAAAATGTCCTCTTTACAATATACTTGATAAACTGATCATTATGTTTTGGTATGAAATCCTTAAGTTAGAGGAATCTTCCTGTCTCTGAAGAAAGCCCATTTTGTTGTGTACAACTCTAATTATTATGGTGTTTTTCCTAACATCAGTGTTTCTGTCATTTCCACACAATACTCCAACATATAGCCCCTGGGGCCAATTCAATTAATTTTTAACAAACATTTATTGGCTTGTTTAGCCAAAGAAAACAAGTTTAATCCGTATTGAATGTTAAAACTCTTCTAATTCTTCAAGTTTTTAAAGCTGTTATATTCTCCTAAATCTTCTCTAGGCTAAATATTTCTAGATCCTCCCATTAACCTGAATTTTGATAAATCTTGAGGGCCTTGATGGTACTAGTCACTATCCTCTGGATATGTTCCAGTTTCCTATAATGTAACCCTACCCCTGCCTCTTCAGACAAGAACACATTCTTCTAGATAAGGTATAAGCAGAATGCAATAAAATATTAGGATCATCTCCCTTGTTCTGGATTTAAGTACTCAGAATGCAATTACTATAATATCATATTGTCATCTCCTATTGGACCAGAGATACTTTAAAACCATTAGGCAGATGTTCTTTATATGTACTACCAACCAGCCTTGCCTTCCCAGTCTAGAACTTATAAAGTTGATTTTTTAACCTAAGTTTTACATTTATTAAATTTACATTTAAATTAAAATTTACATTTATTAAATTTCTTATTATCCAATTCAGACTAGTGTTCTATCCTACTTAGATATTTTTGGACTCTTATATGATACATAAATCTTCCCCATCTCCTTTGGATCATCTACAAGTCTTATAAATAAGTCATTTATTCTTTCATCCAAAACATTGACAAAAAGATTAAACAACACATAATTTAGCATGAATCGTTGGAATCTTTCTAAACTGAAAAAAATTAATTCAATTCAATTCAACCAGAATTTATTAAGCATTTGTGTCAGGTACTGGCATTGCAAAGAAAAGGAAATAATTCCTTCCTTTAAGGAGATCATATTCTACTGGGAACAGTGGAGGTAAAACAAATACACAAATAGAAAAAAAAAAGAAATTTCAAGTAATTTTTGTGGGCAGGTTGTTGGTCTAACATGAAGAGCAATTTATTGACAGTAGAACAAGTATTACAAAGAGCACAATGAAATTTTGGAAAAGAGTATAATGGGAACAGTGAAAGTATAGAGAACATGCTGGACCCTAACTCTGGGCCCTAGACTAGCTTTGTGAAAATTATTAATATAAATACTTTCTAAAATCTACTTTGCTTACAAGGTTATAACCTCTGCTTTAAGGAATTATGACACATCAAACATTTAAGTTGGCAACAAAATAGTGTCCAGGAAGTAAGGCCTTCAGACTATGACTCAGGTCTATGATTTCCTCCACTTTTACTTCCCCTCTCCCAAGTCCTCACTCTCTCTCCTTTATTCAGGTCTCCAGGACTCTCAGCAAAGGAGGATAGGATTTGTATTATGAGTCAAACTGTAAAGAGTAGGCAGAAAATTGTAGCTGAGGGCAGGAGCTGGGGAATATAAAAATGTTGAGTTATATGGAGGAGAAATATTTAGGGCAGGGGTGTGAGACCTCAAAATACATGTAAGTTTATAACCTCTTACTATTCAAGAGGATGGTTTGTTTTATTTAGGCTCTGGTTTTTCAAAACTTAATTACATATTCAAAAGGAACTGAATTTATGGTAGAGTACAAAGCAGATAGGTTTATAATTCATGAAGTTGTAAATGAATATGAAGAAAGCAAAATTAATTGACATACCACTATACCACAATCTTTGAAAACCATTGCTTATACCTGAGACTACCTGGCTGGCTTTGGCTGGTCATAGGTTAAGCATAAGTTGACTCTTTTCTCCTTTCCCTCTCCTCTACTAAAAGAAATTTTGGAAAATCGAATAATGTGTGAATAAAATAAAGACACTGCAATTCCACTGTTTCCTACTTTAAATCCTTGCCTACAATTTTTTGCTTTTATGATTTTGGAAGTGTACTGGTACCCCAATGTTGGATAAAAACAATTTATAAAGAGTGGGTAGAACGTTTTCACTATTAGGTAAATGATCAACTTGTGACTGTTAGAAAAAGTTTCCCCAACCAAGATTTAATTAGCACAGTGCCTGGCACATATTAGGTAATTAATGTTGTTTGTTTGTTTTTTGACAATGTTTCATGAAATGCCAACTAAACATAAAATACTATATACAATGTTTGTAATGGAATGTTTCTTCTTTCCTTTTCCCATAGTTATCCTGTTAACAGTTCCATTTTTACTACTTGTAGGGAGTAGACAAATTGTATGATTTAGAATTACATGAAATGTCAGAGATAATGGACTATATACTTCCCACTTTATTGGTGAAGAAACTGAGACCTAGAAAGATCAAATGTTTTGCTCAAGTGCTTGTCACATAGACAGTAAGTGAATGTCAATTAAAAACAGGCTCTTCAGAGCTAAAGAAAAGGGCATAAAGGAATTTAAAGTGTAAATAGATGACAGCTGGGATAGCTAGGTACATAGTAGATAGAGCTCTATACCTAGATTCAGAAAGACTCATTTTCTTGAACTCAAATCTGGTCTTAGGCACTTACATGACCCTGGACAAGTCACTTAATTCTGATTGCCTCAGTTTCCTCATCTCTATAATTAACTGGAGAAGGAAATGGCAAACCACTCCAGTATCTCTGCCAAAAAAAAAAGAAACAAACAAACCCGAATAGAGTCACAGGAAATTGGACACAACTGGAAAAAATGACTTAAGATGTCAGCTGGAGAGGTGAATGAGCCACATGGCAATGAAGGAGCTCTGGAACCATAGGGGGGGAAAAATATTATATATATATATATATATATATATATATATATATATATATATATATATATATATGTTTGTGTGTGTATATATATGTATACATATACATTGTTTTTTTCAAAATTGATTACTATTCTCTCAGTGAAATCATTCTTTTGATTTATAGTTTCCCCTTTATTTTTTTAATAGATTAAGATTTATATAGGGACATACTGAATGTATCTTCCCCAGTATGTCTCAGGATCCTGGGATTCCAGAGTTGAGAGAGAAATGCATTTTAAAAATACATAAAACAGAAATGATAAGTGACAATGATTATAAAAGTGTACTCTCTTCCTATAAGATTAGTGTCAAAGAAGGAAAGTTCAGATTGAGATAATACAGTCAAAAAAAGTTAAGAATAACAAAACCCTGGAATTTTAAAAATGTATTTGGTTAGGGAGGGGACAATAAAAGGTTCACAGTAGTGATCAGATTAATGCCCAATATGAACTAGAAAATGATAATTTGGGACTCTTATTTGGCTTATGTTTTCCCAGGCTACATGTGTTTCTTACATGTAAGGCCCTCCCTCCAACTACCTATTAAGTCCATGAATCTTTGATTACTTTGGGAGTATCCCACAGAACAATGGTATGGTATGGGCCCTAGAATACCCCCTAGAGTAGCTGCATTCACCCTTTCCATTTCTCTTGAAATCATCTAGCCCATTCTTTCATACCCATTGCCCTTTAGTACATTATAAAGGCATCCTTTGAGTGTTGTATTACCCTCGGTTTTCTAAAACTGTTCACTCTCATCCTTGTGAGAAGGGAGGTAAATAGAGGAGGTAAAGTGAAGAGAAAAAAAATTGTTGCTATCCCATCTTATAAGACAGGCACAATATGCTTCACCTGCACATATCAAATAAGTGGTAGATTCAGGCAGAATTTATTCTATGTAGCATCCCCTCTGGGCTATTTCTCCAGGGAAAGAGTAATTTGTTTGCTCAGTTAATCATGTTGTTTTCTTTAATTCAGTCAGAAAAAGATGTCACATAGAGATCAGCGGGTGCTAACACCTTGTTAACACTTCATTACCTCTCTTATCTACTTTGCTTTCTTGGACTACTTCACTTGAAGCAAACTAAATAGTCATTTACTAGTCTCTAATTGCTCAGGCTCTACTTTTACAGTTCTCACATTAAAAAAAAGAGAGAGAGAGAACCTGAATTTTCCTTTCAAAGAAAGAAAAATTGCTAGTTCACGAGTTCATTTTTTATACTGGCATAACGCAAGTATCCCAGATGCCCAATAAATAGCCCAACCACTCCTACTTATGTTAAGTAGAGTACAAAACTTTTTCTTCTAGAGCAGGAATTCTTGATACTCTCTGACTTTCTCTGACTCTCTGTCTCTGTCTCTCTGTGATTTGTGTGTTTCTCTGTGTGTGTATGAGAAAGAGAGAGAGAGGGGGGGGGGGAGGGAGAGAGGGAGAGAGGGAGAGAGGGGGAGAGAGGGAGAGAGAGAGAGAGAGAGAGAGAGAGAGAGAGAGAGAGAGAGAGAGAGAGAGAGAGAGAGAGAGAGAGAGAGAGAGGAGGGAGGGAGGGAGGGAGGGAGGGAGGGAGAGAGAGAGTGAGGGAGGGAGGGAGAGAGAGAGAGTGAGGGAGGGAGGGAGGGAGGGAGGGAGGGAGAGAGGGAGAGAGGGAGGGAGGGAGAGAGAGATGGGCCCCTTAATCAGTATGGTGAAAACTATGGACCTTTTTGAGAAAATGCTTTTAAATAAAAAATAAAATAAAATACAAAAATTACATTGAGATAAAAATATATATTTTTCTTTCAGAGTCCAAGGACTCAAAATCTAGCCATGGATCCCTGAGGAGACCATGGACCTCAGGTTAAGTAAGAATTTCTTTCCTAGAGTAACATAGAGCAGTTGTTGGCTACTCATATAGCATGCCAAAATTCCTTCTCTCTTTGTTATGACCTATACTGTTATAGCTAGTGAACCTCTAATATCACTGGACTGTGAATGTAGTGTTGAGTTGTCAGGTTAGTTAACCTCTCTTGACCTTAGTTTCTTCACTTGTAAAATAAGGGGGTGCTGTAAAATCCATTAAACTATGACTGTCTTGATTCATTTCAAAGTGTCTAGTTTGTGGTTTCAATGACCTTTCTTATAAAGTGTCTAAGAATGTATTTGTTTCTTAGAATTTTTTGCTATAGAATCAATGCATATATATGCATATTTATAAAGAAATACATGAATAATTAAGGTCTTTTCTCCTCTGTTGGAATCATTATATATTAGAAACTCATTTTCCTTCCCCTGTAGAATCTCAGTTACCATATACATGTGGTACATCTACGTATACATCATACATCTACATATACATGTAGAATTCTAAGGGAAATAATTGTAAACACCTCCATTTTAGGCTTCAAGGACCTTAGAAAATTCATGCTACTTATTAAATGTCTACTATTATATATTTATATAATTTTTCAAGGAAATTCTGTATGATATCCAAGCTGTTTGCCCAGTGCAAGGAGGATAGTCTTGGCTCATCTCTTAAATGAGAATTAAACTTTTGATTCCCGAGGGTTGAGTAAATACCATAAATATGAACTTCTCAACAAAACAAAGGTTGGCTTGTATTTGTGTCTGAGAAATTTGTCATATAAATTAACTTGATTGTTTTTCTAATTCTCTCTTTAAGAAATAGAAAGAAAATAGCATCTGTTCTCTCTATATTGACTAAAACTTTAGCTTTCTAAAGCTCTGTCCATGAAAAAATATGTAAACTCAGTATGTCTCTCTAAACTTCTCTTGTGCCCCATTTCCAGAAGTAACTCCTGGAATGAGACATGGTAGTCATTAAAATAGCTCTAATAATGCTAGCCAGCAGATTTGGGCTCAGGAAATGAAAAAGAAACATCTCTCCAATTAGAGCCAAAGGAGAATTTTAGGTATGTCCCAGGTCAGTAATTATCCTATTGGAATGTATCCAAGAAGACATTGGAGTTAACTGCTCTACCCTTGTTCAGTGAGGAGTTTCACATCCCTAAGGATGAAAACAGAAATTCTGGATCTCATTAGACATATCTCAATATTTGGTTGTTATGATGAAAATTAGTAAAATTTTTAAAAAATCAACTTGTTGTTTAATTGTTTCAGTTCTGTCTTACTCTCCATGATCTCATTTTAAGGTTTTCTTGGCAAAGATACAGGAGTGCTTTGCCTTTTCCAACTCATTTTACAGATGAAGTATTGAGGCAAACAGGGCTAAGTGACTTGCCTAGGGTCACACAGCTATTTAGTTTCTGATGTATGATCATTTGTTGTTGTTGTTGTGCAGCTAGGTAGCATAACTGTTAGAATGCCAGGTCTGGAGTCAGGCAGACTCATCTTTATGAGTTCAAATCTAATAAAAATAATCAATACAACCATGTTAATTCATCAGATTATGTCCATTTCTTAAAATGAAAATCCTTTCCCTCTACTGTGTCCCTATAAAGGAATGTGGTTGATCATTGATCATGAAATGAATCTGCAAAAACTTCAGTGTAATGGGCACTGGAATGAGCTGAGTTCATTTATTGAGAGACAGGACAAATGCCTATTTGATGAATTATGTAGGTAATCATTAAACATCTTAGTGGCCTTGTTGACACTGAGGAAATGACTGATTAGAATAACACAATAGGAACCACATTTTCTAAATGAAATGATTCACATATGAAACAAATTTCCTCTGTGATTAGAATTGTAGCAAGAGAATAAAAGGGCAAGGGGAGAAGAAATATGCAAAGTAATATAGTAGAAATCTCTGGATACGAAGCAGAATGACTCAAAGGTCTGAGAGCCAATTATTAACCCATATTGAATCACAGAATGTCAAAACTGAAAAATGATCAACTAACACAATCTCTTTGTTTCATAGGTGAGACTGAGGTTCACATAAGAAAAATGACTTAGTCAATATGAACCATCATCTAAAGGGCCAAATGTGAATTTGAGCCCAACTTCTTTGACTCCAAGTTTAGTAACTCATTCTGTTATATTACTATTCCAAAACATGGACTAAAAAGTATATGTGACCTCTTTCATATCATTTCTTGCTCTTCATACATGTATTGCTATATATAAAATTTCTTTCCAACTAAGATTTTTGTGCATTTAAAGGGGAAGCCTCTATCAAGTAAGTGCAAAGTGTATTTCTAAAGTAACAAAATGGTCTATGTAAATGATGTACCCAGCATAATATATTAGGAAAAGATTTGGATATAAAGCCAGAAGATACTTCAATTTGAATCCAGATTCTAACAATTACTAGTTATGTGACCAGAGTCAACTCACTAACTTCCTCAAACTCTAGATTCCTCATCTGCAAAGTTATCATCATCATCATCATCATTATCAGCAGCAGCAGCAGCATTATCATCATCATTATTCACCATCAGTAAAGTGTATGTAGAGTCAGCAGTGGAATCAGGAGGACCTGAGTTCTAATGTGACCCCAGACACTTACTAACTATGTGATTCTGGGCAAGTCACTTATTCCTATTTACCTCAGCTCCTCTTCTGTAAAATGATGAGAAGAAAATGGCAGATTATTCCAACATCTCTTCCCAAAAAAAATCTAAGGGGCAATCACAGAAAGTTGAACACAATTCAAACAATTAAACAACTACTACTATTATGCTATTGTGATTATCAAATGAAATAATGTACACTTAGCTGGTATAACAGATGTGGTTCTCAATGTGGCACTAGTATCTTCCATCTTTTCCTCTATCTGTCTCTCATTCTATTTTTCTCTCTATCTCTTTTTCTCTGTGTTTCTCTTTGTGTCTCTCCTCTTTCTGTTTCTCCTTTCTCTGTCTTTGTCTTTTTCTGTGTCTCTGGCTCTCTTTTTTGTCTCTCTGTGTTTCTGTTTCTGTTTCTTGTCTCTCTGTGTGTATCTCCCTCTCTTTCTCTGTCTTTGTCTCTGTGTTTCTCTCTCTTGTCTCTCTCTGTGTCCCTCTCTATCTCTGTCTCTGTCTCTTTGTCTCTGTCTCTATCTCTCTGTCCCTTTGTATCTCTCTCTCTCTCTCTCTCTCTCTCTCTCTCTCTCCCTCTGTCTCTTTGTTTCTTATCTCTGACTCTGTCTCTCTCTGTCTCTTTAAGTCTCTCTCTCTCTCTCTCTCTTTCTCTCCACTGCCTTATTCGCCCCAACTTATATCTACTCTTGAATATTCTTCTACCAGTGTAGGGAACAGCTATCCCTGCCACAACTGCTGCTTAATATCCTTGAGAGTAACCTTGCTATGTGGAGTAATATATCCTAGTACTTGCCACTGTTCCTCAGCCATACTATTGCCTTAGTCCCCATCAATGTGCTTTCCATTACACAAATCAGATAGAACATAAATACTTATTATAAGATAGTCTCACTATCTCCAAACAGTTTTTTATTCAGTTTCCCAGTAATAAATTTTCCAAGACCCCATAAACAGCAAATTGGGTACTAAGAAACAATGCACGGCAGTTACCAGTCAAGACTTTACCCCAGAGAAAGACTACTTTCTCTCAGACCTGCAGAACTTCATTTCTCTCTAAGCAATTTTTCTTTTTTTCATACTAATTTTCTGCCTTTTTATTAAGTGGGGGCTCACATTACAAAGTACTTTACAAATCTTAAAACACTCCATTCAATTTGGCAAATAATAAACATTCATTAGGTATTTATTCTGTGCAAAGAACTGTCAAGATATTAGGAGATACCCTGTTTTCCAGAGTTAAGAACCAGCAAGCAAGCTGGGTCCTAAACTTGGCATAACAACAATCCTTTGAACTTACACTCTGGATGCTGTCAGCCACAGCAAAATCCCAGAATTGTTTCTAGTCACCAAGCCCTATTATGAATCAAACTTGTCACATTGTTGCTGTTACCTCTCATTGTCAGGACTTCAGCTCACCGTGTAGCCATTGGTATAAGTATTGACTTTTCCCGTCACTAAAGTGGGTCTCCCCATTAGAGGCACATTTATCTTTATCTTTGCTTGCAAGTCATTTCTCTCACTTTGAAATTAAACTTCTGTTTGATTCCTGACTCTCCTTTCCCTCACCTGCTCTGTTTGGCTCTTGTCATCCACAGGTTGGAGGCCAGTTCTGTCTGGTTGACAGAATTATATCAGATACTGGTGGGGGGGGAGGGAGAGAGTATATAAATGAAACAGTTCCTGTTCTTAAGGAGATTTCATTTTTGGAAGAAGGGGAAGATGATACAATACATACAAAGCTTAATTACTGAGCCTCAATGGGTCTGTCTTTATGAAAAGATTAAATTACATTATAGTTTCCAAATTCCCTTACAGCTTTCAAACTACGATCCAGTGCTCCCAAGTAAATAACATATACAAAATTATACGGTCTTCCAAAAGTAATTGGGTATCTGTGTAGTAGAGCCTTGTGTAGTGGAGATCATCTGAAGTGTGCTTTGAAGGAAACTGAATTCTAACAAGTAGAGATAAGCAAGGAGAGCATTCCAGGCATGAAGGAACACTGGGATAAAAACCAAAGGTAGCAGATGGAATTTTATGTGAAGAGAATAGTAGGCAAGTATGACTATAACAGAGAATGGATGAATGGAAATAACACTGAAAAAAGTAGATAGGAATCATGTTGTGGGAGACTAAATTTGAGGCTGAGAATTTCATATTTTATCTTAAAGACATTAGGGAAACACTGAAATACAGGTGAGTAGAGGGAAGAACCTCTGAAAAGGTGCACTTAAATCTGGGTCAGCAAGGTACTTACAGCTAAGCATTTACTTAGTACTTAGTATGGTGAGGTGAAGTACTTAGTAATGGTTGAGGACACTCAGTATGATGTAGTGCTGTAATTGTACTGGAGTACATAAAGGAAGTCTCAGACACAGAAGATTCTCTTTCAACCACAGACACAAGAAAAGACACTAGACTCCATCTTTGACTAGCCACGTGGCCCTCCTGCCTCCTTCACTCCTCCACTAAGACCAAGGACTCCTCAGGATGATCCTGAGGTCCTCCAGAGAGTTAGTCCAGACATTCCACGGGTGTCAGCTATTATTACAGGAAGAATATCAAAAATAGGTAGATACTAAATTTTACTAATTTTATAAAAATCAAAATTTAACTTAACATTTTCCTTCTTTCTGACACTCATTCAAAGCATATTGCTATATGCATGTTTTAAATGGTTCTGAATGGTTTTTATGAGGGCACAGCATTGTTCAATAATGGAAAGGGCACCGACTCTAGAGTTCAATCAATTCAAATCATTCTTTAGTTACTTAATACATTTGGGTCTTTGTCCAAGTCATTTACCTCCCCAAGTCTCATTTTCTTCAATTGTAAATTGAGAGTTATAATTAATAGTTTCTAAGGTCCTTCCAGTTCCAAACTTCTGTTTCTTAGTCCTCATTTTGGAAAAGTCAGTGTTGTATTTAGTGTCTATCTATGCCTACAAATATAAACATTTTTCCCTCACGACCCCAAATAGTTTAAGTATGTAACCATAAATTTTATACCAGTCACTTTCTGATTCCCTTTGTACCAGGACTGGAGTCGACAAATATAGTTCCAACTCTTCTCCAGATGTTGCATTTTTTGAACTATTAGATGAGCAATCAAAGACACTTAGCCAGAAGATCATCACAAGAATAACAATACTTTACACCTCTATATCACTTTCTCATCTAATTTGAGACCTACTATAACCCTGTGAAGTAAACATGCTGCCAGAGCAGATCCTTCAGTATCTGAGGCCCCAGGGGATAAAGAGTATGCAGAGCTCTTGTTTGGTGGAGCAAAGGGACAGTCAGTATGCTAAAGAAGAGTTCTTTGCAAAAAGCTTCTTAGAGAACAATGAAATTTACTTCTTTGGCCCAAGTAAATGTAGAGTGACATTAACATGCATTCCTACTGCTTTTTATTTCTTT
Source organism: Sminthopsis crassicaudata (assembly GCF_048593235.1). Taxonomy (NCBI): domain Eukaryota; kingdom Metazoa; phylum Chordata; class Mammalia; order Dasyuromorphia; family Dasyuridae; genus Sminthopsis; species Sminthopsis crassicaudata. Next base: position 339,797,147 of record NC_133617.1, on the reverse strand, counting down.
TATGTTTGGGAGAAACATTCTCCAGTGTAAAATCTGAGGCTCTGTGTGCATAGTATCAAAGCAGTCAGTGTGAAAATGAAAAATGCAATTGTATCAATTAACTGTTTTATCAGTGAGACATTAAGCAGCCTGGTTTGGTCAATGCATTGTCCTGCAATTTATGGATATTTGATTGTATCTCTGGCCATTTGTAAAAAGCAACCCCAGAGTCACATACACATTTTTGGTAGAAATGAGTCACTGTCCATCTAGGAAATCTGGCCATAATACAATGTCATGTATATAAAACAACCACTAGAATAGATATCAATAAAAGCCTGAGTCTCATTCTTGGTTCTTGTCTCCTAACTTGCTGACTGACTATGAGAATGACATTTAACCTCTTCAATGCTGTTTTCTTATCTGCAAAATAAAAATTCAATTGTTTGTTACACCTACTTTCCAGGTCTATTTTGTGGATCAAATAAAAGTGTGAAAGCTTTTCAAAAAACATATAAGCACTCTTTAAATGCAGGATTTGGAATTGTATATATAATATATGAGTAAATGGCTGTCTTAGAAATACAAAATGGTATACAGACATATTTCAGGTAATATATTAGATCTTTTCTGTCTTATTCTATGCAACACATATGTAAACTGAATTTCAGTCAATCAAATCCAATTTAAATGCATTGTGATTTTTACTGAGGGAAATCTGTGGTTGAATCCTTTTGTAAAACGAATAGTCACTTTCAGTATTATATATTTTGTGATGTGACGGTATTGGATTTTGAGCAGCCAATCTACAATTTGTAAGGACATTAGACTTTAAGTGACTTATTTGCATATAAAAGGACTAGGAAAATTAAGACTTGGCAGAGAGAATGTGCTTGCTTCTGGAAAAAAGACTGAGAGAGAAAAAATTCAAGGAGAAAGCTTGGTGTCTGGAGCAAGGATGGGACTGCTCTGCAGGTGGTAAATATAAAACTACAGGGATTAGAAAGGGATGGCAGGGGAAGCGTCCCCTCCTAGTCCCACGGTAAGGCCACAGTATTATTTTATATGAATGTAGTAAAGGCACTGGTCAATGAAGACCCAACACTTGAAGGACAAAAGGGTATTTTCTACCTGGTCTAATTCCTTACAGTATTTGAAAATATTTGCTAACTATTTCTAATCCAAGCAAACAGAAATTTTGGGAAGTCCATTTCAAATCATGCATTCATATTATGGGATGACCAAAAAAAAAAAATCTTATGATGGCTGCTAAATCAGAAAAAAACTGATAATTTAGGAATAGATGGTCCAGAATTGAATGTACATACAAAAGGTATGGATCTGCCTATATTTCAGTCTTTTTTCTTTGGAATCTTAGAGTGAAGAGGTATATTCCAAGTTGGTCCTGAGCTGATGACTGGAGAAAAAAGGGATAAAGTGACAGAAGAAGAACTCAGCAAATATATAGCTACCACAATATGCCAAGAATTTTACAATTAGTTCATTTAATCCTCACAACAACCCCACTAAAGTAGGTGTTGTTATTATTCTCACTTTACAGTGGAGGAAACAGAGGCAACCAAGAGGTTAATTGACTTTCCCAGAGTCACATATCTAGCAAGTGTCTAAGGTCAAATTTGAATTCAGTTTTCCCTGTCTCTAACCCCAGTCCTCCATCCATTTCATTACCTTGTTGCCCAAAAAGTGGAGGAATTGGCTTATTCCTGAGAACATGACAATCTATTTATTTTGGGTTTATTCTTTTCTGATACTGGTTGAATACATAAACTGAGATATGAGTACACAGGCAATCTCCCCAAAGCTTCTCTTCTTTTTTGACAGTGATGATGATAATGATGTCTCTTTAGAGAGTGGTGTTGATCAGGAAAGTCAAAATTAGTTGAGTTCCTCCAATATCTTCTGAAAAAAACTTTACAGGACATAAGGAACAGAAAATAAAAACAGTAAGAATATGGATGATTTCATACATTGAAGTCTAAAGTCTAATTTGTTCCTTATAAAGGTGCCCCTTTCAAACTTTGGCCAATGTAAAGAAAATATAATTCTGGGAACTCCAGAGGTTCCATCAGATCCTTCTAGAAAACAGAACTAATCATAATGGCCATAGGAAATGGTAGTAATAACCCCATCCAAATCAGAAAGTATCTCAGCAACAAGTTTGAGAGGGACATAGCCAGGCAGAAACTTTGTGAGACAGAGACAAAGATGAATGAGGAAGAGACAGAGAAAAGAGGAGAGGAGAGGAGAGGAGAGGAGAGGAGAGGAGAGGAGAGGAGAGGAGAGGAGAGGGAGAGAGAAAGAGGAGAGGAGAGGGAGAGAGAGAGAGGAGAGGAGAGGAGAGGAGAGGAGAGGAGAGGAGAGGAGAGGAGAGGAGAGGAGAGGAGAGGAGAGGAGAGAGAGGGGGGGAGAGAAGGGGGGGAGAGAGAGAGAGAGAGAGAGAGAGAGAGAGAGAGAGAGAGAGAGAGAGAGAGAGAGAGAGAGAGAGAGAGAGAGAGAGAGAGAGAGAGAGAAGGAGAAGAGCAGAGAGACTGAGAGGGATAGAAAGACAAAAACACAGAGGCAGGAGGAAAGGGGAAGTTGGGAAGTAGTGGGGGAGGAGAGAGACAAAAACAAGAACACAAAGAGAAGGAGATACAACTATGTCTTCTAGAGACCTAAGTCTCTAAGTATAAGAACTAAATTAGGCAGGTGGTTCCAGATGGAATCCTGAATAGACAACTCAAGACTCCTAGGGTTTCAAGCAAAGTTGTGCCATAGCTCTTGTGGGGGAAGCTCCAAAGCTTTTAGTGCTCAAAAAAAAAAAAAAAAAAAAAAAAAAGGTTCCTGAAGTGGTTTGTGAGATTGTGGATTAGAAGCAGAAATCTGTGAGGACTGTGAGAATTTAATGAAGACTATTTATAAAATAACCAACTCTGTACTTGGCACATAATAGGCCCTTAATAAATGCATATTCCCTGACTCATCCAGAGCCTGTCCAATGGCTCTCTTCTAGTGTGCCCAATCATTCCAAGCCCAGGATTTGTTCCTGTCATGTTTCCTATTCCTTAATAAAAGTATTCCCTCTTCCTAATGAGGACAATTATATATTTAAATTATTTATTCCTTCTAAAGTAAAAATTAATTATCTTATTAATTCATGCATATGAAAGTCTTGCAGAAGATCTCCTATACAGGGTCTTCTTTTCATCTATCCAATGCTTTTTAACTCTGGAGACAATGCTTCTCTTGTCTAATCCAAAGGAGCCATTCTATTGATAGAATTTCAAATGAATTATGTCAGGAAGTTGAGGCTATGGAAGGCCAGTGGAATAGATATTTTAAGAGAATCAATAGCAACTAAAACATCACTCTGTGTGGACAGCTGCATACTCTGTGCATGGATCTGCATCCTTTGGAAAAGCTACTATTATAGAAATCATATTAGACTAGAAGTCACAAAATATGGGTTCAAATCCAGACTCTGGAACTTATCCATTTGTGAAAATAGTGATCCTCTCTAAGAATCAGTTTTTCCATTTTGTAAAACTGAAATTTTAATGCAAAATTAGGAATTGTGAGGTTCTATAGGAATAAAATCTGTGTGTGCATATATGTATGTGAGTAGGTATGTGTGCATGAACACCCATGCCTAATACTCTTGTCCATTTCTCTGCACATAACTGCAAGACCTCTCACTACATTTGGGAACCCAGCCAACATGAACAGATGTGATTCACCCCAATCCTTGCTCACCTGTTCTGAGATTTTCCTAAATGACTTCAAAAACCACTTAGAGACCTATTAGTGACAGCCCCCTGCTAATAAGGAAGCTGTTTTTCTCTTGAACAGTTCAGCTGAACTGTTTGTTTTCTAAACTTCCCTAAGAAAAGAGGTTTATAACACAAGTTTTGTGGAGATGGGGAATCAACCCCTGTCCTTTAGATCAGGGCTTCTTAAACTTTTTCTACTCATGACCCCCTTTTAACCTGAGAATTTTTGTGGAATCCCATCTATATGCATATATATATATATATAAGCATATATATCAAACATTTACTGATAAATCACAAAGAAATTTATTTTAAAACACTTTTTTGGTATACCTATGATTTTATCATTTATTAAAGATGAAAGCAAATTTGCATACTAATGACATGGATATGCTTGTTTATTTTTTTAAATAAAGATTTAAATCTTGGCAGAATATTTGAAAACCAAGGCTACAGAAAAAAGTCGCTAGATGCAACACAAGCAAGAGCTGCCAGAAACACCTCCGACTCATTACATGATATTACACATTTGATTTTGAATTAATTTTTGGTTATTGCACATTCAGAAATCTTTTACTGCTGCCAAATTATGGGACCCCCACATTCAGTTATGTGACCCCCATCTGGTCACATCCTATACTTTAAGAAGTTTTGGTTTCGAGAAGCAGCTGCAGCCTCAGCCATCCTCTATCCAACCCCATCCCCTCACCCAATAACTGTGCTCCCTGCCCACATGTCCTATTAAATTTGTGGAGTGGGGAAGAGAAGAGTTCCTGAGTCAAAGAATGTAGGAATAAAGGAGTTTTTAAAGATCTCTCAGTTTGATTTTCCTAGGAATGATTAAAGTTACTAAGGTACTAAGTAGCAGTGATAGATTTCAAACTAAGCTCTTTTGTGGCCCAGTCCATTGTCCATCGCTCTTTCCATGACATCATGCTTCATCAAAGTGGATGATAAGGGGAAGGAGGGAGAAAGAATAAGAAATTCAAGGGACAGTAGAGAAGAGAGAAGGAAAAGATAGAAAGGAAGGTAAGTGAACACAGAAAGAATAATGGAATGTAGCAGCTGCCCATAAACACATAGCCCACAAGAAAAAATTGGCTGAATATTTCAGAGCTTGAGGAAATGGGCTCTACATACTATACCTCTAATAACTCAAAAGAGAAAATAAATGGACATACCACAAAACTAACACACAGAATGAAGTCAGTTATATCAATTGCAAGTTTCATATTTCCTGGGGGTGAAAATAGGGGAACTTGGGTGAGAACATGTTTCTAGAACAGCTTTAGCATTTTATTCCCCATTAATCTGCATTTTATTTTCTTCCCATTGTCTGGGGGAGGAGGGATGGGCAAAAAAAATTTTAAGGAAAATTATGACTTATTTTCTCTGTCTTAAAGAAGTATCTATATATCATGGGTAATCAATTCTAAAAGCTTCAAAAATTATGAATTACTTGTTTATATTATTTTAATCATTTTTATCATATAATTCAGATTGTTAATCCACATTACTTTTTGTTATTATTATTTTCCTTTTTTAAATAGAACTACAAATTTAGCCTTGAAGTAGGAAAAATACATTTACCTGGCTTTCATAAAGCAGAGATAACTAGACTAATTGAGCTCAGACTTTCTAAAATTACTCATTCCTGGGCTATGACCAACTATGGAAAATTTCAAGCCAAAGGGAGAGTATTTTGGAACATTGGTAATAAGTGAAAATAAGTGAAAACAGACAGTATAATGAAAGTCATTTTGTGACCTTGATTATTTGCTACCAAAAATCCTTTCATATACAAACATGTATTTGCACATGCACATACAGATATACAGGAAGTCACAGTTAAATCCATATGTCTCTATGAATATTGAAGCAGATGTGCACAAAAGTTCCAAAGTCCCACTAGTACAAAAAGTTCCCCAGAGTTTCTCTCTTCTTTGACAATGATGGTACTCTAGAGAGTGATGTTGATCAGAAAAGTCAAAATTAATAGAGATCTAATACCTTCTGGAAAAAAAAATTACAGAATATAAGGAGCAGGAAATAAAAACAATATAAATATGGATGATTTCAGACTTTGAAGCCTAAAGGCCAATTTGTTCTTTGAAAAGATACCCCTTTCAGACTTTGGCCAATGTAAAAAAATATAAATAAATGTTTTCTCCACTTTATTTCATTAAGAAGTGTTTCTCAGTAGATTTATAAAATTACAAGGCTTAGTTGGTTGTTGCCCTTTGTTTTTGAAAAGAACCAAAATGACAAAAATGACATCACTATGTTAGAGTCAAATAGTATGTCTGCCTATGGCTGATCAGAACAATATGAACTTAAAATGCTCTCCCACAGGTAGGACACAAATAGTCCCTATAAACATTAGGGGTGAATTCTCTAACTATGTCATCTCTCATTTCTTCTAGCTAATTCAATTCTACTTTGCTCATAGAACACAGCACCTTCTCTGTTGAGGGCATGCCATTCATATGCAGAACCAACAGTTACAGCAAATGGCAAAATTTTAAATGCTGTGACTAAGTTCTCTTACCTTGGCAGTATACTTTCCAGAATGTACACATTGATAATGAGGTTAATACATGCATTGCCAGAGTTAGTTCAGTGTTTGAAAGGATCCAAAGGAAAATGTGGAAAAGGAGAAGTTTTAGCCTGACTACCAAAGTGAAAGTCTACAGAACTATTGTGCTGATTTCATTGTTGTATGCCTGTGAAATCTGGTATAACAATGCGGTGTCAGGAAACTGAAGTGCTTACATTTGAATTGTCTTAGGAAGATTCTGAAAATCACTTGGCAGGATAAGATAGCAGACACTTTCTCAAACTAAACTCACATTCAAACTACTGCAGAGAATGCAACTCAATTGGGCTGGCCACATTGCTAGAATGCCAATTGTAAGCTTGCCAAAAAGACTACTTTATGGAGAGCTCACATAGGGCAAGTGCTCACGAGGTGGTCAGAAAAAGTGATACAAGGATTCTCTCAAGGTCTCTCTTAAGAACTATAGAATTGATTATATGATGTGGGAAATATTACCACAGAACTGCCCAGCGTGGCATGCCCTCATTAGAGAAGATGCTGTGCTCTATAAGCAGAGCAGAATTTAATTAGTTCAGAAGAAACAGGGCAGCTAGCTTCAGGATGGATGAAGAATTAGCAAAAGTCTTGTTGGACTTAAGAAACAAGAAAAAACTCTGAAAAGTCAGTCATCAGTGTCAGCTGAGAAGCAAGTTAGCTAGGGAAGAATAACACAACTCTTGGGGACTCTTTGCCTTTTCTCTTACCCTGGACTGGAATGGAGGGAAGAAAGTTCTCTTCTCTCTTCTCCCCATTGGCAATAATATCTTGCCACATATTAACTTGACTAATAGAAGATGTCATTCCCAATAGACACCAGGCCCAAAGAATCTGGTTGTGTAATTGTTTTGAGTTGTGGAGAGTAAGAGGTCCAAAAGCAGCCAATAAAGTAACACTCAAAAAAGACAAAATGAAATATGATGATATCATGCTATAAAACTCTGAAATGCTGAGACTTTAAGTTGCCTTGGCTATAAGTGTTCTCTAATTCTGTTCTTGTGTGCATCCATTTTTCTATTGTTGTATATTTAATGGAAAGTGCAATTCAAGTTTATGGAGATGTTTTGTAGCTAACATTCTTACTATGCCATTGTTTGCTGATCATGTTCTCTAGTTGACTATTGAAGGTAAATACATCTCTAGAGCCTTATGAATTATAATTTTAGTAATATAAACTACAAATATAAATTTGGTTGTATCCCAGAGAGGATACTATCTATACAGAAGACATCTTCCTCAATTCCAAACCTCTAAGAAATCCCAATCCTATATATGGATCAAGAAAACACAGTTCAATTCAATTTATACTTTTTAAGTGTGTCCTAAGTGTAAGACACTGTATCAAGTCCTGGTGATGTTCCCCGAATCTCATGAGATCTTTTTGACTTTAAAATGAAAGACCTGGATTAGAAAAATCCCTTCCTAGTTCTCATGTGATTAATGTAATATTACATCCATATAATTCTGTAAATCCTTAATGACCTTACATTTTTTGTCCCAGATTTATGATTCATTTGAGTATGGAACTCCAAGTGAAAATACCCCCATATCAATAGAAGACCAAACCAACTTTGCAACTTATCATCTGAGAGGATTAATTGGAACATAAACAAGGTAACCAACTTGTCCAGGGTCATTCACACAACAAGCATGTATCAGAGGGAGGATGAGAATCTTTGCTTCCCCAACTGGAAGACATTTCTCTATGCTCTATACTATGTTTCAACTCCTCAAAATACAGTGTTGTGTCCCATTCCTTTGTATTTGTTTAAAAGATACAAATGGCATGAAATAGAAATGTTGTATAAAAAAGAACCAGGGTGATTAGTATTGACTTCTAGGAAAGGAAAACTAGAATAAAACCTTTCAGAAAATAGTAGTGATGACAAAGAATAATCAATCTATGGATTTAAAAGCAGTGTTTAGCATTGTGCTAGACACTCAAGGAGAAAGGGTAAATAAAGTGATTAAATAAACAAATAAAAAGCAATGTCAGGTCTCCCGACTAGTGATGGAGTTGGGACTAAAACAGATCTTGTGATGCTCACAGTCTAAGCCTCTGGTCACTAGAGCTTAATGTCACTCAGCATAGATGCTTAACCAAGGGTAATTAAGGACTGAGGGCAGGTAAGAGGTAGATTTGATTATGTCAAGATGTTGGAACAGCAAAGAGGCACATTAAACATTAATAAAAGGCAGAGGAAGCAGAAAATTTCCTTAGAAACTGGGCAGTAACAGGGCCCACTCCTCTCAGTCCCCTCTACTAACCTCTAACACATAGTCATAGCAAATAGTCTACCAGAGCAGCTAGTCGAGAGAGTTAGATGTAAGAGCAAAAGTTCTCAATTCCAGCATTCAAGGAAAACAAAGTTAATTTCTGGTGATCTATGGGGAGCACACAGTAGTTGAATTCCAGCCAGTGCCAAATTATAGCTGCACATGCATAAAATATAGGTGCTTCTCCCTAAAAGAAACAAAATGAGATATCCAGAAAAATGCCTGCTTATGCTCAAAGAATTAACAGTAATTTTAAAATTTATTGGGATCTTTTGTTTATGCCCCTTAAATTTCTGTATTCATTGCTTTCTCCTTTCTGAAAAAATCAATCCATGTAACAAAGAATATATTACTGAGTCAATTGGAGTTAAGTGATTTGCCCAAAGTCAAAACAAGAAAGTGTTAAGTGTCTGAGAGCAGATTTGAACTCAGGTCCTTCTAACTTAAGGACTGGTGTTCAATCCACTGTACCACCTAGCTGCCCCTACAAAAAATATTTTTAAAAAGGAAAAAAAAAGGAAAAAAAGAAAAAAAGGGGACAATCAACAAAACCAACCAATACATTGAAAAAAATCTGAAAATATATGCAGTATTCTATACCTGTGGACTTCTTCACATCTCTTTTTTGGGACCATGTTGTTTTTTATGAAATTTTGCAACATTTTCTTTTAATCGTTTTGGGATTACTAAAGAATATTGTGTTACTCACAGAGAGAAATGCTTTAAAGGGAAAATAAAAAGAGGTGAAAATGTATTAATTCTAAGCTATGTCAGATGATTGAGGGGAGAAGAAAGTGATAGACAAAATGAAGGGAAGGCCCAGAGAACATTTGGAAGTACAGAATGGGTTTAAGGCTCTTCCCTTAGATTGTGAGTCTGAATTCTTGGAGCAGGAGCCAATCTGTCATGCTCCAAGAAACATTAAATGACCTACCTTCTTGAAATCAACAGGCGCTATCAGGAAAAAGGTCAAAGGGGAAAAAAAAAAAAAGGAATGAGTTGCATTGTTTGGCAGCTTCCCGCTGAGGAATAAGAAGTGGTCATATGTTGTGCCAATTCAAACAGTTGGAAAGTATGCTGGAATGGTATGCAAACTCTTCCAAAATCTCTTAAAAAACAAACAAACCTGACAACCATTATCCACTCCTGATGATTCATCAAAAACAGGAATGTCTTCAAAAGAAACCTGAAGAAAGCTGTTACAGATTGTGAATAATAGCTAACATTGTTATAACATTGTAAAGTTGGCAAAGCATTTTACATATATTTTCCACACCAAACTTGTGAAAAAGATATCTCCATTTTCTCCAAATAAGGAAACTGAGGCAAAGGTTAAGTGATTTACTCAGAGTCACACACAGCGAGACAGAGCCTGAGGCAGGAGTCTTCCTGACCCTACATCCAAGACCATATACTAGACTACTTAGCTGGGCAAGTACTAAGCAAAAATCTGGATGCCTTAAACAGATATTTTCATGACTGCCGACAATCAGAGGGAGGGGCTTCAAAAGAGAAAACTGGATTTGACAAATCACTAGCTGTTCAAGACTGTTTAATATGGAATTAAAAATCTTGGGAAATAAGATGTAGGAAGAATGAACTCATAATTGAGAACTAGAACTAGAATAAAACTAGATCCAGAAGGCTTTATATAAAAAATAAAGGAGGGAAAAGAAAAGCACTCACATACTCTACCTGCTTAGATTCCACAAAAAGCGGTAGACACAAGACAGAAATTCACAGCAGAGGGGCAGATAGATGATACAGTGGATAGAGCATTAACCCTGAAGTCAAGAAGACTTGAGTTCAAATCCTGACTTAGACACTTAATACTTTCTAGCTATATGACACTGGGCAAGTAACTTAACCCAATTGCCTCACAAAAGAAAAATAAAAAAAGAAATTTACAGGAGAAAATATCCAAGAATAAATAAAGAAACCACAATTTCAAATCTCTTTCTATAAATGTAAAGGTTGCAGATAGTAAACAAGGTGCATTGGAATATCTTAATACAAAAGATAAATTCACCCTCCCGGGCTATCTATGAATTGTGGTTGTAAAGTGATTCTGGAAAGCTTCAACTTATCCAAAATGAACAGAATGGGATAAAAGAGATAATGGAGAATGAGTATAGATAATAATAGCTGAAATTATTTAGTGATTTCGATATATGATCTCATTTGAGCCTCATAACAGCCCTGGGAGAATTCTACACATATTAATATTCCCACTCTAAAGAAAGAAACTAAGATGGTGACATTCAGATACCATGCTAAGGGCTTTAACAATATTATTTGCTTTGATTCCCCACAGCAACCCTGGGAAGTAGGTGGTATAATCCCCAGTTTATAGTTGAGGAAACTAAGGCAAATAGAAACTACATAAATTGCTCAGAGTCACACAACTATTAAGTGCCTGAAGTTGTATTTGAACTCAGACCTTCCTGAATCCAGACTCAATGATCTATCCACTGAATCACCTAGCTCCTATTCTGTTCTACAAGAACAAGCATTGGGCTCAGAAAGGTAGAGGAAGTTACAGTTAAAGAGTATGGCCTTGCTTTTCTCTGCTCTGGTAAGGTCACATCTGAAGGATTACAGTTGATTAGGAAAGTATTGACTATGTGGAACCTGCCCAGAGAAAAGTATGCAGAATTGAGTGAAAAAACTCCAGAGGATGCTTTATGAAAACAGGTTTAAGGATTGGAAGATATTTAGCCTGAAGAGAAAGATAATATTGGAGACACAGTATAATTGCCTTCAGATTTCTAAAGAGTTATCATGTGGAAGAGGAATTGCATTAGTTCTGTGTAGTCCCAAAGGACAGAAGTGGGTAAATTTGGTAAAAGTTGTATGGAAGCAGATTTTACCTCTAAAAATGGGAGTTGTCCAAATACAGAACAGGCTGTCTTAGGAAGGAGTCAAGGCCCTACCACAAGTCTTCAAGCAGAGGCTGAATAAATTGTAGATTTCTGTTCAGTTAGATATGATAAATTCTAAGAATCAGAGTTTGTGAATTAATAATTTTGTGATTATTTTTCCCTTTTACTTGACCTGCAAAATAAGTAGAGAGAGAGAAACACACATGTGTAGTGAGTATGCTTTGACTAATTCTCTCAGATTCAAGCTGCTACATCTTTAGGATACCCCAAGAAATTTGTGGGATTCTTTCTTTACTGCTAACACATGCTCTAGCCTTCTGATTCTATTTTCCCCATTGTTTGGAATCATTAACTAGACTCCAGTTCTTGTTCTTTCTTAGAGAACAAGTGTCAGAGACAAGATGTGAATCTGAGTCTTTTTGCACTGTGTTTACAAGGTCACGCTGCCTCTCAAAACATAAACTCATGTTGGAGAAAAAAAAAAAGATTCATGAATCAAGAGATACAAAGGATAGTATAAAATATCTGGGTGCAGACCAAAGAAATTAAGGTTAATTGACTTTTACCAAAAGGCTATTCATTTATAAAATATAGTAAAAAAAAAAAATAATGTACATATACTTTCCCCAATACTCCAGGGCAAACCCTTTCCTATATTACTTTGGTCTCTGGGGAGAGTAGTCTCAATTTTGCTAAATTCCTCCATATCTATTGTTCCCACTAAACTGAGGACCACAGGTAGCATTCTTCCAGATGAGTTTTTGTTTCAATTACTGCTAGGCTGGATATCTGAAGGCCAGTCAGAAAGGTTATCATTTGATCCTCTGGATATCAGTTCTCAAATGGCTTTAAATCTGAGTTCTGGAATACTAGAATAGTGAATCACTCTCTAGACAGACCTTTCAAACTCCTAAAGATTGTGGGCTCTACTCCCTTTGTGGGTCTCCATAAATGAAGGTGCCAATGAGTTCCCTCAGGAGCACTGAGGCTAAAGTTGATGGGCCTTTTTGAATATCTCCTTATCCAAAGAGTCACCATATTGTTAACTGAGAGAAACCAGTTAGTTATAGAAAACCCACACATGCTTCATAGTCCAATGCATGTCATCATGACTTCTCTGGAAGTAGGAAGCAGGATCTTTAATATTTTCACACCAAGAGACAACATCAGAAGCACTTTGCAAATATATCATATTCTCATTATTCATGGATGAATTACATTGATATATTCTGGGATACTGAAAGAACTGTCTGGTATAATTGTTAAATCATTGTCTACAATCTTTGGGGGGGGAATTGGAATTGGAAAAGTGCTTTAGGATTGGAAATCGACAAATATAGTCATAATGTTAAAGAGAAAAAACGTAGATTCTTTAAATGTTGTGCTGGTGAGCTTGATAATGATTTCTTGCCTAATATGAAAGCATAGTATCTTAAAAGAGAGAGAGAGAGAGAGAGAGAGAGAGAGAGACAGAGACAGCGAGACAGAGAGAGAGAGAGAGAGAGAGAAAATGTGGCCCAAGTGACAGTATAACCAGGTAACTTCAAAATGAATTCAAAACCTAGCCCCAACTAGTATAAACTAATATATATATGTACTATAATATATATAAACTAATTAGTATAAACTAATATATATATATATATATATATATATATATATATATATATATATATATATATATATATATATATATATATATATATATATATTCTAGTTTGGTGTATATATACACCAAACTAGAGTTCTATGGGAAAATTTCCTTAGACTTACTCTGCTTAATATTTTTATCAGTTGATAAGTCTTTTTTCATACCTTTAAATCAAACTAAAATGCAACGGGAAGTTCTCTTTAAACTTACTCTGTTTAATGTTTTTTTTTTTTTTAATTGATGTCTTTTTTAATACTCTTAAATTTTATTTTTTTCAATTAAGAAGCATTTATTTTCTCTCCCTTTCTCCACTGGAAAAAAAAAGTTTTAAATATGCATAGTTAAGCAAAATCAATTTCCATATTGACAATGTCTATAGATTTATTTTAAGTCCAATAACTCTCTGCCAGGAGTTAGATACCATGCCTTGACATAAGTTCTTCAAGAATAGGGATGGTGATTATATTGATCATGGTACTTAAGTCATTCATAGCTTTTTGTCTTTATAATGTTGCTATGTCATATGAATTATTCCCTTGGTTCTGTTAACTTTATTTTGTATCAGCTTAAAAATCTTCTCAGGTTTATCTGAAACCATCCCAGCAGTGCCCATCATTTAAGCAATTACTGAAAAAAATATTGTATATAAAGATAATGGAATACTATTGTTCCATAAGAAATGATAAAATGACCAGTTTCAACTACCAGATCTTTTCAATTTTACTTCTGTTATACTTTTCATATCCACCCCCTTCTCCACTTTTCATAGGTCAGGTTTCATTCTTCAAACAGGTGCCAATATGATATTCCAAAAGCACAGATTGACAATATTATTCTAATATTCAATTAGATCCCTATAATTTCAAGAATCAAATACAAGGGCAGCCAGATGATACAGTGGATAGAGCACCAGCCCTGAAGTCAGAAGGACTTGAATTCAAATTTGGCCTCAGATACTTAACATTTCCTAGCTGTGTAACCCAGGGCAAGTCACTTAACCCCAATTGCCTCAGCAAAAAAAGAAAGAAAGAAAGAAAGAATCAAAACAAACTTCTCTTCTTGGCATTTAAAATCCTTCACAATTTGTCATGACATCTCATTTCTCACAATTATACTCTTGCATAACTTATTCCCCATAATTGGAAGACCCTCTCCTATAATATCTGCCTCTTGCAATACCTAAATTTCCCTTAAAACTTGACTCAAATAGCACTTCTTCTTATGAGGGCTTTTCAGATTTTTCCATCTACTATCACCTGTCTCAAAAAATCTCTCCTTATTTATTTTGTATCTAGTTGTGTACATGTCTCCCCCTATAGAATGTAGATTTCTTATGTGCAGAAGTTTAATTATTAGCTTTGTATCTCCCACAAGGCTCTAGCCACTTGAAGATACTTAATAAATTCTTGTTGGTTGTTGATTTTAAAATGTTAAAAGATCTTGACCAGCTGGAATGTTGAATTAGATTAAATAAGATGAAATAGAATAGAGATAAAGATAATTTCTGATATTTAGGTCCAAAAAATCAGCTCTACAATAGAGCAAAGAAGAATTATGAACAGAAAAGTAATTATATGGAAAGGATTCTTAAAATTTACTTAATTCTGGTGATATGAGTCAACAGTATGATACTGCACCCAGAAAAGTGAATGCAGTATTAGTGTCTATTCAAAGATGCCTAGGATATGAGAGGCTGAGAGTCTAACCATATCAACCATATCAGTGTTTGGTTTTCAGATCATCCACAGAGCTCTTTACAGTATCCTGAATATAGCAGGTGCTAAATTTTTATTGATTGTCTGATTGCTAATTTTTACTTCCTCCAGGTCCTAACTTAATAATTTTCTTATAAACCAGTAAATTAGGGGAAAAATAAGAAAGAGCATAAGTTTCTTGGAAGAAAAGTTCTCCATTATATTTTCTCTAGATATTTTGGGAATGAAAAAAGAAAAATTACAGTTTGGAATATGTTGTTTAAAAAAAAATGCCCCCTCTCTTACACCACCACTTTGGGGGGGGGGGGAGGAAATAGATATTCCTTTCCTTTTTCTCTATAGCCAGCTACCCTGCTGAACAGATGATCAGGCAGGGACCAAAATGACCTTGGTGTAGCTGTTTTGTCAGCACTCAGCATTTTTCAAAGACTCTAGAGCTACAGACTTTTGTAATAACCTTTTATTTCATTCTTAGCAACAACAATTTTGCTAAGTAAGCTGCTCTTGGGACCTTTATCAGACAGCTGAGGAAAACTGAAGGGGGAAGATTAAATGACCTGCCTCAAGCTCAGGATAAGTCGCTGACCAAGCTGGACCTCACACTAAGTTTCTGTCTGTTAGGACTCTTAAGTTGCGTGCAAGGGAAGGATAGGGCAGTAAACCTGCCTATTTACATTTATGGACATATTTAGATAGCAGAGACAAGAAAAATCCAGTCCAAATTTGGAGACCAACTTTGGATGGAAGTCCATTCACATTCAAAAGCACAGAATGACAAGTTTGAGATGTGCAAAGAAATGCAGCAGCCTACCAGTTCAAGTTCTCCCTAGAAGGAATTCTCATGATATCATTCTCACCATTGGTCAGTTAGCGTCTGCTTAAAGACTAATGAGAAGAGACCAGTACTTCCACAAGCAGTTCATTCCACTTTGAAATAGCTCCAATACTTAAAGTAGTGTTTGTTGTTTTATTTTATCTTCCCTAACATTAATTTGAAATTTTCCTCTGTAACTTTCATTCATAGGTTTTGGTTATCTCCTATGGGGCTAAATAGAATGATTCTGACTTCTCTAATGTGACAGCTCTTCAAATCTTTGAATTCAGTTTTCTCTTCTCTATTATAAACATCCCCAATCTCTTCATTTGATCTTCATATGACTTGGACTCAAAACTCTTTATTAGCCTGGCTGCCCTCCTCCAGATGTTCTCAAGCTTACAATGTCTTTCTTAAACTGTGGCATCCAGAAATGAGTATCATAGCCCAGCAGTGTCCAACTAGGACAGTGCATAGCCTGCTACCTTTTTCACCAAAGCATTGCTTCTCAGTGTAGTCCAAGAGCACATTAGCTTTCTTATGTATCACTGTGATCAAACAAATGTACTTAGTCAACTAAAACTCCCAGTTTTTTCAAACAAATTGCTATCTAGCCACATGTAACTTAGTCAACTAAAACTCCCAAGTTTTTTTCAAACTATCTAATCATATCTATACTATCCTATACTCTTGAAGCTTATTCTTTAAATCAAGTTTAAAACTTTAAATTTGTCCTTATCGAGGTTTATCTTTGTTTAATATATTTTATTTTCTTCAGTTACATATTATAGTATTTCATTTTTTCCCAATTACATGTCACAACAAAATTTAGCATTCATTTTTACATGATTTTGAGTTCCACATTTCTCTCCTTCCTCCCCCCTTCCAAAATGGTAGGCAATTTCATATATATATATATATATATATATATATATGAATATATATATATTCACATGCATATCATCATATATATGAATATATATATATATACACACATATATATTTATTTATATATGTATATATTTATATATATAAACATATAAAACATTTTAATATTAGTCACAATTGTGGAAGAAAAAAACAGGTCAAAAGGAAAAAAAAACATGAAAAAGAAGAAAGTAAAAAAACAAAACAAAACCTTGCTTTAATCTGAATGCAGAGTATATCAGTTCTTTATCTGAACATGGGCAACATTTTCCTTGTGAATCCTTTGTACTTGTTTGCATCATTGTGTTACTGAGAAGAGCTGATTCATGCATATTTATTCATAATACAATGTTGCTAATACAGTATACAGTGTTTTCCTGGTTCTATTAATTTCACTTTTCATCAATTTGTACAAATCTTCCCAAGATTTTCTGCAATCTGCTTGCTCATCGTTTCTTACTACACTATAGTATTCCATTGTATTTATGTTCAGCCATTCCCCAAATCGATGGGCATCTTCTCAACTTCTAATATTTTGCCAACACAAAAGGGGCTACTATAACATTTTTGTACATGTAGGTCCTTTTCCCTTTTTTATTATATTTTTCAGATACAGACCTTATGGTGGTTTTCTTGGATCAAAGGGCATGTATAGTTTGGTTGTCCTTTGAATATAGTTCTAAATTGCTCACCAGAATGGTTGGATCAGTTCACAACTCTACCAACAATACATAAGCATTCCAATTTTCCCACATCCTCTCCAATATTTATCATTGTTCTTTTTTGTCATATTAGCCAATCTTGTAAATATGAAGTGGTATCTCAGAGTTGTTTTAATTTTTATTTCTTTAATCAAAAGTGATTTAGAGCATTACATCATATGCCTATAGACAAACTTTTATTTCTTCATTGGAAAACTGCCTATTTGCATTCTTTGATCATTTATGAACTTTTACCAGAGACACTTCCTGTAAAGACTGTTTCTTAGATTTCTGTTTTTCTTCTTATCTTGGCTGCACTGGTTTTGTTTGTATAAAAGCTTTTTATTTTAATATAATCAAAATATCTATTTTTCATTTTGAAATGTCCTCTAGTTCTTCTTTGTTCATGAATTCTTCCTTTCTCCATAGATCTGACAAATAGTCTATTCCTTGTTCTTCTATTTGTTTATGGTGTCACTCTTTATGTGTAAATCATACACCATTTTTGACTTAACCTGATATGGTCTGAGAAGTTGGTCTACTCCTAAATTGTCCTATTATTTTCTAGTTTTCCCAGCAGTTTTTGTAAAATAGTAATTGCTTATTCCAAAGGCTTCAACCTTAGATTTTTTTCAAACACTATGTTGCTATTATCATTGACTGCTGTTTTGTGCACTTTAATCTATTCCACTGATTCAGCACTCTATTTATTAGCCAGTACTAGATAGTTTTGACAAAGACTGCTTTAGTTTGAAGTCTGGCACAGCTTGGCCACCTAGCTTGTCCTTTTTTCCCTTTAATTTCTTTGATATTCTTGACCTTTTATTCTTCCAGATGAATCTTATTATTTTTTCCTAGCTCTATCAAGTAATTTTTTTAGTAATTTGCTATGGCACTGAATAAGCAAATCCATTTGGGCACAATTGTCATTTTTATTATATTGGCTCAACCTACCCATGAGCAATGGATATTTTTTCCAATTGTTCAGATCTGAATTATTTGTCTTATAAGGGTTTTGTAATTGTATGCATATAATTTTTGGATTTGCCTTAGCAAGTAAACTCCCAAATATTTTAAATTGTTTACAGTTATTTTACATGGAATTTCTATTTCTGTCTCTTACTGTTGGGCTTTATTAGTCATAAACAGAAATGCAGATGCTTTATGTGAAGTTGTTAATTATTTCAAGTAATTCAAGTAATTTTTAAATTGATTCTCTAGGGTTTTCTAAATATTTCATCATGTCATCTGCAAAGAATGATATGATAGAGTTTTTCCTCCAAAATGGGTTTGGGTATTCTATTTCCTCATTTGTAAAACTGGGTAATTTATATTTTTTATAAAGATTCATTTATTTAATTATCAAATTATGAGTTTTATTGGCATAAAACTGGGCAAAGTATTTCCTAATGATTGATTTAATTTCTTCTTCATTGACAGTGATTTTACTCTTTTCATTTTTGATACTGGTAATCTTGTTTTCTCCTTTCTTTTCTTTAATCACATTAACCAAAGGCTTGTCTATCATGTTGTTTGTTTGTTTGTTTGTAAACCAGTTCCTAAATTTATTTAATAATTCAATAGTTTTTGTTATTTCATTCTGTTTTTACTTTCAACATTATCAATCTCACCTTTGATTTTGGGGTGCTCAATTCAAGATTTTTAATTTGGCTCAATCTGAAGTTCAATTAGGAATTTTTAATTTGTTCTTTTTCTACTTTTTAAAGTTGCAACCCAATTCATCAAGCTCTTCTTTTTCTAGTTTGTTAATATAAGAATATAGAAAAATAAAATTTCCCCCAAATACTGCTTTGGATGCATCCCATAAATGTTGGCATGTTGTCTCATCACTATCATTCTCGTTAGTGAAATTATAAATTTTTTCTATGGTTTATTTTTAATGCATTTATTCTTTAGGATTAGATTATTTAGTTTCCAATTAACTTTAAATCTATCTTTCCAATGCTCTTTGTTGAATATAATTTTATTACATTATGATCTAAAAAGAATACATTTAACATTTCTGCCTTTCTTCATTTGATTTTAAGGTTTGTATGTTTTAATATATGGTCAGTTTTTGTGTAAGTACTTTGTGCTGTTAAGAAAAGGTGTATTCCTTCTGTTTCTATTTAGTTTTTTCCAAAAGTCTGCCTTATCTAACTTCTTCTAAAATTCTGTTTATTACTTTGGTTTCCTTCTTGTATATTTTTTATTGGATTGCTCAAGTTCTGAAAGGGGACAGTGCGGTCCCCCATTAATATAGTCAACTGAAAAGGGTTTGGAGGAAAAATAAGAAGGATCCACATCTGACTATACTAGACTTTCTTTCCTTTCTTTCTCACAAATTGTAGAGCAATGGAATGCACCCCACCACCAAAGTTATCATTTTTACCCAAATAATAAATTTCTTCCAGACAATCAGCTTCAAAATTAAATTCTTCCTTTTTTGTTCTTCTACCTTTTGATAGATAAAATCATCATTAAGGCAAATTTAGAAGTTTTTAAATATTCTACTTTTGGCATAAAGAGGGTTCCATATGCCTTATGTAATTGAAGTCTCCCATTACTATGAAATCATGGTTCTATAACAGTCTTGTGATTCTTTGCCCAAACAGCTCCTCTATTTTTCCTTTTTGTTCAAGTGATAGAAGCATTCTCTAATGACAAAAGTCACTTATATTTAACCTTCCATTGACAATTATCTAAACATCCTACACCCTAATTTCCTGCATTTCCTCACAAGAAGATGCCTTTTTAAAGGTTTGTTGTTGTTTTTTTTAATTAGCCTTGTCTATCATTTTCTCAATTTCTTCTTTGAATCTTCTCTACAATTTATTCTTTTTTCTTCCATTAGTCTTTCCTGATGCTGTTCTTTTCCCTTTTCTTTCTCTCACAGAAGCAAGAAATCATCATAATCAGTTAAATTTGACTTGAGATAAATAGAACTTGTAAATTGCTACTCAAGAAAATCTAAAAAAAGGAATTTATTTTTCCTTTAAAAGAGGGCCAAATCCAAATACAAATACAAATCTCACAAATACCTTCTAACAGTATTATTACTTCTTAAATTCTCTTAGGAAAGGCAGAAATGAATATATTTATATTACAATGAACTCTCTTTCAAAAATATTGTCTCTGCCATGATATTTGATAACCCTTACTTGAGATCATTGTTGGAATAATGTTTTACAATCTTTAGAAGAAACATACTCTACATAACATTATGCATTATAATATGCCAAAACATAATTAATAACCTGTAACATGCCCTTCTAGCAGTTACAATTACTAGTCTACCCTATGCCCAACAGACTACCTTTGACCACTGACCTTTGCAGTGTCAACTCTACCCAGCTCACCTCCTCTTCAAAGGTCTCTGGCCATGATTTCTTGAATCTATAGTTTAATAACCAGTAGCACGCTCAAGAACAGCCACGTGTAATCTTAAAAGCCTTTATTATACCTACTCACATAATGCCCTGACTTATGCCCTGACTTGTTAGCTCCCTAGTGAACACCTGGTCTGAAGACCCATGTGTTCACTACCAAACTCCTTACCTCTCTGGGCTATCCATCAGCTTGGCTCAGCTAGCCCAGGCTAGGGACCTAGGTTAAAGTGGCTGCAAGCAGTGGGCTTATAAAGGGCCTGTGAGGTCACACACACAGCCAACCAGCGAGAGAGCCATCACCCATTACGAAGCTATCTCAATATGGCCAGGATCCCACCCACAGGGCAGCTTTATATCCACAGAGATTACTTCTGGGCCACTCAAATCTCCTGTTGCGCTGTGGCCGCCCATTTAAAGGGCCCTTACAATAACCTGAACTCACAGCTATACCCTCTCTAGGCCACCTATTTGAAATTATCTTCTTCCTTTCATATCTCAGCAACTCTTTCCCCCTCATGATTAGTATAATAGAGTCTACTCCAGCAAAATCCCATGAATTGATACAATTCTAGTGCAAATTCTTATATCCCTATTGAAGCGAAATTTGCATGATTATGATATCCCAAGTGTCTCCTTGTTTAAAGTAACATTTTTGGCCTAACCAACACAAAGACAGTTCCAAAATGTTAAGCAGTTTACTTTGACAGAAGATATCACAGTCACTTTTGACTTTATCTTCTTTTAGTCTTTGCTATGTCACTCATAGTCTGTTTGTTACCAAATTCTATTAACTCTTTCTTTGAAATAAGTCTCACATATGTTCCTCTCTTTCCAATTCAACATCCAATAACTTCCAATATCCAATCATTTATTATGTCACTCCTGGACTATTAGATTGGTCCATTCTCCCTACCTCCAACTTCTATTTTCCAATTCAACTCACATATTTTTTCAGATTCATTTTTTCTAAAACCTTGTTCAACCATTTTTAACGGTTCTCTATTTCTTACAGGAAAAGTCATTTAATTTAACTGGACAATCAGATCTCTTTACTTCTGATCTTAGTTTTTATTATCATATCATCTAGTTTTAGCTCCATCATTTTGCACATGTAGAATTTAAAGTCCAGTGAGATTAAGTCTAACTTTCACAGATGTTTAGTAACTAAACTAGTACTAGATCCTGGTTCCTAAGTCTCAATCTAATATATAACCATTATAATTCACTGCCTCCCTTAAAGCCAAACTGCCTTCTCCCAATCTTTCTCATAAATCCATCCTCTCCATCTTCATTGCTTTCAAATCTTTTTCCAACTGTTATTTCCTGATTTTGAGAGTTTCTTTTTCCTATTTCAACTCTATTCTCTGACATTCTATTTTTTACTGTTTTAATTCTGCTTTTACTCAATGATATTTTCATCTTATCTAAGCTATTTTCTATTTTTTCAAATTTTTGTCATCTTTTCCTCTTGAGATATTTTAGATACATTCATTTCTTTGTTTAATTACTCAAGGGAATCTTTTTTTCAGCTGTGTTCAATACTTCTTTTAATTCCTCTTTGACTTGCTTCCCACTGCTTCCTTACACAAATATATCATATCCAGCTGACTAGTCTCCTCATTGTTTTCCAAAGGCAGAGCTGTAACTAGGGCAAGACTATTAGGGCTTTGTCCCCAGGCACAAAAATTTAGAAGGAGCAAAAATTTTCAAAGTTTGATTTTTAAAAGATTATTCAGTATTTACATTTATTCCATTTACAAGTCAAACATTTATGCACTCCTTGAATAGCTTGTCAATAACACCTTCCTATCTTGTTATCAGAAAGAAATAGCTATTTAAAAAAAAGCTACAAGATAGCTTACATTGTTAGTAACATCCTTTTCAGGCTATGATAACTAATTCCCCTTCCCATTCAATTGAATTAGTCTTTGTTTTTTAAACTGAATTTATGATATCATTAATATAGTATGTTCCTAATGGCATGCTTTTCTATCAAAGAAGATAGATACCAACTCCACACTTTGATAGTACAACAATATGTCTTAGAACATTCCTGGAATTAATGAAAGAAAAATGTAGATGAAGGTGGCCTAGGTGTATCAGACCTAAAACTATGTTATAAAGCAATTTGAGAACAAGGACAGTTTATCTCTCAGATCCATGGAGAAGGAAGGAATTTGTGGCAAAAGAAGGAGTACATTATTGAATGAAAAATGGATAATTTTGATTATATTAAGTTAAAATGTTTTTGAGCAAAGAAAACCAATGTAGATAAGATTAGAAGGGAAGCAGAAAACTAGGGGGGAAATTTTATATCCAAGACTTATGATAAAAGCCTCATTTTTAAAATATATAGAGAATTGACTTAAATTTATAAGAATACAAGCTATTCTCCAGTGGATAAATGATCAAAAGATATGAACAGATAATTTGCAGGTGAAGAAATTCAAACATTTCTAGCCACATGAAAAAATGCTTTAAATCACTACTAATCAGAGAAATGCAAATTAAGGCAAGTCTGAGGAACCACTACCCTTCTCAGATTAGCTAAGATGACAGGAAAAGATAATGATGAATGTTGGAATGTGGTAAAACTGGAACATTAATACATTGTTGGTGGAGTTGTGAACTGATCCAAGCATTCTGGAAAGCAATATGAAACAATGCCCAAAGGGCTATAAAACTGTGCATAATCTTTGATCCAGCAGTGTCTCTAGTGGGTCTGTATCCCAAAGAGATCATAAAAAGGGAAAATGATCCACCTGAGCAAAAATGTTTGTAAGTAGTCCTTTTGGTAGTGACAAAGAACTGGAAATTGAGGGGATGCAAATCAGTTTAAGAATAGCTGAATAAGTTATGGTATATGAATGTTTTGAAATATTATTGTTCTATAAGAAATGATTAGCAGGCTGATTTCAGAAAGGTCTGGGGAGACATGAACTGATGCTAAGTAAAGTGAGTAGAAGCAAAAGAACATTGTACACAGCAACAAGATTCTGCAATAATCAATTCTGATGGACATGGCTTTTGCAACAGTTAGGTGATTCAGGTTAGTTCCAATGGATTTGTAATGGAGAGAGCCATCTACACCCAGAGAGAGAACTGTGGGATTGAATGTAGATCATAAAATAGTATTTTTTTTTTTTGTGGTTGTTTGCTTGCTTTGTTTTCTTCATTTTTTTTTCCTTTTTGGTCTGATTTTTCTTATGCAGCATGATAATTGTGAAAATATGAATAGAATAACTGCACATGCTTAATAAAAATTGGATTACTTGCCATCTAAAAGAGGGGGTAGGAGGAAAGAAGGGGAAAAAAAATTTGGAATATAAGATTTTGCAAGGGTGAATGTTGAAAAAAGGACATTGCCTGGGATACTGAAAGGTTGAGTAATTTACCCAGTCTCTTATATCTAGTATTTGTCAGAGGTGGGATTTGAATTGAAAATCAGTTCTGATGCTAAATCCAGCTCTCTATACACTATGTCAAACTTCCTCTCCTTTCTTAGGTTATCTTCATATTATCTGTTATAAATTGATTTGAGGCATATTTAATGCTACTTGACACGGGCACCAAAATCACTTCTAACAGTTCAATCTGAAGATAAAAAGTTTATGGCCACTTTTGAGACTTCATTCATCCTAATCTTTGAGATTGAAATGTCCTGTCTAACTGTTCAAATCCTAACCAGTCTTCAAGATTTGACTTAAATCTAATCTCTCATGAAGGCTTTTCCAACTATTTCAGTCCATTTGGATTCTCTCTCCTAAGCCATTTTTCTATTAATCATCTAATGGAATAATCCAGAGCATACCCTAGCATTGAAGCATACTGTCATATACATTACAGGCAAATCCCATATCATAATAATAGCTTCAATTTGATGAGTTAGTGGCAATCAGAACTGTTCTGCTTTTCCTACTACTGGTTCATTTTCTCTTTCTTCTGTTCTTCCTCCCTGACCTCTTTGACTTTCTACTACCTAGGACTGTCCTTATTTATACTAAGATTCTCACATGACTCCAGGGTCTCTTTTTGAGGAGATGACAAAAACAACAAGAAATAGTGAACAAAACCTCAAGACATTTCTTTTCTATACCCTGACAGTCCTGCTTCCCCAATGCCAGTTCTAATTACAGTGTTACAGTATTCCCATAATTTTGTTCAATTCTTAATATTAGAGCCCCAATGTCATCCTAATTCCTATAATGAAATGCTCAAATCTGATTTTGTTTTCCCTTTGAAATGTAAACAATCATAAATCAGTTCTTTGTGCCTTAAGATTTTCCACTGGATTTAAATGAGTAAATTAATCAATACTTTCATGTTAGGAATAGAAGAAAATATGTCCTATATCCCAAGCAGGCAGTTTTAAAGCATTTCTACTATTATAAGATTGTTAAACATTGTGGTTAGTTTCTACAGACCTATTATGCCAGGCTATAGAAGTAGTATGATGGAGCTGAAAGTGTTGGACTTGAAGCTGACAGAAACCTTTCTGAGCTTGTGTGCTAATCCTGATAACCTATACTAGAATGATCTTGGATAGGTTTCTTCAGCACTCTATGTACATGTTGCCAAGCAGTGGGGGCAGGGGGAGGGAAAGATATTGAGGAGTCAAGGGCTGCAATGATTTAACTTCTTTTCTGTAAAAGAAAGTAGAAAGAGAAATCAAAAGTGGATAGAGTAGAAAGAGGTAGTATTTAGAGTTAGTTTTCCTGGGTTCAAATTCTAAGTGAATGACTAGCTATATGATCTTGGACAAATCAGTTGGCTTTTTTTAGCCTCAGTTTCCTCATCTGTAAAATAAGAAATCTGGCAAAATAAAAACTCTAGCAACCTACAGCTCCAAGACCAAAAAAATTTAAGATGGCAGAGAGATTTCATCACTCTAACTTTTCCCCTATTCATAAAATGAATGATGGTGATTTTTTAAAAATTACTTAGCAAGCACTCCCAGATTTTTTTAAATTCTCATCAAATTTTGTGCCACAGCACATTTATGCCCCTGGTCCATTTTCTAGCTTGAGTTCCACAATACATTTTCATTTCATCATGGTTATAAATAGATATTTTACAGCTGTTTAAAAAAAATTCAAGACTGTCTTATGACCTTTTTCTATTGGACCTAGTTTCCTTGCTAAACAGGGAAAGCCATGTCAGTCACCAATTTTCCATTTTAGATCCTTCTCTAGGAGACTTTGGCCTTGAAAAATGTCAAGTTGACTCCCCTGACTATTTAGAGATCAAGTTCTTAGAGATTAAGATGGAAAATTCTTTATACTTTTCTCATTTTATTCTGAGTTGTCAAGATTCTCAGGCAGCCCACTGGACTTATTTACATACCTGCACTATTAGAGTTGAACACTGGCAGAGCCAGTGATAAGACTGTCAGCTGCTTCTTTAGCAGTGATGATGGGAATTCTTCAAATTTTTTGATGCTATGTCTACATGGGGAAAATGAACAAGTTATGACCTGGTGACTATCAGATGGTATGTTTTTGATAAATACTTGTTGATTAATTGGTTGATAGGTTCAGGGTGGAACTGTTCCCTTCAAGTTTGTTGCTGCAGCCATTTTGCATGACTGATTTTCCCTTAACAGAATATAAAATCTTCAAAAGCAAAACTTCAAAAGCAAAAACTGTTTTTTCTGTGTCGTTGAATCTCAATGCCTACCATAGTGCATTGCACTTAAAAAATAAAAACAGAAACAAAAAGTTATGCCTATGATTTTATTAGTGTAGATCACTCCTGGTGAGGAATTCTCTGTACCACTACAGATTGGCAGCTGTTCACCAAGTTGGAATTACCTGGAGCACTGAAAAGTAAAATAACTTTCTCATGATTACATGAATGCTGTGTTTCAGAGGCATGGCCCAAGTCTTTCTGTTTCAGAAACACACTGTTTAGTCACAGAGATGATTATTTAGTAAACAATTGTTCATTTGAATTTAATTGAATTGAGCATTCAAGAGACTTGCTTCCATCATTCAGATGATCAATCAAACTGAAACAGCATAATACCGTGATGCAGGTCTGAGAAGCTGAGCCTCAATTCCACCATTCATAGAATTATATTGAATCCAGTTCCTACATTTTAAAACTAAGACTGAGAGGTTAAATGGCTTACCCAGGGGTCCTACAGGCAGCAAATATCTGAAGCAGTAATGACTTGTAGTATGTCCATTCATATAATAAACATTCATAGAGTCCTTACTTGCATGGAAGGTTTGGGGCTAGTTTTGCAGGGTGAGGAATACTTCCCAGATAAGTACAAGTACAAGTATAAGTACAGGCCAGGCTCTCAAGGAGATTTCAATCTAAAAAGGTGGAAGAGAGAATGGAGTGTAATGAAAAGGGTGTCCAATCTGGAGTCAGACATTCTGACTCCAATTTCTACTTTCCTTATACAAGTCACTTCTGTACCATGATTCAATCCAGTCAAATGCAGCTAGACTTAGACTTATAAGATATCAAATAAGATTAGATTAGATCTCTAAAACAAAAACAAAACTCTTTTACCTCCATATCCTGTGATTCAACAAAGGCAAAGAAAGGGTCCAGGCAAAATGGAGAAAGGGAGTGGAAGTGGAAAGATGCAGAAAAGTCAGGAGGGAAGCTTTTGCAGAGAAGTTGTTGCCTGCCTCATAGATCATAAGCACTAAAAGGAACTTTAGAGATTATCTAGTCTAAATTGGGTCTGGAAGAAAGGGAAGAGAGGGAAGACTGTCCAAGCACTGGTGACTGCATGATGATGCAGAAATCCATTTGCTTCTTTATATCTTACTTTCTCCTAAGATGTGAGGAGTACTCCAAAATGACTCATCTCTTTGGAGAGGAAGAACTTTAGTGAAATGGGAATATATCCTCCCAAAGTGGGTTATAGAAGAGTTCTTACATAAGTTCTATTGCTAAGGGACTCCTTGATGCATGGAGAAAATGAGTCTATCTCAACCATGAGTTCTCTGAGAATTGTCAAGTTTAGTTTGGAGATGTGGTCCAGGAAGCCAGACTGGGGACACATAAATAGGAAGTTTTGTCTTTGCATTCTTCACCTTTAATACCATAATCCACTCTCATATTAGAGGCTGAAAATAAGCCCATGGAAGAGGCTTTTTTGGATAATGATTTAAGTGTGGCTATGATGGCTGCTGAGAATTTTCTGAGAGGGAAATAAGTAGACTATATATGAGAACCCAGCAAGAAGATAGTGTAGGATTCCCATTGTGGCTCCTTAAACTCGTTCTAGTTTAGAAACTAGAAAAAAGGCAGGACTAAGTAAATAGCAACAACTACAATGATGACCAGAGGAGTCTCTTAAGTATAGTCATCACCTCTTACCAGACTTTATACTTACTCTTACTTATCCTTATCTGACCTCCCAGATTGAAATATTCACAGATGCCTCTGTCTGTTTAGAGTTAGCATATTTGTAAAAGACTTCTGCTTTTTTTTATCTATCTCAGTATAAAATGGAACAGCCCCTACCATCTAAAGCTACTCCAAAGCAGTTTTTGATTCAGCATAGAGCTAAGCTGTGGTTAATTAGGTGAGCAACTTCATTTCCCAGAACTGGGGGGGGAGGGGGGAGGAAACCTGTTACCCAAAGGTGGCTGTGAGACAAAAACATGTCTCCTTTTTGTGTGAGTAACTGAATGTTCCTTCTATCAGCGTTTCTTACTTTAGTAACAGATTAGTATGGCTATGTTTTTGTTTCTTGAGATTTAGAACCAGATGAACAGCCCCTTCTTTTCAGAATGAACATGTGTTATTGATTGTGTGTGTTATGTGTGCATTTATGAATGTGCGTGCATGCATACATACAAACACACACACACACACACACACACACACACACACACACACCCCACAGCCTCCTATATTATCATTCCTCCTTTAGGGCTCCACCCTGTTCAGAGTCAAAGAAAATCAGGTCTGATGAACATAATACTTCTAATTCTGTGGGAGAGTGGAATATAGGAGCAGGATGACAATCTTCCCCTCAGTATAGTTGCTTAAAAAACCTAAAGAGAGTGGGAATCCTAGATGGGATATATTCCTCGAATCATAGAAATGTAAAGGACTCTCAGAGGTATTTTGTCTAGCACATAGCCATCTAGGACAGATTATCCAAATAAGTCAAGACAGGGACTTTGAGGGAGGGGGAGAAACTCTCCTTGAACTCTGGAGAAACTCTCCTCTGGGGAGAGACCCATCTCAGGGAATCAAGATAAAGTGATTTCATTCTGTTATTTTGGTGGGACTAGCCACACCCTCTATTGAGTTGAGTCCAGGACCACTCCTTAGCCCAAACTTAAGTGGTCTCATTTAGATGGAGATCTAGACTTGATATTTCTATTGACCTGAAAATTGGCTTAGGACCATTCCCAGTAAATGGTCTCATTCTACTGGAAATCTAGGCATGGGAGCAGTAATCTCATTCAATTAAATTGTCTTTACTAGTTAATTACACATTCCTTATTTTTTAAGAGAAACATCTGAGTTCTTCCTTTATTATTTTATTATTTTGCATTAATGATTTTTTTAATTTTTAAAGCTTTTAATTTTCAAAACATATGGATAGATAGTTTTCAACATTCTCCCTTGCAAAATATTGTGTTCCAATTTTTTTTTTTTACCTTCCTTTCCCCTCCACCCTCTCCCATAGGGTATTTACAGTCTCTCTTGGGAGACATGATATATATTCAGGAAACTACAATATAAGACAGAACTTCAATATTTCAAAAGCTCTGTGAGTTTGCAACGGAGTTCAGATTCTGCTTACTGATAAAGAAAATTTTCTTCTGTACCTTACAAATACTCTTTTGAGTTGCTATATCTCCAAAATATTCATGCCCTACAGGCCAACTTCTTGTTCAGGAACCACTCCAAAGCTAGCCCAGTTAGTCCTTGGACCACAGCTAGACATCAATCCTATAGTCAAAGCTGGAAACATGGTAGGATCTGACAAAACTTGTGCTCTGCTGAACTAGTCTTTAAGAAATTGGGTCACTTCTATAATGATGATGATGATGATGATGATGATAACTGAGCATTTATAAAGAGCTTACTATGTTCCAGACTCTATGCTAAATTTTTACAAACATAGCTGATTGTATCTTAACAACAATCCTGAGAGACAGGTGCTATTATTATCTCCATTTTATAGGACAGGAAACCAAGGTATAGAGAAAATAGATAATCTATGTAGATAATCTCTAATGGTGCCACTCTGTGTGAATCTTAAATAAATGATATTGAAGGATAGCTTTTTTTTATTGCTCTAACATTTTCAAAACACTTTACAAATATTATTTCTTTTGATTCTCATAACAATACTAGGAAGTAGGTGCTATTTATTATCCCTATTAGATCTCAAGTTGTGCAAAGTTAGGGAAGATTATAAAGGTATGGAAAAAATCTTGGCCCTTGTTATTAACAAAATATGACCATATGAGCATCAATTAATACCAATCAATATGCCTACTTTTCCATCTCCCAAAATGTTTATAAAAATAATGTTCAAGACACTCTTGATGAAAGTTTTAGAAAAGAATAAGCAATCTTTTTGTAAGCAAACTCCTAATATGATGCATCCTTATATAACATAATTGAAAGATAAAGTGCTATTGTCATTTATTATTGATAAGAAAATATTTGATTTTCTAAAACAAAACTTTGCCTTTAAAGCTCTCCTACAATAAGGTGTCTTTTGTATGTAAAAAATTAAATATCACTTAAAAGACACAACAACATGGGGGTAGCTAGGTAGTGTAATGGATAGAGAACCAGCCCTGAAATCAGGAGAAGTTCAATTCTGACCTCAGATATTTAACACTTCCTAGCCATGTGGCCCTAAATGAGTCACTTAAACCCAATTGCCTTGGCAAAAAAAAAAAAAAAAAAAAAAAAAAAAGATACAATACAAAGATACTTTGCATAACTGGCAATTGGTATGAAATGAGGTATAAAACAGGCAGATATATTCAATAAAGCTATTTGCCATCACCTTGGAGGATATCTTATGCAGTTGTTAAGTAAAATTTAGTTTTCCAATAGGTAATAAGGGATTCTAGTTTCTTCTACATTGGGATGACATCCTTATTTCATTAAGAATGAAGTTTTTTTTAGAGATATTGGAATGAGTTCTATCATACAAAAGAGTTTGGTCTAAACTATCTATATAGGAAAAACTAAATGGATAGGGAATACCTATTAACTAGACTATAACTATGATATGTAATTGGATGAACAATCTATTTTGCTTATCTTTCAGATAGACATAGATATGAATATATATGTATGCATTTATATATATTTATGTATGTATGTATGCATATATATATACACACACACACACACACACACACACAGGAGAATATATGCCAGACAATACAGAGTGAATGAATTCTCCCAGTGGGTAAAGAGAAGTCAGCTCAACCAAGAGAGCATTAAAGATCTCAACCCAGGGGAAACTCCTTGAAGTCTCTAGAAGCCTCTAGCAAACTGGAGACTGGGCCATGATGGAGGCTGCTGGCTCCTCTCATATCATCCCAGAATCTTTTCCTTCAGCAACCTAAAATGGGGTTGACTTCTCCCATCTTCTGTCTCAAAGCTGGAAGCCAAAAGCATCCAAAGCAAGAAGACTAAAGAAGGTTAGAGATCCCTTGTCTCTCATCAACTCTTTCCTATCCCTCATTTAGGGCAGGGCATTCATCACTGCCAATAAAGAAAGAGTCCCATACCAGTGGACTTGAGGAACAGAAATTAGATTTACTCTATTACTCCAGTGTAATAGCACAGGCTCTAGCTACCTTCAGTGATAGAACTAAGTGATGTATGCGATGTGAAGCCTTCCTATAAAATGAAGGACATGGTTTTAGGAGAACCATTTCTTTTTCTTCATTGTTGCCTGAGCCTAGGGCTAGATCAAGAGAAGGCTCCTGAAGAAGTTTGAAAAAAAGCACTTACCGAGTGAGAACCAGAAAAATTCATATTCTGTGGAACAAAGGGAGAACCAGTTCATTATCCTTGAGCAGACAAAACCCTAGCCCAAGGTACTTTCTCCTCAGGCCCCTGCTAGCTTCAGATGAGGTCAGAACTTGTTGACTTCAGACTCCCCTGCTGTGATTGAAATCAGTCTGTGAACCTCTCCTACTACCTCTTTGGGAAATTGTCTGCTTTTTTTTTCCTTTTACTTTGCTGGATGATAATGACTGCACAGAACCAGCACCTGGAATCCTACAATGTATATTGTAATCTAGATACATTGAAAGCTAGTTAACAATAAAAAGCAAAGATAAGACGTATGTACTCTCCTGTCTCTTCTCACATTTACAGCCCAATCCCAGGTACAAGTTATATTTAACAAACAATTGTATGTCCAAGTTTCACATTATTCATAGTATATCATAGCTAGGCTCAGAATTAATCAAGTGGGAAATTTCCCTGTTCAGAAGAAAGTAGCATAATGGGAAACTCTTTGCTTATGCAAGGTCAATCCCTTAAATTTCCCAAATATAGAAAAATTAAGCAGCTCTTAAACCATACTCCATTTGAGCAGAACATATCATTTCCTTGAACAGTAATATTTGTTGTTGTTGTTTGTCTTTAATTCTAGAAGAGGACCATGACATCAGGGAGCTGGTGCCATGACATGGAAGTGATTTGGATTTAAGTGAGGGAAAGCTGTGCAAAGTCACCTGCCTCATTTCCCCCTCCAGAGCCATCTGGGTCCAATGGCCAGATGTAGATAAGGATGACTGGAGATTGCTCTGGATGTCATGGAAGACCTTGTTTTTTGTTTTTTTTTTTAACAGGTCTCAGTGTGATTGAGGCCACACTCATTTAGTGAACAGTGGACTAAAGATTTAATAGCAATTCAGACAATAATATCTGAAATCAGATTCAGAATAATATCAAACTATGTTCCCATGAGAGTTTGGCTTATATAAAAAATTCACACCAATCACATTATGGCTAGTGTATTATTTTTCTCATGTGAGAATGGTTAACAATGAACACATTTAAGAACATTTTATTTGCCCCTTCATTTATAAGAATAATTACATTCTGGATTTTCACACACACACAGTGAATACATAATAACTGACTCCAAATGCCAGAAAAAGGCTGACCACAGCAAGCTTCCAATTTTCTACTGCCTGTTAACCCTAAAGCAAAGTGAAGTCTTTGAAACTAAGATCTAATGTTACTAAGTTGGTCCAAAGATGTTATTTCAATACATGCTATCTATTAACAAATACAACTTTGTAAGGATTTTTTAAAGTGATAACCAAGTTAATGTATTAAATAAAACTCAATCTTTACTATAAGTACACTTATAAGAACCCTACTTTGGCTGGAAGTAGCCTTAGTTTCTTAAACTTCAGACCTTTAGAAATTTACATCATGCTGACAGCAGGGCTAATAAGACCACATGACCCTGACCAACTAAAAGCCTCAAATTTTATCCATTAAATATTTTTGTGTGTGTGTGTGTGGGGGGTGTATACACACATGTATAGGATGATTCTGGGGGTGGAGTAGATCAGAAAATTCCAAGGTCATCAGAATTTTCTCCACAAACAAAAAATGTGCCTCAGGGAGAACATGACTGGTAAAAAAAACCCCAAGACTCCATTAGAACAGGGAACAGAACAATCTCAGAAGACACAAATAAAGACTCCCAGAATAGAGGTTTATCCTGTGTAAAATGTATATACTTCTAGGCTAACTCCAAAAAGATAGCAAGTAGGAAGTCCTAGGGCTAGTCCACCGGAACTTTCACCTTCCTGACAGCATGAGGAATTGAGAATCTGAGTCCAGGAAGATTGAGGGTGAATCTTGGCTACTTAGGAACACCAGATCCAGCTGTGCTAAAGAAACAAGATCTGGGTAAAAAAGAACCAGAATACCCAGTAGGGCAGGGAATGCTGCTGGCTATGGGCACAAGCAAGAAGGTGGAATTTTTGGTTTGGGGTTCCAAGTCAGAGGGGAAAGCTGAAGAAAAGCCAGAGACATTATTTTCTTCCCTCTGCCCCCCAGGATTAGAGGTACTTACACAAATAGTTCTCATTTAAAAAAAAAAAAAGAAGTAAAAACTCAACCATATAAACTTACTGTGGGAAAAGGGAGGACCAAATTTCATCTTCGGAGGAGGAATACAAAGTTAAAAAAAAAAAAAAAAAAAGCCTCTTTTACCCTAAAGAATGGTTACCTGCCCAGAAAGAATTTAATAGAATTCAAAAAAGACTTAAAAAATCAAATGAGAGAGATTGAAAAAAAAAAACCTAAAAAAAAAAAGTGTCAATAAGAAAAACAGTTAACATTCACTTCCTTTCCATGTGCTTGGTACTGTGTTAAACACTTCACAATTATTATATGTTTTATCCTCATAACAATCCTGGGAGGGAGGTGCTATTGTAATTCCACTGTATACATGAGGAAACTGAGCAAACAGATAGTGACTTGCTGAAGATAACTCAGCTAATACAATTCTTAAACTAGATTTTAATTCAGGTTTCTAATCACATAGTTTTCAAGTACTTCTTATTGTCTAATGTCAAACATATTTTGCAATAAATTCTAATTTACCACAATTACCCTAGTAGGAGTCTCAGTGTAAATGAGACTACATAATTTAATTTCAGAACAAAATCAAATCAAATTTGGGTTTATAAACTTAGAGGCTAATATTTAGAACTTCAATTTTTTTTTCTTCCACAGGTCTTAAATTATATGTACCTCAAATTTTAGAATCTATGACATTCAATTAGTAAAAGTTATAACTTGATAGGATACTAATCATCTGAAATTGGTAACAAGCATTTATCTGAAAGTTTTCTCAATGGAATAAAACCCTTTTTTGACCTCTTTCTAAATTTCAAACCCTTTACTCTCAAATATCCATTCATGAAGTCAATACAAAAATGACTTCAACTTTCTTTGACTTTCTATTTCTTCTTTTACCTACTTGCTTAAACTTTTTTCTTTTCTTTTTATAAATATCCAGTGGATTTGAATAAAGCCTACTAATTTAGTTGAAAAGGGGGTCTGGACTCCTGCAAAAGACCACATCCCTGGTAGCAGCAACCAATCTGATTGGGCTCCATTGAGGAGCAAGCTGACTGTAGAATTATTTTATACTGACATTTTCATGGACAAAGCTATTCTGTATTGAAACCCACTGATACCTTAAACAATCTGGAGATTAAGTTATTTCCTGCATCTCCTAAGGCCATCTTATAGAAACTGGATGACCAAGTACCCTTCTTTTGCTAATTGTGAGTTCATTAGGAAATTTGTCTGCCTTATGGCATTATAATAAAGCTTTGCCCCTTGACTTGGAAAAGGCCTGGGCCTATGAATTCATTCCAGACGACTTCCTACTTCATCACTTGTATTTTCATGACCTGTTGAACTTCATCATTTTTGATTCCCTGAATGAGGACCAGTGTAATGGCTCAGGCCCTCTCCAAGTGAAGGTAAGCTTCCCATTTCCCTCCCTTTGCCATCAAGGACCTAGGAAGACTTTTGGATCCTTGGTTCAAGCCTCTCATAGGCTTTATCATACTTTCTACTTGGATTAGAGAACACTTGTGGTTTTGTTTTTGCCCTCTCCAGCATGCCAGCAGAAAATAGTGACTATAGAAGCTCTGGTTCCCTTCCCCACCTCTTTTTTTTTAATGACTTGTGGCAAAAAATGGTATAGTCCTATAGCCTCCACCTCACTGGACTCCCCTTAAATTAGTATTTTAACTGCATACTTTGTTGTTTGCAATCACTTTTTAAATGAAGTAATTAAATATTTATTCAAACAAAAATCAACTTTGGGAATTCAAGAGAATTTCTAAGAAATTTTGCAGTTAACATCACTTCCCTTGGTGAATTTCTTGGATTTGGGTGATCTGAAAACGAGCCCAGTTCTCTACTTTGTTTTGAATGTGGAGATATGATTTAACTGTGTCTGATATCAGGAGTTAATCAGTCAGCCAGTCATGCACCATTTACTGAGGTACTGCTGTGTTCAGAGCCTGCAAAAATCCCTAGAAATCTTCCATGTGGTGTGGTAAATAGCAGTTTCTGTGCTTGGAACAAAATTCCTTTGTACTTTCAGGTTATTGCTTCTTAGCAGGTATTGAGACGACCATCATCTCTCCTTTTACTCAGACTCAGATCTCTATCAAGGAGATGATGAGGGGAGGAGGCAAAGGTCTACCCTTAGGATAGATACACAGATATGCAGTAAAATGGTCCAAAGGAATGTCACAGGCAGGAAAGAAGGAAGCTGGCTAGTCCTGGCTAATCCACAAATTGGATTCTCTTGCTGAGAAAAAATTTAACGCCAAATTGATTTAGTACTTGGGGGATCTGTGAGGTAGGTAAGCCCCAAAGCAAGAGAGCTATGAATGCCTTAGTTTAAACTCACCATGTGAAAAATGTAATAGACATCAACTGAGCACCTCCTACACAATCAATCCTGTGCTGACTAGGTAAGAAATCTAAGACATAGTGACAATCATCTTGTTGGGTAGAGAACTAAACACATAAAACAGAAAATAAAATAAAAAAGTAGATTAACCATAAGACATTTCTAAAGGATTTTAAAGTTTAAAGTCTTTACATCAATATTTCTTATTTAAGTCCCACAATACCCTGGGGAGATAGTCACTATTATAGGTATGATTGCCAATGAGGAAACTGAAAAAAGTCTGCAGAGAGATTAAGCAACTTGCCTCTTAACACACAGCTAGTAAGTATAATGATCAAGATTTTAACCCAAGTGTTCCCGACTTCAGGTACAGGTTTCTATTCTTCATGACACACTGTCTCTCTTTAAAACTCTATCTAAAAGTGGATTGGGCTATCTCATGAGTACGTAGTATCTCCTTCACTATAGATCTTCCAACAAATCTGGATAATCAATTGTCAGGGATGTTGGAGAGGAGATTCTCAGTCAGGTACAGGTTTGAGTACTTGGCTTTATATCTGAATTTCTGTGGTTCTGTTTACAGATGGACAAATGATTAAATATTAAAGTTAATATATGAATAATGTCTATGATAGTTCAGAGAGAATAGAGTGATATTGAAGAACAAGTGTGAGCAAGGCCATGAATGAAAATGAAAATTATATATTTGGAAGACAGTGAGTAGTCAAATCTAGCTACATCTATCTCACACATAAGAATGTTTCATTTACATTGATTATGGCATTTTTTTAAGAAGGGGAATATTCTTGCAAAATATCCAGCCTTCTTGCCACACAATGCCAGAAACCATTTTGTCACCTTGGCAATATACATGTCAACTCTTTTCTTTTTAGACCATGAAACGTTCTTATAAGGGGTCAGAGAGTTTCATTCATTACTCAGCAATCACAAAGACCAATCAATAAGTGAAAAGGAAAAAAAGGAATGATATTCATTTATCATTAAATTCCAAATCTACTAAACTATTCTCTTCAGAATTGGCTACTACAATTCATTTTCATTAATCACAAGTAAAAGAAGGCACCTCCAAGGCAGCAGAAGAAGGAGTCAAGCAGTCAAGAAGTTAGAAAGCTCTGAGTTCAACCTCTGCTTCTGACTCATACAGACTGTGTAGCCCCGGGTAGAACCCTGAACCTCTTAGTGTACTGTATAGTTCTTGAAGACCAGATGTTAAAGGAGGTATGATCTTTATGGGGAAAGAATTTGCTGCATGATTGGAAAGAAAAAACTCATAAAAAGCGAAGAATGTTAATGGAGGTAGCTCTTATATTTGTGGCTTGAAAAAGAATCTCTGGCAAAGGAAGGGGAAAAGGAGGAAAATTAAATAGTTTTGATTATATAAAATTGAAAAGCTTTTGAACAAATAAAATTAATGTAGTGAAAACAAAAAGGGAAATTTTTTCCTGGAAAAAAATCTTTGTACCAGAAATCTCTGATGAAATTGCTATAGCCAAAATATCTAGAGAATGAATATAAGTGTTTGAGATCATTAACCATTTCCCAATGGACAAGTGGTCAAAGAATATAAGCATGAAGTTGTGAAAAAAAGAATTATAAACTATTAATTACCATATAGAAAATGTATAAGCCACTAATGAGAAGAACAATGAAAACCTAAACTCTTTAAGGTTTCACCTCATTCTCAACAAATTAGCAATGATGATAAAAGATGTAAATAGCAAAGGATGGAGCAAACAGATGCATTGTTGGTGAAATCGTGAATTGGTCCAACTATTCTGGAAAACAAACGGAAATTATGTGGAGTTTGTTTTTTTAAGTGACTAAGACATTAATATTCTTTGAAGCTGAGATTTCACTCCTAGGAACATGTCCCTACTGAAGCAAGAACAGAAAGTTCCCATATATTTCAAAATATTCTTTACCTCACTTTTCCTGAGAGTAAAGAATTGGAAACAAGATTTCCAAGGAATAACTAAACAAACAATGGAATAGAAATATGATACAATATTACAATTGCATTAGAAATGATTATAAAAAATTTAAAGAAACATGGGAAGACATGTGAACTGATGCAGAGAAAGGAGAACCAAGAATGAATAAATGAAAATTAATGAAAAAATATTTATTAAGTGATTAGCACAGAGGATACAAGTGGAGATATTAGGTAGATCCTACACTAAAAGAGAAAACCACCTATATAATAACTACATTAATATAAAAAACAAGAATTTTTTTAAAATAAAACCAAGTACTATGTAGTTTTCATGACCAATCTTGGAGGC
The DNA here is from genome assembly GCF_048593235.1 of Sminthopsis crassicaudata. NCBI lineage: Eukaryota > Metazoa > Chordata > Mammalia > Dasyuromorphia > Dasyuridae > Sminthopsis > Sminthopsis crassicaudata. Next base: position 339,758,713 of record NC_133617.1, on the reverse strand, counting down.
TAAGAAGAACTGAGAAAATGGATCTCCCTTTCTTCCAAGGAGAAGTATAGTAACCTTTTTGTTGTTGTTGTTGAATTATTTTAAAAGTGTCCAACTCTCTCATTTTAGGTTTTCTTGGCAAAGATACTGGACTATTTTTTGTTTGTTTGTTTCTTTCTTTCTCCAGTTCCTTTTACAAATGAGAATGCTGAGTCAGGGGCAGCGAGGTGGCACAGTGGATAGAGCATCAGCCTTGAATTCAGGAGGACCCGAGTTCAAATCTGATCTCAGACACAACACTTCCTAGCTGTGTGACGCTGGGCAAGTCACTTAACCCCAGCCTCAGAAAAGGGAAAAAAAAAAAAAAAAAAACAAGAATGCTGAGGCAAAAGAGTTAAATGATATAAAGAGAATTAATATCAACAGTGACTTTCCCAGAGTCTCACAGGTAATACTGAACTCAAGTCTTCCTGACTTCAAAGTCCAGTGCCTAGCCACTGCTCCATCTAACTGCCCCAGCAACTATGGAATAACACATATGCTGTGAGATTTGATCAATATGTTTGATTGGTTTTACTAAATTGTTTTCTCCTTTCTAAGTCTTTGTTCACTGGATAGCAAGGAAGAGGGAAATGTCCAAAAATTAATGTGATATTAAGAGGGGGAAAAGCATCAATAAAATAGTCAGAGGAACTTAGATTTAGAATTGGAAGGGACTTTAGAGGTTAATTTTACAGATTAGGAAACTGAGACCCAGAGATGTCATTTCCCCAGATTTATATGTGTAGTAAGTAGCAAAAAGGGGATTCAGATCCAGGTCCTCTGAATCCAAATCCCATGATCTCTCCAGTATATCTAGCCACACTTCATTCCCTAACAAATGTAGCATGTCTTCTGGTGGAACCTCTCTTAGATGAACTGTTGTATCCAATGTTATATGGCAAAGTAGTGTATCCTACATTGGCTAATACATCTGGTCTCCAAATGTTTGTCTTATCTCTTGCTTACTTCTCCTTAGGGATGCCACAGTCTTCTGCCCTGGGCCAGGAAAGAGGGTGGAAAGATGGAAGTGGAGAACTAAAAATGACCCTCCTCCTTGTTCTGTGAGTTTTCTAAGGCAGTCATGTTTTCCCACCAATTCAAGCTGCATAACCACCAAAAATAACAGCTCCTTTGTTCTCTTGATGCTAGCCAGCATCAAGAGCTGTCTTCTCCCCATGCCAAAAGGGAGGGGCCATGGTGAGTGGAGACACGACAAGCCCTCACCCTGGGACTTGTGGGAGGGATGCAGACTATGCAGGGCACAGCCCTGTGGAAGAGCCCTGCACTCCGTGGGAATCCTCTAGGGGATGGCTCCAATTGTTTGATTCATGGAACCTTTGGGCAGAGTCCAAGCCGCCTGATACTTATCCTAGGGGCCTTATCCTAGAGCTGCCACAGCTGCTGCTGCTGTTTGCTGGCCTAAGAACCAGTTTTAATTTAGTCACCAAACATCATTTTCTTTCTTAGCCTCTGACTGGGGCTCACAAAGAGCAGATTTTGGTAGTAAGACCAATTTCTCTATTGTGTGTCACCCCATCACTGGGAGGAAGGAAGAGAGATGTGATCTAAATGGGAATTTGGCCAGGGATCTGTTTTCACCATTTTGATTTAATATTGTCACCAACTGTCTGCTTACCCTCAATCAGGCTATAATTCAAGAGAAAAACTCAATTTCAGAATAAGAGCTAGCCAGAGAAAAGCTTATGGAAATGAATCTCTAACCTGAATTCATTTTCAGAATGTTACTGATCAATGCTACAGAAATGTTATTATCTTTCATCTCAGCCAGGAATGTTGGAAGCTGGTTTGGAAAGACAGGTTCTGAAAGAAATCTCTCTGCCAGGGATCTGATGTCTAGACTTTTAACATGCCAACTCTGAGTTTACAGTAAGCTAAATGCAATAGACTGGAGGCACAGGTAAAATGGTTTCGCCACATTTAACTGAATGAGTTACCTAAGGTAAATAACTCCTTTCTGATACAACATAACTTCTCTAGAATCAAAGGTAAGGCATTTATACTTGTATTTGTATTTTGAAAAGAAATGTTGACAAACTAGGGGCAGTGCTAAAATGGAATACCTCAATAATCCATTCCCCCACTAGCTTCTTTGTGTGCTCATGTTAAGACAAAGTCTTGTGAGTGGCAAGAGTAAAGGTAAGAAGAGCTTTCTGAATGCCTGTGGGAATAGGGCTCAGGGCAGTCATGTTTTGATAGGGATGTGTGGGAAAATATAGGACTGGCTTTCTGGATATTACCCAGAAAAAGCAGGTTAAAATGGGGATGTTGCAGAGAAAGAACAAGGATTAAGAAAATGTACCTCCCTCTCTTCTTAGTAGAAATGGGAGATTTTAAGCATAGAATATTGCATATAATGCAGACTCAGGGTATTTCATTAAATTGATTTTTTTCTCTTTTTTTTAAACTTTTGCCACAAGTTAATACTCACTTTGTGTGTGTGTGTGAGAGAGAGAGAGAAGAGAGAGAGAGAGAGAGAGAGAGAGAGAGAGAGAGAGAGAGAGAGAGAGAGAGAGAGAGAGAGAGAGAGAGAGAGAGAGGCTTTCAGGTTAAGGAATCTTGGGGTCAAAGAAAAGAATTATAAGGCTCACAGATTTCAGGCCAGAAGGAACCTCAGAAATTGTTCAGGATAACTTTCTTATTTTATGGAAGAGGAGGTGAAACTCAGAAACAGTAAGTGACATACCTAGTGTCACACAGATAGGAAGTAGCAGAGCCAGGATTGACACAAAGTCCTCTGACTACAAAGTCTCTTTCCACCACATCAGGAAACAAATCAGAATTAGAAATTCCCTTACACAAAGAGGAAAAATGTCTCTGACAGAAAGCCCAGTCTTAAAAGGGTATTGGAGAGCTCTTTTCATCTTATACATTTCTTGTCCATATTATCAAGTAATCTTTCATAGAGAGTATCCCAAAGTACTAATGGCCTTCCCCTAGGTCTTTTAACATTAAATTCAGATAAGTACAGAGTTCAGGTTGCCCTTCTATCATCTATTGCTTTCATAATATGACTGGACAATAATCCTTTCTGGAGTTCTTTTCTTGGATGATGTCTTTTACTTATATGTGGCTTACATGTTTGTCATCATAAGTAATACACTGTGGAATGTGTACATTTCTCAAATATCTTTCCATTGCTCTTTGAATCACCTAAAATTTTTTTTGATATTCTTACACTCAATGATTCACAGCTATTTGGTATCATCCAGTGAATATTAGGATTTTTTTAAAAAGATGGCTTTTGTGACAAGAAATAGCTGGGCATCATTGAAAGTTAGTATGTAATTTCCCAATACAATACAACCCTTTCTCTTCCTGTTATTCAATTCTGGACACAGGTCATTAACCATCAGCAATTTCTGTCCAAAATATGTATAATGAGAGACCAATTCAATGCTCATCCAACTGATCTCATCACCTCAACAATAAGTGTACAATAGTCATTAGTTGGACAATAGAAATGTTGTCATCAGACAACCTGAGCAAAAAAAAAAAAAAAAAAAAAAAAAAAAAGAAAAGAAAAAGAAAACAAATCTGGGGATCAGAAAACAAATTACAAGGATGGAAGACATGTTAATATGGCAGCAATGAGAAATTTCAATTATCTAGGCATCTGCAGAAATTCACTTTCTGCCAAAATCAGAGAAGCTAACAATTTGTTTTGCCTTAAAATTATTGTAGAACCAACAAGGAGGATTTTATTCTGAATCTGATTCTAATTAATTAAGTTATTGGACTGGAAATGGTTGCAACTTAAGGGGAAGTAACACCTCCTTCCTAGAATTTGTGACAAAGAAGAGAAAAGTAAACTTAGTTGGTATACAATTTAAATTTTGGGAGGAAATTTTTTTCATGTTTTTTTTTTGTTTACAAATTCATGATTATTTGTTTATAAATGACATTATGTAAAACATTTCCATATTGGTCATTTTGCTCAAGAAAAACTTGAATAAAAGAAAGAAAGTGAAAAATAGCATCCTTCAGTCTGATTCAAACAACATCAGTTCTTTCTCTGGAGGTAGATAGTATAATTCATTATTAATCTTTTGGAATTATCTTAGATCTCTGTATTGCAGAGAATAGATAAATTATTCACAATTATTCATCAAACAATATTGTTGTTACTGTTTAAAATATTATTCTGGTTCTGTTGACTTTGTATCAGTTCATATAAGTCTTTTCAGGTTTTTCTGAAAACATCCTGATTGTCATTTCTTATAGCATAATAATATTCCATTATAATCATATGCTACAACATTTTTTACCATTCCCCAAAGATAAATATCTTTCTGATTTTCAATTCTTAGCCACCACAAAAATAAGTATTTTTGGATATTCTTTATCTTCCCTACCTCTCCTCTCTTTTATTTTTTTTAAAATATCTTTGAGATATAGACCTAGCAGTGGGTATTACTGGATCGATCAGAGGGTATGCTGTTTTATAATCCTTTGAACATAGTTCCAAATTGCTCTCCACAATGGTTGGATCAGTTCACAATTCCACTAGCAGTGAATTAGTAGAGCAAATAGGTGGCCCAGTGGACAGAACATCAGCCCCGAAGTTAGAAAGACCTGAGTTCTCAAATACTTGCTAGCTGTGTAATCCTAAACAAATCACCCAGTTGTCTGATTCAGTTTGTTCTTCTTTGGGCAACCAGAGTAGGAAGGAAAGTAGTGTAGAGCAAATAGCAGGATATCTAGGGTGGATGCTGTTGAAAGGATTATTAAAAGGAGTGCCCTCCTTTGGGTCAGTTCCAGACAACACTACCTCATGATAATATGGTTTAGGAAAGCACTAGGTTGAGACTCGGTCATGTGAAGAATCCACAGTGGTCATTCTTCTTGTCAAAAGGCAGAGCCACCTAGGGAAGTGTCACAGACAAAATGAAGGGATACAATAGACACCAGGAATGGTAAACATGAAATAGAGTTGGGAGAGCATATAGTTAGAAGAGGAAAAAAACCAAGTTCCCCAGGGGAAACTCACAATTAAAGACAGAAAGGCAATATTCTGTGATATGGGAGAAAACCATTGCAGGTTAGAGTGACTAGGTGCCTTGCTTGGCACCTGGTATCCACTACCATCAGCTTCCCTTTGTGTTTTATCTTCTTCCCATCAGAATGTTACCTTTTTAAGGAGAGGAATTATATTTCATTTTTAATAATGTGTTTCAAATGTTTGGTCCAATGTCTGGAACATATTAGGTGCTTAATAAATGTTCACTGACTAATTTTGAAATAACTAGGATTATTATTGACTATTAAGGAAAGGCATAGTTGCTCAACTTTTACTTTGTTTCCTCTATCAAGTAGAATGATCCTTGAAATGAAAAGGGACAGAATACAAATTTCTAACAAAGAGTTGATAATCAAGACAAATAGGAAGATGGTAAGAGAGAACCAAACTACTTTTAATAAATTCAAGATTACTGGACCAGGTAGTCTTGGTTCTTGAAAAAATTGGGTGTATTCACTGAGATACTGTTGAGAAATTTGGAAATAGATCCTTTTAGCACTGGAGAAAGTCAAAAGTTCTTCTCTGGGAGAAGGTCCCAGTTTTCCTTTTTGAAATCTGTAAACTTAGAGGCCAATGAAATTGACCTCATCTCCTCACAAAAAGTTCTAGAGAATATTATTAAAGAGGTGGTTAGAATAAATACAGCAAAGTAGAGTGGGAAGTCCCAGAGAGAAAGCTGCTAAAGTCAACTATCACCAGGAAAACCAGACTTCTATCTTCTTATGCTATGAGAAGCCTCACCCCAACTCCCAACCCCCAGTCTCATCCCTGAAACTTAATGCCCTCTAACTCACTGAATAAGTGCTACCTATTACCATCATGCTGAGACCAGGTCAAAAGTTCTGTTATTGGATAGGACCCAAAATCAAACTTTAGAGATTTCCACTCTCCTTTCTAGGATCTAAACTAGATCTCCAAGTTCAGGTGCCAAATGATCTCATTTCTAAAAATAAAATCCCAGTTATGAAGTTCCTCACCCACAGATCAGAACCTCCAACACTAGGCTCTAACTTCAAGGATCCAGTGATCCTTGATTCCAAGGAATAATGATCAGATATTGGACTTCTTGCTTACAGCATCTTAACTTTGCAAAGAGTCACAGAAACCATGTCTAATCTCTCTTCTTCCCTACCAATTGAAAGAAAACTAACTGCAAGCTCTGCTATTGCTATGTTTCTTGAAAGTGAAAGCTAAAGTTAATGGGTACTCTATGCCTATCCTAAGATAACTCTACATTTCTTTCTCTCATAGTCCCCAAAACTATCGAATCCCTATTGACAATAAAAAAAAAAAAAAAAAAAAACACAACCTCAGCTTTCGAAGGGCTTCAGTAGAGTCCTTGCCCTGCTATCCAAATAAGGTTACTGTGAGGCCCAAATCCTCTGTGTATTTAACCCTATCAAAGTGAGGCTTATAGTAACTGTTAAAAGCTTTCTTTCCAAATGGCAAGGAGTTTTAATATAAAATAACTGCTCACTTTTGTAGTGGCAAGAAACTGAAAACTGAGTGGATGCACAGTTGGAGAAGGGCTGAATAAATTGTGATATATGAATGTTATGGAATATTATTGTTCTATAAGAAATGATTAGCAGGATGATTTCAGAGAGGCCTGGAGAACTGATGCTAAGAGAAATGAGCAGAACCAGATCATTTACACAGCAACAACAAGACTATACAATGATCAATTCTGATGGACACGGCTCTCTTCAACAATGAGATGATTCAAGCCAGTTCCCATGGTCTTGTGATGAAGAGAGCTATCTGCAACCAGAGAGAGGGCTGTGGGAACTGAGTGTGAATTACAACACAGTCTTTTCACTCTTTTTGTTATTTGCTTGCATTTTGTTTTCTTTCTCATTTTTTCTCTTTTTGATCTGATTTTTCTTGTGTAACACGATATTTGTGGAAATATGTGCAGAAGAATTGCACATGTTTAATATAAATTGGATTACTTGCCGTCTAGAGAAGGGGGTAGGAGGTAGAGAGGGAAATAATTTGGAACACAAAGTTTTGCAAGGGTGAATGTTGAAAATTATCCATATATATATGTTTTGAAAATAAAAAGCTTTAATAAATAAGTTAATTAATTAATTAACTAACTGCCAATTTCCTGGGTAACAAGGATTTCCTCTTCATTAAAGGTCTTCAAGTAAAGGTTGAGTTTTTTTTAAAGATCCCTAAACATATTTTCCATTTTTCTGTTTTCCTTTCCTGTACTCTGAAGCCACTAAGTATTTGTATACACAGAACCACAAAGAGACAGAGAGACGGACAAAGGAAGAAGAAAAAAGAAGAAGAAGAAAAAGAAATGGAGGAAGAGGAAGAGGAGGAGAAGGAGGAAGAGAAGAACAGAGACTTGATCTGAAAAATCTTGTCAAGTTCTTCATAGAATTTCACTACCTTAGCACATAGACTACAAATATCTTCATGGTGATTTTTTTCTTATTCTCATCATGAGTACTGTAAGGCAAAATGATCAAATATTCCATGAAATGATGTTTTATTGCCTTTGGTTATATCTTGAAGCCAACACTGCCAAATTCTTTATTTGCTTCTATAAAGAAATACAGATGTCATTTCTGTCAAGGATCAGAAAAAAAAAAATTTCTCAAGGCCTAGAACCAGATTGTGATAGCTGGAAAGAATTTTAGGGATTATTTATTTCAACTTTTTCATTTTATATGTAAAACCCCATACAAATTAACCCCTTGAAAGCTCTTCTTCAAATTCAAGATGATTTGTGGACCCTATTCACCTGAAAGTTTTTCTCACAAGCCACTTCCAATGTTTTTCTTTTACTAGAGCAACTAAAAGACACATTAGTTCAAAGCGAAATACATTTGATAGCAAAATTTGGTAAGATCACTTAGTGAGTAACGTTACCACAAGTTATCATATTACCAGTGTAAGAGACAAGACATACATGCGACCAGGTGACATGAATACAGAAGGCACATATATGGGGAGCTCTTGTGGTCAGAGAACAATATGGGCAGGGCAAATCATGTTTCTGATGCTCCAGAGCTGCTGAGGTCCTCTGATGATGTTAGCACTTTTCTCTCAGCTAAAGATATTCAATAAGTTTCTATGGCTCTCTTCTGCCATCTTTTGATCTTAAACTATGATACAGCTACATTACTGAGATATTTCTAACCTTTGCTACCATCTGCTGGTCTTCAACTGGGATGTCCTACTACTAGGTTATCAGATCTGAAAAGCTCATTGGTCCAGGAAACCAGATCTTTTCAGATCCAAACACCAGTCAGAATGCCTAGCTGGCAAAATAGAAAATCTGTGAAATATTGCTCCCCACTTCCTACTCCTCCAATCTGATTCAGATTCTTCCAGTTAAAGACCTGAGTTCAAAATTCCCCTTTCATACCAATTTAATCTTTAATTCTTATCAACTCCATGAATTGTTCATCTGAATGCCTTTCAAATTATCTAAGGAACTGCATTTAATAAAACTGCCAAGATAGGGTATTAAGACTATTTTCAAACTTTCAAAAAAAAAAAAAAAAAGAAAAAGAAAAAAGAAAGCAACTTGGCCTCAAGACTGAAAATGGCTGGGGAGCTAATGAAGATGTTTGTTTTTTAATTTTTGCTTTCATTCATTTAACATATTGTATGTTGTACAGTGTACCTGGAAGCAAATATAAGTCAAAAATCAGACAACAAAGAGTTAAGATGAGAGTAGAAGAAAGGAAGCAGATATATCCATTATAAATGGCCTTCTCAAAAAAAAAGAGTTTAGCCACAACAGTTAAATTATATGAGAAAGTAATTTGTAGGGATAAATGGATCAAGTAAGGAGTTTTGTTTTGGGAATGGAAATGCATAGACATGTTTATAGCTGGTAAATAAAAAGCTAGTAGATAAGGAGAGATCGAAGAGATAGAGCGAAATGAAGGAGGTAATCTGCTGGAAGGATAAGATGGAATGAGATCACTTCATGTTGAGGGGTTTGCTTCAAGCCACCTCTTTGAGACAGAGGTGTAAGAGATAGTAGCAGAAGGCATCTGAGTGATAAGAGATGAGGGGGGAAAAAAGAGACTCGGCAAATGATCACATTTGTTTCTGTAAAATGTGAAACAATATTTATAGCTGAGAAGATGGAAAGAGAATATGAGGGAGCTTTGAGAAAAAGGAAAAGATTTGAAAGAATTAAAGGACTGCTTTATGGCAGTGAAACCTGAATTGAGATAAGATAACCAATTTGTAGTGAACCTTAAAAACAGAGGAATTCATTGGTGAAAGTGATGGAAAGTTGTAATTTGCTATAAAATTGAAATGCTTAATTAAAAAGTCAGATTTGCAAACGGAAGAAGGTAAAAACAAAATGGACTGATTGATAGATTCTAGTATAGCCTATATTCATCTGTTTCACAAATAGTTACTGTACTGAATTATATGGTCTTGCACTGTTATCTAATTGTTTTGCAAAATTACTGACCTTAGTTCTCCAACCAGATCATTAACTCTCAAAGAAAGGAAACCGTATGCTTTCTTTAATAGTCCTCCATGGTGTCTTATACAGTGCTATATACTATATGCATATGCTATATGCAACAGACACTCAAAGAAATAATATTGTAATGTGATTAATTTATCCACAATACTTTTATCTCATTTATTTGCCACCTACCCAGAGTTTCCCTCAACAACTGGAATGAATAAAAGAGTCCACCAGAGAAGGTAGCAGCAATAGCAGAATTTGATGATAAGCCAGTTCTAAGAAGCCTTCCTGACTCTGCCCAGTGGTAGACTAACCCATTAGCCATCTCACCATATAATACTCAAAAATGAACTCAGCTGGAACTCCACAAGGGGGAAAAACATTCCCAAGAACATAAGTCACTAGATATACATTTGTATACCTTTCTATTTCCAGTTTGAGCCTATTCTACCAGGTAATTTGTGTGTATGCAAGAATAAAATAAGAATGTGGCCCATGTTAGGAGGGAATCTTTTGTATCAAACACATGTCTACTAGCTCCAAGGAATAATGAAACAACACCCCCACATCCATATCCCATTTGGGAGAATGCTTTGGTATCTTTGTCCTTGCTGTATCTTCTCACTAAATATCCCTTTATAAAAGCTAATTGCTATGAACTGATTAATATTGGGGGAAGCATATGCTAGATGGGAGCTTGTGAGTTATCATGTTATAATATTCTAGTCCTAGAGGGTTATTAGATGAGAAAACCCTAAGTTCCCAGTCTCAAATAGAGGCTGAGAAAATAAGCCCAAAGAAGGTAGTATATTCACAATAACCAGTAACCCATGTCCATATTGAAGATGTTGATACTAAAGCTCAGGGAAGTTAAGTAGTCACTTAGTGACAAGGGAAGATGTGAATTTAGATGCCCCTGACTTCAGCTTTAGTGCTGTTGTTTATTTGTTTTTACAATACTTCAGTGCCTCAGTAAGGAAAACTGAATTTTTATTTGTTTGTTTATAAGTTTTAAAATTTTCCTGTAATATTAAATGTTGCAGAACAGCAGGATCAGTTAAGGTCACAGTAATAACTTAGCCAACAAATCCACAGTATAACTTATTCATTAGGATAATGCAATTCTGTTCAATAAATACTAAGATAATTATTTTATTTTGGGCTTCCTCTAAATGGAATCATTTCATAACTATAACCCCATAGCCTTGAAATTGAACTCATAGATTATGTGATTGTTGAGAAATGATTATCACTAGCTGGAAGGAAGCTGTATATGATTTTAAATCATTTATGTAGCACTTAAAACTTTTAATGTTCTATATTTCATATTTAAGTCTTTTGTTAAGATATGCCATGCTTTTGGCAGATATTGTGTTTTTCTTTTTATACATGAGAGAACAAAGTCATGAAACCAGTCATGAAACCAATTAAGAAACTTCCCCAAGATTGTTACTGGTAGAACTAAGAATACCTAATTTTAAGTTTTTTGCTACTTAGGTATACAAGCTCTCAGAAATTTTTGAGCTTCTCAAAGAATAAGACCTATTCAAGAATCCATCTAAATCCACAGGTTTTGAATCTGAGGTGAAAAGAGTAAGGAAAGAATCCCCTTCTATAGCCGGATGAAGTAGAAATATAAACAAATTAGGAATTAAAATAACCCAGTTTAAAATATTTCTTCCACTTCTTGGCAGAGAGTGATATAGTAAAGGTGTGAGATGAGACAAAGAATTTTCAGACATTGTCAATGTGTTAATAATGTTCTGCCACAAAGGGAAATTTCCATATTACGAGGGACTGTAGTTGGGGTGAATTAGTCAAAGAAGACAAAGATGTATCATAAAACATTTTTAACATCTATAGGGGAAAAAAAACAATTTAGAAGAGGATACAATGGAGATAACTTTGTTACAAATTTGTTAAATTTAATATATGTTTTATAAACTAACTAGATAGAAGTTCATAATTTCATATATATTCCTTTTTTGTTTTTTGTATACTGAAATATTTGCTAATTTTTCAATTAATGTTAAACAATTATATTTAGTGCCAGATTACTAATTGTATAACCTCATGCAAGTCAATGGACTTTGTTGAATATTTTCTCATCTGTAAAATAAAGATGAATGCCTAGACATTCACTAAGATTCCTGTGATAATAATTGTATGGTAGTTCCTCAGTCATAGATGTTGACACAGATTTCTTAAATAAATAATAATAGCTAGTATTTACATGGCATGTTAAGATTTGCAAAGTATTATATATATATAAATTCAGTTGTCTTCATAACTATCCTGGAGGTAGATTCTATTATTATCCCCACTTTATAGATGAGGAAACTGAGGCAAGGAGATGTTAGTTGATTGCTAAGAGTCATACAGCTAGTAAGTGTCTGAAGGAAAATTCAAACTTATCTTCCTGACTCTAAAACTAGTTAGTGCTCTAGGCCCTGCATCACCTAGCTACCCCAATTTGATTGTGTCTTATTTGTAATCTGTCATCTTGTTCATTTAAAAATACTTAGAGGAAGATTAAGTTCTTTTTCTCTTTCATTACTTTTGACTGTGTCATAAAGCAATACCATTCATAATCTTTGCCATCAGACTCCTTAATAATTAGCAAGCAAAAGTATACTCTCCAATTAGTGTTATTCTTGGTTGCTATTGAGTGATTCATAGCTGAAATATTTTCTAGGCTTTTTGGATATTCCTATTTTGGCAATCAAATTCTATCGATCTTTATTAAATACTTACTATCTGAAAGATCCTTTGCTAGGTATTAGTTACATATAAAGGCAGTCTGACAGCTCATTCTTTTAACTATGTTCTGCTTTTAGGAATGACACTGCATTTACACACATAAGTATTATACAAGAAAGGAAGTTATAGGGGCAAAAGAGAAACTAGGAATATTTGAAGAGAGAGAGAGAATGCTCTCAGAAATGTGTATCAGGAAAAACTACAAAGACATGATGGCATCTGAGCTAGGTCTAGAAGAATGACAAATATTCTGAATAGAACAGATGAGGGAGGGTTTATTTGGCAAGGAGGATGGTCTGTGCAAATGCTGAAAGTGGGAAGTAGCACACTGATTCAGAGGAACAATAGTGCCATTTGACTGAAACATAAAGGGCATTAAGGAGAATAATGTGGAATTTATGCTTTATCCTAAAGACAAGAGGAGAACTACTGAAGATTTTTGAGTGGGAGAAAGACATGATCAGACCTGTCTGTGCCTTAGGTGGTTGATTTTGGCAGCTGTGTGGGTGATTGATTGATAAGAGAGAAATTATTTTCATTTTTCAGAAAATGAAACCAAAGCTCACAGATTGGATGAATTGTTCATGGTCTCACAACTAGTATTAAAAGTACAATCTTCCTGACTCCAAGTCTAATATTCTACTACATTTTTCTTCTTTGGTCTACAAAGTGGGGTGCACAATATTTATATATTATTTTACCAACAAAAGAGAAAGAAATCAAAATTTTTTAGGGTAAGGAGGGAGTCAAAAATCACCCCAACCCTTCTAATAAAAGTACATTTATCAAATAAAAACCTGCATCTTCCATTCCATAGTGGTGGTACTGATTGTTTGTCCTTCATTCTTGAAGAATATTATGAGAGCAGTTGCTATGGCATGCAATTAATTATATTAAAATAAAGAAAAACTGTTCAAAGTTACCTCACTTTCTCCTCCAGAGTCATCTAGGCCCAGTGGCAAGATATAGACCAAGATAACTGGAAATGACCATCATGGCTTTTTTTCCTTTTTTTCCTTCTTTCTTTCTTTTAATCCTTTTTTCTTCTTTCCCTTCCCTTCCTTTTCTATAGTATATAGAGTCAAGAACTGTGCTCTATATGTCCCTTCTGTCATCTATCTTAGTCCTTCCTTTTGCACGATGCTTATTTCAACCTCCTGCATCCAGAGGTTTAGTATCTCTTCTTTCTGGATTTTGAGGTAGCTTTTCCCTTTTATACAAAGCACTTATTGTGTAATATAGTTTATCATACAATGATTTTAATTCAAGAAGATATATATTACTTGTCTATAGTTAGTTTTTTAATTTTTTAAAAGTATTTATACATAATCAAAGAATCATTGCCAAATAGGTAGTTTCAGCCCCATCCTCATACAAGCATGAACTGAGGACATCCTCAGTGAATGTATTAGTCTGCAAACAACAGGTTTTTGCAAGCAATATTCAAAAATGGATCATAAGTTTATACTTTTGCAGCTGAGTGAAAAGATGTAGAAAATGCAAGATCCCACTCTTCTTAATGACTGTAGATTGAGGGAAAGTATTTTATTCAGTAAAGTAAAACATTACCTTAAAGACTCTTTTTCAGACTTTTCCAACAGTCTTTTTATATGTCAAAATCATTCAAGATTCCTTGAAGGATATAACACAAATAATCTTATTTAACAATTCCCTGTACTCATCTCACATTGGAAACAGGCCCTCACATTAGATACAGCATTTGTGAATGGACATACAGAGCAGTATCAGAAACATCTCAGCATATCTCAATGGTACAAAGTCATGACTCAGATGGTATTTGATTAATGGCATGCACAAAATTAAAGGTTTTCATCATTTCAGGAGTACTAGTAACTTGACAAAACCCAAATACATCCCCAGTTGTCAATGGATTAGCTCACCTGGGCTATGAAAATGTCAGTAGTTTGGAAATAGTGTTCAATATTTATCAGATCATTAAATAACGAGAATCCAGCCATTTACTTCCTTTTTAGGGAAAATTATCTGATCATATATGATAGGAAACAACCAGCTTTAAAAAGACATTATTGGATTTGTGGCCTAGCTGCCTATAGTCACCTTCCCTTAGTCTGGATGGGGAGCTAGTGTGGCGAAAATTCTTCGTTCTCTCACAATCAGGAGATGAACTGCTTGGGATAAAACTCTATGAAAATCTGAGAGTCTGATTTAGAAAGTTCCTGGATACCTCTATCACCAAGACAGGAGAGGGGATATACCTGGCCCCCAGAAAAAATAACCTGAACATATGGGCCAGCTCCCTTGGCACAGGACAGAAGTTGAGGGTGCCATACTCCAATCTATCTGCTCAATGTTCAATCAGTGGTAGAAATTATAACCAATCAAACGGCTAAAACCTTAGATCTTCTGGAAGAACAAGCCACTCAGACTTGGGAGGCAGTCCTACAGTATTGATAAGTTTTAGTTAACTTATTAGCAGAAGAGGGAAATATATGTGGAAAAATGAATCTGTTAAACTGTTGTATAAAGATAGATGATCATGGAAAACTAGAAAAAGAGATAACTATAGGAATACATAAGCTAGCTCATGTCCATGTTCAGACTTGGTCTTCTCCATTTAATGCTTCCTGGTAGTCCTGGTTTGGAGGGAGCTGGTGGAAGCAAATTCTGTGGTTCCCCTAATTGCTATCAACAGAGGAGTCTTACTACAGGTCTACCTTCCTTGCATGTGATCCAGTTGATAATCTGAATTATTCAAAATGCCCTAGCCAAAATGATCCAAGGGCCTTGTGCTTGAGGGCCAAGCACAAGGGCCAGTAAAATTGATGGTATTAAGGAGAAAGGGGTGATGCAGATTTTTACATATGAAAAAATCTTTCCTGAGGGCTCAAATAATGAGGATGAAATAGTGGACAAAACATACCAGAAATGGTATGAGGGGTCTTCTACTGTAAATAGAGGGTGAAATGAGTAGCATAGAGTGAAGACCCCTCAGAATATAGGTAGTAGTGGAAAATTACTGAATTAGTCTTCACTGCATGATCAAAAAGAAGGAAGGAATGTAGAAAATTCTAACTACACAATGTTCCAGGGAACAGATGGTCCCTGAAGACATCTTGCTAATGTGTTAAGAAACAGCCTTTCATAATAAATATTTGCCTAACCTTATATTTTAGATTTCTGCAAGAGATTATAAACTCTTAAGACCCAGAAAAAGGATCTAAAGCAGTGGGGGTTTATTCTGAGCTTCCTGCAACTCAGGTCAGTCTCTGTGAGATATTGAACTAGTTCTGTGTCTCAGGGAGTTGTCCTTTCTCCAGATGATAAACCAAGTCCTTTTGCTTTCTACCTTGAGATGTCTCTCTCTCTGTTGGCTGCAAACTACTATATATGTAGATTGACAGGCATTTTGAAGGACAATATATAGAGAGCTTCTATAAGCTTTTATCAGTATACATCAGTATATATTTAGATAACAAGTTACACTCAGAGTCTAACCAGAAAAAGAGAATGGACAAAACTGTTTTTGAGAATTTGAAAAGCTTCTTTAATGGCACCAACCTTCTCTTGGAAACAAAGATCCATGTATTAAACACTAACATTCTACCAAAATTGCTCAATTGTAGAGAGACATGGATTGCAAGTCTTTGAAGAATTAAAAAATTAACATCACACAAAGGACAATGAAGAGGTGCAAAGTGAATGTCAGTTATCATAATGAAACATACAATCTATAAGAGACTTCAAAGAAAAACAAAAGTAAAAAGTATTAACAGGGAAATATATATTAGAAGAGCAAGTCAGGTGGTGAGATGAAAATATAACAGGTAGAAAAATAGAATGTGATGTCAGAAGATTTGGAGAAAGACCCCCAAAATATTTAATGGATCTCTAGCACGTCTATGAGAGAAAATGGATAAGAACTGCACAGGATGAGTTTATAAGGAAGACTTGCTTTAGTCCTTCTTGAAGAAAATAGTCCAACAGATAAGATCACAGACCCACTTGAATATTTGAGTATTGACAACTTGAAACATGTTCAAAGGAGACTGAACAGGACAAAGAGGGGACAGGGATCATGCCATAGAAATATTAGTTGAAGGAACTGAAAATGCTTAGAGAAGATTTAAGTAAGACAAATGATGGGAGAGGAGATTGGTGTGATGTGGAGGGAACATACTACATGATTAGTTGCCTTCAAATACTTGAAGAATTGTCATATGGAAGTATGATAAAACCTATCTTTGGTCCTACTAAGTACTTTCTTCCTCTCTCCACCCATTTTAGCTTCTTTTCTTATGTAATCATGCTCTATTAGATTGTAAATTTCTTGAGGGTAGGCATTCTTTTTTATATTCATATCCTTGCTTGACACGTATTAGATACTTAATCAATATTGAATCATTATTAATGCAATGCCCAATGGAGAGGGCAGAACAATTAGAATGATCCAAAAGAACTAGCCACACTAGAAAACAGCCAGTTCCTCCTTAACTGGAGATGTTAAAACAGAGGCTAAATGGTAATATTTTGACCATTTTAGAGGATTTTTAAAAGGGGCTTCTCAATTAGGTACAGATTAGATTTGATAGGTCATTGGTGATGTTTGACCCATCTGAAAGATTCTCTGAATCTTTAATGTTTTAGAAAAATCATATTGCTCTTATTTACCTCCTAGAGTTTCTTCCAGAAAGTTTCAATATTGCCTTAGAAAGAAGTACTCTTAGTTCATTTTAAAAGTCTCTAAATTTAAAAACATCCATTTGCTACTTTTGTTGCAAGGGCTATTCAATATAGATACCAGTATGAGTGCCCCAGTATAGTATTTTCTGCCATGTTTCTGACTCTAACCATTTGTTTTTATGAAAACCTGGTATTTGAACATGAACAAGATTACTGTCATAATTGGTAATTAAATTACTTGAAAACAAATATAAGAGGGAGTAGAGCATAAGATAAATGCATGAATAAAGACAAACTAAGTTAATAGTGTCTCAGTGGGAAAGATTTCCAGATGTCAAAGCAGGTAAATATTTGCCTGAAAAGAAAATTCAGTCACCTTGAAATGCTTAAGATTCTGAATGAATAAGCAAAGAGAAAGACATAGTTAAGAAGAGAATGGTTTGTAGGAGGTCACAGTTGCTTGAAACAGCTTCAGAAATGTTTAGAAAGGACTCAGTGCAAACAATAGTTAGTGTTTAGGTCTCCAAACATCTATAGGCCCTACAAGGCACACTATAAAAGCACATTCCCTTCCAATAGTATACAGTCTAATTAGGCGACAGAACACATTTGTGAAACAAGGAAGAGCAATATCCAGGCAATATAGAGACCCGCTTGAGTGAAGATCATACAAAATAGCCAAAAAATTCAGAGAAAGGGAAACATACATCTGCAATGGAGTTAATCAGAGAGAGCTTTCTTAGCTTACAGTTTTATAAAGCATCAAAGTTCAAAGGATTCCAGAGAGTCTTTAGTCTCAGTAAATAGAGAACAAGTTAGTACTAAATGAATTGGAACTGAACAACAAATGAAAGAAGATAGAAAAGCTAAAAGGTTATTATATAATAAGGCAGGTATATAATGCTGAAGATCTATGATGAATTGATTATCTTGAAAAGAAGTGAAAAATGTTCCTTTGAGACTGAACAGAAGGATGTGAGAATGATGAGGATAAGCTGAAGAGACAGTACATCAGTGACCGTCTGCTCAATAATTTCAATCTGCTCTGTAAGGTAAGATGAAAATCATTTTTTATGATTCATGTGAAAATTGTGAGGGAGAAGAAGATTTAACAAAGAAAGTGTTCTGTGGGGCAGAGTGCTCAAGCATCAATGACTAGTAGTAATGAGGGACATATTGAAGGTCTTTCCAACTAATTGGGTTGTTCACAGGGGCAAAAGAACTATCTATGTCAAAGATTTAGCCTTGAAAGGGTAGCTGCCAATTGTAGTATCCCTTCCCATTATAAAAGTTTGGGAACAAAATAAATAGAAGCATAAGCAATTGATGTGGTTTGAGGATCAACATGATGTAGTAATGCAGACACCAGATGATGGTAGGAACCAAAAGTTGGTGTTTGATCATGTGAAGAATTCATAACAACTATTCTCTTTAGCAAAAGGTAGATTTATTTATGGAAGAGGTTACAGACAAAATAGAGACACATAGACACTAGAAATAGTAAATATGAAAGGTTTGAAGAGCATATGAAAGACAAGTTTTTCAGCGGAAGTCACAATTGCCCAGTAGAAAGGTGGCACCCCATGAAGTTGGGGCAAGCACATAGCATCCTAAAAGAGCTAATTATCTGTAAGGAGGAGATGTAGAGTTGAGAAGCATAGTGGAATTAGGGAAGATGCCATGTAGATGGGAGAGGAGGAGTAAGGAAAAAGACACCACGAGGCAGAATACTGTGGTGCACTGACCCAAAGAAGGGAGCATCCATGGAATGGCCTATGGATAGATTTTATAGGGAAAATTTAACCTCAGGGACATGACTGGGATTTCTGGCAGGGGATGGACAAGATGATTTCTTGCCCATTTCTTAGATTTGTGACTGAGACAACCTTCTAAGAAGGTGGAACCATGGAATTAAACTGATCTCTATCAATGCCTTCTGCTTGCTTGCCTCAGGGATCAATTCTTTAGTTTCTCTTAGTCCAAAACATCATTCAGGACTTCACAATGGTGTTAGCAATCACATTGCTCATTTAATTTCTAGTTTCTATCTTCTTTAAGACTTACTTTTTTGGGGGGGAGGGGGAATTTGTAACTTTATCAATATTCACTCCAGTAAGGTAGAGCATAATCTCATCATGCCTTATTCTGTGCAATTCTTATCCATTCCTGCAAATTCTCTAAAACATTTGACATTGAATAAATTACTAATGGCTCATTTTTTTTTCACATAAATTGGCCTAACTATATCCATATCTGAAAAAACAGATGGATAAAGAACACCCATTTCTCAAGTCTATAATATGCAATAAATGGGTAACTAATGTAGTTGATCCACTAGTACATACATCTTGATAACACTGCATAAAGAAAATAAACCATAACCAGAATTAAATAAAATAAGGACAGTGGGATTGTTTGCCTTTTGGAAATGATAGCACTTATCTGTTCTTTGTACAAGGTGGCCAGTTAAGTTTGTTGATTTGAACAGAATGAAAAGTTCTTTGAATACTCATTATCTTCAATGAATGAGTGACAGTGTTTATTAGGTATTTAGTATATGTATATCTCTTTGATTTTAAATCCTAGGGTTCCAAACAGAAAAGTAAAACAATCCGTGCTCTTTGGGAGTTCATATCTGATGGAAAAAGAAAATACATATAAAAGAAATCAGTTTCAGGATAGGTGGAAATGTCAAATGCTCTTAAAAGTTCAGGTGCAAGACAGCCAACAATATCCATAAGTCTTTAGGGTACATTGGAAAATCATATGGCAACATCTCTGGGTTTGGAAAGTGTAGAGGCAAGTCAAATGTTAGGTCTCAGATCTTTGAATGCAAATGACAAGGATTTCCATCTTCAGTCTTTATTTATGCTGGGAATGTGACAAATAATAGCCTTCATGCTAAAAATGAATTCATTTTATGATAACTACTAATGTTCAACTGAATGACCTTTGACTTAATACTAATTTTGTGAATCCTTTAGTGAATAAATAGACCTAACGAGTTTTCAGCACTCAGTCTCAGCTACTCTAGTATTATGTTAACTATTTGTGGGATAAAATCACCTTCTGAACATATTTTCTTAGGCATATGTTCTCCAGTTGGTTTCACAAAATGGTATCACAAGTTTATTATCACTGACGATAATAACTCACATTTTATATAGGAACGTATCTGGAGATAAATCAGGTTCAGTTCTAGATCATTGCAATAAAGTGAAATTGCAATAAAGTGAGTCATATGAATTTTGGTTTCCTAATGCACATAAAATTATGTTTATTCTATATTGTAATCTGTTAAATATACAATGGTGTTATATCTGAATAAACAATGTACATACTTTAATTTAAAAACATTTTATTTCTAAAGATGTTTACCATAATTTGAGCTTTCAGTAAGTCATAATATTTTTGCTGGTGAAGAGTCTTGCCTCAATGTTAAGGATTTGCTGACTGATTGAGGTAGTGGTTGCTGAAGGTTGGGTATCTATGGCAATTTCTTAAAATAAGACATCAATGAGGTTTGATGCATCAATTGGCTCTTCCTTTTAAGAAAGATTTCTCTATAGCATAGCCAGTTATTTAATAGCATTTTACCCATAGCAGAATTTTTCAAAAGCAGAGTCAATCTCAAACCCTGCTTATTTTATCAACTAAGTTTGTTATATTTTTCAATATGGTTATGTCTCAAGAAATAAGAAAAGGAAAGTCCCAAAGAGAAAGAGAAAAAGAACCAGTTGGTAGAACAGTCAGAAAACATACAATATTTATCAACTGAATTTTATGTTTTATATGGGAATGGTTTGTGGCTCTCCAAAACAAGTATAATAATAACTCAAAGATCACTGATCACAGATCATCATAATACATATGATAATAATTTTAAAATTTGAAATATTGTGAGAATTACTAAAATGTGATGCAGAGATGTGACATGATGACATGATATTAGAAAATTTGCACTGATATACTTGCTCAATACAGAGTTGCCACAAACCTTCAATTTGTAAAAAAGGCAATATCTGGGAAGCACAATATACAAAATACAATAAAATGAGATATGCTTGAGCTACTTTACTATTATAAAGCACCTTCACGTTTATTATCTAATTAATTAGCACTACCATTACCATTAATATTAGTATTAATATATTAATGTGAAATGTTTATTGATGGGGGTGCAGCTTCTAGAAGAAATATAGCAGTAATCCTGAGGCTCCCAGACCTTAGGAGTGCTATTGTTCTAACAATCTGTGTGTAAATGATCCTAAAGTCTCTTGATTTTAAGAATATTATAGTATAATCCTAGAAACTTTGCTTTCTGCCAGATAATAAACTGTTGCCCAGTGATGATAAGGTTTCTGAGAAAAATGGTAAAGTACATACCAGACCACTCCTCAGTTCTACCTCTGGGATATCAGTGATATAAAGAACCAGATCTCTCTGTCTTTTCCTATAAATTTCTCTTCTTGCTCCTGGTTCTTTGCCAAATTCTTTTGGAACTTAGTCTGCTTCAATTGGCATTACTATTACAATAAACTTTGCCCCTTGACTTGGAGATGAGTTCAAGGCTGCAAATTCTTTTGAGACAGGTTGTGACACCAGTCTGTGACCCCAGCCTTTTGGGGACACTCCTTTTTAACCTTAACATTTATCACTGTTCCTAAGGAGCTCAAATTGATTTTCAAATTTCAAAATGGATCTCTGAGTTATTCCTAGAATTTTTGTGCTGCTAGTTAGAGATAAACTTATAGAGAGTGAAAAGGGAAGCCAAAGATGGAATGATATCTTTCTATTGCCTAGCTCCTAATGGAAGATAGGAACATTGCCAAGTCCTTTTAATCTAGTGGCTTAGTTATAGATCCAAGTCTAAATTGCATTTCGTTTGAAGATACAAACATTAACCAAAAAGCTTTGAACAATGACTTGTAAGGTCAACATATTGTCACCTTCAACACTGACAAATGATGTTCTTGGAATTATGCAGAAAACTGCTGTAAACTGTATATGAGTGAGTCATAAGCCATTTCCAGAGAAAGAAAAGAGGATACCCAGGGATGCTCAAATGGTGATCTCCTCATTTCATAGAATCATTTGATGAAAGTTGAAATTCCAAAAAGGCAAGACAAGTAAAGAATTTTATACATACATACATGTTTGTATAGGTGTACACATGTGTACATATGCGCATATATTGTGTGTATATGTATACATGTATATATATATATATATATATATATATATATATATACTTGTTTGTGTGCCTATTGAGAGTATGTATATACACACACACATACACACACATATTTCCAAGTTTACGTGTGCCTATTAAAGAGAGCATGGTGAAGTAGATAAAATGCTGGATTAAAATCCCACTTTCTAGCTGTCTCTCAACCTCAATTTTCTCTTGTAAAATAGAGATAATACAACTATTTCATCTTGTTGTGAGGATTAAATGAGATAATTTATGTAAAACACTCTGTAAAAGTGAGCTATTATTGAAAGAAAAAAAGAATGGGTAAAGATAAAAAGAATCTTTAAATATGGGGAAGGGAAGTTGAAAGACTTGAGTTCAAATAATCTCAGTGAAGTAGAAGGCAAAGTCAACTTCATCTGATCAGAGAATCTTAAAGCTTAAACCTTCACTAATCCAGAATTTGTGATTGTTTAATTGGGGAAAAGGCTAGAATTTATTATCGTACTCTGAAGAAAAGATTTGCTAAGCAATGGAACTTTGTAAATACCATTCAACCCCTAAGAGAAAAATCTATTTTCTAGGACTTTAGAAAGCCCCCCTTACCAGCCAAACAATTGGTAATCTAATTTCAAAGAAACTCAATCTATTCCTTTAAAAAGCAGTTCCCTAAATGACCTAAATTAGGCAAGACTTGGTTAACCTAGTTCCATTTGTTGTATACACCTGAAAAAAGTAAAATTTAATTTCTTTTCAAATATTCTTACAGTTCACAGTTTGTTAGAGCTGAAAGGGACCTTAGAAGGCATCCAATCCATTTCATTTTACATATGAAGAAATTGAAGACCAGAAAAATGAACTTAAATGTGGAGAATACAGTTAGACAGTGACAGAGCCCAGAAGCAAACCTCTTTTCCTGTCTCCAAATAAAATCTTTTAGATTTCCATTATGCCATGATTTTTAAATTCAGATCTTTTTCTAATTCCAGTGGCCCTTCTCCTGGGGAAGCAGAATGAAGTTGAATACAAATGAAAAATAAATCATTCTCAGCTATGTAGGCACCAGAGTCAAACAAATGACTTTGGAGACCTTGATGTTGGATACTTCTGCCAAAGAATCATTATCAATTTTAGCCACAAGTGGAACATTCGGAAGAGAGCCCAGGAGGGGGACCTGTCCAGTATACTTAAACAGCATCTTCAATGATAGACTAGAGAGCAGATAGGTAATAACAAGTGGGGAAGCTAGCTAACAGATCCTTAAAATTCCAGATGACCTTGACAAAGTTAGAGAAATGGTCAGCTTATTACAGCGTGAAGAAGTGCACCTACGAGAGGAAAAATAAACTGCACAAAAGCATTATAGAGAAGAACTAGCTAAGTGCCAATAGTGCAGAAAATGAGCTGAGGGGATCCCAAGTTGAACATAAGGCAGCAATACAGTGCCTCAATTTAAAAACCTATGGTCTAGCACATATTCACAGGAATGCACACATGTAGGACCTGGACAATTTCTCTCACAATACTGACACTTATCCTTGGTATCACCAAGGACAAGCCATTTAATCTTAAAGAACCTCAGTTTCTTTAACAGAAAAATAGAAATGATAATATCTACAAAGAAAGTGTGGTATGCTAAAAAGAGCAAAAGCTTTGGGATCAGAAGACTTGTGTTCAAAACTACTTCTGTTACTCACTATTTATGTGACCTTGGGCCAAACATTTAACCTCTCTGACCCTCAGTTTCTTCTAAACATAGTCATCCTTCAGGATTTTGTTCTCTGTCCTTTCTCTTCTCTATCTTTATTGCTTCAATTTGAAATCCATCAGCTCCCACGGATTTAATTACCATTTCTGTGCTAATGATTCTCAGATCTATTTATTCTTCTCCTGTCTTTCTTCTGGTTTCCAAACCTTTGAGACATCTTGAATTGGATGTCCACTAGAGACCTTAAACTCAATATGTCCAAAACTGAACTCATTATCTTTACCCCTGAAACTTCTCTGACTTTATCATATTTCTTCCAATCCCTTATGTTTACAATCTAGGAGTCATCCTGGACTTCTTACTATATCTTAATCCACTCCCTACATTTCCAATCTCATAGTTATTGATTTCACTTTTGTAATATCTCTTGAATATGCCTCTTCTCTCCTCTCTGGTAATTGAATTTTATAAATTTATAAATCCCTTGCTGAAAGATGGAAATTCAATTTTTAAAAATTTCCAATCACCTAACCAATTGACAAAAATGAAAAGCTAGTTGCAATATTTTGTTTTTCTACTGGCTAATGAGAAGCACTGTATTAGATGATGAAAGTAATTAAAATTTATTTGCATATATTACTTCATTTTAAATATGTTTGTATATAAACTAACCTTTGTAAAGAAATTATCTCTTAAAGATGTGACTTTTTTCTCTCTTATCACTGACATGCTGGCTCTACTCCAACAGAAACTTTACTCAGAGCTGTCTATTGTTGCCAACCAATTTATTGAAAATTCTTCAAATAGAAGAGTAAAACTTCAGTTTAAATCAGGGGGAAAAAAAGTCTCAATACTGCAATAAGGAGCCATATAAGGTTTGTTTTTGCTGAATATAAATTGTCCATGATGCTTTCAAGATGGCTTGTAATGTGCATGTACATGCCCAGTAGTTGTGGCTTTCAAGTAGCCTTAATATGTGAGTTACAAGAAGGCAAATGTTCAGAAGATCTTGATCACATGACTGTACAGCTGATTAGGTTCAATTACAGAATAACAAAAGAGAATGAGGGAACTACTCAAATGCAGTGTACAGAATGCAGATGAGGGTATATGTCCGTGCCTGACCTTTGATTGGAAATTGGTTTGTGCTCAAATGTTGAATCTTCATGGCAGTTTGAAAACTATTCAATGACAAGGCTGAAAAAGCAGAAAGAACATGTCTCACTTAGAAGCAGTCAGAATTTGATGTAATTGCTACACAAACACCAGCATTGTTGTATATGCCATCATAACAGTTTTGAATCATTGCAAAAACAAATCTATAATACTTCAAACATACATATACTTGTCATAAACTAAAAAAATAATCATAACATAATCTGGTACTTATTTATTGCTCACAGTGCCAGAGAAACTATGTTATTTGCAGGAGATAAATAAGTTGCAGAAATGGTATCTAAACCCAGATTATCTGACCCTAACCCTAATCGTTAACTTTGGGTAAGTCACTTAATTTCTAAGCCTCAGTTTCTTTATCTCAAAAAATGAAAGCAGTCATAATGTTTTGCCTGTTTATCAAAGGGTTGTTATGAAGATGTATTTGAAACATGCACTAAAAACTATAAAGCTTTAGGGAGAGTAGGATGGGCTTTAGAAAATTCAAATAGGTCTCCTTGAAACATAAGACTTGTTGGCTGAATGAGTTTGGAAAACAAGCAGCAATACTAATTTAGTTGTATTTAGACACTGAGAGGTGGGATAGATGCCTCCCAGTCCAATGCTTCTATGGCTAATTGTGCAGGTCATCCAGATGAAACACCATAAAGGCTTCATGCTGCAATGAAGTCATGCAAAGCTTGCCTTCAGAGGACTTTTGTTCAGTCTTCAGACAAGTTACTTTACTCCTTGGGCCCCCAGATACATCCTCTGTAAAAAGAAAGGGTTAGGCTAGACTCCAAATGACTAAGCTCCAAATCTTATTATTTTGGAAAACCTGAAGCTTCCTGTGCTCTTTGTGTCCTTTGTGTTGGATTATTAATCAGAATGCAATATTTACCATATGCTTGCATACAGAATGCAAATTAAGGAGAAAGTGGCTTCCTACCCTCAGGTATGATTTCTTTGTAATTTCAACAGCTGCTTATCTGTTTTCCAATGCAAAGCCATACCCTGTAGCTATATTTATGTGTTTGAATAAACAAAAAGATGCTTCTTCAGGTGCAGAAATCTGAGAACTGATTGGCCTAGCTAGGACTCTGGGTACAAGTTTTCAGTTTTATTCTGAGTTGTGGATTTGGAAAGAATGGGGGAAAAACAATCAATTGAAGCACTTTACATAATGTGTGACTTCTGATCTGTGAGCCTGAATGACTGAAAGAGTAGTGATACCTTCAAAGGAAATAGGGAACTTAGAAAGAAGGCCCAGATCATTTTTGAACGTATTACATTTGAGATGCCTATGGAACACCTATTTCCAATGAGAACTTCATGATGGTAACAATAATAATAGCTAGCACATATGTACACATTATTGCTCACAGTGCCAGAGAAACTATGTTATTTGCAGGAGATAAATAAGTTGCAGAAATGGTATCTAAACCCAGATTATCTGACCCTAACCCTAATCGTTAACTTTGGGTAAGTCACTTAATTTCTAAGCCTCAGTTTCTTTATCTCAAAAAATGAAAGCAGTCATAATGTTTTGCCTGTTTATCAAAGGGTTGTTATGAAGATGTATTTGAAACATGCACTAAAAACTATAAAGCTTTATGGGCTTTATCCTTCATTATCCAAGAGGACTATAACATCAGGGAGTTGATATCATCATATGCAAATGAATTAGATTTAAGTGAGGGAAGGCCATGCAAGTCAGTCACCTGCTTCATTTTCCTCTCCAGAGTCATCTGGATTCAGTGGCAAGATATAGAGCAGGACAATTAGAGAAAACTGGATGAAATGGGAGACCTTTGCTTTTTAAGCTATGGTCTTCCACAGGCTAAGCACTTTACAAATACTAACTCATTTGATCCTCACAACAACCCTAAGAAGTAGGGTTATTATTATCCACATTTTACAGCAGAAGAAAGTAAAGAAAACAGAGATTAAGTGATTTGTCCAAGGTCCATAGCTAATAAGTATCTTCCTGGCTCTAAACCCATTGTTCTGTCCACTCCACTTAGCTTCCTCTAAAAGGGTGTGTGATATGGGACAGAAGCTCAGGAGATAAAACTAGGTAATCTGCATGAAGAAATAATAATTGAATTGCTAGAAATGGAGACCACCCAACATTAAGAAAAAAGAGATAAAAATGAAGAGTCTTGGGGTACACTCTTTTTTTTTTTTTTTTTTTTTTTTTTTTTATATTTATTTTTATTTTATTTTATAATTATAACATTTTTTGACAGTACATATGCATGGGTAATTTTTTACAACATTATCCCTTGCACTTACTTCTATTCAGATTTTTTCCCTTCCTCCCCCAAACCCCTCCCCCAGATGGCAAGCAGTCTTATATATGTTAAATATATTACAGTATAATTTAGATACAATATATGTGTGTAGAACCGAATTTTTTGTTGCACAGGAAGAATTGGATTCAGAAGGTAAAAATAACAGTTTACATTCATTTCCCATTGTTCCTTTTCTGGATGTAGCTGGTTCTTTCCATCATTAATCAATTGGAATTGGATTAGCTCTTCTCTATGTTGAAGAAATCCACTTCCATCAGCATACATCCTCGTACAGTATCATTGTTGAAGTGTATAATGATCTTCTGGTTCTGCTCGTTTCACTCAGCATCAGTTGATGTAAGTCTTTCCAAGCCTCTCTATATTTCTCCTGTTGGTCATTTCTTATAGAACAATAATATTCCATAACATTCATATACCATAGTTTACCCAACCATTCTCCAATTGATGGACATCCATTCATCTTCCAGCTTCTAGCCACTATGAAAAGGGCTGCCACAAACATTTTGGCACATACAGGACCCTTTCCCTTCTCTAGTAGTTCCTTGGGGTATAAGCCCAGTAGTAGTATGGCTGGGTCAAAGGGTATGCACATTTTGATAACTTTTTGGGCATAATTCCAGATTGCTCTCCAGAATGGTTGGATTCTTTCACAACTCCACCAACAATGCATCAGTGTCCCAGTTTTCCCACAGCCCCTCCAACATTCATCGTTATTTGTTCCTGTCATCTTAGCCAATCTGACAGGTGTGTAATGATACCTCAGAGTTGTCTTAATTTGCATTTCTCTGATCAATAGTGATTTGGAACACTCTTTCATATGAGTGGAAATAGTTTTAATTTCATCATCTGAAAATTGTCTGTTCATATCCTTTGACCATTTATCAATTGGAGAATGGCTTGATTTCTTATAGATTAAAGTCAATTCTCTGTATATTTTGGAGATGAGGCCTTTATCAGAACCTTTAACTGTAAAAATTTTTTCCCAATTTGTTACTTCCCTTCTAATCTTGTTTGCATTAGTTTTGTTTGTGCAGAAACTTTTTAATTTGGTGTAATCAAAATGTTCTATTTTGTGATCAATAATGGTCTCTAGTTCTCCCTTGGACACAAACTCCTTCCTCCTCCACAAGTCTGAGAGGTAAACCATTGGGGTACACTCTTAAAAATGGATTAGGTTTTTCATGATCTGGTACTGATACCTAAACCAGGTAGATCAAAAACTGAGAAAGAAAATTATAGACCAATTTCCTTAATAAATAGTGATGCTAAAATCTTAAATAAGATATTAGCAAAAAGACTTCAGAAAATCATCCCCAGGATAATACACTATGATCAAGTAGGATTTATACCAGGAATGCAGGGCTGGTTTAATATTAGGAAAACTATTAGTATAATTGACCACATTAATAATCAAATTAATAAAAACCATATGATCATCTCAATAGATGCAGAAAAAGCATTTGATAAAATCTAACATCCCTTCCTACTAAAAATGCTCGAGAGTATAGGAATAAATGGATTATTCCTTAGAATAATCAAGAGCATATATTTATGACTGTCAGTAAGCATAATATGCAATGGAGATAAACTAGAACCTTTCCCAGTAAGATCAGCAGTAAAACAAGGTTGCCCACTATCACCATTACTATTCAATATTGTATTAGAAATGCTAGCCTCGGCAATAAGAGTCGACAAAGAGATTAAAGGAATAAGAGTAGGTAATGAGGAAATCAAACTGTCACTCTTTGCAGATGATATGATGGTATACTTAGAAAACCCCAGAGATTCTAATAAAAAGTTATTAGAAATAATTCACAACTTTAGCAAAGTTGCTGGATACAAAATAAATCCACATAAATCCTCAGCATTTTTATACATCACCAACAAAATGCAACAGCAAGAGATACAAAGAGAAATTCCATTCCAAACAAATGTTGAGAGTATAAAACATTTGGGAATCCATCTACCAAAGAAAAGTCGGAATTATATAAGCAAAATTGTGAAATACTTGCCACAAAAATAAAGTCAGATTTAAATAATTGGAAAGACATTCAGTGCTCTTGGATAGGCCGAGCGAATATAATAAAGATGACAATACTGCCCAAACTAATCTATTCATTTAGTGCTATACCAATCAGACTCCCAAGAAACTATTTTAATGACTTAGAAAAAATAACAACAAAATTCATATGGAAGAATAAAAGGTCGAGAATTTCAAGGGAACTAATGAAAAAAAAAGTCAGATGAAGGTTGTCTAGGTGTACCTGATCTAAAGCTATATTATATGGCAGCAGTCACCAAAACCATTTGGGTACTGGCTAAGAAATAGACCAGTCGATCAGTGGAACAGATTAGATACAAAGGACAAAAAAGGGTACATCTATAGCAATCTAATCTTTGACAAACCCAAAGATACCAACATTTGGGATAAAAATTCATTATTTGAAAAAAACTGTTGGGAAAACTGGAAATTAGTATGGCAGAAATTAGATATGGATCCACACTTAACACCATATACCAAGATAAGATCAAAATGGGTCCATGATTTAGGCATAAAGAATGAGATCATAAATAGATTAGAGGAACAGAGAATAGTCTCCCTCTCAGACCTGTGGAGGAGGAGGGAATTTAAGACCAGAGGAGAACTAGAGATCATTATTGATCACAAAATAGAAGATTTTGATTACATCAAACTAAAAAGTTTCTGTACAAACAATACTAATGCAAACAAGATTAGAAGGGAAGTAACAAATTGGGAAAATATTTTTACAGTTAAAGGTTCTGATAAAGGTCTCATTTCCAAAATATATGGAGAATTGACCCTAATTTATAAGAAATCAAACCATTCTCCAATTGATAAATGGTCAAAGGATATGAACAGACAATTCTCAGATGATGAAATTGAAATTATATCTACTCATAGGAAAGTGTTCCAAATCACTACTGATCAGAGAAATGCAAATTAAGACAACTCTGAGATACCACTACACACCTGTCAGATTGGCTAAGATGATAGGAACAAATAATGATGAATGTTGGAGGGGATGTGGGAAAAGTGGGACACTAATACATTGTTGGTGGAGCTGTAAAAGAATCCAGCCATTCTGGAGAGCAATTTGGAACTATGCCCAAAAAGTTATCAAACTGTGCATACCCTTTGACCCAGCATTGCTGCTATTGGGCTTATATCCCAAAGAAATACTAAAGAGGGGAAAGGGACCTATATGTGCCAAAATGTTTGTGGCAGCTCTTTTCGTAGTGGCTAGAAACTAGAAGATGAATGGATGTCCATCAATTGGAGAATGGTTGGGTAAATTATGGTATATGAAGGTTATGGAATATTATTGCTCTGTAAGAAATGACCAGCAGGACGAATACAGAGAGGTTTGGAGAGACTTACATGAACTGATGCTGAGTGAAATGAACAGAACAAGAAGATCGCTGTACACTTCAATAACAATACTGTATGAAGATATATTCTGATGGAAGTGGATATCTTCAACATAAAGACTTCACTTCCAGTTGATCAATGATGGACAGAAACAACTACACCCAGAGAAGGAACACTGGGAAGTGAATGTAAACTGTTAGCACTACTGTCTATCTACCCAGGTTACTTATACCTTAGGAATCTAATAATTAACGTGCAACAAGAAAATTGGATTTACACACATATATTGTACATAGGTTATACTGTAACACATGTAAAATGTATGGGATTGCCTGTCATCTCGGGGAGGGAGTAGAGGGAGGGAGGGGAAAATTTGGGAAAATGAATACAAGGGATACTGTTATAAAAAAATTACTCATGCATATATACTGTCAAAAAAATTTTATAATTATAAAAAAAAAAAAAAAGGTTTTTCATGATCCAGCAAAAAAGACTAAGAAGAGCCTGAGATGAAGGAAAAGAATTGTCACCAAAAACAAAACAAAACAAACAAACAAACAAACAAAAAACCAGAAAGACAGAGTGTCTAGGAGGGAATTGTGTTGAATACAGTACAAGGAGTTAAAATTAAGAAGGCCATTGAATTTAGCAAAAGATTATTAATAATCTAAGAAAGAGAAGTGAGGAGTTGAGAATTTGAGTTGAAAAGTGAATGGGCAAGTGTACAGTGAGAACACAAAGCGAATTGAGTGTGTCTAGGAGTATGATTGTGAAAGGGGTGAATGAAGACAATAACCTAAGGGGATGATAAGCCCTAGGACCAAACCATGAATCCATTTGGTCCCAGTAAATCTCTCCCATTTAATAAATTATTAAATTGTTCTCTAATACCTATCTTGCTCACTTTCTCCGGCATTATACCAATACATGTGAAAATAATTTTCAACATTTTTTTTCTGTAAAAATTTGTATTTCAATTTTTCTCCTTTCCTTCCTTATCTTTTCCCCTACTCAAAACAGCAAATAATCTGATATAAGTTAAATATGTACAATTCTTTAAAACATATTTCCATATTTGAAATGCTGCCCAAGAAAAATCAGATCTAAAAGGGGGAAAGAAAGAATGAGAAAAAACAAGTAAACAATAACAACAACAAAAAAGGTGAAAATACTATGCTTTGATCCACATTCAGTCTTTATAGCTTTCTCTTTGAGTTGTATGGCTCTTTTCCATCACAAGTCTACTGGAATTGCCTTAAATCACCTCATTGTTAAAAAAAAAAAAAAAAAAAAAAAGAGCAAAGTTCATCACAGTTGATCATCATGTAATCTTGTTCTTTTGGTTCTGCTCACTTTACTCAGCATCAGGGGCACCTTATCTTCCAAAGCTCCAACAGAAGAAAGAATTGAACATGATGTTAAGATGGCCTAAAGCATAGAATTTTCCAGTTCTATTGGAAAGGTGACAGAGCTATTGATGGCTGGCTCCAATTTTTATCAGTGAAGCATGAGTTGATGAACTATGCTAAGAGAAAATTGGGTGGGAGAAATGGCTTCAGAAAAGATGTTTTTGAATGGCTATTGTAGGGAGAGTGATTAAAAAAATAAATCTGGAAAGAGTCAAAGAATTGGTGTGTAGTAAAGAGAATTCATTTGAGTTGACCTAATTAGCATGCTCAGATAACTTTCTCCAGCAGCTTTTATAAGTACTAAGGCAAGTGGATGGGACTAATCCAATCATAGTAGTAACAATAACAGCATTTATGTAACACTATTCTAAATCCTTTACAAATATCTCATCTAATCTTCATAACAGCCCTGAGAAGTAGATATTATTATTACCCACATTTTAAAATTAAGGAAACTTGTAGCGAGCTGTCGTCTCTAGAAGCTGCCGGATCGCTCTCTGGGAAGAGATCTGCTGTGTCTACTCAAATCTTTAAGACAGATTCTTCTTCCTGTAGTGAACCGTTGTCTCCAGGCAGTTGTTGTTAACTCTTGTCCTTAGAAGTGACTTCCCTTCCTGCAGAGAGCCCCGTCAGGCCTGATGTAATGCAGAGAGTCTTTCTCTTCAATTCTGGCTCTGAATCTCCTCCAGCTCTTATCCTTCTCCAGGCCGATCTGCTCTCTGCGCCCAGTGCTGTCTCTTTTTATCCTCCCAGAGAATGGGCGTGGGATAATGCAAGGGCTTCTGGGAAGAACCACCCCAGCCAATGAGCTTGCCCCCTCTATCAAGTCAACCTGAGTTCTCACCTTGTAATTGTCCAGAAAACCTGAATTCTCACCTTGTCGCCATCCAGACAACCTGAGTTCTCACTTAGTAATCCTAACATCTCCCCCTTTCTTTTGATTTAGAACATAGGACAGTCATGACCTTGAAACATAAATCCATCAATATGGGAAGTATTACAGATAATTACATAAATGACCTTGAAACATAAATCCATCAATATGGGAAGTATTACAGATAATTACATGAATTACATAAGCACATAGTAACATAGTAACATAACACATGCTAGAAGTATATAACATAATCATAAATTGAAAATTTATAAATGTCCATAAGTCCATTGTCCATTAGTCTCATCTTGTGTGAGGAAGTCCAATGATTCCTGCTGGTTTTTAAAGTTCTTTAACAGTCTTCTTATTATCCATGCTCTTTCAGTGTCAGATGTTTCTTAGATCTTCTCCTTTATTTTGAGATCTTTCTCTTTTTCTGTCTCTCTCTGATGGACAAGGCGAATATGACTCGTTGGCACCCATCTGATTCCTTCTCCTGCTGAAGAAATACAAGCAAACCCTCTCTCCCAGGCAGTTAACCGCTTTCTAAATCTCTTCTCATCATCTGACAATTACATTGGAGTTGTTTGCACTGGGCACAGCCCTGTTGGTTTAAAAGGCCCGTATTCTCCCCAAGTGTAATCCATTTTTGCAATCTGATTGCCTTTTGACTGACTTATCAGGTAATCCCTTTCTGCCATGTGATTGCTTCTCTGCTGATTGATTAAATCAGAGTCCTGGCCTTCTAAAGGTTCTTTGGGTGTAACATCAGCTGCCATCATGCCCCAAGTCTTTTTTGCCTGGGACCCTGGACCTGGGCCCCTCATCCCATTTCCCTGAATTATTCTACACTCTGATGCCCAATGGAGTCCTCTGTTGCATTTTGGACATGGGGTTTTAGGTCTTCTTTCACCCTGTCTTCTCACTGTATCTCCATATCTACACTGAGCTCTTAGATGCCCAATTTTTCCACATTGAAAACATCGCCGAGTTTCTCTAGAAGGCCCTTGCCATGAGGGACCCTGTCTTTCCACATTCATCATTGTCCGGGTGTAAAAAGCATTTGTTCCCACTGTAGCACAGCGTCTTATGATCTCCTCTAAAGGAGCATCTTTGTCTAATCCCCATATAATTCTTTTGCAAATCTCGTTGGCATTTTCCTTAGCCAGATGTCTGGTCATTATTTCTGTAGCTGAATTTTCTCCAATAGTTCTTTTGACAGCAGTTTGCAAACGTCCCACAAAATCTGCAAAAGGTTCATTGGGACCTTGCTGTATTTTAGTGAAAGCCTCTCCACGATCTTTCTGTCCAGGAAGGACACCCCAAGCTTTTATTGCAGCATTAGCAATTTGCTCATATATTGTCATGGTATAATTAATCTGTTCTGAATTCTCTCCATACCGACCTTCACCAGCCAAGTGCTCAAAAGTGAATTGTGTGTTAACTCCTATTTCCAAATTGCATCTGACTTGAATTTTACATAATTCATGAAATTCCGCAAGCCATAATAAATTTTCTCCAGGTTCCAGACATGTCCTTGCTATGGATTTCCAATCATTCGGGGTTAGGACTTCATAAGACAAACCATCTAGTAACATTTTGACATAAGCTGATGTAGCCCCATAAAGGGTACAACCTTTTTTCAAATCCTTAATTTTATTCAAATCTAAAGGTGCATATCTTCTCATTTTATGACCTACAGAATCAATATTTTCAATCACAGGATATGCATGTATAAAATCACTTATATCCTGTCCTTCTCTCTTAGCTTTAACCAATGCTTTTTCTAATCTTGTCATAGGCTTAGGCTTCTTCACAGGCAATTCTGTTTGTGTTTCTGCCTCTTCCTCTCCTCCTTCTTGCTCCACCCATGAAGGGTTAATTGAGGGAGGAGATGGGAGGTGCTCCTGTTGCTCAGAATTGTACTTAACTTCATTGTTATCTGATTCATCCTTTTCACCTAGTTTAGTTGACACCTCCCCATTTTGCTCCTTCATCTCTTCCTTTAGAATAACATTTTTTAAAGCCATTTGGATTAAATTGTAGGTATGAATTGTATCTTTGGAAACTGAGTTTGGTCTGGAACCAAAGGGCAAAATGTCACAAAGGCAATTGTAGTGTTCACCTAATTGCTCTCCTACTAATTTCCACTCATCTGGATCCAATTCTTTTTCCAGAGAAAAAGAAGGACATATAACCTTCACAGTTCTTAAAAGTTCAGTAATCTCCTCTAAAATTATAATCAATCCTTGTCTTTTCATAACCTTGATGATGCTCTCCAAACATTTTCCTTGAACAGAAGGTGTTTGCCCCATTTCACTATAAGAGATTCCTGGTTTAGCCCTTAATAAGTTAAGTTCCTTATTTATCTATTAGCACGCTCACTTAATCTTTAACAAAGTTTCCTCGTTACTCACGGTTCTGGGTCAGAGAGACTGAGATCTGGATGGGAGGCTTTTCCACTGGAATCAGGACGTGTCTGTCCCTGTTCAGGCGCCAAATTGCAAAGGTCTGGTCTAGCTCCTCTTGTCAGGATAAGCAAATGTCCTTGCCCCACCTGGACCTGAGGGTCCAGGGTTCAAGCCCCACGTTGGGCGCCAAGTGTAGCGAGCTGTCGTCTCTAGAAGCTGCCGGATCGCTCTCTGGGAAGAGATCTGCTGTGTCTACTCAAATCTTTAAGACAGATTCTTCTTCCTGTAGTGAACCGTTGTCTCCAGGCAGTTGTTGTTAACTCTTGTCCTTAGAAGTGACTTCCCTTCCTGCAGAGAGCCCCGTCAGGCCTGATGTAATGCAGAGAGTCTTTCTCTTCAATTCTGGCTCTGAATCTCCTCCAGCTCTTATCCTTCTCCAGGCCGATCTGCTCTCTGCGCCCAGTGCTGTCTCTTTTTATCCTCCCAGAGAATGGGCGTGGGATAATGCAAGGGCTTCTGGGAAGAACCACCCCAGCCAATGAGCTTGCCCCCTCTATCAAGTCAACCTGAGTTCTCACCTTGTAATTGTCCAGAAAACCTGAATTCTCACCTTGTCGCCATCCAGACAACCTGAGTCCTCACTTAGTAATCCTAACAGAAACTGAAGTTAAGCCCAAGATTACACATCTAGTAAATATCTGAAGCTAGATTGCAGAGACATACTTGCAATGTGGTTCTGAGTAATAATGTGACTTATGATCCTTTGAGCATTTATGTTTTTTCTCATATTTCCCCTATGATCTCACATGGAAAATCAGAAGTATCCATGGGAAACAAGAAGCATGAATCCTCCTCCTCTAGTCTAGTCCTCTGTCAAGGTGGAATTATATAACAGATCATGCTAAACTAGGAGACAGGAAGATAAAGGTTTAAATATTGACTCAGATATTTACTGGTTATAATTATGATTGGTTACTAAACCTTTCTAGGTCTTAATTTCTTAATCTATAAAATGGAAATAAGAATGCCATTTCCCTATCAGAGTAGTTGTGAGAATTGTGAGATAATGTCTGTAAAGCACTTTGAAAACCTTAAAATGTTACATAAATACTTTGTATCATTATCATTACTGAAAAGGTAGCAAGAGATACAAGTATCTTCTGGGGGAAGCCAGGTTTCTGAGAAGGAGATGGAGAAATTATTATAAATATACCACTAAGATAAAAAAGGATTCAGGAGTATAATAAAGTAAGTTGGTACACTGAAAGACACCAGAATTAACCTTTTATTTCCTATCTTAAAGCACAAGATCACTCCCTTGTTTCACCCAATTGCCTGGAGATGACAAAATTAACAGATTTCCTTGGTCCTCCCATTGCATGTTCCTCTTTGACATGTTCACCCTCCCTCATTATACAATTCTTGTTCAAAAATAGTGGGAAACTTTTCCTTTGGGTATGATTCTGGCCTCCTGACTGTTTTATGAACAAGACACCCATCTCTCAATTCTGGGAATTTTCTCTGACTGTTTCCCATACCTTAAACATTCTCTCTTCCACTCCAATTACTGACCTCTTTCAAAGTCCTTGACAGCATTAATTAGTCCATTAAGCATATACACTCCATGCTTACAGTTAACTTTAACTCATTTCTTGTTTTGAGGTGATTTTTATCAGTTTATTAGCTCAGTGGCTCAGTATCTTATTTTGTACAACTAACTTGGTCACCTAATGTGATCTTTCTCTAAGTCTTTAACCCTATATGGAAGTACAACTCTATAGGTTGTTCACATTGTAGATCTGATTATTATTTTCTGAGCAAAAAGTTATGAAGATCAAATTAATTAATATATGCAAAATGCAAAAAGCAATATATATAATATATACATATGTATAAATATGTATATATTTATTATCCTCATATTTTTACTTTATACACTATTAAGTATAATTGGCACTAAACAACTTTAATGAATAAATTAATAACTACCAAGAACAGTAAGTAATCAATTAAAAAAAACTTTTTAAAACATCCATTACCTTTATCAACAATATTTTCTTTTCATTGTGATTGCCTAATATGTCTGATTTTTGATAAATGTTACACATATTCTGTCTCTGTCTTGCTATTACATTTATCTCTTCTTTCAGTGGGCGATATCTTATCCATTCCTACTGTGTGTGATACATTGCATACACTGCTCTTTTTTTTTTTTTTTTTTGAGACAATTGAGACTAAGTGACAGCTAGTGTCTGAGATTGGATTTGAACTCAGATCTTCCTGACTACAAGACTAAAACTCTATGCATTGCACCTAATTGTGTATTGTATAGATCTTGGTCTCCAGTCCCATCCACTCTCCATTCAGTCACTAAAGTGATTTTCCTACATTGCAAGTCTGATCATGTAACCCCTTCCTAATAAACTCCAGTGGCTTCCTACTGTCTCCAAGAGCAAATATTTGCTATTCAAAACATTTTATAACTATCCCCCTTTTACCTTTACTCCCCAACTTGTACTCTTCAGTACAATGATTCTGGCCTCCTGATTGTTTCTTGAACAAGACACTTGTCTCTCAATTCTGGGCATTTTCTCTTTCTGTTCCCCATGCCTGAAACATTTTCTCTCTTTCACTCTAACTTCTGATCTCTTTCAAAATCCTTGCCAGAAT
The DNA here is from genome assembly GCF_048593235.1 of Sminthopsis crassicaudata. Classification (NCBI taxonomy): domain Eukaryota; kingdom Metazoa; phylum Chordata; class Mammalia; order Dasyuromorphia; family Dasyuridae; genus Sminthopsis; species Sminthopsis crassicaudata. The sequence goes on along the minus strand of NC_133617.1, from coordinate 339,720,649 downwards.
AAAATCCAGTGCTAGGAAATTGTTCTGAATGCAGCAAGCCCAACAACATGGTATAGCAATGCAACTAGGGATTTTTCATATGTTGAGCCTGGTCAGAGATTGGAAAAAAGAAAAAGAGACAGGATCAGCACTAGTCTAACTGCAAAGAAGGCAGATTTTCTCTTCAAGTTACCCTACTTCCACATCTATCCATCTATAATACACACAGGTACACACTTTTAACTCATTCAGTTTTTTCATCCTACTCCATATTTTCTGAAAAATTGTTATTGTCCTATACTAATTCACACTAAGGATTTACCACTTGATTTGGCAGATGTTTTTTAAAAAGGACCTGTGATTGTTGCCCTTTGTAATTGATGAAGAACAAAATGGCATCACTATGTGAGGGACAATGTACAGTGTGTTCAATTGTCACCAATCAGATTCCCCATGCCTGAAACATTTTCTCTCTTTCACTCTAACTTCTGATCTCTTTCAAAATCCTTGCCAGAATAAAATCCAGTGCTAGGAAATTGTTCTGAATGCAGCAAGCCCAACAACATGGTATAGCAATGCAACTAGGGATTTTTCATATGTTGAGCCTGGTCAGAGATTGGAAAAAAGAAAAAGAGACAGGATCAGCACTAGTCTAACTGCAAAGAAGGCAGATTTTCTCTTCAAGTTACCCTACTTCCACATCTATCCATCTATAATACACACAGGTACACACTTTTAACTCATTCAGTTTTTTCATCCTACTCCATATTTTCTGAAAAATTGTTATTGTCCTATACTAATTCACACTAAGGATTTACCACTTGATTTGGCAGATGTTTTTTAAAAAGGACCTGTGATTGTTGCCCTTTGTAATTGATGAAGAACAAAATGGCATCACTATGTGAGGGACAATGTACAGTGTGTTCAATTGTCACCAATCAGACCAATCTGAGTTCCAAACCCTCTACCATAGTTAGAGCACAAACTGTCTGTATGAACATTTGGAATGGAAATGTTTCTCCTTCATTTGAAAAAGGACTGCTGTTAATGACTTAGAAAAATAACAACAAAATTCATCTGGAAGAACAAAAGGTCAAGAATGTCAAGGGAACTAATGAAAAAAAAAATCAAATGAAGGTACCCTAGCTGTACTTGATCTAAAACTATATTATAAAGCAGCAGTCACCAAAACCATTTGCTAGTGGCTAAGAAATAGACTAGTTGGTCAGTGGGATAGGGTAGGTTCATATGACAAAACAGTCAGTAAGTATAGCAATCTAGAGTTTGACAAACCAAAAGACCCCAACTTTTGAGATAAGAATTCACTATTTGACAAAAACTTCTGGGAAAATTGGAAATTAGTATGGCAGAAACTAAGCATTGACCCACACTTAACACCGTACACCAAGATAAGATCAAAGTGGGCTCATGATTTAGGCATAAATGTTTGCTAAATTGAATTGAATTTGTGCGTATAAATCATCAGTGCTTTTTGAAAAGAGAAGGGGAAACAAGAGGACGGGAAGATAGAAATTTCCTCCAATACTTCCATCAGTATCACTTCTTCACACCCAGGACCAAGGTTACCCTAGGAGATGGAAAACATAATTCTCATAATTATGGGCTTTGAAGCACTTTTAAGGAAACAAAGAAAAAATTCTAGTGGGGAAGAAGAGGAAACATTTTGTTTTACTATTCGTACTCAGAAATAGTTAGAATCACTAAATAATAGCTTCAGTGCAAATTATAAATATAGAATGAAGTAGGATAAAGAGCTAAGTCTTTGACAGAGTACTTACACAGGGTTATTTGAATCTCAAATGAAATAACATATGTAAAATAATTTCAAAAGTTTAAAGCACTACATTAAACACTAGTACTAATTATAGTGTCACAGTGGATTTGAAAGTTAGCACTAAGATGGTCAGTATTGTTTAATAACATGTGACATTGTCAGTATAACCCAATAAAATTTGGGGCCTTTTCCATTTTCACAGAAGATCCAAAACAAATAATGAATTTACATAAGATCAAATTGACTAACTATAGATTATGCATTTTGTGGGAGCTAGTGAAAATATAAGAGTAGATTAAAAGAAAGATGTGGATATTCTAAGGAAAATTGCCTAAGTAGACAGTGGATGGGACTCAAGTAAGAGGGTAAATAATACTGGTTTTTAAAAATAAAACACCAGGCTAGAAATTAAAGGAAACTTACTTGATGCTAAGTTCTTATTTACTCACTTACAAGATAGAAATAGTATTCATCACAATTTCACAAGCATATTCTGAAAATTGCCAAGATCCTTTAACAATCCAATGTTTTTATTAGAGCAAAAATTCACATTTTTGATACTAATATTTTGGTTTTGCTATATAGAAGAAAGACATGTAAATTGAATATGGTACTAAGGACAATGAAAAATGCATGGTGGGTGTGAACATTGGCGTATAACCAATGAGGAACTCTAAAGAACAAGAATAAGAAATATGATCAAAGAAATGTATGCTAGGCAGGAATTGGGGCACATCACATGGAAAAGAAAAGGATGGCAAATGGATAGCCAAGTGCTCTGTTGGTAACTGCATAATGTTAGAAGAAATCAAGGGAAAAGCCTCCATGGTGGATAGAATCTCACCCTTCCCAATTCCCACTATAGCAGACTTAAGGGAAGATATGAACAAGTCATATAGGATAGTCAGGTATGAATGAGTTGTCATCTGATTTGTTGGAGGGAGCTTCTGAATCAATGGGATCACATATACACTTGAATGGGCAGCTCTATGAAGCAGTGGATAGAGTATTGGGATTGAAATCAAGAAAACTCATTTTTTTTAAATTCAAATTAAGCCTCAGATACTTATTATCTGTGTAGTCTCAGTTGCTTAACCCTATCTGCTTTAGTATTAGTCATCTAAAAAATGAGCTGAAAAAGGAAATGGAAAACCACTCCGGTATCTTTGCTCAGAAAACTCCAAATGGAGGTCATGGTCACAGAGTCAAGAAATGACAAAATAACAATAACATATATTTGAATATTCTAAAGATGACTGTCAATAGCTATAAAATGAATAAGCTCCTACTTTGTGCTTTAAAAACAAAAAACAAAAAAACAAATATTTTCTTATTTAATCCTTACAACAACCCTGGGAAATAGGTGCCATTTTGTGATTTATGTGAGGCTTTATTACATCTTAAAAACTATGCTACACTATGTATATCATGAGGTAGAAGAAAAATCACTAAACTAAGAGTCAAGAAGCCTTGTAATAGTTTCACATCTTTGCTCACTGTGTGACTGCATGGAAGTTTTAACCTCATTGAGTAGCAATTTCTTCATTTGTAGAATGAGTTGGTCTCAGTGATCACTAAGATATCTTTTAGTGAGTCTATGACTTGATATGATTAAAAAAACAAAAAGATCATCAATCTGAACTTTCTCACCAATAAATGACATGACCTAGAAGTCTCTAAAATTTGCTTGGGTAGGTACTTTGAACTGAAGAGGATAGAAAGGCAAGATACTTTATATCTCAGAAAGTGACTGATGAATAACTATATGGTGGGGGACCAGGATAAGAAGAAAAAATGATCTCTTTAATGAAACTCATTCTTTTATTCCCATCAAACTAGAAGACAGGACAACACAGAATAACAAAGTCTTAAGGGATTTCAGAGGTCTTCTATTTAATCCTCTCTTCATTTTACAAATAAGGATCGGAAGTCTATTCTTATAGGGGAAACAAGTATACATAAAAATAAATACATCATAAATATTAATGAATGTATACAAATTTGTTAACCATGAAGTAATTGCTACAAAAGGAGCAACTAAGTGGCACAGTAGTTAGAATACCAGGTCTGGAGCCTGGAAGAATAATCTTCCTGAGTTCAAATTTGACCTCAGACTAGTTGTATGACACTGGGCAAGTCACTTAACCCTATTTACCTCAGTTTTCTCATCTATAAGATGAGTTGAAGTATCTTTGCCAAGAAAACCCAAAATGGGATCAGGAAGAATCAAACATGACTTAAAAATAACTAAACAACAACAAAGAAACTAAAAAGTAATAAGAACATTCATACTTGGGGAGATCAGAAAAAACAAACAAACAACAAACAAGAAACAAACCTTCTTACCAAAGATGGCACTTGGACTTGGTCTTAAAGGAAGATAAGGACTCTCTAAGGTAGTAAGAAGCATATTCTAGAAATGAAGGAATACTTGTGCAAAGGCATGAAGATAGGATACAGAAGCATCATGTGTGAGAAACACAGAGAGAAGACAAGTGATGGAGGGTGAGTCAAATCCAAAAAGACTTGAGCCAGGTCATATAAGACTTGAAAAGCTAAAAAAAGTTTGTTTGTTAATCTCAAAGGCAATAGGAAGCCACTGGAGTTGATTAATAATGTAATCATTTGGTCAGATCTCTGCCTAAGGAAGAATACTTTGGGAATACTGTGTGGGATGAACAGGAATGAGGAGAGACTTGAGGCAGGGAAACTAATTAGGAGGTGCTTGCCATGGACTATGTGGCAGTTGATAATGCTCTGAGTTAAGATGGCAGTTATGTGAGTAGAATAAAAGAGTCAGATATGAAGGAAGTGGTAAAGGGAGAAATAGCAAGGGTTAGTGATTGACTGGATATTTGAGATAAGGATCAATGCCCAGGTTATGAACTGAAAACTAAAAAAAACTGTAAAAGAAAAAAAAAAGGTATTTTCGATAGAAAAGAGAAGTCTAGAAGAGGGAATTGGAAGAAATTTTGGAAAAATCAATGTTTAATATGGCAAAATGGATTACATGCTGGACTAAGAGTCAACAATCTGGGTTCAAATCCCATTTCTGACATTAGCTGTATGATTGGGGAAAGTCACTTAAACTCTTAGCCTACTTCATTCACATATAAAGTGGGGATAATATACCTGACCTTTCAGGGTTGTTATTAGGTTAAAGTAGAATGTGCTGTTCTTTATTAACCTTAGAATGAAATGCCAGCTATCATTAATTATTAATTTCTTGATTATCAAACTAGTTTTTCCCCTGAATATGTCATAGCAAGAAGTTAGGGGAAGGAGAATTAAGGTTCCTGGAGGCAGAGGCAGAGATGGTACAGCATCATTTATTATCATCTCAAAGATTTTTTGAACTCCATCAAACTGAGTATAGTTTACTTACTCCATAAGTAGTGTGGTACTGTACAAAGAGCTATTTGGAGTAAATAGTATTTGGAGACCTTGTTCCTAGATTTGAATCCTGACTAAGTCACTACCAATGTAATGTAATACATTTAATCTCACTGAACCTCCATTTCCTGATTGTTAAATGAAGGAGAAAAGACTCAGAGATCCCTTCCAATTCTCAACCTGTGATTTGTTAATCATAATGATATGGACTTACTCTCTTCCTTTGTCAGGAAGAAGCCCATCTGGCTTTTATAAGATGTAACCAATTCCCAGACTATCCAGTTTGTATAGTGGTTGGGGGCAAGGGACTCTTCATCAACCTCCTTTGTTATTCTCTAATCTCTGTGCATCTTTAAACAACATTTGAGATATTGATTAGCATATCTTTAGACAGGTCTGGGACCTGGTCTGCCAGGTGCATTCCATCTGGCTGTTTGATCCCTCCCTCTGAGGGAAGTCTTTACTTCCCTGGTTTCCTTGAGAAACCCTAAGGCTGATATAACATATAAAACATGATGAAGTTCTTTGCTAAATTCTTTCAGGACTAAGCCTACTGTGAGGTACTCTTTTTCTCTCCCCCATAGTGCCTTCCTTCTAATGGCCTCTTTCTTTTTATGGTAGCTAACTGATTAGTCTGCTAAATTCCTCTATGGATCTAATTTGACAATCAATAGCATGCTTTAGCCTCCTGGCATATTCATATTTAATGAATTCTTTTAAACTTTGTTTCTTGAAATAATAACCTTACTTATTGCTCTGTCAACTCTATTTCATATTTGCCACTTCTGCTTTCTATTTTACCTCTTATTTTGTCTGTAACCTCTTCCCTTAAATAAACCTAACTTTTGCCAAAGAGAATGGCCATTGTAAATTCATCACATGTTTATTTCGATCTAGGAATTGCTACCCCAACCTCATCAATAATATAAAATAAGATATCAACAAAGGATGAGCATTTTCTAGTAGATATCATTTCTATAAATTCCATTTCAAGAAAAAAAATACCAGGAAGTCAAAGATCCATTACTTTTCATAAAGTCCCCTATGTTCAGGCTAATAGAATAGATGGTGATTCTATTAAGAAAAGGGACCTTGTGGGCTTTTATATCTCCCTACAACCCCAGAAAAAGATTACATGAATGCTGCTGATCAAATTTAGAATATTAAAGAAGAGGGAATTAAATGTAAAGCTGATCTATCCTTCTAAGCTGCAGTAGGTTAGATGACTTAATACTAATCATGGAATATCCAAACTGGATGTCTCCTTGAAAGCAGATCTGATGATCCCAAGGTTTGACTCATCCAAACTAGAATAATTCATTTACACAACCCTCCTGGCAATCCTTCCCTACCGAATCCTTCCCTCCATCTCACAAAAAAGAAACAAAAGAAAAACCCTGTATGACCCAGTCATAATCTGCTGTATTGCTGCCAGGGCTTACTGCAGAGTATTTCAAATTAACCTGCAGCTAATTTTGTTCCTATGGCCAAAGATACAGGATTGTGCTACAAAGCATTCCATCTGTGAACGACAGTGTGCTGCCCCCTGCCGTCCCTACCATTTAAAAGCAGTTAAATCAGTGGGTGGCTTGGAAAATGGCATAACAGAAAGCAAAGCAAACATTTGGCAGAGTAAGATAATGAACTCTATAGAAAGGTTCTTGTGATTGGATTTGGAGGGAAATTGCTTATTTAGAGTTCTCTGGTTTTAAGAGAGTGTGACTACAGCATCAAAGACCAACATTCACATTTTTTGTGTTTGTATTTAAATCTTCAGCTCACCTCTTTTCACAGTTTTAAGACGTCATGCTACTTGTTTCCTAAAGGCTCCGGAGTTTTAAAGAAGGACTTGTTTACAAAATATAAATTCATGCTGATTTGGAAGTTAAAGTTGTTTGGGTCTTGGAAGATAACAGGATTGTATTCATAGGACTCTTGCCAGTTTAAAGTATTGCTATTGAAACAGCATTATATCCCACAATATCCTATGAACTTTTGTTCACTTTATTTCCCCATAATTCTTCTGGAAAGGAATTTCATGAAGTTAAATAATTGCCTTCCACTGTCACAAGATCTAATATATGAGTGGTCCCTTTTCCTCAAGATTATGATCTTCCACCCTAGCAAGTAGATCCTCCTTGTTAGTGAGAATTAGATCCAGATTATAAATCATTTGTTTCTTTATCTTTGGAATGCTGAGCTTAACAGGTAGCACTTTGACAGATATCAGGAAATCAGGAAAGCCTATCAGCACCATGCCAGAAAATTAAATCACTTTCCTTTGAATGTACATTTCCCTATATTATTTATATTTTTATAAAGAACTCACTCAAGGCAAGCACTCACATAGAGATCAGAAGTACTACAAGGACACTATCAAAATCTCTCAAATAATTTTGGGATCAATTGTGAAATTTAGAAGGCACAGGCACAGGACTGCTTAGCATAGAATGCCTACATTAAGCAGTAGCTCAGAAGAAATGTGAAATGCATAAATTTAGAGATATCTACATACTGACTATTTGTCACCATCTGCAGTATAGTTTTCAAGTTTGTATTGGTCTGATAAGCCAATGTACACTGTGTACATTGATCCAAACATAGTGTTGTCATTCTGGTCTTCTTCACTTATGAAGGACAACCAGCCAACGAACTGAATTATGATGTGGTGAAATGTGTTCACCTATTAATTGTGACATATATTGCAAAAAAAAAAATGCTTAAAATATAAGGAAACCTAAATTACACTGATATAAAAAATTTATGAGCTTTGTCATCTTAATAATAAATTATCTATTTACCTCAGATTCTTGATCTGTAAAGAGGAAAATAATGATACTTACCTCCCAGAGTTGTTGTGAGGATCAAAATGATACAATAATACAGAGATTGGCATATGATAAACACTATATAAATGTTTGCTAGTTATTATTTAATTGAGATAATTGCATACTGCATTTTAGACATGATTAATATAAAATACCAAAGATAATAAGATTGTTTCCTATGTAAGATAATTTGGAAATATATTTGGCTGAACTGATACCATCTGACTAGTAATAAACTTGGTTTCATGTTTTATATACATATTTTGTGTTATTGTTGTATTTCTAAATTCTCTTATATTATGTAATTAAGGAAATGCTGTTAGAGAATGTTTTTTAAAATCTGGATGCTGTTAAGATTATGAATTGAGCTTTTACAAGAATGCAATAAAATAGGTATTTGAAAATTTAAATATTTAATGGGGAATATTTTGTTTTAAAACTGATGTTTACCATAATGGTGAGTTTTCATTTGAAAAGTTTTGGATATCACAAAAATTATGAAAATGTATAGGGTGGTTTAAAGACAATCAAGTCCTACGTGATGATTAGTGAAATTTTGTTACTTGAGGTAAAAACTCTTGAGAATATAATTTGCTATTGTTTTGAGTTTTTTATTACAGGGATGGTTGAATTGTCATGAAGGCACTTATAGAAAATTGTAAGTTACAGTTACAATCTGAGAATTGCTCCAAGTGGATATCTATTCTTGGGAAAATTAACCTTGGCATTAAAACTTTGTAGGTAGGATTTTCTCAATGCAGTTTCCCCATTGTACTATATCCTTTCTAAACAGGAAATGTCCTCACTTGATTAATCCTGAGCCTGGCTTTTGACACTCTATGACTATATGATTAACTGTCAGATATGACTTGTGTCTGGAATCAAAAAGACATCAGGGAGTTTCCCCCCCCTTTAAGGTACATCTCAGATCAATCTGTCCTCGCCTTGTAGGAATGGGTCTTGAAATTGTAAACAATATCCCTTTTTTCCCTGGCACAGCAAATTTCTATAACCAGGGCAGGCGAGCAAAAGTTTTTTTAAGTACAATACTAAAAAAAATTAAGGCTGTTATTAGACTATATCTAAGTTTACTACAATAGGATGAAAGCATTAAAAAACCTACTATTTGAATGTTTTTGTAATCAAATTATAATATAGGGATACAGCCTCCTAATAAGGAATTAGACAAAGCTGTAATGTAAAGATTTCAAATTAGATAAATGGTCAAAGTATATGAACAATTTTCAGATGAAGAAATTGAAACTATTTCTAAGTCATATGGAAAAGGTGCTCCAAATCACTATTGATCAGAGAAATGCAAATTAAGAAAACTCTGTATAGCATTACATATCTATCAAATTGGCTAAAATGATAAGAAAAGATAATGACAGATGTTGGAGGGGATGTGAGAAAACTGGGACACTAATACATTTTGGGTTGAACTGTGTACAGATCCAACCATTCTGGAGAACAATTTGGAACTATGCTCAAAAAGTTATCAAAATGTGCATACCCTTTGATCCAGCAATGTTACTACTGGGATTATATCCCAAAGAGGTCTTAAAGGAGGGAAAAGGACCCACATGTGCAAAAATGTTTGTGGCAGTCCTTTTTGTAATGTCTATGAACTGGAAACTGAGTGGATGCCCAACAGTTGGAGAATGGCTGAATAAATTGGTATATGAATATTTTATGGGATGTTATTGTTCTTTCACGACCAACAGGATGATTTCAGAAAGGCCTGGGGAAACTTACATGAACTGATGCTAAATAAAATGAGTAGAACCAGGAGATCATCATACAGCAACAAGAAGACTATACAATGATCAATTCTAATGGACATGGCTCTCTTCAACAAGATGATTTCAAACCAGTTCCAACTGTTCAGTGATGAAGAAAGCCATATACACCTAGAGAGAGGCCTGTGGGAACATAGCATTTTCATGCCTTCTGTTGATGTTTGCTTGCATTTTGTTTTCCTTCTCAGGGTTTTTTGTTTTTTTTTTCTTTCTAGATCCTATTTTTCTTGTGCAGCAAGATAACTGTATAAATATGTATACACACACACACACACACACATATATATATATACACACACACATATATATATATACATATGTTGGATTTAACATATCTATTTAACATATTTAACATGTATTAGACTACCTGCCAGCTAGGGGAGGAGGAAAAATTTTGGAACAGAAAGTTTTGCAAGGGTCAATGTTGAAAAATTACTCATGCATATGTTTTGTAAATAAAAAGCTTTAATTAAAAAAAATTTTTTTCAAATTAGAATAGTAAGTTTGGAGAAACCAACAAAATCAGTCTGCTTTCTCTAAGAACTATACCTTTAGATATATGATTTGCTTTTAATGTATCTAGTATGGAAAATTCAAATTTTGAGTATGTTTTAGCAGTAAGTTCTCAAAATTGGATTCAGGATTTTACATATAAAATTGAACTGATATAGTAAAAATATTTGTCTCATAATTTTAAAAGTTTGATTTTTTTACAAGTTAGATCCTCATTTTTGTTTAAGATTCTTATATCAGGTATAGGGCTTGGTTAAAACAAAAACAGCAAATGGAAATTCTCTTAAAATTTCAAGTTTGAAAAGACAAATTTAAGAGTTTGAATTAACTTGTTCTGACAGATATTAGAATTATCTAGGAATCTCTACAAGTTGATTTGAAAGCAAAGAAGCAGAGGCCTTCTGAGAACTGCCTTGAGAATGAGGCTTATTCCAGAGTGTGTGAGAAGTTATTTCCCAGGACCATGGGATATATGCTGATTAAATAGATTGGGAGTGGATTATTTGGATACAATCAGACTTGATATTATTTAAATACTGATGATTACTTTATTGCTTTGACTTTTTTTTTTCATGATGTTTTAATGGCTGTTTATTTCATTACCTTGGTGACATGTAAATTTTCCTTCTTAAACTCAGTCCATTGTAGGTCCTCTAAGCAGTTTGATCTGTAACCTGACTTATGTAATTCTGATTAACCTTATACATTTGGCTTATAGATAAGTCATCCATGGAGGGAGTGGCTGGCCCCTCTCCCATGAATCAAGAGTAAAGTGAGGGAATTGTAGTAATTTAAGTAAACCACATAGACTTCAACTTGTGACTTAATTCTGGATCTAGCTCAGTTCCTTTTCTATTCACTCATGGGTCTAATCCAATTTCTGTCTTGTGAGAAAAGAGAAGCCACTCAAATCCAAAGATTGATACGAGGAATTTTCTTACAATTATACATCTCAAACAACCCATTTATTTTTTTCTGAAAAGTGGTCCCAGTTATTGTTTCCATGTTCTTTTGATTGAATACAGACCCTTCTTTCTGATTTCATAGAATTGTAACCTAACCCTAGCTCAACTTGGAAAGTCCTCAATTTTTCTCCAATTATTAATCAGACTATCTTATATAGTATCCTTTTAATTGATATTTGTCTTTGATATGTAGAAATCTACCTCCCCTGTTTTTGAAGTTGTGTTAAAAGCTGATTATGCAATTAACACACATTGCTTAATATACAGATAAGCTTGGAAATTTCGGAATCTTTGTTTCCTCAGTCTTTTAGTCCTTTACTCATCACATACATTGAACAATTTAGCAATTCAATTCTATTTTTTAAGTAAATTTCCTGAGGACTTTTTTTGAAGATTATCTCCTACTTCTTCAAATCCCTTAAAGACCCCAAATAAAGCTGAATTCTTATTGAATTTACTTAGAATAGAGATGAAGGAGTTTTTAGAACCAGAAAAATCCTTAAGAAATCATTTAGTCCATCCTCCGCAGGCTGCAGAAAGATGCTTGACATTCTATCCATAAAAGTGCATTGAAAAACAAGCCATATTAGGGCCACCATATATTTGGAGCATAAGAACTAAGATTCAATGCGACTTATAGCAGCAATTCTTATGTTCTATAAAATATGACATAAAGTAGTTTACTTTGAAAGATACATTATTTCATCCATATTGGAACCCCTCCCACTCTCTTTACTAATTCAAATCCAGCTTCCTTCAAATTTTATGATTGTTATGGCTGAAAAAGGCATTTCCTGATAAGACAAAGGAATTCTCTTTAAGATGAGTAATCTACCATTAATCTAACCATACTGCTTCTTAGGTTGGGAATAACAGCCAAAAATATGCCCTTTAACAATATAATCCAAGTTTACTTAAATAGAAAAGAGCATACACGAAGAGAAAAAGGCCAAAAAACATCTTTAAAACATTGTTTCAAGGCAGTAAACAAAACTTCCAAAGTCCATAAATTTCAACCAATTTTTAACAATCTATGACAAAATATAACTCATTTTTCTCAATCTTTTCCCTCCTTCAAACTAAATTTCTATTGTATCACCTTCTAGTAATTCAACTTGCCAATCTTGTTCTAGTAGACTAGTAGTGTGCAAAATGTAGTTTGAGGACCCCTAGGAATATCTGACACTTTTGCATGAGATCAAGGTGGTCAAAAAGATAAAAACTTTTATAGCAATATTAAAAATACTTTTATTTCTAACATGTTATGTATTAAGACACATTATAATCCACATAAACAAAAGCTCTTGTGGGGGAGGAGGTGGGAGAGGTCCTCATAAATTTTTAAGTATTAAGGTGAGACTATAAGTCAGAAAACTGCTAAACTACACAAATAATTGTTAGAACATTGTCTTAAGACAAAATATACATCCCGTTACTTCTACTCATTACTGTTCGCTGTATAAATGTATGGAAATTTTCTCTTGACAGCCCTTAAAAATTTTTTAAAGGCACCTAATATACTCTGCCTTTGTCTTCACTACAGATTATACGGGTCCAAAAACTTTATTGGGCATGTGGGACTTTAAAGCTTTAGTTCCTATAGAGATGATGTAACCAACAAAAATAATTTTTTACTATTCTGGGAAAAGGAGGAAGGATTCACACACATTATTGCCATTAACTTTTTTTTTTTTTTTTTTTTTTTTTTTGGTTTAGGCAATTGGGGTTAAGCGACTTGCCCAGGGTCACACAGCTAGGAAGTATTAACTGAAATCACTTTTGAACTCAGGTCCTTCTGACCTCACTGTGCCACCTAGTTACTTCTTTGCCCTTAACTCTTAATTGCTCCAAGCATCTATTGTCTTATCAAGTCAACAAGCCTATTCCGTAAATAGGCACTTTGTTCAACATTACATACAATGAAAAGCCCTTAAGGAGAGGCAACATGCAAAAAATATGTACAGGATAAACTGGAGATAATCTCAAAGGGAAGGAACCTAAAGGAAGTCTGGGAAAGGCAGGTCTTTATCTGACTTGAAGGAAGCCAGGGAAACCTAGAAAGGAGAGGAAAGGATGTGAGGAGGAAAAGTAGACCATTCCAGAGCCAGTGTCATAGTTATCAGAGAACAAATAGGAGAATAAAATACAAAAACACTGTTAAAAAGGAAGGGACCAGATAGACTATGAAAGACTTTAAAATAAGAGACAAGGGATTTTTATATTCATTACTGGTGGTAATGGAATCATTGGAATTTAATAGGGGGATTACACAATCAGACCTGTGCTTAAGGAAGATCAATTTGACAGCTAAGTGGATGGACTAGAGAAAGGCAGATCCTCCAAAAGATTACTGCAATAGTTCAGTATGGAGCAAAGAGGGCTTGCACGAGAATGGCAGCAGTGTCATAGAAGAGGCAAATACCAAATATTAGTGAGGTAGGAATGACAGAAGTTGGCAACTAATTAGATATGTAAGGTGAGAATGGTACATCAAGGATGACACCCATGTCATCAGACTGCTGGAACTCTGTCTTCCCAGAAATCAGCCGGAGTTCAGGATCACTAATCGTCTTTATTCTTGATCTTTTACAGTCAAGGTCAGGGGGTTAGGTCTAACAATCTCACACACACCTTCTTCAAACGTCAGGAGAGACAATCAGCGTCGGGAGCCTCAATTTCCTCTTCCTCCTCCTATTCCTCCCACACCCATCACTTCCCCCTCTTTGTCCCACCAATCAATTCAGCATAGAACAGCTGGGGAGGGACAACCTTCAAACAATAAGGAACTGTCCAATTGGCAAGCAGTCTCACGTGCTTCATTATCTAAGTGCATTGCTTAGTTCTAGCCCTTTACAATAGACAACTGGTAAAATAGTGATGATAGTAAAAGGAGAAAGACATTTATGAAGTGCTAACTTCGGCATTGTTTCAGGTGCTTTAAAAATATTCTCACTTGCTCTTCCAACAATTCTAGACAATAGATTCTCTATTAGACCCATTTCACAGAGGAAACTCATCCAGTACTCTATGCACTGTATCATCTAAAAGAGGGGAGAATTTTAGGGAAAAGACAACGAATTTAGTTTTGGATATGTTGAGTTTAAGACATTCAGTTAGGATGTCCAACAGGCAATTGAAGATTGAAAATAGAAGTCAGGAAAGGTCAGGGCTGAAGAAATAGATCTGACAGTCATCTTTATTTATGTAAAGGTTAATCCATAGGAGCTGATTATCACCAAGTGAAATACTGTTAAAGAAGTCACAAGAGGGATACCCACAGTTAGCAGATGTGACTGAAGAAATAGCAAAGGAAACAATCAGCCTGGAGAACCAAGAGTCATCATGAAAATCTTGAGTAAAGACTATAAAGAAAAGTGTAACTGACAGTGTCAAAGGCTACAGAGAATCAAGATGCAAACTATGAGAATTTCATTAAATTTAGCAAGAGATCACTTGTAATTTTGGAAAGCAGTTTCTGCTGAATAATGAAGTTGAAAACCAGATGGCAAAGAGTTAAGAACCTGAAAACAAGAAAAGGAAATGGAAGCACTAATAATAAAATATAACCATATAAAAGATTCATTTAAGTAAGACTGTTTCCTATTAGTCAGCAAAATCACGATACATCATAAACTATTCTGAGAAAAAATTCACTTGTCCTTTATTTCAAAAGGTACAATGGTTACCTGAAAACTCAGATATTAACCTTATTGTAAGCATAAAATGTGCAATTACACAATTATTAAAGCAAACAGAATTTTTCATAAGGATTTGAATACTTTCATATACATACATATTTATGTGTGTATCTTAAAAATCATTAATGAATTTTTAGATTCATTCAATCTGTATTTTATAAGAATTCTCTGTAATGAATATTAACATAAAAGAAGAGGGTTTTATAAAAAAAGAAAATCCATAAACAGTTTTATTCTTCAGTCTTCACAATGGAAAGTAAGATTTTACTGGAAGGTCCATGCCATCAATAGACACACCCAAACCAGCAAAGTCATAAAAAACAAAAGGGCCAAGAAAAGCAAGTTATTTTATAAACAGCTGAAAAATAATTATTGCTAAGCTCCAAAAAAGGGTAAATTGAGGGACTGTGTATGATAATGCTCATGCCTCTTTGAAACATATTAAAAAATTTTTTTACAGACAAATCAAAATTTTATATATATATATTTTTTTATCTCAACAAAGCAAGGCAGGCAGATGCAAACTAAAAAGCATTGAGTCTTTGGTATTATGGTCAACACTTGGTTTGATTTTTGGAATCTTGTGGCTTGTCATTTTCCAGTGGTTCCTGCATTAATTCATCTTCCATTTGTGAATCTGAGTTGACCAATTCTTTTGTTTTGCATTCCATATCCATTTCTTTATCTGTCTGGCTTTCCTCTAATTTATTTGTAGACTCTTCTTTTTTCTTCTCTCTAAATACCTCCACTCCCATCATCCTTAAATAATGAAGCCGTTCATTCTTGGGTACAAAAGCACGAATTGAAGTTTTTCCACGCCATCCACATAACACAATAGGGCACTGAAGAGTATCCGGTTTCCTATAATATGAAAATATTTCAAATTTTCATATGGATATTGACATAACTTAAAAACTTAAAAGATATTAGTATACAGACTAACAGTTTACTGTCAGTGATTTTATAGTGACTTTTCCAAGTTTTAAGACATAAAACCATCTCTGCTTCTTAATGTAATAATATTTATCATTTTGAATTTATATATAATATTCCTCTAAAGAGTTCAAATCAGCTTCATGTGATGAACTAGAAAGTGTAATACAGTTGATAGTAAGTTTGCCTCAGAGCCAGAATGACCAGGGTTTAATTCCTGGGTCTGATATACTGGTCACAAATCTCTGGGCAAGCCTTCTCCCTTTTCAGCTTTCCCTATAACAAGCTCTCTAAAAATAGAGTGGATGGCAAGATTCTGAGTTGTAATGATGACTCCTCAGTAGAACTCCCTATGCCAAAGGAATCACAGATCTAATTCCTATGCTGAACTAAGAAACCAATCAATAGATCTGAATGAATTATATTTTTAGGGAAAAAAAAAAATCCAATGCCAGTTTTTAAATGCTCCCAGAGGTATTCTATAAGAAAATACATACAAAAATGCACACATATATCAAACATTTATTAATGGGCATAATATTAAAAGAATCGCTTATCTGATTCTTAAAAAAAAAAAAAAAAAAAATTCTGAGATTTCCTGGTGTAGAGATCTCACAATGAAGAAATCCCCACTGTCAATGCAGGCTGACAACTGTTCTTTAGATTATACAGTCTTATAATAGTCCCAACTTCAAGTATATTAAAAGTAAATTCATTTTCTCTCTGGTTCTATTCATTTAGAAGTCCCCCCCGCCCCAACTTTCTTCTATTAAGTCATTTCTCTCAAACTAGAAATAACTTTCATTTCATTTCACTCAGATAACAACTCTCAAGTTTTCCATAAGATGCCTCACACATCATCCCTATCTGTTCCCACTATTATCATCCCAACCCAGTTTTTCCCAATTTCTTCCAATATACCTAAATAACAGTGCTAAACTTTATAAAGGTCTTAAGATACTGATTTCATCACACCATAAGCCCACTTTAAAATCTTTTTCTTTTTTGTGTGAAAAGAATATAGTCCCAAATTCCCAACCTAATATTCAACCAATGAATGTAGTTTTTACTACTTGACATTTATACATGCTCTGATTAACCACATTGATTCTTATCTTTTGGATACACTGTTATCACGTTCACTGTTGTTATTACTATATAGCTCTGACCATCTAAATCACACATATCTTTCATAATTCAGCTAAATCTCTACAGCTCTTCTATAAGGCTCTTTACAACTCAAATGTACATTAAACATCTTTTTTTTTTTAATGAATTCTTACAGTAATTATTTCTTCTCTCTACTATATGCTTTGATATTTACTCATGTATTGGCTTATGCTGTTTATCACTTGCACCTATTTAAATCTCTTCTGGGTTTTAAGGTCCTAAGATGAGGAGCCACGATTGAGCACAGAGCACTGCTAGCATCTTTAGAAGATCATCAATAATTTGACAACTGCCAAAGAGGCAGTGATGAAAAACTATTCCAAGAACTAGCAGAGCCTATCCTTGGTCAAGCCAACAATAGGAGGGAGGAGAATAATAAGGTATGAGGAAGACAAAAATTAGATTTTTAGTTATTTCCTACTAACTTGTACTCATTTTACTTTTGTACTGTTATTCAACCTAAGAACCTGCCACTTTGAGCTGAAGAAAAAAAGATTGTTTCCAAGTTTATTTTGCCAGGTAATGTCAGGAGCACCCTTAACTCTTCTTAATACATTATTAATTTCTCAAAGAATTTGAGATTTCTTTCTGCTTATAGTTGTGGGGAAAGATTTTTCTAACTAACTTCTAACTAAATCCAGAAGCATTTTTAAATTGGCATTTTTAATAAAGTGCTCTCAAAACACACTAGTAACAGTAGTTGATTGCAATAATATGCTAAAAGAGCTAGATAAAAGTTTAGTTTTTAAATGTTCCCAGTAGTATTCTAGAAAACTTTTCAGTATATGCATTTCAAATAATTTAAAATTTCAAGATAAATAAAATCATCAAATGCCTACCATTTCAAAATACCCTCTTCTCAAATAAAAATTCTGAAACTTCCATTTAAGTATTCAATCAAAAGACATTTCTTTACTTACTGAGCATCTGGTTCATATTTCAGGACAATGCTTCCCTTAGCTAGAAGAGAAACCAAAGATATTTAGCCAGTATCATTACTAGCTTAAACAATGTCAAAAATTATCTAATGACAATCTACAATTTACCTTGCACTGCGGAAGAAGAAAAAAAACCAAAACAAAGTATAAAAGATGGGCCATGCTTTAAAACATTTATCATCTAGCTAGAGACACATTTTATACATACAAAATATTCAGACAATATAATACACTTCAAAATAAGAGCAAAATGAATATTACAGATATGCTGTAATAGATAATGCTGTACAGAGAAAGGGGAGATTAATGAAAAATGGGAGTAGTTAGGGAAAGTTTAGATGTCTTAAAACACAAGTACAACAAAGCTAGATTATGAAGACTTTTGAAATTTAAACAAAGGACTTTAGATATGATGTTGCAAAAATCTGGTGCTGATTATGGGGGTTTTTTTGAGTGAGGAATTAAGATGGTAAAAATATTATTTTTAGATTATAGAATCTCAGACATAGAAAAAAAACTTAAGAGGTCACCTAATCAAACTTTTTTCCTGAACCAGAACTTCCTAAATAATCCAACCCAGCAAGCCTTTTATTAAGTGCCTAATATATGCAAAACACTAAAACTGGGCTCTGTGGATACAAAGACAAAAAACAACAAAAACCAATCCCTTTTGGGATTAACAGCTTTTAATTTTTTAGCTATTAATATCAACTGATTGTACAAACCAGAATGTTACATACATGATCTCATGTGCCTATGCTGTAGATACTATAAGTATTATCAGATTCATTTTACAGATTAGGAGACTGAGGCACAGAAAGATTAAGAAATATAATCATGGTCATAGAAGAGAAATTTAGGCCTTCTGGATTCTAGGTCCTGCATAACAAAAAGCTGTTTTTAAACAAACTTGAAAAAGTGGTCACTCAGTTTTAACTTAAAAAAGTCTAGTGAGGGGCAAACCCATTTAACTCTTGAGATAGCTCATTTAACTTTTGGAAAGCTAATTGTCAGGAAATTCTCTTTTACATCAATCCTACATCTGCTTATTTCCAACTTCCACCTATAGCTGCTGGCTGTTATGTGGGGCCAAGCAAGACAAATCTAATCCTTCTGAAAGAATTATCTAGTAGCTGGTAGAGGCAAGACAGAGAGTCAAAGACTCTGGAGTCAAAAGAGAGAACTAAAATGTGACTTGATGAGGAAATTCTAGACTAAGGCTATAGAAGTAAAGAAAAGAGATGCAAGAGAGATATTTTGCAGGAAGAACAAAACTTGATAAATGAATGCTTATAAGGAATGAAGGCAATCTAGCATTCTTAAGACACAAAATGCCACTGATGGGGGGAAAAAGGTAGGAAGGAGGAGATATAAAGATTAAAAAGTTTAATGTTATCTCTAGCATCATCAATTACAATAATATAATCTCCAACTACTATTAAGTGTATCATTAAAAAAAAAAAAAAAAAAATCAAACATATCTGAATTGATAACATTTGGAAAACCCTTTAACCAGAGACAAAATACTGAACAAGATGGATCATTGGAAAATTCCAACATGATATTTCTTATAATCTTTTCTACTTTCCAAGGCCCAATAAAAGCTGCATTCTCATTACATAACAGTAATAATCATTATTAAGATTTCATGAAACTGAATCAGAAACATAGAACCAAAGAGATTAAAACAAATGGAATAAAGGAACAAGAATAATATGAATAAAAAATTCAGAGGAAAAAAGAACGCTGTTGTTTCTCAAGAAGAAACAAAGTTTTTACCTACATTAATAGGCAAATAAATGAAATGTAAAAAGTGAAAACAAACAGTAAATAAGGCTCAATTTTATGCAAGATCCTCAATACTTTATAACTCCCTTACACAAAGAATATAGTAATTTTTCATTTTATTTCATGTGAATACTGATCAAAATATCAAATAAGGCACAATTTATAAAGACTGAAATAAATAAGGCTGAAGCTTTGACCATCTCTTCTATGATTCAAGTTCCTTTCTCACTTGCTTCTGGATTACTTTAAGATATTTTACAATAATAAATTACATATCTTATTTCTATTAAGGAGAATTTTGTTATTTTTACAGAAAGCACAAAAGAGAAATTATAATCTGTAATTTCAATGTGGTTGGATTGCTGCTTTTAATTGTTAAATGTTGTGGCTTGATGTCCTAAGGAACTGTTTTCTAAATAGTCTTTGGAGGGTTTTAGATAAGATAATACAAAACAAAACCGGTTTTGGGGAAATGAAGTGATAACAAGAAAACTTGTCTGGAAAACTCCAGTCCCTAATAAAGTAGTCAAAGCAGAAAACAAGTTTCTTAGGGGCTGAGATTTTCACTTTTGTCTTTGAATTGATAAAGTGTGGCCTTCTGAACTGAACCAGAAAGAACACCACACTTTTTTTTCCTCTTAAAGTAAACCTAATGCTAAATGAGGAATCTTGGTTGTCAAAACTCCAGGTTAAGACATCTAAACTTAGTTGCACAAACTTTATTCATGATAGTATTTTGATTAATACCAAAAATGGCTGTGAGAAAAACATTTTTAAGGAAAGCGAGGAATCAGATTTGTCTAAACAAAAGTGCTTCTTTATAGGGAGAAAATAAAATTGAAAATATGAAGAGATTCTAACAATATGAAAAAACATAAAACAAAAAACAAAACAAAAAAAACCCTGTACATTTTATAAAGCCTAATAATTTATCAAAATCAAGTATATTTCCCTCCCTGAGGCAATTGAGGTGTTAAATCAATTACATTTTGATTAATTTTTCATAGTTCATATAATAAAAACTTACCCATATCCTTAGCTTGTCTGTGTGTCTCACTACTAAACTTACTAAAAAATGGGTTTTCCTGGGTTAATAAAATTTTAATATCTTCTATACACACAACAATGATTCTTGAATTAATAAATGGATACAATGTATATATTCCCTGTTGGAATAAAAGAAGATTATCACAATGTCATCATTTTCATCTCAAACAATAACAAAAAATAACCCAACACACATTGTCTAAAATTAAGAAACAAAGAGTATCAGGAAATAAATTAATCAACTCCTTAAGAAAAAATCCCTAGAATCAGATAGGTTTACATGTGAATTTTACCAAACATTTAAAGAACAGTAACTCCAATACTATATATAAACTATTTGAAAAAATAGAGAATAAAGGACTCCTACAAAATTCCTTTTATGACACAGACATGGTACTAATACCCAAAGCAGGTAGGATGAAAACAGAGAAAAAAAACTACAGACTAATCTCCCTAATGAATGTTGATGCAAAAATCTTAAATAAAATATTAGCAAAGAGATTACAGAAAATCATCCCTAGGATAATACACATGACCAAGTACAATTTATACCAGGAATACAGGGCTGGTTCAATATTTAAAAAAACTATTAGCATAATTAACTAAATCAATAACCAAATTAATAAGAAACAAGAGTATCTTTGAATATGAATTCTAATAAAAACTTAAGTATTGAGTACTTTTATACAGGCCTTGGGAAAGTGGTGTCTGAGCTTTGAAATTTGATGTCTGGCAAGTTAGTTTTAGCATTGAGAGACTAGCTATGTAAAATTTTTTAAATTCTGTGACCACCAATCAGGAATTTTAGAGTTACCTCTTGCGCCAGGCGGAAAGCACAACCAAACTGTTCCCCATCATTATTCCGAGACCATACTTTTATCCCAGTGTTAATAACCTGTAATTGATGAAAATATAGTCAAAGGTTGGAAATTATGAAGCTTGAGGTGGGTACTCAGAAGCAAGAAGAAATATTTTCACTTTTTTCAAGGGTTTTTTGGAATAAAATGGTTCCTAATTTGTTCTTCCTTTCTTAAACATACAAATAGGGGAAGAAAAATTATAAAACTGGCCTAACAATTATGAAATGGGGAATATATATCAAAGGAAAATGGTTGCCTTTTCTGAATTCAAATGTATCTTTCTACAATAAGGGCTTGGGGGAAATGGCTCAGAAGTTCAATGTTTTATAGAAAGTGCTAATTAAAAAATTGAGATCTACAAAGGACCTTGTGAATCCAAGCAATCTAAATTCTCACTTTAAAGACAGAATTGGCCCAGAAAGCTTAAGTGATTTACTCAGGGGACATAAACTTCAGAGCCAGAATATGAACCCAATTCTTCCTACTCCAAATCCAGGATTCTTTCAAAGGGATCATACTGCCTCTCAAAGAGACAAGATTTTCCTATATATTTTATTTTGTTAAGATAATTAAGATAGAGAAGACTGTGATAAGAGAGGAAGAGTGGAGAAAAAATAATAAAGGAATATAATGAAGAAGATAGAAAGGTGATCTATGAATGCAAGCTTATGCTGCTATACGTTCTTTGGCTTCAAAGTAAGTTTCCCAACCTATTTCCTTCTCCCCCCCATTTTAAAAATAGTACTTTATTCCCTCCCCCCAATACATGTCAAGATAATTTTTAGTATTCATTTTTACAAGATTTTGAGTTCCAAATTTGTCTTCCTTCCGATCTCCCCTCCCCTCCTCTCTTTTTAAAATTAAAGCCTTTTCTTTTCTTTTTTTTTTTTGGCTGAGGGAACTGGGGTTAAATGACTTCCCCAAGGTCACACAGCTAGGAAGTATTAAGTGTCTGAAATGAAAATAATGTAACTGGTTTTAGCATTGTCAGCAACTAAATGTGGTGAGGGATCTTTTAAAAAATTCAATTGTCATACTTTCTTACCTACATTTAAAAACATGATAAATCTTAATAATTAACATTTACAAACTATATGCATATAACAAAACTTATTTCCAAAATAAATAGGATTAAAAACTGGGTAAACACAAGAGGCAAACACTCCAATTTATATATTAGTTATTAAAATGCTAAGTTATACCTTCATTCTCTCACTGTTATTCAGCAATACATTTCTTAGCTCCTTAGAAACCATATACAATTGTCTTTTCTTCCCTTCTTGGGTTCGAGTCAATAAATTCATCTTTGGGAATGAAGGAGCCAAAGCATAAAAATCCCTGCAAACAAAACAACATATTTTGTCTGGAGTTCAGAATTCATTAATTCATGACTTCTTAATACATTGCAAACTATTTCCAAATACATCATCTATGAAGAGATTATGATTTGCCCCCTACTTAGTTTTGATTTTAAATACTTTGTGATAACTCAGTTATTTTGCTTCTTAAATCATAACTTGTTTCAAACTTAATGATTCATTTGAGCTACTGATGGCTGAAAGCAGCTTTTTTTGTTTTGTTTGTTTGTTTGTTTTGGCTAAGGCAACTGGGATTAAGTGATTTGCCCAGGATCACACAGCCAGCAAATGTTAAGTGTTTGCGGTCACATCTGAACTCAGATCTTGTACATTATTCACTATACCAACTAGCTGCTCCTGAAAGCAATTTTAAGAAACACCACCTATCACCATAACAGGCCTAATCAATAGGGCCAGTAAAAACAGGGAAATAACCTTGAAAGCAGCCCAGAAAGAGAATGCAGAATAATAATGGTTACACATGGAGAGCAAGAAGAAATTAACTGACACCACTGCTAACATTTTACCAAGAGTACTTTATCCTCTATACCGTACCAAAGTTTTCCACAAATGTTGATGCAAGATAATTATGAATTTTAATTTGTTTTTTAAAAAAAAAACAGAAAGTATTGATTTAAAATAAAAGACAAATCAAGATGCTACAGCTATCTAAGAAAACAATGCTGGGTAATTTAAACCATTAAAAACCTCCAATTATTAACAGGATTAAAAAGTGAAATATTTTCAAAAAGTCTCCCAATAGTAATCTGAAAACATTTAGTCACGTTAAGAAAGTATTAAATAAAATATAATATTTTAATACTGGATAAGGATTATTTATCTGAGAGGCTGTCTATGAGATAAAATTAAATGCAAATTTCCACTTAAGGTATTATCAGCTTAATTAATTACATTTAAATAAAAACAAAAGTATTTTGGACCCAGTCTTAACACATTTTTTCTCAACCATGTTCTTGCCAAGTTGAGAACACTCCATAGCCATAGATGATCAAAACATAGATAACAGTGACACAGGGACAGCCATAGGCATAGATAGGAGACATTATATACTGATATAGATGATATAGAAATAGATTATATATATATGATGGACAGTTAGGTAGCTTGGAATCAGGAAGACTTATCTTCCTGAATTAAAATCTGTCCTCAGACACTTAGTAGCTGTGTGCCCCTGAGCAAATTACTTTATCTTGTTTGCCTCATTTTTCTCACCTATGAAAATGAGCTGAAGAAGGAAATGGCAAACTGTGCCTAGAACCCTCACCCCCCCAATCCCAATAGAAATGAAGAGTCAGACATCACTGAAATGATCACACAATAGTAATATAATAATTACATTTTGTAATAATATGTATAATGTATTTTTTAAAATAAAAGCATTTAACAGAAAATTAATTTGAAATTCAAATGAGGATTTTGGTTTACAACACTAGATAATCTGAACATTAGTATTAAAAATTTACTAAAATAGAACACAAACTATGCTTTTTCAGGTAAAACTTCTGTTCCATATATTACATTTATTAACAGCTACAGCAGATAACCCAATATTTTATTACCATTACACATTAACATAAGAGGAATGTCTTTTATGATCTAGTCCAATATGAGAATCTTTAGCTAATGATTACACATTATTTGTTAATACATTAAAATAAAAACAAAAAAATTATTCTTACTGGATAGGTGGAAATAATGGATCATCTTCAGGAATAAATACAAATGGATCTTCTTTAAATCCAAACAACTTCATTTTCTTTGATGGGGGTGGGCTAAAGCAATTATGTGATAAGAACAAAAAATTTATAATTAATGATCAAAATGGCAATTAATACTATTTAAACACAATAGCATGAATATATTCTCAAATTCTTTTCCACCATTCCATACCCTGCTAAACTTCACATATGAGCTATTGATAGAATTCTGATTTTGACCAGTTTTTGGTAAATTTACTGACTCCAAGAAAAGGACAGGGAAAAAAAAAATTAGGAGACAAATTATGAAGTACTATAGATTAAAAAATAAAACCTACATCTTTAACTTCTATGCCAACTAAGTGTGTAGTTTTTACTGCTCCCTCTAGGTATATATATTAAAGTGTACTTCTTAAATCCCATCCATAATTATCATTATTAGTATTAAATTCATATTTGTAATGAAAATTAAACTGTGATGAAAAAAGCACAATAATTTTTACAGCAACTCAAAGGAAAATGTACATAATTGTTAAATAATAAAATCTAAAACCTTAAGTTTAACAACTTTCAGACTTCTCACTTCAGTACATTATAAAAATATTCAAATGAGACATAAACTGCTTACCCACATACACCATCTTTCTTGTTAATGTCACTCTCCAAATTTTGAGTTCTCTGCATGGTTTCATCCCCATCAGTTACAGTAACAGATCTATCAACTGTTTCTGCAGAAGCTGTGAGACTTGTTTCTGTAGGGGCTGAAGCTCTCATCTCTACAGAGACTGAAGAGTTAGATTCTGCAGCTTCTCCTGTATGCATAGATTTTCGCTGGAGCTATCAGAAAACCATGAAGATTAAGAATATATTTCAAGCAAACAGAACTTAAATTTATTACTACCCACATGACTAAACACCAACAGACTTGTTTACCAAAACCTAGATTTATTTTTTAAAAGTTTTTCCCATATAATTTAGGGATAAACTTGAAGGAAAACAAAAAACTATTTCATAAAACAAGCAATATTCAGTTACAAAATTGACTGGATGATTACCAAAAAAGTAGAATGGATGTAAAAGATTAACTCCAAATTCATCACCTGGATATATCAATTATCTTTATGTATAGCATCCTTATGAAGTATTGCCTAGCCAAGGCTTTAATAAATTCTAGTGACTAGGAATTCATGACTCCTTTGAGTCTGTTTTTTTCTCCTCATTGAAATTAATAATGTAAGAAAATAGTAATACCCAATAGTTGTAGGGCACTGCAACACAGAATGGACAAGCCCCAGCCCTAGTAAGCCGCCTCCTTCATACTCTCTGTATATCCTGTCTTCCATTGAACTTGTTTATTAGTTTCAGCTGAGAAGTACAACTACTTAGAAGACTTCTTCTCAAGAATAAATTGTACCTTAGGCTGACGTTTATTCCAAGGCATTGAAGATTTCTTGACTAATACTGCCACAAAGAACCCTCCAGTATTCTGGTGATGTGGTAATATCCGAAGGCTAATTAAAAAAACACATACATATTAAAGCTATTCATCTATGTGGTGAAATTATTTTTATGCATAAAAATAATGCAGCAATTACCCAAGAGCTGATTGTGGTTATCTTTATGTATTTAAAAAAATAAATAACACACATCTGTAAGCACAGTGGAACAAATTTGTGGAACTGAAATTTATCAAATTTTGTCTTTCACTAACTTGGCAGTACAAGAAATGTCTAAATACTACATTTGCAACCAATATCATAATTTCTCTGACAGTTCACTACAAAATACTGACTATGACTCCCAAGCAGATAACTCAATTCTTGCAAATAATTTTGATCCCTTTCACTTACATGTCCAGTCATAATTCTGATGGTTTGCCTTCTTTCCCTATTTACTAAAGGTAAAGAAATTAAAACTAAAGTTTAAGGCATATATACAGGGATATAGGTATCTCAAGTGAAAATGGGTTCTTGTACCCATCGTTACTTTTATACACCTCAAGTATGCCCAGAGAACCGGATACATGGGTTATATACAACAAGAAGATAAGAAAGATCACTGAAAATCTCAAATTCCTATACATACCTACACTCACTCATGGGCTGTTGTACACAAAGATTTGGAGATGCATCTCCTCTACTACTATAAAAGTTACCAAAAGAATTCCTACAAATAAAGGAACCTTTTCAACTCAAACCTCTTTAGTTAAAAGTACATAAAACAATGCATGTATTTACCAACTTAAGAAAACTCACCAACGTTCTAAGTTCATTTTCTTTAAATTTTCTTGACATTTTGGGGGGAACATAGTAGGACGAATTTGAGTATGCCTACTCTGAGGTACATCTTTCCAATCTGCAAACCACTGTCCATCTTTTGTCATTACCTGCAAGAAAAAACCAAAACCAAATATATTAACCAAATGTATCAATGCTGTCTGAGAATATTAAAAAAGCATAGAGGGGAAAAAAATCCATAATTATCATTATTAGTATTAAATTCATATTTGTAATGAAAATTAAACTGTGATGAAAAAAGCACAATAATTTTTACAGCAACTCAAAGGAAAATGTACATAATTGTTAAATAATAAAATCTAAAATCTTAAGTTTAACAACTTTCAGACTTCTCACTTCAGTACATTATTTTATACTAAGAATTGCTTATATTTTATCCTAGAGGAAAATAAAAAATAAGAATGTAATTCAGAAGATGGGAATAAAACAACATCTTTTCTCCTCACAGTATGGCTAGGAAATCATATACCAGGATTTTTGTAGCATGGCATTACAAATTATTTCATTCTTTAACTATGCTTAATATCTGTACCCAAATATAATATTACTCAAATTACTGAATTAAATGCAATAGCAATTCAGCCACTGGTGGATCTTTCCATGAAATGAAAATGATCATCTAGCTAAAACCACTTAAAATATTTTAAATATTTTCTTTATTACCTTCCATTCTGTAATCCCAGGCATCCATTTTAAACCTGGCAACTCAGAAGAAACATCAGCAAGCTCCAAAGCACCTGTATAAGAGAGAAAAGCATTAATAACAAAGGTTGGCAGTGAAAGAACTCTGGAAAATGAGTATGAACCACTTCATAGAATTCCTAATCCCTCTATTTTTGTCCACCTGCATTTTTGATTTCCTTCACAGGTTAATTGTACACTATTTCAAAGTCTGATTCTTTTTGTACAGCAAAATAATTGTATGGACATGTATAACTTATACTTATTTATATATACAACATATTTATATATTTAACGTGTATTGTCAACCTACCATCTGGGAGAGGGGGTGGGGGGAAGGAGGGGAAAAATTGGAACAAAAGGTTTTGCACAATTGTCAATGTAGAAAAATTACCCATGCAAATATCTTGTAAATAAAAAGCTATTTAAAAAAAAAAAAAAATCAAAGGTTGGATTTACATAGATTTTAAAAATTTAAGTTTTTTTTTTTTTAATTGTGGGGAGAAGATATAGAACCTCCACCCTAGTTTTATCTTTATTTGTCTCAAAGAATATTTTCTAAGATTTTTATCTAACCAATTGGTTAAAATTAGTTCAATAAATTGAATTTTGGAATTAAGGGAAAGGATTAAATGAAAGGCCAAAATGCTTAAGGGGACATTATATATATATTGAAGTTCCTTACAAATGAAGGAAATGCTAGAATTTAGATTACAAATTTTAAGCTAAGTAATGAACCTTTTTTAAGAAGAACAACAAAAGTGGATTATAGCAATTAAATATCTAAATGAGATGTTACTCACTACAGTGCTGAAGGGGTTTAGCTTCTACAGTTTTGTCGTTGCAAAAAATAGGGAAGGGGGAATGTAGAGAGAAGGCAGCAAGCTCTCCTTTCAGTCTGGATTAAGTAAATACCTAATGGTCAGATCTTTGGCAAACTGGACTAATTCAAATTCAGCATGAGATCAAGATTCCTTTGTTAGCTATATGAAAGATTCATTGGGAAAACACTGCCATAAAATGGAGAAGATTTGGACATATAAAGGACTGTTTTGATATAATCAAATAAAATCTAATAATTGGTAGATGTGGGACTTGACTTAAAAGGAAAGGATTTAAAGATACATTATTTCAAAAAATATATACAAGTAGAGGCAAGAATGGATTGTGTTTTCTAAGGTCCTTTCCAGCTTTAAAATGTGATGATGCTTAAAACTCCCAAAGAACCTAAAAGTATATGCTTTAAAAAGTAACATGTATGTGGCAACAGACACTATGAGGAGTTAGGTAACCTACATTGTAAAAGTGATCTGAAAATATTAAATGGATTTGGGAAAGCTATAAAATCACGTGAAAACTTCAAATTTCAAACTGTTCTTTTTTTCACTGTGGCTTGTTTTTGATACTAAATCGAAGGAAGGAATATGGATAAAATTTTCCTGAAAGCATGAATATAAAATCTAAATTCCTAGCTGCCTCTAAAAAAAAAATATCTTAGTTATTACATGATCAAAAACTGACTTGCAAATGTTCTGGGTATAATTTTACTAGTCATGTAGAATTCACATAGATTATGAGTTCCAATAATTCCTATCAAAACTTTTAGGTAATACAAGTATTTTTAAAAAGCAAATATTTATGGTCTTAAAGTTTTTTCAATGTGCTTATATATAGACACAACTAAGACATTATATAAAAATAAAGTCATAGAATATCAAACATAGAATTGTTCAAAATGAGAAGAACTTATTGCATAACAAAGACAAATAGGTAATTAAAAAAACAAAAACATAATCAGAGCACAGTAAGTTGTAAATATTGCCTCCAGATGAAACTAAAAATAACAGTTATATGAGATGGAAAATGTTTTGCAAAAAATAGCCAAGATACCAATAAATACTTAAATAATTTACATAATTTCCCCTCACTCTGGTCTTTTGAATAAGTAATAGGAAATATTAAGGGATTTACTGAAAAGTGTAAATTTTTTAAACTCTCCAATTTTTAAAACTCTCCAATATTATAGAATATTATAGAAGCTAGTAGTGTGAGGAAATTTCAATGCAACAAAAGCCAAGATTGTACAACACAGCTAATTTTCCTTTGAGTTCCCAATTTTCCAGGTAGTTCAAGAAATGTTACACACATTATTTAACTATACAATGTATGCATGTACAGTTTTAAATTATTTTTTTACCTTCACTTTTCTCCAACAGTGAGGCTATGACTGCTTCATCCTCAATAGGATTTAATGAACATGTGGAATACACCATCCTGCCACCCTCCGCCAGCTGCTCAACCCCACGTGTTGCTATCCTAAGCTGTAAACTAAAAGGATAATACACTCTAGATTAAATAGAAATTGAATTGTTCCCTACTCCAAAAAAACCTTTTCTCTAAAATTATTCCAGTTCTTCAAATACTTTAACCAAGTCATAAATATAGAGCTAAACAAACTATAGATTAATGAAGGTAATTTCAAAAATATCAAATTCAGTATCTGCTGCTAAATTAATCAAAACAATTCAGTCTCTAGATCAACAACTAGCCAAAAAATCCAATTTATAGATAAGTTAGTAACAGTGTAAAAAATGGGATATTTTAGAATTAGAGGTTTTTTTTTCTTCCAGAATTCTTTCTCTTGGATTAGGATCTCTTAGCAGTTATGCCCATAGGAAAAGCCATATATCTATCTGACTACAGCTATAACATATATCCAGGGTGAAAATGGTGATAGAGTATGTATTATGTTGCTGATCAGTATTAAGCTGGAACAATTTTTGAAATGCTAACAAAAATGCTTTCAGGTTTCTGAACAGAATTGTTTTTAGCTAAACACTGAAATTTAGTTGGTCTGCAGCATATCACTATTTAGCAAATGAATTTAATATGACTCTTCTTTACAAGCAAATAGGACTATTAAATATATGATATGGGTAGTTTTACATCAAAAGAATTTCATTTTGCAATCTTGCAGCCAGTAAGAGCATTAAATAGTCAAAACCAACTCAAACTCTCAGAATTGTTTCTAAACAGACCTGAAGGAACACAAAAGGAAACTTACAAGAAAGTAAAAACTTAGCCAACTTATTTTCTTTTCAAATTAATCAAACTAAATAGAAGTTACACTATGCATATAAAAAGTAATTACTTCTAAAAAATTTTAAAATACCATTTCCTGCTGTTTTGACATCAGATTTATATATACCTAGGAAAAGGTTATTGAATCTATTAAAAGGATAACCAGGGCAGTTAGATGAGGCAGTGGATTGAAACCATCCATGTCAGGAGAACCCAAGTTCAAATCTGGTCCCAGACATTTATTAATACATACTAGCTGTGTGACCCTGAACAAGGTGCTTAAATCCCAGTTGTCTAAAGAAAAAATAAACAACAAAAAAGGGATAACCTTTGGTATACATCCCTACTCAAGCTATTTAAGATGAAATTACTTCTACAGTAAATATGGAACTTCTAAATCTAAGAATTTAGTTATACAAACAAATAAAAACTTGGGAAAAAAATAAATGAAGAAACAAAAAGATAATTAGTAGGATGTTATAACAAAGAAGTCATTTGGATAGCAATAATAGAAACAGCACAATAATATCTATATTAGCAACATGTTAAGATGTATGTTTAAGATTTTTAAACATCTCTATATTAAGACTCCTATGTGGATTTTTCAAAATCACCAAGAATATTTAGCATACATTACCTTACTAAAGAATTCTTCATGAAAAGTTTCCAAATCAGCTAACTTTTTTATTTTCATAAATCAATTTGGACTATTTTTAGGGATTACACAAATATGCTTAAATCTGAAACTGAATCTTTAGCTACAATAATTAAAATTTTTTTTATTTTGTCAAATAGGTAGATCTATTTCAAAGAAAATCTCATAAAATATGTAACATATTTTACCCATGTAGTTGCAAACTATTTAGTGTTGTCCACTTTTTCCATACATCAATGTTTTTCCTCATGGTACCATCTCCACTAAAAAGAAAAAAAATTTTTTTTATTAAAAATGCTGCATAAATTCAGGTAATATATACGCTTTCCACTTATATTAGTACAATTGGATTTTTTTCCTTAAAAAACAATTTGAAAACAATCTTAAACAAAGAAGGCATTAACTCACTTTACTATCTTTTAAAACTGCTGGAATATAATGTACTGTCTATTATAAATTGAACCGAAACAGTTTTTAATCTGAGTAATTTGGAAACTATTCAATTACTGAAGAAAAAATAGAGATTTTTGAATGCCTCATTAACTTACAACTAAAGGTAATTATTTGCAAAGTTTTAAGACTGGAATGAAAAAATATGAATTAATTATAATTATACTTTTAATCTATTTCCTTAGCAATAATTGTGATTACATCTTTCATCTATGAAAAAATGCTGCATATATTTTAAGTCTTGAGGTGAAATGTACCTAGCTTGGAAATAATCACACATTAAGACTGTCAAGTTAGATCTAGATGATAATATAGAAAGCAAACTGATAAATCTGACTGGCTTGAAGAGTAAGGCTAAGGAAGCACTTTTCTTTTAAGAATCAATGACCCACAAATGAAACCAATAAAAGAACTATATGAGTAAAAAAAACCAATTAATTGTAGTTTTACTCTAAAAAGATGGAAAAATGAAAAGGTTTTAATAATTTAAAAATCATAATGAAGCAAAATATTTAATAAAATCATGACAACTCTATAATAAGTAACTAATTTAGAAAGGGTAGGGGAAAGACTGGGGAACAGATCAGCAGATAAAGAAAACAGAGAAAGAATACTTCTCAAATCTATCATGCCACCAATGACTTCTACACACTAAGTCATTTTAAATTTGTGCTACCTAAAGTCTCTCTCTAATTGGCTTGGCTCTCTTCCCTCCAAAACAATACCTTAAATTATACATTCCCTGAGATCAAGAATTTTTTCCATTGTTTTCCCAGTGTCTACACAGAACAATTAATAAGAATGTGAGTTGTTTACAATCACTGGAACACTGAGATATACACAACAGGAAAAAAATTTGTTAAGTTGACACAAGAAACATGAAATAAAACAGACATGAGACAGGGTTGTATGCCAAGAAACAAACAACAGGAGATATACAGAATGGAATAACATGACAAACACATAAGCTAATGAAGCAATGTCATCATCTTGTGGCTTTTTGAAGTATTACCTCTAAAGAAATTTTAAATTAATCAGAGGTATAATTTATTACACTACAACTTAATATCAATTAGATGAAACTATAAAAGCTTTTATCTGGTCTGGAGACTCAGGTATTTTACTCCTCTTCTAGAAGAGAGATACAATAATCATACTTAAACTATTTTATAATTATAGTTTCAATTAATTCCAGGACATATGTTACTCTGAAATATTTTATGCTTCCTGTTAAAAGAGAACATGGTCCAAAAGGAGAAATGTATGATTAAACATACCTCAACTTAAAATATGCTCTAAAAATCATTCTTTTGTAAAAGAATTCCATTGTACTTAAGGAAAAAAAAAAAAAAAACAAAGCAAAACAAAACAAAAACCTCATTTACACAATTAATGATTTCAGCAAAAGTTTGATGTACTGAAATTATATACGTACTATAATATCAGAAAGAAAAATGTCATAAAATACCTGCAGGGCACATCACACAGAATTCTATCATAGAAGAGAATCTCCTTCTTTCCATCCATATCTATTTGCAGTCTAGGAATGCTAGAAGCATCATGGTTTACAACCATAATACAAGGACTGCTTAACCTTTTTGCTTGATGAACCAGCAAATAGCAGCGTTTGTTGTCAACATCATTAGCGATAACAAATCCCTCTGGGAACATAACATTGTAATGTCAGATAACACAAAAATTAATTTCACATAATAACAGTGGGGAAAGTTAATAAAATAAGAAATGACCAGATGTCTTCAGGGGAAAAAAAAAGCTTAAGCTTTAATCAACAATTTAGTGATGGCACTGTTATGGTGAAAAGGGAGAGCTAAAGATACACTTTATGCACATGTAAATTCAAAAGTGGGATTAACTTTTCTAAGGTTAATGACTAAAATGATCTTTACAAATTGGAAATAGAAATAGCAACATTATCAAGTTTGTTCACTACAACTTCAAATCTTAGTTCCTCCTATCATATCAAGTAAAAAAAAAAGTAAATATACGCAAAACCTTCATTTATCTTCACTGTTCTAAAAATTTTCTAATGATTAAAAAAAACGATAAAATGAATTTAGTTAAAAGTATGAGGAAGACAAATCAATATCCCTGGTATAACTTCTATGCTGAAGTTTTTGTCCTGTTTTTTATTTATTTTTTAATATTACCAAATAGCAGAAAATGACAAAAAGCAGAAGAATAAATTTCCTGGTATTTCAATATCAGGAAGGTATTGAAACACAAGCAGATTCAAGGGATTAATCCATGGCTAACAAGCATTAAAACAAGATTTTAACAAAACCTTGTTGATACAAAGGAAATACAGAGATCAAGATCGAAAAACATATGGCAAATTACTGTAATATTTCCAGATTGTATGGTATAGATTTACTTCTAAATAATCCCATTCCCTTGATAACATCAATAATATGATAATCTGTTATAAAATTATTTTCAAAGATACCAAGTATGTTTGAGGGAAGGCCAGATTGGCAAAGGCAGAGTGGAATTTCAAGTGGCTATCTAGTTCACTTTACCCTATATTAATTGCTAATTTTATTGCTTATTATACTGTTTCTTACATACTTATAAGTAGGAAAAAAACAATTTTGTCAAAAACTAACTCCTTTACAGACTTGAAAGATATAAATATAAGGTAAATTTAAACTACTTCTTGCTCTTTATTTCATATAACCAATTAACTTTTAAAACAATTTAGTTCACAAACCAAAGTAAATTTTTCATTCTTAAGTATGTTTTAGGATATAACAGATTTGGTCAATAAATCAAAAGTAAGTAATAAGAATATCTGAAAACATAACCTAAGTTTCCTGACTTATTCCCTATTTTCACAATAATATTATTTGGTGCTAAAAATAATCAATACTTCTACATGCAAATTTCAAAAATCACAGACACAAGTTTCATCTCTCTCTCTCTCTCTCTCTCTCTCTCATATATATATATATATATATATATTTATATATATATAAAAGTATAAGATATACTCATTTAATTAACCTTAAAGCAATCTCTAATAGGAATTAAATAATAATAACATCCAAACAAGGGAAAGCTACTGTCATATTAGGAATATGACATCTGTAATTGACACTTGGTACAAAAATAACTAGCTTTGTTTTAATTTTGAAAAAACATTTCAAATTAAACAAAACACCTAACTTTACAAATACCACAGTTATAGATTATGTCTTAGTTTTCCCCTTAACCATCCCCCCACCTAAACAATATGCCATCACATACCTGGAAAGGAAACATTCATATCAGCATGAAGCATTTCAATTAACTGAGCAGTCTTTGATCCAGGTGCTGCACACATATCTAAAATCTATTCATGAAAACATGAAAATGTATTTGATGTTTTCTTTTAAAAACAATATTCTCCAAGGAAGCTTTATAAAACAATAAAACAAACCTCTTGTCCTGTCTAGTTTTCTCAAGAGATATTACAAGCATCAACTGAGAAAATGCTTTGTAGACAACTTGAACATGACAAATTTCTTACAGGGAGGAATAATTTCATTTTTGTCTTTTAATCCCTAGCATCTAGTCTACTTTTTGAAAGACTTTGTTATCTAAAAAATGTTTACTAATAGAATTGAATATGAATATAGCATTTGTGGAGCCTATAGGCTGAATGTCACAATAAAGCCTTGAGGATATAGCAAATCCTGTATAGAAAGTAGAATACATAAAAAGAACAAGAGGAAAAATAGGCTAAACAATGAATAGGTTGGATTAATAGTGAGCATTAGATCTGAAAGTGCAAAGATAAACAGCTCTATCCCATTTAACTGCCCAAAGACTGGTCCAAGTTCCCGCTTTTAGCTCCAGATCTATGATTATACTTGAAAGACAACATTAATAAAAATGTCAGATAAAAAGAAGGGAACACAATATGGAAAAAACAAAATGTGAACTGAAAAGCCTTATTTTTAAGCACTTAATAATTATTGAATTGGATAATTGGTGAATGATTTCAATTATTAGATAATACAGCAGCAAAAGATAGAAAGCTGGGCCTGGAATAAAGAAGATCAGAGTTCAAATCTAACCTTAGGCAAAAGCTATGTTATCCTGAACAAGTCACTTAACCTTGTTGCCCAAGTTTCTTCATCCTATTGTGAAACCAGGCAAATCACTTAACCTCTGTTGCCTCACTTAACTCATAGCACCTATCTCCAGAGCAGCTATGAGATAAAAATTGTAAATGTGTCAGGCACAGTGCCTGACACATATTAACATAAATATTAGCCATCATTATTTTTACATGTAAAAGGCAGAGCTTATAAAATTTTAAAATGGCATTGGCATACATTTATGTTGTACTTTTTTTTTTTTTTTAAATTAAAGCCTTTTGTTTTCAAAGTGTATATATGGATAATTTTCAACAATCACCTACAAAATCTTGTGTTCTAATTTTTTTCCCTCCCTTAAATGGCAAGTAAGCCAACATGTTAAACAATACATTATGTTTTCAAATAAACCTAAATTCTTTAATTTTCTTCTACATTCAGAAACAAACAATACCTTATGATGAGGCTGAACATTAAGTAACAAGGGTGGAATCATACTGACAGCTTCCTGACGACTAATATTTCCCTGAAAAAAAAAAAAAAAGTATCAGTAACAACATGTTTATAAAATCCTCATTTCAAAAAAAAAAAAAAAAAAGCAAAGACATCATGTATTTTATTGCAAGGCAAACATGAAAATAAACATTCATTATTTGCTATACAATCATAATCCAAATGAATTTCAAGTCACTTTGAAAGATAGTTTTGTCATAAAAGCATATTAAGGATATCCCTTGATAATTAAAAGTTATTTGGTTTCTCTTCCCCCATATCTCCCTCTTCCTCCCAAAACACAACTTTGAAAACTATATGCAGAGAATGAAAGAATCTCAGAGATTAACTAATCCAGTTCAACTTCCAACTAATGAGATTTCCACTCACAATACAACCTAAGATTCATTAAGACTATAATAGTTTCCAGTCATAGATGACAACCCTTCAAAATGCAGGTCATTCCATTGGTAAAGAGTTCTATTTTGGGGAAAGTTTTCTCTTATGCCAAGACGATATCCACATCATTGTTAACTTCCATCTTCTGGTCCTACTTGTTTTTTGAAGCACAAAAAAAAAAAAAAAAAAGGCTATGGGCTCTTAAAGAGTGATACTGCGATACTGCATTAAGTAAATATAAATTGTAGTCTTTTTTTCAGGTTCATTACAAGTTAATTCTGTGATGCTCCCCATAATCAAGCAAATGCATTATACATTCTTAAGCCCCTAGGAAGACACAATCTTTTTTTTATTCCTACTTTACTCTTTACTCTTCAACTATCTGAAGATCAAAAACAGTTTTAGAGTTGTAACTCTTCTCCAATTAACTCAAAAACTAACTAGGACCAGAGAAAAACTCCCTGACGTCTCCTTTTCTGAGAGGGCTGAGCTATCAGGAAAAAAGAGATGTCAACACTGTCATCCTTGACTTTTCCTTTCTCATAGCTCCTAGAAGTAGTAGGGTAAGGAAGAATGGAGAAAAGTAAAATGATTGCTAAAGAACCAATCCAGAAATGCAGATGCAAATAAGGAAATCTCAGATTTCTACTCACCCTTATCCTACTCCTGAATACACCCTCATAACACTCTTGTGATAAAAACTTAGAAATATGTGGAATTCATCCTGGCGGGGTCATTTTACCCCTTTGGGACTCAATGTACTCAAACTCATTAGAATATAAGCTTTTTGTAGTAAAGAACAGTTTCACTTTTGCCTTTGTAGCCTCAATGTCACATACTAGGCACTTAGTAGATACTTAATAAAAATTGGATGAATTAAATTATAAAATGGATTGGGGGAGTAGCCATATGATAATTAAATTTCTAATGTCACTTTCAAATTTAATGTTCAATCAGTTCATATGTTTGAAAATAAACTTACAGATTCAGTTTCGCTAACCAAAAACTGGTGAAATTTTTCCAACTGTGGAGACTTCCTCAAGATTTTGCGACTCAGATTTGTGTGCCATGCAAGCTCTTCTGGGTACCTAATAAAAACAAGACAAATTAGAGGTATTTGGTATCCTTAAAAACACATGATAAAAAAAAGAAAGCTAAGCATAAACCAGCAGCTTATCTCTTCAGATAGTCCGGTAACTTTGTGAACTGAAAATAGATAAGCTAAAAATGTCTAAAAAAATGTATAAAATTATAAAATGCCTTTCAATGAAGCTGTGAATAGAAATATTCATATTGTGTACATTTCATTTCTGAACTATATTAGTCCTCTTTAAAACAGAAAATGCCATACAATTCATTTTACTATTTTAATAAGTTATAATCTGTGAAGTTAGACTGCAGACAGTTAATAATGAGCCTCCCCCTAAATTAAAGCTAAATCTTTGTAGAACAGTCATCATCAGACTGTGCATGAGACCTTTCTAGCTTGGTAAACTTTCCAGAGATCACTCTTGTGACATAAAAACCAGGTCACCTTCATAGCACAATGAGACACTTAAAACCATCTTGGAGAGAAGACTGATCATAAGTAACACAACTTTCTCAAATAGAAAAAAAAAAAAAAAAAAAAAAAAAAAAAAAAAAAAAAAAAGAAAGAAAAAGAAAAAGTCACTGCCCCATGTACAGCAGAAAATGAGAGGAATCAAATTATGAAACAAATTTCCATTTTAAAAAATGTTATACTACACAAAAATCTATGTAAAACTATACATTTATACAGAGCTGTCCATTTTTTTTTTGCTTCCTTGTAGGTTTTTTCTCTGCTATGTACTTTTTATTTTTTTCTTCTTTTCTCCTCCCATATTCCCCCAAGAAAGCTACAATTAAGCACTGATATATTTAGATACACACACACACACATATATATATAGAGATATACATAGACAGACATCTATGATCAACCACATGCAGGTAACATCTCCCTTCCTAAGTCCAAGCCTTTCTATATTTTTCTAGATCAACTCATTTCCTATACCATAACAATATTTCAACATTATCTATCTAGTTATTTTAAATAATCTAAAACAATATTAATATGGCTTACTTTTCTTTTTTGATCTATTTTAGCTTAATTTTGTCTTAAATCAATGATTATAACCCTTTTCCCCAACAAATTCGACTCCTGTGTTTGTGTTTATATCTTATATCCTTATCCTATCCCTATTGACTCATGCTTTGCCTCTACAAGCTACTTTGCCTTGCTGTTACTTAATCTAGCCCTCTTCCAAGGACTCTTCCCTTATCTTCTCTCACCTTTTCCCTCCCTCTACATCCCATTCTAATGTTATTCTTTCTTGAACCCTGATCTGATACAGAGTTCCCCCTAAAAATTCTTCCTTTATCTTTTCCCCCTTCTATCCTCTTACCCTCTAATTTCTTTCAGAATTTATAAGATTTTTATGCCCTTCTAAATAAATGTATTGTTTCCTCTTTAACCCATTCTCAATAACTGTAGGATTCCAGAACTACCAGTCCTCTTTCCCATCTAACTTCTCTATACTAGAATCATATCATACTTAACTCTACCCTAAATCTTTCAAACTATCCAATGACAATCTTAAATTGTTTACATCTCCATGTATAAAATATAAAGTTAGTCCTTTTTGAGTCCCTTGTAATTAGCCTTTGATGTTTACCTTTTATTTATTTTGGATCTCATATGTCAAATTTTCTATTAAGTTTTGGTCTTTATGCAACAAAATCCTAAAAGTCTGGCAATTCATTGAATATCTTCTTTTTTTCCATTCAGAATTATACTTTGATGGGTTTATTTTCTGCTTCAAGTCCAATTCTTTTGCTTTTCATTATATAGTGTTCCAAGACCTCTTAATGTAGCACTGCTGGGTCTGATTCTAAATATGGCTCCAATACATTTGAATAGTTATTTTCTTGACCTGGAGGTTTTGGAATTTGGCTATGACATCCTTATAGGTTTTAATTGAAGGATCTCTTTCAGGTGGTAATTAGTGGGGTTTTTTTCTATATATACTTTATTCTTTTATTCAAACATTTTGGAATGGATTTTCTGTAATTATTTCTTGTATCAAGATTCTTTTTTTTGACTATAGCTTTCAGGTAGTCCAATTATTCTTATTTTCTCTTTTTGTTCTCTTCTCCAGATGTATTGTTTTTCTTCTGAGATGTCTCACATTCTCTTCTACTTTGTCATTCTTTCTATTTTGTCTTATTGTTTCTTAGTCTCTATCTTTGCTGGCCTCTCCTTACCTAATTCTAGTTTTCAAGGATTAATATCTTCCTTAAAATTGAGTCAGCTTTCCTAGATAGTTGAATTTCTTTCCATAATCTTTTATGATCATTACTATTCTTTTTTCCCCTGTTAGTTTTTTCTCAGCCTCTCTCATTTAATTTTATTTTTCTTCTTTTTGGACAGGTGATCACCTGACATTCTTCTTTGGTAAGAAGGGCTTTTTAAAACTTCAATATCCTCCTCTGAAGATGAACTCCAGTCTTCTCTATTCCCCTAGTAACTTCCTATGATTGGGTTCTTTCTCCTTTTGACCTTTTTTTGGGACAATTTAAATACGCTGGAACTACAATTAAAATTGGATAGGACTTATCAGCAATCAAAATTAAAAGATGTGTAATTACATCTACCAGCAAAACATCATATCCTGCAAAATTATCCATAATACTGAATGAGAAAAAAATGGACATTTAACTAAGTGCAGATTTTCAGGACTTTTTAAATTAACCAAACCCAATCTCAATAGAAAATTTAACATATAAGAACCAATTTTAAGGAACTTAAAATGGACAAATCCTTTATTTTATTTATTTATTTTTAACATGGGAAATGTATATCATATGTTTACGATTAACATCAGCAATAGGGTAAAGAAAGATTGGGGCAAAATCAAGGTACAAATAGTAATTATGCTATACGAATATAGAGCAGAGGAAAAATAGACACAGGTTTAGAGTGGGGAGAACTTGTAGTTCTGAAAACCTACTCCTATTAGGAATGGATTAAATAGACAGCACTACATATACACCATGAAGGGTACATAACCCTCCAAAATCTATAAAGAAATAAGGGGGATGGGATGGGTGGAGGGGAAAGCAAAGGGAAGACAAGGGAGGAATCCACTCACTAGTGGAAAGAAGTTAAATAAGAGCAAGTCAAGTTAAGGAGCAGAATTAAAGCAGAGTCAGCAGAAAGAAGAAAGATATGTGTGTGTGTGGTTATATTTAATATGTATACATAATATATTCTTTCTTAACTATAGACTTCTTGGGGGAGTGAGAGGTTGAAAGGGGAAAAAATAAAGAAAAAAGTGCACAGCAGAGAACAAAAGAACAAGGAAATTTTTTAAAAAAGATGAACACTCATGAATATAATTTCTTCAACTAATATATATATATATACTTTCTTGAAATGGTAATTCATTGTTATATATTCACAATTTTCCCTGATGTTCTGCTAGGAACATAACAATATTCTCTTTTGTTTTGTTTTGTATTCCTTTTCTGTTTTTCTTTTCTTTTTTTTTTAAATCGATACTATTTAAAAAAAAGAAAAGAAAAGAAAAAGAAAAAAAACCTTAACAGAGTCAAAGACATTTACTTTTAATTTCATGATTCCTTCCTTAACCTGATGAAGATACAATGGAACATTGAAGTGTTCAAAAAAATAAAATAAAATAAAATAAAAAATATAGGTCAAAATCTTCAAACAGAAGAAAAACAAAAATCCACAAATATGTAAGTCACTTGATGACAATTAGCTAACAAATAATAATAATGATAGTTGATATTTTTATAATGCCTACTATGACCCAGATACTACATTAAGCATTTTATTCTACAAATAGTCTCATTTTATCCTTTCAACAATTGTGGGAAGCATGAATATTATTCCCATTTTACAGTTGAGAAAAGTGAGAAATAGGTGATTTGTCCAAAATCATACAACTACTAAGTGACTGAGGCTAAATCTGAATTCAGGCCCTGACTCAAGCACTCTATCCATTGTGACACCTAAAAAGCAAGTTAAAAAAGAGAGAAAAGCAAAGCTAAATACTTTGACATAGCTGAAAACAGATTTTGTAGAGAAAAAATATTTATTTTGCCATTTATGTTTTTAGTAACTGTTAGAACAATCTTTACAACTCCTCAAAAAGAAACTAGATAATCCAAAATTCACCAACAATTAGAAGGCAGCATTGCATAATAAAAAGAACAATGGATTTGAAATCAGAAATCCTGGTTCAAATTCTAGGTTCTGCTCTCTATTCAATGTCTCAAAAATAACATTTGATATATTGCAATTTTAGCTTCCTAGTCTAGAAAACATAAGGGACTTAAGACAAGATTACTTCTCTATGCCTCTTCTAGATTTAGATTTATAAATACAATATTTTGTTTTTACTTAATGTTCTACTTGTCCAAATAGCAGGCCAGTTTTAATTTGTGTTAATTGCAATTTCAAAGGATTACTTTTTAACTAAAAAATTTCCACGCAAAGCTATGAAGGACTATGTCATAGTATATTCCCAAAATAATGCTTGTAATAAATGTCAGGTTTATCTTACTGTAATGAAGTAAACTTGTACACACAAAAAACCACCTACAACTATACAAAGCAGTATATAATATATGGCAAAGAAATGCCACAAATAGAAGGAGAGGAAAAAGAAAAATTTCTCCAGTATCCTGGAGTAGTCCAGAAGACAGACACATAACATGGGGTCAGGGCAAACATGAGCAAGTGAGTTTGAGGAACAGAGGGCACAAGTCTGTTTGGAATGGAGCAGAGACATTAGATATATCACTGAAAAATTTGCAAAATGTATAAATGGGTTACAAAAGGCTGAAAAGTTAAGTATGGCTATTTTGCCAAAAAAACTGAATACTAGGCTAAGTCT
Organism: Sminthopsis crassicaudata; assembly: GCF_048593235.1. Classification (NCBI taxonomy): domain Eukaryota; kingdom Metazoa; phylum Chordata; class Mammalia; order Dasyuromorphia; family Dasyuridae; genus Sminthopsis; species Sminthopsis crassicaudata. Next base: position 339,677,770 of record NC_133617.1, on the reverse strand, counting down.
GTATGCCACCATAGGCAATGAAACCAGTGTCACTGAAAGTCAGATTTATCTTTTAAATAAAATTGGAATTAAAGATTCATGCTAAGGCATAAAATTGCTCTGAATTAAACTAGAAATCTTGGCCTAACTAGATGAAATTTTAGGTTGACTCTTAATGGTTAGATGGAAAATGAGAAATTAAACTAGAATGCTTTGAGTAATATCAATTTATGAATTCAGTTATATTTGAATTACCAAAGTTCACTGACTGTGCCTGGGAATGTCTCAATTCCTTGGGTCCTCCCCCTCTGCCTCTAACATCTTTTTCTCATTTTTTATCTTACTTGTTACATAACTCATAGCAACTTTGATGTACAACTTCCATAAACTAAAACAAATAGCCATTCAAGATTATAATCAGCCGTTTTTAATATAATTAATATAAATTAGTTTCCCATCTCACAAATCTGAGGACCAGGTACAGAAGCTATAGTAACAACATGATAAAGAAAAATAATCAGTCAGGCTACAGCAATTATCTTTTAGTTACAAAGATTACTATGGAAAAGAATCAAGAATAGCAACAGTGGCAATGATTACAGTACCAAAATAACAAGAAATAAGAAATTTCATTTTACCTACCAGCTTAAAGGCTGTGGTACTTCAACTTTCTGACCATCTACCACCAAATCCTCTAGTTCCTTGAAATACTTGTTCTTCAAGCAATGGAGAATTTCTTTTGCATGGCTGTTGAGAAAGGGCAAATAGTTTAATTGTCAGCTTGATTAAAAAAAAAAAAAATTCGTATTTCCTTTAAGAAATGTTTCATAAATTAAAACAAGTATGAGGTACCATTTCACACCTCTCCCAATTAGCTAAAATGACAGGAAGAGATAATGATAAATGTTGGAGGGAATGTGGGAAATACATTGTTGGTGGAGTTGTGAAATGGTCCAACCATTCTGGAGAGCACTTTGGAATTATGCCATAAAACTGTGCATATCCTTTGATCCAGCAGTGTTACTACTGGGTCTGTATCTCAAAGAAATCATAAAGAAGGAAAAAGGATCCACATATGCAAAAATATTTGTAGCAGTTCTTTTTGTGGTGGCAAATTAATTAGAAAATGAGTAGATTGACCAACAACGGGGGAATAGCTAAATAAGTTATTGCATATGAAAATAATGGAATATTATCATTCTATAAAAAATTATAAACAAGCTGATTTTAGAAAGACTGAAAAGACTTCCATGAACTGATGCTTATAGTTATATTGGAAAAAATGCTCTAAATCATTATTGATTAGAGAAATGAAAGTTAAAACAACTCCACGGTATCACCTCACACCTCTCAGACTGGCTAAGATGATAAATGTTGAAGGGGATGTGCATTGTTGGTAGAGCAGTGAAATGATCCAAAACATTCTGGACAGCAATCTAGAACTACATCCAAAGGGCTATAAAACTATGCATACCCTTTGACCCACCAGTGCCATCATAAGGAACTCATAAAGGAGGGAAAAGGACCCACATGTTTGTAGCAAAGAATTGGAAAAGGAGTGAATGCCCATCAAATGGGGAATGGCTGAACAAGTTGTGCTTCAGGAAGCTAATTGGAATATTATTATTCTATAAAAAATGAAGAGCAAGCTGATTATAGAAAGGCCTGGAAAGATTTGCATGAAGTGATGCAGAGCGAAAAAAGCAGTACCAGGAAGACACTGTACACAATAAAAGCAAGATGTGTGATGAACTATGAAAGGCTTGGTTCTTCTCATAGTTCAGTGATCCAAATCGATTCCAATAGACTTTGGACAGAAAATGCCATCAGCATTCAGGAAAACAAGTTTCATTAGCACAAGAATTTCTAGTTGGCTATAAGAAAATACTACTGGGTTCATTATTTCATTAAAAAAAAAAATTTGAATGGACACATGGTTTGGGCACAAAAGCATGTTTTGTTTTATTTTTTTCCCTTTTGCTCTGATTTTTCTCTCCCAATGTGATTCACAAAGCAATGTATATTAAAAATAAAATTATTACGAAATAAAAAATTTGATTCAGTATAACAAGACGCAGGCTTAAAGGTTTCCAGACAAAAAGGAATGTCTCACTCCCGTTAACATCAGAGAAGACCGAAAATACAATCACTGGGACAGCCCTTAAGAAACCTCTGGATAATACATGTCAACTAACAGTAAGCAAGAGGTGTGATAAAGGTATTTGCCACTGGCACAAGTCCAAAAGGAGGATGAAGTCTCTTATAAGTGCTTTATAAAAATTTACACTGAGATTGTGAACTGGGGGTTTAGGGGGAAAATAATTTCACGTTTCCTTTATCTCAACACACACATTTCACTTTTTTGGTCATGTGACTGGATTCTAAAGTCTTTTTAAGGTCGCGACCATGCTCGCCCCCCCCCCCCCCCTACCATTTGTAGCCGGTGATTCTCAGAGTGGCCGGGAGAGGCTCCCGGAGGGCCTGCATGAACTGGTCCCACTCGCCCTCGGGCACAATCTTCAGCTCCTGGTAGTAGCGTTCAAATAACTTGTTTTCTTTGATGATCTCGGGGTAACCACCCTCCCAGCCCTAAGGAAAGACAAGCGAAGATGAGGAACGACCCCCGCGCTTGTCCCGGATGGGTACAAAGCTCCCGGGGACTCCCCTGCGCTCCAGGGCAAGGAACCGCCGACCACTGCTTCCCTCCCCGCCCGCTCCTGGGAGAAGGTGAAGTATGGGGGTCGGCCCGTCGGGGCCTCCGACCCATTTTCCCAATAGCCCGATACCGGTCGCCCCACTTCCACCAGGAGTAGGGCCCTTACCGCCTTATCCCGCTTCCCGTCCCCGTCCGCCGCGTCCTCCCTAGACTCCGGGCGTTGCTGGTGCTGCTGCGGGCGCCGCCGGCTCCGATACCTCCTCCCCATGCTGCCGAGCTCGGCCACCACGCGACGCGCCACGAGCTTCAGAATGCTGCCGGCGTGAGTCCCACCTCCAGGGGCCCTTCTGCTCAGGCCCTAGCTCAGGAAAGAGTTCCCCACGTAAGAGCCTGTGGAGAGAAGTGGGTAGGAAATCCCCGGAAGCCCTAAACCTGACCTCCTCTGCAGGGCGGCCTTGGATAGGAGTCGATGCTTTTGACGGCCGGATGACCGTAAGGACGAAGTTTTTCAGTGAAGGACTTTGTTTTGCAGGCACTAAGTAAGGCACCCTAAGCCGGACACGCAGGCGTAGTACTGTGCAACTTGTGGGCGAGTCTGGAGAGACCAGCTAAACAACTAGGGATAGCGAGGTGACTTCTAATTACCGGCATTTTCTGATTTGCGGAAAATCTGTCACACTCAGATCCTCTCTGGGCCGGCACATGAAGGGGAGGGGAGAAGGGAGACGGGTTGTCCAATCGAAGCCCTTCTTCGAGGAGTTAAAAGGACGACTTGTCCAATCGACGACCTCAGCCTTTGACCTCCTGATTCTCGGCCCCGCCCCTTAGCCGCCTTCTTTAAAATAGGCTTTACAGCTTCACTACCTATGCGGGCTGGACCAAAATAAAACTGAGACCTCAGGTCTCTACCTAGCTCCGTCTGACCCTGGTGCCACTGCTGTACCGCTCTCGCGGATCGTCCGGTCCTGACTGCCCAGACCATGATACTCGCAGCGGAATTCGGACTCTTGGAAACTCTCTCCTTCTTTATTGGTTTCTCTGGGCCGATTTTCTGGGCATTGCAATTGAGGGTGGGGTCGCCGTATGGCCGCCACGCCAGCGCCAGCTTCGGCCCGGGTCTGCCGGGGAAACTGGCATGGTTCGTGCAAGAGCTGCCGTGCTTGCTGATGCCTCTCTATGTGGTCACCTGCACCCCTGCCCAGCGCCTGAGCCTCTGGCCCAATCGCGTCCTCCTGGTCATCTTCATCACCCACTACTTTCAAAGGTAACGGCGTTTAAGGGTGAGTAAGAAGGCTACCACCTTCTCCCTCCCTCCCTCTTCTTCTACCTTCCCCAAAGGAAAGTCTGCAGTCGGGCGTGTTCTCCAGTCCATCCCAAAGCACCCCCTACCCGGGTGAGTTTTGCTCTTCTGGCGGAAGCAAAGTAGGAATGACTTAGGTTGCCAGGAACGTTCTGACAATCGGACAGAGACCTGGAATTGTGCTGAAGGGTCCGATTTCTGTGGCCCTTAGAGGCTGGGTTGGCTCCTGTTTGTTTACTTGCTGTGCAATTGAGCGATAATCTGGAGGAGTCGCCGTGCCGGACTGCTGAGTCTCTTCTGAGAACCCTGCCCCCACTTCCGACTATACATAACTTTTGCCTTTCTTCCCTTTCAGCTCTCCAGGGGCTGGAGGATAATTTCTTGTTTTCTTTAGTTAAGTCTTCAATGATGTTCAAGTCTTTAAAAAGCCAAGACCAACAATTGTGGCCAAAGAATAAATCCGACTAGTGGTGTGGAGAGAAAAGAAAGAATATGAAAGATGTTATTTCTTCTAATAAATGTTCCGATTGGGCCAAATTTCCTTTTTGGGATATGCAGTACTGAGGGCTCAGGGTTATGAAGTTTAAATTAAATAAGAATCTTGGTTAAATGGTTCAATTAATATTTGTTCATCGCTAAAACATGTATGTGTACACAAATGCGTTTAGCTTTGGCAAAATAGAAATAGTATAATATTTGTGTCAGTAAATTTTGTCTTGCTCTTATTTTCAGAAGGCTTATAAAACTTAAAAGATTAAAGAAATGTGTCATTGTCAAAGTCAGACCTCATTTTGTACATTTCATATATTCTTGAAAAGTTTTGTGGGTAAAGAAATTAACATGCAGTCATAATTTCTTGTTGACATACATAGAATGGGGCAACATGGTACAGTGAAAAGTGCTGGATTTGAAGTCAAAAGGTTTGGGTTTGAATCCTGCTTCTAGGATTATAGCTAGGTAATCTAGGGTAAGTCACTAAATTTTTCTAGAATCAATTTCCTTATCTATAAAATGAGAATTGGATAGGTAGGTGGCACAGTGGAAAAACCACCCAGTGTTACCTAAAACCAGCTAATGTATCAAGTGTGCTGATAGGAAGGCAGATATAAGTAAACTTTCCAATGATGAATGTTGAAAGGTTACAAAGCAAACCAACCATACAACTGACCAATGTAAAATTAACAACAAACTTGGCTTCAAAAAAGATATGAAAGTACATCTCCTTTCTTTACATAGGTTGAGTATGGAGTATTGAAATGTCAGACTTAGGTTATGAGTTGGTTGGTTTTGCTGAACTGCTTTTCCTTCATCTTTCAAAAATCCTTTCTTATAAGAAATTATCCTCTGGTGTGTGTGGGGGGAATATATTGGGATGTGTAAGTGATTTTTTTAAAAAAGATATCAAAAACATTGTCAATAGATATTAAAGAAAGCAGACGAAGCTTCTCAATTTTCTGGGTATGTGTAGCTCTGACAACTTCTATGAATGCTCTTGGTATGACTAGCTATTACAATAACCTTAGTTTTGCCTTCCCTGCTTTTCAATTTTGGGGAGGGAACACAGTAATATATGCCAAAACAACCCAGGACTTACTGATAATTGATACATTCATGGCATTTTCTAGCTTTTGTAACGCATTCCTGAGATGCTTTTGTTTTTGTTTTCTTAATTCTCAAATAGAAAGGAATAGGAGTAAGAAAGAATAGCCATGAATATTGTGCTGGATATTTCCTCTTGTAATATGTGCAATAATATGTCCCACTAATAGGAGATCACCAATGGCTTCACTTACCTGTGTCTGTCTTTGAATACAAATAAGTCACCTCTTCCCAGGTCTTCTTTGAGCTCACAGCTCATTTTATACCAAAAACTTGCTTCTCTATAGCTTACAGATAACTTTAGACAAAAAGAAACCACCAAGACCGAACATCTTCTATGTTAAGGTTTTTGAAATCATACAGCCAAGCTGATTGGGAATAGCTATCAGTTTGAAATTTCATACCTATTCAAAGTACATCCTTAAAAAAAAAAAAAATGGGGCAGTTAGGTGGCTCAATGGATAGAGCACCAGTCCTGAAGTCAGGAGGATCTGACTTCAAATGTGCCCTCAGACACTTAAACATTTCCTAGCTGTGTGACCAGGGGCAAGTCACTTAACCCTAATTGCCTCAGAAAAGAAAAGGAAAAAAAAAGCTGACTCATATGATGCTTTACAATTTGTTTTCTCATTTGAGATATTCATACCCCTGGAAAGTCAGTGCCATTATTGTCACAGGTTTACAGGTTTACTGTTAAGTAACTTGCTCAGAATCACACAATAAAGATGAGAATGATATTGATACGGGACACCCCTCGTTCCCAGAAGTCAACCACCTTGAACTTTGTCTTCATTTCCCACCCAGATTTCTTAATCCTATCTTACCCAATCTTTCTACCCCTTTATTCCCTATCCCTGGTAAAATAATGGGAGGGAAGGAACAAGAAGCACATAGGATGGCTAGGCATAGATTATTTATAATTTGCATAATTGTAAGGAATACCCACTTTGTTGAGATCACAGAACCATTTGGATATTAAAATGTGTCTATTTCTTTTTTTCCTTAGGTCATTAATTTTCCCCTTTCTGATTCGTGGAGGAAAGCCAGTACCAATCCTCATATTCTTGTCAGCATTCATATTCTGTACCCTTAATGGATACTTACAAAGCCAGTACTTGAGTAACTATGCAGTATACTCTGATAACTGGATAAAAGATCCTCGTTTTATCACAGGTAAGTCTGAAAAACGATTATATAAAACATTCCTACAGTTGAGAGCCAGCATTGCGTAATGTAAAAAACACCAGTCTTGGAGTCAGAAGAAGCAGATTTTATCATTGGCTTATTTAACTTTTCTGAACTTTAGTTTCCTCATCAGTAACATGAAGATAATAAATCTTTCACTTTGGGTTTAATGTAAAAATAACAGTTTTTTCTATTCTTCATTTAAAAAATCTTCTAGTATATGAAGGCTAGATTACCTACCACATTTGTATTTAATTTAAACTAATAGCTTTTTTAAAAAACTAGTTTTTTTAAACTATTAACTGTGGATAACTTTAACTTCCCAATAATAATAAGAGTAGTACAGAAGATAATGTGTTGCTAAGGATGCAGTAGATTTTTCTCTCCATAGAAATCTTCTAGCAAAGACTAGATATTTGTTGGATGTTTTAGAGAAGAACCTTGTTAGATGGCCTTTGAGGTCCCTTCCAACCAACATTCTGTAATATGTAAACTTGAAATATTCTATAAATGTGAATTACTTTTTTTTGATTGTCTAGCACATAAGTATCTCAAATTTTTCAATACTGGATGACATAATTAGAAATCTTAGAATTATAGATGGAGAGATAGAAGAGTCCTTAGAGGGGAATCTAGTCCAGCTATCTTATCTGATGGGGAATTTGAGGTCCAGAAAAAACAAATCCATATTTTATAGGCATCATTAATTGTATTATATAAGAATAACAGATCTGTTGCTGGAAGGAAGCTTAGATGACAACTTAGATAACCCATTGTTTTATAGAGGAAGTAAGTGCCAAGGTCACACAGGTAGTAAACATCAGAAGTATATTTTGAATCTGGGACCTCTGACCTATAACCAAGGCTATGCCATTTTACCATGCTTGTTAATTCATATATGCCTGTTAACATGACTTGTGGCAAATACTTGGGTCCAATTACATCACTGTCACTTTATACAGGTAATATATATAAATGAGACAACTCTGATTTTCTTTTTTTTCCTTTTAACTTAATACTCATAGGCATCTAGTTCATGTATCACCTGTTAGCTATTTGCAATCTAAGAAATTTTAGGTTATTTGAAGATGTTTAATTAAATAAATCTAGTCCTAGTTGAACAACTATTTTTTTTTTCTTTTTTGCTCCTCCACAACTCTTTAAGTTTTTCCACCTGATGCACTAAACTATTTTGTGTTCTTGGAAGACAGTTTCTAAAATATTAAATTGAGTGATAGTAGGATTTTCAGGCCAGTCATGAGAATGATAAAGACCAAGTTGGGGTATTTCAGTCTTCAAACAGTGCCCCTCAAAGCTAATTATGATACCATCCCTTTCATCACCCTGTATAAATGATTCTCTGTACCAGGGTGTGGATAATTTGAAAAGTTCTGTCAGCAATAGTATTTGCTATTTACAACATTACCAAAAAAAAGGAGAAATTATATATATAATATATCTGATTGGGTTATGAAATCCCATGCTTTTTTGTGAATAGATAAGAGAAAGGATAGGCAAAAACTGAAACTATTCATGTAGTATCCCTCAAAGATAGCAAACCCGGGTAGAAGAAAGGTCCAAAGCCATATTTTCCAATCTGTAGGACCCATATTTAGACCAAAGAACTATTGCCAAGATTCTGAGAAGCTTGAGTACACTGACTACTGTTGTATTGATCTTTGCCAATAGTACAACTACTATTAGGTGGAAATCTGATTTTTTTTTTTTAATCTTACAACAGAGTCCTTAAGCCCAAGCATTTGGAAACTACTACCCTAGAAAATCTAGACAATATTAGAATCTCTTATCTCTTTCCAGAAAGAACTTTGGAATTAAAGACTTTCATCTAAGAGATAAAATGTGTCACAAATTCCTGGTAGAACAAGTAATAGATTTAAAAAGCTGGGTTTTAATCCCAGTTTGTCCACCTACTGTGTGCCTTTAGATAATTCACTTCCACTCTCTCAGTCTGCTTTATCACTCTAAAAGTAGGAATTAGACTAGTTTTCTCTAAGATCCTTTTAATGGTTAAAAAAATATGTACATGAAACATAATACATGTATTTGACAAAACTGTTATCTGGAAGACATTAAACTTATTAAACCCAAGTCCCTGGGTACTATCAGTACTAATATCTCATAGTAAACTATTTAAAAATTCTTGTAAATTAATTTAGATAGATTAAAGATCATGTTCAGTAAAAACAACATAAGTGCATGAAAAGTTAACTCAAATAGCTATTTTCTTCCTCCAATGTAATGTTCTGTTTAGTTTTCTGGAGGATTCAGCACCAGCCTTGGTCTTGGCAGAATAATCACCAAAAGAATAGTCAGGGATAAAGTCCAAAGTTTTATTATCACAGTCTGTCTCCTTTGAGTGGGGCCGGGCTAGCTTTCTGGAGGCCCTCTGGAATGGGTCTTGGTTTTAGTGGAGAAGTGAAGGACACAGAACAGCCACCATGAGGCTCTTCATCTTCGAGTCTGTCTCCCCTTCCAATTCTCTTAGCTCTTATATTATACTAAGTACTAACTACATGTAAACTAGAGAATCATTATATTAATTCCACTGAGTTAATACCTTGCTTTAGGACTAAATCAATTTTACTGAACTAGAGAACTATTAACCTCCATGCTAACCTAGATAACCATTGCCTTGTCAATGTTAACACCTTGTTGTAGGATTAAATCAATCATACTGAGCCATAAGTATATTTCTCCAGAGTTCCTGCCCTTTACACTCCAAAAACATGCATTTTCATTTACTATGACATATTTGTGTCACTGCTTTGATTCAGCATTGTTGACATGCTAATATATTTATTCGGGATGAGGTTAATATTGATTCTCCCCCATCTTCCCCTCTTTATGTTCATATCTATTTATTTGAATTATAATACCTGGGAGACATTGTGAAAACTAATTAGAGAAGGCTACTATCTTAAAATAGTTAATTAAAAATCTGGCATGTGTCAGGCCTGTGTAAAGGGCTTAGGGATATAAAAAAGGGGGGGAAACCAGCCTCTCCTGAGAAACTCACACTCTAATGGAGAAAGGATATGCAAACAGTATTGCAAACAGCTATGTACAAACATTAGGGGACTCTTCAATATGTGGTAGAGGAAATGAGAAGCATTCCAATGAAAACAAAGGTACTCCATTTCAGTTGATTTTCCCTTTAGCAATATATATTATAACCAAACTGGTTTGTTTGATATTTCCTAGATTACTTCCTCCTTTGCTTTCCCTTTTTGCACACTCTGACCCTATACCTGGAATGTTTATTTACCTCACTTTCTTCAGATCCCTGATTTCCTTTAGGACTCAATTCATGTTCTCTAAACAAGATCTTGCTTGATTTCCTTACTTGGTAATGGCCTCATCTCCCATCCCCATCACAAAAAAAAAAAATTAAATTGGTACTTTATATATAGTTTGTATTTATAAGCCACTGAAAGGCACTAATTATTTAGTTTTTATGTTAGCATTCCCATCTAGGACAGTGCATAACACCTATTAGGATCTTAATAAATCATTGAATTGAATCATTTGTATGACAATAATTTAGTTGACAACAACCAACTATAAAGCAAAAAAAGTAACATATATAAGTTAGGTAAGTAAAGTTTAGTGAGATAGGTAAAGTTTCAGGGATAGAAGGGCCTTGTAAAGGGCTGAAACTCTTAAAAGGTGTACTTGAATCAGACAACCAAGCACTTAAGGCTAATTACCTATTCCACATAAGACAATGACTCTATTAGCATATGTTTGGGAAAATGGCCCTTCTCATTGTTTGGTGCTTACTCAATGTTTGGTCTTAAGATAATCTTTGGCAAGGATTAGAGAGGAGAGGTGAGACAAGTGGGAGTCACTTTGTGGCAGGATGAAGAGGAGAAAGGTGGAGATTCTGGGCTTCAGAATTGAGAAGAGATCTTTGGCAAAACTCCTGGCAGTTTGCCTGCTTCTCCCCCTAAAGACCAAGGAATTTTAGTTATCCTGACTCTGGCTGATCCTGAGGCCTCCAAGGAGCTACTCTGGAATTTACAGGGCCTAGCCTAACATGGTCCAATGGAAGTCATGAAAAATGGAGCATGCCTGAACACCTGAACAATAACAAAAGTTTCAAAACCAAGACAATAATTGCTTTGCTTTAATTTAGAAGCTTTGCTAATTTGAAGCACTATGTGTTTTCTTCTTAAATGCAAGTTTTGGAGTACATGGTTCTACCTTCCAAACCAAATTACACAGAGAACAGTAATGAAGTGAAATACCAAAGCTGATAGCATCTTGCACTTAAAAAAAAGATTACTATTTGATAAACTAATATGAAGGGAAAAAAGTAGAAATTTAACGTGTATTGGACAATTGCTTTAAATATGGCAGGAAATGGATTTAAAATCCTATTTTACATCATATATGTTGATTAGCTCTTGCTCAATGGTAGGCTTAAACATTTTTTATATCTAGTTTTAAAAGATAGAATTAAAGTAGAATAAAATATTAATTACAGACTAAAGTGACTGTATTTTAAATCAATTGATGGACCTTAGGGATGCATTCAATGTGCTGAATTACATGAAATATGTAATGTACAAAAGAAATTTATATATATGTTTCAACTCCAATGAAGCAACCAGGTATACAGTAGACAGAACATAAAGACTACCTCAAACATTGAGCAAGTCACTTAACTTCTGTCTCCTTAGGTTTCCCCAAATGTAAAATGTATATAACAATACCACCTACCTCTTTCAGAGTTGTTATGAGCATAAAATGTAATATGATTTATAAAATGCTTGGCCAGTGCCTTGAAAATAGTAGGCATTTAAATGCTTAATGAATGATTCTTAACAAAGTTGGAAAGAACAGTGATTGTTGGACTGCAAGATCTCTGAAGTTCCTTCTAATTCTAAGATTCTAGAATTTGTGAATCATTGAAGCTATATTTTTTCCCCCAACCATACAATCTTGACGTTGTTTTTCCTACGTCATTTTAATATATTCATATATATTGCTACATATGATGGTGATGGTGATGATGTTCAATGCATCTCCCCTGCCATAAAAAGTTTTTACTGATATACCCTTTTCCACCCTTTCAGCTATATATACATAACTCTTCTCACCCTCCATTGACAACCCCATCCATCTGAGCTTGATAACTCAATTAACAAAAGACTTCATCCTTCCTTCTTTTCTTCCTTCCTTCCTTTCTGCCTGCCTTTTCTTTTCCTCCTTCCTTTCTGCCTGCCTTTTGTTATTTATTTATCTATCTATTATTTATTTATTGCTGAGGCAATTGGGGGTAAGTGACTTGTCCAGGGTCACACTGTTAGGAAGTATTAAGTACCTGAAACCAGATTTAAACTCAGGTTCTCCTGGCTTCAGGGCTGGTACTCTATCCACTGCACCATCTAGCTGCCCCTATTATTTAGTTAGATTTTTTTTTTTTTTTTGAGTAGGTGAAAGAGGAGATTCTTTCCCTCAATTGCTACCTGGTTTTAATCACTGAATGGATGTGGCCTAAGTCCAACTGACCTGTTGGAGTCCTTAGCTTAATAAATGCCAAGGTCTCCCATTTGATCCAGGGCCAGTTCCAATCATCCTGATCTACATATGGCCCCTGGATCCAGATGTCTATGGGGCGAAAAGTGAGGTAGGTAACCTTGTACAGCCCTCCCTCATTTAAATCTAATTTACTTGCATGTTATGGCATCACCTCCCTGATATTATGGTCCTCTTGGAGAATGAAGGAAAAACAACAATAAAAGTAATAATTTTCCCTACAAAGGGGGGGGATTGTATAATTAATAGTCTTTGAACAATTAAAGAAGAAAATTAATATTTTTCAATGTCCTATAGGGTAGTGAAACAAGAAGCAGATTTCATAATTTCATAATTTTGTTTTAGAAATATGTTAGTATAGTTAGTAGTATTTATAAGTACAAAAGCAATCTTTATTTTTATTTCTTTCCCTCATTAGGTTGTGCCATGTGGCTAATCGGGTTGATAATAAATATCTATTCTGATCATATCTTAAGAAACTTGAGAAAACCAGGAGAGACTGGATACAAAATACCAAGGGGTAAGTAAAACTGTTGAAATGAACTATTAATGAAATTATTGTGGCATTGCACCAAAATTCTGTAAGATTCTGATTAGCAACTTTAGTATAATATTATTAAGTACCTAATGACCTGTGAGTGATGATCAACCACACTATTGAACCATTTAGGTAATGTTCTGTGTTTTGTGTAAGAAAATTAGGTTGTTTTTTGTTGTTGTTTGTTTGTTTTTTTTAAGGCTTTTAGATTTCAATTTCTCTTGATCTGATTACTATGTGTATGTGTCTGTGTGTGTGTGTGTGTGTATTTTCAGTTTTTTGTTTTCAGTAAAAGAGGAATAATATCTACAGTACCTACTTGGAATCAAAGAACGTAAAGATCCAAGACTTTTGAGGAAAATACTTTATAAAGTTTCATTTGCCTGTAAGATATTATCATCGTTATTCATTGTGCATTTATGTTACACCAGTTTGTAGTTTAGATGAAAAGGCAAGGATGAAAGAGTTGTCTTGTACTTGCTAAAAGGTGAAATGAGGCCATAAATAAGAATGGTATTTTTCTTTACTACTCAGCAATTTCAAAACAAGCGATTCATAAAACATTTCACAACTTATCTTGGCACTAGTGGAGCACCTATTCGTTAAGTACAGATTGTCCAAAACCCAAACTAACCCTATCATACTGGAATAGCTAGTTCTTTTAAGTACAGAACTCATTTTCTTCTCCCCTAACCCTATGATATACTATTTCTATCAAGGGCTCCAGCGTCATTCCATTCACTCAGAGTTGAAACTCGGGTTCATCCTCAACTTCTCTCTCGTTCCTTTACCCTCTTATTTAATCAGTTTCCACAACATATACATTACACCCTCACAACTTCTCTTACAACTGTGTCCTTCTCTCTAATCTCTTGGCTTCTCCCCCAACTCTCATTATTTCCAAGTTGGACTATTCCATCAATATATCAATTAAATTCTTGATTCCTGGCTTTTTCTTTTTTCTAATCCATCCTCTGTGTTACTCAAAATTCTCTACTTTGGTGAAATTAGCAGTGTCAGGAAAATAGCATATGTGATGATCACCCTGATGTTAATGCAAAATCAAAAAAAACTAAACTCAACCCTGTAGTTGAAAGGGATTGATCAAGTCTACCATTATTCCTGTTACAAAGGAGACCAGGGTTTTTAAATATTTTATTTATAGCCAAACATGGTGGAGATAGTGACTTGTTTTGCCAAAAAAAAAAAAAAAATCTCAAATTTTTATTCAAGTCATGGCTAGCAGTATACCAGTACCAGTAGTAATCAAACTTCTTATGGCTGCTCTTGTATAAAATACTAGATCCTGCAATTATTGCTATCAATTTGGTTATAAATGAGAATTAATTGGAGACATTTTCAGAGATTCAAAAGGGAGGGAATGTGAAATTTGAAAACTGATATTCCATAACCATTGATTGAAAAATTGACTAATTAGAATCAGTATTTGTGACCCAAATTTAGGCTTTTATAGTTCTACTTAGTCAAATTTGCTAAGATTTTTAATTTCCCTATTCTTATGAGCTAAAGTCCAACCACAAAGATTTAAATCTGTGACTGTTTGCTGACCATAACAAAAGATGAGTAAATATTACCATATGATATTTGTTTCCTCATGAGGCTTTCCAAGAGATGTGTTACTCTGATGATAAATTGTTTACCAAAAGGAAACATCCCAGAGGTTGGTACTTTTTTTTTTTTTTTTCCTGAGGCTGGGGTTGTGACTTGCCCAGGGTCACACAGCTAGAACCGGTTAAGTGTCTGAGGCGGCATTTGAAATCAAATCCTCCTGACTTCAGGGCTGGTGCTATATCCACTACACCACCTAGCTGCCCCTCCCCCCATTTTTTTTCTTTCTGCTTTGGATTATGGAAATCTCCCCCCTGAGAAAAATCAAACATAGCCCACCCTCCATCTTTGATCAGATCAGTCACAGCCTCAGATATCACTTACATCATTAGACTATTATTAGTACCCTATATCACCTGTTACTTTGTCGGCTGAATAAAAAACTCGTTCTGACTGTTGGCTAGATTCTTGACTGCTGAAGAATCTTGAATCCAATTTATTGGCATTTGCCAGTCATACTGATAAATTGATCATGCCTGAAACATTGTGCCTTACTTTCTCTTTAAGGATTTTTATTATGTCATGTGCCAATTATTTGCCTAATTCTGATTACTTCACTTTGAATGATTTCATGTATATTATCCCATTCTTCTCTTTATTTTTTATCAGATGACTACTTTGTTTCTAATTCCTTGCTATCAAAAAATTACCAACCATTATATCTAACAAAAAAAAAAACAAAACAAAAAACAACTTTACATTTAGTTATCCCTGTAAAACTAGCAAAAGCACTTTCTCCACAACAACTAGCTGAGGTAGGCAATGAATCTACCTAAAGAAGGTACTGTTTTAGAAGGCTACTCCCTGTTAGGGAAAATAGCTATTGCTGAATATTTTTAGAAGATTTTTAGCACTCCTAAATAGATATGAGGGAGTATTAGTCTACCAGGATGATTTTAAGAGATGAAGCTTTGAAAGCTAAGTCTAACATATCAGTTTTACAAAATAAACCGGAGCTAGAACTACCCAAAGCAAACTCTGAGGTATTTTCTCCTTGATCTTGGAGCCCTGGAATTTGATTGTATTTTCTCCAGTATTATTTCATACCTCTTTTACCAATCTTTTTGTTCTCTTCATAATTTTTTTTGCATCTTCACTCTCATTTATTTTTCCAATTTTCCTTCTGTCACTCATACCTTTTTTTAAGCTCTTCTAGGAATTCTTGTTGTGCTTGTATCTAATTTGCATTTTTCTTTGAAGCTTTACTTTTAGCTTTTTTTTTATCTTGATCTTTCCCATCACCACCATAGCTTTCTATGATAGGTTCCTTCCTCATTGTTTGCACTTTTTTTTTTTTCAGCTTGTTTGTTAACTTTTAATTTAATGTTAAAGTTGAACTCTGCTCACTTGTGGGTGAGGAGGCAGTGCCATGTGCATCAGGTTTTTTCATGTTGCTCTTTTTAGAGCAATTCTGTGGATCTTTAAGTTTTCAGTGCTTCCAAGATGGTGTGATCTGAGGAGAGATGTGATAGCTGCTCTCTTCAATCTGTGCTCTGGTCTCAACACTTAATGGAATAGCATCCATTCCCAGGTAGCCAAAAACACTAATGCTACTCTGGAATGTCTCTACACTTAGAGCGTTCACTGCTGCTGTCACAGCTGCCTCCAAGGCCTATCCCTGTTGTTAGTGCTACATGTCACATAATCCTTCTTTCAGCTTCCTAAGCTGCCTTAGGCTAGAAAAATGTCTTGCCTTTTGTAGTGTCTACCACTCCAGAATTCTATTTGATGCGTTATTTTAAAGTTGTTTAGTTAGAAATGTTGAGAGAGTTCACAAAGTTATTGCTACAACTCTGCTATCTTGACACTACCCCTATCTTCTATTTTTATGTCATAGTTATTTCTTGGTAGCCCAAATTAGAATACTTATATATACTTAAAACAAATCTTTTTTTTTTAATTTAAGTAAAATCATTTGACACAATGACTGAATCTGACAGCATATGCAACATATTGAACTCACAGTCCCCATTTCTTTACCAAGAAAAAGAAATTTTGTTTTGTCATCTTTCTTTCAAGACTAAGACTCATATAATCTAAAGTTCACCTGCTTTTCTGATGTCATCTACAATACAGTATTCATTCAATCTGTTGGTTAATCAGTGAACATTTATTAAGTGTTTACTGTGTGTCAAGCAGTATGCTAATCATTTGGGGTCCCAAGACAAAAATAAAAACAACAAAACTTACATTCTACTATGAAGATACAGCCCATATTGGGGAGCAGTGTCCAGCAAGAGGAGCTTTGTTCTGTACAATGAAAGTGCCCCACAAATGGAAGCTGCCCCTGGCATTTTATTATAGACTCAATTATTGGACAGTTCTTATAGTGACTAGGATTGCTAATAGAACCTTTGTAGTGTTACTATTCACTTGATTGCTTCTCCCTTCTGGAAGAAGTGAAAAGTATAGGGAATGCAGTGAGAGAGTGGCAGGATAGTGGGCAATATGCCCCCATTGATTATTATCTTGGTGGATGGCTAAATGAGATAAAGTACAGTAATCTGGGATTGGCAAAAGTTCGGAAACTGAAGTAAAAATTAGCTTGTCTTCTAATATAGACAACTCCACCACTGGGAGGAATGCATATCATAAATACTGTTTTCTTGGTTTTGCTTTTTACTATTACTTTGCATCAGTTCATATGTTTTCATATGTTTCTCTTAATTGCTTTTCTTAACATTTTTCTCATTTTCTCTGATGCTATTTTTATATTATGTTCATTTCCAAATAGATTGCTTCCTTCTCCACTATTATGCTATCCATTCTTTGTAACAAGTATTATAATGAAAGAAAAAAAAATAGGTCTACAAAACTAACCAATATATGAATCATATATGATGGTATGTATACTATCCTATTCTGGACCCCTATATCTACAAAGAGGAAGGGAGCTGAACATTGTCTAGTATGCTCATTATAATTAAATAGTGTTTAAGGTATTTTTGTTGTTTTCATTTACGTTGTGGTAGTGATTTTGGACATTTATTTTCCTGCTTCTGCTTATTTTAGTCTGCATTAATTCATAGGTCTTGACTATATTTCCATGACTGTCATGTTCATTATTTTTTGACAGTACAATACTGTTCCATTTTCTATTTTACTCAGCTATTACCTATTCAGTGGACATCTACTTTGTTTCCAGAGATTTTGTTATTTTGCTACCACAAAAAGTGTTGTCACCTTTGACAAGTCTCAGGAGACTCTCTGCTGCATATTAGAGATATTCCCTAAGAAAAGAAAAGACCCTTCTATTATTTGTGCTTATTTGTGTCAGTTCAATAATGTTATTCTTGCACTACCCAGGAGGGAATCCCCAACCAGTCCCACTCTAAACTTCAATGAACCATTATTGGATGACCTTTCTCCTACTGGCCCTGGTATATTAGATATGATTTGTAAAGGGGAATAAAGTAAAATCCAATGATCTTTCCACAGCACTATGCTGGCAATGCATTTTCGTCCTAGCTGCCTATATTGGAAACTGTTTGAGATACACTGAAAATGTACTCACAAATGAGAGCTGCCTTTGACATTTTACTAGAAATTCATCTGTTAGACAGGCAGCTTTAGGAGAAAATTACAAAGAATAACTCATAATTTAGAGAGCCCTGCACCAGTATTTCCATTTAAGTGATTGAATTGTTTAGGAATTTATGATAGAGGTTAGCAAATTTGGTTGGAAAGAGGCTAAAAAGATTAGGGTTTTTAATAGGCTTATTAGACAGGATTCTATTGATTAATTTTAAACCTTTTTAACCTGATAGCCTCATGCATCTATCTTTTATTTTACTTTATTTTAAATTTTCCCTTAATTAATTTTTTTTTAAAGTAAAGCTGTTTGTCACTGTCCTTGTCTCAATAGAATTAAATTTGTCAATTCCTGACCCAGAAATTCAAAAAGAATGTTTTGTTTTTCCTCAAGGATCAAATTCAGTAGAAACCCTTTCAGAAAGGGACTGGACAACTTAACATTGGAAGTTATTCTACAGTAGCTTCCCAGAGACACTTAATCTCTTGACTACATATCTACTGGGAATGGCTTTGGGGTTTATATAATCCCATTTTATTTTATTTTAGAATTGATCTGGTTTCAGTTCAGCAATGTTGATAAAACAGAAGAATTTAACCTCAGACAACCAGTTAGATCTGAGTCAAGTTGTTAAACCCATTCAGAATCCAGCTTAATTGAGGAGTGTGTAAAAATAGAAATTGAAAAAGTAAAAGTCAACTATTCAATCTTACCAGTTGTGATGTAAATTCTGAAAGGAATAGGTTTCTCATATTTAAATTCCTATTCTCTGAAAATCAATGAAAGAAACAGCTTGAAAACAAACAGTTAATGTTCATGAATGGATGTCACTTCACTCTTTTGTGAAGGGAGTTTTCATGGTAAATTTACTTTTGTTTTGGTTTCTTTCATTTTAGGAGGCTTGTTTGAATATGTTACTGCAGCCAATTTCTCTGGAGAGATAATAGAATGGTATGGATATGCTCTTGCAAGCTGGTCCCTTGAAGGCATTGCATTTGCACTATTTACAACTTTTAATTTAAGTGCCAGAGCAAAACAACATCACAGGTAATTTTTTAAAATCTTAATAATTCTTTATGTTTATTTTATCTTATTTTAATTATGAAAGCTGGGACAGCAGTCATGATTTCTGAGGCAAGATTACAGTAAAAATAAACTTGTGAAGATAAGCAGAGAAAACAGCATCATGCTTAAAGGAACCATGATTATACAGCAATATCAGTACTTAACATTTATGTATCAAATAATACTGCACCTAAATATTTAAAGGAAAAGTTAATCAAGGGAGAAATAGTTTATAAATCTATAATAGTAAGAGACCTCTACTTATCCCTTTCATACCTAGTCTAATCTAACAAAAAGATATACAAGAAGAACCTGACTTGAACTTCAAAACTTAATTGAGATGAGATCTCTCTGATGATTACTAAAAGGAAACAGCAAAGCATTTGCATATCTTTCTGCTATGCATGCTATCTTTACAAAAACTGACCATGTACTGAGGTATAAAAACTTCACAAATGAATGCAGAAATATTTCTTAAATGAATATAATAAAATAAAAATTATATTAAAAGGCCTGTGCAGAAAGAAAACAATAATTTGAGATTAAAAATCTCAATCCTAAAGAATTGATGAATCAATGAACAAAGCATAGAAGAAATAGAAAATTTCATCAAAGAAAATGGCATTAATCAAAAATATAGCAAAATTGATAGGATGCAGCTAAAATAAACCTTAGGGAAAATATTTATAATTATTTTCACCAACAAAAGAAAAATAACTAATTGGGCATACAGTTGCAAACTAAGAAAACAACAAATCAAACACTTGATTAAACACCAAATAAATCTGAAAACCAAAAACCTCCTCCCCCAAAAGCAAACAACCTTTTAATTGATAAATAAAACTAAGAGCTAATTTAAAAAAAAAAAAAACTAATGTAATAAATAATTAATTTCACTAACAAAGAGCTAGATCAACAAACTTTTTTTTTGTAGCAGCTCTTTTTATAATGTCAAGAAACTGGAAATTGGGTGGATGCTCATTACATGGGGAATAACTGAATAAGCTATGGTATAATCAAGCTAGTAGAATATTATTGTTCTATGAGAAATGATCTACTAGCTTGATTATACCATAGTTTATTCAGTTATTCCCCATGTAATCCAGTTTCTTGCCATTATAAAAAGAGCTGCTACAAAAATTTTTGCACATGTGGGTCCTTTTCCCTCTTTTATTATCTCTTTGGTATACAGATCTGCTCAGTCAAAGATATGGACAGTTTTATAACCTTTGGGCATGTTCTAAATTGTGAAGCTAGTTTTTTTCAAAGAAGAAAAAAAACTTTAAATAACTTGATTACCAAAAAGAAAAAAATTAAACTAGTAATATCAAAGATTTTTAAAATTGGACTTTTGACCAATAAACAAATAAAAGAAATTATTGGACATTGTTTTGCTTAGTTATATAGCCATAAAAGTTACAGTCTAAATAAAATGTATTAATATTTACCAAAAATTTAAAATGCATAAATTAGTATAATAAGACAGGAAATAGAGAACTCAAGTAGTTTCATCTTAGAAAAAGAAAAATTAGAGTGTCCACAAATTAACTCAAAGAAAGAAACCCAGTGACCAGATGGATTTACAAATGAGTTTTATCAAACATTTAAAGAATGATTAATTTCAATACTATAGAAACTACTTGAAAAAAGTAAGAAAAGGGGGACGTCTATAAAATTTTTTCTATGCTGCAAATGTGGTCTTGATACCAAATCAAGGAGAGTTAAACAAAGAAAGGAAAGCATAGACCAATATCCCTAATGAATATTGGTGCAAAAATTTAAAAAAAATATTTAAGCCAAGAGACTACAGCAACATATTTCAAAGATTATACACTATTCATTCAAGATTTATATCAAGAATGTAGCATTAGTTCAGTGTTAGTTAAATTATAAAGATATTTGGACATATTAATAACTAGAATAACAAAAATATGATTTTTTCAATAGATTCAGAAACTTTGCTTGATCAGATATACAAAATCCTGTTTTAAAAAACCTCTTATGGGGGACAGCTAGGTGGTGCCGTGGATAGAGTACCAGCCCTGAATTCAGGAGGATCTAAGTTCAAATGTGACCTCAGACACTTAACACTTCCTAGCTGTGTGACCCTGGGGCAAGTCATTTAACCCCAATTGCCTCAACAAAACAAAACAAAAAAAACACCTCTTATGGTTTTATCCTTCATCCTTAAAGAGGACCAAAATAACATCACTATTATAGAGTCAAAGTATGAATAACTGTGGCTGATCAGACCAATATGAGCTCAGAATGCTCTACTCAGGTCAAGCACAAATAGTCCATGTGAACACTTGCAATGGATTGTCTAACTTTTTGCATCTCACCTTTCTTTAGAGCTACTTCAGTTAATTCTATATTGCTCATAGAGCACAGTACCTTCTCTGATGAGAGCATGCCATGCTGGGTGGTCCTATGCCAGTGTCTCCCATGTTGCCAAACAATTCCAGAGTTCTTGAGAGTTTCCTTGTTTCATTTTTTCTGACTACCATGTGAGCGTTTGCCCTGTATGAGTTCTCCATAAAATAGCCTTTTCGACAAGCATATGTTTGACATTTGAACAATGTAGCCTGCTCATTGGAATTGCACTCTCTGCAGTAGAGCTGGAATGTTTGGCATTTTAGTTCAAGAAAGGACTTCAGTACCTGGTTTCTTATCCTGCCAGGTGATCTTCAGAATCTTCCTGAGACAATTCAAATAGAAGCAATTCAATTTCCTGTCGTGGTGCTGGTATATTAACTAGGTTTCACTCGGCATACAGCAATGAGGTTAACACATCTCTCTAGATTTTCAATTAGTGTAAATACCCTCTTTCCCAAATTTTGTGGAGACAGCTCTGACAATGCATCTGTCAATCTCATATTGACCAGGGGTTCTCAAACTACGACCCGAGGGCCAGATGTGGCCCACTGAGGACGTTTATGCAGCTAGCTGGGTTATGGCAAATGGGCTGAGGGGCGGAGAAAGAGTGTGAGTTTTTGTTTTTACTATAGTCCAGCCCTCCAATAGTCTGAGGGACAGTGAACTAGTCTTCTATTTAAAAAGTTTGAGGACCACTGATATTGACTATTCCTTAGCCCTTTTTAAAGCCATATTCTCTCTGAGGTATATGACCATCTTCCAAGTGGAGAATCAGCCTATTATAGAGAGCTCTGGCAACAATCTTGCCAACAATAACTGAGAGACACCCCCCTGCCCACACTCCTTTTTTTTTTTTTTTTTAATTTTAAAATTATAATTTTTTTGACAGTACATATGCATGAGTAATTTTTTTTTTTTACAACATTATCCCTTGTATTCATTTTTCCAAAATTTCCCCTCCCTCCCCCTATTCCCTCCCCTAGATGACAGGCAATCCCATATATATTAAATGTTTTACAGTATAACCTAAATACAATATATGTGTGTAAATCCAATTTTCTCATTGTACAGTAAGAATTGGATTCAAAGGTATAAGTAACCTGCGTAGAAAGACAGTAGTACAAACAGTTTACATTCACTTCCCAGTGTTCCTTCTCTGGGTGTAGTTGTTTCTGTCCATCATTGATCAACTGGAAGTGAATTAGATCTTCTTTATGTTGAAGATATCCACTTCAATCAGAATATGTCTTCATACAGTATCGTTGTTGAAGTGTATAGTGATCTCCTGGTTCTGCTCATTTCACTCAGCATCAGTTCATGTAAGTTTCTCCAAGCATCTCTGTATTCATCCTGCTGGTCATTTCTTTTTTTTTTCATTTTTTCATTTTTATTTTGTTATTTTTTTTTATTAATTTTTATAATTATAACATTTTCTTTGACAGTACATATGCGTAGGTAAATTTTTTGTTGTTGTTGTTGTTTTTTACATTATCCCTTGTACTCTCTTCTGTTCCGAGTTTTTCCCCTCTTTCCCTCTACCCCCTCCCCTAGATGGCAGGCATTCCCATACATATTGAATATCTTATAGTATGTATATCCTAGGTACAATATATATGTGCAGAACCGCATTTTGTTGTTGTTGTTGTTGCAAAGGAAGGATTGTATTCACAAGGTAAAAATAATCTAGGAAGAGAAACAAAACAAAACCCCCCCAAAAAAACCCAATGCTCGCAGTTTACACTCATTTCCCAGTGTTCCTTTTCTGGGTGTAGTTGATTCTGTCCATCATTGATCAATTGGAATTGGATTAGCTCTTCTCTATGTTGAAGAAATCCATTTCCATCAGCATACATCCTCGTACAGTATCATTGTTGAAGTGTATAATGATCTTCTGGTTCTGCTCGTTTCACTTAGCATCAGTTGATGTAAGTCTCTCCAAGCCTCTCTGTATTTCTCCTGTTGGTCATTTCTTACAGAACAATAATATTCCATAACATTCATATACAATAATTTACCCAACCATTCTCCAATTGATGGACATCCATTCATTTTCCACTTTCTAGCCACTATGAAAAGGACTGCCACAAACATTTTGGCACATACAGGTCCTTTCCCTTCTTTAGTATTTCCTTGGGATATAAGCCCAGTAGTAGTATGGCTGGGTCAAAGGGTATGCACAGTTTGATAACTTTTTGGGCATAATATCACATTGCTCTCCAGAATGGTTGGATTCTTTCACAACTCCACCAACAATGCATCAGTGTCCCAGTTTTCCCACAGCCCCTCCAACATTCATCGTTATTAGTTCCTGTCATCTTAGCCAATCTGACAGATGTGTAATGATATCTCAGAGTTGTCTTAATTTGCATTTCTCTGATCAATAATGATTTGGAACACTCTTTCATATGAGTGGAAATAGTTTCAATTTCATCATCTGAAAATTGTCTGTTCATATCCCTTGACCATTTATCAATTGGAGAATGGCTTGATTTCTTATAAATTAAAGTCAATTCTCTGTATATTTTGGAGATGAGGCCTTTATCAGAACTTTTAACTGTAAAAATGTTTTCCCAATTTGTTACTTCCCTTCTAATCTTGTTTGCATTAGTTTTGTTTGTGCAGAAACTTTTTAATTTGGTGTAATCAAAATTTTCTATTTTGTGATCAATAATGGTCTCTAGTTCTCCCTTGGACACAAACTCCTTCCTCCTCCACAAGTCTGAGAGGTAAACCATCCCATGTTCCTCCAATTTATTTATGATTTCTTTCTTTATGCCTAAATCTTGGACCGATTTTGATCTAATCTTAGTATGTGGTGTTAAATGTGGGTCCATGCCTAGTTTCTGCCATACTAATCTCCAGTTTTCCCAGCAGTTTTTGTCAAATAATGAATTCTTATCCCAAAAGTTGGGATCTTTGGGTTTATCAAACACTAGATTGCTATTTTTATTCACTATCTTGCCCTGTGAACCTAACCTATGCCACTGATCAACTAGTCTATTTCTTAGCCAATACCAAATGGTTTTGGTGACTGTTGCTTTATAATATAGCTTTAAATCAGGTACACTTAGACCATCTTCCTCTGACTTTTTTTTCATTAGTTCCCTTGCAATTCTCGACCTTTTATTCTTCCATATGAATTTTGTTGTTATTTTTCTAGGTCATTAAAATAGTTTCTTGGGAGTCTGATTGGTATAGCACTAAATAAATAGATTAGTTTGGGGAGTATTGTCATCTTTATTATATTCACTCGGCCTATCCAAGAACCCTGAATGTCTTTCCAATTATTTAAATCTGACTTTATTTTTGTGGCAAGTGTTTTGTAATTTTGCTCATATAATTCCTGACTTTCCTTTGGTAGAAATATTCCCAAATATTTTATACTATCGACTATTATTTTGAATGGAATTTCTCTTTGTATCTCTTGCTGTTGGATTGTGTTGGCAATGTATAAAAATCCTGAGGACTTATGTGGATTTATTTTGTATCCTGCGACTTTGCTAAAATTCTGAATTATTTCTAATAGCTTTTTAGCAGAGTCTTTGGGGTTCTCTAAGTATACCATCATCTGCGAAAAGTGACAATTTGATTTCTTCATTTCCTACTCTAATTCCTTGAATCTCTTTCTCGGCTCTTATTGCCGAGGCTAGAGTTTCTAGTACTATATTGTATAGTAATGGTGATAGTGGGCAACCTTGTTTCACTCCTGATCTTACAGGAAAAGGTTCTAGTTTATCACCATTACATATGATGTTTACTGAAGGTTTTAAATATATGCTCCTTATTATTTTAAGGAATAGTCCATTTATTCCTATACTCTCAAGCGTTTTTAGTAGGAATGGATGTTGGATTTTATCAAATGCTTTTTCTGCATCTATTGAGATGATCATATGATTTTTATTAATTTGATTATTAATATGGTCAATTATACTAATAGTTTTCCTAATATTAAACCATCCCTGCATTCCTGGTATGAATCCTACTTGATCATAGTGTATTATCCTGGGGATGATTTTCTGAAGTCTTTTTGCTAATGTCTTATTTAAGATTTTAGCATCAATGTTCATTAAGAAAATTGGTCTATAGTTTTTTGTTTTTTTTTTTTTCTTATTCATTTTTCCAATTTATCCCCTCCCCCCATGACAGGTAATCCCATACATTTTACATGTGTTACAATATAACGTAGATACAATATATGTGTGTAAATACCATTTTCCTGTTGCACATTAATTATTAGCTTCTGAAGGTATAAGTAACCTGGGTAGATAGACAGTAGTGCTAACAATTTATATTCACTTCCCAGTGTTCCTTCTCTGGGTGTAGTTATGTCTGTCCATCATTGATCAACTGGAAGTGAGTTGGCTCTTCTTTATGTTGAAGATTTTCACTTCCATCAGAATACATCCTCATACAGTATTGTTGTTGAAGTGTACAGTGATCTTCTGGTTCTGCTCATTTCACTCAGCATCAGTTGATTTAAGTCTCTCCAAGCCTCTCTGTATTCCTCCTGCTGGTCATTTCTTACAGAGCAATAATATTCCATAACCTTCATATACCACAATTTACCCAACCATTCTCCAGTGGATGGACATCCATTCAACTTCCAGTTTCTAGCTACAACAAAAAGAACTGCCACAAACATTTTGGCACATACAGGTCCCTTTCCGCTCTTTACTATTTCTTTGGGATATAATCCCAATAACAGCAATGCTGGGTCAAAGGGTATGCACAGTTTGATAACTTTTTGGGCATAGTTCCAAATTGCTCTCCAGAATGGCTGGATTCTTTCACAATTCCACCAACAATGTATCAGTGTCCCAGTTTTCCCACATCCCCTCCAACATTCATCATTATTTGTTCCTGTCATCTTAGCCAATCTGACAGGTGTGTAGTGGTATCTCAGAGTTGTCTTAATTTGCATTTCTCTGATCAGTAGTGATTTGGAACACTTTTTTATATGAGTGGAAATAGTTTCAATTTCATCATCTGAGAATTGTCTGTTCATATCCCTTGACCATTTATCAGTTGGAGAATGGTTTGGTTTCCTATAAATCAGGGTCAATTCTCCATATATTTTGGAAATGAGACCTTTGTCAGAACCTTTCCTTTTAAAAATATTTTCCCAATTTGTTAGTTCCCTTCTAATCTTGTTTGCATTAGTATTGTTTGTACAGAAACTTTTTAGTTTGATGTAATCAAAATCTTTTATTTTGTGATCAATAATGATCTCTAGTTCTCCTCTAGTCATAAATTCCTTCCTTCTCCACAGGTCTGAGAGGTAGACTATTCTCTGTTCCTCTAATCTATTTACGATCTCATTCTTTATGCCTAAATCATGGACCCATTTTGTTCCTATCTTGGTATATGGTGTTAAATGTGGATCCATGTCTAATTTCTGCCATACTAATTTCCAGTTTTCCCAACAGTTTTTTCCGAATAATGAATTTTTGTCCCTAATGTTGGTATCTTTGGGTTTGTCAAAGATTAGATTGCTATAGATGTACCCTTTTTTGTCCTTTGTATCTAATCTGTTCCACTGATCTACCGGTCTATTTCTTAGCCAGTACCAAATGGTTTTGGTGACTGCTGCTATATAATACAGCTTTAGATCAGGTACACTTAGACCACCTTCCTCTGACTTTTTTTTCATTAGTTCCCTTGCAATTCTCGACCTTTTATTCTTCCTTATGAATTTTGTTGTTATTTTTTCTAGGTCATTGAAATAGTTTCTTGGGAGTCTGATTGGTATAGCACTAAATAAACAGATTAGTTTGGGGAGTATTGTCATCTTTATTATATTCGCTCGGCCTATCCAAGAGCACTGAATGTCTTTCCAATTATTTAAATCTGATTTTATTTTTGTGGCAAGTGTTTTGTAATTTTTCTCATATAATTCCTGACTGTTCTTTGGTAGATGGATTCCCAAATACTTTATACTCTCAACATTTGTTTGGAATGGAATTTCTCTTTGTATCTCTTGCTGTTGCATTTTGTTGGTGATATATAAGAATGCTGAGGATTTATGTGGATTTATTTTGTATCCTGCCACTTTGCTAAAATTCTGAATTATTTCTAATAGCTTTTTAGCAGAGTCTTTGGGGTTCTCTAAGTATACCATCATGTCATCTGCAAAGAGTGATAGTTTGATTTCCTCATTTCCTACTCTAATTCCTTGAATCTCTTTCTCGGCTCTTATTGCCGAGGCTAGCGTTTCTAGTACTATATTGAATAGTAATGGTGATAGTGGGCAGCCTTGTTTCACTCCTGATCTTACTGGGAAAGGTTGCAGTTTATTTCTATTGCATATTATGCTTACTGACAGTCTTAAATATATGCTCCTGATTATTCTAAGGAATAATCCATTTATTCCTATACTCTCAAGTTAGGAATGGATGTTGGATTTTGTCAAATGCTTTTTCTGCATCTATTGAGATGATCATATGGTTTTTATTAATTTGATTATTAATATGGTCAATTATACTAATAGTTTTCCTAATATTAAACCAGCCCTGCATTCCTGGTATGAATCCTACTTGATCATAGTGTATTATCCTGGGGATGATTTTCTGAAGTCTTTTTGCTAATATCTTATTTAAGATTTTAGCATCAATATTCATTAAGGAGATTGGTCTATAATTTTCTTTCTCAGTTTTCGATTGACCTGGTTTAGGTATCAGTACCATGTCTGTGTCATAAAAGGAGTTTGGTAGGACTCCTTCATTCCCTATTTTTTCAAATAATTTATATAACATTGGGGCTAATTGTTCTTTAAATGCTTGGTAGAATTCACATGTAAATCCATCTGGTCCTGGGGATTTTTTCCTGGGGAGTTGATTAATAGCTTGTTTTATTTCTTTTTCTGAAATGGGACTATTTAAGCAATTTATTTCCTCCTCTATTAATCTAGGAAGCCTATATTTTTGGAGGAAGTCATCCATTTCACTTAAGTTATCAAATTTATTGGCATAAAGTTGGGCAAAGTAACTCCTTATTATTTCTCTAATTTCCTCTTCATTGGTGGAAAGATCCCCCTTTTCATTTATAAGACTAACAATTTGATTTTCCTCTTTCTTTTTTCTGATCAGATTTACCAGAGGTTTATCTATTTTATTGGCTTTTTCATAAAACCAACTCTTGGTTTTATTTATTAAATAGTTTTTTTACTTTCAATATTATTGATTTCTCCTTTTAATTTTTGTATTTCAAGTTTAATTTTTGGTTGGGGGTTTTTAATTTGGTCTTTTTCTGGTCTATAGTTTTCTTTCTCAGTTTTTGATCTACCTGGTTTAGGTATCAGTACCATGTCTGTGTCATAAAAGGAATTTGGTAGGACTCAATCAATCCCTATTTTTTCAAATAGTTTATATAGCATTGGAGTTAGTTGTTCTTTAAATGTTTGGTAGAATTCACATGTAAATCCATCTGGTCCTGGGGATTTTTTCTTAGGGAGTTGGTTAATAGCTTGGTCTATTTCTTTTTCTGAGATGAGACTATTTAGACTACTTACTTCTTCCTCTGTTAATCTGGGCAAGCTATATTTTTGAAGGTATTCTTCCATTTCATTTAAGTTATCGAATTTATTGGCATAAAGTTGAGCAAAGTAGCTCCTATTGTTCTAATTTCCTCTTCATTGCTGGTGAGTTCTCCCTTTTCATTTTCAAAACTAACAATTTGCTTTTTCTCTTTCCTTTTTTTAATCAGGTTTACTAAGGGTTTGTCTATTTTGTTGGTTTTTTCATAGAACCAACTCTTAGTTTTATTAATTAATTCAATAATTTTTTTACTTTCAATTATATTAATCTCGCCTTTTATTTTTTGAATTTCAAGTTTTGTGTTTGTCTGGGGGTTTTTAATTTGTTCCTTTTCTAGTAATTTTAGTTGTAAGCCCAATTCGTTGGCCCTCTCTTTCTCTATTTTATGCAAGTAGGCCTGTAGAGATATAAAACTTCCCCTTATTACTGCTTTGGCTGTATCCCACACATTTGGTATGATGTCTCATTATTGTCATTTTCTTGGGTAAAATTATTAATTATGTCTATGATTTACTGTTTTACCCAATCATTCTTTTGTATAAGATTATTTAGTTTCCAATTATTTTTTGGTCTATTTTCCCCTGGCTTTTTATTAAATGTAATTTTGATTGCATTATGGTCTGAAAAGGATGCATTTACTATTTCTGCCTTACTGCATTTGATTTTGAGGTTTTTATGACTTAGTATATGATCAATTTTTGTATAGGTTCCATGAACTGCTGAGAAGAAAGTATACTCCTTTTTGTCTCCATTTAGCTTTCGCCAAAGATCTATCATATCTAACTTTTCTAGTATTCTATTTACCTCTTTGACTTCTTTCTTATTTATTTTGTGGTTTATCTAATTCTGAGAGTCTAAGGTTGAGGTCTCCCACTATTATAGTTTTGCTGTCTATTTCTTCGTGAATTTAGATGCTGCACCACTTGGTGCATATATGTTTAATATTGATACTGCTTCATTATTGATGCTACCCTTTAACAGGATATAATGCCCTTCCTTATCTCTTTTAATTAGATTAATTTTTGTTTTTGCTTGGTCTGAGATGAGGATGGCTACCCCTGCTTTTTGGCTTTGCCTGAAGCATAGTAGATTCTGCTCCACCTTTTTACTTTTAGTTTGAATGTATCACCCTGTTTCAGGTGTGTTTCCTCTAAACAACATATAGTAGGATTCTGACTTTTAATCCAGTCTGCTAACTGCTTCCTCTTTATGAGGCAGTTTGCCCCATTCACATTTATGGTTAGAATGACTAATTCTATATTGCTTGCCATCCTATTAACCCCTGCTTATGCTTTTCCCCTTTCCTTCCCTCTTACCCCCCTACCCAGTATTAAACTGGTGAACACCACTTGCTTTTCACAGCCCTCCCTTTTTAGTATCCCTCCCCCATCTTAAAGTTTCTCCCCTTATTTTACCACTTTTTCTCACAATTTCTGTATTCCCTCCCCCTTAGCTTATTCCTTCCCTCTCACTTTTCAATGAAGTGGAAGAAGTTTCACCATAAATCGAATATGTCTATTGATACACACTATGTTCATCCCCCTCCTTTCTTTCTCTCAGATATAATAGGTTACCTTTGCCTCTTCATGAGATGTAGTACCATCACTTTACACTTTTTTATGATATAGTTTCCTTTCCACCTCTAGTTTCCAGGAGAAATTATACATATGTTTTTTACATATTTTTATAACAGAAGTATAGTTCTCAAGATTTCTTTTTACCTTTTTAGAAATCTCTTGAGTTCTGTATTTGAAGATCAAATATTTTATGTAGGTCTGGTTTTTTCATCAAAAATAGATGGAATTCATTTATTTCTTTAAATGTCCATCTTCTTCCCTGGAAAATGATGCTCATTTTTGCTGGGTAAGTTATTCTTGGCTGCATACCAAGATCCTTAGCCTTTCGGAATATCATATTCCAGGCCCTTCGTTTCTTTAATGTGGACGCTGCTAGATCCTGGGTTATCCTTCTTGTGGCTCCTCCATATCTGAATTTTTTTTTTTTCCTAGCAGCTTCCAGTATTTTTTCCTTCGTCTGATCGTTCTTGAGGTTGGCCTATATTTCTTGGCGTTTTGATTTTAAGGTCCCTTTCAGTAGGTGATTGATGAATTTTTTCAGTGTCTATTTTACCCTCTGTTTCCAAAATGTCTGGGCAGTTCTCTTTGAAAATTTCCTCGAAAATAGTGTCCAAGCTCTTTTTTTCCTCACATTTTTCAGGGAGTCCGATTATTCTCAAATTGTCTCTACTGGATCTGTTTTCCAGGTCTGTTGTCTTTCTAATAAGGTACTTGACATTCTTTTCCATTGTTTCATTTTTCTGGTTTTGCTTGACTACCTCTTGGTTTCTCCTTGAGTCATTCATTTCTACTTGTTCGAGTCTAATTTTCTTCTTTTTTTTTTTTTTTCATTTAGAATTTTTTTCCCACAGTATATATGCATGAGTAATTTTTTTTTATAATATTTTCCAAATTATCCCCCTCTCCCTCCACTCCCTCCCCCCAATGACAGGCACTCCCATACATTTTACATGTGTTACAATATAACCTAGATACAATATATGTGTGTAAATACCATTTTCTTGTTGCACATTAAGTATTAGATTCCGAAGGTATAAGTCACCTGGGTAGATAGACAGTAGTGCTAACAATTTACATTCACTTCCCAGTGTTCCTTCTCTGGGTGTAGTTATTTCTGTCCATCATTGATCAACTGGAAGTGAGTTGGATCTTCTTTATGTTGAAGATATCCACTTCCATCAGAATACATCTTCATACAGCATTGAAGTGTACAGCGATCTTCTAGTTCTATTCATTTCACTCAGCATCAGTTGATGTAAGTCTCTCCAAGCCTCTCTGTATTCTCGAGTCTAATTTTCAATGATGTATTTTCTTCACTCGCTTTTTTATATCTTTTTGTAATTGTCCAATTGTGTTTTTATCTTGTATGGAATTTTTTTTCCATTTCTTCCATTTTTTCCATTTTATTTTTTAGAGAGCTGATTTCTTTATCCAGCTCACTAATCCTGTTTTCCTTGGAGTTGTTTGCCTTTTCCATCTCACTAATCCTGTTTTCCTTGGAGGCGTTTATCTTTTCCAATTCACCAATCCTGTTTTCCTTGGAGTTGTTTGCCTTTTCTAATTCACTAATTTTATTTCTCAATGATTTGATTTCTTTTTCTACTCTGGATGACTTCTCCAGGCTCTCTTTCCAAGCTTCCCTTCCCTTTTCCCATTTCTCTTCTAGCTCTCTGTGAGAGCCTTTTTTATTTCCTCTATGAGAGTCTTATGTATTGAGGAGCAGATAATATCCCCCTTAGGGGATTCCTCTGGGGACAGTCTGTTTTTAGTCTCCTCAGTGTTTGAAGTTTGCTCTCTCTCCATACAGAAGCTGTCAATGGTTAGAGCCCTTTTGAATTTTTTGTTCATTTTGTCAAGAGCTGAATGGAAGAAAACAAATTGACAAGAGAAACAATAGGTCTGTTTTGGGGGGGATGGGGCTGGATGATGTTAATGGGCTTCCTCTACAGACTGGGGGTAGGGCAACAGAGAGCCACTAACAGAACAGCGATGGTTGTGCTGCGTCTGCACTCTGAGGCTCTGAGAAAGCTCTGAGTCACTCCAGGTGGGGGTGGGGGTGGCCGGGTTCCAGAGACTTTAGCTTTCTGGAGTTTTAGTCTTCACCTTCGGTGTTTACGTCTTCTCTGCTGCTCCTGGCTTGCTGCCAAGACAGAGTATCCACACTGGGGTAAAAGTCTTTTTGAAGAAATGATAGAGATTGTATTCTTCCCCCCTCCAGTCTGAGCTGTGTGAGCTGTCTGCCTCGTTCTTGCTGCCTGCCCTCAGTCTGCGCCCAGTCTGTTCGACCCTCTCCCGAGCAAACACAGAACTTCTCTGGTGAATTTCAAAGATGTCTTCTCTTGGTGATTATTTGTGGGTTTCTTTTCTGGTCAAGCATTAACTCTGAGGCTTGTCATGAAGTAAGTTCTGAGAGAAAACGAGGAGCTCAAGCAGCTGTCTGCCTCCACGCCGCCATCTTGCCGGAAGTCCTGCTGGTCATTTCTTACAGAGCAATAACATTCATAAACCATAATTTACCCAATCATTCTCCAATTGATGGGCATCCATTCATTTTCCAGTTTCTAGCCACTACAAAAAGAGCTGCCACAAACATTTTCTGCCCACATTCCTGTCATTGTCATAGATTATCTTTTACCTTTATAGAGATGGACAATGGAGATAACCTCTTCTTGTTATATAACCTGAAAAATTTCAAACAGCTTTTGTATGAGCTGTGGATCCAGCCTCCCATCTTGTAAATCTCATCTAGAATAGCCTAAGCACCAGAGGCTTTGTTTACCACAGGAAAGGAGCCCCATAGTATTCAAAACCTCTTCTTCTGTGGAAACTTCAACTAGAGAGAGACTGACTTCACCTGAGGTAAATTGTCAATGGCTTCAGTGTAACATACCCTCCTGGCAGTTACTATTACCCGTCTGTCCTAGGCCCAACAGAGTACCTTTGGCCACTGACCTTTGCAGTGTCAACTCTACCCAGCTCACCTCCTCTGAGGCCTTCAAAGGTCTCTGGCAATGATCTCTTGAATCTATTGTTTAATAACCGGTAGCACGCTCAAGAACAGCCACGTATAATCTTAAAAGCCTTTATTATACCTACTCACATTATGCCCTGACTGAATACCCTGACTTGTTAACTCCCTAGTGAACACGTGGTCTGAAGACCCACATGTTCACTACCAAACTCCTTACCTCTCTAGGCTATCCATCAACTTGGCTTGACTAACCCAGGCTAGGGAGCCAGGTTAAAGAGAGCGACTGCTGTCTGCAGTGGGCTTATAAAGGGCCTGTGAGGTCACACAGTGGAATGTAGTAGACAAGGTGATGTGTAGCTTTCTCACCCGTATCCTTTTTTGGACAATGGAATGTAGTCCAGGCCTTATCTGAAATCACATGCTTCCGGAGAAGCCAAAATCAAGGCCTTTAAGGCTTCAATTAGTTTAGCTAACAGTCTCTGATCAATATGTGCTTGATCTGTAAGTTCTTCACCTTTTCCATTCATCTGTGAGTGTTCTGGCCTAGAAAACAAATGCAGTTATGTACACTGAATCTCAGAAAGCTGCCTACTCTATTTCTGCTCCACTGTTGCCATATGTGTGTTGGCTCAGCCTTCTCTCCATGTTGTCAGCAAATTGTTCCTACAGAAAAGTCCTCTACTCTGTTGACATTAATTCTTCTTGTAGTCTTTTTTCCTTGGGGCCACTGCTTTGTTAAATGTGCACATTTAATTTGGAGAGAATTAAGTCCAACACTGTGCTATACATTGTCTTTGTTACTTTCACTCCTATCTATATATTCTTACAATCACATAGTCATTAAATGCCAGTATTTTGTAAGAGAGTGCTTCTATGAAGTTTTATTGCATATATATAAACAGGAGACAGTATTAGTGCTGAGATCAGGAGATGCATATATCTTACATAGTAAGTGATGATTGCTGCTGCTGTTTCCAGCTCTATTTCTTCCATCTCTGCCATCTTTTCTAATCTGAGTCTACTCTAGTATTAAAGTCATCTAGAATTATAATTAAGCACATGGATAATAAAAGCCTCTGGGACTTCAAAAAATTTTTCTTTAACCTCATCAAGGTTTGTCATGATGGAAGAATCATAGACACTTTTGATGGTGTGGCATTTTTCTGCAAGTGGCAATCGAGTTGTCATGAGTCTTGTTCACTCCTTTTGGTAGGCACATGAGCTAGATTTTTTTTGAATTGCAAAACCTACACCAACTTTACAGCACTCTCCTTCACTGTGGCCACTCCAGAAAAAATGATTTCTGACTTCAGGAAGCTGATCTTCATTTCCCAGACTTATTTCACTCAGAACTGCTATTTGGATGCAATACCTGCTAAGTTCTCTTGCTACAAGGGTGGTTCATCTTTCAGGTCTGCATGATTTTGTGTTTTCTATAAGTGGCACATATTCTATGTACTGATAGTGAGTCAAATCATCTTTGCAGAGGTTTTTGTACATTTTTTTTGTTTCAACTACAGGTTGGAATCCTTCCTGCTAAGCTATCCAAGCCAGAATAATAAGCAGTTTTTAAAGCATCTTTTCCAGCTCCTTCCTCACACTAGATGAGTAGTGTGGTCCTTAATAGGCTGCTCAGACACCCAAGGGATTGCCAAATCCCACTGCTGCTTCCAGTGAGAAGACCACTCTATGTCCTGGACTATCTGTATGCAGGGTTGTGGCTACAGTTCCCAGTGTATCTGTACTGGGATACAGAATAGAATAAGTACTAGGGGCTTTGTTTACCCCAGGAAAGGAGCCCCATAGTATTCGTAGTATTCTGTGGAAACTTCAACTAGAGAGGGATTAACTTTACCTGAGGTAAATTGTCAATGGCTTCAGCATTGATAGATGATGGTCTGTTGAGAACCATCTCTCTGCATTATTACTTGTCTATCACCACAGGATTTTAAGGTAGGTAAAAATGGTGAAATGCTATGAGTGATCAGTTTGGATTCGTGCAGAAAACAAATGTAAGTGCCAAATGATGTAAATGAGGTACAGTTACACGAAATTGTTGACCTCTCTTCCAGAGCCATTACAGTTCAGTGGCAGGCAAAGTAAAGATGACTAGTGATGGCTCAAGATGCAGAGGATGACCTTGGCTTCTTTGATGTCTAGACATGCTCTCAGTGCATCACAACACCTGCTTCAGTTGCCTCATGGCCACTGGAACAAGTTGTTCTCATTCACCTATTTCATATCCTTGGGATCGATACCCCCTAATTTACTGATGGATTTGAGACCCCTCGATTGCCCTCAATATGTTTTAGCCTTTCTGCAAAAAGACTTTACCAGAGTGTGACTAGTATGTATGCTATAACTTCTTGGAGCCACAAGTGAGGTTTAAGTGGATCAGGTAGACAACAAAAGTAGAAAGAAGTCCTCAAAAGAATTCAGCATTCCTCACTAGTCTTCCCTGAACACACTTTGCACCCTATTTTGTTTGTGCATAATTGTTTTCTCCATTAGATTGTGAGCCCCTTGAGAGCAGGGACTGGTATTTTAACACACAGTGCATGAAATATAGTAGGCACTGAATAAATTTTTGTTGAGGACTTGTTGAGAAGACAACTATGATTAGATTTATTTGGAATTAATTAAATGGTTGGGAAGCATAATTCAGGTCAGTTTGGAAGAAGTCCTCTAGTGTGAAAACTCAAGAATCTGTCCTTGGCCCCAAGGTTTTTAACATTTTTATTAATAACTTGAAAATATGTTAATCAATTTTTCAGAAAATATGAATCTTGGAGAGTTTGTTAACATAATAAAGAAGTTATTGTTGTTCTTGTTGATTAATTATGTCTTACAGTTTCTGACCCCATTTGGCAAAGAAACTCAAATACTCTTTCCATTTTCTTCTCAGCTAATTTCACAAACGAAGAAGCTAAGACAAGCAAGGTTAAATGACTTGCCCAGGGTCACACAGCTGGTAAATGTCTAAAGTCAGATTTGAACTCAGGGAGATGTCTTCTTGACTTTAGGCCTAGCCCTCTATCGATTGTACTACCTCTATTCCCAAGACTGTTAAAACATTGAGCTACATCTAATAAGATGAAATTTAATTAGAACAAATATAAAATTTTACATTTGGGTTAGAAAATAAAACCAAAAAAATCACAAATACAAGATGGAGAAAACATAGCTAGATAACAGTTCATCTGAGAAAGATCTTGGGAGATGAGTGTGTTGAAAACTCAATAATGTCAACAATGCAAAATAGAAGCAAAGAGAGTAATGTGATCCAGGATTGTATTGGGAAATATAAGAGGAGAAATACCTGGATAAAGTAAGTCAGGAGTGTCCATTATTACCATTATTGTACAAAACAGTGATGGGACTTCTGGGTGTAGCAATAAGACAAGAAAAGGAAATTGAGGAAGTACACATAGACAAAGAGAAAACAAAATTATAACTTTTGCAGATGATTTGATGGCTTGTTTAGAGAACTCAAGTCAACTTAAAACAATTAACTTCAGTAAAGTTGCAGGATATAAAATAAATCCACATAAATTATCAACATTTCTATATATTACCAATAGTCACAATGGCCAATTTCAGAAGAATCAAGATGATCCATAGACCTAGAATATAGATATATTTAGACAAGACCATTGAAGGAATTTCCCTGCATATTTGTAACAGATGTTTGTTTTTCTCACTTTCTCATTTGAAGAAGGGAAGGGAGGAGCTACAAGGAAAAAAATACAGAGCTATAATTTTTTTTTAAACTTACTTAAAAAAAAACTTCTTTAATGATTTTTTTTTTTTTGCAAATCTATAACTAGCTTCCTTTCCTTCCTACATTCCTACTCCCATTGAAAAAAGAGAAGGAAAAAAAAAATCTTTGCAATAGAAATGCATATTCAACAAAACAAATTCCCATATTGAGTAGAAGCCTGAAAATGTATATTTTATTCTGTACCTTGAGTCTGAAAGCTTTGTCAAGAGGTGAGTAGCATATAGGAATTTTAGTCAATCTATGACTTTGTACATTCTTTTTTGGTCATAAACTTTTCCCTTATCTATTCTTGTGAAAGGTAAATTCTTCCTTGCTTCTCTGATTTATTCATGATGTGACATTTTGTAGCTAAATCATGTCCATTTGAAGATTCTTAGGGCATATAGTGTGATATTTGGCCTGTATCTAATTTTTTTTTTCTTGGGGTTAAGTGACTTTTCCAAGGTCATACAACCAGGGAGTAGTAAGTGTCTGAGGTTGGATTTGAACTCAGATCCTCCTGACTTCAGGACTGGTGTTCTATATATATAAACTATTCTGACAAACTGCTTTCTCTAAATTACCAATAGTTTCAAATTGTGAATCCTTATTCCAGTATTTGAGGATTTTGGGTTTATCTAACACTATACTGCTATGTTCCTTTATATCCTTATGTTATTTATTTAATATATTCCACTGATCAACTTTTCCATTTTTTAAACTAAAACCATCATTTTAATAATTAAATAGCTTTGTAGAAAGTTTCAGATCTGGTGCTAATAGACCTTTCCTTTCCACTTTAAAATATGTGTGTGTGTGTGTGTGTGTGTGTGTGTGTGTGTGTGTGTGTGTGTGTGTGTGTGTGTGTGTGTGTGTTTGTTACTGAATGTTGTGGAAAGATAACAGACTTGATCTAAAGAAAAACTTCTTAACAATTAGTGTTTTCCCAAAAGGGAATGGGCACATGTGGGAATGAGTAGTTTTCTCCTCACTAGACATCTTACTGGCAGGGGATGGATGATCATTTTTTTGAGGAGATTCTTGTTCAAATATGAATTGAACTGGATTATCTCTGAGGTTTCTTTCAACTGCAAAATTTTTTGATTCTGTCATTCTGTTTTATTGTTGTTCTTTGTTTTCATGTGTCATTTCTGCCTTTCTATAATTGAACTGGGTATCCCTTCCACAATGGGTTATATTCTATTTGTTTAAAAGATGGTAAAGCAACCTTTTTTTTTCTCTCAGTTACAGTGGAATGATAATCATTTCTCTTAGGTCTTTCTGTAGTAAGTGCTAGTCACCTTTTCAGATGCAAGGTAAAACGGCTTAGAAATGCAAATAAATTATCCTAAATGTGCTTATGGAATGATGAAGTCAAAGCTGAAAATCTTTATTTTATAATAGTTCTTTTAATATTCCAGGGTTATTAACTTTAATTCACTGAGGCTAAAATTGAACTTGTTTTGAAACATTTCAAATGGTTACTTAACCTAAAAGTAGCAACATGTTGAATCATTTTCAATTTGGGTCACAT
The DNA here is from genome assembly GCF_048593235.1 of Sminthopsis crassicaudata. NCBI lineage: Eukaryota > Metazoa > Chordata > Mammalia > Dasyuromorphia > Dasyuridae > Sminthopsis > Sminthopsis crassicaudata. The sequence continues at coordinate 339,638,975 of NC_133617.1, read as the reverse complement.
AGTCATTATTCATATATTTTCTTGCTAGACTCAATATCTTGGGAGAATTCCTGGTATAGTGGATTAGTAGCAGAGGTTGGAGGTTCAAGGACCTGAGTTCAAGTCTTCCTTTGACATTTACTGATTGTGTAACTCCAAGAATGTTATTTAACTTCTCTCAGTGCTGTAAGCCATATGTGTCAAACAAGAGGGCCACATGGATCCATACTCTCCTGAATACAGCCAAAACCAGATTAAAATGTAATTGAGAAATACTTAGATAAAAATATAAACAGCACATTTAAAAATGAAGTAAATGTGTAGTTGGCAGGATCCTTATTTACATACTAGGGGCCCTATTTCTATTTAAGTTTGACACCACTCTCTAAGCTTTCAATTTCAGAACTATATATGTGCATTTGAGGATGAAGTTTATTCATCTTGGAGTTCCTCTCCATAGCTAAAAATTGCAGATCTAATCCCTATATCTTCTTATAATCTTATAGTTGCTTAGGACACTAAATCCCCTGAACTAGTCACTTAACTCTCCATACCACTTCTCAGTATTCTTGGCAACTCTTTAATACTTTGACTTGAAGAATATTTGCTGACATGTTTTGTTAAATAGGAAGTTTCATAAAGGGGAGCATCCTATTCTAGGTGTCGAACTCATAGTGCTCACAGCTTGCAAAATTCCCCAGTGTGTCTATAACACGACCTAAGTTATATTCATTTGTATTGCAGGATTCCATTTCTATTTGAGTTTGAGACCATTAACTTACACTAGTGAAATCACAGATCTAAACAAAAATAGGAAAATAAACAAGAAAATATTATCCTGCCATATATTTGAGAGATTTTTGAACTCTAACCCAGGACTTTTTGTAGCTCTATTTTCCCCACTACATTGATCAGTAAGAATCAATCAATAAGCATTTTGTAAACTGCTTATCACATGCCTGCCAGACACTGGTACTAAGTGTTGACAATGAAAATAGAGATGTGAGATAGGATTAACAACTTTGCTGAAATCAAAATAAGTCAAATTTGTTGTTCTGCTTTCTAGTGCCCCCAAGTTGGGGTGACAAATCATACCAATGCTTTCTAGAGCCTCTATACCAGGGTGATTAAAATATACCATCTTAATGGAGAAGTGATGAGGCGGGACTGGAGTCCATTTATTTCAAGGGCTTTCCCCCTCATATAATATAACAAAAACAACACTGCATGTGGGACCAAGTGAACAACTTGCCATTGTAGGTAGTTTGCCACGTGGTATCACTCTTCCGTTTGATATCACTCTGCTTCAATCTCAACACAGGTTGTCACCACCCCCTGATTTCTCAGGAAGGCCAAGCGCCCACAGGGGAGATGGGGAGACAAACCAGACATTGTCAGCAGGTTCCCTCTGGGCTGAAGGGTCTTATACCTTACCCAGAGTTTCCCCACTGACTGTGGTCCTCTCTAAAAATTAGTTATCCCTTTTGAGTAGCAACAGATATTTGATAGCCCATTTCATAAATAAAATTGTTTTAGGCATTCTACTTCCATCCTAGAATATTAGTTTAGTTGGTAGATCTAGTTCAGCCATTTCTTTGTTCTACTGTCATGATAACAAAAAATATCCCCCATTGCTTTTATTTTGGAAATACTTGATTAATTTTTTAAAAAGAAAATTGTTTCCTTAGGAAAATAACTTTTTTTTTTTTTTTTTTTTTTTTTTTTTTTTTTTTTTTAAGGTGGTACCTGGAGAAATTTGAAGACTATCCAAAATTAAGGAAAATTATAATTCCATTTTTATATTAAGCATCTCAGTGAAATTTTCTTCTGTTTTCAACGTTCGACTTCAAAGATTGTCTGGGGAATATTTATATGTGTGGGTGTGGGTGTGTATACCTATATATCATTTCTTTCTGAATAGTATTTCAAAGAATCTTCTAAGAAATTTTCTTGAATAAGAGAGATAATTTTTAAATTATTGGTCTAACTGAAAATCATGATCAAAAAAAAAAAAAGAACCTAGATATCTTTCAAGAAATTATCAAGAAAAATTGTCCTGATATTCTAGAACCAAGAGGATAAAATAGAAATTGAAAGAATTCATTGATCACCTCCTGAAAGAGATCCTAAAATGAAAACTCCCAGAAATATCTTAGCTAAATTCCACAACTCCCAAATCAAGGAGAAAATATTGCAAGCATCCAGAAAGAAACAATTCATATACAGTGGAGCCACAGTCAGAATAACAAGAATTAGTAGCTTCTACATTAAAGGACTAGAGGACTTGGAATATGATATTCCAGAGAGTATTGGATCTAGGATTACAAGTAAGAATCATCTACCCAGCAAAACTGAGTATAATCCTTCAGGGGAAAAAGTCAGAATTCTATGAAAAATAGAATTTTCAAACATTCATGATGAAAAGACCAGAGCTGAATAGAAAATCTGATTTTCAAGTACAGGACTAAGGAGAAGCATGAAGAGATAATCAGAAAAGTAATATCATAAGGGACTTAATAAGGTTTTTCTATTTATATTCCTACATGGGAGGATATTTGTAATTCATTAGAACTTTCTCATTATTATGGCAGTTAGAAAGTATCTATAGACAGAGGGCATAGGTGTGAGTTGAATATGAAGAGATGATATTTAAAAATGAAATTAAGAGGTGAGAGGGGGATGTCTTAGGAGAAAGGGAAAGGTAGAATGCTGTAAATAATCTACCATAAAAAGAAGGAACACACTAGTTAGAATAGCAGCATGTTCCTATTACCAAATAAAGAGGCTACAATCTCATGCTGAGTTCTAATTATTTTTGAGGACAAAAGCTTTTTTTTACAAAGCTTGATATTAAAACTTCACTTTGCAAGTTCCTCAAGAAGAGTCACTAACTTTTGCCTTTCTTGTATACCTGGGCTTAACACAGCTCTTTGAACATAGTAACTGATTAACTGCCAGTGGCCTGGTTTTCATAGAGCAAGTGGTTCCAAATAAAATATTGTTTTATCTTGTATTTTTTTCCTATTTGCAACCACCTGATCTTAAACAGAGTGATTGTCAAAACACTTCTAAATGTTTTTTTTAAAAATAGGTCAAACATTGGAATAGATTAGGTACGCCACACAAAAAAGCAAATAAGCCCAGTAAATATTATTTAATAAACCTTTTTTGTCCTTTATCAAACTTATTAACAGTTTCCCTCATCAACCCTTTCAACTGAGAACTTTGTCTCACACTTTATTTTTTAAAAATTGAGACAATTTGCTAACAGCTTTCTTTTTCTCCCTCCTCATCTCAAATCATTCAGTTACTTTTTGCTGAGGCACTTGGGGTTAAGTGACTTGCCTAGGGTTACATAGCTAGGAAGTGTTAAGTATCTGAGGCCAGATTTGAACTCAGGTCCTCCTGACTTCAGGGCTGGTGCGCTCTATCCACTGCATCACCTAGCTGCCCCTTACAAAGTTAATAATGTACTGTTCTTCTGTTTGTATAACTAAAGTAGAGTGAAGTGACCAGGACCAGAAGAATAATTGATACTAAGACATCCATTTTATAAAATTAAACAATTTTGATGACTTATATAACCTGATGAAGAATGAAATGAGTTAAACTTGGAGAATAATCTGTTCAATAATAACAACACTATACAAATAAACATCTTTGAAAGCTATAAGAACTGCAATCAATAAAATGGCTTCTGTAGTTTCATGAAGCATGCTATTTACATTGTGATAAAGAAGTAATACATTTAGTTTGAAGATTGAGACATTTATTTTTTGAAAATGCCCAATGAGGGAATGTGTTTGACTATACATATTTGTTAAAAGAAATTTGTTTTCCTTTTTTTTTTTTTTTTTTTCCCATAGGGGTAAGGGTTAAGGAATTAGAGAAAATTGATTTGTGAAATAAAATTTAAATTAAAAAATTCAGTTTCCAGTGATCTCTAAATTGCCAAATATGATTACCTTTTCTTAACCTGCATCCTTTTAAAAAAATCTGCAGCATTTGACCCTAGATCTCCATCTCCTCTTGAACATTCTTCCTAAGTTTTTATGATATTTTCTCTGTGGTTCTTATATAACTACTACTCCTTCCTTTTCCAGCTGAATAGCCCTCTATCTCTGGTCCCATCTGAGTGTATCCACTAAGCTCTGTTTTGGCCCATCCTCTATTCCCCTAATGATTTTATCAGCTCTCATAGTACTACTCTCTGCACAGATGATTTCTAGCTCTGTCTAGCTCTATTCTTTCTTCTCAATGGGTACATCACCAACTATGTGGATAGATATAGACATTTTTAAAACTCGGTATGTCTCAAAAGAGAAATCACTCTCTTCACATTCACTCTTCTGAATTTTATTTTTACTAAAGACATCTCAATTCTCCCAGTTACCCAGATTTGCAAGCTGAAAGTTATTCTTGACTCCACCTTCTCCCATTCTCCATGTACTCTATCAGTTAACTAAGTCATCTTGATTGTCTTTCCACAGTATCTCTCACCATCTCCATACTTACACAGCCAATACTCTGGTTCAGTCCCTTATTACCTGTCCCATGTACTATTTCGATAGGCTCCTAATTAGTTTCCTTGCCTCCAGTCTCTCCCTCTACCAACTCATCCTCCATATAGCTGTCAAAGTGATTTTCCTAAAGTGTGTATCTGACCATGTCTCACCTAAAGTCTCCTTCTAGGATCAAATGCAAACTCCTGTTTGCTGCTTCAGTGTCTTTATAACATTGTTTCTGCCTACCTTTCAGGTTTTAGATTCTACACGTTCCAACCAAACTGGCTTTCTTGCTGTTCCTCAAGATCCATTCCTGATCTCCATGCCTTCAACAGGCTATTGTTCCCTATGCCTGGTATGCACTTTCTACTAATGTACTTCAAAGTGACTCTGTATGAGGCTTTTCTTGAATACTCTTTTGCATATACTTAATGTGTATAAATAAAGGATCATAATTCTAGTGATGGAAGAGACCTCAGAGACAAGTCTATTAGATTGTTTTAAATTGAGTGACTTACCTAAGGTCACCCTGGTAGAAACCATTTGTGATATTGTTTCCCCTTATAGAATATAAACTACTTCAGAGAAGGCAGACAGGCAGGCAGGCAGAAAGTGTTTTTGTTTTAGGCATTGTGCTAAATTCTAGGAATACAGTAAAAGCAAAAAGCAGTCCCTATCCTTGAGGAGTTTACAATTTAATATGGAGAGAACAGTTCATTTTGTGTCATATCCTTAGGACCTTAGAAGTCCTTAATAAATTAGACAGTTAGTTAATCTCAGGCTTTTATGTTTCAATATATTACTCCAATTATGATTTAAGCTGCTCAAGGACAGGACTTATTTTCTTTATATCTTTATTCCCTTAGAGAGTGACTAGCAAGTGGTAGACATTTAGTAAGTCCTCAAATCCTTTTCTCGCCATGGATCTTTGATTCCATTAGTATAGAGAATTTCTGCTTAGAAATTATCCCAATCAATGCAGATTGGCATCTGCTTTACAGTTTGTAGGTTATGGGGATGTCCTGGGGTACTGAGAGATTAAGTGACTTGTCAGTTAAGGGTGAAGCAATCAGACAGCTAGTACATGTCAAAGATTCAACTTCATCCTAGATCTTTCAGTCTTGAGGTCAGCTTTCTATACATGGTACTGTACCACATCTCAATAAATTCTTATTAAATTAAGTTGAACTTATATTTGAAATTATCAGTGATCACTTATGCCTTTCTTATTACTTAGTAAATGTTCAGTAACACTACATATGTATCTTTAAGCCATCCTTTCATTTATCTCTTCCCTTTCCCCAATCAATTTATCTTTAATATGACCAATCTTATTTTTTGGCATCATCATTTATTCATATCAAGTCTGGATTCCTCTTGCTTTAGCCTATTTTCATTACAGAGTTTCTTTTACTAAGTGCTTTGCCATGAAATTAATTTTCTTTTTCTTCAGTGTTTTTTCCACTGTTTTTAGCCATTAAAATAGTACAATATTAATCAAGATTTGGATCATCTTTCCAGTGAAATAGATATTAGTACCTTTTTTTCTCTAAGTAACTAATCTGCTAAAAAATAAGAGTTAAAGTAACAATTCTACTCCTACTTGTTTTGTTTTGTTTTTAAAGAGAGCTTTTAAACTATTTTTTAGTCACTAAGATTAGCTTTGATAATCACAGGAATTGAATAATGACAATTTACATTTATGTAGGATCTTATTGATGAGGTATAACCTAATGTTGAGGTGGTCTAGATAAGGGATACCTAAATAAAATTAGGTTTAATTGAGGTCTAGTGACAGGTTCGGGGTACAGGGAGTCGAATGGAGCTCCCCTGCAACCCCTTTGGATTTGGCACAAGGATACAAAGTTAAATGAGTTCTAGTAGCGGCGAGAGTCCCCTGTAAATGAATTTACAGGCCTGAAAACCTAGATTGATAAAAAGAGGTTTATTGTAGGGTTTGGAAGTAAGGTTAAAGACTGCTTAGTAAAAAGGTATTAGATAGAGGAAGAAATACACCAAAAGTGGCGGGACAGAGAGTCTGTGATTGCAAAGCATGGTGCTCATATGTTTCAACTCTCTGCCAAGAGATGATTCCAGATTGGCTCTTTTATTTGCTTGAAGGGGCCTAGGGCAGTGCCAAAATTCTTGGTGGGCTTTTCAGATAAGGAAGAAACTGTTTTGGGGAAATCTGAGCAGATAGTGGGGGCTGAAAAACCCAAGTCAGCTCAGATCTGGTGGGGCCTGGGTACAAGCCCAAGTTAGCTCAGGTACGGATCTCTCCCCTTGGAATACAAAAGGGTGATTTTTGACCAGATCTTGTAAATCAAAGGTCATTCCCAAAGGAAGTTGGAGATCAGAAAAGGAATCTTAAAGGGAGCTACGCCCCTACGCCGCATCATTTTCACTTACAAAGTGTTTTGTGTATCACTTATTTTGTTTGAGCCTTAAAATAAAGGCCTATGAGATTTATAACATAGAGACCCCAAAACTGAGGCTTCAAGTGATTTAACTTGCTCAAAATTATGCTGTAATCAAATTATAAGTCTGGATTTTTTGGTTTTGTGATTTTACCAACTGTGGGAGTTCCCAAAATCTCTTCTTCTCTTCCACTCTCATAATCTTATCTCACAGTTCCAATCTTATTAGAATACAGAATAAAAGAAGAATCTCATGGTTGGAGACCACACAGTAGGTTTCCATCTGCAGCTTGTCAGTCTCCATCCCTATCAGCTAAGAGCCTGACATCTGTGCATCCACCAGCACTATTAGTTTCCACAAGCTTTGAACTTTGATTATTTAGGCAAATCGACCTCTATAGGATGATCAAAAACAATCAGAAATGTTACTCTTGCTGCTTCCTTTACCTTCCTTCCCAGGTAACTTCCAACAGCACTGAACTAATCATTCTACCTGAATAGAAGCCTGCTCCTTCTATTTAGAAGAATACATGCATCCCCTTTAATACCCACAGGGAAGCATAGGTGACTGTGAATCTTCACATGATCTTCAGACATCCATACACATCAGAGGGCCCCAACTTATTTTTGATGAGGCTTTTATGTCTTTTGATCACCAGAAATCTATGTAATCGAAGGCAAAAGTCAATCAGATCCCATAGACAACTTTGTACTCTTTAAAGGGAAAACGTCCATTTTGATTGGAGGTGCAAAGTGATAGTTATTAGTCCCATCACACCACCTTAATAATTATGCTTTGTGTCTGGACATTCAAACTAGTCTAATTCAACCTATTATACCATAATATAGCCTATATCTTTTTATCTTATGGGCAAGCAGAACATAAGAGATTGCCAAATGTCTTGCTGAAATCTAGTTTACTATATCTATAACAATTTCCATGTTACCAGAAAAAGAAATGAGGTCAGTCTGGCATTACCTAGTCTTGATGAAGCCCTGATTTTGAGTGATCAATACTTCTCTTCCTGAAGAATCTGAGTTTGTCAAAAAGAGAAGTCTCATTCATAGCACTATTTCCTAAATTTGCTCTTCTCCAGGAAATCTCTTCCAATCTCTAAGATCTTTCAAAGATCACTGACAGCAGCTCAGCAAATACATTTGCCAGTATGTAATTCAGAATCAACAGATTCAAATTCTTTTAAAGAAAATGAACATTATCTGACCATCTTCTCACTTTTCATGTTTCTACCCTGATCACCATCTGCTATGTTCTAAAGATCATTTTCTATGATAAGAAAACAGAAACAAAGAGATTTGAGTAGTTCAGATTTCTCATCTCTATCATCATACCATATACCCTTGGTAGCACTCTGATGCCTTCCTTGATTTTCCTTTTTTTTCCCAATATAACTTTAAAATCTGTTTTTTTCCTTGTTACCTTGAGCATTCATCATCAGTCTTAATCCATGGTGGGTTTTGACACTGCTGATATAATTCTTTTTTTATTATTATTATAGCTTTTTATTGACAGAACATATGCATGGGTAATTTTTTAACATTGTCCCTTGCAATCACTTTTATTCCAACTTTTCCCTTCCTTCCCTCCACCCCCTCCCTTAGATGCCAGGCAGTCTTGTTACAGTATACCTTAAATACAATATATGTGTACATATTTATACAGTTCTCTTATTGCTGGCATAATTCTTATAAAACCTTGCCCTTTTGCATTTTATACTCAATTATTTGCCATTGTTCTCATCTTCTACATATATATATTTTTTTCCCTGAATTTGTTGAGTTTTTAATGCATCCAAATTCTTATGAAGCAGTTCCCCTCTTTTCATAGTCATCAGAATAATGGCAACATGTTTCTGTGGAATTTATTCTCAAGAGTTTCCCATATCTCTTGGATTAATTTTTCTGGCAAAATATTAGCCCACCTTGGTCCTTCTCTGAATGTGTTAATATATGCTCTTTCCATCTCTAGAGGAGACTTAGACTATGGCTGATGCCTTTTAAAAACTCCATGATAAAATTGCCACTTGCCTCCAAATATTCCTATCATTTCTATTCCAACAACCAATTTTTCTTTTGTTGGTCAAAACCTAAAACAGAAGAGCATTTCTCCTTACTGCTTCTCCCACTGTTTGAAGGATGTAACCATCATTCAGAAAGTCACAAATTTGTCAGCTGCCCAGCAATTGGCATTCAAGTTTAGAAATATTTAGAAAATAAGTCGTGCGGAGCCAAGATGGCGGAGAAGAAACACACGACTCTGTGAACGTCCTTACTCCCTCACAACCAATTAGATAAATCAGCCTCAGAAATAGCGTTGGACTGATAGATACCACAAGGACTGGAAGCACGACTTACCAGCTGAAGAGAATCTGGAGTTTCAACAGAAAAGGTCAGTTCTCAGGGGAGGAAGAAGAGAGGCCAGTGCAGACGCTGGGTGCTAGCATACTGTGCGCTGGGAAGGGCTCTGGGATCAGAGAAGCCACTGAGATAAAGGAATCTGGCACAGGCTGTTAGCTCTTCTCTGCTTATAATACAGCAGTTCAGAAGAGAAATCTAAACTACTTTAAAAATTCAAAGATAGATTAGATCTTCTCGGATCCTGGGGGTGACTCAGCAGATCTCGGCACTGGGGGGTGTGGCCCCTAGCTCCCACCTGAGACTAGTTAAGAGATTGAGAAGTGGGCGGATACGGCCCAAGGCAACACACACACTGCCTAGCTCAGCTGGAGGGTGTGGAACTCAGCTCCGGAAGTCCCAGAGAAGCGGAACCTTTGAACTAGGGACCGCAGTTTCTGGCAGACACTTCCAGTTTGAGCGCAGGGGCTTTTCATATCACCTGCTGCAGACATCCACGCCCCACCGGGACGCATAGGCTGGGCTTTGTGTCGCCTTTACTGTTCAGTCTCAAACCTCAGGGAAGCCGCTAGAACACAGCGCCCTCAAGGCACAGCAGTGCTAGTCACCTCTGAGGTACTTCCAGGGAGGGGGTGGGGAACTCTCTCCCAGAGCTCTCTCTTAGCTCAGGCGCAGGAGCCGCTGCATCCATCCAGTCTGGGAGGAAGCTGGTAAAGAAAGAAATAAATAATTTCCTACCCCAGGGACAGATGCCAAAAGATTTTTTAAGTATGAGCAAGAAGCCCAAAAAAACCATAGATTCCTTCTACACAGAGAAAGAGCGGGTATCCAACCCTGAGGAAGTTAACAGCAGAGAGTCAGCAGATAACAACCTAAAGGGGAATGATTCCTGCCCCCCATCACATAACTCTCTTCTAGAAGAGACTATTAAAAAGTTAAGAGAGTTTGAAGAAAAATGGGGAAAGGAAAGGGAAGCTATGATAGAGAATAACAACGTCCTGAAATTGGAGTTGGAAAAAATAAAGAATTCACAGGAGATGCAGGGAAACAAAATTTGTGAATTAGAAAAGGTTAAAAAAACACAGGAAAGTAGGATTTCTGAATTGGAAAAGATAAAAAAGTCTCAAGAAAATAGAATTTCTGAATTGGAAAAAGAAAATAATTCTCAAAAAAAAATAGGGAAATGGAAAAAAAATTCAATAGAGCAAAATAATTCATTTAAAAACGAAATTGGGCATTTACAAAAAGAACTAAAAAACTGTGAAAGAAGAAAATAACTCCTTAAAAGTCAGGATGGAACAAATAGAAATGAATGATTCACAGAGAACCCAAGAATCAGTCAAACAAAACAAAAAAAATGAGAAGCTGGAGAACAGCGTCAAATACTTATTGGGAAAATCTATAGACCTGGAAAATAGATCTAGGAGAGATAATCTGCGGATCATTGGACTTCCCGAAACTATGACCAAAAAAAGAGCCTAGATTCTATTTTACAGGAAATTACCAAAGAGAACTGTCCAGAGATAATAGAAACAGAAGGGAAAGTAGATGTGGAAAGAATTCATCGAACTCCTTCTGAAATAGACCCTAAAAAAAGAACACCACGGAATATTGTGGCTAAGCTGCAGAATTACCACACAAAGGAGAAAATCTTGCAAGCAGCTAGAAAAAAACAATTTAAATACCAAGGTGCCACAATAAGGGTCACTCAAGATCTGGCTGCCTCCACATTAAAAGATAGAAGGGCCTGGAACCTGATATTCCATAAGGCAAAAGATCAAGGACTGCAACCAAGAATGAACTACCCAGCTAAGTTTAGCATCTTTTTCCATGGAAGAAGATGGTCATTCAATGAAATAGAGGAATTCTATATGTTTCTAAGAAAAAAACCAGACTTAAACAAAAAATTTGATCTACATCCACAAGACTGAAGAGAAACAGAAAAAGGTACACAGAACCCTTGAGAACTGTAATTCTATTGTGGGTATATAGAAAGTACGCATGGATAATTTGATTTTACTGATATAAAAGAAAAAAAAGGAGGGTGTAGTAAAGGGAAGGAGGTCATTTCAGAAAAAGGGGAAGGAATGATAAAAAGAGGGAAACTACATCCCAGGAAGAGGCATAGAAAATACACCATATCTGAGGGAATTTAGTGAGGAGGAGAATCATTGTGTGAATCTTACTCTCATCAGAAGAGGCTCAAAGAGTAAATAATTGACATATTTGTTTTTCAGAGAATTTTCTCTCACCTCATTAAAAGGGGGGAGAGGAAAAGGGAAAAGGAAAAGGAGAATAAGTGAAGGGACTTGGAGGGAGGGGGGAGGGATACTAAAAAAAGGGAGGGCTGCGCGTCACAAGGGGGGGGTCTGTAAATTAAATATCGGGGAGGGGGATCAGGGGGGTCAAGGGAAAAAGCATAATCTGGGGATAATATGATGGCAGGAAATACAGAATTAGTAATTTTAACTGTAAATGTGAATGGGATGAATGCTCCCATCAAATGGAGACGGATAGCAGACTGGATCAAAAGCAGAATCCTACAATATGTTGTTTACAGGAAACACACTTAAAGCAGGGAGATACATACAGAGTAAAGGTAAAAGGTTGGAACAGAGCCTATTATGCTTCAGGTAAAGCCAAAAAAGCAGGGGTAGTTATCCTTATCTCAGATCAAGCAAAAGCAGAAGTTGATCTAGTTAAAAAAGATAAGGAAGGAAACTATATCCTGCTGAAAGGTAGCATAAATAATGAAGCCATATCAATACTAAACATATATGCACCAAGTGGTATAGCATCTAACTTTCTAAAGGAAAAGTTAAGAGAATTGCAAGAAGAAATAGACAGTAAAACTATAATAGTGGGAGATCTCAACCTTGCACTCTCAGATTTAGACAAATCAAACCACAAAACAAATAAGAAAGAAATTTAAAAAGTAAATAGAACATTAGAAAAACTAGGTATGATAGACCTTTGGAGAAAACTGAATGGCAATAAAAGGAATATACTTTCTTCTCAGCAGTTCATGGATCCTATACAAAAATTGACCATATATTAGGACATAAAGATCTCAAAATTAAATGTAGGAAGGCAGAAATAATAAATGCCTTCTTCTCAGATCACAATGCAATAAAAGCTACATTCAGTAAAAAGTTAGGGGTAAATAGACCAAAAAATAATTGGAAAATGAACAATCTCATCTTAAAGAATGACTGGGTGAAACAGCAAATTATAGAAACAATTAATAATTTCACCCAAGATAATGACAATGATGAGACATCATACCAAAATCTGTGGGATGCAGCTAAAGCAGTAATAAGGGGAAATTTTATATCTTTTGAGGCTTATTTGAAAAAAAATAGAGAAAGAGAAAATTAACAAATTGGGCCTGCAACTTAAAAAGCTAGAAAAAGACCAAATTAAAAACCCCCAACCAAAAATTAAACTTGAAATACAAAAATTAAAAGGAGAAATCAATAATATTGAAAGTAAAAAAAACTATTTAATTAATAAATAAAACCAAGAATTGGTTTTATGAAAAAGAAAATAAAAGAGATAAACCTTTGGTAAATTTGATCAGAAAAAAGAAAGAGGAAAATCAAATTGTTAGTCTTACAAATGAAAAGGGGGATCTTTCCACCAATGAAGAGGAAATTAGAGAAATAATAAGGAGTTACTTTGCCCAACTTTATGCCAATAAATTTGATAACTTAAGTGAAATGGATAACTTCCTCCAAAAATATAGGCTCCCTAGATTAACAGAGGAGGAGATAAATTGCTTAAATAGTCCCATTTCAGAAAAAGAAATAGAACAAGCTATTAATCAACTCCCCAGGAAAAAATCCCCAGGACCAGATGGATTCACATGTGAATTCTACCAAACATTTAAAGAACAATTAGCCCCAATGTTATATAAATTATTTGAAAAAATAGGGGATGAAGGAGTCCTACCAAATTCCTTCTATGACACAGACATGGTACTGATACCTAAACCAGGTAGATCGAAAACTGAGAAAGAAAATTATAGACCAATTTCCTTAATGAATATTGATGCTAAAATCTTAAATAAGATATTAGCAAAAAGACTTCAGAAAATCATCTCCAGGATAATACACTATGATCAAGTAGGATTTATTCCAGCAATGCAGGACTGGTTTAATATTAGGAAAACTATTAATATAATTGACCATATTAATAATGAAATTAATAAGAACCATATGATCATCTCAATAGATGCAGAAAAAGCATTTGACAAAATCCAACATCCATTCCTACTAAAAACTCTTGAGAGTATAGGAATAAATGGACTATTCCTTAGAATAATCAGGAGCATATATTTAAGACCGTCAGTAAGCATAATATGCAATAGAAATAAACTGCAACCTTTCCCAGTAAGATCAGGAGTGAAACAAGGTTGCCCACTATCACCATTACTATTCAATATCGTACTAGAAATGCTAGCCTCGGCAATAAGAGCCGAGAAAGTGATTCAAGGAATTAGAGTAGGAAATGAGGAAATCAAACTATCACTTTTTGCAGATGACATGATGGTATACTTAGAGAACCCCAAAGACTCTGCTAAAAAGCTATTAGAAAAATTCAGAATTTCAGCAAAGTGGCAGGATACAAAATAAATCCACATAAATCCTCAGCATTTTTATATATCACTAACAAAATGCAACAGCAAGAGATAGAAAGAGAAATTCCATTCCAAACAAATGTTGACAGTATAAAGTATTTGGGAATCCATCTACCAAAGAAAAGTCAGGAATTATATGAGAAAAATTACAAAACACTTGCCACAAAAATAAAGTCAGATTTAAATAATTGGAAAGACATTCAGTGCTCTTGGATAGGCCGAGCGAATATAATAAAGATGACAATACTCCCCAAACTAATCTATTTATTTAGTGCTATACCAATCAGACTCCCAAGAAACTATTTCAATGACCTAGAAAAAATAACAACAAAATCCATATGGAAGAATAAAAGGTCGAGAATTGCAAGGGAACTAATGAAAAAAAACTCAGAGGAAGGTGGTCTAAGTGTACCTGATCTAAAGCTATATTATATAGCAGCAGTCATCAAAACCATTTGGTATTGGCTAAGAAATAGACCGGTAGATCAGTGGAACAGATTAGATACAAAGGACAAAAAAGGGTACATCTATAGCAATCTAATCTTTGACAAACCCAAAGATACCAACATTAGGGATAAAAATTCATTATTTGGAAAAAACTGTTGGGAAAATGGAAATTAATATGGCAGAAATTAGATATGGATCCACACTTAACACCATATACCAAGATAAGATCAAAATGGGTCCATGATTTAGGCATAAAGAGGGAGATAATAAATAGATTAGAGGAACAGAGGATAGTCTACCTCTCAGACTTGTGGAGGAGGAAGGAATTTATGACCAGAGGAGAACTAGAGATCATTATTGATCACAAAATAGAAGATTTTGATTACATCATACTAAAAACTTTCTGTACAAACAAAACTAATGCAAACAAGATTAGAAGGGAACTAACAAATTGGGAAAATATTTTTAAAAGGAAAGGTTCTGACAAAGATCTCATTTCCAAAATATATAGAGAATTGACCCTAATTTATAAGAAATCAAACCATTCTCCAATTGATAAATGGTCAAAGGATATGAACAGACAATTCTCAGATGAAGAAATTGAAACTATATCCACTCACATGAAAGAGTGTTCCAAATCACTACTGATCAGAGAAATGCAAATTAAGACAACTCTGAGATACCACTACACACCTGTCCGATTGGCTAAGATGACAGGAACAAATAATGATGAATGTTGGAGGGGATATGGGAAAACTGGGACACTAATACATTGCTGGTGGAGTTGTGAAAGAATCCAGCCATTCTGGAGCGCAATTTGGAACTATGCCCAAAAAATTATCAAACTGTGCATACCCTTTGACCCAGCAGTACTACTACTGGGCTTATATCCCAAAGAAATACTAAAGAGTGGAAAGAGACCTATATGTGCCAAAATGTTTGTGGCAGCTCTTTTTGTTGTAGCTAGAAACTGGAAGATGAATGGATGTCCATCAGTTGGAGAATGGTTGGGTAAATTGTGGTATATGAAGGTTATGGAATATTATTGCTCTGTAAGAAACGACCAGCAGGAGGAATACAGAGAGGCTTGGAGAGACTTACATTAACTGATGCTGAGTGAAATGAGCAGAACCAGAAGATCACTGTACACTGCAACAACAATATTGTATGAGGATATATTCTGATGGTAGTGGAAATCTTCAACATAAAGAAGAGCCATCTCACTTCCAGTTGATCAGTGATGGACAGAGGTAGCTACACCCAGAGAAGAAACACTGGGAAGTGAATGTAAATTGTTAACACTAATATCTGTCTGCCCAGGTTACATGTACCTTCAGAATCTAATGCTTATTGTGCAACAAGAAAATGGTATTTACACACATGTATTGTATCTAGGTTATATTGTAACACATGTAAAATGTATGGGATTGCCTGCCATCGGGGGGAGGGAGTAGAGGGAGGGGAGGATAATTTGGAAAAATGAATACAAGGGATAATATTATAAAAATATATATAATTAAAAAAAAAAAGAAAATAAGTCCCATAGCATAACTTTATCATATCTGCATGCCAGATTTGTTTGAGCTATGTCCCAAATTCCTCTTTATGTCTAGTCAAGGGTTCTTTAATTTTTTTGTGTGTCCAGAACGTTTTTGTCAGACTACTGAAGCCTAGGGATCTCTTCTTAGCATAACGTTTTGAAATATCTTATTACACTGAAATCCATTCAAATACTTTTGAAAAATAAAAACTATTTAAAAAAAAAAAAAAAGGAAAACTATTTCCAAATACATACAATTAAATACATGACTACAAGAGAAACTGATAATTTTGCCATTTTTTAGAAAAAGATAAATTCATGGACCTTATTTTAAAAATTCCTGGTTTAGGTATTCTTTACTGTAACATCATTTCTACTTGGAATTCTACTGATCCTCCCCCAAATGCACTATACCAGTGGTGTCAAAAAATAGAAACATATTCCTGAGGCAATGCATTGACTTAGAGAACCACAAATTAACATCATCTATGTTGATTTGTATTTTATTTAATTAAACATTTCCAGTTACACATTAATTTGATTTGGGTGATACTCAGAAGTTTGGCTGTGACCTCATAATAATACAGTTTTAATATGTGTACAGTAGTATTGCTTTACCTCTCTATTTATTTTGGATTTTCTAAATAAGATATAACCTCGAAAGAAAAAAAAAAGAAAGAAAAAAAAAAAAAAAAGGAATAACCTCCCATACCTATTTCAGCAATCAGTCTCTTCTCATTAAGTCTCAGTAATACTTGGGGCAAATTTACCTCCTCACATTAGCATCTATAGTTCATCCTATTTCTTACTCATGCATGTATATTTACATATTTAATTCCATAGCTTGCATTGCTGGTTCTCTTCTTGGATTTTGTTTCTTGTGAATTATCTTTTTTTTACTTGCAATTTATTTTTTCAAAAAGTTTTTAAGCTTGGTTCAAATCATTTTGAAAATTTAAAAAATGGAGAAACTGAGACTAAATAGCAGTTCATCTAAAAATAGATCTAAAGGTTTTAATAAACTATAAGCTTAATATGAAACAAGTGAGTGATATTAAAAACCAAAACATGCAATGCAATCTAAGGCTTCATTAATAGAGTTATGTAGCATTCAGAACTTGAGAGTCTGATATTTCAGTCTATGGCAGGAGCATATCTCACATACTGTGTTTCCATCATGGAACAGATACATTTCCAGAAAAAGGTCAGACCTAGCTGTTTTGGTCCCCCACAGAAGAATGTCACAAACTCTATTATTCTTCTCTTATGTCTCAGATCATTAATGAATGCCATACTACTTGATGACACTACTAGATCATTTTGCCTTGACAAACAAAAATTTCCTCCCTCCATAAATAGTCCAGCTCTTCTTATATCCTCTTACATGAAGAGCCAAATATTTAAAATGCAGCTAAAAATGTTAAGTGGTATTTCTTGTTCTACTCTGCAGCAAAATCTGATTATAGATAATTCCCCTTTGCCTTTTAAAATCCTTTTTTTTTTTTTTCTTTCTAGACATAGATCTTCCATTCTTTCAAGGAACACTTCATTCTTCTTGATAATTTGAAAAGTAGAATTACATGCACTCCTCCAGTTCTTTCACATTCTCCTCTAGGATAGAGACCAATTTGTGCTCTATGCATACTTAAGTTTTTTGTGGGATTGACAGAAATACAAATATAGCATGCTTCCTCTGCATAATCACAATAATTTTCTTCATGCATTCCATATTTATTGAAGCAAGTTTTCAAGAATTTATTAGTTAGCCCTTGTAGCTAATTATTGTCACAAACTGCTTTTTTTAGAAGTGAAACTCCAGAAAGACTCCATAAATCCACCCACTTCCTTTCATTTGCTGCTTATGGCCAAGTAATTCCCTGAATACTAGGCTCATCATTCCATTTGGGGGGTGTGACCTAATTTATTTGACAGACACAAAGATATGAAATTAAATCCAACTGTCTAAGACCTACAGTCCTTATTTCATCTTTCTGCTGCTCATTTTTTGTAGGAAAAAAATTCCTTTCTCTTTCTCTATTCACTACCTTGCTTAATTTATTAGCCTGTATCACTTTCCTAATTCTTGGCATCCTCCCTCCCCAGGAACCTGAAGTCTTACAATATTTCAGAGTACTTTGCATACTACTATAAAGGGCAGGAACTCAGTATGATTGATTTAATCCTGCAACAAGGTGTTAACTCAGTGGAATTGATAAGACAATGGTTATCTAGTTAGCATGTGAGTTCTCTAGTTCAATATGATTGATTTAATCTTACAACAAATAATGGTTCTCTAGTGATATATAATGATTGATTTATACTCAGTACATTGTAATGATGTAATTGTAATAGAGTATATAAACTGGGGACAAACTCAACCTGATATACACAGACTTCAAGATAGAGACTGTCCTGGTGGCTCTTCTGCCTCCTGCACTGAAATTAAGGCCCATTCTGGAGGAACTCCAGAAAGCTAACCAGGACATATTTTGGCGCCTGAATGTGGAAATAAGGTCCAGATTGACATGATCCTGAGTTCAGTGGAAAAGTCTCTGTTACCCAGAAATTAGGGTGAATACAAAAATAGACAAGCAGGAAACTTTGTTAAGGGCTAAAGTAATGTTTCAGCTGAAATGGGACAAATGCTTAGAAAAGAGCCTTCCCCACCCTAAGGGAAGCATATAGAGTGCATAGTTAAGTTAATAGAAAGACAAGGTTTGATTGTAACTTGAAAGCAGATCATTGAACTCCTTGAAACATGAAAATACACATCTCTTTAGTTCTCTAAGGAAGAAGAATTAGAGCCAGACAAGTGGAAATTAGTGGGAGAGCAACTAAGTGAATATTACAATGATAATGGTCCTGATTCAATTCCTAAAGATATATTCTTTACATATGACTTAATACATTGGCTTTAAGGAATTACATATCTATTAGAATAAGGAAAAAGAAGAAAGAGCAGGAGGGCGAGGGTACTGTTAAAAAACTGAAAAGCATGAAGAATTAGACAAGAAAGGAGTTAAGTACAATGCTAATGAAATTAAAGAATGTAGGACTTCACAGTAGAAGCCATTAGGGCTAGTGACTGGAAATCTATAGCAAGGACATGTTTAGAACCTGGACAAAACTTGTTGTGACTTTCAGAGTGTAGTGTCACCTTTAATCAACTAGCAGGTATAGGTCATTTATTCATACACTTTAGCACAGATTAATTACCCTTTGATAGCAATGAAGAAATTGTTGCTGCTGCTATCAAAGCATGAAGTACTCTCCCAGGAAAACAAGATAGAGCAGAAGCTTTCATGAAAATAGAGAAAGATCCAAATGAACCCTTTGCTGATTTCGTGGGACATCTGTAGACAGTTATTTTATGAACCACTGGTGAAAATGCAGCAACAGGAATAATGATAAAACAACTTGATAGAGAAAATGCTAATGAGGCTTGTAGAAGAATCAGACTACACAAGGATGCTCCTTTAGAAGAGATCATAAGATGCTGTGCCACAATGGGCACAAATGCCTTTTAAACCCAAGCTATAATGCAGTCCTTTTTGGCTTTTATACCCAGGCTATGATGCAGTCCCTTTTGGCAAGGGACTTTCAGAGAGACTTGCCAATACTTTCAGTGTGGTAAAGTAGGGCATCTGAATCTCAATGTTGACATAGAGATAGAGTGAGAGGACAGGGTGAGAGAACAATTCCCAAAACTTTATGTCCAAAATGCAACAAAGGCTTCTATTGAGTATCAGAATGTAGAATGACTCAGGGAAATGGGAAGTGGGACCAGCTTCAGGGCCCAACAAAAAACAGGTGAGGCATGATGGCAGCTGAGTCTTTAGACGTTCAGGACTCTGAGATGACCAATCTGCTGAAAAGTAACCTGATAGAAGAAAGGGGTTACAATTGGGGAGAATACAGGCTTTTTAACCCAACAGAAGGCCAGTGTCCAGTGTGAACAGTTCCAATATAATTGCTAGGTGATGAGGAGAGATCCTGAAAGTGGTGAATGGAAGGGACCAGATAGATTAACTGCTTGGAGGAGAAAGATTGCTTGTACCTCTACAGATGGAGAAGGAATCAGATGGGTGCCAACGAGCCATATTTTCCTTGTCCATCAGAGAGAGAGAGACAGAAAAAAGAGAAAAACCTAGAAACAAAGGAGAAAATTAAAGAAACAATAGATGGTTCCATCTCTGACTACAAGTGCCACTTAAAAAGCATGACTGTTAATCCAATGTGTATGGCAATTGATTCATGAACATCAAAAATTGTTGATGAGATTGTTGCAGAATTTCAAAACCAGCAAGAAACATTGGATTCCTTGAGATGAAAAATTGCTAATAAGACTGTTGCAGAACTTCAAAACCAGCAGGAATCATTGGATTCCCTGAGATGAAAAATTGTTGATAAGATTGTTGCAGAACTTCAAAATATGATAAGAGTGATAAAGGACTTCAAAATCTGCAGGAATCATTGGATTCCCTAACACATGATGAGACTATTGCAGGACTTCAAAACTTGCAGGAATTATTGGATTCCCTGATACATGAAGTAATGGACAATAGATTGGTTTTGAACTATTTCTAGGACTTATGGACATGTATAATTCCTCATGTTGATTCATGTTGTTGGTTACATCACAATTAGCCTGTGTTATATTACTATGTGCTTGTGTAA
This sequence comes from Sminthopsis crassicaudata, assembly GCF_048593235.1. Classification (NCBI taxonomy): domain Eukaryota; kingdom Metazoa; phylum Chordata; class Mammalia; order Dasyuromorphia; family Dasyuridae; genus Sminthopsis; species Sminthopsis crassicaudata. The sequence goes on along the minus strand of NC_133617.1, from coordinate 339,618,398 downwards.
TACCTCCTATGCTGATGGATTTATGTATACCTGTTTCAAGTGAGACCCTTCAGAAACCTGCTAATCTGGTTTGATTTCCCATTTCCCTTTGGTGTTTTCATCTTCCTTCCTGAAACGTCAGGGAAGGCATGATCACCTTCTTTTTTGGTGTTTTCACCACCCTTTCTGAGAAGTTTGGAAGGGGATGATCACCTCCTTTTTTGGTGTTTTCACCCTCCTTTCTGAGAAGTCAGGAAGGGCATGAACATAGGGGATCACCTATATTCTAAAGCAAAAGAAAGTGGGAGATGTAAAGAGCAGGAACTCAGTATGATTGATTTAATCCTACAACAAAGTGTTAACTCAGTGGAATTGATAAGACAATGGTTATCTAGTTTAGCATGTGAGTTCTCTAGTTCAGTATGATTGCTTTACTTACAACAAATAATGGTTCCCTAGTGATATAATGATTGGTTTATACTCAATATACTATAATGATGAAATTGTAATAGAGTATATAAACTGGGGACAAACTCAACTAGACACAGACTTCAAGATAGAGACTATCCTGATGGCTCTCCCACCTCCTGCACTGAAACCATGACCCATTCTGGAGGGCCTCCAGAAAGCTATCCTAGTTCTAATTTAAGGATACAAATTGTAAAGGAGATAATAAAGACTTTGGACTTTATCCCTGACTATTCTAGTGGTGATTACTCTGCTAAAACAAAGCTGGTCCCAAGTCATCCAGAAAGCAGACTAGAACATTACAGGTACTTACTACTTATTACTCTCTGTCAATTCACAGTTTCTCACAGTAGCACCCCATTGAAGACTATGTGTAGGACAATGATCCTTACCCAAATTAAATCAGAGATTCTCAAGATAAAAAACAAAAAGGATTTATTATGATCTCCTTAGAAAGGACAACTTCCAACAGAAGAGGAGTGCAAAGCAGAAATTGCAAAACAAAAGAATCCAGATTCACATTCTAATTTAAATATCTACCCCAGAAACAAAGACCACCAGTCAATAACACATCTTTACCCTATTAGGTACTTAAATGTTAATGAAAAGGTCAGGGGAGAGGGATAGAAGCAGTATGTAAGTTTAGCTAATATAATCTAACACAGCTAGGAAGTGTTAAGTGTCTGAGGTCAGATTTGAACTCAGGTCCTCCTGACCTCAGAGCTGGTGCTCTACCCACTGCATCACCTAGCATCTTCAAAGCCACATTCTTATGAGAGGTCTTCATTCAATTAATCCCATTCAATCCCTCTTATTTATTAACCCTTGAAGACTTCTCATACCATTCTTGATATATTTTCTCAATCATTTTGCCCTCAGTCTGCAGGATTAGCTCCTCCAGACCTAGTTTGTCCTTTTTTTTTTTCCTACTGGGGTCCACCCTTGTCCTTTTAATACTCTAAGCATAACTGTACTTATTCCTCCAAGTTGTTCAATCTAACTATCCTTACAAGTGATATCTGTACTACCCTTGTGATAAGCTGTATCACACAGGGGAGGCAGACAGGGAGTAGTGTGACTCCACTTAAAGCTATAAGTAGGAATTAAAGAACCTATTTCCACCAGTTGCCTAAAGATCAAGACCACCAACAAGTATTAAATGATGAGAACAAGGTCTGGAATGGGGCATGGACCAATTTTCTGATGTCTTTGATAATTTCCTTCTATTACCTGTCCATTATCAATTTTCACACAGCAAGTAGATTTAATTTCCTACAAACTCCACCTTCTTCAGCCAACAATTAGTCTAATACCAATTTGTACTGAAGTACTGCTTCTCTAATCTGAATGGCCTGGTCTGTTAATAAATCCTGCCTTAGTTATTTTGACAATAGCCCGGAGTTAATGAGTTTATTCAGCATAGAAAATGGGGATCTATACCTCCATCTGGGGCTAACCTTTTGTATGCCTGGTAATTATAATAGGTACCCTTTACAAATAAATGTCTGTCATGAAAGTCAGCAACAACAAAAATACTAAAAGAAACAGACAGACATATGCATTTAGCAACAGATAGATTATATCCAGACTCAGGAATAATCAGATGAGTTCTTATTCAAAGGAACATCATTGGGAAACTGAGTCAGAAGGATTCTACCTTAATCAGAGGCCAAGGTTGTCCTCTCAACTCTTGTTCAGATATTAAATCTACCTGTAACAATTCAGGGTCATAATTCTCTGAATAGCTTGTAGCTTATTCCTTTCAGATGGTGTATTACCGGCTTGGTGATCCATCAGACAATCATACCTGAATTCAAAACTCCAAATAATATCAGTTACAATTCCAAGAGATTTTATGTCAAAAAATAAGTCTCACTAATAAAAGCTTCAAGTGAATTTAGCTATCAAGGATCACACATCTTAAATAAGTATTGACTTATTTAGTTGATAACAGTAAGAGATTCATCTTAGAAAGTTTATAGCTTATTTTTGTATCTAAGTAGATGATTTTAAATTCAACATTACACAAATCATTTTACTTTAAGATGTTCAATAACCAATCTGTATCAAAACATGTTCAGATATTAACCATGTTCAAAGGGACAAAGACATAGACCACTGTTCTCAGAATCTCCCTGAACAATGGGAACAGCTTTAAGATGACTCAATACAACCAATTAAAACTCACATAGAATATAGAATATACTGTCCTAATTTCACATTAAAGAACCCTATAAGAATTAACATTAATAATTTCTTCATCCTAAAAAATGTTAACTTCCTCCAATCAAGGAGTCCCTATAAACTTTTCCAATAATATAAATAACAGGTACAACACCAATATTGCTAAAATTCCTCTAAGCATAATTGATTTCCTCTCCCAACAAAACATTCCTAATGCCCTGGTGCAAAAGTAATTTTAGAGGTTGTAAATTGTCCTTAACAGTCTCTTCTTGAGGTTCCTACACAGGTCCTTTAACCCTGGTGTACTCAGCCTCCAGACTGCAGTCTCAGTCATTTATAACATCTGATAAGATCCTTCCCACTCTGCTTCTTCCAGGACTTAGTAAATGATCACTCTCCTACAAATTGCAAACTCCAAAGGTGTTGTCTGGGCCAGCAAATCCTTGTTTCCTAAGGACTAAAAAGGAATGAGGACACAACCAGTATACAATTTTTAAAAAACTGACCCTTTGTTTCAAAAGAGGGTCTTTCCCTTTCTCCTCCCAAATAAAATAAAATAAACAGCATTTTATATAGGGAAAGTCCCAGATTACTTATGGAGATAGGTCTAATTATTTAACAAAGCAACAGGCATTTAGTCCAAGGCAATTTCATATCTAATATCAATTTAGTAATCATTTTCTTAAAAATCTGATTCATTCTTTCCACTTTCCCTAATAAGGGCATATGCCCTTATTGTCACTCAATTTGCAATCCTTCCCCATTATTTCTTATGAAATCTTAGAAGTAAAGTATATTACATTATCAGAATCATTAGTCTTTACCAATCCATACTCAGGCAGTTTGTTCCAATGTTATTCTACTAACCCCTCTTAAGGCAGCAAGTTCAGGGGAAAGCTTCCACCCATCCTATCAAACGGTCACTATAACTAGTCAACATATCAGTTTTCCTACTGGTGTTATTTCAGGAAAACTAACTTGAATATTCTGGAGCCAGGCTCCCTCCCTCCAGAGAGATACTTCACAATACCTTCTTATTTTGTTTTTAGACATATTATACACCTTTTAGACACAATTTGTTTTGCAATTACACATATCCCTATACACCAAAATTTCTTGCTTTTATTTCTTTGTTAAAGGGAGAAAGCAAGACAGACTTTAAGATTCAAAAAACAGGGGCAGCTAAGTGGCGCAGTGGTTAGAGCACCAGCCTTGGAATTCAGGAGGACTGGAGTTCAAATCTGGTCTCAGACACTTAATACTTCTTCCTACCTGTGTGACCCTGGGCGAGTCACTTAACCCCAGCCTCAGGGGGGAAAAAAAAGATTCAGAATACAGGTAATATCTAAATAACTTTGGATTCAATTTCACAAAATTTATATCACATATCCAGCAGGACTGACAAAATGTTAAAGCACAGCTCATACAATTTTTACAAATTGTCCTATTGGAATTTAGAAAGCAATGTGGTAGCTTAAATATATTTCATCTAATTAGGAGATACAGACATATGACCTCTTTAGGTAAGTTACCTGTGAACTTTGTTTTAATATGTAATTTTTTAAAGTTTAAATCAATCAAAAAGAGAATTAAAATTCTGGTAGCAATACTTTAATTCTAATGTACACATATTTCTAAAATCTTATACCAGAATAAACTAGTTCACAATTTTAGCATGAACTAGTTAATAGTAATTATTTCATACAATTTCAAACAGAATTCCAATTTTAACATACTGCCCCCAAATTTAAGGTGGTAGAAAACTGCCCTTTCTAGTCCCAGTTACAAAAAAGGGGAACTTGCAGAATTCTAAGTACTTAAAGTTTCCCAGTCCTAGTCTTAGTCATCCAGACAGTTCACCACTTCTTGTCAAAGGGAAAGTACTCTTACATATTCTAACCACTTAGTCTCCCCCCCCCCCCTCCCCTCCCAGCCCAATTAGTTTCTTACCTACCTGGGTTGTGCACAACTTACCTGATTGATTTCAAGCTTTTCTCACTTGGCTTAGCTCCTGAGCCCAATTAATTTTCTATCTTCCTTAGTCCACATCTGTTTTTGCTTTTTCCAAGTCTCTGTCTTTGGGAATTTACCTGATCAAAGTCAGACTTCCTAAACCATGTCCAAGGACCACCAGAGAATTCTCCAAAGGATGGCTACCCAAGAATTCAATATAAGATATATATATATATATATATATATATATATATATATGATAAAGCACGAACTGTAAAACACAAGATTATATAGATTCTAACTCAAAAGTTCCTATCTCCCCTTCTAACCTTTTCTCCCATTGGCTGGAAAGTCTAGGCTCACACTCTAATTTAAATATGTACCCCAAAAACAAAAAATACCAGTCAATAACACACTCTTTACCATATTAGGTACTTACATGCTAATGAAAAAGTTAGGGGAGAGGGAAGGAAGGGAAATATAAGTTTATCTAAGATAATCAAACGCCAGCAGCTTTTAGGTATAATTCACCTTCTAAAGTCAAGTCACAATTAGGGTGTAAGTCAAGGCCACATTCTTATGAGAGGTCTTCACTTAGTTTTTTTCACATTTACCTACATTTTTTTAGTTTTGAAATTTAGTAGTTCTTAAGATTGGCCAGTACAGAGCCAGCCAAGACCTGGAGAATAAATGGATTCCCAGCAAAGCAATTTGGGAAAGTCCCAGAATTACTAGACAAAAGAACAAAAGAAATAAGGTAGGAGACAGAAGTCTAGTTTGACAGTTAGTTTAGATCCTACCCCTGGGAGGACAGGAATAAATAAGGGAGTGCCCTAACTATAGAGAAATTAGTGCACAAGGCAGAGTGTTGTAATAGAGACATGTATAAATCATTTGGCAAAAGTTAGACGAGTTTGGTCCCAGGAGTTAACAATAGCCTAGATTTTAGAACTCAGATTCAGGGTTATGATAAGACCAGAAGCCAAAGAGATTTGGTATTGAGCTTTCAAACTATGGATATGTTATATCTTTGGAGCACCTGGGATCCAAAAGATTAACAAGTTCAATTATGAATAAACAAGAGATAGAAAACTGCATAAAGTGTAAAATGAATAATTTTTATTACATTAAATTAAAAAGGGGTTATACAAATAAAAAAAAAGTAGCTAAGATCAGAAAGAAATGAGAAAATTTGGGGGAGGAATTTTTATAGACAGTGTCTTATATATGTTTCATATTCCAACTTTATAAAGAACTTTGTCAAATCTATAAGAATATGAGTCATTTCCCTGTTTTCAAATAGTCAAAGGATATAAACAGGAACTTTTCTAATGAAGAAATGAAAAACATTTTATAGTTATAGAAAAATTCTCTAAATTGTTATTGATTAGAGAAATATAATACCTTGAGATATCTTTTTATACTTATCATATTGGCTAACACGATTGAAGTGGAAAGTAACGAATTTTGGAGGGATGTTGGACTATGAACTAACTCTACTATTTTGGAGAGCCATCTGGAATTTTTCCCATAATTATTAAATTGCCTATCCCCATTGACCCACCAATTCATCTACTAAGTCTGTTTCCAAAGATGATTAGGGGAGAAGGAAAAAAACCTATATATTTTAAAATATTTATGGAACTGGAAATACTCAAGTGAAAGCACTCACCATTGGGCAGAACTTTATACTGGTAGGTATTATCTATATCTTCTAGCCCTGGGTAGAATTATCTGCCCTAAAAAGTTTTGTTGGTTTATTTATTTTTCATGTTTAATTTTTATTGACATTTATATGAATAGTTACAAAGAATTCTACTATCAATCATAATTTTCTAATACATCTATTTATTTTTAAATTTATTTTATTATGAACTTAAGAAACAAGCATTTCCATAACATAGTAGAACAGGAAAAAATGATTAACTACTCTATCTTTACTCATCTTCTCTCTCTTCTCCCCTTCCCCACTTCACTCCATAAAGATGAAAAATGGAACAGGAAAAAACAGCCTCTAGTTCAATTTAGAAACTTATTGACTGGAATGGGGAATGGGGTATTGTGAATACTAGTTAAAGAGCAGTCAAAGTAGCAGGGAAGGCTGAGAGGCTGTATCCCCATTTACTGCTGGCAACTGACCAAGAAACTAGATTTCAATTTTTTGGCACAATTCAAGTCATTTTTAAAATCTTTATTAATTTTGTATATTTCCAAGAAATCTATCAGCCTGAGGAGAAAAAAAAACTAAGTAAAAAAGCTGTAAGGCTTAATTAGGAAAATTCTCTTACAGAAAGATGACACAAGTAGCAGGACTGTTACTAATAAGTAGGAGTTGTGATTTCTATCTTCACAATATCTCTTTCAGCTCATATAGCCACCACCCAAACAAAGGCCTTCACAACTCATGGTTTGGAAACTGCTGATTTCTTCTTATTTCAATTTATTTTTGGTAAAAGCAGCATCTATGATCTTTTCCATTCTTTTGTGATTTTTTTCCCTTTTAGATATCTTAAAAATCTCTCCATTGAGTGACTTTAAAACTGTATTTACCTTCTATATGAATTTTGTTAAGTTCCAGTAGTTCTTCTTGATTTTATTTCATTAAATACCATTGATGATTACTCACAAAAAAGTACATTTTGTTTGATTGACAGTTACCAGTTACTAAAGTTCATAAGGATCATAAATTTGGTGTTTGTACCATCATTGATGATGAGAATGGATTCATCATAGAAATGCCATGAGCACTTTCTTCCTAGCTCTGTAATATTTGGACTATTCTGAACAGAATCTCAAGAGTCACTTATGTCATTGTTCCGCCTGACCTCCTTGTGGCCATGAGCATATGGCTTGCCTAAGTCAAGTTTTTATCTGGATTCCTGAATGACTTTGACTTTTTTCTCTTTTTTTAATAGCTATAATAATTACACCATTGCTATAACTTATGATATATGAAATAACATAATTATAAATATAGTACTTTAAAGTTTGCAAAAAAGTTTATATATTTATCTCATTTGATCCCCAGTCTCTCATATTAAATTCTTGGAAGTAGATGTAATTATTATTTCCATTTTACACATGAGGCAAGGAAAGGTTAAATGGTTTATCCAGCAACTAAGTTATCTGTGGCAGGAGTTGAATTCAAGTCTTTTTGACTCAAACTCCAGCTCTCCATCCATTCAACTATCTAAAATCATTATTGTTTTAATTTTCTAAGCCTAGATGAACAAGCATCCTGTGGTCAGTGTGTCCAGGACTAGTAATGACAATGTGACTTTGTTGTATTCAATCATTTACATTGTAACTGACTTTTAATGACTCCTTTAGGGGCTTTCTTGGCCGACATTAAAGTGGTTTGCCATTTCCTTCTACGGTTCTTTTTACAAATGAGGAAACTGAGGCAAACAGAGCTAAGTGATTTAACAAAGAAGCAAGTGTCTAAGGTAAGATTTGAACTCAGGAAAATGAATTTTTCTTATTCTAGGCCCAGCCCTCTGCCCACTAGGTCACTTAATTGCCCCTGCCATGTGACTAAGAAAGTTCCAATTTTTCTTCTGAGACCAGTAAGAGAAGTAGTCATTTTTAGTTGCAGAAAGAATAAGAAAAAATAAGACAGTAGGGAAATGGAACAGTCATCAAATGAGCTTCACATAGTTCATCTGGATAAAGAAGAGCTAATTTTAGTTCAAGCCATTCTCCAATTGATAAATGGTCAAAGGATATGAACAATTTTCAGATGAAGAAATTGAGGGGGCAATAGCCAAGAAAGGACAAAACAGCTTTGGAGGTTATCTTCAGTGAGTGATGGCTACTGAGGAGGAGCTTTTCCACTGAATGGTTTCAGAAATTTCTTCCAATATCAACTATGGAGGTCAAGAGCTACCCAGAAAGCTGTTTTATTTACAATTCAAAACTGTCATCTCCTTTTTTTCTGAGCATGTGTTGGTGAAGTAAGGGGGAGAAATTTATTCTTTTATCCCTCCTGATTATTAGTTTTTAGGAAATTGTTCTCATTTGCTTTTGTTGGACTAAGCATTTTTCTATAGCATGGTTGTTTCTACACTTTATTTTGTTTAGTGTTTCAAGGAAATGCTTTACTCTTCTTTGTTTTGAGATTCCTGCCCAGTCCATAGAATCTTGAGGTTTAAACTGAATCTTTCCTCCACTTTCAACCTGGATAACTCTGAAATCCAGAGTCAAGTGGGGAATCTGCTTTATTTTCATGGGGATTAGATTTAAAGAATATCCCAGACTGTATTTCACCTTCATATCCCATGTAGACATCCACCTACCCCTGGCCATCCCACCTTCTTTTTTTCTCTAATGAACTGATCCTTCACACTTGGACTAACACCTTTCACACCAGGCCACAGATGTGGATCTTCATATCTGTGTCTTTGTGAATTCATTAATCCTTGGAACTCTTGTTCTAGAACCCAACTATATCACTTAGTCAACTCCATTTCATCTGCTAGTTCTCTCTAGATATCAGTCCATACTTTAATTTAATATCCTATCCATCCAGTTAGCTACCCATTCCTGCCTCCCTCTTAGTACCATATGCTTCTCCCAATCCCTAACTATTCAGAACAAAACTTCTATGCTTATTTCTCCTTTATATATTTGTCTTCATCTATTAGAATATAAGTTCCATGAGAGCTGGGGTTATCTCTTTTTAAATTTTTGCATTCTGAGTTCTCAGCATAGTGCAAAGCACTAAGTTAGTATTTAATAAATGTACTTTCAGTCATTTATTTATGAATGTTGCTAGATCTTGCTGAAGCTATCTATTTTTCTGTTGCAGGAATTGACTGAAGAATTTTTGTTTTCCTTTTCCTGTAGAACAAGGCTGTAATTTGTCATTAATTTCTTCTGTTCCTTTTCATTTCCTTTTACCCCTTTCAAACCAGACAGATAAACTCTATTAACAACCCAGGCAAATTGATCTAAGGAAACAATGTCTGATTGTGCTGAAATCTAATGATATGTTTTGTTGAGCTGTTAATGTATATTTTATATTTTTTTTGCTAAAATGAACAGTTACCATGGCTACCCAGTTATTGAAGCATTACTGCTTAATTGTGAGATGTGAACATCAAGGAATATGAGCTTGAGGAGTTTTCATAGATTGTGGTAGTGATGCACTGCTATGGACTGGGCAGGGCAATAGGGGAGAAGGAAGGGAAGGGTGATGTATGCAGAAAAGATATAGCTTTGTGAGCTTCAGAAAAACATTTTTAGGAAAGTTGACAAGTGGTGTGCTTTAGTCAAACAATTAACAAGCATTTATTTAAACCTACTATGTGCCAGAGACTGTTCCGGGAATATCAAAACAAAAATGAAACAATTCTTGCTCTCAAAAAATTTATATTGAATCAAAGAAGACAATATGTATATATACATACATAATTACATATTATTATATTTACATATGTAGTATATATACTATACATATATATATATATATAAATACATATATTAACATAAGAAAATTTCGGGAGCAAGACATTAAGTAAATAGAGGGACACTCAGGAAAATTTTCATGTTGATTGATTCTTGAATTGAGATTTGAAGGAAATTTTTTTAATATTACAGAATAGTAATCAAACCTACCACTGCTGAACAAGAATTGATTAATATATTTTATTGCTCTTTCTGTTGAGAGAAGAATGAACTAAGGATATGTGTGGAATGGAGAGGTAAAGTGAAGAACTTAAAGAAATGTGTGAATTATTTTTCTGTATTTTATTTTCATTATTTCTGTGACTCTGTGACCTGCATAAACACAGTGTGTGCAAGCCAATATTTATTTAAAGCTTTAGACATGTTTACTTAACCTGAGATAATGATATTTATCAATGTTCAATGTTAGTTGAACTTAGTTCATTCAATAGTTTATTAAATAGTTAATTTATTAATTAATATTAACTAATAACTATTAACTAATAAATAGTTTATTAGACTAGTTTAAATGCTGTTAGCCTAGTAATCTGAAGTTTGAAGGTCTGATGGATGGTTCCCCTCAGAATCAGGGAAACTGAAGCATTCCATTCTAATCTGTTTTGGCACCAATGTGTAACATTAGCGGGGAGGGCACCAAATTTCTTAATGCTTCCCAAGTTATGATGAAATCCTTTGTAACAGAACCTATAAAAGCTGTATATCTTCACTAATTCTTTAGCCCTCCTGCGTCAAGCTTTTATCTTTCCCTTTATCTTGTGGTAGGACTGTACATCCTTGTGAGGATTCAATAAAAAACCTTTCGGTTTTCTACTTCGAGAAATCTCTGAGTCATTTTTGGGCAGGGGTCTCTTATATCCCTCACAGTTAGGATGAAAGGATTGTTGAGAGAAATGATATAGTTATTTGTTTTAGAGTATCCAGTGACCCAGTGTCAACATTTTAAGGAGCAACTAGTGGCTCAGTACCAACATCTTCTCTAAAAATCAGCTTCCCAAGTGAAATATTGACAGAGATCAGGTCTATAGAACAGGCTGTCATAGGGGACCCAAAATATGAATTATAGTCATTCTCAGGGGAGTATCATTGCCTACCAGAATGATCTTTTAGAACCTAAGCTAAGATATTCTACTGAAAGTAGGTGTTGTATGAAAATGTGTAGAGGACCACAGATAGTGGGGAAACTCTAGGTGAGGTATAAACTCTTTACCCCAGAGGGAACAGGCTGACAATGTCTGGTTCGGCTCCCCATCTCCCCTAAGGACTCCCGGCTTTCCTGAGAAGTCAGGAGTCAGTGATAACCTGTGTTGAGATTGAAACAAAGTGATACCATGTGGCAAACTACATACAATAGCAAGTTGTTTATGTGGTCCCATGTGCTCAGTATATCTGTGTATATATATATATATATATATATATATATACACACACACACACACACACACACACACACACACATATATATATATATATATATATATATATATATATATGTATATATATATATAACACTGTGCATGCACAGTGTTGCTTTGGTTATATGAGGGTATTAGGGGATATAAGGGTGAGATAATTTGGAATAAACAGACGCCATATTTTGATTATCCACATGAGTCTCGCCTCATCACTCCTCCACTAAGACGATAGACTTGGGCTGGTCCAAAGATCCTCCAGGGAGCTAGTCTGGATGGTATATTTTGGCATCCCAACGTGGGGGCTCTAGAAAGCACACAACAGATATGAGTGTGAGAAATGCAGGAGATTAATGGAAAGTCTCAGGGGACTTGTAGATGACCTCATATGCTCCTTGAAAATGCAGACCTCCAAGGTCATAGTATTCCAGTATTTGCAGATGCTGTATGTGAAAATTAATAATGCCTGAGTCAACCCAACTCTGTCAAGTTCTTCAGTACCCTCCAACAGATGGGGAATAAAACATTCTGCGACTTTGCTTTAAGATAAGAAAATCTACTTCAGAAGTATAGATCAAAAGAATACTACCCATGGAACAGGTGGATAATGTCACAATAACTCGTGACTAGGAGGTTAGTGTATAAGGAAATCCTATGACTGCAACAAGGACATTTTATCACTTATTTGAAATTGAAATGGCTTGATATGAAGATAGACCAAGAATGTTTGAAAATGACAAAAAACAGCCCCATATGTCCCCAGAGTATCTTCTAAGATGTAGATTATTGAGCCACACAGATTCAATTAGATTTTATCTAAGAGACATGGCCAATCCTGCTGCAAGATAAACCAGAGATAAATCCCTTTACTAGAAGGAAGAGGCCAAGAAAAAGGATGAAGCAGGCTTCTGAATAAACAGCAACAATGTAGTCAAAAGAAGCCAAATTGGTTTTTGTTTTGTTTTATTTTATTTATTTATTTTGTTACAACTGTGAGAGCACTTAGGAAGACATTGTTGATTTACAACAAATTTAACATCAGAAAAACAGAGATAGAAACATGCTTGGGATCTACTCTGAGTCTTAAAGAGCATTACATCTACCTCAACATTTCTCGGCTCCTTTCCACATGGACTCATACAATCTCACATAGTGGTGATGATGATTTTAAAAAGGGAAGGTCCTGCTCTCCTGGGAGAGTGGGTTCAAAAAAGGCTGTTATATTCTTGAATAATGCCCTTGTAATGTTTTGCATGAGGCCCTTATATATAAACTCTATAATCTGAGAAAGAGTATCCAGATTTAATTTATGTTGTAGTGCATTTGGCATTTCCTAAGGAAATTATGGTCATCAGGGAGCAGGTAGATAGTGTGGATATTCATATCACTGACAGAATACTTAAATCTTTGCTAGGACTCAGCAATTAAATATCATGAAAATTTATGACTCTTATGTGAAAGCTTGTGGAAAAACAGACAATAGTATTGGAAAGGAACTCCATGAAAGTAATGAAGCCTCTAGTGCTTCAGAATTGGAAAGATCAACTGAGGAAGAAATAAAATCAAATGTGTTCTCGCTTCACTATATGGGATGAGGGGTGAGCCAAAGGAGCAGTCAACCTCAACAACTACTAACATTTCTGAGGGCCATCTTGGAAAACTGACCTATCTAATATGGGGAACCTCATATTCTCTAAAGGAGCTTTTAGTCAGTGGCAATGTCATCAAGCCACATAGACTCTATGCCTCACCTACAAAAGATGGTTACACAAAACTAGGAAAATTTTGATGCAACAATAAAGTGACAGAAAGGCTCTAGAACTGTATTTCAAGTGTTTCAAGAACCAGCAGTGGAATTCTTGGCCCAAATCAAGATCCAGGACAAAGTAGATATGGGAGTCAAGAAGCAAAACCTTTATATGGAAAAAGATACCCATACCCTGCCCTTTCCTGGAATGATGAGGAACATTGACTATACAAGTCCAGGAGTTGACATTTCTTGATTTTCTAGACACTTTGAACAATTTTCCCTTTTGGAATAGAGGGAACACCTATGGGGTATGCTATCATTGTAAAGGGCTGCAAAGCCCCATCTTCATGTGAGGTGGACTTTATTAGAATTGGCTGATTTTAACAATCCTGAGTTTTTTTCTATATGTATTTCTTGATGTTGGGGGAAGGATCAAATCCATGGTATACTATAAGTCTGAAGGACCATAGATATAATTGGGAAGGAAATTTACTACAAGAGCATAAACATTTATTAAGTGACTACTTTTTATAAGGTACTATGCCTAGAACTTTACAAATGCTATTTTATTTGTTCTTCCCCCAAACATTGGGCAGTAGGTGCTATTATTATCCCAATTTGATAGTTGAGGATAGATAGTGGCTAGGTGACTTGATCAGAATCACACAACTTTTAAGTTTCTGAGATAGAATTTGAACTATTTCTTCCTAGCTCCAGGCCTAGTACTCTATGAACTCTGCCTATGTTTTGTGATTTTAATATATAGTTCAGATTCGCTCCTATAAATGACGCTCTCACACAATAGTCAAAAGTAAAAGTAAAATTTAATCATACAGTGCAAGGAATAGATTGCTTACAATAACATCCAAATACAACAAATAACACAAAATATTAAAGAAAGGATTAATAATATAATGACAGTAGAAAAAAGATAAAGAAAACATCACCAATTCGAGGGAGCACCAACTCTCTTACAATCTCAGCTGGGGAACCTCTTCAGCAGCCTTTGAGTCTCGAATAGGGAAATTTCCCTGGCAGATCGTCATCTCCGTGGGTGAGGTCAGAAGAGAATTAGGGCTTGCTAGCTTATATAGGATTTTAAACAAAGAAGGCATTCAGCTAATTGATTTAACAATAGAATTCTGCACATATAGCAGTTACGTGAATTAGGATGCAAGACAAGTCAATTCATCAAATGTTTAAGTGAAAGGTTTATGAGTTGGAGCAAGGAAACAGATTGTTTTAGATCATATTTTGACAATGTTATGCAGGAAGAGAGTAGCCACGTCTCTTCGAGCATAAGCAGTTCCAGGAGGGCTAGTTCCCAGAATTGTTATCCAGATCTGTTAGCTTGAGCCAGGTCACAAAGTTCACAGAGCAATTACATTCTCATGGGTCTATATCTTAGTTCTTAGTCCTCATATTTTGGAGTGAACTTACTTTATATAAAGAAATCTCAATTCTTTATTCAGCCTCCTAAGTGCCTCCTAGAGAAGGAAGAAGAGGTGGTTTGAATATTTATAAATCAATTATACTCTTTTCCTCTTTAATTGTCACATTAAAACAAATCAGTTCTATATTTGTTGTCTTATTTACTCATGGTGATTATAGGAGAACAGAGTATCTTTTTTTCCTTTTTTTGTAGATACAGATATTTATATTCCTAAGGTAAACTCTTGGGCAGAATTTGAAGGAGAGTAGGGGATGGAATGCAAAAGAAGCCAAATTCTGAAGTTCTTAGAAAAAATCCTGGGTGTAGCCAACTATAAAGGGCTGAAACTATGAAAAGGTGTGCTTGAATCAGACAACAGAGCACTTAAGGCTAATTACCTATTCGATGTGAGATAATGACTCAATTAACATACGTTTTGGATAAATGGCTCTTTTCCCTGTTTGGTGCTGGCTCAATGTTTGGTATTAAGATAAGCCTAGGTAAGGATTAGAGGGTGAGGTGATGGAGGCCAGAGACTCACTGGAGTAGGTGGAGAAAGATGGAGATTCTGGACTCCAGAACAGAGGAAAGATCTTTGGCAAAATTCCCTGGCAGTTTGCCTGCTTCTCCCCCTAAAGACCAAGGACTTTTACTTATTCTGACTCTGGCTGATCCTAAGGGCTCTAGGCAGCTAGATTGAACTTAACAGCCAACAAGTCAGAGAAATAAAAATTATGTAAATAGCACTCCTCCTTCTCCAATCAAGTATATTTCTTATAAATCCAGACCTTCAGTTCTGGGTCACAGGTTACATATAAAATGTAGTCCTTACTTTCAAAGAGCTTACAACCTAGTTAAGCAAACAATACCCATGGAACATTAAAAATATATGTAGCAAAGTGCCAACATCATATTGCCGATAATAAAAAGTATAAAAGTTCAGAAAAAAGAAAGAAATAGAACATTATCTATTTCCCTGCCTCTTTGCAAACTCATATTGACTTGATCCTAGAGAATGACAATGCCAGAATGCAAGTGCCCCAGGCTGAACTAGGAAGTAAAACACAGATGAGTGGAGGAACTTGATGTATAGCTAAGATTAAAGACTAGTTCAAGGTTCAAACAGATCTTGATAATCAGTTGCATCATTTCCACATATTAAATGCTGTACCTAAGACACTGTCCTTTTATTATTCCCATCCTCAATACGCCTCACCAAATTCTTACAAAGTATTTCTGTTTCTTTATTCCCTCTTGGCATAGATTTCCCATTCAGTATGAGGACAGTTGGAATTCTTGTTTTCTGTGAAGATAATAGGACCTTTTCAGTCCAGAAGAGTTAAATAATTCCCAAAGAAATTGCATTTTCTTTTTATAGAAATAACTACTGAGATAATTGACTCAGATGCCATAAACATATTTATTCACTGATCAACTAAGAAATCACAACAAAAAAATCCTCAGATTTTCACTTTCTATAAGGCAACTTTTCCTTTTAATAGAAGAAATTTATGATACTTTGATAAGTTGCTAGCTCTATGGATACAATTCCTTAATATGTATACCTCTTTTCCCAACATAGATCAGATAATCCTTCCATGTCTTTTCATTCAGTAACATTCTTCTCTGTCTTTTTATAATGTTTTATAGAAGATTTAAAACATTTACATAGATGTATTTTTATATATCTATACATATGTATTTCTATATATACTCATATATGTAAAGATATAATTATAGATTATATACAATGCTTCTTTACATGCCTTTATATCACAGTCATTTCTGGGAGGGAAAAATATTCTCCAGACTTTTATCAAAAAGAATAAAGCAAAAACATTTGAGACAATGACCACCTCTACTATGAAGATGAAGACATTTCATTATATTTTAGGACATTCATTGATTTCTAATTATTCAAAATTGCTTTTCAGTGATCTTTTAATTCCCACTGATTTCATTATACACATGATTCTTTTGGTTCTTATTTTATTTTTTGTCAGTTCATACAAATTTTCCCATGTTTCCCTGAAATTCTCATATTTGTCCTTTCCTACTGCACAATAACATCTGCTTTAAATTATATGCAATTATTTTCCAGATACTCCTCAATCAATGGCCACCTACTTTGTTTCCAGATCTTTGCTACCATAAAAAGCACTGTTATAAGAATCTTGTTATACATTGTTTAGAGGATTTTAAAATGGAAGACCGAGACAACATAGAGAAAAAAATCAACAACAACAACAAGATTTGAAAACTTAGATAGAAGTTGTTGGGACATATATAAGGACTCATGGAGGAAAGATTATATGTGATCCATCCAGGTAAACATGTACTTAAGGAAGCACATGGATCAAATAACCTCTACCAAACTTTCTCCAACTGTCATCTTCAATCTATAACCTATTTTTTCTCTCCCTATTTTCTGGCTCCTTGTCTTTTGCCTACAAATTTGCTGATAACTCACCATCCTGAAAGACTCTCATTTGATCCTTCTATCCTTCCTATCATTCTTTCAGTTCTTCTGCCCTTTATGGCTAAAGCCTATTGAAAAGGCTATCTACACTAATATATGTCCACTTTATCTCCTCTCATTCTTTTCTGAACTCATCATTCTACCTAACTGCTTTTTCCAAAGATAACACTGATCTCTAACTTGAAGAACTCAATGGCTTTTTCTCAATCTTTATTTTATATCTTTTCAAACTCTTTGAAACCTCTGACACTATTGATCAATTTCTTCTCCCTGATAATCTCTCTCTCTAGGTTTTTGGAATATCATTCTCTTCTGTTTGTCTCCCAACCTATTTTACCATCCTAAAGGGAGTGAACTCTGAAACTGTGTCCCCTTTAATCTGTAAAATAATCACTCTGAAACTGTATCCCTTTTGATCTATAAAAGAAGGGAAATTCAGGGTCTCAGACTCCAGAGAGTCTGGAAGGGAGCATACTTTCCAGACAGGCCTTTTCTAAGGAAAATCACCTCCTACTGATTTTTTGGGGTAGCCAATTCCTATTCAGGAAATTCCAAATTCTTGAAAAAAGTATTCAAAGTAATTTCATTCAATTGGGAGATGTTGGTCTGATAATCAGCTCAAACTGCCCCTAACCTCCATGATCTGCTCACAAAATAGGTGTCTGTTAACACATTCTTTGCAAATCTCCTCATTAAGAGATTTGTCTGCTAAGAGAGAGCTTCTTAGTGAAAAATAAAACTTCATCTTTTTCCACTATTCTTTCATGTTGCACTGCGCAGAGACCAGAGGGGATTCTCACATCAATTCTCTACCACTAAACTTGTATCATTTTGGTTCCCTGACCGGGAATGCCTGAAAATCTGGACAAGGTAAAGTCTTTTCTTGTTTTATTCTATAGCCAGGAAAATCCAAATTCCCTGGAAAATTTTCCTGGGAATTTGGATTTTGGGGGCTTCAGGCCCAACAGAATTCTCTCAGGGATACCTGCATGGTATCCAGGATACTTGCATTCTCTGAGAAAAAGGCCCTCTAACTCAGGGAGCATTTTGTCATCTCTCCATCTCTTGAGACATTTAGAGGCGAAACAAGGAGTTATAGAATTGGGGCAACTAAAGCTTGTGGCAAAATGGGACAAAACACCTCTGTTTCTAAGGATCCTTCCTTAGCCAGAAATAAATTCAGCTTGGAAGATCTCAAAACTGGAAAGCTTAAATTAAAACAGCATTGTAGTATGCTACTTAAATTTGCTGGAAGGAAATCAAACTCCTTCCTTCCAGCCCCTCTAAGGACAAGAAAGCCCCTCCCTTATCAGGAGACTTCTGAATCTCTTTCAGAACAGGACCTTATGTCTGGCAATATCTTTTTAACTCTCTCTCATCTGAACTAGATCCTGAGACTTTCCAGCCCCAAATACATAGAGTAGGACCCTTTTTTTCTTCTCAGGATACTGATTTTAACTACTGCCTCCTCAAAGCACTTCCTTTGGAAGTAACACTCAGAGCAGAGGTATCTCTTTCAATGTCAAATCTCTCCCACACTGCAGAAAACCCTGGCCATTACTCCTTCACCCAGCTTTTTGAGGGGTCCAAGGCCAACACCCTCCTTGATCTGTCCTGGGGAGATGTTGATGTTAAACAACCTGCCCCAGATATAGAGAGGAAGCTGCAGAAGCCAGATTTGGTCCCTTAGATTTCTCCCTTAAAAACAACTGTCGGAGTCTTTAATGATAGGGATCACAAGGCAGCTGAAGAGAGCGCCATGGAATTAAAGTGAGATTTGGAGGAAAGTACCAACTCTTAGCTGCTATTTCCAGGAACCACAGAGTTCCATGCTTTAAACTCCCTTTGCCCTGAGTTCAAATAGGAGGAGCACTGGAGGAGAAACTGCCTACAGGGGACGAGCTGTCTCCCCAATGCCCTGCCCTCTGACAGGGGTTTGGGGCTTGGTAATGCTCCCCCTAGCTCCAGTTCCAACAACACATCAACAATGGAACCCTGGCTATCCTGGGATGTGGCCAGTAGGACAATTGAATTTCTTTTTGCTATGGGAGGGACTTCTCCTTCACTCTTGCTCTGTAACTCTGGTCTCTTTTACCCCTCCCCACATAGAGTGGGGATTGCAGGGGAACTTGAGGGCTGTCTCAAGACCTTTCCTCTATCTCATAGCTTTGTTGACTTGTCATTTAAGTGCTTGTTTATTATTCCCTCCTATCCTGCTCCCTTATTGAGGTGTAATTTATTGATGAAATTGGGGACCCAATTTTCTCTTCTTAGACCTGCAGAGAAATTTTTTATGCACAAACTTTTAGTTAGAGAGTTAAGAGATCTTGAGATACAGTATATTTTAACCTTGGGACAGCCATTAGAGGTTTTAATTCCCCCTGGGTCTGGAGCATTTAGAAGCCAAAGGGCATCATCAGTAACTTTCAAATGGGAGACTTACTAGATATCAGGCGCTCCTGCTAGATACCCCCAACTAATTCTCTGGATGTACCACACCTTGCCACCCTGCTCCCTGACAACTCCCAGCTGGGAGAAATTATCCATAATTGTGAAGCTCCAGATTCTGTCTACTCAAGCAGGTGTGACTTAAGGGAAATTCCCCTTGAGAACCCAAATGGGGAGTGGCTTACAAATAGGTCAAGCTTCCATATTAATAATCAAATTAATAAAAACCATATGATCATCTCAATAGATGCAGAAAAAGCATTTGATAAAATCCAACATCCATTCCTATAAAAACGCTTGAGAGTATAGGAATAAATGGACTATTCCTTAAAATAATAACGAGCATATATTTAAAACCGTCAGTAAACATCATATGTAATGGCGATAAACTAGAACCTTTCCCTGTAAGATCTGGAGTGAAACAAGGTTGCCCACTATCACCATTACTATTCAATATTATATTAGAAATGCTAGCCTCGGCAATAAGAGCCGAGAAAGAGATTCAAGGAATTAGAGTAGGAAATGAGGAAATCAAACTATCACTCTTTGCAGATGACATGATGGTATACTTAGAGAACCCCAAAGACTCTGCTAAAAAGCTATTAGAAATAATTCAGAATTTTAGCAAAGTTGCAGGATACAAAATAAATCCACATAAATCCTCAGCATTTTTATACATTACCAACACAATCCAACAGCAAGAGATACAAAGAGAAATTCTATTCAAAATAACTGTCGATAGTATAAAATATTTGGGAGTATATCTACCAAAGGAAAGTCAGGAATTATATGAGCAAAACTACAAAACATTTGCCACAAAAACAAAGTCAGATTTAAATAATTGGAAAGACATTCAGTGCTCTTGGATAGGACGAGCGAATACAATTAAGATGACAATACTCCCTAAACTAATCTATTTATTTAGTGCTATACCAATCAGACTCCCAAGAAACTATTTTAATGACCTAGAAAAAATAACAACAGAATTCATATGGAACAACAAAAGGTCGAGAATTTCAAGGGAAGTAATGAAAAAAAAATTAAATGAAGGTGGTCTAGCTGTACCTGATCTAGAACTATATTATAAAGCAACAGTCACCAAAACCATTTGGTATTGGCTAAGAAATAGACTAGTTGATCAGTGGCATAGGTTAGGTTCATAGGGCAAGAAAGTGAATAAAAATAGTAATCTAGTGTTTGATAAACCCAAAGATCCCAACTTTTGGGATAAGAATTCATTATTTGACAAAAACTACTGGGAAAACTGGAAATTAGTATGGCAGAAACTAGGCATGGACCCACATTTAACACCACACACTAAGATTAGATCAAAATGGGTCCAAGATTTAGGCATAAAGAACGAAATCATAAATAAATTGGAGGAACATGGGATGGTTTACCTCTCAGACTTGTGGAGGAGGAAGGAGTTTGTGTCCAAGGGAGAACTAGAGACCATTATTGATCACAAAATAGAAAATTTTGATTACACCAAATTAAAAAGTTTCTGCACAAACAAAACTAATGCAAACAAGATTAGAAGGGAAGTAACAAATTGGGAAAACATTTTTACAGTTAAAGGTTCTGATAAAGGCCTCATCTCCAAAATATACAGAGAATTGACTTTAATTTATAAGAAATCAAACCATTCTCCAATTGATAAATGGTCAAAGGATATGAACAGACAATTTTCAGATGATGAAATTAAAACTATTTCCACTCATATGAAAGAGTGTTCCAAATCACTATTGATCAGAGAAATGCAAATAAAGACAATTCTGAGATATCATTACACATCTGTCAGATTGGCTAAGATGACAGGAACAAATGATGAATGTTGGAGGGGATGTGGGAAAACTGGGACACTGATGCATTGTTGGTGGAGTTGTGAAAGAATCCAACCATTCTGGAGAGCAATCTGGAATTATGCCCAAAAAGTTATCAAAATGTGCATACCCTTTGACCCAGCCATACTACTACTGGGCTTATATCCCAAGGAAATACTAAAGAAGGGAAAGGGACCTGTATGTGCCAAAATGTTTGTGGCAGCCCTTTTCATAGTGGCTAGAAACTGGAAAATGAATGGATGTCCATCAATTGGAGAATGGTTGGGTAAATTATGGTATATGAATGTTATGGAATATTATTGTTCTGTAAGAAATGACCAACTGGAGGAATACAGAGAGGCTTGGAGAGACTTACATCAACTGATGTTAAGTGAAACGAGCAGAACCAGAAGATCGCTGTACACTTCAACAATGTTACTGTATGAGGATATATTCTGATGGAAGTGGATATCTTCAACTTAGAGAAGAGCTAATCCAATTCCAATTGATCAATGATGAACAGAATCAGCTACATCCAGAAAAGGAACACTGGGAAATGAGTATAAACTGTGAGCACTGTTTTGTTTTGTTTTGTTTTGTTTTTCTTCCCAGATTATTTTTAGCTTCCGAATACAATTCTTCCTTTGCAACAACAATAACAACAAAATTCGGTTCTGCACATATATATTGTACCTAGGATATACTATAAAATATTTAATATGTATGGGAATGCCTGCCATCTAGAGGAGGGGGTGGAGGGAAGAAGGGGAAAAATTTGGAACAGAAGGGAGTACAACGGATAATGTTGTAAAAAAAAATACCTATGAATATGTTTCTTCATTCAAAGAAAATGTTATAATTATAAAAATTAATAAAAAAATTAAAAAAAAAAAAAGAAAGGGGCACCACCCCCAGTGATAACACTCACTACTAAGTTTCCCACTGAATTAAAGATCAGCACTCATTCAAAAAAAAATTTTTTTTAGTGGTTCCCTATTATCACTATGATTAAAGTTCATTCTGCAAAGCATTTAAACCCTTCATAGCCTTGCCCTGCCCAGCTACTCTACATGTATTTCATGTAGCTTGCTCATATATTCTTCTTTTCAGTCAAAATAAAAAAAAAAAAACATTTATTATTAAAAAAAAAAACAAATAGGTCAAGCTTTTTTGAAAATTGGGAAAGAAAGGCAGGTTATTCTGTGGTGATTCTTAATAACACCCTGGAGGCTAAGCCACTGCCTCCTGGAACTTCTACCCAAAAGGCTGAACTCATTGCCCTAACCAGGACTTTGGAACTGGGGAAAGGAATGAGAGTGAACATCTATACTTTGTATGCTCACGGGGCTATATGGAGAGAGAGGGATCTGTTGACAACAAAGAATTCTCCCATTAAACACACAGGAGAAATTCTACAGCTATTACAAGCTGTCCATGAACCCAGGGAGATTTGTAAAGGACACCAGAAGGGAGATTTGCTTCAGGCCAAGGGAAACAGGTTTTCAAATTCAGCTGCTAAAATGGCTGCTTGTTTATCACTGACCATAGTACCTTTAATCCCCGCTCCTTGATTCTTATACCCCTTCCTATAGTTCACAAGGAAAAAACCCTTGGCCAAGAGATGAGGTACATCCTTTCTCCCTCTGGCTGGTTTCAAATGCCCTCAGACTACCTCTTAATCCCAGAAGCAAGTCGGTGGAAATTGATCTTTGGTCTTCATCAGGCTATAACCCTGGAGAGAAATGCTCTCCAATCCCTTATGGCAACCCACAGAAGGACCTGATGCATGTTTTGCAAAAGACTTCATTCCCAAACGTCATCATCTCCACCCTGGATGATACCCCACTTTTAATCTGCTCCTGAGATTTGTTTCCTCTAGGCTTCAAGCTGAGAATTTTCAAGGGCTCCTTTAGCCTGGAGATTATGGGGCGATTGATTGGGACACACAATACTCCTTAGATGCCACTGCTTCCGTTTTCAGATCTTACACCTCCCCTCCTGGCTTGAACCCTTCCCCGCGAGATCCCCATTCAGGAAACTCCAAATTCTGGAAAAAGTCTTCAAAGGGATTTCATTCATTTGGGAGATGTTGGTCTGATAATCAGCTCAAACTGTCCCCAACCCCCAAGATCTGCTCATAAAATAAGTTTCTGTTAACACATTCTTTGCAAATTTCCTCATTAAGAGACTGGTCTGCTAAGAGGGAGCTTCTTAGTGAAAAATAAAACTTCCTTTTTTTGCCACTAAGATTTTGGGTTTGTGAATTCTTTTAAAATGGAACTGCACCTCTGACCAAAGAGGGGATTCTCACATCAATTCCCTACCACTAGACCCACATCAACCATTTCTCAGTATCCTTTGCTGGACCTTAATCTAGATTATGCCTTCCAACTATAGGTGTCCCATAAGATTATGTCCTAGATCTTTTCTCACTCTGGATTACTTCATTTGATAAGCTCATAGACCCCCACAAATTTAATTACATCTCTTCAAATCTACCTTTTTTGTTCTAACCTCTCTGTTAACCTCTAGTCATGAATCTCCAGCTTCCTTTCAGTTTTAACTGGATATCCAGTGGACATCTAAACTCAACATCTCTAAAATTGAACTCATTATCTTACCTTCTAAACACTCCCATGCTCCTGTCCTATTACTATAGAAAATCACACCATTTTTCCAGTTCCTCAGGCTTGTAAAATAAAAGTTATGGGTTCCTCACTATTTTTCACCCTCATCCAATCTGTTGCCCAAACTTACTCATTACAATTTTGCAACATCTCCCAAATATGCCCTTTCCTTAGACACTGATATACCGTAGTGTAGGCTCTCATCTATTCATCTGCTCATCTGCTGTGATTCAGTCAGCCTTATCTGTCCCCACTCTAATCTATCTTCCATTTAGCCATTTAAAGTAATTGTGTTAAAGTGAAGGAAATGTCATTTCCACTGCAACTCAGTAAACACCATTGTCTTTCTATTGCCTCCAATTTCAAATACAAAATGCTCTGTTTGGCATTAAAAACTCTTTATCATCTAACCTTCCAACTCCTACTTTTTTAGTTTTCTTATGCCTTATTCTTTTTCATATACTCTTTGATGCAGTGATACTATAATCCTGGCTATTCTTCAAATGAAGACACTCCATCTCTCAACTTCAAACATTTTCTTTGGTTATTCCTCATGTTTATCTTCACCTCCTAGCTTCCCTGACTTCCTTCAGGGGAATCTTGCCTTTTAATAGAAGATTTTCCAATCTCTCTTAATTCTAATACCTTCCTTCTTTTAGTCAATTTCTATTTATCCTTTAAATAGTTTGATTGCATATGCTGATTTTCTTGTTTTTTTCCATTTGATTGTGAACATCTTTAGGGCAGGGATTGCCTTTTACTTTTCCTCAGTGCTTAGCACAATGAATGGCATATGGTGTTGTTCAGTCATTTCAGTCATGTCCCACTCATTATGACCACATTTGGAGTTTTTCCTTGACAAAAATACTAAAGTGGTTTGGGATAAACCAGGTTAGATGACTCTCTCAGAATCATACAACTAGTGTTTGAGGCTAGATTTGAACTCAGGAAGCTGAATCTTCCTGATATAATTAGCAGTTAAATATTTATAGGTTGACAGCATGATCCTGTATGGGAGTAAGATATGGTGAAGAACTTACAGATTAAGCACATATTGATCAGAGACTGCTAGCTAATGTAAACCAGACCTATAGGCCCCAGTCACGTGAAGGTCTAGGCTGCATTCTATTGTCCAAAGAAGAGATTGGGAACATATACATGGCCAAAGAGGCTATAAATCACTTTGTCGGCTGCATTCCACTGACCAAATGGGGCGGGGGTGCAGACTTGTATGGCCAATCACAACCTATGGAGGATGGGATTTTGGAGGTTCTTTGTCTGAAATGTATAAAAGCTATGAACATTTTAAAGGGAGTGGCTCTCTCCTGCTGTGAATTTGGCTCACAGACCAGGATGGGGTCCCCTTCTAGAGATTCTAATAAATAATTCTGCTTTTCTATGATCTCTGAGTAGTCATTTTTGGATAGGATTTTCTATCCTTCACAGTCCCAAAGATGGCAGTGGACAGAAACAACTGAAAAGGAATTGAAGAATTCTCGAATCAGGTTTTTTTTTTTTGTTGTTGTTGTTGTTATTGTTGTTTTTTGTCTAATCAGAGGCATTCCTAGACTATATCGGGTTCCTAGTTCAAGCAGAAGAATTCTTGACATATTTGATAATTAATAGGTACTCTGGACTTGCATCATTCAGCAAAATTTGTAAATGATGATATAATTTGTAAAACAAAAAGAATACTAAATTTGGAATGAAAAACTTGGTTGCTCAGCTACAATATGTAGAATTTGATAAATATATTTAAATAATGTAAATTTGCAGGAGTAACACATCTGATTAAATATGTGTATGATTTGGTGAGGTTTGTAATAGACTAAGGTAAATATTAAAAGTAATACCTAAATTTTTACTCTATTTTTAATAATAAAGCTTCAAAAATTTCATTGTGACCTATTTTTCAACCCCAATTGATTTCTCAACTGAGTAGGTAGATATAGGAATTGTCTATAAGTTGCATGTAAATTTGTGATAAATATCTAGTTATATTCACATGCTAATTACATTGATTTTTTTTCTTCCATAATTTAATTTCTAAAGAAAACAGTTTTATAAAGAGAAAGATTTGGGATAGCAGGGGAAGAAAGGCAGATGGTATATTAGAGGAGGTTAGAGAAACGCACCACAGTAAGAAATGATCTAGATTAATGAATGACCCAGTTAGAATGAAGATTTGATTTCTTCTAAATAGGCAAGTGGCAGAACACAGTCTAGAGCTTAACAGTTTTGTTGTCTTTGACTAATACATTGCATGATATATTAGGTCTTAAAGGCAAGGCCATATTTCTATACTTCAGCAAAATCCATGTTGTTGCTGTTTATGTCATATGAAGTTTTCTAAATATATTTTTAAAAAGATTCAGGACAATATAGATTGCTAAAAATTATAAAGTAAGGGTTTTATTTGGAAAACCTCGATAATTTTGTGTTGCTTATTCCAACAATATTAATTAACACTGAGAATAGTCTTGTATGTTTACTGCTTATTATGAAACTCTATAGGGACTCTTTCATGATTTTAAATTACAATGAACTTATTTAGTATTTGTTGGCTCCATAAATCCTTGCTATATACTATATTAAGCCTCAAATTTTGGTTGATTTTCATGAGGAAGATACACTGAAATAAAATAAAACTAAGTATATATGACATGTTTGGTCTATATATGGGAAAGGGAATATGAATGTGTAATACGAAAGGTAGCACACATGGTCTAGTAGAGAGATGACACTGGAAACAGTAGACCTGAATTCCAATTCTGCCTCTGATAGATGCTGGTTGTATGTCCTAGGCAAGTCACTTAACCTGTCAGTGCTCTAGGCCAGGACTTCTTAAACTTTTTTTCACTAGTGACCTCTTTTCATTCAAGAAAATTTTATGTGACCTTGGGTATATGAGTATATAAAGTAGATGTACAAATCAAACATTTACTGATAATAAATCATAATTTTGTGACCCCCATATTTAGTTATGTGACCCTTAAAATGTGTCATGAACCACATTTTAAGAAGCTGAACCATTGGCAACTGTCTTATTTCTCTAATCTGCAGAGAAAGTTTTGTCTTGCATAGGTAGAGGAAGTTTACTCATTTGGGAATTCCCTATGTCAACGAAATCATATATACTATAATGTAAGTGTATGTGTGTTTGGGGGTATGTGAGTGTGTGCGTGTGTGTGTGCAGTTAGATATATATAAAATTAATATACTGTATATTTCCAATTCTATAAATTTTGTGCATATACACACATTTTTACATTATAAATGTAATGTATATGTGTGTATATATAGATATAGATACCTTTCTATGTGTATATATATGTATGTATATACATATATCTATATCTATATCTATATATATATATATATTCAAGGCTTCTAATGTATATCTAGATATATGCCATTCTTTTTCCCTAGAGAAAGACTTTCCCTTTATTCCCCTCCCTACCCCACCCCCAGTCATTGTCCAATTACTGGCATGTTTCCCAATGGAGGCAACAATGTGAATTGCTTTGTAGAGACTATCTGTGATTAACATTCGGCTTCTTCTGCTACTTAGACTCCATCTCTTGATTCTATGCCTTTCTACTAGATGTCCTGGAATGTGCTTACACTTTATTTCCATCTTTTAGAATTCCTAATTTTCTTCAAGGCTCAGCTCAAGTAGGACTTTCCACATGGGATGCTCACAGCTCCTAGTGACTCTCTTAAAAGCACCTGGTAAGCATTTTCTATGTGTTTTGTATATACATATATTTGGGCATCTAGATGATGAATAGTGTGCTGGGCCTAGAATCAGGAAGACACTAGTTCAAATCTAGTTTCATATACTTAACTGTAACTGTGTGGACCCTAGGCAAGCCACTTAATCCCATCTGCCTCTATTCCTTATATATAAAAATAAACTGGAGAAGGAATTGACAAAGCATTCCAATACCTTTGCCTAGAAAACCCCAAATGGAGTCATGAGAGTTGCAAATGACTGAAATGACTAAATAACAATAATAAATATGTGTATGTATACATATTATCCCTTTGTCTGTTTGTCTGTTTGTCTCTCTCTCTCTTTCTCTCTCTCTCTCTCTCTCTCTCTCTCTCTCTCTCTCTCTCTCCATCCATCCATCCATCCATCCATCTATCTATTATCTAAAGCTCCTTGGGGCAGAGACTGCTTTTGCTACTGTCTTTGCATTGATAATACTAAATACATAGTAGGCACATAGTAGATGCTTATATAATTTTTTTATTGATTGATTCTCTTTTTCCCTTGGAGAGACTATATGATACCAATTCAAATATAATAGGTATTTAGGTATATATTGTGCCAGAGATCCTACTGAACCCTGAGATTACAACGCAAAAAATGAAGAGTCTCTGCCCTTCAGAAGTTTATCTTCTACTGGAGGAAAATAATATATACTAAGATAAAGTAAATATGAAAATATACAAAAGTTTTTTTTAAAAGTAATTGAACATGAGAGAGAACTAACAATTGAGGAATCTAGGAAAAACCTTATATGGGAAGTGGTCCCTGAGGTAAGCCACAGATAATGCCCAAAGCAACATCTCTGCCCTTGCCTTTCCTCTTTTAGTCCAGAACAGCATCTCCTATTATTTGAAGGAAATTTCTTATCCTGACCCAAAACTCAGTATCTGAGAGAGAAAACATATATTTCTTATACCTAAACCTCCTAATACTAAAAAAAATTCCCCATACCCATGACAGTTCCACAGTCCTGCCTAACATCTGACACATCTTGATCTGACATTAATTGTGAAAGGTGAAGGGTGGGAAATGAGGCAATTGGCTTCTCCTCTCCAGCTCACCTGATATTGTCATAGAATGAAATAGCAGATGATGAAATATTAATATATTAAACCTTTGCCTATAGTGCTTAATTTTCTGGTAAACCTTAAAAACACAATGAGTTGTTCTGAGTAAAAGAAAGAGAAAGAAAGAAGAGAGAAAGTTAAAAGCTTTCTAGTTCACTGACACATCATAGTCCTCTTTCTGCTCTTACAGTACAGGAAGAGACTGGTCATGGGGGAAGGACCAAGTGACAAATATTTTTTTCATTCAATCCCACCACCAAATCCCTCATCCATGCCATATTTAATTCAAAAGAGACTACTAAAACTCCCCCTTTTAACGTCTTCCATTTCTACTGACTTTCTCACTAGGTGCATATTCAACATAGAGTAATTCAACCATGGTTCATCCCTTTTCAATATCTCCCCATTTCCAATGAATAAAGAATAGGCTTTTAATCAAGGAATTCCGTACCTTACTTTTTCCACTTCACCATTTTCATCTCCCTACACATCCTAAGTGTTCTCAAATGAAAAAAAAATCATCAATTGCTAACTAAAAAGACCTACTTATCAAATAGAAAAGGCTTGAGTGAGAATGGCCTGAAAGGGTTGAGTTTGCTGGATGAAACTATAACTGGCAGATGACCCCAAACCTTCTCCTCTTCTAAACCTAAGTAGGAGAAAATTTGCCCTCTAAGTAATATTCATGCAGGATGTACACCTTAAACTCTCTTTGAAGTTGTATTTGGCAGCCACTGTTGGAAACCCAAAACAACATTGGCTGAGGAAATAGATGGTGAGGGAGAATAATAGATGAACAGAGCTAATTCCAAACTAAGTTTTAGTCATGTTCTGAAACCAAAGCCCAGGTGAATTTAAAATGCAGAAAGCCTATAGGATTTTAGTACTAAAAAACGTCATCAAGTTAAAATGCAAATAGAAAAGCAAATTGAGTGGGGGAGAAGGGAGGAGAGAATATGTAACAGCTTGACTCTTTTCTGAAAAGAAACCAACTTGTGTTGACCTTAAAGGACTTTTTCTTTTTTAGGATACCCAGCAGTACATGACTGCTAATAGTACATTTCCCAGTGAGTTTTAGATATATATGTCAAAAAGGAAATAACGGAACTGAACATTGTTGATATCCCACCCAAGTTAAACCGGATCAATTCTTTGTTAAAAGACAGCAGCTGATGTATTCTCAGTCTAACACTCTTCACAGACTGATCTCTTTGTCCTGTGAACAGCACAACCTTTTTGTTCCCACTGAGCCACTCCATCACCAATTGTCACTGAGCAGCTGCATCAAGCTTGAGGTGTCACTTTCCAACTATTGACAAGCTGTGTCACAGGGCTTCAAATTGCATTTCACTGAATCTTTAAAAAGCGTTTTTTTTCCTTGTCTGGTTTATAACTGCCATCTTCCCATTGCATAACATCTCTCTATAATCTGTTTTCCTTCCTTAACCATTTCAGTGGATCTGAATTACAATGACCATAACTTCTCTAAAACTTTCTTTACTTAGGGGGTGACAGAATCATAGGATCTAAGAGTTCAAAGGGTCTGCAGGAGTCACCTTGTCCAGTCCATTCCTGAACAATGGGGCATCTGGAGAACTTCAAGAGAAAAGATCCAATTTAGACCTATCCTCTACTAGAGAACTGACTCAATAGGACAATAATCATGACGGAGGCAAATATTACAATTAGAGATAATAACAGGTAATATTTACCTAGGCAGGTAGATGGCGCCATAGTGCATAGAGTGCTGGGCCTGGAATCAGGAAGACTCCTGAGTTGAAATTTGGTCTCAAGCCATTCTCCAATTGATAAATGGTCAAAGAATATGAACAGAAAATTTTCAGACAAAAAAAAAGGCCGTTTCTAGTCATATGAAAAAATTCTCTAATCACTATTGATTAAAGAAATTAAGACATCTCTGAGATATCACTGCACATCTCTCAGATTGGCTAAGATGATAGGAAAAGATAATGATGAATGTTGGAGAAGATGTGGGAAAACTGGGAAACTAATACATTGTTGGTGGAGTTGTGAAGTGATCTAACCATTCTGGAGAGCAATTTGGAACTGTGCCCAAAGAGCTATAAAACTGTGTGTACCCTTTGATCCAGCAGTGTCTCTATGGGGCCTATATCCCAAAGAGATCATAAAAAGTGGGAAAAGGACCCACATGTGCAAAAATGTTTGTGGCAGTCCTTTTTGTAGTGGCAAGAAACTGCCCATCAATTGGAGAATGGCTGAATAAATTGTAGTATATGAATATTATGGAATATTATTGTTCTATTAGAATGATCAGCAGAATGATTTCAGAGAGTTCTGAAGAGACTTATATGATGCTAAGTGAAGTGAGTAGAACCAAGAGAACATTATACACAACAACAACAAGATTGTGTAATGTCAACTCTGATGAACATGGCAGTTTTCAACAATGAGGTGATTCAGACCAATTCCAATAGGCTTGTGATGGAGAGAGCCATCGCACCCAGAGAGAGAGGGATGTGGGGACTAAATGTGGATCACAATATAGTATTTTCACTTTTTTGTTGTTGTTTGCTTGCTTTTTTTCTTTCTAATTTTTTTCTTCTTGAGCTGATTTTTTTTTCTTGTGCAGCATGATAAATGTGGAAATATATATATAGAATTACACATTTTTAACATATATTGGATTACTTGCTATCTAAAGGATGGGTCTGGGGGAAGAGAGGAAGAAAAATTTGGAACACAACGTTTTGCAACGGTGAATATTAAAAATTAACTTTGTATGTATTTTGAAAATAAAAGGTTATCATTTAAAAATATTTTTAAAAAAGAAATTTGACCTTAGATACTTCCTAGCTGTATGACCCTGGGGAAGTCACTTAACCCTGTTTGCTTCTGTTTCCTTACTTGTAAAATGAGGTGGGGAAGGAAATGGCAAACTACTGCAGTGTCTTTGCCAAGAAAACATCAAAAGGGATCACAAAGAGTGATACAACTGAACAACTGGGCAGAAACATTTATATAGTGCGTACTATGTTCTAGGAACTGTGTGAAGAATTTTAGAAATACTATCTTATTTTATCTTGACAAGAGTCCTAGGAGATGGATCTTTTTTATATCGATTATTTTACAGTTGAGGAAACTGAGGCAAATAAAGATTTTTTTAAGGTGATTTTCTCAGGATCATACAGTAACTGTGAATTCAAACTCAGATCATCTTCTATCCATTGTACCACTTAACTGCCTCCTTTAAAGGAAATGAAGTATGTCCAAATCATTTTCCAAGGGAGTAAAAACCAGAAATCTACATTGGTAGTTAAGAATTTTTGGGAAAAATCAATATCTAAGGAAATGACAAAGAAGTGGGACAACTGTCCTAACATGGTCCACACATTTGAGTGAGGATCCTCCTGGTTTCTAATAAGAGATTCTAAAATCCTGAATGCTCTAAATCTAAACCTGGTTTCAGCTTAGATGCTTAAAGTATTTTTATTAAGCTATGTACATTTTAAAGAAATGATATTGCTTAATAGACAACAGTTAGCATAATGATAACTTTTATACGCACTGGAAAACCAAAAAAAATTGTATGGCTCATTTTTTTGCAATATTTACTTTATTGTAAATAAATGTAGTCTGGAATAAAACCTACTCTATCTCTGCAATCTCTTTGTATTTGAAAAAAAAGGCTTTAGCACAGTGTTTTTCACATAATAGGCATTTAATAAATGCTTGTTCCATTCCTCTTTGCACCTGTCCAAATTAAATTAGGAAATGCTTTCTTGGGTCACATCAAACTTAACTTTTATAAGCAAGAAAATATACATAGATTGGCTGAATAAATTGTTGTATATGAATATTATTGTTCTGTAAGAAATGACCCACAGAATGATTTCAGAAAGGCCTGGAGAGACTTACATGAACTGATGTTGAGTGAAATGAGCAGGACCAGGAGATCGTTGTATACTTCAACAACAATACTATATGATGATCAATTCTTATGGATGTGGCCATTTTCAACAATGAGATGAACCAAATCAGTTCCAATAGAGCAGTAATGAGCAGAACCAGCTACACCCAGCAAAAGAACTCTAGGAGATGACTATGGACCATTACATAGAATTCCCAATCCCTCTAATTTTATCTGCTTGCATTTTGGATTTCCTTCACAGGCTAATTGTACACTGTTTCAAAGTCCTATTCTTTTTTGTACGGCAAAACACCTGTTGGACATGTATACGTATATTGTATTTAATTTATATTTTAACATATTTAACATGTATTGGTAAATCTGCCATGGTAGTGGGGGGAAAGAGGGGAAAAATTAGAACAAAAGGTTTGGCAATTGTCAATGTTGTAAAATTACCTATGCATATATCTGGTAAATAAAAACTATTAAAAAAAGAGAGAAAAAAAGAAAATATACATAGGACTTGATCTTAAACCTTTTCGATAAAGGAAATAGAATCAAAGCAACATTATATCAGTAAAATTTTACTCCATGCACATTAAAGATTTTAGACAATTCAGTATTTTAAAATTATTACATTGGAGATATTGGCTATTTTTTCTCATGCATTTTTAATGAGTGATAGGGTCATTCATTAATCTGAATGTTGCAGAGGATTAGAAATGTAGAAATTCACAAAGAATATAATCTCAAGTTAAATCAACATGTGTGTTGATAGTTATTGAAAGTGTAAATATATAAGGGAAGATGATCAAAATATGTTGGAAAATGTTTCCAGAGATATTGGAAAATAATAAGCTTCACCATCATCTATAGGGAATAATATTTTTTTTTCAGTAAGAGTCAAAAGATGCCAGACAGATAAATATTATTAAAATGTAATAGTTGTTTAAGAACTTAATAGTAAGATATTAGTAAGTATCAGAGGAATAAGTATATTCCCTTCCAGCTCTGAGAGTGATTTGAACTTTGAACTGTAACTTAGGAGTTTTTAAAGGGATTCAATATGCGTGCTTAGGAGCAACTTAAAGCAGAAAATGAAAATGAAAAATGAAAAGGAGAAACTGAAAAACAAAAGGTTTGAGTTGCAACAAAGGGAGGTAAGCAAGTATCTTAGATTAGAAGGCTCAGACAAAAGTTATCAATTAGATACACTTACAGCTTCAAGATTAGTTTCCCGCCAAAAGTCTGTTCTTTTCCTATCTTCCTTCTCCAAGTCTTTTCAATAACAGACACTCTAATAATTCTATACTTCCTTTATTTAAAGATTTCTGTATCCTTAGTTTGCCTCAAACATAAAGAGACCTAGAGTCAGCTATGATTACACAAAATAGGACAAAGAAACAATCCTCTATGTATTTAAATATTGGGAATTTTTCCTAACTAGGGACTCTGAATTATTGTCATTGTAATTATAAATTTTAATCTATTAAAATTCCATAAAACAGCAGGAGAAGGAGGTATGGATACTATTATATTGCTCCTAGGCTAAAATTGAGCTAGGATATGGTGTGATTAAATATCAAACCTCTTATATGAGGTTGGGCATGATCAAGCGTAACTGTCACCAGAAATGCTGAGTCTGACATCTCTTAAACTCAGATATTCTTAGTTTTAGTATGCTAAGGCAATCTGGTATCTGCCATAAATTTCATTAATGTGGTGAACTCCTAAAAGTAGAAAATAAAGACCTGGGGTGGGAGGAGAATGGGGCCTTTGGAATATGGAAATGGAGTAGGTCAAAATTCCTACCCCAGTTACAATGGGATTGGGCCTGTCAGTGGCTCCTATATTTCTAGCCATGATAGAAAAGGGAGAACCATTTTTTTAAAAGAAAAAAAAATAAGAGAGGGGACTTAGTGAAAACTGGTGAAGCCTAGGAGAGAATTATCCTCACACCTTCCAGAAGCTATGAAAGGAAATAGCAAAATTATAGAAAGATTGACCAGAGACCCACTGAAGCAAAATCAACATCAGGACACTGAAGGATGAAACTGGAAAAAGAAAGAGAGACTAGCAATGGAAAAGATCTATAAAGATTTGTACAATAACATCTTTTCTTCATCAATAATAGTGGAACTACCACTGATATGCTATATGAGGATACAGAAATACAGAAATGGCACTAAAGTAAATGAATGGCAGAGAAAAACAAAGGAGTTGCTTGAATTTTCCCTATTTCCCTCAGAAACAATGTTAAATCAATCCTGTAAGTGGATTCTGGTGTAACAGAAAGTGTGACAGAGTGATATAATTTTCCAACTTAAGATAACTTAGAAGGATTTCACATAAGTAAAAGGAGCACAGCTGAGCACAGATTATGTCTGAGTAAGCCAGCAAGAAATTCTTAGCCACAGCACAAATCAGCAACCAAGGACCCCTCAATCATGGCCCAGTAGGCTAGTGGGATGTCAAGCCCTCAGCCCCAGTTCAGAAGGCAAATTTTCAGCTCAGAATCTCAGTATACAAAGGAAATATAATGCTTAAATGACCCCATGTTAGGGGGGAAAAGAAGTTTTAAAAACTATCAATGAACTCCCTAAGAAAAAAAAAATATCCAAGACCAAGGAAATTGTACCTGACCTTTAAAGAACAATTAATTCCAATAATATGTAAACTATTTGGAAAAAAATAGGTGAAGAAAGAGTTCTACCAAATTCTTTTTATAACCCAAATATGGTGCTGATAACTAAATCAGGAAGAGTCAAAAATGGAGAAGGAAAATTTTAGACCAATTTCCTAGAATATTGATGCAAAATTTTAAAATAAAATATTAGCAAAGAGAGTACAGCAACTTTGATGAGGATAATACACTGTGACCCAGTGGGATATATGCCAGAAATGCATGATTGGTTCAATATTAGGAAAACTATCCCCATAATTGACCATATCAATAATAAAATTAATAAACCATATAACTCAGTAGATGCAGAAAAAGTTTTTAACAAGAGACAGCACCATCCCTATTAAAAGCATTTGAGAACATATGTATAAATGGAGTTTTCTTTAAAATAAGAAGTATCTATCTAAAATCATCAGTAAGCATTATCTTTAATGGGGATAAGCTAAAAGCTTTCCCAGAATATCAGGGGTGAAAGAAGGATGCCTATGGTCACTATTTTTCAACATTGTTCTAGAAACGTTAGCTTTAGCAATAAGAAAAGAGAAAGAAAATGAAGGAATTAGAATAGGCAGTGAGGAAACAAAGCTATCACTCTTTACAGATGACGTGATTGTATATTTAAAGAATCCTAGAGAAACAACTATAAAACTATTAGAAACAACTAACATTAGCAAAGTTGCAGAACATAACATAAATCCACTTAAATTGTCAGCATTTCTATGCAATCAGCAGCAAAGTCCAGAAGCAAGAGATAGAAAGAAAAATTTCATTTAAATTAACTGTGGACAAAATAAAATATTTTGGAATCTACCTGCTAAGACAAACCCAGAAACTATATGAACACAATTATAAAACACTTCACAAAAATAAAGACAGCTCTAAACAAGTGGGAAAATATCAATTGCTCATGGATAGGCCAAATTAATATAATAAAAATGACAATTCTACCTAATCAATCTACTTATTCAGTGCTATATCAAAACATTGTCAAAAACAATTATTCTGTAGAGCTAAAAAAATTAACAAAGTTCATCTGGAAGAATAAAAGTTAAAGAATATCAAGAGAATTAATGAAAAAAAAGCAAAGGAAGGTGGCCTAGCTATACAAAACTTAAAAATGTAGCAGTCATTAAAATCATTTGATACTGGCTAAGAAATAAAGTGGTGAATTGGGGGAATAGGTTAGGTATACAAGTAAATGACTACAGTAATCTACTATTTGATATATCCGAAGACCTCAGTTTCTGGGATGAGAACTCTGTACTGAATAAAAAGTTCTAGAAAATTAGGAAATAGTATAGTAACAAGGCACAGGCAGACCAACATTTCATGCTATATACCAAGATAAGGTTGAATGGGGTACATGCTTCAGACATAAAGAGTGATACCAGAAGCAAATTAGGAGAGCAAGGAATAGCTTACCTTTCAGATTTATGAAGGGAAAAATTTATGATCAAACAAGAGATAAAACACATTATGAAATGCAAAATGGACAATTTTGATATCATTAAGTTAAAATGTATTTGCACAAATAAAATTAAGGCAACTAAAATTAGAAGGATACAGAAAGCTGTGAAACAATTTTTATATCCAATGTTTTTGATAAAGGCCAATGTTTTTGATAAAGGGCTCATTTCTAAAACATATAGAGAACTGCATCAAATTTATAGGAATACAAGTCATTGTCCTATTAATAAATGATCAAAGGATATGACAGGTCAAAGGACAGACAGTTTTCAGATGTAGAAATTAAAGCTATCTATAAGTCATATGAAACAGTTCTAAATCACTATTGATTAGAGAAATGCAAATTAAGACAATTCTGAAGTACCACCTCACACCTTTCAGATTGGCTAATATGATAGAAAAGGAAATTGATAAAATTTGGAGAAGATGTAGGAAAATTGGAACACTAATGCATTGTTGGTGGAATTGTGATTGATCCAATCATTTTAAAGAACAATTTGGAGCTATGCTCAAAGGATTATAAAACTATGCATACAATTTGACCAAGCAATATCACTATTAGGTCTATATCCCAAAGAGAAACTAAAAAAAGGAAAAGGATCTACATGTACAAAATATTTACAGTAGCTCTTTTTGTGATGGCAAGGAACTTGAAGTTGAGAGGATACCTATCAACTGAAGAATAACTGAGCAAGTTGGGGTATTTGAATGTAATGAAATACTACTGTTCTATAAGAAATGATAACCAGGAGGATTTCAGAAAATCCTGGTAAGACTTACATGAACAGACAATGAGTAAAGTAAGCTAAACAAGGAGAACATTGTATACAGTAAGAGCAATATTGTGCTATGACAAACTATGATAGATAGCTTTTCTTAGCAATGCAAATGATTCAATACAATTCCAAGGGATTTGTCTTGGAAAATGCTAACCATATCCAAAGAAAGAATTGTGCAGAATGAAGCATGTTTTTTTAACTTTTTAATTTTTTTTTTCTTTAACATGTTTTTTTTTTCTTTTTGTTCTGAATCTTCTTTCACACAACTCACGTGGAAATATGTTTAACATGATTGTATATGTATAATGTATAGGAGATTCCTTGCTGTCTTGGGGAAAGTAGAAGGAGGGAGAAAAATTTGGAACTCAACATCTTATAAAGATGAATGTTGAAAACTATCTTCATATAATTGGAAAAAAACTATTAAGTAAAAAAAAGTTTAAAGAAAATTAATGGGAAAAATAGACTAGATCAAGTATAGCTGTGGATTACATGGGGCATCAGGAGAGCTTTCCTGACAAATTCCTGCCAACCATATTGAATGTACATGAGCATTATGTGAATAACTATGTCCCTGGCTACTTTTCAATACCACAAGGTGGACCAGTGCTGAAAGAATTTGATGTTTTGGTATGACACAGGAAATCCTGTGACAGCAGTAGGGAAGTTGGGTGGGTGGGATGCTCTATTGGTTAAAAACAAGAGATAGCTTCCAGCCTTCTGTCTCTTATGGTAACAAGTGTATCTCATTAAAATTCTTCTGAGGGAAGGACATGTTTTTGTCTCCTTACTCTGGACATCAAGGTGGCTGATCTCACATGGTAAGTGAAGCAAGTTAACTTGTAAGAAGAGCTTGGACACTGGGACCTAATCTGTCTTTTCTGTTTCTTTTTTGAGTAAATGATGAACATTGATATTGAAACTGACATGTCCAAATTGGGGGTTTAGTAGTGACTTTGAACCTAATTGCAAGAGTATGGATTCTTGCTGAGAGGGAGTACCAACGCCACCTCAACCTTTGAGGCACAATAAGTTTTCTGCCACATTGCAGAACCGCCTTTGTTGAACAATGAACAATGATTTGTGATCATGGGAATGATAAATCAGAAGGTCACAGCCAGTGGCTATGTAAACAGGGATGCCTGAATAGAGCCTCTAGCCTGTAAGTGAGTTGCTGAATTTCTAGATCGGCTCTCTTCCCATTGGTAGATACCATGCATACGCAAAGACCATGAGCGGCTTCTCTGAATGGTGATTGGGGATTGCCTACTGTTCAGGCGTTGATCATGCTTGCAAAAATGTATATCAACAAGACTATATGGCATAATAAACTGGAGCTCTTTTCATACTCTATGAGTCTCCTGCCTCATTCATCTCACCTCTGTGATCAAAGAGTTCATATGCTTTGAGCTCTTAAAGACGGCCACAATACCTAATGTATACTAGACATGCTAAGTTATGGGGATACAAAAAGATGCAAAAGACAGTCCCTGTTTTCAAGGAGTTTGCAATCTAATGGGGGAGATACATGTAAACAAATATATATAAAGCAAGCTATTTGCAGGATAAATAGGAAATAATTACAAGAGGGAAGACATTGAAATTAAGAAGGTTAAGGAAACCTTCTATAGAAGGGAATTTTAATTGGAACTTAAAGTAAGCCAGGAAGTTAGTAATCAAAGGAGCAAATAGATTCCAGGACCAGGAGACAGCTCAAGAAAATGCCCAGAACTATGAAAAAGAATTTCTTATTTGGGAAACATCCAGGAGATGAGTGTCACCAGATCAAAGAGAATGTATTGGAGAATAAAGAAAATAGAGAGTCATTGGAGTTTATTGAGTTGGAGATGCAAAGGAAGCATGATCACAACTGCATATTAGGGAAATCATTTTAATGAATGAATGAAGAAAAGATTGAAGTGAGGAAAAACTTGAGGCACACCGACCACCAGAGGATATTAGAGTAGTCCAGCTTGAGATGATGAGTGCCTGAACTAAAGGAGTCACAGTTAGTGAGGAGAGGACAGAAGCAGCCCATTTTCTTGTTGGACAGATCTAAGATGAGAGATGTTACAAAGACAGCGCTTGGCAACAGCTTAGATGGGAAGCAGGGAGTGTGAGAGATACTAGAAATCCAAGATGATTCCTAGATTGCAAATCTGAGGTACTGGCAGGATGATCTCTATAGAAACAGAGAGACAGGGGAAGAGTTTTGGGAGAAAGATAATGAATTTTGTTCCAGAGATCCAGACATTCTAGCTTCTCTGGCTGGAAACAGCAGTAATTTGAAGATTTTTTTTTAATGTAAGCAAATAACCACCTAAGCCCTGGTGAGGTGCATGAAAATATAGACCAAGTGTTGTTTGAACAATGAAGAAGTTAAGTGAAATGTAACACAACTACAAATAGCCTTATGTTTCAATGTTTTTAACTCAACCTCCCAAAAGATTATAATAGTAGTTCTAAGTCATAAATTACTGATTACTTCTCTAACTAATGTGCATTGTGAGTCTTTTAGGTCTTTTGGGATTTGTGTTTGGGAAAAATATCTGTCCTATTCCTGATTCATATTATTCATTGAATACCTTTCTACTCCCTTTCTTTTGGAAAGATGCTAGCCATGAATTCAAATCTAAGGTTTAAGTAAATTGTTTCATAGTACCAGGAATAGGTTAAATCAGAGTATGGAAAAAGAGAATCTAATTTCTCTCATTAACATTTATGGCACTCTAAGACTGAATCTGATCTGGACCACCTAAGTTAGTCTAGAACACTATGGTCCTTTAATGGAAAAGAGAACGGACATAGTGCCATACTCCTTGCTCCTATTAGTTTTGTTAGATGAAGTATCACCAGATAAATCCAATTAGAAAACCAAGAAATTTTGTGGACATTGTAGGCTCATTCTCTCTGAAAGAGGAAGGAAGATTCCACACACTTGGGGAAAAAACATATGTTGTTATTTTTAAATCTTCATTTATTTATTTTATTATTTTTGTTTTCCCCAGTTACATGTAAAAACATTTTTATTATGCATGTACATTCATTTTTACATATTTCCAATGAATCATGTTGAAAAAAATCAGAACAAAAGAGAAAAACCACGAAAAAATAAAAGGCAAAATAGTACATTCAGTTTCCAAAGTTCTCTTTCTCAATGCAGATGGTGTTTTCCATCCAAAGTTTAGGGAGAAGAAAAAAGTCTATTATAGTTTATCATTTTGCAATTCTGCTATTGCTGTGCACAATGTTTTCACGACTCTGCTTGTTTCACTCAGCATCAGAATCATAGCATATTTTTTCCTGAGGCAATTAGGGTTAAGCGATTTGCCCAGGATCACACAACTAGGAAGTGTTAAGTGTCTGAGGTCACATTTGAACTCAGATCCTCCTGACTTCAGTGCTGGAGCTCAATCTCCTGATTCACCTAGCTGCCTCAGCCTATTTTAAAAAATTGATTGTGGAAATCCAAAAACAAACAAGCAAACAAAAAGAAATACTCATCCTTATCTTTAAAAATATGAGAATTAGCTCTTGTAATAGCATCATATATTTAATATACTTCTTGTAGTACATTAGCTCAGGGCTTCTTAAACTTTTTCCACTCATGACCCAGGAAATTTTTCACCCAAGAAATTTTTATGTGACCCTGTATATATAGGTATATAAAATAGGTATACAAATCAACCTTTATTGATAATAAATAATAATTTCAAAATGATATACCTCTGCTCACAGTTTAAGAAGCTTTGTTTTAGAGTACTAATGGGTTTACCTGAAGGCACTGAGAGGTAAAATTATTTGCCCAAAGTTATATAATCAACA
The DNA here is from genome assembly GCF_048593235.1 of Sminthopsis crassicaudata. NCBI lineage: Eukaryota > Metazoa > Chordata > Mammalia > Dasyuromorphia > Dasyuridae > Sminthopsis > Sminthopsis crassicaudata. The sequence continues at coordinate 339,576,892 of NC_133617.1, read as the reverse complement.
TATGTCACAATTGGGACTAGAACCTAGGTCTTTCTGGCTCTAAGGTTGCTTCCCTAGCCACCATACTATGTTGTCTTTTAAGATATCTTTTTTTTTTTTTTTAATACAATAAGCTTGTCTTTCTCTTTCTCATTTCCCCCCTTTTGATCTGATTTTTCTTGTGTAATATGATAAATATAGAAATGTTTAGAAGAATTGCACATGTTTAACTTAGATTACTTGCTATCTAGGGGAGTGGGAAGGAAGGGAGGGAGGGAGGAAAATTTGGAACACAAAATTTTACAAGGTTGAATGTTGAAAATTATCTTTGCATATTTTTATTTTTAAATAATTAAATAAATAATATAAAATAATATAATAATATAAATATATTATTATTAAAACACACACATATAATAATAAGCTTTTATTTTCCAGCATAAATTTTATTATGTAGCTAAGGAAAGGAAGGAATTAAGCATTTATTAAGTACTTATTATATGTCAGACATTGTGGTAAATACTGGGCACACAAATACAGACAAAAAGAAAGATAGTCCCTGTTGTAAAGAACTTCATGTTCTATTGAGGAAAGAAAATATAGGGAAGATGGCTTCACAGTCTGAAATATCAGGAATGGAAAAATGAACACTCCTTGTGGGCCCCTCCAAAATATGAAATTTATGACAACAACAACAACATTTCTACGGCATTTACCATGTGGTAAGTACATAGTAAAAGCATTTTATAATTTTCATTCATTTAATTCCCATAACATCCTTGGGATCTGTAGGTGCTATTATAATCCCCAATTAAAGATGAGGAAATTGAGGCAATTAAGTGACTTGACTAGTGTCACAAAGGTAATGTCTCCAGCCAGATTTGAGTTCAGGTCTTTTTAATTCCACGTCCAATTTTTTTCTATTGTATCACCTACTTGCTTGTATCTATGAAGAAGCAGCATGATTTTGTGCAAATCCTGCCTCTAATACTTATTAACTCCATGCATCTAAGTAATTCACATAATCTCCCCTGACTCAGTTTCTTTATCTATAAAATGAAATTGTTAGATTAAATGGTTCTTGAAATCTCTTCAGGCTCTAAATCTGTGGTCCTATGAAACCCATATACTTAGAGTCAGACAATAAACACTTATGAAGAACCTACTATATGCCAGGTTCAATGTTTAATGCTAGGATTACAAAGAAATGCAAGTGAAGTAATCTGCTCCTTAGCATTTTGGCCTTACTAAAGAAAACTGAGCATTGTATAATCATCTAGAACAATTTTCCTTATCCATTCTAAAAAAAGAATCCAGAGTGAATTAGTGAAAATTCTGAAGCAAAAAGACAATCTAGTGAAATAAGATTTATTGCTTCCTACTAGTAATAATAATGAAATACATATTGATATAACCCTTTTTGGTTTGCAAAATTATTTTCTCACAATAATACCAATTAATATAGAAGCATAAAATCTTATAGTATGAAGGGATCTTAGGATCATCTAGTTCAGCCACTCATCCAATACAAGAATCCATGCTACATACTCAATCAGCATACATTTATTAAATATTATATACCAGACATTCAGACATTTCAGTTGATAGAGAACTCACTACTTCCAAGAACAGCCTATTTTCCCATTGGTCAGATCTAATATTTAAAGCTATAATTAATATTGAACATAAATTTTATGGTTATATTATATCTTGGGGGATTCTTTTTATGGAGTTCAATTTTCCATGCTATCCTACGCATGTAAATATTACCATCCCAACAAGACTGTCAATTCCTCCAGGGCAGGGATAGGATCCTATGCTTAATTTTGGTTTCTTGAAGCATCTAGCACAGTACTGGACAGATGCTAAGTGCTCAATAAATTCTTGCTGACTTGACTTCATAAATATATCCTGATAGTCTAGGGTTGCCTGAAGCAACCGTAGACAGTGACATTTACATGTTCAGTTATGGTATGGGGGGGGAGGGCAGAGAAGGACTCTTTTAATGATCTCACTGTTACATAGCTAGCAGGCTTGTTCTTGCAACCTGCATGAGAGGCAGGGTTTGAGGAAGACTTTCAAATCAAATTAACAATTAGGTTTGGAAAAGTAGACAATAGCTCATTTATTTATGCATGTTACCTTCACCCTACTCCAAAGAAGCATAAAATTAGCATTTGTTAAAACATCAGATATGTCTAAAAAATGCTGCCTACTTGACTAGAATAAAGAACAACAACAACAAAAAACAACCCTTCACTGTTATATATTAGTTGTTTTCTATTGTGCTCTGGCACTGATTTTGTCATCTAATTAAATAGCTAGCTGAAGTAAGGAAATAATGTGGCATTATTATTACCACTCTCCATCACTTTTGTAAGATGTGTAAAGGAAATGTTTGTCCCAATCAGTCTAGAAACATATTCCTCACATTATGATAAGCAAATTATTTTCATTTTGAGATTTCTCTGTTAAGTCCCCCTTTAAAAAAAGCTGATTGAAAAGTAGGATAATTTTACCCATTCGACAGACTTGCTGTTCATCTGTGCTGCCTGAATATTCCTTGTCAGTGTAAACACACAGGAGGTGTTAGATAGAATACCACAACACTCCTCTTGAGAAACCTTCCTTTGGTGCCATATGGGGCTGAATCTGCTTCATTTCCTTGGGATTATAATCTCCTACACCTAGTATTAAAATTATCAAGGAAAATAAACTTTTAACTCCCTGGGCAGCATTATTTTCTGCACAATAGCTTTTTCTGGATCCAATTCTAAAGAGGAGCAAAAAAAAAAAAGTACAAATTACAGCTAGAGTCAACTTTTTACCATATTGATATCCAATCCAATCCAAAGATTTATACCCCTTTTAATCTGGCTTTAGTAGTATGGGAAAACCTATGAATTGCTTCTCAGAATATTTTTAAATGCACAAAGTAAATATACATAGGCTTATAAAAAACCAATCATATTAACATAGATTTTTTTAAAATTTGGGGATCCCTTGAAATCTATCCATGGACCTCAAATTAGGAAATACCACAGGAGAAAACTTAACTTCAATAAGAATTCTGTTAAGTAAGATTCTAGATTCTGGGGAGAACTTGCAGGATTTTGTTGATTACTAGAAGCAATAATCTTAAAGTGGTGAGAACAGGGCAAAGTATTGATAGACTGTAACTGTCAAAAACTAAATGTTATATTTCCATTTGAGTAGCCTAAGCTAATATTGAAATTTTGGTCCATCACACACACTGCTACACAACTGATTAGTATTGAGCTTACAGTCTACTAGGAGTTTTTTCACATGTAATTTTCTTTTTTGCTTATGTATTCATTAGGGGTTTTAAAGTATATCTTTAAGTATATCTATTATATCTAAAAGTATATCTTAAATGTGCATAGTACTTTGAGACTTACAAAATCTAAGTTCAGGATATTAGATTTGTCTCAATTAATTTTTTACTTTTTTAGTTATAACCTTCAGATATCTTTTTGGTTCCTAACTTTATTTTCAATATATTAGCTATCACTCAATTTCAAATCATTTGTACATTAAAATGCTCAAGCTCTGCAAGAACACCCAATGGATAAAGTGCTGAGTCCAAAATTAGGAAAACACAAGTTTGAATCTAGTCTTTGAGACTTTCTCATTATGTAACTTTGGGCAGATCACTTAACCTCTGTCTGCCTCAGTTTCTCTAATTGTCAAAATAGATAATAATAGCACCTATCTCACAGTGTTTTTCTGAGAATCAAATTAGATATTTGTAAAGCACTTAGCATGGTGTCAGAAATATAATAAGTGCTAATAAATACTTGTTCCCTTTTTAAAATTAGAATTTTAAGTCTCTGAGTAGTTTTATCTTCTGTCTTCATCTATTTTGTTAGATTAATTTCTAAATAGGAGCAAAAACAAAAATAACAGAAAAAACCTTGAACAATATGAGACCAAGGACTGTGCCACCTAAATCTCCACTAGCAATTTCCTTCAAGGTTAACAACAGTGTATTAATCATCTTCACTCTTTGGATTGCTTTAAAGTTTTTACAATTGTTCAAACCCTTTTATTTATCCAAGATGAAAAAGGAATATTGGTCAAGAGCTAATTCCCCCTTCCCTAAAAGTTTTATTTATTTAATTATCTAAAGAAAATAACACTATCTCGAGTAAGCCAAAGAGCATCCTAGTAGTGTGACCAAGACAGTGAGGTACCTTCTCAAAGAAGACATGAATGTGATGTCTTGACTTTTGAGTGAATTGTACTTGAGTGAGGCAGAGATGTGCAAAGTCATTAGCCTTGTTCTTTCCTCCAGAGACAAACAAGGGTCAAGGCAACAGGATGGCCCAGGATGCAATGAGTTTCCTTGGTCTTTCTAAATGAAGGTCTTTCCCAGGTCTCACTTTATCTATGTTCTATGAAGACTGTTGGAAAGAACTAAGGATGTTTATCTTGCAGAAGAGAAAAAAAAACTCTGGGAAAATTTGATAGTGAATTTAATATCTGTTAAATGGAAGAGGGAATTACGTATTTTGTCCAGAGAGCAGAACTGGGAGCCTTAAGTGGTAATAGTTTCCAGACAAAGATACGGAAGCAGTTTGCTATTTTCTTCTTTATTTTATTTTACAGATGAGGAAACTGAGGCAAATAGAGTTAAATGACTTACTCAGGGTCATACAGTAGCAAGTGTCTGAGGCCAGATTTGAATTCAAGAAAATGAGTCTTCTTGTCTCTAGGCCCACATTGTTCAAACTGTGCCACCTAGCTGCCTCTATTAGAAGCTGTTCCTATTAATAGAAACCTAATAATTAGAGCAGTTTAAAACTAGAATGGGCTGCTTTGGGAGATAGTAGAGTGCCTTCCACTAGAGGTCTTCAAGTAAAGTCAGAATGGACAAATACATTGTAGAATATGGGACAATAGAGAGAGACCTCCCCTTGGAGTTCAGTTTTATCTCAGATACTTACCTATTGTTGTTTCCAGCAATTGAGAAGATTGAATCTCCTCATGTAGGAGATGGTACCCAAAACTGTATTTCAAGGGAATCTGGGGATTTTAGAAGGTGGCAGTGAAGAGGGAATGCATTCTAATCTTTCCTGCTTATCTTTGCTTTATCTTTTCTTGCAGTCTTCCTGGGTAAACTGTGTGCAATACCTTACTATCTGTTAACTGCCTGAGTTGTGGGGGAACAATTCAAATGATTTTAGGAATTATTTCTGTATTACAAGATCTGTAGTAGTAAAATAATGAAAAACACCTTTTGAGATCTGTTACTCTCTTAAAGATGCCTAACTCTACAATAGACAGATTCAAACTCTTTCTTTTCATAGCCAAGATATAAGAATAGTCTACAGCTACTCTACTGCTTCTGCTCTTCACTAACAGTTCCCTATTTTTATGCCAATTAATGCAAAAATTCAACCAAATGCTACCTTAGGAACCTCTTTATCAGCAAGTGCCTAGTATTCCAGCAGATGGGGATGTCTATACATAAAAGAGAGGTCTCTAATCAGTAATGTGAGATGTGAGACTTTCCCACACTCTACAATGTTGTCAGGTTCTTTTCTCTTTTGAAAAATGAGATACAATGAGGACTCTGAAATGCTCATTCTCCCAAGATTCAGGTAAAAAATTACAATACTTTAAAAATCCTGGTAATATTTTTCTAGGTTTGTAATTTTTGACATTAGGCTTTTTCAAAGAGATACAGCATTAGTCATTTAGTCAGTTCTTTGCCTCTTAGGGATATGGGGGTGGGGTGGAGAGAGAGGTTCAGATTCATGCTTATAGGCAGAAAGGGGTTGTGTTTCCACCTAATAATCATTTATATTTTGATAAATAGATCCTTTTGGTGGCAGAAAGAAAATGGTCTGAGGTTTTATTTGTTGCCTTGAGATGAAAGTGGCATAAGGGATTTTTTTGTTTCAATTTGTATTCATGCCTTCTGTTTTAATTTTTAAAAATATCTTTCCTTGAAGGAGAATTAAATAAGTATAAATTTAAAATCAATAGCTTCAAACTTGTATCAGTATTTAAGTATCATCAGCAATGAATTAAATAAGTATAAATTTAAAGGTAATAGCTTTAAATTTGTATCAGTATATAAGTACCATCAGCATTTTAAAAGGGCAGGCAAATATTTTCACTGCTGTAAAAAAGGCTCTAGGTAAGCAACTTTGGATACAAACAAGAATGATAGGTTTCATAGGTTTCTTTACATATTATCCAATTCCTAACACTCTATTTTAGGAAAGGGAAACAAGGAATAAGGTCAGCTGACATAATTCATATAAAAACCACTATAGGGTGGTATATGGATAGAATGCTAGGCTTGGAATCTGGAAGATATGAATTCAAATGTGACAGACACTTACTAGCTTTGTGACCTAAGGCAAGGTCTGTATGCCTCAATTTCCTCATCTGTAAAATGAACTGTGGAAAGAAATGTTAAACTTCAAGAAAATCCCAATTGGGAAGGAGAGTCAAACATGAGTCAACAACCACAAAAAGCTGGCTCAGGTTAGACTTCTTATTTTCACTTTTTCAACTCTGACTGTGAGAGAGCCAGAAGCATATTGGAGCCAATTTGAACCAAATGAGAGCTGATTGCTAAATTTTCAATGTGACCATTTATAACTTGGAAATCAATGAAAGCTACAAATCAGAACTTGATTTTTACTTTGTGGATTGTCCAGATTTAAGAGAGTGATAAAGAAAATGATAATAATATAGATTAAACATCAAAGTGCACTGAGGGTTCATTCCCCTCTGCCCCCCTACAGAGAGTAAATTGTTAAAAATATTGATCAGCATGCTTCTGGTATAACAAAGGCATGGATCTATAATAGGACAAACATCCATGAAGCTCACATGTATACCAAAATGAGAAGAGAGCAAATACAATAGGTTCTGCTATCACACTATATATCCCAGTTTTAACTGGTCTTTCCCCAGCATGAACTCCATTTGTCACCATATTCTCTTTTACTTAAGTCTGCACTTCATTAATTTACTAATGCACCCTTCTTACTCTCTGATATCCTTGAATCCACCAACAGAAATGTTCCTTATTGTCACAGATCCCTATAGTAGTGGAAGCAACTAAAGAACCTTTCCTCTTTCCATGCCTGTAGCAGCCTAATCTCTTTCATATGTAGATAGTTTTCCCATAATTGAATGGTACTTACAAATCAAAGGGATTAGAGATCTAGAAGTGGAAGGAATTCCAGGGAAATCTAGTTCCACCTTCTTATTTTATAGGCGAGGAAACTAAAGGCTATTAGATGACTTGGTCAAGATCACATATGTAATAAATGTCAGAGATAGGAGCTGAACTCAAATCCACTAGCTCCAGAGATTGTAATCTTTCTACTATTCTTACCTTAAGTACAGCCCAAACCTAGACATGTAAAACTCAACGATAGTTAGGAAAGGGATTGAAATTTTTTTCAAGTTTGTTTTGAACAAATTTTAAAACACAGGAATACCAATTTCTCTAAGAAACAGGTTCTTAAGCGTAATAGTTTGACATGTTCCTAGCACTCCAATGAACATGTGCCTTTAAAAAACAAAAGGACCTTCATTCCAAAGTCAATAACTTTCTCTCTTCTTATTCTTTGAACCTGACAATTTCATTAGGCATTGTGAATTCCTCTTTTTTTAAAATTAATATATTCTTTAAATTATTAATTTATGCAGCTTTACAGAAAAGGACCTAATTAAAAGTGAGAATTTTGATCCCCAAATAAAAAGGTACAGAGAGGAGACTGAGAAAATTTTATGCTCTCCCTAGTCAAAAGGAGTTGCTCCTGTATAAGGGCTGATGTTATAGATATAGATAGTTAAGGAAGTTACCCTTACAGCATCCTGACTTCTCCCCCTAATTTTGAGCCAGGTTTCATCGCTATTGGTCTAAAGTTTTTCATCATAAAGTATATCATAAAGCACATAACATTTTATAAATTCATCACAATTTTAGTTCTGTTATTTTTGCCTCAACTTGGAATTTATGCCAGAAAAATGTCCAAATATACTGTGTATAGCACTTGTCTACTTTTTGTATTAAGATACATCTTTCCTACGTCATGAGACCCCCAAGGAAAGACCGTCACCTTGTAGTCTAGGATATTTTTGGTGCAAGTTTAACCCATGAATCCATCCCTCACTCCCCAGGACTCAGAACTCACAGGGACCTGATCTGAATCTGGGGGCTGCTCCAACAGGATGATTATCTCTTTTTGTCTTGTCTGGAATTATTTCAAAACAGAAATATTGATTGATAAAAAGGAAGAGATATAAGACAGATATCCTAGATAAATAGATAAGGAAGAAATGAACATTTATTAATTGTCTAAGTGCTTTACAAACATTTTAGGAATATTACAGATAAGGGCCACATAACAACTTTGTGAGATGAGTGCTATCTCCATTTTATAGTAGAGGAAACTGAGGTAGACAGTGTTTAAATTACTTGCCTGGAATGACATAACTAGTAAGTATCTAAAGTTATATTTGAGCTCAGGTCTTCCTGACTTTAAGCCTAGCATTATATCTATTGCACAAGTAGATGTTAGCCAGGTATCCAGCTCTTATTGATCCCATTTAAAGTTTTCTTGGCAAAACTAGTGAAGTGGTTTGCTATTTCCTTCTCCAGTTCATCTTAAAGATGAAGGAGGCAAACAGAGTTAAGTGAATTGTCCAAGATCACACAACAAATAAGTATCTAAGGCCAAATATGAACTCAGGTTTTTCAGGCCTGATACTGTATTCACTGTGCCACTTAGCTTCCAGATAGATAGAATACTTATTAATTACTTATTATATACAAGTCACTGTGCTAAACACTGGAGCTACAAAGTAAGACAGTTCCTGTCCTTCAAGAGCTTACATTCTAATGGGAGAAGATGGAAAATGGGAATGGTAGAAAGAAAATTATATACATGGGGTATTATAAGAAGAGAGCCAGAAAGTGACCATTTTTTCTTGGTATTAGAAAAAAACCACAAAAATCTAACCTATCAGAATGGGGCACTACAAGGGTAAAGTCAAAGTTTATGGTGGGAAGGAACTGGAAACAGTGGCCTGAGAAAGGAGATGGTCAAAAATAATATCTAATATACTCCGCAATTAATATCAAGATTTGCCTACACTTATGAAATGGGCATCTCTTCTCTCTCATAAGTACACAGAGTCCCAAATGCCTATAGAGTATATGACAGTCATTATTGTATATATTGCAAAACATTCACAGGAGTCCATCAATAAATATGGAAAAATATTCAAATATTCAAAAAATATTCAAAAAAAGTGTAAAACAAATAGCCTTTCAGTTTCTGTTGGAAGGGAGGTGAATTTGATATTCTGGTGAATCTTTCTTTCTTTTACTATCCTCCTTAGAGAAAGAGAAGAGTTTCACAATTCATTTTTATGGACTTCAGGGTAGGGCAACTCCTCTGACAAGATTTCATCTCAATCAGATAATGATATTGGGGTAGTTTTAGTCACAGAATTGTCTGTATCCTTAAAGAGGACATCAATGAACATTTCCATCTCCATGGGAAGATGCCAGTTAGATACTTTCCCTGTAATCTAATAAAATTTATTGGAGAAGCTGATTAAATTGATTAGAGACTGCTCCAATCAATTCATTTATAGCAGAATTCATAATCTAAGTGACACAGTAAAACAAATGTAGCAAATTTGCTCTAAACATCTATCCCAGAAAGAGGATGAAAATATTTGCCTTTTAGAATGCCAGGTATGCTGAGAGTTTGGGATCTGTCTTCTTTTAAACGCCATCAGCTTAAGCCCTTAGCTGGCTATTTCTTTCGCTATTATGTGCCAGTGACTAGTAACTCATCTTCTTGAACCTTATAAAATCAATTCACAAAAGGACATAAACTTCCAAGATATAACATGAACAAATTTATGTGTGTGTGTATATATAAATATATATACATATATACATGTATATGTGTGTATATATTATACATATATATATTTCCCCCCCTCCCCAATACTTCTTCTCTACCTTACAGCTATCCCCAGGGAAAGTGTATTTCAGTTTAACTCAGTTCCTACTTAATATTGCATCCCACTAAGTTCATCTCCAAATATGTCATCAGATAACAGATGAATTCTCTGTCTCAGCAACCACTGTGCTGTGTCCTTAACGTCATTCCCAAAGGTTAATCCTTTGGGAACATATAGCTTGAGCTGACTGCAAAATACACATAGGAATATTCAGATGCTTATTCCTAAACCATTTCATCTAATATAGAAAAGAACAAGTGCAGAGATCAAAGATGAAGACCTCTGAGGGAAGACAGTCTTTAAAGCTCTGTCTCTCACCAGACACTATCAGCAGATGAGTTAAACTAAGAGAGCAGCCAAAGAGAAAATTAGATTGTCCAAGTCAACTAGTACTTCTTGAAGGCATCCTCATTGCTGATACATAAACAACCAAAATAACTTCTATCTATGTGGCTAGCAAACCAAAATTACCTACAGACTGCAAATGTTCCAGTATCTCTCCAAGGAATTTCCATTATGCATATCATAACTCTCAGAAAGGCTAGCCTTCCAGCCTCTTCTGCATAGGGAATTTGAACCATTCTTTTATAATATACCATATATATGATGCCCAGTATCCCAAAACATTATCCTCTCCTGGTATAAAAAAGGGCATCTTCATCAAATTAGCTGGAGTGCTTTGACCCTAAATAATGATATAGTGCACCCTAGCCCCTCAAAACATTCCACTCTGTCTAAACAAACAAGCAAACCCTACTCAACTTGACAATGAATGACATTCCCATCGCTTTTGACCAAGGGACTTCCTCTTAATCTTCACTTCTATCTTCCATTAGATTTATAGTTCTGGAAGAAGGAAATTATTGGCATAGGCAAGTGTGTTACATAAATAAACATTAAATTCTATTTCTATCACATGTGATTTTATTAATGGAAAGTAACAGTAGTCTATAGATAGTATTTTATGTTGTTTCCACTTATTTAAGATTTTTGATACATTTCCATGTATCAATATAATCTACAAAATGCTTTCTCTTTTACATATTTACAAAATATTCAAGGAAATTTGTACACACTAATTGTCTATCCATTTCCATATTTGGGAGCATTAGATGGTTTCTAATATCTTGCCCTACTAGTCCAAATATGAGCCATTATCTCCCTTCTCCTTGTATAAAATATGGTAAATATGGTGGATAATTCTTTTCCCGAGACTATAAACACAGAGTAAGCTTTACTGGTTTTTATAATTTCATCTGAAGCTTGGATAATAGCTTGGTATTTTGCATTTGTGTAGGTAGTTATTAATTTGTATATGTTTTATATTTGTTGGTCCAAGTATATGTTGTAAACTTCCAAGAGAATATAAGTTTTTTTGAAACAAGGTCTACTTTATTTTTATTTTTGAATTCCAATTGTCTGGCATAAAGTAAGTGCATAATAAATGCTTGGTGAATGAATGAGTTATATTTAAACCTAAATTCAAAGATTCTTCATTTGGAAGGATAGTTATGAGATGGGTCATCTTTATGCCCTCAGTTGGAGAACAAAACTCTCTAAAAACAGCCTGAAGTTGAATTTCCAGTCTTTTGTTAGGAAAGATCCTTCTTTCTGTCTTCCATTGCATTATCATGACACAAACAAAGAGATGCCTGACAATATAAGGTCAGAGTTGGATAGAGTTGTTTATGAAAAATAATATAAAATACAGCAAATGCATTTTTTAAAATAGACTAAATTTATTTTTTTAATTTTTAAAAAATAATAGCCTTTTATTTTCAAAATATATGCAAAACTTTGTGTTCCAAATTTTTCTCCCTCCCTTTCCCCACCCTTTCCTCACTCTTTCCCCCTAGATAGCAAGTAATCCAATATATGTTAAACATGTACAATTCTTCTATACACATTTCTACAATTATAATGATGCACAAGAAAAATCAGATAAAAAGGGAAAAATGAGAAAGAAAACAAAAAGCAAACAACAAAAAAAGGTGGAAAAACTATATTAACATCCATATTCAATCCTGACAATCCTCTTTCTGGATGCAAATAACTCTATCACAAAACCACTGTAACTGGCCTGAATCACATACTTATTAAGGAGTTATTTTCTTTTTCCATTTCACAAATTCTGTTTTTTTATGGGAGTTGTTTTCTTTTTCCATTTTATCAAATCTATCTTTTAATGAGATATAGGCCTTTTCCAAACCCTCTTGCAAAGTTTTCATTTCCTTTTCCCATTTTAATTCTAGCTCTCTTTTATGATCTTTTTAAATTTCTTCTGGAAAGCCTTGTGTGATGGGGACCAGGTTATAATATCTTTTGGGGCTTCATCTGGAGACGATCTAATTTTAGTCTCCTCAGGGTTTGAAATCTGTTCTCTTTTACTATAATACTATCTATGATCAGAGTTCTTTTTGCTTTTTTAGTTATTAAAAAAAATGTTAAGGTCTGCTTTTAGGGCAGGAGAGGTTTTCCAAGCTTCTTCTACAAGCTTCCTTGAGAAGTTTTTTTTTTTACAAGCAACAGCAGCTGAGCTGAGATTTATAATATTCCATAATAGTCAGATACCACAATTTATTCAGACATTTCCCAAATGATGGGAGTCCACCCAGTTTCCAGTTCCTCACCACTACAAAAAGGGCTTCTGCCAACATTTTTGTACATGTATGTGAAGATCGAGTTAGCACCTTATACACCTTAGAATCAGCCAAAGTCAGGATAGGCAAACATCCTTGGTCTTTACTCTTGGTCTTAGGGGTAGAAGTGAATTGGATCAATGCAGAATCTGCACAACCTCTCCTCTCTTTTTCTCCTGCCCAAGGTGGCTGTCTTGTCTTACTCCACCTTCTAATCCTCCCCACAATTCTCTGTCTACACCAAAAGATTGAACCAGCACAAAATAGTGGGAAGGGCCATTTTCCAAGCACATGCTAATAGAGTATTGTCCAATCGGTAATTAGCCGGTTATCTGACTTTAGTGCATCAACTCAGAGTTTCATCCCTACACATGTAGGTCCTTTCTCCATTGTTATGATCTCTTTGAGATACATACCTAGTAGACACATTGCTGGATCAAAGGGTGTGCACTGTTTGATAACCCTTTGGGCTCTCCAGAATGGTTGGATTATTCACAACTCCATCTGTAAAATATGTATCCCAGTTTTCCCACATCTCCTCCAACATTTATCATTACCCTTTCCTGATGTCTTAGCCAATCTGAGAGATATGTAGTAGTATTTCAGAATTGTCTTAATTTACAATTTTCTGGTTAATAGTGATTTAGAACACTTTTTTTCATATGACTAGAAATAGTTTTAATTTCTTTAACAGACTAAAATTAGGAAAAACACAAATAGCAGTAAGATTGAGGAAAGACAGGATATATCCCTCTCTCTGAACTTGTTTTTTGCTATGGATGAGGGAAAGTCAGTAAAACATATACAATTTCAAACACCTCCAAATATCCTTTCAGATGGATGTACTTTCTCATGATCTTAGAAAAGGGTACTGCAGTGTGACAGATAGCTGCTGCTTGATTTCATGTTGTTTCTGTGGGAAACCCACCATCTCTCCTTTCTTCTCTCCTTATTCTCCTCAAGAGTCCTTATCTTCCATGGTCATCCCTGAAAACTTCTGCTACCCAGTTGAATACTATCTTTCTTTAGTTTCCTTTCTTCCCAAAGTGAGAATAAATACAAATTATTTTGTGGCCAGACAGTTCTTCACAAGGAGTTGTTGCAAATTCATTTCTACTTGCTTAGAAAAAGATCATGGGCATAGTGGTAGCATTTTGATCTTAATGCCTAACTTCTAGCTTTGGCACTGACCTACTTCATATTGTTGTAGTGAGGAAAAAACATGGTAATAATTATTAAGACACTACATAAAGGAGAGTTATTACTATCACCAGTTTCCCCAGTAACCCCTACACACCGGGAGAAGTCTGTGCCAAAGACTTTGCTCCTGTTGCTGCATAGTAAAAGATGCAGATCCTTTCAGTTTGCATATACCAAGTGATTGCATGTCTATTTTGAATGCCTGAGAGACTGGGAATCTCATATGTAAAGTCCCATCAATTATCTTCTTAGAAATCTTAACCTTGAGAAGCAAATTTACGTTTAAAGAAGATCTCCAAAGAGTCTATTTTTGCCACTTGGTGAGTTGTTTTACAGTGGACAGAGAACTAAACTTGAGTCATATGTCCTGAATTCAAGCCTCACTGATGACACTTATAAGTTGTTCAAAATTTTGATTACTCTAATATAATCAGGTGATCATTTGGTTTGGGAACCTATGCTAACAAATACCAATGAAATTCACAAGATACTGAGATAGAATGTTAAGTTATTAATTTACAATACATCATGTAACTGAGAGATAATACATAGCAGTAAATACGGAGATAGCCTCAAAACCAGAAAGATTTGAATTAAAGATCCACTTTTGTCATATACTGGCTGAATAAGTAGCTTAACTTAAAGTAATTTTGAAAACTTCCTAAGGCTGTAAGTTGCAGAAAAGATGCCAACTTGCATTGTTAGGGAAGTTCTCTCACCCAGAAAGAACCTATATGAATGAAATAACAAGTCTGGCCCCTGATTTTATCCTAAGATGGGGTAGTGAAGGTGGTGATAGTAATAGTGGTGGTAGTAATAGTGATATTGAATAAATAAGTAATTAAACAAATACACAAATTAATAAGTAAAAAAATATCAATTAATTATTTTTAAATGCCAGAAGAGAGCAGAAGGAAGTTTAGTATGGAGCAAAAACAAACAGAAGCGTTGGAAGATTGGAAGAAGCATTGAAATTCACATAAAATGTGAATTATTTTTAATACTGCAGGACATGCACCTTGGAGAAAAACTGTATATAATAGAAGTTCACTGTTTTTCTTTTTCTTTTTAAATGTTCATGTTTGTTGATATTTAGTGAGTGCATAATAAAACATTTTTAATGGACTAGCAGCTGTAATCCCAGATACTAGGAAAACTAGTAGATCTTTTGTCTGGGAAGTTATAAGTTTCAGTGGATAAGTTGACTGGATATCCACATTAAGTCTGGCATCATTATGGTAAATTATTTCTGAGCCAGATGCCACATAGTTGCTTTAGAAGGGGCAAATCAGCCCGGGTCAGAAATGGAGCAACCTAAAGCTCACACAGTCATCAGTAGTATGATTGAGCCTATGAGTAGCCACTGTACTTGCAGCGTGGGTGAGATAGGAAGACTTATTCTCTAAATAAATAAATAAAAAAACAAACAAACAAATAAATAAATAATGAAAATAAAAATAAAAGGAATAATATTTTGCTGATTAATTTGCTCCAAAGAACTAACAAGTGGCACCAAAGTCCACCTGAACTTAAAGAGGGGCTGGTTAGTGCTAAATTCTGGGCTAGAACCAGAACCAGAGTCAAAGACTAAATGTGTGCATGTGTGTGTGTGTGTGTGTGTGTGTGTGTGTGTGTGTGTGTGTATTTAATAGCAAGCTCATTTAGCAAATAAAAGAATAAAATAGTATAAGATTCATGTCACATGTAAGATACATGTCTGTATCTGTGTATCCACATGGGCTGTCAAAATGTATAATTGCATGGTTCATAGTTTAGCCTACCTCTCACCAAAGGAGACTTCCATTTGCCTTGAAGGGAGGAAAAGAAGGGGTATATTTGGATAATTGTTCCTTCTCTTGCCAAACTCCAAAAAAGGTTTAAGACTAGATTTATATCTATTTGCCTTCTTTTTGATATTGTTGGCCTGGAACAAAAGCTTCACTGATCACTTTAAAAAGATTAATAGTATTTTATTTTTCCAAATACATGCAAAGACACTTTTCAACATTTACTTTTGCAAAACCTTGTCAATGTTTTCTATCTTTCTCTTCCTCTCCCCTCCCCCAGATAGCAAGCAATCTAATATAGGTTAAACATGTGCAATTCTACACATATCATCATATTCATCATGCTGTGAAAGAAAAAAACAGATCAAAAGGGAAAAAATATGAGAAAGAAAAAAAAAGAAAACAAACAACAACAACAAATATGAAAATAGTATGCTTTAATCCACATTCACTTTCCATAGTTCTTTCTCTGTATTCAGATGGCACTTTTCATTACAGGTATATTGGAAGCTCCTTGAAACACCTCATTGTTGAAAAGAGCCAAGTTCATCACAGTTCATTATCACATAATCGTTTTCTGGCTCTGTACAGTGTTTTCTTGGTTCTGTTCATGTTACTGAACATCAATTCTGTAAGTCCAGGATTTTCTGAAATCAGCATGCTCATCATTTCTTACAGAACAACAATATTCCATTACATAACTTACTCATCCATTCCCCAACTGATGGACATTCATTCAATTTCCAGTTCCGTGCCACTGAAAAAAGGACTGCTACAAACATTTTTGCACATTTGAGTCCTATTCTCTCTTTTATGATGTCTTTAGGCTATAGATCCAGTTTCTCTGATCACTATTAAGGAAAATAATACTTATTTTTGTAAACTGCTTCTCAAAAAATGCTGGTTACACAAATAATAAATAGCAACTAGACCCACTTATTCAAGCAAACAGTAAACAGAAACTAGAGAAGTTCAACAGAGTAGAATGTGTTATAAATGAATGAACTCTGAACTCTTTAGCTGGGAAGGAGGTGAAATCTCAGCTTAAACCAACAGAGGAAACTTAATTTCAGCCAAGGAAAAGTCTCAAAATTCTTTAGAGACAAGGTAGAAATTAGCAATGTATGCTGTAAATCTGGCTTCCCATTTATGACTGCAACTTCCAAAATCTTTATTTCTCTTCATATGTTTCTCTTGAAAATCTTAGGAACAACTATTCTCTCCCAAGAAGTTATGTATTAATCTAACCCCCTGTGCATGTGTACAGACCCACTTCAACATTCCCTCCAAATAGGTCTAAGTAGCAGCACACCAAACACTCTAGGTTTGTTTGGATAACCTGGTTATAATAGGTTGTGATTCCAAAACGAAGCCAGAGAGATGAGAGAGTGAACAGATTATGTCAATATTCAGTATGTAAGTTCCAAAACAGAGAGATAACAATCCAAGATCTAAGCAGAAAAGCACTGCCAAAGTCCAAGGCCATTAAGTCTGAAGTCAAAGAAGCAACTCCTGGTAGTGGGAAGAGGAACAGGGATGACAGAAAAAGAGTCATATACCTATAGTATCCCCCAAAATCTGCTGTAGCTCATTGAGTGAAATCATAAGATAAACAGAGAGGAAGATGAGAGTGAGGGGAAGGAAACAAGCATTTGTTAAATATCTGCTATATGACTATGCTAAAAGCTTCCACAAATATTATCTCATTAGGTCCTCACAACAACCTTGCAAAATAGGTGCTATTTTAATTTTACTTTAAAACTTGAGGAAATTGAGGCAGAAAGAGATTAAATAATTTGCCTGGGTGACACAACTTCTAAGTGTCTGAGGCTGATTTTTGAACTCAAGTTTTCATTCCTTCAGGCCCAATACTCAATATATTGTACTACTTAGCTGCTTAAAAATGATTTCAGAGAGGATCCTATCTATTTCTCTCTCTCTCTCTGTCTCTTTGTCTCTCTGTCTCTGTCTCTGTCTCTCTCTGTCTCTGTCTCTGTCTCTGTCTCTCTCTCTCACTCTCTGTTTTTGTCTCTGTCTCTCTCTTTTTAAATCTCTCTCTCTCTCTCTCTCTCTCTCTCTCTCTCTCTCTCTCTCTCTCTCTCTCTCTCTCTCTCTCTCTCTGTTTTTGTCTCTCTTTGTCTCTCTGTCTCTCTCTGCCTCTCTGTCTCTCTCTGTCTTGTCTCTTTCTGCCAGTCTCTCTCCTCATAAGATGAAAAAGCTAAGATAAGGTGAGTTGTCCAGGGGTATCCTGAGTCCTTTAACTCTGAATCCAACACCTTTCCAAATACACTCCTCTTATAGTTGGGGCATGATCATCTGTAAAAACTATGTTGCCACTTAGAGGTGCCCAGATTAGGAATTCATGCCTTTTGGTTTTGTTCTGTGCTTATTTGCTTATCATGAGCCCCATTACTTTACATAAGAAGCCTGCTTTAAAGCCGGAGCTGTTCTCAGCTATTTGCTATCTGGTGAAAAAAAATTCTCCAATATAAGTATAGATAAGCCTTTCCTTTGACTCCACTTGTCTCTTCCCCAAAGACATTGTAGAACACTGGCTTTTTTGATTTGTGTATTTGGATTATCTTCTTGCCTTCTCTTTGTTGATACTCAGTAGGTTTCTCCCCTTCCCTCCCTTCTCCCCTTTTTTCCCTCTTCCCCTCTCCTCTTCCCTCCCCTCTTCTCTCCTCCCCTCCCCTCCTCTCCTTTTCCTTCTCCCCTTTTCTCCTCTCCCCTCTCCTCCTCTCCCTTTCCCTCTTCTGAATCCTTCTTCTTCCCTTTCCTCCCCTCCCCTCTTCTCTCCCCTTCCCTCCCTTCTTCTTTCTCGTCCCTTCCCCTCTCTTCCCCTCCTCTTCCCTTCCCCCTCTCCTTCCTCTTCCCCTCCCCTCCCCTCTCTTTCCCTCCATTTCCCTCCTCTAATCCCTTCTCCTCCCTTCTCCTCTTCCCTCCCTTCCCCTCCCTCCCCTCTCTTCTCCTCTCTTCTCCTCCCCTCTCTTCTCCTCTTCTCTTCTCCTTTTCCTATATGGAAGTCATTCAGATCAGCAGGCTAAGTAATAAGGACATCTAGCAACAACATATAAGCTAGAAAGAAAAGGAACTTGAGAAAGAGCCAAGATCCATACATAGAAGGAAGTGTAGCCTGAGGCAATTTCATTTTAAAGTTAATTAAATTTCAGTTAAGCTCTCAGAGTACAGACAAATTAACTGATCTATTCTTTTGTTTTTGTTTTTTCCCACTATCTTAGATTTCAGATTTATCATTTCCAATTACCTGAATTTTCTTAGTTTGTAACCCTTTCTGAATTCTTTAGGAAGTCAATAAATTGTGTTTTTTTCTTTTCTTTATTATTAATCCAGTCATTCTCAAAGGATATGAACTGACAACTTTCAAAGAAAAAAATTATAGCCATTTCTAGGCATATGAAAAAAAAAATGATCTAAATCACTATTGATAAGAGAAATACAAATTAAGACAATTCTGAAGTACCACTTCACACTTCTCAGATTGTCTAAGATAGGAAAAGATAATGATAAATGTTGGAGAGATGTGGGAAAACTGGGACATTAATGCATTGTGTGAAATGATCCAACCGTCATGGAGAGCAATTTGGAACTATGTCCAAAGGGCTATAAAATTGTGCATACCCTTCGATCCAGTAGGGTCTATATCTCAAAAAGATCATAAAAGAGGGGAAAGAAGTCACATGCGCAAAAATGTTTGTAGCATTCCTCTTTGTAGTGCAAGGAATTAGAAATTGAGTGAATGCCTCTCAGTATCCTCATGTCATCCTCATGCCTCAGTATCTCATTGGGGAATGGTGGAATGAATTATGGTATATGCATGCAATGAAATATTACTGTTCTATAAGAATGATCAGCAGGATGATTTCAGAAAAGCTTGGAAAAACTTAGATGAATGGATTCTAAGTGAAGTGAGCAAGACTAAGAGTGCATTGTACCACAGAAACAATAAGATTATGAGATAACTGTGATGCACTTGGCTCTTTTCTATAATGAGGTGATTCAAGGCAATTCCCATAGACTTGTGATGGAAAGAGCCATCTGCATCCAGGGACAGAACTATAGAGACTGAATGTGATTCAAAACAGTATTTTCATTTATTTTGTTGCTAATTTGTTTCCTTGTTTATTCTTTTTCTTTTTCATGTCCCTCCTTTTTGATCTGATTTTTCTTGTACAGGATGATGAATATGGGAGGATGTTTAAAAGAATTGTGCATGTTCAACCTATATCAGAGTGTTTGCTATTTAAGGGAGGAAGAGAGAGGGAAAGACAGAAAAATTTGGAACACAAGGTTTTGCAAAGATGAGTGAATGTTGAAAACTTTGCATGTATTTAGAAAAATAAAATATTATTAAAAATAAAATAAAAATGATTTAAAAAATTAGTTCAGCCATTTCCTACATTTTGATGTTTCAGTTATATCTTCATTATATTAAAAAATCAAGAATTATTTCATTTTGATTTGTAAAATATTTTTAAATTTTCACAAAATTAGGTGACTATTTTTGTTCTTTAAATTTTTTGATTGCATTATTGTCTGAGAATATGTTGTAGAGACTATATTTTTACATATTACTATTTTTGTATTTACTAAGTAAATCTTTGAGTCTCATTTTCTGTGAAAAATATAAGTATAATTTGTGGGACAAAAAAGCTCTGGAATCATATAGATTTTCCTTCAATCTTGCTCATTTCTTTATGTTGTCTCTCTGAAACTACTCTTCAACTTGGTGCCAGGGAAGTAAGTTAAGACCCTGACTCAGTACATAATAAATGTGATCCTGGGCAAATTACTTATCTTTTTATGGTTCAGTTTTCACCTCTGTAAAATAGTAATGAAAACAATACTTTCCTCATGGCGTTGTTGTATCAAATGAGCTAATATATGTAAAGTGCTTCCTAAATGTTAAAACTTTATAAAAGTGCTAACTATTAGTTTTTCAGTTGAATCCCCCATGAATCTCAAGTTTAGCGTTTTTTGTAGTCTTACTGCCTTAAAGCATAACTCAAAGAGTCCCCACCAGTGTGATTATCTTTAATAGCAGATTACAATCATCTCAAAATAAAAGTATTTACTTAAATAGCATTTTAAGAATAAGACTAAGAAAGCATTCCTCTCATAGACTATAGGTATAGTCTTCTATACTACACATAACATAAATGGAAAGAAATGGCAAATATTTAGAGTAGGGAGTCACAAACTTGGGAAACATGAGTGATAGAGGCAATGCTCACATTATCCACTGAAGGGTCTCAATGACCTTTTACTTTTAGGAGGGTTTTTTTTTTTGTTTGTTTGTTTTTGCTCCTCCTAGCTACAGAATCTCATGTGAACTCATTTTATCTGCTTCTTACCAAAAAAAAAAAAAAAACCATTATCTCCTACTGGGAGATCAGCTCCACTGAAAGATATCATAACCAATGGAGTTGGAAGAAAAGAAAGGCACCCCCCTTCCCATGAAGCAAGGAGTGTTTACCACTTAGAAAAAGTATTTTCCTTTTATAACTAGCTCTTCTCTCTGCAACTAGATCTCCTTAGATCTATGACCTACCTAAACTACCACTCTAAAGAATTCATCATTTTTTCCCTCAATAGTATTTTATTTTTCCAAATATACACAAAGATGTTTTCATATTTTTCATGTTGTGTAAAAAAGTCAGACCAAAAGGGAAAAAAATAAGAAAAAGCAAACAAGCAAGCAAACACAAAAGGTGAAAGAACTATGTTTTGATTCACATTTAGTCTCCATAGTTCTCTCTCTGTATACAGATGCTGTTTTTCATACCAAGTCTAATGGAATTGTCTTGGATCACCACATTGCTGAGAAGAGCCAAGTCCATCACATTTAATCATCACATAATCTTATTGTTACCATGTACAGTGTTTTCTTGGTTCTGCTCACTTCACTCAGTATCAGTTCATGTAAATATGTTCAGGTTTTTCTGAAATCAGCCTGTTCATTATTTCTTATAGAACAGTAATATTCCATTATATTAATATATCATAACTTATTTAGCCATTTCCCAACTGATGAGCATCCACTGAATTTCCAGTTCCTTGCCATTACAAAAAAATGTTTGTACTAGTCCACTACAAAAAGCCCATTATAAACATTTTTGTATGTGTGAGTCCTTTCTCCCCTTTTGATATCTTTGGGAGACAGACTCAGTAGAGATACTGCTAGATCAAAGGGTTTGTACAATTTTATAGCTCTTTGGGCATGGTTCCAAATTGCTTTCCATAATGGTTGAATCATTTCATAACTCCACCAATAATGCATTAATATCCTAGTTTTCCCCACATCCCCTCTGACTTTTATCATCTTTTCCTGTTATATTAGACAATCCATCATTTTCTTTTAAAGGGCTACAAATAACACAAAGCTAGTCATTTGCTAGCTCTCCTCTAGTTCCATCAATGTTGTTTAGATCAGTGAGTTCTTAACAGATGGCATACTAAACAGAGTATTGGAAGACCCATCTTCTAGAGTTCAAATTTGTCCCTAGATATTTATTAGCTGTGAGATCCTGGGCAAGTCATTTAACACTGTTTGCTTCAGTTTCCTCATCTGTAAAATGAGCTGGAAAAGGAAATAGCAAGCCACTCCAGTATCTTTGCCAAGAAAACCCCAAACACTACTGAAATGTCTGAACAATAATAAATCATACTTCATAAAGAGTTAAAAGAGTATAGGCCTATTTCTGATTCTGTTTTAGAGACTAACACTTCATTATCTCAATTAAATGCCCATTATCTTTAGTTATTTCATCAACTGACATAAGGGAAAATCAATTAACGAGGGATATTCAAATTAGGTCTCTCCATTCTATATATCTCTAATTATTTAATTTGATTGTCTATGTTTGTCCTCACCAGTATATATTTCTGTGAATCTAACATGGCACATTTTATCTCTTCTGGAGATCCTCAATTTTCCTCCTTCAAGTAACCAAGGCTACTAATTTGGCATCTGAACTGAAAGCAACTATTAAAATTCATGTATAGAATAGAAAAAGGAATCATTATAGATAATACTCTCCATGCCAAATCTCTCTACTCTGTTCACATCTCTAGTGAGATACAGTAACAATAGATGGGTTTTAGTAACCCAATTGTTCTGCTATTTTTGGATACTGAGGGGGCAGTTCTGGGTGAACAGCCTTTATTCTTAGCCTCAGTCTTTGCTGTCACCTCAATTAGACAATAAAATCACAGATTTAGAGCTGTAAAATAAGTCATTTTTGTACAACATTATAAAGTTTGCAAACTATTCTACATTTATTGTTGTATTTGAGCCTCACAATAACCCTATGAAATGGGTGCTATTGTTTTTGTTCATCTTACAGATAAGAAAAATAAGATTTAAAAAGATTAAATGATTGTCATTAACATGCATCCAGCTATTAAAATATCTAATTCAAGTGCAGTGTCCTATCTAATATGTTAAAAAGTGACCTAAGAAGTCACAGAGTTCACTATTACAATGCTGCTGTCTGAAGTTCCCAGATTCCTCAAGTAATGTTGTGGCTACTCTT
Organism: Sminthopsis crassicaudata; assembly: GCF_048593235.1. Taxonomy (NCBI): domain Eukaryota; kingdom Metazoa; phylum Chordata; class Mammalia; order Dasyuromorphia; family Dasyuridae; genus Sminthopsis; species Sminthopsis crassicaudata. The sequence continues at coordinate 339,553,699 of NC_133617.1, read as the reverse complement.
TTCCAGAAAATTCCTATAATCCTCAATTGCAAACCTTCGGCAATACTAGTAGGTAAGCTTATCTGTAGCACCATGAAAGCATCTTCAGCCCAACTCCAGTAGCAGAAAGAGCTACAGAGATAATATGTACCTCATCTTGTTTCCATGTGGTTTTGTTTTCTTCTACTGTTTTATATTTCAAAAGCTTTTCATTCTAAAGAGTCTGGAGATTACAAATATTCATTATGATGCCACCTATTAAATATTTTTATGAATTAATATTGTGATTTCTCATTACTTCCAAGAGTACTTATGAAATATTCTGTTTAGCTTAATAACTTGGTTTCTCCCTATATCTTTATATTCTTCTTATGCTTTAATCCCCTTTATATTGCTCTATGATCCAGTGACACTGGAGTCTTTACTGTTTTTCACATATGATACTCTATCTTTTGGCTCTTCATATGTTCAATTCTTAGCCCTTATACTTAAAATTCTATGTTCCTTAGCCTTACTCCCTTCCTTCACATCTCATCTAAATTCCCATTTTCTTCAACAGTATAGAATGGATCCAGCCATCCTTTTTTTTTTTTTTTTTTTTTTTTTTCTGAGGCAATTAGGGTTAAGTGACTTGCTCAGGGTCACACAGCTAGAAACTATTAAGGATCTGAGGTCAAATTTGAACTCAGCTCATCCTGACTTCAGGGCTGGTGCTCGATCCACTACACCACCTAGCTGCTTCCCTTCTCCCCCCATCTTAAGAGCAACACTGCTCATTTTCTATGGGTTAAGCTAGGCAAGATAATAACAGGTATTTCATTGAAGTTTTGGTCTACAATCAGAAGTACTTCACCAAATTAAAGGCTACTTCCTAATGTTGTTTCTTAAAAGCAAAACAACCTTTTTCTCCTTTCCTTCTCTCTAGAGTTTATCGGTAAAAAGAAAAGGGATTCATACCTTTTGGGCCCAGTTTGAAAGTTCTTATTAGCCTTCATTTATTTTGTGAAGCAATACTTTCTATTGGATAGGAGATATTTTTCACCCTATACACCTTTATACATATTTTGTGTCAACTTCTTTCTGTTCTCTATGCTTATTTCCTAATATTTGTTTTCTCTCCTGTTTAACTAATCTCCCCTCTTTCAAATACTCCTCTTCATTTTTCCTGTTTCCCATGTTTGTTCTCTCATAAGTCCTTTTATAGCTTTCCATCCAATTACCCCTTAAGTTACTGATTTTATTATTCTATATGCCACTTCTCTCCTAGTTTCACTCCCCCATCTTTATACCTTATCCTTCAGATACCAGTAGGACTCCTCATTTTTGCTACATGTTCATATTTTTTCATCAATTTTCAAAATTTTCATTTTCCAAAAATTTTACAAATTTTCTTCTGTCATTAATTTCTCTGGCATAGTTTGTACCATTTTTATGCACAACCTTTATTGTGCATAACCTTTAAGTCTAGCCACTGAGGCCATTGGGAAAAAAGCTTGGTCACTCTTCCATGTGACTTATTTCAATATAACTAACATCATCAGTATGATTTCTTCCTCCAGCAATGCAAACTGTGGAGAACAATGAAGAGAGCTTTATTAGTGGATGAGAAAATGAAGATATGTACTATCTCCTAAAGTACCAAGTATCAGGTAGTCTGCTAAGTAAATTATAAATATTATCTAATTTGATCCTCACAATAACCTTATGGGGAGGTGCATTTATTATCCCCATTTTACAGTTGAAATTGAGAAACAGAGATGCCTAAGGCCACACAGCTACTAACTGCTGGAAGTTGAATTTGAACTCGTTTTCCTGATTTCAGCTCTGATGTAAAGAGTAGAAATTTGAAGTTTGAAAAGACAAGAAAATAAAAGTTAAAGAGAAGAACTCTTATTAAACACCCACATGCCTAATTTCAGTATCAAATTCCAAAATACAAGAGAAATGCAAATGTAAGATTATCTTTCTCCCAAATTGGGTTTCTTTCTAGGAATCTTGATTCACAGTATTAATAATGCTACTAAATTTTAGAAAGCTGTATTAAGGTTCCAGTCAAATTATGAAGACATTTATAAATCATACAGCATGAATTTTAAAATTTCATTTTGTCAGTAGATGAAAGTAACACATTCTAATAACTTTTTTCTTCTTTTCCCATGGAATTTTCAGACTCTTTTTAGTTAATAGATAGATACCTCTGAAATAAAAGTGGGAATTCTAAAATTTCAATATTTTCTTTTACTATTGCCTATTTTTTTTCTTCTTCATTGATTGTCTTCTAGAGTAAGAAGTTCTTTATATACTTTTTATGGGCAATTCTGTACAATATAGATCACAATCACCAATGCCTTAGGCTAGAGTACTCTTGCCCCCTATCCTCTCAGAAATCCTCCACAGGTGATCCAACCTTTTGGGATCCTTCTTTGTTATTTTGTCAATATAAAAAAGCAGCAGTATAGTTTAATTTTTTTTTCACTAATTTAATATCCTTGTTACAAATGTGTAAAATACAGGGGAATGGTATATAAGCCTAATAAAGCAATACAATGATATTACTCATTTGATTTGAAACTCTAAATACTGAAGTGAAACTCATTAAGGTTTTCAACATCTATAAATAAAGTTGGCAGATAAAAAACAAATTGCAAAGTTATTTCAACTCAGACATTTCAACAGCTGTAGTCATGGTCTGTCAAGCTTAAACTATTTCTGATTGAAAAGCATATAGATGCCAGAAAAATTGAACAAAACAGAAACCTTTGAATTTGTGGTTTCAAAATATTACTGTTTGTGGAATTAACTATGAAAGTAATGCCAATTTCCACCTAAATTCCACCGAATATTCAAGATAAAGCTAATTAAGAACTGGTTATTTTCCAAAACTCTATAAATTGGTTGCTTGAAATTCAGAACATATTTTCCCCATAGAAACCATTTTATACAAGGCAGTTGCATTTACAAGTCAGTTCACCAAAGTCTATTTAACTCGTAATATGAAATATAGAACTAAGAGTATTGTAGGATTTAACTGTCAGGTATAATAATGGCCCTATTATGAAATGATTTTCATGTTCCAACTTGGGATTTTAGGAATACATCTTTGTTTACTGTAGCATGGTTAGTGGGGATCAAGAACTTCCTATACCATTATCTCCATCTTCTAAGCAAAGAAGTAGGGATATTCCCATCACATGTGATTTAGAGCTAGAAAAGACCAGAGAGATCATCAAATCCAACCACTTCATTTCATATTTCCTTATCACGAAACTAATGCTCAAGAAGTGAAATAAACACTTATCACATGGGTAATGTTAAGTCAGGAATCCAGCCCAAGTTCTTTGCCTTCAAGCTAAGTGTTCTTCTACCACATCAAATTCCTTCTTAATATTATGGAGAAAGGCTTTAGGAGGATAGGAATTGGAATGAGTACTCCAATAGAAAAGTAATGGTGAGTAATGGGAAGTTGTGGATGATTTAGGATCTTGGATTAGCTCCCCTATTTTCATTTCATTTGAAGATCCCTTTAATTGACATTCTACAATCCTTTTCCAGATATCACTTATAGCTTCTCTCCAATCTCTCTCTCCCTCTCCAATTTACTTCAGAACAATGCATGGTTTTACAGTTTCTCCTTAATATTCTTGTCCCTGAAGCAAGTATGGAGTCCTAACATTTTGAAAGCAGATTTGATTGCCAGAAACAGTGGGATGAATAAAATCAAGAAATAATAAATTAACATAGGAAGGCTATGTTTTTTTTTTACATTTTTAAAATTAATTTTATAATTATAACTTTTTTTTGACAGTATATATGCATGGGTAATTTTTTTTACAACATTATCCCTTGCACTCACATCTATTCTGAATTTTCTCTCCTTTCCTCCACCCCCTCCCCTAGATGGCAGATAGTCTCATACATATTAAATGTGTTATAGTATATCCTAGATACAATATATGTGTGCAGAACCAAATTTTTGTTGTTGTTATTGTTGCACAGAAAGAATTGGATTCAGAAGGCAAAAATAACCTGGGAAGAAAAACAAAAATGCAAACAGTTTACACTCATCTCCCAGTTTCCTTCTCTAGGTGTAGCTGTGTCTGTCCATCAATTGGAACTGAATTAGATTCTCTCTTTGTTGAAGATATCAATTTCCATCAGAATACATCCTCATATAGTATTGTTCTTGAAGTGTACCACGATCTCCTGATTCTGCTCATTTCACTCAGCATCAGTTGATGTAAGTCTCTCCAATCATCTCTGTATTCATCCTGTTGGTCATTTCTTACAGTACAATAATATTACATAGCATTCATATACCATAATTTACCCAACCATTCTCCAATTGATGGGCATCCATTCATTTTCCAGTTTCTAGCGACTACAAAAAGGGCTGCCACAAACATTTTGGCACATAGAGGTCCCCTTCCCTTCTTTAGTATTTCCTTGGTATATAATCCCAGTAGTAGCACTGCTGGATCAAAGGGTATGTACAGTTTGTAAACTTTTTGGGCATAATTCCAGATTGCTCTCCAGAATGGTTGGATTCTTTCACAACTCCACCAACAAGGGCTATGGTTTTGAAAAATCCTTAGGTGATGCTCCTTGAACTACTCTTCAAAATTTCCTCCTCTTACAACTTACATTTTGCCCTAAAATAAAATAAAAGACAAAAATCATTTTTATATAAATAAATCTTTGGATACACAAAAGAATGTACCAATTTTACATTTCACCCTTATTTTAGATGAAATCCCAGAATCAGTATCTGTCTTCTTTCTTTATAATAGAAGATTAGCTTCAAACAGAACATTTAATGGAGAAAAAGGAGAAATGGGAACCAAATTTGTTGATCATGAGTATGTAAGAAAGTTCAGGCCTCTAAAGAAATAAAAGATGAAAGCAATGAAGAATGGAAGAAAAAAGATCCAGGTTAAAAGGAGAAAATGGCATAATGTATAGACTAGCTCCCTGGAGGCCTCAGGAGCAGCCAGAGTCAGGATAAATCAAAGTCCTTGGTCTTTAGAGGGAGAAGTGAAGGAGGCAGGCAAGCTCCTGTGCAGCTTGCCAAAGATGTATCCTCAGATCTGGAGTCCGGATTCTTCAGCCTCTCTCCTTCTCATCCTGCAGCCAAGTGACTCTGACTTTTCTCCCTCTGCCCTCCAATCCTTGCCTATGATTATCTCAACACGAAACATTCAGCAAGCACCAATGGTGAGGAGAGCCATTGTTAGGATTACAAGGTGAGAACTCAGGTTGTCTGGACAGTGACAAGGTGAGAACTCAGGCTGTCTGGACAGTGACAATGTGAGAACTCAGGTTTACTTGACAGTTCTCTGGCTCAGACCTTTTGTTTGGGCCTTTAAAGGGAGTTTACACCTTAGGAATTCTGCCCTAGAGAACTTCTAAATTTAGTTCTCTATACCATTAATTTTCTAATTTTTGACAAAGATGCACTGGCTCCAGCAGACAGGTTTTATAACTCACCAGAAGGACAGTGTCCAGTGCGAGCAGCTCCACTGTCCTTAGAAAATCACCAGGTGATGTGGAGAGACCCAGAAAGTAGTGAATGGAAGGAACCAGATAGGTTAACTGCCTGTGGGAGAGGATTTGCTTGCAATATGTAAAGTTCTTGAATTGTGAGGGTCCGGTTGTCTGCTCAATTATAATCCTTATCTGGGAGGAGATCTGTAAAATCTTTTCCTCTGTGTGCAGGTTTCTTGAGAACTCTGAATCTCCTCCAGCTCTTGTCCTTCCCCAAATCAAACTGGTCTCCTTTCAGCCTGCCTGGAGTCACAACTCTATATCAGAGTAGATTCTCTCAGACCCAATGCTGCCCTTCTTTTATCCTTCCAGAGAATAGGCATGTGAGAACTCAATAGGGCGTGGGGAAATACTTCCACCAATGAACTTGCTCCTCTTAGAATTCCTAAGGTGTAAATTCCCTTTAAAGGCCTGAACCAAAGGTCTGAGCCAGAGATCTGTCCAGACAACCTGAGTTCTCACCTTGTAATCCTCACATCTCCCCCTTTCTTTTGATTTAGAACATAAGGTGGTCATGACCTTGAAACATAAATGCATCAATATGGGAGGCATTACACATAATTATATAGATTACATAAGCACATAGTAACATAGTAACATAATACATACTAGAAGTATGTAACAAATAACATGATAAAATAATCATAAATTGAGAATTTATAAATGTCCATAAGTCCATTGTCCATTAGTCTCATCTTGTGTTAGGAAATCCAATGATTCCTGATGGTTTTAAAGTTCTTTAACAGTCTTTTTATTAGCCGTGCTCTTTCAGTGTTAGATGTTTCTTAGATTTTCTCCTTTGTTTTGAGGTCTTTCTCTTTTTCTGTCTCTCTCCGATGGACAAGGCAAATATGACTCGTTGGCACCCATCTGATTCCTTCTCCATCTGAAGAAATACAAGCAAACCCTCTCCCCCAGGTAGTTAACCTATCTGGTCTCTTCCATTCACCATTTTCTGGGTCTCTTCACATCACCTGGCTTTTATCTGAGCTTCTTGCACTGGACACTACATTGAAAACATCACCGAGTTTCTCTAGAAGTTCTGTATTTCCATGTTCATAATAGTCTGGATGTAAAAAGCATTTGTTCCCACTGTGGCACATCGTCTTATGATCTCCTCTAAAGGAGCATCTTTGTCTAATCCCCATATAATTCTTTTGCAAATCTCATTGGCATTTTCCTTAGCCAGATGTCTGGTCATTATTTCTGTAGCTGCATTTTCTCCAATAATTCTTTTGACAGCAGTTTGCAAACATCCCACAAAATCCGCAAAAGGTTCATTGGGACCTTGCTCTATTTTAGTGAAAGCCCCCCCCCCTCCGATCTTTCTGTCCGGGGAGGAAACCCCAAGCTTTTATTGGAGCCTTAGCAATTTGCTCATACACTGTCATGGGATATTTAACCTGTTCTGAAATCTCCCCATAGTGACTTTCACCAGCTAATTGCTCAAAAGTGAATTGTGTGTTAACTCTTATTTCCAACTTGCATCTGACTTGGATTTTACATAATTCATGAAACTCCACAAGCCACAACAAGTTTTGTCCATGTTCTAGACATGTCCTTGCTATGGATTTCCAATCATTTGGGGTTAGGATTTCATAAGACAAACCATCTAGTAACATTTTAACATAAGCTGATGTAGCCCCATAAAGGGTACAATCTTTTTTCAAATCTTTAATTTTATTCAAATCTAAAGGTGCATATCTGCTCCTTTTTTGACTTACAGAATCAATCTCTTCAATCACAGGATATGCATGTATAAAATCACTTATATCCTGTCCTTCTCTCTTAGCTTTAACCAATGCTTTTTCTAATCTTGTCATAGGCTGCTTCACAGGCGATTCTGTTTGTGTTTCTGCCTCTTCCCCTCTTCCTTCTTCCTCCACCCCTGAAGGTAGAGTTGATGTGGGCCTGTCAATAATCTACTCTTTAGGCAGGGTTGAATCTTCTTCAAGAGAATCAGAGTCATCATACCCTAATTCCTCATTTAAATCCTCTTGCTCTTGGACAAGATCTTGATCTTTCCTTTTTTCCTCACACTTCCTCCTCTGTTCATTTTTAAAACTTTATCTTCTCCTACAACTTGCTCAATAGTTTAAGGCTAATTATGTTGTAGATATAAAATACCTCTGCAGAAATTGAACAAGGCCCATTTTTTGTGTGAAATTCTTTCATTTCAAATCCCACTAGCTTCCAGTTATCTACATCTATCTTTTCTTCCTCTTTAGAACCAAGGGGATGTGCGTCTTAATGCAGCCAAGAGTTTAGCAATCTGTACCCAGGTTACAAGTAAACTCTGCTCCTCAATTATCTTAATTTTATTCTCTATAGTACCACTCCTGATTGGGGCTGGAGCTGAGGCTGCTGCTGAGGCTGGGGCTGAATCGGCTGAGGACGAGGGATTGTCTTTAGTTAACATCTGCCCCATTTCAGCTATAAGAGATTGCTGGTTTAGCCCCTAACAAGTTAAGTTCCTTATTTGTCTATTAGAACACTCACTTAATCTTTAACAAAGTTTCCTTGTTACTCACGGTTATTTCTGCATCAGAAAGTCTTTTCCACTGGAATCTGAATCAGAGGTTTTTCCACTGGAATCAGGATCGTGTCTGTCCCTGTTCGGGCGCCAAATTGCAATGGCTCAGCTAGCTCAGTCGGTAGAGCATGGGACTCTAAATCTCAGGGTCATGGGTTTGAGCCCCACGTTGGGTGCCAATATGTAAAGTTCTTGAATTGTGAGGGTCCGGTTGTCTGCTCAATTATAATCCTTCTCTGGAAGGAGATCTGCAAAATCTTTTCCTCTGTGTGCAGGTTTCTTGAGAACTCTGAATCTCCTCCAGCTCTTGTCCTTCCCCAAATCAAACTGGTCTCCTTTTAGCCTGCCTGGCGTCACAACTCTATATCAGAGTAGATTCTCTCAGACCCAATGCTGCCCTTCTTTTATCCTCCCAGAGAATAGGCATGTGAGAACTCAATAGGGCGTGGGGAAATACTTCCACCAATGAACTTGCTCCTCTTAGAATTCCTAAGGTGTAAATTCCCTTTAAAGGCCTGAACCAAAGGTCTGAGCCAGAGATCTGTCCAGACAACCTGAATTCTCACCTTGTAATTGTCCAGACAACCTGAGTTCTCACCTTGTCACTGTCCAAACAATCTGAATTCTCACCTTGTAATCCTAACAAGCCATCATATCACCACCTCATCTAACTATATATAGAGAGAGCCATTATCTCACATCAAATAGATAATTAACCTTAAGTGCTTGTTATCTGATTCAAGTATACCTTTTTGGAGTTTCAGCCCTCTACAAAAGGGGAATTCTCAAGTTTCTGTTTAGCAGTCTAGAATCACAATAGAAGCCATCTAGTTCAAGTCACTTTAACCAGAATTACCTGAGTCTAGCATTAAGGATCTGCTGCATGGCCCATAGGATATTGTACCTCTCCATTCTATTCTTAGTTAGAATGGTTCAGGCCTTAGAGAACTTCTTTCTTATGAAAGGAGTTTGGATCCTTTGCCTAATACTCAAAATACTTAAAACTAAGGTTACGATTCCCAAGTCTAGTCTCCCCCAAAAGGGAGAAGTAATAAAAGGCAATGGTCAATATATATGATGAATACTTCATTCCTTCATACCAAAAGAATGCTAAACATAGAACATTCACAAGAATGAATTAACAGAATAACTTGGCACTATCTTACTGTTCTGGCCAGATTTGGGCCAGTTCTCTTCCTGGTGGGAATCATCTTCTCTAGAGCCTTGGGGATTCTTAGAATCTTAAAAGTTTCCAGGAATTCCTCTTGTAATCTATTTGGCTTTATCATTCAATGGGAACTTCTGACTTCTCAAGCTTTTAAAGTCACCTCCAATCCTAGATAAATCAACTTCAGAATATTTGTTTTCCTTAGACCAGGCAAGAACAAACACAAAATGGGCAAAGGCAGCAGGAGCCACAGTATAAGACAAGCTTACCTACAGTTACTTCTACAGGGATGGAAAAAAAGATCTGTTTTTTCCCTATCCATCACTGGAATCACATGATCTCACTTGAAGAATTGTTCCAAGATAGTAATAGCTGGAAACTATTTCCTCTTGTAACTACTGATATTACTTTGATCCCTACCCCTGCTGTCATCATGAATTGGGGAGATGACCAAGGAACTTCTCAGGGTTTGTTTGTCACATCATATCAGATTGCCAAATCTTTTCATTATTGTATTATCTTATATTAAGATGCATCCAGGAAATTCCTTATCATCAACACATCCAAATAATAATGAATCATATACTTATGCAGAAGCCCACAAAAATACTTAAGCATTCTCTCTCTTCCTCTTTTCCTCCTTCCTCTCCCGTGTGTGTGTGAGTGGGTGAGTGTGTGTGTGTGTGTGAGTGGGTGAGTGTGTGTGTGTGTGTGTGTGTGCACGCGCGCATGTGCGGGCGCTGTGCGCTACACTGTCAACTAGTTATCTAGTCTTTGCTTAGAGACCTCAAATGAGGCAAAGTCTGTTGCCCCCCAAATCAAGCTATTCTACCTTTAGGTAGCCCCAATAGGAAGTGTTTCATTATATGAGGCTCTGTCATTACATTCATTATTATCTGAATACAGACAGACTCTGCTCTCAGAGAGTTTATAATATAATAAAGAAAGGATACAGGAACTCAGAAATATTATTCAGTATTACCAGAAGACAAAATTCTACATGTGATAATATAGAGGGAAAGAAAAGTAGAGGACAGTGTGATCAGTGCCTAGTAATCTTTAGCAGACAGAACCAGAGCATGACTTAATCTCATCTGTCATATATCTCATCAATCATTTGATTACCCTTCAGTCTTTGACTCTGCACAAGGTTGTTTCAAAGAATCAGTACACTTGTAACTTGTGCTTGTAACTTGTAATTTACTTGTAACTTAAACCTATTTATCATCTCCAGTCATGCCAAGAAAACTGTTTCTGCTGGGATTCTTACAAAGGCATTCTGGAATATGTTATTTAATCAGAATATTATAAGTAGATGAAAACAAGTCTCTATCCAACACTCATATTATCCATCATGATTATTCTCCTTCAGTAAACACATCAACCAATGATAAGCAAGACAAAAGTCTAAAAGTCCAGTTTTCCCCATCTGTCAGCAAAGGTATTTGTCCAGGACTTTTTATACACAACAAAATCTTTACAATATTTGTGATATAGAAATCCAGGGCCCTCCATTATTTCTCCCATGTGCATTTAGGGATCAGTCTTGTACTTAGCAAATGATGGCTCTGTTCTTTATATTTTCATTCCTATCAAGTGTAGACATTTAACTAACATTTCCATTTGTATAGTATTGATTGGTTCTAAGGGAGTTTTCTTTTCCCCATGCAAAATCAACCTATCTTACTAACACATTTTTACCAAGACAATCAGAGAAAGAAAAGTCTTGGGCCCTTACAAATAGATTGTTATTAATTTTATCTTTCATGTGTGGTTTTGATCCACACATCTTTGTCTCCTCTGTCATCCACAGCCAACTCTGATGCTTGCAGTATTCTATTCAAATCTTTGTAGACAGACCATGTAAGAGAACACTAAGGAAGAGGTGAGTCAGGGCTTCTAGAATAAGTGGAATTAGTTAAGAAAAATACGGAAGGGTATGATTATAAATAATCTTAAAAGGGTAATAGAAGAGGAAGTCAATAAATTCTCTATCGATGAGGGATATTTTGATATCCTGAGGTAAAAATAACCTTTGACAAGTTCTAATATGTTTTCACTAACTATCTTACCTCAATGAGATAGTCACCTGATTAGGAGCATTCCTTAATTTTCCTTAAAGAGTCTTACCTAACCAGATACATAACTGAGAGGGAGAAACTAAAGGTATATATTATTGGGAAGAACATGCATAGAGAGGGGTACAATAATGGAGATTAAGTTTGAGTTTCTAATTAGGGAAATAAAATACTGTAGAGTTCTTGTTTTGATTTGTTCTTAATATGCAATTATTTAGGATTTGTATGGCATTTTAACAAATATTAACTCATTTCATCTTCACAATGCTAAGGAAATTTTTAAAATTTCCTTTTATTGGATTTTATTGAAACTAAAGGGTCATTTTTTGGGGGTAGATTTGGCTGAATAAAGCCTATCTCATGTTAAAAAAGTCTTACCTAAAATTAACATACATCTATTTATTTTAAGAGGATAATTGCCCTACTCAGTTTAAAGGGATTCACTGTGTGCTCTCATTTTAGTGTCTTTAAAAAAAGAAACATCCAACATACCTTCCAGTATTTGTTGTTGTTTGGTTGTTTTTCAATAATGCTCAACTCTTTATGACCCCATTTGGGATTTTCTTTTCAAAGATATTGGAGTGGTTTGTCATTTCCTTCTCCAGACCATTTTACAAATGAGAAACTGAGGCAAACATGTTAAGCTACTTGCCCGGAGTTAAGCAACTAGATTTGAATGGCACACAATTAGATTTCATGACTCATGAAGATGAGTCTTGCTGACTTGAGACCCTTGACTCTATTCACTGAATCATTTAGCTGCCCCTCTAGTATTGAATGTTGAAATATCAGTAAGAATACTAAGATGTCCTTTCAATGATATAAAAGCTATTCATTTGTACTCTTTACTAATCACTTAGTGTCACAATGAGAAGTTGTGGTTCTCTGCCACAGATGGTTAAAAATCCTCTCTGGAGTGTTTACACCAAACAGCTTTTCCAAGGTTTTTCTTTCATTTTCCTTTAAATTTTTTTTAAAGAAAAAAATGGGTAGAGCAGGAGGAAGAAGGAAAATAAATTCTACTAGTCACAGTTTTCTCTCTGATCAAATAGGGTTATCTTTATCTTTTTTAAACTTTTCATAATTTGGCCCCAATACATTTTTCTACACTTATATACATTGCTCCCCTTCTTACATTCTACAATTCAGCTAAATTTGCTTTCTTGCCTTGCAGGTACCTATGAATAACAATTCATTTTTTTTTTGTTTCTACATCTTTGCACTAGCTATTCTTCATGTGTAAAAATTTACTCTTACTTCACTACAACTTTTTAAGATCCTTCATTTCTTTCAAAACTCTAGTCACGTAATATCTAGGTGAATCTTGCTCTTCCACTTTGTAGTGCCTTTACTCTAAATTTACCTTATATTTTAAATGAATAGATTTACATTTATATTTCTTCTCTAAAAGAATGTCATTTTGAAAGCAGAGGTTGTTTCATTTTTCTCTTTGTAACTTAAGTACCGAGTGCTCATGTACATTTCATATACTTAACATATGTTTATTGATTTATTGAGTGTCTTTATATCCAAAATCTTAGAGACTGATAGTCATACTCAAGAGGACTGTACAAACTTATTGACAAACAATTGCTCTTGATAGATTTTTAGGTAGGGACAATCAGAGTTGACTTTTTAACACTGGTGTTCCTTTGTAATTTCTGGGCCCTATACAGATAGCTTACTTAGCTTACTTACACAACTCTTTTCTTTAACCAAATATTGCCAACAATTACTCTACCTCATTTCTGTTTCTTGTTCCTGTTTCCCAAATCTTTCCTTAGTTTCCCACATGTAATCATTTTTATGTGATCTCTGTCTCTTGAAATTCTGGTTTTCTCCTTAGCTACCAAGAGACTACACTCCTTCCTTTCCTAAGGGATCAGCCATCTATTGACAAGTCCATATTGGAAACTTATGGTTTTTTTTAAGTTCAAAAATAGAGCTCTTTTATCCTTAAGCTTTCTTTTGCCTGCTGGTCCCTACATTCCCCAGATCTGACACAAGAGATCATATGAACAATATCCACTTTCAACTTGAAAATCTGTTTCCAACTCTATGTAGGTTCCAATTGACTGTCATTTGTCTCATCTTTCCCCCAATGTAAAGGTGCTGCACCTCCTCTTTGAATTAGCAATTACCAATGGGACTAAGGACTCAGGGAGAGAACAACTATCTTCATCGTCTGATTCTTGAAAGAGGGGCCTCAAAGAATTATTCCCATTCAAATACTCCTTCCAAAAGCACCTAGAAAGAGGATTAATGATGAAGTTAGATTTCAAAATAACATATCAGGGAGAAGAGGAGAGAAAAATTATTAGTCATACTTGTTGAGCAGCCATTCCTCCAGGGTATAACTGAAAATGAAATGACTGCCTCTTCTCCTTTCTGCTATTCTGAAGACTATTAATCCTTCAAGACTTATGTAAAATATTAGTTCCTATATAGATATTTTGCCTGCCGTTCTAGTCATCACTAATCTATTCCTTTTCTGAACAACTATAGAAATATAATTTTATATCTTAAATTTTTGCATTTAATCACATTTGTCTCTTTTCCCCACTAACACATATTAGTCTTGTCTCTTTCACTAGACTTTACATTCTTTAAGACATTAAAGTATTTTAAGAGAGCACTGAACACAGTGACAAGAATATGTGATGATCAACTGTACTGAATTTGGTTCTTTTCAACAATGATATAATTCAAGGCAATTCCAATAGCCTTGGGATGAAAAGTGCCATGGGCATTCAGAGAGAGAACTAAGGAGACTGAATGTGCATTAAAGCATAGTATTTATATCTTTTTGTTATTGCTGTTGTTTGCTTGTTATTTTTCTTCCTCTCCCTTTTGATCTGTTTTTTTTTTGCACAGCATGATGAATATGGAAATATTAGAAGAACTGCACATGTTAAACCTGTATTGGATTGCTTGCTGTTTTGGGGAGGCAGGAGGAGGGAAAAAACACAAGGTGTTGCAAAGATGAATGTTGAAAACTATCTTTGCATGTATTTTGAAAAATAAAATACCATTGGGGAAAAAGATTACATTCTTAAGGTTAAAGATTAGGTCTCATACTTCTGTCATCTTCATTATGCACAGCACAGTATTAAACTTACAGCATTTGTTCATTAAACGCTGTCATTACAACATTTATCATTGTCTCGAAAGTTATCTCAGTTGATATGACAAGATAAAATCCAGACATTGTTAATGGCATGTTTATTTACTATTCAGTTAATTTCTTCCTTGTCATACAGAAAAGAAAATAGAATGATTGGTTTTGTGGTTAGGACCATGGAGAGTTTTTTTTTTAATTATTATAGCTTTTTATTTACAAGACATATGCATGGGTAATTTTTCAGCATTGACTCTTGCAAAACCTTCTGTTCCAACTTTTCCCCTCCTTCCCCCCACTCCCTCCCCTAGATGTCAGGTAGACCAATACATGGTAAATATGTTAAAGTATATGTTAAACACAATATATGTATACATATGCATAGTTATTTTGTTGCACAAGAAAAATTGGACTTAGAAATAAGGTAAAAATAACCTGAGAAGGAAATCAAAAATGCAAGCGGATAAAAACAGAAGGAGTGTAAATGCTATGTTGTAGTTCACACTCATTTCCCATAGTTCTTTCTATGGTTGTAGCTGGTTCTCTTCATTATTGAACAAATGGAATTGATTTGGTTCATCTCATTGTTGAAGAGAGTCACGTCCATCAGAATTAATCATCATTTAATATTGTTGTTGAAGTGTATAATAATTTCCTGGTTCTGCTCATCTCTCTCAGCATCAGTTCCTGTTAAGTCTCTCCAGGCCTTTCTGAAATCATCCTGCTGGTCATTTCTTACAGAACAATATTATTCTATAACATTCATAAACCACAACTTATTTAGCCATTCTCCAATTGATGGGCATCCATTCAATTTCAGTTGAAATTCTAGCCACTACAAAAAGGGCTGCCACAAATATTATTGCACATATAAGTCCCTTTCCCTTCTTTAAGATCTCTTTGGAATATAAGCCTAGTAGTAACACTGCTGGATCAAAGGGTAAAAGGATAACTTTTTGAGCATAGTTCATGGACAGATTTTTTAATGTAATCTTTTGACTACATAGCTTGGCACTGAGAACTAAAAGGTCATTCAGAACAACCAACAAAGATATGCCTATTCCTCTCCCTCCCAGGAACTTTAAAGAGTTTTTGCTATCCTTTAGAGAGCAATCATGATGACATTTTTTTTGAAAATACCAGTGAAGAGCAGCAGTAGTATTAAAATAATAATATAATAGCAGATAGTATTAATGTATTATTTTAAAATTTGCAAATGTTTTACAAATATTTCATTTGATCTTCACAAATCTTAGAGGTAAGTATCATCTTCATTTTACATGTGAAAAAACTGAGTCAGTCAGAGGATTAAGTGACTTGCCCAGGTTATACAGCCAGTAAATATCTTAGACTGGATTTGAACTCAGGTCTTCCTGACTTAAAGGAAGATTCTATCCTCTGTACCACATGGATGACATTATGTATCAGTATGCATACTAACCAATAATTAGTGTTTCCATTGTATTATTTTATTCTCAAGATTTAAAACAGGGTAAAGTATGAAGGTAGGAAGCAGCTGGGTAACTCAGTGGATGGTACGTTAAGCTTGGAATCAGGAAGACCTGAGTTGGACACAAAACCTGAAAGTAACCATAAAACAAAACAATGTATTGAGTGTTTGATAATCTATTAGAACACTTTCCTTTCAAATGTTCTGTAGGACAACTATAATACTGGAACAATTCTGTTCAAGAGAAAAATTATAACATTGGGTATTCCTTCTCCCTCTCTACCCCCAAAAAGAAATAAACATTTGACAAACAGAAAGTTTGCTATATTCCATGTTGGATAACAGTATATGCTAATCTCTCATGTTTATAGCCTTTGATACTGAGCTAGTAATTCTTTTTATTATATTGTCTGGGCATTATCTTTCCTGAAAAAAATTATTTCATTGATCACTATAGGAAAACATAAAATCAATATTTGGGAAACATTCTGTTCTACCTTCATGTGTATAATATTGAATCATGTACTTTATAATAAAGACACTCAATAATAAAATAGCCATGAAATAAAGTATTAGATTGAAGTGTTTAGACAAGCAAATTATATGCATGCATAAGAGAATATGAAGATAAATATGTACAATTAAAGCAATTATACAATTATAAATAAAGGTTTCGCAAAGAATAAGTATATTCATAATATGTAATGACCAAATAATAATATTAATCATACATTAATAATTCATGTTAATTATATTTGAGTCAATGTAGAATGAGTGAAGTGATGAAACATACTTAGCAAATTTGTTCAATCTTTGTAATAAGAAGCTCATATAAGTTCCATTTTTCCAGAGCTTGTTTTGATGCTGGATTAGCTGTATAATTGCCTTCACTCTTCCCTTCATTTTATAATTAGATAACTTGTGCTTTCAGAAGATCTAGAATCTTAATATATCCTTGTACAGAAAGGTATGTCACTAATTGTTATATAGAATAATTTTGACTGTACTAGTTACTCTACCTTTCTGGGCCTCAGCTTCCTTAGATGTAAAATCAGTGAGTTGGACTAATTTATGATCCTTTACATCCTTCCTAGTTATAAATCATGCAATTCTGTGAATTTTGCATGAATCTGGGGCTTTGGAAAGTCTACAAAAATGTCCCATCAGCCTTTAGAATAAGTGCAGATATGAGTTAAGCATTATTCTTTCCAGTAGAGGGAAGCATGGAGTATTACAAAAAACTTGAACTAGTTTTGCTGTGTAGAAGCAAGGATGGAAAAAGAGTTAAAACCAAATGCTTTTTAAAATGTTTTCTATTGATTTCAGACATAAGAAAAGAAAAATGACATTTGGCACTTAGAAGATGTTAATTTTGAAAAATTCTGGATCTAAGTGATATTTTACTTAAAAATTGACCGATTAAAAATAGACAGCTTCTTTTAAAAGATATGATTAAAATATTAAATAATAACTTTAGTATATTGAATTTTTAAAAAGCACATCCAAGAACAGCACTATTATGAATGGACAAACTATCATATGGGAAAAACCTTGTTATTTTAGGCAGCTAAAATCTAACTATGAGTGAGCAGTATGACATAGAAGCCAGAAAAACTAATGCGATACTGTATCACATTAATGGAAGCCTAGATAACAGAATGACAGAGGTAGTATTAGACCAAATATAAAGTACTATAAATCCTACATCTTAAGAAGGACAATAGCAAATTGGAGATTCCAGAGGACAGTTACCAGAATGGTCAAAGGACTAAAACCTGACCAAAAGGGGATCTATTGAAAAAACCAGGATTATTTAAGCTTGTAGAAATGATGACTTAATGGAGAACATTATAGTCACCTTTCAACGTTTGAAAAATTGCCAACTTTTATTTGATTTAAAAAAATACACAACTAGCACTATATATATGTAATTTGTAAAAAGGCATATTCTGTTTGATGTATAGAAAATTTCCTTATCATTAGACCTGTCAAAATATGTAATAGACTGCCCTGGAAGGTAATGTCTTTTCCATCACCCCTGGTCTTCAAGGGAAATCTGCATCAGAATTCATAATCATATTATAGATGGAATTCATGATTTGGGTATGGGTTTGAATAGGGATCTTTCAGGTCCTTTCTAACTCTGAGAGCTGTGCAATTAAGAATGCAGATTGATTATAAAGCAACAGTCACCAAAACCATTTGGTATTGGCTAAGAAATAGACTAGTTGATCAGTGGCATAGGTTAGGTTCACAGGACAAGATAGTGAATAAAAATAGCAATCTAATCTTTGACAAACCCAAAGATCCCAAATTTTGGGATAAGAATTCATTATTTGACAAAAACTGCTGGGAAAACTGGAAATTAGTATGGCAGAAACTAGGCATGGACCCACATTTAACACCACATACTAAGATTAGATCAAAATGGGTCCAAGATTTAGGCATAAAGAACGAAATCATAAATAAATTGGAGGAACATGGGATGGTTTACCTCTCAGACTTGTGGAGGAGGAAGGAGTTTGTGTCCAAGGGAGAACTAGAGACCATTATTGATCACAAAATAGAACATTTTGATTACACCAAATTAAAAAGTTTCTGCACAAACAAAACTAATGCAAACAAGATTAGAAGGGAAGTAACAAATTGGGAAAAAATTTTTACAGTTAAAGGTTCTGATAAAGGCCTCATCTCCAAAATATACAGAGAATTGACTTTAATTTATAAGAAATCAAGCCATTCTCCAATTGATAAATGGTCAAAGGATATGAACAGACAATTTTCAGATGATGAAATTAAAACTATTTCCACTCATATGAAAGAGTGTTCCAAATCACTATTGATCAGAGAAATGCAAATTAAGACAACTCTGAGGTATCATTACACACCTGTCAGATTGGCTAAGATGACAGGAACAAATAACGATGAATGTTGGAGGGGCTGTGGGAAAACTGGGACACTGATGCATTGTTGGTGGAGTTGTGAAAGAATCCAACCATTCTGGAGAGCAATCTGGAATTATGCCCAAAAAATTATCAAAATGTGCATACCCTTTGACCCAGCCATACTACTACTGGGCTTATACCCCAAGGAACTACTAGAGAAGGGAAAGGGTCCTGTATGTGCCAAAATGTTTGTGGCAGCCCTTTTCATAGTGGCTAGAAACTGGAAGATGAATGGATGTCCATCAATTGGAGAATGGTTGGGTAAACTATGGTATATGAATGTTATGGAATATTATTGTTCTATAAGAAATGACCAACAGGAGAAATACAGAGAGGCTTGGAGAGACTTACATCAACTGATGCTGAGTGAAACGAGCAGAACCAGAAGATCTTTATACACTTCAACAATGATACTGTATGAGGATGTATGCTGATGGAAGTGGATTTCTTCAACATAGAGAAGAGCTAATCCAATTCCAATTGATTAATGATGGACAGAACCAGCTACATCCAGAAAAGGAACACTGGGAAATGAATGTAAACTGTTATTTTTACCTTCTGAATCCAATTCTTCCTGTGCAACAAAAAAATTCGGTTCTACACACATATATTGTATCTAGAATATACTGTAATATATTTAACATATATAAGACTGCTTGCCATCTGGGGGAGGGGGTTGGGGGAGGAAGGGAAAAAAATCTGAACAGAAGTAAGTGCAAGGGATAATGTTGTAAAAAATTACCCATGCATATGTAATGTCAAAAAATGTTATAATTATAAAATAAAATAAAAAATTAAAAAAAAAAAAGAATGCAGATTGGGGCAGCTAGTTGGTATAGTGGATAAAGCACCAGCTCTGAAGTCAGGAGGACCTGAGTTCAAATTTGACCTCAGACACTTAACACTTCCTGACTGTGTGATTCTAGGCAAGTCACTTAACCCCAATTGGAGAAGCAAAAAAAAAAAAAATTAAAAAACAAAAAAAAGGAAAAAAAAATGCAGATGCATCAATGTAAATCCATCTTCACTATTAGATAAACAATTCTATATATATATATATATATATATATATATATATATATATATATATATTTCTAATGGCAAGTAGATATTTTGGTATTTGTACTATTAATCTTCCATAAATAATGTTTGTTAAAATTGAACTTGTGCCAAATATGCCTCTAAAAAAAGATATATTTAACATTATCCTCCTTCTTGCAATGCCCTCCTACTTCCTCTCAATCTATATGTTAATTCATTCAAAAACTATTTACAATATACCTTCTTTAAGAATCATTCCCTCATTCTGCTTCTCTATCCTATGTTCACATATGTGCATATGATGAATATGTATTATGATTCACTTGATTTTATGCTAGAAACAATGAAAGTGGTGGATTGCATTGTACATGAAATAAGGAGAGATATATTTGAATCCTGTCTCCAACACTGTGTAATCAGGCACTTAAACTCCTAGATCTCAGTTTACTCATTTATAAAATGGAGACTACTTACTGCACAGAGTTGCTAGGAATATGAACTGAGAGAATGTATGTAAAAATGCCTTGGGATTACTAATGCACTTCAAAAATATGCTCTATTAGTACTAATTGTAAGGTGTATTCTGTATCAGTTGCCTAGTTACTCATGTTTTATATCAGTATGATATACTTGAAGGAATATAGGACTCAGACTAAAATGATTTGCTTTGAGTGCTGGCTATACCATTGATTAACTGTATTATCTATTTTGCACAAGTTTCTTTATCTCTTTGGGCTCAACTTTCGCATTCTTATAAAATGATGAAGTCAGATTACTTGATCTCTATGGTCCCTTTTACTGTAAACTTCTGGTTCCATAAGTGTGTTCAGGTACGTTGAAATCTTTTTTTTTTTTCAATTGTATAAAAAGAAAGCTTATTTTCTTTGAACAAAGCAAGCAAAATATTTAAAATTGAATGCCACTCTTTCCCTTTTGCTTGAGGAGTCCTCTCTGTAGGCCAAGAACATGAAATATCACCAATTTTCAAGAAAGTATAGATAAGTAGAAGATGAAAATTTCCATGATTTCTGTGAAAAATTGGCATAGAAAATATTTGTGAATATGAAAAACAGTATTTAAGATATCAAAAAGAAATTGACAAAAACTAGCTGCAGTTTGAGAAGCTGAAGTTAAATATTCAACTTGAATATAAGCTTTTGTGATGAGAGGCTTCTTATTGCAAACCCCTATGTGGATTTTTACTGGATATGTTTTTGCTAGGTACTAACAAAGTCCTATTCTGATTCCTTGTTATGGTGTTGAATGGACTTCTTAAAACTTATGCCAGAAGAGCATATGCTTCAGAAGGATATATCAAACTGAAAAAGGCTTTGTGTGGGAGCTCAGCATCAAGCTGTGTGTGTGTAATGTTAATAGTAATAAACAGGAATTTTTTTTTTGTTTGTTTTGTGTGGTCTCTTTTTGTTTCCATAACTGATAGTAGCCAAGTGGAGGAAAAAGAAGCAGAGGCTTTTTAGCACCAAACACTTTTTAGAATATCTACATGTAACTCTTGGTATTCTGGTGACAATCTTTGTTCAGTGATCAAAAATATTGACATACTATTGGAGGAATTGAACCACATCCATATGACATTTTCCCTGTAAATGAAAGTGAATGAATAAAGAATTTGTAGCTAAACGGAAAGTTGGTTCCCAGTTTTCCTCAGAAAAGTGAATAACAAAATTGACCAAATTAGCCTCATACAAGAGTAAAAACATGCATTACTTCATGGGAAAATTGATTCTTTTGTACTGACAAAACACTCCAAGCTCCTGAATCTAAGGCAGCATACCATGATGAATTTAATTATAGATCATACAATGTCTAGTGTGGAAAATGAAGAAGTTAAGAGCTTTTGACTATTTGTGAACTTAGTTATGGGTCTTTTGTTTTCTTCTTAGTTAAATAAAATCTTGTTAATTCATCTCCTTATATGGGAGCTGAAGACATTTCCTTTTTTTTTTTTTTTTTTTTTTTTAGGGAAGACCTAGACTTGAGCCAAATAGAACCATGAGTGAGGGTAAACATCTGTAGTAGGTGACATGACTTCCTAAGTCGGTGAAAAGGGAATAAACTTTTTATACCTCACTTTTTATGTGTCTGGGACTGTGCTAAGTATCTCACAGATATAATTTCTGTTCATACTCACAATAACCCTGAAAAACTGTTATTATCCCTATTTTAGAGTTAAAGAAACAGGCAGACAGAGGTTAAGTGGTTAAATAGCTGTGACAGCTAATATGTATCTAAGGTAAAATTTAAACACAGGCGTTCTTTGAATCCATTAAACCAACTAGCACCTCATAGATAGAACTTCATGAGCCACAGAACCAGTTAATAGGAATCCTGTAAGATTTAATTTGGGTCATATGAGTCTAAAGTTGATCTTATTCAGTGATATGGCCTATAGTACATATTCAATATTTAGTGACTATAGTGCATCACTGAAGTAGTGGCCAAAAAAGAAATGATAAAATCCTATTCTGTAAAGTAGAATTTGGAATCAAAAAATTAAGGACAAAACTTTTTAGGTTATTCAGAAGACTTACTTTTCTATATCATGAATCCTTACTTTAAGAAAAGAATCAGAAGGCCCTGAATGAAATTGGCATAGAATTGCATAAACAATAATCTCTAATTTAGCAGAAAAGAAGGAGCCATAAACATAGTAGTCAATTAGGATTAATTGTCTCTATATAATGAGATTATGGTCTGATTATAATAAAGATCTAAGTAAAGTTTAGCACAGTTAAAGATGTATCATGAGTTGCTACTGATACCTAAACCAGGTAGATTGAAAACAGAGAAAGAAAATAACAGATCAATCTCCCTAATGAATATTGATGCTAAAATCTTAAATAAAATATTAGCAAAAAGACTACAGATAATCATCCCCAGGATAATACACCATGATCAAGTAGAATTTATAGCAGGAATTCAGGGCTGGTTCAATATTAGGAAAACTCTTAGTATAATTGACCATATTGATAACCAAATTAAGAAAAATTATATGATCATCTCAATACATGCAGAAAAAGCATTTGACAAAATCCAATATCCATTCCTATTTAAAATTATCACTCTTTGATCATGATATGATGGTATACTTAGAGAACCCCAGAGATTCCACTAAAAAAGCTATTAGAAATAATCCATACCTTTAGCAAAGTTGCAGGATACAAAATAAACCCACAGAAGTCATAGGCATTCTTGTATATCACTAGAGTTACAAAGAGAAATTCCATTTAAAGTAACTACAGATAGTATAAAATATTTGGGAATCTATCTGCCAAGGGAAAATCAGGAACTATATGAGCAAAACTACCACACATTTTCCACATAAAGTCAGATCTAACCAATTGGAAAAATATTAAAAGCTCTTGGATAGGGCAAGCAAATATAATAAAGATGACAATACTCCCTAAACTAATCTATTTATTTAGCACTATACCATTCAGACTCCCAAAAACTATTTTAATGACCTAGAAAAAATAACAACAAAGTTCATATGGAAAAACAAAAGGTCAACAATCTCAAGGGAACTAATGAAAAAAAAAATCAAATGAAGGTGGCCTAGCTGTACCAGATCTAAAATTATATTATAAAGCAGTAGTTACCAAAACCATTTGGTATTGGCTAAGAAATAGACTAGTTGAGCAGTAGAATAGGTTAGGTTCAAAGGACAAAATAGTCAATAATTTTAATAATCTAGTGTTTGACAAACCCAAGGACCCCAGCTTTTGGGATAAGAATTCACTGTTTGACAAAACAGTGGGAAAATTGGAAATTAGTATGGCAAAAACTAGGGATTGACCCACACTTAACATTGTACACCAAGATAAGGTCAAAATGGGTTCATGACTTAGGCATAAAGAATGAGATTATAAATAAATTAGAAGAACATAGGATAGTTTACCTCTCAGACCTGTGGAGGAGGAAGGAATTTATGATCAAAGAAAAATTAGAGATCATTATTGATCACAAAATAGAAAATTTTAATTATATCAAATTGAAAAATTTTTGTACAAACAAAACTAATGCAGACAAGATTAGAAGGGAAGCAATAAACTGGGAAAACATTTTTACAATCAAAGGTTCTGATAAAGGCCTCATTTCCAAAATATATAGAGAATTGACTCTAATTTATAAGAAATCAAGCCATTCTCCAATTGATAAATGGTCAAAGGATATGAGCAGACAATTCTCAGATGAAGAAATTGAAACTATTTCTAGCCACATGAAAAGATGCTCCAAGTCATTATTAATCAGAGAAATGCAACTTAAGACAATTCTGAGATACCACTACACACCTGTCAGATTGGCTAGAATGAGAGGGAAAGATAATGTGGAATGTTGGGAGGGGATGTGAGAAAATTGGTACACTAATACATTGTTGGTGGAATTGTGAATACATCCAGCCATTGTGGAGAGCGATTTGGAAGTTATCAAACTGTGCATACCCTTTGATCCAGCAGTGTTACTACTGGGTTTATATCCCAAAGAGATCTTAAAGAAAGGAAATGGACATGTGCATGAATGTTTGTGACAGCCCTCTTTGTAGTAGCCAGAAACTGGAAACCAAGTGGATGTCCATCAATTGGAGAATGGTTGAATAAATTGTGATATATGAATGTTATGGAATATTATTGTTCTGTAAGAAATGACCAGCAGGGTGATTTCAGAAAGGTCTGGAGAGACTTACATGAACTGATGCTGAGTAAAATGAACAGGACCAAGAGATCATTACATACTTCAACAACAA
Organism: Sminthopsis crassicaudata; assembly: GCF_048593235.1. Taxonomy (NCBI): domain Eukaryota; kingdom Metazoa; phylum Chordata; class Mammalia; order Dasyuromorphia; family Dasyuridae; genus Sminthopsis; species Sminthopsis crassicaudata. Next base: position 339,529,081 of record NC_133617.1, on the reverse strand, counting down.
TTCTATATGATGATCAATACTGATGGATGTGGGCCTTTTCAACAATGAGATGCACCAAATCAATTCCAATAGAGCAGTAATGAATTGAACCTGCTACACCCAGTAAAAGAACTCTGGGAAATGAGTGTGAATCACTACATAGAATTTCCAATCCCTCTATTTTTGTCCACCTGCATTTTTTATTTCCTTCACAGGCTAATTGTACACTGTTTCAAAGTCCGATTTTTTTTGTACATCAAAATAACTGTTTGGACATGCATACATATATGGTATTTAACATATACTTTAACATATTTAACATGTATTGGTCTACCTGCCATCTGGGGGAAGGGGTGGGGGGAAAAAGGGGAAACATTGGACAAAAGGTTTTGCAATTGTTAATACTGAAAAATTATCCATGCATATATATTGTAAAGAAAAAGCTATAATAAAAAGTTTAAAAAAAGATGTATCATGAGTTCCATTATTTGCAAGATCTCCAAGTTTCCACCATGTATCATAGTACCTGGCACATAACTGGTACTTCATAAATGTTTATAAACTGACTGACTAATCTATTCCAACAGGATGTTTAAGAACAATGTATATTTTGGTTTGGGTTTGTTATTATTCTGGCAATTCTACTTCATACTCTATTACAGACCAGGATGATTATTTAAATTCAATAGCCAAGTAGTTAACTGAGACTCAACAGACATAACAAATGGAGATCAAATAATATAATACTTAGTTCTCGAACATAAAGGGAGGCCATCCTCCCAGGAAAAAGCTATCTTTTTCTGTGAAGGCAGATGGGGTAAAAGAAAAAATAAAATGTTCTTGTCTCCTCTCAGCTTGATCTTGGTACCTGAAATAGAAATCTGCTATAGCTTCTCAGATGTAAACATTCACTTGGTTGGCTTTAAGGCCATTAGATTTCTGCTAAACTTTTGGGGTTGTAACTTTGCATACTGACAAAAATAGCAATAGCAGACTAGGTAGCCCTCTCTACTTTCACTGATAGTCATATTTTTAACTCCTTTACTTTTTAAGCTTCTACCTTTCATAAAACTCCAACAGCTTTAGTTATCATTTGGTGATGTCATTGCACATAGATGCAAATAGCCTCCTGAAAAATGAAATACAGAAAAAATTTCAGATTCTTCATCTGTACATTGGTGACAAGAAAAATAATATTAGCTAGCATCTATATAAACTTTGTGGTCATCAAAGCTCTTTATACATATTATATTTTCATAGAAATTTTGGGAATTAGGTTCTATTATTATCTGTATTTTACAAAAGAGGAAATTGAGGCAGGCAGAGGTTAAGTGATTTGCTCAAGATCAAACAGCCTATAAGTTTCTGAGGCCAAATCTGAATTCAATTCTTGATTCCAGGTTCAGTGCTATATTCTCTATGCCATCTACCTAACTGTAAATAAGTAGTATGAATGTTAACTTACATGACCAAGATGATGGCATTATTTTTTGTATGTTTATTCATATGTATAAAACAAGACATGAAAGATGTTGACTTCATTGAGATTTTTATTCAGATCTTCATTTTCCTACCAAATTCATCAATATGTGATTGAAACTTCACTTGTGGGTCTCCTTAGGAATAGACGATATAGTTCCTGACTTCTTAAAACTTGCCAAAGCTAGCACTTCTTGAATAACTTATTCTCAAATTCGAGTCCCCAGGAACTGGCAGGGACAAAAAGGAGTTTGGTGAATCATCATAACTATCAATAAATTTTGTTGTTCTAAATCTCTAAACACATCCAGAAAACAAATTGAAATTAATTAATTAAAGGGCATGACTAAATGGGAAGATAATTTTTACATTTTTTTGACTATTTTAGCTTTGTTTTCATATCTAAGACCAAAGATGAAAAGAAATGTAGGCTTCATAAATGGATCAAAATAATATTGGACATAAATGAATCTGTAATTATATGACTGATTCTCATGCAATCATTACTAGCACCTTCATTAAATTTATGTAAAGAAGGAAAAAAAATACATTGATCTTAAACTTTCTATTGGAATAGATCAGTCAGTTAATAAACATTTATGAAGTACCTATTATGTGCCAGGTAATGTGTTACATGCTGGAGATACAAAGAAAGATAGAAGAAAGTTCCTGGCTTTCAAATTGGAAATAATCACAGAATTAAGAAGGATCAAGAAAGGTTTCCTATAAAAGGTAGGATTTTGGCTGGCAACTGAAAGAAGCAAGGAAGCCAGGAAACAGAGATGAAGAGGACCAAGCATTCTAGGCATTGGGCACCTCCAGTAAAAATACAAGACATGGAATGTCTGGTAGATAGTGTGAGTTTGAGTGATTAGGTCACTGTGGTTGGAGCTTGAATATGTGGGTAGTATTATAAAGACTGGAAAGTAACCCCCAACCAAAAATTAAACTCGAAATACAAAAATTAAAAGGAGAAATCAATAAAATTGAAAGTAAAAAAACTATTGAATTAATAAATAAAACCAAGAGTTGGTTTTATGAAAAAGCCAATAAAATAGATAAACCTTTGGTAAATTTGATCAAAAAAAAGAAAGAGGAAAATCAAATTGATAGTCTTACAAATGAAAAGGGGGATCTTTCCACCAATGAAGAGGAAATTAGAGAAATAATAAGGAGTTACTTTGCCCAACTTTATGCCAATAAATTTGATAACTTAAGTGAAATGGATGACTTCCTCCAAAAATATAGGCTCCCTAGATTAACAGAGGAGGAGATAAATTGCTTAAATAGTCCCATTTCAGAAAAAGAAATAGAACAAGCTATTAATCAACTCCCCAGGAAAAAATCCCCAGGGCCAGATGGATTCACATGTGAATTCTACCAAACATTTAAAGAACAATTAGCCCCAATGTTATATAAATTATTTGAAAAAATAGGGGATGAAGGAGTCCTACCAAATTCCTTTTATGACACAGACATGGTACTGATACCTAAACCTGGTAGATCGAAAACTGAGAAAGAAAATTATAGACCAATCTCCTTAATGAATATTGATGCTAAAATCTTAAATAAGATATTAGCAAAAAGACTTCAGAAAATCATCTCCAAGATAATACACTATGATCAAGTAGGATTTATTCCAGGAACGCAGGGCTGGTTTAATATTAGGAAAACTATTAATATAATTGACCATATTAATAATCAAATTAATAAGAACCATATGATCATCTCAATAGATGCAGAAAAAGCATTTGACAAAATCCAACATCCATTCCTACTAAAAACTCTTGAGAGTATAGGAATAAATGGATTATTCCTTAGAATAATCAGGAGTATATATTTAAGACCGTCAGTAAGCATAATATGCAATAGAAATAAACTGCAACCTTTCCCAGTAAGATCAGGAGTGAAACAAGGTTGCCCACTATCACCATTACTATTCAATATAGTACTAGAAACGCTAGCCTCGGCAATAAGAGCCGAGAAAGAGATTCAAGGAATTAGAGTAGGAAATGAGGAAATTAAACTATCACTTTTTGCAGATGACATGATGGTATACTTAGAGAACCCCAAAGACTCTGCTAAAAAGCTACTAGAAATAATTCAAAATTTCAGCAAAGTGGCAGGATACAAAATAAATCCACATAAATCCTCGGCATTTTTATATATCACTAACAAAATGCAACAGCAAGAGATACAAAGAGAAATTCCATTCCAAACAAATGTTGATAGTATAAAATATTTGGGAATCCATCTACCAAAGAAAAGTCAGGAATTATATGAGAAAAATTACAAAACACTTGCCACAAAAATAAAATCAGATTTAAATAATTGGAAAGACATTCAGTGCTCTTGGATAGGCCGAGCGAATATAATAAAGATGACAATACTCCCCAAACTAATCTATTTATTTAGTGCTATACCAATCAGACTCCCAAGAAACTATTTTAATGACCTAGAAAAAATAACAACAAAATTCATATGGAAGAATAAAAGGTCAAGAATTGCAAGGGAACTAATGAAAAAAAACTCAGAGGAAGGTGGTCTAAGTGTACCTGATCTAAAGCTATATTATATAGCAGCAGTCACCAAAACCATTTGGTATTGGCTACGAAATAGACCGGTAGATCAGTGGAACAGATTAGATACAAAGGACAAAAAAGGGTACATCTATAGCAATCTAATCTTTGACAAACCCAAAGATTCCAACATTAGGGATAAAAATTCATTATTCGGAAAAAACTGTTGGGAAAACTGGAAATTAGTATGGCAGAAATTAGATATGGATCCACACTTAACACCATATACCAAGATAAGATCAAAATGGGTCCATGATTTAGGCATAAAGAGGGAGATAATAAATAGATTAGAGGAAGAGAGGATAATCTACCTCTCAGACTTGTGGAGGAGGAAGGAATTTATGACCAGAGGAGAACTAGAGATCATTATTGATCACAAAATAGAAGATTTTGATTACATCAAACTAAAAAGTTTCTGTACAAATAATACTAATGCAAACAAGATTAGAAGGGAAGTAACAAATTGGGAAAATATTTTTAAAAACAAAGGTTCTGACAAAGGTCTCATTTCCAAAATATATAGAGAACTGACCATAATTTATAAGAAACCGAACCATTCTCCAATTGATAAATGGTCAAAGGATATGAACAGACAATTCTCAGAGGAAGAAATTGAAACTATATCCACTCACATGAAAGAGTGTTCCAAATCACTACTGATCAGAGAAATGCAAATTAAGACCACTCTGAGATACCACTACACACCTGTCAGATTGGCTAAGATGACAGGAACAAATAATGACAAATGTTGGAGGGGATGTGGGGAAATTGGGACACTAATACATTGCTGGTGGAGTTGTGAAAGAATCCAGCCATTCTGGAGAGCAATCTGGAATTATGCCCAAAAAGTTATCAAACTGTGCATACCCTTTGACCCAGCAGCGCTACTACTGGGATTATATCCCAAAGAAATACTAAAGAGCGGAAAGAGACATATATGTGCCAAAATGTTTGTGGCAGCTCTTTTTGTTGTAGCTAGAAACTGGAAGATGAATGGATGTCCATCAGTTGGAGAATGGTTGGGTAAATTGTGGTATATGAAAGTTATGGAATATTATTGCTCGGTAAGAAATGACCAGCAGGAGGAATACAGAGAGGGTTGGAGAGACTTAAATCAACTGATGCTGAGTGAAATGAGCAGAACCAGAAGATCACTGTATACTTCAACAACAATACTGTATGAGGATGTATTCTGATGGAAGTGGAAATCTTCAACATAAAGAAGATCCAACTCACTTCCAGTTGATCAATGATGGACAGAGGTAGATACACCCAGAGAAGAAACACTGGGAGGGGAATGTAAATTGTTAGCACTAATATCTGTCTGCCCAGGTTGCATGTACCTTCGGATTCTAATGTTTATTGTGCAACAAGAAAATGATATTCACACACATGTATTGTACTTAGACTATATTGTAACACATGTAAAATGTATGGTATTGCCTGTCGTCGGGGGGAGGGAATAGAGGGAGGGGGGGTAATTTGGAAAAATGAATACAAGGGATAATATTATAAAATATATATATATATATATAATAAAAAAAAATAAATAAAGACTGGAAAGTTCATGAAGAGAGGAGATTATGAAGAACAATGAATATCAGAGGATTTTATATTTAATCCAGATGAAAGGGAACTACTAGATTAAGAAGTGACATAATAGACTTGTACTTTAGGAAGATCAGTTTGGCATCTGAGTGGCATAGGGAGAAACTTTTGACAAGTATATCACCAAACAGAGTATAACTGAATGCGACTGTGGTAAATTTTTAATTAGTTGTATTTTCCCACAGGGCTGTTAGATGGCATAATGAATAGAGTGTTGGGCCTAGAGTCAGGGAAACTCATCTTCTGAATTCAAATCTGATCTCAAGATACACTATTTGTATGACTCTGGGCAAGTCACTCAACTTTGTTTCCTTTAGTTTCCTCTTCTGTAAAATGAGTTGGAGAAGGAAATGGCAAACCACTCTAATATCTTTGCCCAGAAAATCCTAAATGAGGTCATAGACAGTCAGACATAACCGAAATAACTAAACAACACTACTCCCCCAAACTCAACAGCCTCATCTATTTTCTGAAGTAAAGAGATCCAAGAGGTCCATAGAATCTTTCAAGTACTCTCAAGGGTCCATAACTTTAGGCTCCAGAATCTAAGAGAATAACTAGGTAGATGTGCTCACTTCTATTTCATGTTTTCTAGGTTCAAGCTGTGGAGCTATGATTTCATTGGTATAGATAATTCACAAATAAGCAAAGTCACTGTAGCAATGCAGATCTGTGTGTTTTTTGTAGTTTATAATCTCAGAGTTGCCTAGGACAATGGGAGATAAAGTGACTTGCTCAAAGTCATAAAGCTAATTTATGTGTCACTGGCAATTCTTAAGTCTAGATCTTTATACCTTCAAAGACAGTTTTTTATTACTTACTCTATGCCATCTCTTTTAAAGAAATTTCTCCAGAGGTGTCAGCAGCCAAATAGTCCAAACTTATATGCCCACAGAATCTATACTATAAATGCTTAACAAATGCTCAGCTAGTCTCTACTTCAAAACTTCTAATGACAGGGAACCTATTACTTTCTGAGCCAGCCAAGTCCATTTTTGGAGAGCTCTGGTTGCTAGAAAGTTTTTCCTGACATCAAATCTAAATTTAGTATTTCTTCTGGTTCTCCCCACAGTGGCCAAATAGAACAAGCCTAATCCTTTTTCCACATAACAATCCTTCAAATACTTGAACAGAGCTATCATATCTTACCTATGACATCTTTTCTCCAGAGTAAACATTCCTAGTTTCTTCAATTTGTTCTCATATGATGTTTACTCAAGACTTTTTAATCACTCTGGTGGCTTTGTTTTGGCTAGTGTTCCCAGCTAATTGAGATCTTTAAATTCAGGACTGAACATTATATTTGAAATGTGATCTGACCAGGGTAAAGTACAAAAGGATGAATACTTCCTTTTTCCTGGAAAGATACCTCTTCTTTTTAGTATCGCACAATATTGTATTAGCTTTTTTTTTTTTTTGTCCGTCCTATAATACTGAACTAATATTAAGCTTATAAACCATTAGTATTCCCAGATCTTTTTCAGATAAAGTTCAATCTAATCAGGCTTCCCCCATTCTGCATACATAAAGCTGATTATAAACTTATATGTATGACATATCTATTCCAACTGAACTTCCTTCTTTTTAAGCCCAGCATCCTGTCCACATCTCTTTAGATCCTATCCTCTAGTGTTTAACTTTTCCAGCTTTGTGTCATTTCTAAACTTGATGATCATACCATGTTTATCCAAGTCACTGATAAAAATGTTAAATAACATAGAGCCAGGTATATATCCTCAAGACCTTTCTTGGGAGATCTTGTGCAATGTTGATATGGAGCTATTAAACAACTACTTTTTGAGTACATTCAGCTGATTCCAAAGCCATCTAATTCTATCATCTTCTAATCCTCATCTCTTCATTTTTTATAAGAACAGAATGAGATACTTTGTTAGTATCTGTTGAAAATATGGAAAAACTGTAGCTATAGTTTTCACCGGATCTACTAGTTTAGTAAACGTGTCAAAAAATGAAAACTTGGTCTGTCACGATCTGTTCTTGATATAGTTATGCTCGCTCTTTGTTATCATTTTTTCTTTCCAGAAACTCACTGATCATCTTTTTAAGGGTATGTATCAGGGATTAGATCAATAAGTCTAAACAACTTTGTCCAATAGCACTTGAAAGTAAATTTGGTGGAGGTAAATGCTTTAAAGCAAATACTTTAAGTTTAAGACCTACTCTAAATTAGGGACTAAATTAGTATAGAGGAAAACATGTCCCTGGTTCATGTGAGTGTTTTCTATTTCTGTTTTTGCTATAACTTATCAACATCTATATCTATTTCTTTTTTAAAAAGCCAATTGATATTGATGAAATTAATGTGCCAATTGTTGCCAATATTTGGTAGACCAAAACAGATTGGAGGTCTAAACTGGTAGCATTAGAAAAAAACACTCCCTCATGAACTAACTATAGAGTTTCAAGAAAGAGAGATCCAGCAAGCCTTGTTCTTTGGGATTGTGTCACATCAAGTACAGTGAAGCTTTATGATTCAGATGCTCAGAACTTTTAAAATCTAGAGAAGCTCTCTCAATTTTACCAGCAATCAAATCACTGGGGAATAATTTTCAGACATTGTTGTCTTATTTGAAAAAAGGGACATGTGTCTTTCTCCAGGTCTGTGGTACAGCTTTCATTTTTCATAGTGAGATTTCTCAAATGTCACTAACAATAGTCCAATAACCACACCCATCAGTTCTTTCAGTGACCATTCATCTTGTTGAGATGATTTGAATTCATACAAGGCAACTATGTGCCTTATTTTTCTTGGGAAAACATTCCTCATCACAGTTTGGGGCTCTTTCCTCTGTAAAGATCATTCTTCATGGTAGAGAAAACAGAAGCAAAATATTAAGAAGCCCTTTTTCCTTCGGTTATCAGTTATCATATTTACCTTAAGTGGTGATACATTTCCTTTTCTATATCTCCTCTTTCCCACAATACTGATTAAATAATAAATCCTTGGATGAGTTTTCAAGTCAACTTTGAACAATTTGGTTTTCTTGGGCCCCAAACTCTAAGAGCAGTCTCTCTCTCTCTCTTACATCCTATATCCTTTCCATTAGCTTTACTTTATTATGAGGTTTAACATTCCTGAAACTATTTTTAGAGGACCATACCAAATGCATTCTTTGTTTTATTTTTAAAAAATATTATGGTCATAGCAAACATCAACAAAAACAAACATTTTCTTATTTTAAAAATATAGAAAAGGATTGTATATGATGCTATGAATCTATTGTCCATAGCATTTAAAAAAATACAGTTATCCTAATCCTAATTTTTTCTGCACTAAGATTTTTGGGATATCTTGCATATATTAAATTTAACATGGCAGTTTCAAAACTACTCTGCTTGATTGTTCCCTTATGTTCTCATTTGCATATTTTAAAAATATTTGCTATACATGCCCTTTCCTTTCTTATTTTTTGTTATCACAAGTTCCTATTCTCCCTCATATTCACACTCCCTTTAAAAAAATAAAGCCCTCTTTTGTAACAAATAAGTAGAATCAAGCAAAAGAAATACACATATTGGGTGTCACATGCTTCATTCTGTACTTTTAGTTTGCTTTTAGCAGATAGAGAATGCCAAACGATTTCTGGAAAATAAATACCTCTCATCACTCATATCATACTTCTGCCAGGTTTGTGATATTTTCTTAGTTCATCTATTTCCCCTTTCTGTCTAGGTGGTTTATAGTAATTCCAATGACAAAATTGATTCTGTTTTTTCCCCTCAATGATTTTCTTTAAAATTTTTTGCTATGCTTTCCCCCCTTTCATTTCTGTGTTTCCTTAAATGAGTGTATTTTCTACCTATTCTATGCTACCCCAATCTTAACTACTTTTGAATAAAGTATACTTATTAAGAACCATACTTAAGTCTTGGGTTTGATCCTTCTAAATCTTGTGTGATTCTTTGTGCTACAAGCCATTGTGGCATAGCATCAGTTAACTTTTTATCTTTTAAGTTTCACAGCTCATAAAGCTGTGGTTTTAGTATGGTTCTAATGTACCAATTAATTTAGTTGGTACAATGGATAGACCACCAGCCCTCATGTCAGGAGGACCTCCTGGTCCATGGAGAATCATAAGGAACATTAGATATCTTCCTTCCCAGAAATGTTACACATTATACTTTCAAAGAGAGTGGTCATTAAAAAGGAGATAATTAATATCTCTTTTAAAAGTTTGAAAGGTAACATGGTATAAAGTCTACAAAGAATAGAAAGCTGGTCTCTAAGCCAGAAAGACTTCTATTTGAGTGCCTCTGATACACAATAATTGTGGGCAAATCATTTAAACTATCACAATTCTAAGCAATCCTTTAATACCCTAAATTGTAGGGAAAGTGCTTACTTGTATTGCTAGAAGGAATATTCTCATCTTAAACTTCCTTGTATCAATGAAATCATAGGCCCTTGCTTTGAAAAATTCAACAGGGAGAAAGTAGAGGCTTTTGGATCAAAAAAATAATTTTTTAAAAAACCCTAAGGTTCCCCCCCCCCCCCCCCCCCCCCCCCGCGAGGCTGGGGTTAAGTGACTTGCCCAGGGTCACACAGCTAGGAAGCGTTAAGTATCTGAGACCAGATTTGAACACTGGTCCGCCTGAATTCAAGGCTGATGCTCTATCCACTGCGACACCTAGCTGCCCCCAAGACCCTAAGGCTTATTAGCAGAACTTTTAAAGAAAAATACAACAAAAATATAGAAAAGAAAAGTCATCATTGAAAGATTTTATGAATTACACTTTAAAGTTCTACTAGATATATTGTTTCTTAGCTTGAATTCAACATATACACTGTATTAACTCTGTGTAAGACACTGGGGATACAAAGAATAAACAAAAGAATACCTCTAGGAAATTAAATTTATATAGGAATAATACAGCAAGTTTAGAGATAACAGGAAGATCAGGAAAGAATAACTATTAACTGTGTTAGCCTCAAAGGAAAATGCAGAAATGGATGAATATTTAATACATCAAGGACAGCTTGTCCAGTAGATTTATTTCTGTGAAACATAGATTGTGTGAAGACAAGTTATATGAAATAATCTGTAAAGATAGATTAGGGTTAGACTATGGAAAAGTTGGTCCATTTTTCATACTATTGCTTAATAGAAGCCACTCAGAGTTTGTTTGTTTGTTTGTTTTTGTTTTTGTTTTTTTTGTAGAGGAGTAATATAGTTAGACCTATGCCTTAAGAAGAGTATTTTTGAAGCCATATGAACAATGCATTGGAGAGGGGGATGAAAAGAGGTTAGAAGACTATGATGAGAACAATTGAGAGGCAATGATGCCTGGGTTGTTGTGTGAGTGGAGAGAAAGAGATGAATGAAAAAAAATGTGCTGAAAGGTAGATCTTGGCAACTGATGGTATGGAAGAAGAGGGAAGAACCAAAGTAGTTTCCAAGATTATAAATCTTGGTTACTGGGAGAATGGTGATACCCTCAAAAAATAATGAAGTTTGGGAAAAGGGAAGCTTCGAGGATGTTGGGAAATAGTAAGTTCTATTTTGAAGATGAGTTTGAGATGGCAAAACACATCTAGGTAGCACTTGTATTGCAGGGCTAGAATTCTAAAGATAGATAGGACTGGACTTATAGACTTGGGAGTAAATTATATAGAAACAATAATTGAACCTGAGTATTTAGGATTGAGGCACTCTTTGAACGAACCCACCATCCCCAAAATACTCTCCCCTCCTTGTTCATTATGCAGATATGTTGTTATGATAGTGTTCAGCCTTGTATGTCTTGATTTCTGGTGAGAAGGGGCTCCCTTTTCTCACATTTGTAGCCTCATAAAGCCTCCCACCACAAGTGATTTTTAATTCATATAAATAAATTACAATAGGCAGGTAGGGTTCTGGGCCTGGAGTCAGAAAGACCTCAATTCAAATCCAGTCTCAGACACTCACTATATACCTCTAGTTAAGTCATGTAACTTGTTTTTTGCTTCAGTTTCCTCAACAGTAAAATGGGGATAATAATAGCACTTACCTCCAAGAATTGTCCTGAGGAACAAATGGAATAATTGTAAAGTACTCAGTACAAGACCTGATACTATGTATAAGAGTAGGCACTATATAAATACTATCTATTATTATGATTTTCCTCCACCCACCTCCCTCAATAAATGCTTAGGCTCAAAAATCTAAGGAATTCTAAAAAGAAAGGAGGAAAAAAGGTACTGGAATGGACAATCTATATAGAACAGATAAGTTATTATTACATGCAAAAGAATACTAAGCATAAAAGAATCACAGTGTGCAGTAACAGAATGGAACAGAATTCAATTCCAACTTATAACTACTGCTATAATCTACTAGGAGTCTAATTAGAATATTTTATATCAAATCATTTTATATTATTTTATATTAAATTTGATATTTATATTATATTTTATATTAAATCATTTCCAGAATGGTTAATCAGTATTACACTACACTTCAGCTGATGGCTATCCAAACAACGTACAATTTTGTTGTGTATAAAATGGGACAGAGTGGTATTAAACTTTTTGTCAGTGACTGACTTCAATATAACACATTCCCTTGCAGACATCTCCCATTCAGTCCTAGACCTTTCAAACTTATTCAATTGCCACAAATCCTAGACACATCTAGTTTGGGATACTCATTTGCCTGAAATCAAGGAAGAACAAATATAAAAAGGGCAAAGGTAGTTGTAGGAGCAAAGCTGTGTACTTGAGTTCATGCTTGAAGTGGAGATGGGCAGTAGAGGGCACAGTGATACTGAGATAAAGAAAGATTCATTCTTTCCTGGACCTCACTGAAGTCACAGGATATTACCTGGAGAGTTACTACTACATGGAAGGGATGACTAAGGGAAGGGCCATTTCACCAACTGGCCACTATTTGCTTATAAAAAATTTACACCTAAAAGGAAGCCAAGCTATGAGTTATTTGGAGTTGTGGAAATTTCCAGAGAAACTCTGGGCACATGGTCCTCTACAGGTTATTTCAGGTTTGTTACAAATAGATGGTATCATTAAGGGTAAATGTGTAAAAGGAATAGAGAAGGTCAAAGTCAGAGCATTATAAAGAAAAAGAAAGAATCCTTGCCTCAAAGGAATCTGCAATCTAATTTAAAGAGAGGCAAGATATAGGGGACCAGGAAAAAAATGTAAGGCAATGAAAGGAGCCTTAGATTTGAAGGCAAAATCTTACTTGGGGAACAGTACATAAATAAACAAAATACTGGAAACAAGCAGCTATCCATTCAAACAGGGAAGAAGAAAGTTGCATTGTAAAGAGGTATCAAAAATTGTAAAGAGGTCCAGGGGCATGAGAAATTAGGACTTTTGCATTGAGTTTATCATTTTTGAGAACACTGTGAGAGCAGTTTCAACAAAGTGGTTGTTGAAAATGATATTGCAATAAAAGGTCGAGAATTGCAAGGGAACTAATGAAAAAAAAGTCAGAGGAAGGTGGTCTAAGTGTACCTGATCTAAAGCTATATTATATAGCAGCAGTCACCAAAACCATTTGGTACTGGCTAAGAAAAAGAACGGTAGATCAGTGGAACAGATTAGATACAAAGGACAAAAAAGGGTACATCTATAGCAATCTAATCTTTGACAAACCTAAAGATACCAACATTAGGGACAAAAATTCATTATTCGGAAGAAACTGTTGGGAAAACTGGAAATTAGTATGGCAGAAATTAGATATGGACCCACACTTAACACCATATACCAAGATAAGATCAAAATGGGTCCATGATTGAGGCTTAAAGAATGAGATCATAAATAGATTAGAGGAACAGAGAATAGTCTACCTCTCAGACCTGTGGAGGAGGAAGGAATTTATGACCAGAGGAGAATTAGAGATCATTATTGATCACAAAATAGAAGATTTTGATTACATCAAACTAAAAAGTTTCTGTACAAACAATACTAATGCAAACAAGATTAGAAGGGAAGTAACAAATTGGGAAAATATTTTTAAAAGTAAAGGTTCTGACAAAGGTCTCATTTCCAAAATATATAGAAAACTGACCCTGATTTATAGGAAACCAAACCATTCTCCAATTGATAAATGGTCAAGGGATATGAACAGACAATTCTCAGATGATGAAATTGAAACTATTTCCACTCATATGAAAGAGTGTTCCAAATCACTACTGATCAGAGAAATGCAAATTAAGACAACTCTGAGATACCAGTACACACCTATCAGATTGGCTAAAATGACAGGAACAAATAATGATGAATGTTGGAGGGGATATGGGAAAACTGGGACACTGATACATTGTTGGTGGAGTTGTGAAAGAATCCAGCCATTCTGGAGAGCAATTTGGAACTGTGCCCAAAACGTTGTCAAACTGTGCATACCCTTTGACCCAGCATTGCTGTTATTGGGATTATATCCCAAAGAAATACTAAAGAGTGGAAAGGGACCTGTATGTGCCAAAATGTTTGTGGCAGCTCTTTTTGTTGTAGCTAGAAACTGGAAGTTGAATGGATGTCCATCAATTGGAGAATGGTTGGGTAAATTGTGGTATATGAAGGTTATGGAATATTATTGCTCTGTAAGAAATGACCAGCAGGAGGAATACAGAGAGGCTTGGAGAGACTTAAATCAACTGTTGCTGAGTGAAATGAGCAGAACCAGAAGATCACTATACACTTCAACAACAATACTGTATGAGGATGTATTCTGATGGAAGTGGAAATCTTCAACATAAAGAAGATCCAACTCACTTCCAGTTGATCAATGATGGACAGAAATAACTATACCCAGAGAAGGAACACTGGGAAGCGAATGTAAATTGTTAGCACTACTGTCTATCTACCCAGGTTACTTATACCTTCGGAAGCTAATAATTAATGTGCAACAAGAAAAAGGTATTTACACACATATATTGTATATAGGTTATATTGTAACACATGTAAACTGTATGGGATTACCTGCCATCGGGGGGAGGGAGTGGAGGGAGGGAGGGGATAATTTGGAAAAATGAATAAAAAAAATAAAAAAGAAAATTAAAAAAAAATAAAAAAAAAAAGAAAATGATATTGCAAGGAATTGAGAAGTGAATGATTGGTTGTTAGGAAATGTAGGCAGTGAGTTTGATTCTTTTCACGTGGAATAAACATGGCTAATAAAGATGGTACAATTATTGCTGGTTGAATCACAGTAATATATAGCAATAAATTTAGATTGCATAAATGACCAGATTTGTTAGTGAATAAAATAAAGGAGCATGATGAACCTGCAATGAAGAGTTTAAGGAAAATTGCATAATTAGAAATAAAAATGGTGGAATAGGCTTCATCCTTAAAGTTACAGAATGGAAAAAAAAAAAAAAATATATATATATATATATATATATATATATATTTTTAAAGAACAACATGGTAAGCCTATATGCGATGTATTATGAAGATAGTGAAAAAAATAGAAATGTTCTCAAAATATAAACTTGCTTATATTTTCTGGTCTGTTTATATTAATATACATATCTTATAGTCCAGTATTTTTCAAAATAAGTTTTATGGTTATCAACTCATCTAAAATATTTATTTAGTTGATTTATTCAATAATATCTTCCCCCCAATGCCTCAGGGCAAAACACAATGAAATCACTGGTATATGTAAAATATTTAGAATGGTTAGCTTTAGTTATATTTTATTTATTAAAATATGAGAATATCATCAAACGGACACCTTTAATATCACTCAATCCAGGTTGGACATTTTACCAAAGCCAGTTTTATATAACAGACTACAAAATAAGAACTAAGGAAGGCAGAGAATTCCATTGATGTGTCTGACAATAAACTTTTAAAAAATCTATCTTCAGTTCCATAATTACTTGAGGCCTGAAATTATAATTGTTGCTTTCTATGGGAAGACAGTCCCCATGTGATTGCTTAATAATCTTATAATGGTAAATAGAAGTGGAGTGGAACTCAGAATTATCAGGAATTCAGCTACTAAATTTCACATTGTATAAGTTCTTAAATAATTATGATCAATAGATATCTGAGGATTTAATGTGAGGTTAATGTTCTCTTTTCTTTCCAGATCAAATCTGAAGTGAGCAAATTACCAGTAAGGAAATTGCTTTTACCAGTGCAAATTGGCAATTTCTCTTTTAACAGTTAGAGAATTTTCTTGTTCGGTGAAAGTTAAGTGATTTGTCCAAAGTTTCATACTCCACAGGCCAGAAATCAAATGTAGCAAGAGATTGGACAGTAATATAATGCATTTTGCCAATAAAAAGAACATCAATTTATATACTTCAAGCTAAAGGAAGTTAGGTGTCAGTAGCTTTCTTGAGAATGTTTGCATTAGTAATTACATTGTGTCTGTGCCACCAAGTAAATTGTTTAATAATAAAAATAACGAGTATAATTCTATAATATATTATTACTCTGAATTATAAAAGCAGCAGAGTACTTGAAAATTTTTGGGCAGGCACATTAGGCATAAAAATGCTTCTAAAACTTTATAGTTTACTTTGAGAGGAAAATGTTTAACAAGATGTGTAGTTATGAACTCCTCTAGGGCCAATTCATAACGAAAGTTGGAAGTTAACATTTGGACTTTTTATTTTTTCGTGCATATACATAATATTGTGCTTCAAATGTGGTGGTAGGGGCAATTTTTTCCCCTTTCTTTTTTCCGTCCAATAGAACATAACTACATTGTAGTTCGGAGGCTGGAATCGGACCCCAGGAATTGATTTGCCACTTCCTGCCGGTTCTAGCACCCTGCTGTAGGTCGTGTTCCCACCCAGGCCGAAGTTTTTATTATACTTTTGTTACTTATGTAATGCAGTCCCGTTGAATGAAACAGTATAATGGAAACGAAACTGAAACTAGCTGCTTGGCAGTCAGGGTAAACTCCCGGGGCTTGTTGCTCAGCAGCGTGGCAGATCCACCCGCAAGCAGGGCACGGAGAATGCCACTGCCAGGGCTTCTGGCTTAACCAGACCAAAGAGATTTTGAAAGCAGTCCGACGCAGGAAAATGTGCCGGCGGCTGGTAGAGGGACTGACGAAAGGGGCCAAGGAACGGAAATTCAGACGCTTTTCAAGTCAGGCCGCCGCGCTGCGGAGGCTTTAGCAGGCACTTGCTTGAGCCCAGCAGGGAGGAGAGGAAATTGAAGCGGCCGTTTGATGATAGCTATAAATCACAGCTTCTCGGGGACAAGCATCCCCGGGTCTAACGTAGGCGGCACATGGCTCCAGTTATGACAGGAGGAGGAAGGCAGCTCGAGGGAAATTGCTGAGCTCTGAAGCTCACAATCAATGCGGGCCCTCATCCGCTTCTCTCCTCCCTCCTCAATGTAACA
The DNA here is from genome assembly GCF_048593235.1 of Sminthopsis crassicaudata. Lineage (NCBI taxonomy): Eukaryota > Metazoa > Chordata > Mammalia > Dasyuromorphia > Dasyuridae > Sminthopsis > Sminthopsis crassicaudata. Next base: position 339,512,104 of record NC_133617.1, on the reverse strand, counting down.
GCAAAAGCCCTGGCAGCTTTCATCACCTTCTCCTCTCTCCCCCCCTACGGAATTAGGGCCCAGAATACGAGGCGTGGGGGTGGGGGATAAGATCCCTCCCTTCCCAGCTGCGCAGAAAGTTCCATCCAGAGGTGGCAGCTAAGGGGTCCCGCTGCGCAAGCGCACTTGAGAGCCGGGCGGGGTTGTAAAGGGACCTCGGACTGCCGGCGTCTCGGCTTTTCTGAGAGGTTCCAAATGTTCCCGCTAGCAGATACCGCGCGCAAGTCTCCCTGAATTGGCCCCAATCCCAACGTGTATCCGTGGGTGCCATTCCAGTCCCAGCAGCGCGCATACATACATATATACACACATTAACCTCTTCCCCCAAGGCCAAGTCCATTTTAAAAGGAGCGCGGGTGAGCCGACTTCGAATCCTCCAGACACCACTCCGACACCCCCTCCCCAGCTCCATAGCCCCTCCCTGTCGCGTATTCCAACATCTTCCATCCAGTCTCCCCTCCGCCAGTCCCGAGAAGAGTCTTAGTGCGCAGTCGTGGTAACCTAGGCGGCCGAGTCTAGTGAGGATTTAAAATCGACAGCACATGCGCAGTGCGAATTCTGTTGCCGGCGAGGGCGGCCCTCCCTATTCCCCCCTCCCCCTCCCTCTGCCCGCCCCCGGCCCCTCCTCCTCTTCCCCCCCTCCCCTCATTGGAGCCTCGGCGGCGGCCTCCTCCTCGGTCTGGGTTCCTGCTCTGCGCTGCTGTCTTCTGGACTGTGTGCCCGAATAGCAGGGGCCGGAGAGTGACCGAGAAGCCCCGGGCTCCGGGTAGACGTAGCACGCCCGCCGCCCGGTCCCCTCCTCCGGGGCGTCCTGTGCCGGCTGCGCGGCGGCTGGGCCCGCCCCCTCGGCTGCCCCCCTCCCCTTTCCCCCTCCCCTCCCGCCCCATTACAGATGGCCGCTCCCCCCGGCCTGTGGATAACGCCGCCGCCGCCGCCGCGGCCCCCGCTCCGGGGCGTGTGACTCGGGAACCCCTGAGAGAGTGAGCGAGCCAGAGACAGAGAGAAAAGCCGGAGCCGCCCGCCAGGAACGTGCCGAGCGCCGGAGTCCATCCGCGTCCCTGGCCTCGACCCTGCCGGTCCCGGCCCCGGCCTCTCAGGCTCAGCCCAGCCCGGGCCCGACGCCTCCGCCACCGCCTGCTCTCCCTCCCCCTCCTCCTTTCCTCCTTCTCTCTGTCTCCCTCCCTCCTGCCTTTGCTCCCTCTCTCCTCCCACCCCGGCGGCGGCGGCCGAGACACCGACGGGGGAGGGCGAGTGAGCAGCCGGCCTGGAGCAGTGCCGGGCCGGACCGCGCGGCCGGCAGCGCTCCGTGTCTGTCTGTCTGTCTTTCTCTGGGGGGGGTGGGGGGTGGGTTTGTGTGTGAGTGTGTGAGCTTGGGAGGGGGGGGTGGAGGCGTTGGAACCGGGAGGGCAGGGCTTCGGGGCTGCGCTCCACCGCCACCGCCGCCCGGGAGAGCCAGGGGGCGGGGTTGCTGCTGCTGCTCTTGCCGGTTGCCGAGCCTACTCTGTCTGGGGTGAGTGAGTGCCGGTCAGGTCTGTGAGTGTGAGTGTGTGTAGTGTGTGTGTGCGCGCGTGTGCAGGGGGTGGGGAGGGTTCGTGTGCTTGCAGTCGTCTCCGCTCGGGGAGGAGAGGCGCCCGGCGGAGAGAGGGTGAATGGATCCGCGTGTGGCCTGGATTCAGCCGGAGCAGAAAGGACCCGCTAATGCTCTCTGGATGCAGATCTGGGAGACCTCGCAGGGAGTGGGGCGGAGCAGCTCTAGCTACCCGCCGTATTTCTGCCTCAACTCCCCGGCCCTGGACACCACCGCTGCCGCTTCCTCTCCTTGCACCCCTGGCGGCGGGAGCCACAGTTGCACCCCACTTGTCAAAGCTGGCCCTGCCGCGGCTGTTCAGGCTTCGACCCCCGGTGGTGGCAGCGGCGGCGGCGGTAGCGGCAGCCTCTCCTCCGCCTCCTCACCTCCGCCGCCCGCGGCGCTGCCAGTGCTGCTGACAGGACTAGGACCTGCCACCGCTGCAGGGAGCACCGAAGGTGGGCGGCGGCTGCAGAAGTCTCCCTCCGTGTCCTCTTCATCTTCCACCTCTTCCAACAACGAGTCTGGCACCGAAAGCCCTGGGTTTTCCTCCTCTTCCTCCTCCTCGTCCTCAAGCAGCGCCTCTTCCGGCCGGACTCTGTCCGGGGGTGGCGGTGGGACCTTACCTGGTAGGGGAGGCGGTGGAGGCCCGGGCGCCTTTTTTAACTTCAATGAGAACAAATTGAACAATCTCAACAGCGTGAATGGCCATCACCACCACCATAATCCGCACAGTGGAGCCAACGGCAACCTCCTGGCGCCGCCGCCGCCTCCGCCCCCGCCGCAGCCACAGCAGCAGCAGCCGCAGCAGCAGCCGCAGCAGCAGTCCCAACCCCCGCCCCCGCCGTCTTCTGCCCCTGCCTCATCTAACTCCATCCAACAGCACCAGTACCATCCGGGCCGCAGGAAACGGGAGAATAAAGCTAGCACTTATGGGATGAACTACCTGCTGTCCGGGAGCCGAGGGGCCGCTCTGAACAATAACCATCTTCCCCAGGAGCAGCAGCAGAGACCCGGCACCCCCTGGAAAACCAGGACTTACAGCCCGGGCATCCAAGGGTGAGTAATGGCACGTAGAGAGCGGACTGCATTGGAAGAATTAAAGTAACGGAAACCTGGGGATACAGGACTGGATGTAATATTCTATTGCAGCTATAAATGTTAGGAAATGGCGAGCTAAGGAGTGTGCGTGTGTTTTGGGGGCAGGGAGAGTGATCTGCATATCCTAATGTACTGAGAAAGGAGGGGCTTAAGGGGCTGTGGTTAGTTGGTTTCTTTCTGAAGTGCAAGACTTTTATGGGGGGTGGAGTGTAGCAACGGATACTTGGTTATTCAAAGTAGTGTGGAGCTGGCTATAAAAAGTGAGAGAGGTTGAGCATTAAGCCGCAGTCCCATATGGAAAGCATTTACTCAAGTCACTATTTCCCCTATTGCTCTGGTGAAGAAAGGAAATTGAAGTGTTCAGGAAAGTGATTGTTGTTAGGGTGGTTAGATTGCAAGGAGGTGCTTAAAAAAAAAAAAGTCTACTCATTTGGCATAAAACTCTCTAAAAAAGATTTGGTTGCTAGATCTAATAAGGATCCAGCAGAGAGAGTTGGACACAAACATGAATTGTAGAGTACCAGTCAAAAGTCATTTGTACTGAATCAGACAGTACCTTGCTGTCGAATAATTTCGTTTGAAGTTATTTTCGTGAATTTAGAGGCAAATCAAATTGCTCTTGCCATTGAGGTAAGCATGATATAATTTACATTTAACTTCAATTTGTCTTTTAAAGGAAAAGTTTCGATTTTAATATGATCATAACAGCTTAGATTATGAAACTAATAGATGAAGGCAATAGATGACTTTTCTACTTTTCTACATTGGCACTGTGCAAAATTTACTTGCTAATCACAGGAATGGAATAGAATTTTTAATTTGTTTCCACTTTTTATATGGAATAAATCTAAGTATATGTTTTCTTAAAGGAAATTGGCATAAGGTTTTGATTTGTGTAGGTATTATGAGAATTGTCACAATCAAATATTTTTAAAGAAGTTTTAAAGACAAGAAAATTGGTGTTCATACTGCATTAAATGGGTATATTTTTCTGTAATAATGCAATTGAGTAGCCGAAAAGCTAATAATAATCTTTTATTTTACAATTAAACTGTAATTCAATATTTATCCTTTGCATAAAAAAGCTGAAACAATAGTAGGTCTTTAGTCTCAACTTTCATAGTCGTTATTCTCTTACTGGAAACTATGACTGAAAATGTTTATTTAACTTGCTTAAGAAGCTTTGTTGGGGGTGAATTCTGGTGAAAATATTGAAAACAGGAAATTCTCCCTCCCCCCCAAAAAAAAGAGTTCTCCAATTTGCTACTATTTCTATGTAATGAGTGCTTAAAAGTATTCCTCTCATCCCCCATCTCTCATTTTGGCATTTGTATGATTGAGAATTTTAAAGCAAAGACAAGGATTTTCTTCTCTTCTCGCCCCCCCCCCCCTTTATTTGAGATCACATCAATAAACATTAATAAGTACTTCTTGTGTGTAAGGTACAATATTGACTGCTTGGGATAGTCTTGTGTTATGGACAGTTAACATTTGTCACTGTCTCCCCAAGCAATCAAGATAATAAACCAAACTCAACATAGAAACTATAATCTTAAAACTTATAAACCTTAAAGGAGATACATCTAAATTTTTCAGCATTTATCAAGAACAGTGATTATTTTTTACCCTATAGATGTGTTGACAAAAAGCAATAAATAGTAAAGGATTCTTTTTAAGCTAGGTCTATTTTTCTGTGTTTTAAAAAAATCAGTTTAAGTTAAGTGGAATGCTTGGAAATTGATACTTGAAAGTATGCATGATACATTATAACTACATGCCCATAATTTGTTTCACCTGGTTTGAATTTGAGGTTTAAATCTGTGGCGATTGAGAATTCTTAATGGGATGATGAAGAGAGCTTTTAAATTTTTATTTTTTTAGGGCTTCCTAAGTAGAAAATGGATTTAAAAACTTAAGTAGTATAGTTTTTATACATTTTGTAATCCAATGTGCTTACAAATTAAAATATTTGAATAGAATTTGTCTGATGAAACACATATGTCCTATATTGTTCAGTGACATCTTATTTGCATCTTATTTACTATCCATCTTGGGAAGCATGTACTAGGTTTGGAGTTGTTTCTGTCTAGCATACATGTCAGAGCTCTGCTGAATGGTTCTGCTGATTAAATCCTGTTCCCAAGTTGTTCTTACTGTTTTGTTTGCTTATCATTACTTAACCTATTACCTGCCAAATAGCAGGACATTTTGTGGTACATGATACATGGCTTATGCCACTACTAGAGTTAATGGTATAAATGCTGAACATCTGTTAATTCTAGTGAGGCCCAAATTGCTTAGGGACTATCTAAAAAGTGTGGCCTTCTCAAGAATTCACACTTTCCCCTGTTTCCTTTGATGATTCCATATATTATTGTAAACTGAAGGCAAGCTCACTTCTGCATTAAAGAAAAGAGAGATTGCTGGCTTGTCACCTATTTCCTGAAGGGGCTGAGTAAGCAGAAGACTTCTTTATGTTCTTCATGTTACCTATACTGCTTCAGTAATGTACAAAAATCTGGAAATAGAAAACCAGAGTTGTTTTTAAAATTAAGATAGAAAAGACTAAGGGTTAATTGTTATACAGTTTGATTTGTGGAAAAACCTAAGCTAGTCGCAAACTATTTCTGAAGCTTCTGCCTTAGGGGTTGAACCTGACTGTGACTTGTATAAATAGCTAATGTGATGGTTTAGCACTACAAAAGAGTATAATCCACTTGAGCCTAGGTAGGATCTAACAGAAATAAGCATAGATAAAACTTTGGAATTTTCAATTGCTTAATTAGTCAGGTGTGGAGGACTAGAAGCTGAAATTGCTTATCTCCTTGGTAGACCCAGGTTGTGGGATTCATATAAAGACTTAGGGCTCTAATCCACAAGGGAATTGGATATTTGCCTGGTGACCTATGTAGCAACCTGTACTTTTCTGGAAAGGTATAAGGGGAAGTTCATCCGGAGCTTTCTATCATCATGAGTATTTGCCCAATCTACTTTGTGTAATTAATTGAATCTTAATTGTGATAAGGAAAAAACAGTCAAAGGGTAAAAAGAACAGAGCAAAGGGGAACTTTAAGAAAGAGAAAGGGAATAGGTGAAATGTTTGCCTGGGTTTTGCTAATCTACATTGGTTTTATTGGACACTATTGTTCATTTTACATTTAAAAAGACTGTTGGAGAGTAGTTAATAGTATTTGAGAATCAGGAATAAAAGGTTAAAATTGTGGCTGGAAAGAAATTTTGTCGGTGTTACTTAAAAAATCTAATGCCTAGTCCTACTTCTGAACTACCCTAGTTTAATGCCTAGTATTGCTTGGTCTATTTGTTTGTTTGTTTTTTTAATACCTTGACTTTTTTTTTTTTTTTTTTTTTAACCTCTCTATCTCCCTACCACCCTAGCAGTCTGTGAATGGCTATGTGAATCTTTGCTTCATAAGTCAGTAAAGGATAGGGAGAATCTGTGTATGAGGAGGATGAGGAGAAGCTAGTTATCTATTAAATAGTAAACTCCCCCCCCAAAAAAAAAAGATGAATAAATATTATAAGGAAACTCCCAGGTATTTCTGAGATAGAAGTGGGGTCAGTTGTCTTGTATGTTTCATTCCATTCCATAGAGGTTAGGGATGTTTTGAAACTAAACAATTGATAATTCACAAAAAACAAACAAACCTTGAGCATATACCTATTAAAAAGTTGTCTGCCATTTGAAGTTAGTATTTGTTTTGTAGTTTTTGAACTTAATGAATATAATCATGTGTCATATATTTAATTAGTGGTTATTGGTTGCAATAGTTTTTGTATTAAGATCTTGTTGACTCTTGAGAATACTTAGTTTGATTTGTCTTTTAATCCATTTACTGGGGAAAAGTACTGTTTTATAATGTTTGTAGAATACATTATATGATGGAAGAAACCGATAATTTGGGTGTCAAAGAAGAACAGTTTTAAATTTATTTCTAACTTTTATGTGTGGAATTTTTTTTATCTTTTTGAATTTAAAAAAGCAAGGAACTTGAGAACACTCATTCTCTCTCCCCTCCCCCTTTTGGATTCTATTTTATTTATTCTTTTACAAATGTTTATTTCCTTTTTATGACAGATATCAGTATTATATTTTATATCTTGTCTCAAAATGTTTAGTGAAACCTCATTATGTTAATTATACTTTAAATATTTAACAAGGTGCTTTTTAAACTTTTTTACGTTTTTACATTTTTTAAAATTTTAAACTTTTTTCTGTAATCAGTGTATATGTATAGGTTCCATATGTATTTTATAATATGATTCATTAATTATTTGACATGTAGTGTGTTAAATGGAATGAATTCTCTTATGGCTTTATTTTGTAGGAGAGGCAATAATCATTTTGCATATGAGGAAACTGCTGTACAGAAAGGAGTAAAGTGATTTACTCAGTCAAGCTTGATAGAATCTGCATTTTTTTTTTTTTTTCAAATGATCCACAATACTGACATTTTAGGAATACCTAGGTAGTGCAGTGGATAGGAAGACTTTAGTTCAGTTCCTGCCTCATACTCTAGCTGGGCAAATCATTAACCCTGTATGCCTCAGTTTCTCATCTGTTAAAATAAGCTAGAGAAGATGGCAAACCACTCTTAAAATCTTTGCCAAGAAAACTCCAAATGGAGTTAGGAAGAGTTGGATATAGCTGAAACACAGAAACAACAAACTGATGTTTTATTTCAGACAATTGACTGTTTTGGATCAATAAAGTACATTTATTTTACAAATACTCATATACTCCAGTCCTTACTCCAGATCTTACTCCTCATTTTTCTTCTTTAGGTGGAATTAAACAGAGCCTTTGTGGTATAATAAAAAACTGTGGTGGGATTAGAATAATAAGTTCTGGTTCAAGTTCAAGTTGTATTAGTATGACATCTGGCAAGTCATGATTTCTCTGAACTTTAGTTTCATCATCTATAAAATTTAAAAGGTTTCTAAAAGCTTCAAAGTCTATGATAAACTGACCTTTACTGACCTTTTACAATAGATGTTTGTTGGTGCTACATGATGTTACTAAAACATGTCCATTTGTTTGAATGGACAAGGGAGAGAACTGGAAAATAATACATTATAGGAAAAATTTCCCTAGAACATCAAACTTGAATTTTTATATAATAAGAGATGAATATTCCCTCATTCTTGAAGACAATTCTTGTTCATTTATTGCCCAGTAATTTTTCTAAGGTTTAAATTCTAATTTTATACAGTACTTATACTTTTTTTAAAGTTATTACCAAAATTATACCTTTTTTTCCTTGTCATTATAGCATAACTAGCTATATGAGCTTAAGCAAGTTACTTATTTCCTTTGCTTCCCCTCCAAAACAACAATAAAACCTCTCAAAATAGTGTAGGTAAACTAATTGTCCTTTGAAATATAAAATATAGAAAGTAGGAAGTTTTCTAAAAGTAAATAAACCTTCTCAGGTGTAAAAAGTATATTTAGGTGTATTTCATGAACTGACAGGCAATGGATATAGTGGAAAGAAAGTAGATTTCAAAATTAGGATGTTTGAGTTTGAGTTCTATCACAGAATGTGTCCATTACTATTTATATAGTCCAGGATAATCCATTTTGTCTTTTAGAGCATCAGGTTACTCTTCTTTAAGATGGGTATGATAAGGGGTAGCTACCTGATGCAGTTGTTAGAACACCTGCAAGTCCTGAAGTCAGGAGGACCTGAGTTCAAATATGACCTCAGACACTTAACACTTCCTAATAACTGTGTGACCCTGGACAAGCCACTTAACCCCAATTGCCTCAGCAAAATAAAACAAAACAAAATACCATGGGTATGATAAAACTTGAACAGGATTGTGAAGAAAGTGCTTTGCAAACTTTAATTGCTAATTAGATGTAGTGATTATGGTTTTTGGATTGAATCAGGTGATACAGAAAATAACTTAAAGACCATCAAGTTATCACCCTCTCAACTGTGACCAAGTCACTTTCTGCATTTGTCACCTCTTTACAACCAGTGCAGTAAACCAGATGATTTATGAGAGAGTTGGAACAACAGCAGTTTGTAACTTATTTTTTTAATGGAGTGTCATAAGCCCCTTTGTCAGTCTAATGAAGCCAATGGATTCCTCAGAATAATATTTTTAAGCAATTTCATAAAGAAAGGAAATGCGAAGTTTGACTTAGAGGTTAATGAAAATAAAGATGTATATTTTTCCAGTCTAAGTTCATGGACATCCTGAAATCCAAGTCCATAAACCCTAGATCAAGAATCCCTGAAATAGATAATCTCCTTGCCAGTTCAATTTATGATCTTATTATCATTAATCTCTTTCCCTTTGGTTCCTTTTCATCTGCCTTTGTATATATTGAAATCTTCTCATCCTAAAAAAGTCTTCCTTTTATCCTCTCAGTCATCTTCTTTTTGACACTTTAACTTCTTGGAAAAAATAGTCTATGCTACATTATCATTTATCCCACCTCTTCTGTTCATCAGCTTTTGCAGTCCTGTTTCCACAAGGTATACTCTACTATTTTTCTGAATCCATTCTCTTAACTCACTTCTCACTAAATTTTAATGACCAAATTTTTATAGACCTCATTTTAAAGATAACTTGATTTCTGACAGTCCTCTCCCTAGGATATGCTTTCTTCCTAAACAAAATAATATTCATTCTCATTGTCTCTCTTTAATAGCTTTTTCTAACTTCAATGATTTATTTTCCCAGTTTTAACAATGGTGTTTCTCAAGACTGGCGCTTTGATCCTTCTGTTTTCTCCATTCATTCCTTTGACAACTTAATTCACTTTGATAGTTTTATTTATTGCTTCTCTGCAGATGCCTTTCAAAACTATATCTTCAGATGAACATTTAACTTAATTCAATAAGTTAGTGATGGGTCTATGATCGTTTAGATTTGATAGTTTAGTGATGCAGATCTTAACTGATCCATACCTGTCATTCCTGTCTATGCTTTCCTATTAGTTTACCATAGGATCTAGTCACTATGTTTAAGGCCTTCCTCTAATCCTCTTGACATTCAGGGGTACTAGTGAAGCACTATGACCTTCTACTTGTGATTCCTAAATTTTGTCATATAACTAGCCCATCTTATACAGTTCATTTATATGGCATTTTTTATTCCTATTTTTCCTCAGAATTCCTCAGTAATTATATTACTGCTCAGGACCATCATATTCTTCTCCATTGTTCTTTGTGTGATAATAATTTGTAATTCCTTAGAAGCACATTAGTATTAGGTTGAACATCTGATGATGATTTTTCCCCTACCTTGGCTACCATGAAACAAAGGCACTAGAGGTAAAATGATAAAAATGAAACAATCCCTGACCCCAAGGAGATAGCATTCAACAAGGTAAAAACAAATTATAAATACGAAATGCATATGCATTAAAATGCCCATATAAAATATATTTGAAGTAATTTTGGGGTAAGGAAAGAACATTAACAACTAGGGGATTAGCATTTGGTCAGAGACTTGAAAGGAGCCTGCCATTCTGATAGGCAGTAGTAAGAAGAAATTAAATTCCAGGAATAGGAGCAGACCATGGAGACTGGAGATAGAAAGAAGGTCACATGTGAAAAGTATCTAGTCCTGTTTCTCTGGAATGTAGACTATATGGTGAGTGAGGAGGAGGGAAATGAACATGAAATTGATATGGAACGATTGAAGGGGCCAGTTTCAAATGCTTAATGAGCAGAATTTCTATTCTATGTTAGAGATAATAGAGCTACCGAGCAAAGCTTTTTGAGGTGGGAAAGACATGTAGTTAGACTTATACTTTATAAATATCAGTTTGGCAGCAACGTGGAGGATAGTTGATGAAGGAGAGATTTGTAGCAGGGAGAATATTTAAGACATTTGCAAAAATCCAGAGGAGAGGGCCTGAACTAGAGTGGTGACTGTGTGATAAGAGGACAGATCAAAAAGTTGTTAAAGTGGTAGAACTGACATAATTTGACATCTGAGTGGGAATAGGGTAAGGTAGTAAGGTAGATTATAGAATCAAACATAATTTTGAAATTGTGAACTTAGATTGTGAATCTGGTTGAGTGAAAGAATAATGGAATCCTTATTAGAGAGAATTAAAAAGAATGGATTTTCCCCTGTGAAAAGAAAAAGGAAAAAATACATTTTGTTTTGATTATATTTAAGGTATTTGTGGTATATCCAGGTTGTGATTCCTAGCAGAAATTTGGTGTGATAGGACTTCAATTTAAGAGAGACAGGAGGGCTTATTATTAAGCACAGTACATGGCAAATAACATTCATTTAAAAAATGCTTAAAATTTTCATAGAGATGAATATTGAACCCTTGAGAGCTAAGATCACCAATAGTGACAATGGAAGTAGAGAATAGAAGAAAGATGAAGATGTAGGTTTTTGATATGAGCTTATGTAGGGGATAGATTAGATGATGAGCCAGTCAAAGATAATGAGAGAAAAGAGATATTTAGAAAGAAGTGTCACAAAACTTTTAAGGAACCCTTTGTAGGGGAGGGGATGATCTGAGAGAGGTTAAAAAAGTTAAGGACTGAGAATAGGACCTTGGAATTAGCAACTGAGATTATCAGTAAGCTTGGTGAAAGCATTTTCAGTTCAATAGGGTCAAGAAGATAGATTTGAGGGTTAGGCTGTGAATTTATAGGAATTTCTACTTGTATACACTTATACCTCAAATTCAACATATTCAATTCTAGGCTTGTTACCTCTGCCCTGGTTTTCCTCTTTCTAACCATTTCATTGATAACACAAATGAGTGAGTCTTACATGTTTGAAATCTTGGTAATGCCTTTGATTTATTCATCTCTCTAGTGAGTTTCCAAGCCTGTTGACTTTACTTTTGTACTTTTTGGTATTTTCCCTTTCTTCAGAACCATAGTGTGGTTCATTTTTACAAACCATGTGGATTGTTAACTGATCTTTTGTTATTGCTCTCTTTAATTTCCTTTTCCTTCTCCCTTATCCTTCCTTCACTATCTCCCCATCCTAAAATTTACAAAGCTGCTAGATTATTATTATTATGATTATTATTTTTCAAAACCCTTACTCCATTGCTTAAGGAATATAGTTCAGTCTTCTTGGATATTCAAGGTCTTTTACAATCTGGTGTCATCATACCTTTATGGCTTTATTTCATACTTTTTCTCCGGGCTCTTACTATGGTTGTGTTTTCTAGCCTTCCTTTTTCCTTCCCTAAATCTATTTGATAATGATCTTTCTCACTCAAATATTTCATGTTGTACCCATACTGCATTTTGTTTTGTTTTGTTTTATGATCATAGATTTAGAACTGCAAGGGATTTGAGGAATTTGTCTATTCTAATTTCTTTTTATGAGTGAATAAATTGAGGCTCAGTGAGATTGTAATTTATTTGGGTCATAAAGGTATTAAAGGGTAGAGGTAGGATTTAAATCCAGATCCTTTGACTTCAGTGTAAGTGAATTATTGTTCTTCCTCTGTTTACAGGGCAGATTTGTCATTCTTATCTTATTGCATTGAATGAGAGGTTTTGTTTGTGTCACAACTTTGCCAGTAAATTTTGCTGACTAAATTCCATAAGGACAGATCTGCCCTCATTGTACAGATAAATAAACTGAGGCTCTAAATAATAAAGTGTATTTATTGCCCCAAATCAAATAAGGTGAGAGTAGCAGAATCAAGACTGGAATCTAGGATTTCTTGCTTTCAGATGTTCATTTTTTTTTTTTTTTTCTTTCTAGATTGAAGCATTATTTAGGAATGAAAAACAGGAAACTGTTTCTTTTCCAGGTTAAACTTGTGAAGGTTGAGTTTGCCATCTAATCCAATATTTTAGGTTTTAAAAACAAATCATTTTTAACATATTTAATTTTTTGTAAATTTGTATAGAAGATACTTTATGAAAGTTGTGCCCATTCACTTAAAAAATATCCTACAATTATAGAACTTTGCATTCTCTGCATCTTTCAAGTAGGATGGCAGAGATATATTTTATGGAATATTGTTTACAAAAATCTGCTTTTTTTTTTTTTTAAACCAGAAATAATTAGAGATATGTGTGCAGATTTATTTCAGGCAAGTTTTATATAGGTAGGAAGGGAGGCTTGGTAGTTATTGATCTCAGATGCTTTTTAAAAATTTATAATAAAGTTTGAGATTATTTTTCTTTGCCTTTGGTATCTTTTCATTCAACTGAAAGAGAAGAATTAGTTTTTCAACATCTTCAAAATTGTTGTTTTTAGCAGCTATCACCTTTTTTGTATATTTTTGTTCTGATTTTCCACTTTCATGGTCTTCAGTGCCATTTCTCACTTCTCTGCAAATATGTCCTAAACAGTAACATTAGAGATCAAGAAAGTATTGGGGATTTTTTGTTGTCTGATTTGTCCTCTTGTACTTTAGTTTAAATGAGTTTTCCTTGTGCTAATAAGAATTTGTGGTTCTGAATGTACATAACTGATTCAGGAATGACTTATTAATAACTTGATGTCTTTTAATATGTAACCAGTTTCACTTTTTTTAATCAACTAATATTTATCAGGCACTATACTAGCCACTGGAGATACAAAGATAAAAATGTAGATAAAAAATTTCCTCAAGGAATTTATTTTTTTTTATAAGATAACATATACATAAATATATACATAATCACACACACAGATTTCCAAAATATATACTGTTTTTTTTTTTTGTTTTTTTTTTTTTTTTTTTGAAAGAAACTAGGCAGTCTTAGAGGGGAAGGTGTGGAGGGAGGGCATTCCAGGCCTCAGGAAACAACCTATGTAAAGGCAAGAAATATGGGAGATGGAATGTCAAATATGAGGAACACCAAGAAAGACAGTTTGACTGGATTGAAGAATGTGTAATAAATAGTTCTGGTACTTTTTAATGAATGATGATTAGATATCTAGTCTCATAAAGTTTAATAATAATTATTTCAGTGTTTATGAGATACACTTGTGTATAGAGTACAAATTATCTCTTCAGCTGCTAAAGGCAACTTGCACTAGGTTTAAAAGGCATACAGGCTCCTTTTCCTCTTCCTGTAGACTGAACCTAAAACTGACAAAAAGCCCACTTCTGCAAATTCTTTTAATTTGTTTTAAAACACATACACACACATATGCCAACCTTTCCAGCACAGGCCAAAACTTCTTTCATATAGAAACTATTAATGACTCTTAATTTTAAGTCTTTTAGACTTGGGCTAAGCAATTAGTTTGAGACTGAAACTGTTCTTTGAAATTAGAAAATTCCCTCCTCCCCACTTTTTTTTTTTTTTTTTTTTTTTTTTTTTTTTTTTTTTTTTTTTTTGTGAGAAACTTTTTAAAAATTCCCAGAGAGCAATCCTGCTGTACTTTCTTGTTTATATATTTGTTTCTGGCATTTGCTGTTTACAAATGTGCATTGTACTTGTGTTCTCTAATCTCCACTCAAGGAAGAATTATCATTATTGTGGGCAGGCAATAAAGGGGTAAAAATAATTGCTTAATTTTTTATAATGCTTGTAAACTTGCAGGCTAGAGAAGATCAAAGAAGAAATAACTAAATTGTTAGCTGTAGAATTTTAACATTATAGGTTTTAGGACTAGAAGGGACCTCAGATCAGGTTAGAAGGGATCTGAATTGAGAGAATGCATACAAAGTGCTTTGCAAACCTTAAATTTAGCACTGTATTAATCTTAGCTATTATTATTTTTATTATTTTGATAGATGAGGAAAGGCACTTGGGAAAGTAAAGTGATTTATTCAGTTACAGGGAGGGGCAGGAATTCAAATTTTAACTTAATGTTACATCTGTGAACCATGTGGCATATAGTAAAAGCTTTTGTTATTCAACACTTTTCTACTTAGAAAGTGCTAGAAACTTTTATTGAGGACTAACCTTAATCTGTGAACTAGACTAAATGACAATGTTTTATTAGGAAGAAGGCATGAAAATGCAAGTTTAGTTATTTTTATGACAAGAAAAAAAGCCTGACTAGTAATATAAAAAATGAGGTGAATCAGAAATCTTTGGCATGATTAGGATTTATGTTGCATAAAGTAATCAAGTAGAAAGGCAGTGGTAGAAATATGCACCATAAATTATCCTCTAAAAACTTAACAAACTGAATAAATTCAGAAGCTGAATTTTTTTCACATCTATATTTCCATTTTTGTATGTTCAGAGTACACTGAAAGTATGAAGTTTTAAAATTTCACAGTGATGGGATAATGATTCAGAAGCTTAGTCAAAGCTAACTTGCCCTCCTTTTGCTTCTTTTTTCCAAAGTCCAAATTTACTCTCTTTTATCCTTTTGCCAAAGCTCTGGACTGGGCTTTCTTAGCTGAGTGATCCAGAGGCAACTTCAGATTTACATATCCTCTGATACTCTCAGCTCTTTTTACCAGCCTGTTGCAGTAAGTAAGTCACTTAAATTCCTGAACCTTAGTTTTTCTTCTTTTAAAAAAGACAAAAATGCATAATCCTCTTGCCTTAGTTTCAAAGAATCAAATGAGAGACACAGTATCTAACTGATACAATATTTTATGAAAGAGTTATGCATGCTGCTATACATAGCTTGATTTTTTAAATTGGGAAGCAGTTAAAAAAATGATCATGCTTAGTGCTCTGAATAATACTGAGCAATATTAAACAGATTTGTAAACATAAATATTAGATGCTTGTATTCATTTTACAAAAAATAATCTTAGAAAACTTGAAAATATTGAGCTCTCAGAAAAAATTAAATTATATTAAATATTAAATTATTAAAATTTTATCTACTGTGTAAATCTAATGTCTAGGTTTTAAAATATAAGTAAAAAGCTAATAATCTAGGTTTTTAAATAAATGCTGCAATTTTTCTTGGCATCTGTTGCATTTGATTTTTCAGTCATTTTGATGTTGGAGAGACTTCTTGCCAATCTCAATAGTTGTTATATAGCGTTTATAGTACTAGATTGAGGATTCTACTGGATGAGGTTCTTAGTCTCCTTTTGATGGTACTTTCAAAGGAACTAGAACTCTTCCTAGATATATTCCTGCAAAGTCTTAAATATGTTAAAGGCTACATCTTATGCTTTGTTTATTTTCATGTTCATATATTTCATATATTTTAATACTGTATTCTAAAAGTTGACACATTCTGATTTTACTGTTTTTATTTTTTATCCACCCAATATGATTAACTGAGATTTCTTGTTTTAATAGCATGTGACTTGGCAATATAGAGCCAGGGATCATTATTCATCTTGTGTATCTATTGTATAGTTGTGTATATATGTGTGTGTGTGTGTGTATGTGTTTGTGTGTGTGTATGTGTGTATGTATATATATATGCATGTATGTATCGAATACATGCTGATTGTAGCATGCTGTAGTAGATGATGAAAGAATACTGACATACTCTAATAGCTAATATACTATAATTTAGAAAAGGCTAGTCCAAATTTGAAAAATTGGAAAATGGTAGAGACTGTGGGCCTAAGCAAACCTTAGAATGTCAACTTTTTTTTTTTTTCCAGTTAACTAGAGATATATAATATAATGGGCAATAAGTTTAACATGAGTGCTTCTTTTTCTTTCATGGTATATTATTTTACAATTTTCCTTTTTTTTTTTTTTTTCCATCAGTTCCTTCTCTGTCCTGAAACAGACTTTTCTCAAATTTCTTTTTAATGAATAAGTTTATTGCCACAGGATTTCAGTGATTTTTCTCACAGGAGCACAGCCTTTGGGCAGTTCAGTTCTATTTCTTGCATATGATAGAGACTTCAATTTTTTTGTTGAATTAATTATATTGTAGAATTGATGGAAGAATTCTGTAAATTAGAGAAGAGGGAGGAAAAGACTTGTCTTTTGGATCAGAGATACTTTGCCTGATGCAATGCTGGTAGAGGATTATGCAATTAATTTAGATTAGATTTTACCTGACCACAGATGACTAATTTGAGAATTTATTGTCTTTGTAGTTCATAGTACCTTTGACATTTATGTGTGACCTCAAACAACTTCTTGAACCTTCCTGACTCCTTTCCTTATATGTAAAATGAGGATGTTGAACTAAATGGTTTCTGAAGTTCTTTCTTGTTCTAGATCTCTTTGATCCTATGTTGAATTTAAAAAATGATGAAAACCCTGGTCTGTAGTTTAGACAGTGATGGAAATGTTAAGCAGAGAAGAATAGCTGACTGTTGTTATACATTATTTGTATGGTGCAGAATGACAGAACATAGGAATGAATTCATAGAAGACTGAAGAAACAAGACTGAAAGGATCTTGACTGATAAAGGTCAATGTTCATCTGACTAATGATCCTTTCAGATTCTGAAGACCTTTGCCCTGAAGAAGATTATAATTGTTAGCAATGCTTTCTTTACATCAAGCTTAAATCTACCACTCTGTAAAGATTTCACATTGTTTCTAGTCCTGTCTGATGGGGCTAAGCAGAACAAGTCTAATCCTTTTTCCACATCAGAACTCTTCAGATGTTTGAAGAATACTACTGCATCCCTTCTCAAAGTTGTTTGTTTTTTAGTCCAGTGACTGCTTCTCCGGTGTGGTCATAAATTTCTTAATGCAGTAGTATTTCATTACAATCATAAACCATAGTTTGTTTAATCATTTCCCAATTGATGGGTAGGTATTTTGTTCCCATTTTTTCATTTTCTGCAATACAGAAAATACTGTTATAAATACTTTCATATGTTTATTAATGTATCATATGTATAATAATTCTTTCTGACTATGACCTCTTAGTGGTTCTTCTGGATTAGAGATTATTTAGTATTTCTTCTTAAAATCAAGTATTTTCCCTGAAGTCAGACCAATTCACAGTTCTTCCAGCAATGTATTTTTAGTATAGTGTCTTTCCAAAGGCCTTACAATATTAATTATTTTTTATCCTTTATTATCTTTGTCAATTTGAGAGGGGGAAGGTGAAATATCAAGAGTTGTTTACTTTGCAATTGTGTTAGTTGTAATTTGGTGCATTTTCTCCATATGGTTGTTGAAATCTTTGAGTTTATCTTTTCTTTTTCATATTTTTGGACCAAATTTATATAGAGGGGAAATCTCTCTTAATATCATATTGGGATTTATTCCTTGTGTATTTCAAGTGTTAGCTTTTTTTTTTTTTTTTTTTTTTTTAAAGCTATTTGATGTAAAGACTTTTGCCCAATTGCTTTTTATCCTAATTGAATTGATTTTGATAGTGTGACAGCTTTTAAGTTTGATGTAATAGAAATTATCTTTTTTGCCTATCTTTTTCATGACATACTCTTGATACATCAGTATTGGCTTTCAGTGATAATTATTTTTTCCAAAAGATTACACACCACTTTAGTAAAATATTTTGTCCAAAATAATTTTATCATTCTTACTGATTAGCAGATTTTGTCATCCTCTTCTAGCTTTTTAAAATAGGAAACTTACCATTATCCAGTTTTACAGTACTTCTTCCCTTCTAGAGGTCACTAAAAGTATCTCAGAAGCACATCTTCTTGTTCTTTTAGTACCTTAGGATATATCCAGCCACTCATGGTGACATAATTCATTTAGGGTAGTATGTTATTGTGAATAAAATTAGACTTGAAATTAGGAAGAAGTGAATTTTTCTGAAATTGTGTGGCCATGGAGCAAGTAACAACCTTTTGGTAGACCCTGGCAACTCTTTAAAATTGTAAATTATTGATGAATTACTTTTCTACATTGGTGGAAGGAATTTCCATATATTTCCATACATACATACATACATTCCCTTTCTAAATCTCCTAAAATAAGCAAACAGATTTAAAAAAAATAGTATTTTATTTTTCCAAATACATGTAAGGATAGTTTTCAGCAACTATTTTTGTAAAACTTTCTGCAAACACATTTTTTTAAAAAGTGTTAGCTTTCTCATGGATATTTGAAACTAAAATAAGAATATATGCTTTGAAAACTTTTAAAAGTTTTCATAGATGTCAGTTATTGCCTGAAAATTTTTTTCTCCTTTATTTTGGGCTTCTTTCTACTAAGAAATTTTATAATCCTTAATTCAAAACATTGATGGAAACAAGTGCAATATAAGAATTGAGTAGTAGTTCAGCTTTCTCATTGTTGTCCATTTTTACTATCCTATCCCTTTTTAAAATGTCCTCTTTAGCTGTTCAGCATAACTTAGAGAAACAAACCTTTTGCTAGTCTTATATTGGTGCATGGTCCATTCTAGAGTTAGATGTTCCTACACTGTTTTCATAAGACCTTATTTTTCCTTTGTCTGTATCCTCAGTTATTTGTTCTTATGTTCTGTTCTATACATGCCTTATAAAGACACATATAAAAATTTGAATTAATGTACTGCTTCTCTGTGCTGTTACTATATCAGACTCTGTAGGTGCTCCGTCTTGTATTTTTCACTAAATTAATTTTTTATTTTTATTTATTTATTTATTTTTACTTTTGAGATCATAAAAACTTTCTTACACTTGGAATGGGATTTAAGGCTTGGTTTTGTTCAATCAACCTAATCACTTAACTCACCTTGGGTTCAATTTCTTCATCTATATAATGAAAGCTTTGAACTATGTGGTCTTCAGGTTTCCTTCCTGGTTTATAATTTGAAAAAATTAAATTTTATTCAATCAAAAATATAATCTTTTCTCTTTCCCATTCATCTCCATTAAAAAAAAAAAAGAAAGGAAAAGAAAAACAAAACTGTGATAACTTAAAATATAATCTTTTCTCTTTCCCATTCATCTCCATTAGAAAAAAAAGAAAGGAAGAGAAAAACAAAACTGTGATAACTTAAATACATTCTCTCCATAATTGTACAGCACAATATAATTCCATTATATTCATATACCACAATTAATTTAGTCATTCCCCGATTGATAGGAACCTACTACATTTCTAGGTTTTTTTTTTTTTTATCACAGAATGAGCAGCTATAAATATTTTTGTACATAAGGATCTTTTAATTCTATGATCTTATGGTCCTATATCCTCTGTCCCTTCTTTGCAAAATATCTATTATACCCCATCGATCTTTTTATCTACATATTCTGAAATGCCCTGTCTTCAGAACTAATGCATAGTCAAACAAGGCCTGAATTTTTCTCTTCCTATTTCTATGATGGAATTGTCATTAAAATTTTCTCCTTCATCATTCAGGCAAATCACATATTAACTAAATGCTTTGCATTTGACAGAAAGTTCCTACAGATGGCTAGAATACCCTATTTTCAGAATATCATGCTTCTGTGCCAGATTTGTGATTTGTTTTTCAAAGTCCTCACCTAATTCTTCCTTTTATCCAGTTGGCTATAATGGCCTTAAACCATATAGCTTCTTTTTTTTTATCCTTACTGAAATATTGTACAATATATTTCCCTACTCTTAGATTCCAAGATTTCCTCAATTAGTAAGCACTTATTATATACCTACTATGTGTCAAGCATTATATTAGAGGCTGGGGATGAAATAATTTCCATCCATGAATTCTCCACTCTAATTAGGGTGTAGCCCTTCTTTCATCTCAATTTCCCAACAACAAAAACTAAAATAAACAAATGTCAAAATTTTTTTTTAAAAAATTTATTAGCTATCTCATGTTTAAATTAAATGTATGAAAATGTATTCTTTGAAAAAATTTAAAAGTAATACATCAGGGGCAGCTAGATGGCACAGTGGATAGAGCACCAGTCTTGAAGTCAGGAGGATCTGATTTCAAATTTGATCCCAGGCACCTAACGCTTCCTAGCTGTGTGACCCTAGGCAAGTCATTTAACCCCAATTGTGTCAGCCAAAAAAAAAAAAAGAAAAAGAAAGAAATAATTCATAAATGTCAGTTGTTATTACCTGAAAAAAAATTTTCCCCCATTACTTTGGGCTTCTTTCTACTAATCATTTTAGTTCAAAACTTCAAAATAGTCTCTGCATATGGGGGACTTACACTCTTTTAGGAACTTATACTTTCTTAGTAGATAAGTTGTATTTTGAGTAGATAAATAGTATATTGAGATTCATCACTATCATATTTTTGATAATTATAAGATCAGATTTGCTTCCTTTTCTTGTGGAGCTCTCTTTTACCCTCTTTATTAATTTGTTTGACCAGCAAATAACTGAAGCTTTCTATCTTTATGCATATTCCCCCCTAAATCACTGGGTCTTTATTTTGTGTTATATTTGCTTCTGTAGTATCAGACTTTTCAGATTTTATGTGGACAGTCTACCTTTCTAATTTTTTTCCCCTCATTGTTTGTTTAAAAACCCTCTCAATTATATTTGTGAGCCTTCAGGAAGAGCCTTTTTTTCTCCTGGTCTTGTTAGATGTACGACATTTTTTGTTGTCTTCTATTCATCTCCACCTGTCCTCTTCTGTAGTGATGAAAATTCCACCTTAGACAATAGATGTTCAAGGATGAAGGTCATAATCATCAAGAACATTATTAACAAGGCTAAATTTCAGAAGAAATTGAAGGGTTTTTTGTTTGTTTTTTGTGAAAAAAGCCACCCTGAAACTTAGGACAGTAAAAAGGGCCTTTAAATAAGCTTGGATAGAGTGTAAACAACAATGGTATAAAACCACTTAGGGTAAAGGGAGCACATTATATAATGCTGGCTTAGTATAGTGGGATGAGAACTGTTCTGAAAAGTCTGTTTTCAGAGCTTTGAGATCGTTTGCAGGAGTAGAGAAATGATGTTACATGATGTGGAAGAATTTGCCCATGGGATTATCAAATGATTGTAATTCTTGAGGAATTTCAGAAAGCAAAAGCTGCGCTAGAATGTTGGAAATGGAAAAAATAATATCTTTTTTTAAAGGGAAAAAGATAGATTCCAGAAACCATAACCCAGGAAGAATTTGAATAATTACTGAAAGAATGGAAGGAGAAAAGAAAGTGCTAATCCCTTGGTTCTTCTTTTCTTTCTTGAATCCTTATTCTTGAAAAGGGGGCTGGACAAGAGAAATCCTCAGTTCTTTTCCTATATAAGGGTGTTGGTCTTAAAGTCCCCAAGTTAGAAGTCTGAATGTCTTGTGTGTGTGTGTGTGTGTGTGTGTGTGTGTGTGTGTGTGTGTGTGTCTTAAAACCATAGAAATATTGTTATATAAAATGTTTAGATTCTTTGGTACTAATAACATATTATTATAATTTGAGTTTATTAATGGTTCAAAAAGTCTTCTATTGGTGAGAATTTATATTACAGTGTTTCCATTGAAAAATGGTTCAAAGTACCAAATACTGATTTATAAATTAACTTTCAGAATGTGGCTTGTTTTTAAATTGGGTACTACTTGTAACCACTTAACTTTGCTTCTCCTGCTAGCCCTTGGGTGATGGTGAGACAAGATAATAACCATATGCAGAGTAGAACTCTATAAAATTTTATAGTCGCTAGAGTGCTGTTTGGGAAAACTTTTCCTGTACTTGAATAAGTCCTTTGTTTTTTACAGTTTATAGTACATGTAAATGTGTGATAACTGCCTTAAAGTTCTCTTGGAGCTCAGTGTAGACTGTTAGATGGACCAGTGAATATTAGAGACATGTATGGAATGAAATATACTCTATTTTGAAACTGAAAGTGTTGATTTTTTTAAAGAAGACTTGTAAAGTATCACAAAAGCTGTTGGGCAAGTGGGGAGAAGTATGACTGTCAAATTTTAAATAGTATATTGATGAAAAAACAAAACAGTAATTTGAAATTAGTCAATAAATCATTGTTCACTAAAAGGTCTTAGGGATATCCTGTAAACAGATAAAGATATAGATAGCTGGTGGTCCAACTTATAGAAGGCTCGATCTGGAGTCAGGAAGACCTGAATTCAGATCTGTGGTTTCAGACCACAGATATTGTGTGATTTTTGGATAAGTAATCAGTTTGCTTATTTGCAAATAGGGATTATAATAACATTTTTCTTCCCAGAGTTGTTTTGAGGATAAAGAGACAATATTTGTAAAGAGCTTTGTAAAATTTAAAGTACTAAATAAATGCTAGCTATTATTATTAGTGAAGTTTACATTACAAAAAAATGGTTGGAGAGAGCAGGCCATTCCATTTGGAAGATAGTGTTGGTTAGTTGTCCTTCCTTCTCAAACAGAACCATGACAGGCTAGTGAGTTGGATTGAAAGGAGAGAGGGCTGTGCAAAGTCACCTGCCTCACCTTCCCCTCCAGAGTCATCTAGGTCCAGGGGCCAGATATAGATCAGGATGACTGGAAATGGTTCTGGATGAAATGGGGGACCTTGGCCTAGGGAGATTGGTTAGTTGAGGCATAGGTTTTAGAGTCATAACTGTAAAATTTGGTCAAATTATTTAAATTAAGTAGGTCCTTTCCTTTGAGGTAAAAAAGTGAGAATGATTTTTAAGGCCGCCTTTTGACTTTTAGATGTGAACCTCTTGAGAGCAGGAACATTGTTCTTATTTTCTTTTTGTTCCCTGTGCTTGGCACTACCCCTGGTCACCCTCAAAAGGTCTCCTTAATAAATACTGGTTGACTGCATCTGATTTTAGTTTCAGCATTCTATGCCTGAACTATCAGAAGTATGTCATTAAGTAGTGCCTTAGATTAGCTAAGGGTACTAACAACTTTTGGGCAAATCTCATTTGTGTCTTTTCTACCAAAAATAGTCTTTTAAAACTCTACTGAATGACTTCTCTTTTCTTAAAACAAGCATCACAGTGCTCAGTTGAAGCATCAGTTAAAAGACTTGGTAACTTCTGGGTACAAATCTCTCTTCCTGGTTTTTAACTGTTAAGAATACCACTTACCTAATTATGTGTCTACTTAGAAGTAATTTGCTTTGTAGTACCTTTATCTTTCTCTCCATTATAGGCTGCCCTTGGGCCCATCTGTGCAATCCTTTTCTTTGTGACAATTCTTTTGGAAGGATGTTAATTATCTTAGTACATTTTTTTTTTTAACTCAATGAACATTTACATAATAGTTCTTGATTTCTCTTAGCTGTTCTGCCCCTAATCTGTTGTAATTTTTTCTTTGCTATGATTATATGACTTGGCTATTCCTCTAACCAAATACTTACTTCCTCTTAGATTTACCTCCCTTTGCATATAGACTGTTCCCAGAATCTTTGCCTGGAATGTAGTTCCTTCTTACCTCCATTTGTGGGAATCTAGCTTCATGTAACCCCTTCCTCTTTACTTATATTTAATTGAATATATTTTATGTTTATTTATCTCAATTCATTTGTTTTCCTAATAGAATGGGAGCTCTGTGAGGACTGAGATTTTTTTTTTCCTCTTGATCTTTGTATTATTCACAGAATTTCAGAGCGAGGTAGTACATAGTAGTCACTTAATAAAATACTTACTTATTGAATGATTCAACTTTCTATTCCCCAAATGAATACATATAATTTCATTATATTCACAGCTCTAACTTAGCTCACCTCTATCCCTTTCTTCCTGGTGAATTGATATTCCATTATTAAAAATGGCTTAGAAAGACATATTATCTTGACATTTAAAAAATCCTTGAAGCAAGTTTTTGAATAAATTAAAAAACATTTATGAAGGTCTTATTTGCTCCTAAAGGTACTAGCATTTTCGATCAGGCTGTCTTAAATTAGTAGAGTTGCACGAATCCAGGTCTTTTTTTTTTTTTTTTTCCTTCAAATTATTCTTTCAAAATTTTTAAATTCTAAAAAAAAGTTTGAGTTTAAAATTGAAGTTTTCATTGAAAATCCCCATTTAAAACTTACTGCTTGTTTTAATTAGTGTAACATATTAAAAATAATTTGTTTTTCAGTTCATTGCTTTTGAAGTTTAAACTCTGCACCTAATTTTTAAAGACCTGAATTTAAATGTTCTATTTCATTTGCAGTATGTCTATTTTTTTCACATAGATTTTAAGTGATTAAGCTTGCGTAGTCTTCAAAAACGGTATGTTCTCTTTATAACTTTAATTATGTAAATAAAACATGGGAACTATTAATTTGCTTAGGAAATCTTCATTTATAGGTAGTGAAAAGGTAGATTTTTTTTTTCCCTATCTCACTGAGTTGGGTTGTGGTTTAATGAAGTTTTCCTGTTACTGAATTATACTTTAAAAAAGTAATACTTGAGTGATAGAATGAAAAGTTTTCCATAGAGACTCTTGTAGTAGAAATCCAGAAGATGTGCAGCAAAAGTAAGATGAGGAGTCTGTGAAGTTCAGGAAGATTTTCCTTTTACCCTTCCTTGTCCTTCCCCCCAAAATCAAAGGAATCTCCATTTGAAGGACCACATTGGGAGAAGAGAGAAAAAACATAAATTTAAAAAATATATTCAATAGGATAAAAAATAGAATGTTTTAGATGGTGACCTGATTGTGTTTGATAGAAACAAAAGCTTCCATTTTCAAGCAACTAAAATGAGAAAGAATACTTATTCACAGAATACCCTTCTGAATTATACAGATTTGTTTGTGGGCAAATTTATTTAATATTTTTATTTTTCCTGTTACATGTGAAACAATTTTTACATTTGTTTTTAAAACTTTGAGTTCAGATTCTTTCCCTTCTTTCCCCACCCCTTGTAGAAAGCACATGTGAACTTATGCAAAATATTTCCATAAAAGTCATGTTGTGAAAGAAAACATTAATTTCTTCCCTTCTCCCCAAAAACCTCAATCCTCAAGAAAAATAAAGGTTAAAAAAAAAGAGTATGCTTCAATCTGTATTCAGATAATCAGTTCTTTCTCTGGGAATGGGTAACATTGTAAGTATTTCAGCATAGTCAAGTATCATTGTTGCTGAGAATAGCAAAGTCATTCATAGCTGATCATCCCACAATATTGCTATTACTTTGTAAATGCTACATTCACTTTTTATTGTGAATCATAGAGGATTTTCCAGGTTTTTCTGAGTGCATCCTGCTCATCATTTCCCATAGAACAATAATATTCTATCATACTCACATACCACAATTTATTCACCATTCCTCAAATGATGGGCAGCCCCTCATTTTTCATTTTTTTTCCCTGAGAAGAGAGCAGCTATAAATATTTTTGTGCTTATTGGTAGTTATTTTTAATAAGTCTCTTTTGGGATTCATGCTTAGTAGTGGTATTAAGTCAAAGGATATGCATGATTTTATAGCTATTTAGGCTCAGTTCATATGTTTTGATAATTTATCAACAGGGGAATGGCTCTTATATTTTTTCTTTTTATTTGATTCAAATGTTATACATTTGAGAAATGAGGACTTCATCAAAAAAACTTGCTTCAAAATTATTTTCCTAATTACTGTTGCTAATTGTATTCTTGTCTTCCTGTTTATTCTATTCTTTCTCTCCTTTCACCTTCACCATCCTCAAAACTGCTGACCACTCTCTCCCCTAATATACTCTCTCTTCTATACTCATATTGAGTTTGTATGTTATTTCTTCTTTGAGTTAGTTCTAATGAGAGTAAAGTTCATTCATACCCCTTCCCTCCTCTTCCCCTTCCACTGTTCTTTTATGGCAAGTTATTTACACTATTCCACCTTTTCCTTTCCCATTCTTCTAGTGCATTCCTCTCCATCCCTTAATTTGATTTTTTTAGATTATCCTTTCAGATTCAACTCACACCTGTTTCCTCTGTTTATATATAATCTTTCTGACATAATAATGAGAAAATTCTAATGAGTTACAAGTGTCATTCTCCCATGTAGAAATATTAACATGTTAACCTTATTAAATCCCATATGATATCCCTTTCTTGATTACCTTCTTATGCTTTTCCTGAGCCTTGTATTTGAAAATCTGATTTTCTATTCAGCTCTGGTCTCATGACAAATGCTTGAAAACCATTTTTTTTCATTGAATTTCCACCTATTTCTTTGAAGGATTATAGTTTTTCTGGGTAGGTGATTTTTGATTATAATCCTAGCTCTACTGCTCTCTGGAATATCATGTTCTAAACTCTCCAATCCTTTAATATAGAAGCTTCCAAATCTTGTGTTATCCTGCCTGAATTGTTTATTTCTTGATACTTGTAGTGTTTTCTCCTTGACCTGAGAGTTTTTAATTTGGGATCTTTGGGATCAACAGGAGGTGATTGGTAGATTGTTTCAATGTCCAGAATATCAGGGCAATTTTCCTTAATAATTTCTTGAAAGATGATATCTAAGCTCTTTTTAAGATGATAGTTTTCAGGTAGACCAGTAATTTTTAAATGATCTCTCTTGGATCTATTAATGAGATATTTCACATTGTTCTCTGTTTTTTGTTTTTCTTTTCCCATTTTTTGGCTTCTTTTATTGTTTCTCATAAAGTCATTAGTTTCCATTTGCTATATTTTAAGAAATTATTTTCCTCATTGAGTTTTTGTATCTCTTCCTATTTGGCCAATTTTGCTTTTTAAGGTATTCTTCCCGTTAGCTTTTTGTATTTCCTTTTGCTTCACTCTCAATTTTCTTCCCAATTTTTCTTCTCTGTTACTTGATTTTTAAAATCCCTTTTGAGCTCTTCCATGGCTTGAAACCAATTGTTATTTTAATTCAAGGCTTTGGATTTTGGAGCTTAAATTTTGTTATCTTCTGTGTGTGTGTGTGTGTGTGTGTGTGTGTGTGTGTGTGTGTGTGTGTGTGTTTTTGATCTTCTTTGTCACCACAGTAATTTTCTGTGGTCAGAATGTTATGTTTTCTGCTCATTTTCCTAGCCTATTACTTTTTTTTTTTAACTCTTTATTAAAGAAAGCCTTGTTTTCAGGGTAGAGGGTGTATTGTTCCAAGCTTCAAGAGTTTTATGCAGCTGTTTTCAAAGATCCTTCTAGGAACCTGATCATAAACACTCCTTTGTGCCCTGGAATAGTGAGGAGTGTCTTCACTCCACTTAAGTTCTAGTGTGCTAAAGCAACAGAGTCCTTCCTCAGTGCTCCTAAAGAGACTTCATGTGAGGTGAGGGCTCCAAAAGCTGCTGCCACTGCACAGCTCAAGTCCACTCCTGGTATACTGGTTTCCCAAGACCCCCTCACCCTATTGACAGATCTTTCCTGCTGACCTTCAAAGTTATCTTGGTATCTCTGGACTGAGAAGTCTAGAAATCATCAATACTGCTGCTGATTCAGAGGTCCAATGCCAATTTCTGCTTTGCTGGGGCTGGAACTGTGCTGACATGGCCTGCTTCAGAACTTTGTACTGACTCCTACTCTGATGCCATAGATCTTTCCTGCTGACCTTCCAGTCTTCTGCTGGAAAATGTTCTACTCCATCTTTTTGTGTGTGTGTGTTCTGTCATTCTAAAATTTGTTCAGAGTCATTATTTAAAGGAATTTGCATTGGTTTTGGGGAAAGCTTGAATCAGTCCCTGCCTTTATGCTGCCATCTTGGCTCCACCTTGATTTATGTGTAAATTAATTTGTGCAATTTGAAGTCTTAAATTTATAAATGAAATGAGAGGCATTCAGGCATAATGGAGAGATGGATCCAAGAAGACCAATTCATATTCTCATATGAATTACACATTCCTGTGTGATTCAAGGCAAGTCATTAAACCCTCAGTCATTTAGGTAACTGAGCTCCTGATTTGTGGAGAACGTGGCAGAAGGAGTTTTTATGAAAGTACAGGTCAAGTTATTATTACCAAATCAGTACAAGCTATTATGCTCATTGTTAAACTTTTTCAGTGAAAATAAAGTCTTTCTTTATTATAGTACAGGCATTCAGTTGAGACAGTCAGATGTTAATAGGAAACAAAATAAAACAAGAGTCTCCAAAGTACATTGCCTTAAAGTACATCTTTCTACATGAATGAATAAAGTTTAGACAAGCAAGGAACTAATGACCCTAACACAAGGAGGGAAATTATACTTTATAGTTATTACAAATAGTGAGTTAAAATATGGCATTCTGGATGGATGTACCTTAATTGAAAAGAAAAAAGACAGGTAAAGAGGAGGAATAGATGGCATTATATGTGAAAAAGTTCTCATAGAAATGAAGAATGATGGAGAATATTGGTGGAGAGGAAAACAGAAGCATTGATTGTGTCATCAGAGTATATTACTGATTACCAGGATAAAAAGAATAACTAATAAAGAGTATGGGAAACAGGTCAGAATTCTAGTATAGTCATGCTATATTACTGATAGACTGATTTTAGATATTCAGATTTCTTCTGGAGCTCTCTCCCTTTCTCATTTCTTCTTGGATAATGACTTCTTGATTTGACTTAATTCTAATTTTGTCCTTCAAAAGGTGAAGGAATCAACAAAAGAGAATTTTTCTTTTGGATCTGATTGATGAAATCTATGAGATCTGAATTTCATCACAGGGAGTTCATGATAACATCAATATTGGAAACCTTGGGGTGAAGGAACATTTGCTCTCTGGTCATTAAAAAAAAAGCAAAAAAAAAAAAATAAGATGCACCTTTCTCTTAAGAAGCTTACATTCTAATGGGGAGTGGGGGAAGATGACATTAAAGAGAGTAAGGAAAATAGGATAGGAGAAGAAAATATGGTAGTGTAGCTGACAGAAGAGGGAGAGGAAAGAGAAAAGGGAGCAGGGTAGCTGTTTTCTCATAGTGGTTTCAGATACATACTTAGCAGTTATTGGTTCAGTCTCAGGATGGAGATTTAAAAGAAAGTTAAATAGCCTGGTGGGGTAATAGAGCTATGTGATATTTAATTATTATTTTCATGTTCATGACTTCCAAATCTACACATCCAACTCTTACCTTTCTTCTGAGTTCTGCTCACCATTTTCAAATTGAAATTCTGTAGGTATTTTTCTTCTAGTTTTGTTTTCATTCTTGCTGTATTCCAAATTTGCTCTTTTATTGTTGAAGATATCACATATTCTTCTAGTTGCCTCAAGATTTGGAACCTTGGAGTCATCCCCATTACCAGCTCTGTTAATTATTTTTCTACAACATTTTCCTATTCTTACATATTTATCAATTTATTTCAGGTTTTGTTACTTCTCAACTGAACTATGAGTAGCCTCATAATTGGATTTCTTTGCTCTCAATCCATCTCTTCTTAATTTTTAATTCATCCTCCACAATTTCCAAATTGTTATTTCTAAATCTCAAGTCTTATATGTTATGCCTCTGCCTCAAATGTTCCTATCAGGGTTTAAACTTTTTTTTTTCTCACAACCCTTTTTCTTTTCTTTTCTTTTTTTCCATGAAAGCTTTTAAATTTTCAAAACATGTGCATGGATAATTTTTCAACATTAACCCCTGCAAAATTTTGTGATCCAATTCTTCCTCAACTTTCCCCTATTCCCTCTCCTAGATGGCAAAAATCCAATATATGTTAAACATGGTAAAAAATATGTTAAATCTAGTATTGCGTGCATATTTACACAATTACCTTGCTTCACAAGAAAAATCAGATCAAAAAAGAAAGTAAATGAATAAGAAAACAAAATGCAAGAATGTTATGTTGTAATCCAGACTCAGTTCCCACAGTCCTTTCTCTGGATGTAGATGGCTCTCTTTATCACAAGATCATTGGAACTGGTCTGGATCATCTTATTTTTGAAAAGAGCCATGTCCATAAGAATTTATCATCATATAATTCTGTTGTTGCCATGTACATTTGGTTCTGCTCATTTCACTTAGCATCAGTGCATATAAGTAAGTCTCTCTAGGCCTCTCTTAGATCATTCTGCCAATTGTTTTTTATAAAACAATAATATTCCATAACATTCACATATCATAATTTATTCAGCCATTCTCCAGCTGATTGGCATCTAGTCAGTTTCCAGTTTCTTGCCACTACGAAAAGGCCTACCACAAACATTTTTGCACATATAGGTCCCTTTCCCTCCTTTAAGATCACTTTGGGCTATAAGCCCAGCAGAAACACTGCTGGATCAAAGGGTGTGTGCACCTTTTGATAGTTCTTTGGACATAGTTCCAAATTGCTCTCCAAAATGGTTAAATCACTAAACAAATCCACCAACAATTCATTAGTGTCCCAGTTTTCCAACATCCCCTCCAACATTCGTCATTATCTTTCCTTATTATCTTAGCCATGTTTTAATTTGCATTACTCTGATCAATAGTGATTTAGAGCACCTTTTTATATGACTAGAAATGGTTTTAATTTCTTCAGCTGAAAATTGTTTTTTTCATATTTTTTGACCATTTATCAATTGGAGAATGGCTTCAATTATTATATATTAATGAATTATTATAAATTTGAGTCATTTAGAAATGAGGTCTTTATCAGAACCTTTGAATGTAAAAATGGTTTCCCAGTTTATTGCTTTCCTTCTAATCTTGTTTGCATTAGTTTTGTGTGTACAAAAACTTTTTAGCTTAATATAATCAAAATTATCTATTTTGTGTTCAATAATGAATTCCAGTTCTTCTTTGGCCAAAATTCCTTCCTTCTCCACAGATCTGAGAGGTAAACTACCTTATGTTCTTCTAATTTGCTTATGGTATCATTCTTTATGTCTAAATCATGAACCCCTTTCGACCTTATCTTGATATGTGGTGTTAGATGTGGGTCAATGCCTAATTTCTGCCATACTAGTTAATAATTTTCCCATCAGCTTTTATAAAATAGTAAGTTCTATCCCCAAAACTGGGGTCTTTGTCACAACCCTCTTTCATCTGAGAAAATTTTACTGCCCTAGGTATATAGGTATATAAAATACCTGTACAATTCAAACATTTACTGACAATAAATCATAATTTCACAATTCTCACATTTAGTTATGTGACCTATATGAGATTGAAATCTATAGTTTTAAGAAGCTTTGTTCTAGATCGTAGGACCAAATATAAATGCCTCTCTTTAGATTGTAAAACTCTTCTCAATCTGACTGCTGTCTACTTTTCTAGACTTATTACATACTAACTTCCTTCATATACTTTCTAGCCTAGCCAGACTAACCTAATTGCTGTTCCATATACATAAAATTTCACCTTTTGAAATCTGAAAATATGTGCAATGTACAAAACTTGTGGACTTCTTACCTCGTCCAGTGGGTGGGGTGGGGACATTTTCTCATATTTTTACATTCAAGCCACATTTACTTTGTGAATTTTTAATGGCTCTTTCTGTGTACATTTTTGTTATTGTGTACATTGCTTTCTTGTTTTTGATTACACTGTATCAATTCATGTATATCTTTCCATATTTTTGTGTATTTAATCACATCTGTCATTTTTTAAAAAATATTTTAAAAGCTTTTTATTTTCAAAACATATGCCTGGATAATTTTTCAACATTGACCCTTACATAGCCTTGCGTTTCAGATTTTCTCCTCCTTTTCCTAGATGACAACTAATCTAATATATGCTATACATGTTAAAATATATTTTAAATCCAATATGTGTAAACATATTTATATAATTCTTTTGCACAAGAAAAATCAGATCAAAAAGGAAAATAAATTAGTAAGAAAACAAAATGCATGGGAACAACAAACAACAACAGAGTGAAAATGCTATGTTGTAGTCCACACTCAGTTCCCACATTCCTGTTTGTTAATCACAAGATCATTGGAACTGGTCTGAATCATCTCATTGTTGGAAAGAGTCACGAATTGGAATTGATTGTCGTATATTATTGATGTTGCCATTTACTATGATTTCCTGGTTCTGCTCATTTCACTTAGCATCAGTTTATACAAGTCTCTCCAGGCCTTTTTGACATCATTCTGTCAATCTTTTTTTTTATAAAACAATCATATTCCATAACATTCAGATACCATAACTTATTCAGTCATTCACCAATTGGGCATCCATTGAGTTTTCAGTTTCTTGACACTACAAAAAGGGTTGCCATAAAATTTTTTTGCACACGTGGGTCCCTTTCCTTCCTTTAAGGTATCTTTGGGATATAGGCCCAACAGAAACACTACTGCATCAAAGAGTATGTACAGTTTGATAACTTTGTGAGCATAGTTCCAAATTGCTCTCCAGAATGATTGAATCACTTCACAATTCCGCCAACAATGTATTAGTGTCCCAGTTTTCCCACATCTCTTCCAACATTCTTCATTATCTTTTCCTGTCATTTTACCCAATCTGACATATCATTTTTTTAAACCACAGTAATATTTCCTATGAAACTTTTGATTCAAAGGCAGAACACCTGGATTGTAGATATGACTCAGTCACTTATGTAATCATATTTGGGTAAATCCTTTAGCTTCTTTGAACCCAGTTTTCTTCTCTGTAATATATGTACTACTATCCTAAAGAGTTGTTGAGGGAATAGTGCTTTTATGTACTGTAAAGTGTTAGATGAATATGAGTTATTGTTATAATAGATACAAACAAA
The DNA here is from genome assembly GCF_048593235.1 of Sminthopsis crassicaudata. Taxonomy (NCBI): domain Eukaryota; kingdom Metazoa; phylum Chordata; class Mammalia; order Dasyuromorphia; family Dasyuridae; genus Sminthopsis; species Sminthopsis crassicaudata. The sequence continues at coordinate 339,479,203 of NC_133617.1, read as the reverse complement.
GTGTCAAGAAGAAACTTTAGCATTTTGAAGAAACATTGGTATTTGGGTAATGCTTCATTAAGAAATGTTTTGAAGGATGGCTAAAATTTCAATAAATAGTGGGATCAGGGAGGACATTGAAGGTAGAGGGAGCTCTAGATAGAATAACTAAAGTGGGAAACAAAGAATAGTTGACTTTCTATGTTTAAGCATTTACACTGCTAAAGTAAAATGTAGAAATTAGAATGGGATATTTTAAAAGGTATAAGGAGTTTAGAAATTTTATAAAAATTCAGATATGCAACATAGTTTTTTAGTTTTTTATATAGATCTGAAGTTGTTTTGTTATCTTAGGATTCACTAAAAAAAAAAAAAAAAAAAAAAAAAAAAGTGTTTAAGTGCCCACCATGTGCTAAATGCTAGGGATAAAAGAATAATGAACCAAACCTTATTCCTACAGTAATTATATTCTAGTAAGGGAACATAATAATAGCTTGAAGTTTTGCAAAGTACTTTATATTTATTATCTCATTCATTTTAAAAAAGATAATCATGTCATCATATACTTGTTACATTATTTAGGCCACTACCCCTCACCTCCACTTTGTCCCTCCTCAAACAAAAAACCCACTGCCACCACCATCACCAATACCATCCTTATGTGTCTAATGATAAATGTTAATGTATTAGTTGATTTAATAGCTTACTGTGGCTAAGTTGAAGAAAAAATCTCTTTTGGAATACCAAAGGACTTACTGATTATTAAGACAGGAAAAAAGCATTGATGAACAGTGAATTAATGAAAGGTAACTTGTCAGAGATATAATATGCTAAGTGCTAGTGATATAAATAAATGAGAAGAAACATTCCCTGTCTTCGAAGAACTCACATACAATAAAAGAAAACAACAATATAGATTTTCTCTGCAAGTTAAATAGAAAGGTCCAGTGGTTCTTATGATGCAGCAGCAAGCATATGGTTTTATCTATCTTTAAGGTCATTTCTATTGATAAACCATTATCTATTTCTGTTGTTAAGCTTTTGGATTGTTGTAGGGGACTGCAGATATTGGGGAACTCTGGAAAACTATACTTGAAACAAGGATACCTACAACAGGGTATTTACTCAGTGTGATTGATGAGATAATGATTCGCTAGTTAATATATGCTTAGCATATGTACATATACTTAGTATAAATACTAATACTTAGTATGGTGATGTAATGGTTCTACAATTGAAAACATGTTCAGTGTGCTGTAATGATGTAATTGTACTAAGATATATAAGGGCTGAGAAGACTTGAAATAAATAGACTGGAGAGACTGGAGTGAGAGTGTGGTCGAGCTTGATCTCAGACTCCAGACTTCAGAATGATCCTTGAGAAAGCTAGCCCCGGGCATTACAGATTGTGCTAAGGATTTTGGTGAGAACATTTTCTGGATCTCAGAATCCTGGGGCTACAAAGGAAGAGGGGGGGCTGTATTACCCATTTCTTAGATCAATCTGCACAAGTAAGAATGGATTGCAGGGGCACCCTGAAATCAAGGTTGGAGATGCCGTTTTTCCAGGGCTTCTTGGATTTATTTGCCTTTTTTCAGTAGTAGTTAGTATTGTTGGTATCAGGGAGGGTGGACCTTTTCTTTAAAGGAATTGCTCCCTAAGATGGTATGCAAGATAATGCAAGATTTGGATCACTTTTTAAGTACATGCATGTTTGTTAATGAAGGCTGATGAATGAGCCTTAAGATATCCCACTGTAGGGGTTTTAAAATTTCTGTTTTTTCAAATCACTTTGTTGAATTATTGGGGCATATCTGTATTACTTGATTCAAAAATTATTTATTTAGCTGCTGCTATAAGAAAAGTGCGCAGTTGAACGTTCAAGGACAATATGAAGAAGGATAAGGCTCAAAAGTCTGAGAGACTGTAATTTATGGCTAAAAGGTTCTAGGAAGCTTATATGTGAGGAGATTGCATTTAAATTACAATTACAGGATGAGTAGAGTTTTAGCAGGCAGATGTAGGAGTAAGGTATTCCAGACAAGATATGAATCCAATTTACAACATCCATGACATAAATGGTCATCTCAGTTTCTTTTAGGAAATATCCCATGAGGTAAAACCTATTAGCTATTCATATAGCTCATTGCTTTTGTAGACAACTAATATCAGTGAGATGTTTTTCTTTAGTTGAAATCTAGTTTTTTACTCTGAGGTCAAGCTGTTTATTCCACTAAAATTCCTATCATATAAGGAAGAAAAGACTTTTGGAGACTTTTGAATAGTGTGATAAAAGAATTTTAGCTTGATTTAGTATGTAATAAAATGCTATGTTTTGTAGTAGTAAGGACTCTTGGTCTGAGAAGTATGAAGGTCAGTTTGATAGTGGTATATGATTTATTAGCATTGTATGGATGGAGTCAGAAGATTGATGCAAGGGGATCAGATTAGTGAGTCACTGAACTAGCATGGTGTAATTGAGGGTGATAAGAAAATACAGAGTATAAAAATTGACCAAAAATGTATCATTAACAGCTTAAGTTGGATGAAGAAAAAAAGTTGGAGATGTAAGGGGCCTTCCAGGAAGCAAGAGAGTATATAGAAGACAAACTAGTAAATGTATAAGGAGAATGCAGATGCAAACATTGTGTATTCCCAGAATTCCAGAGAGGATTTAAATTGGTTATTTGCTAAGATTTACCATGAGTCTAAGGTAGGAGTAGATCACATATAGACTTTTGTGTTCTTGAATGTGGATTTTTTTGCACCTGTTAAAATTAGCTGTGGTTTGAGTGAAGTGGTTGATTTTTTTTCTTGAGACTTTATGCAATACTTTCTCCTTTATAACCATCATTATTATGGTATTATAGAAAAATAATAAAATTATTTCAATATTTAATAGCAGTCTCTTGTAATGTTAAGTCTGTGTTGTGAGTCACCATGTTCACATGGCTCAAATTAAATTGTATGATAACACATCAGATAACACATCAAAGCTCAATTCAAATAATAAGTCCAAAGTATCTATTTTTTTTTGTTGTTGTTCACAAGACACAAAGCTTTTTATGTAGGGTTTACTTCATAATATTCAATTTTAATCAATATGAAAGTACACATGAAATTTTTTGTTTGAATCTATAGTTATGAATTATGTGAATAATGATTTTTTGAAAATGCAGTTTGTTACAACTATTTTAGAAGGTATAGCTTAATAGCTTAAGTCTTAATTAAGTCTTAATAGACTTTTTGTACCAACTTTTGGCTTTGTTGTAAGTCAAGATCCAGATCTCCTCAAGAACACTAAAGTGTAACTAAAATAATATAGGTTGTAATTAATTACATCTTATAAATTAAGCTGTAAGGACAATGATCTGCCTGGAGCTTAGAAAAAGGAAACCAGAGAATATATTTGGTTAGTTCATCATTGTCCTAGGTTGAAAAATGTCTTATTAGCAGTCATATTGTATCTCAGTTGTTGGGGTGTATTATACTGTCAAATGATACTGTCCTTTAAGTTCATTCTACTTTATTTTGACAATATTCACTAAATGAACTGATCTTAATTGATTTTCAAAATAAACTGTCTTCTGAGTAGAGAATGCATTGACTAGCTGACATGAGTATTTTGGTCAGCTTGATCATGGTGCAGATAGGGATAGGAACTGGGCCTATGATTTTATTGTTATAGAAAATTCCTAGGTGAGTATGCTAGCTCCACCAATGCAGTTTGGTACTTTCACTGCAACCTAAGAGTGTTAGAGAGTTTAAAGCATAAGCACTTTGCCAGGGTTATATGGTCCATAAGTGTCAGAGGTAGGATTCCAATCTGAATCTTGCTGGAGTCGAGGGCAGCTATTCACATTGTCATGTTATGTATATAACATATAAATTAATAAACCCATCATTCTATTTTATTATTTTTGAATTTTTTTTAGTCTGAACCAGTCCCTATAATCTCATAATCTACACCTACTAGTATAATAAAATTCTTGAACTTGTAAGTATATCCAGATCCTTGACCTATTTTGACCCTATCACAAGCATATTAATTCAATTGAACAAATAACTGTTGCCTAGTATGTGAGAAACAACAAGAAGATGATAAAAGTTGTAAGAAGGAAAACAGTAATTAGATATAGTTCTTGCCATCGAGGCAATCTGCTAGGGTAGATAATATGTATATACCTTTATACCTAAATTGATAAGTTGTTTAGTTGCATAATGCAAAATTTCACTTTGTATTTCTCTTTCGGATTTATAAGCCTGTAAGGGATCCAAGGAGATGGCGAGGTAATTATCAAGATGTGTCTGTGAAGGAAGAATAATCAAGGATAGCATTGTAGAGGAGGTGGCATTTGAGCTGAACTCTAGGGATGGTAAGATTTCTGTGTATGTGTGCATACAAGTGTGTGTGTACATGTGTGTGTGTGTGTACATGTGTGTGTGTGTGCGCATCTGTGTAAATAAGGATAGTTTTGCTATCTTTTGCCTCCATACATAAGACATACTTCTATGCCTGTTGAAATTTTCTTCTAAGCCTTAGGTTAGGGGCTAATTTCTTCATGAATGATGACCTGATTCTCTTCCTTCTTCCCTAATTGCTCTCCCAACCCTGCCACAAGTTCTCTGAGTTTCATATTTTTCTACAGTTTTCTACTTTTCTCCATATATTTTTTTAATTTGGGAATGTTATATTCCAACTAGTAGATTAGATAAGCTTCCTGAATATAAAGATTGTCGGTTTTCATCTTTTATGTCTCTAATGCTTAGCACTGTTCCTTGTACATAATAGTGACTGAATATATTTCTGTATCAAATTTAATTTCAGTTACACATTGTAGTATAAATAATTGTAAAAAAGCAGGAACAGTCAAGAAGAATTTGGGGGAATAGTGGTAGTCCACAACTTAACACATTACCTTGCACATAGGTTCTTAATAAGTGTTTATTGACGAGCTGATTTTGGCAGAATCTTTTAGTGTGCAAAGGGAAGTAAAAAATATATGCTTCATATTTATCCTTAATCAGCACATAAAGTAATACTTTTGTCTTTTTTGTTTCCAGAGTTCATTCCCTTATTTCTTAAACCTATTAGTTTTTGAACAGAACAATTTATGCCAGGTTTTCCTGTTATCTACATTTGTGATGTTACTTAATATTTAATTTTATTATACTCTAAAGACTTTTGCTTTTTCAACAGATAGTACTCTTTCAGCTTGTCATACAAGGGAATTTAATGTCCACAATGTTGTGTGATAAAAAGAGTGCTGGACCAGTAGTCAATAGATTTTATTTTTCTGACCTTTATTAATGATGTGATTTTAGTCAAATAACAGTTTTTTTTCTAAATTTCAATTCCTTATCTGTTAATAATAAATAATGCCCCTTTTATGTCATAGGGCTACTGTGAGGATGAATTTTCATAATCTTAAAAGATAGTACCTTTTAAACTCTTAAAAGCACTAAATACAAATATGAGGCAATAGAATCCTTTTTTGTTTCATTCTCTCTTGCTGTTATCTTGATGGAACTGAATTATGTTAATGACATCAAGCAATTAATAAATATTTTCTGAGTGTTTACTATTTACTACTGTTTACTTAGCATCGTGTAGGCATCATGGTACCTTCTGTAGTGATGGGTACATAAATCATCCTAAAAATCATCAGGTATGTTATAGATTATCTTAAAATAGAGTCTGGTGTTTGCCAGACCTGGAGTCAGGAAGAACCAGATTCAAATCCTGCTGCAGAAACTTACTTATCCAGGATCACACAGTAAGTATCTGAGGCTGGATTTGAACACGGGTCTTCTTGATTCTAGGCTGTATTTTTTCTACTGTACCACCTTGTCACCTTGAAAAAAAAAAACCCATTGCATCAAGAATGTTAGTTGTTCAGATTGTTATTTGCATTTGGAAGAGCAGATAGTGATTTAAATTGTCTTCTAAAATCTGCATCCTACATGTGTTGTGTGACAGTGAGACATCGAATACAAAGGTTATATGCAGAATTAAAAATGAAGATTGTATAGAGGACAACGGAGTATGATAGATATGTGTAGGCTGCAACATATATTCAATCATGTATTCAAAAACTTTGAATAATAGGAGTAAAAATTGTCATCAAGGAAATGGGAAGAGATGCTGCACTGAGTACTCTCAAAAAGCCAGCAAAGAGCTAGGAAGGCCATTCTTTGGCAAATTTATGAGACTACATGGAGAAGAGTTCCAGAGGATAGATAGGCATTGTTTGGTTGTCATTTGCCTCATTGGAGAGAATCTCAAATTGATGATCACAGATTCATTTGAAAAAGGTGGCCTATACTTTTTTGCAACAGAAATTTATGTTTAAAATGTAGGGTGCTCTTGTCAGTTTTCTTTATTCTTAAAAACTATAGTTTTTAAGATGGGCAGCCACATCCTTCCTTAAGGACTTGATTATCACTTCTACATTTAGAATTCCCAAATCTATATTAATTTTCACTTTTTGCCTGAACTTGAATCCCACCTTCTTATCTGCTTGTAGGGCATATCTGTCTGGATATCTTATTGGTACTTCAATTCAACTTATCCAAAACTGAATTAATCGTCTCCTTCTTACCTCCTTCAAACTCCCCAGTTTCTGTTGACAATTTTGCCTTTCCTCATCAAAGCCTAATAGTTTTCTCATTTTTCTTTTCTTTACTTCCTATATTGTCAATTGCTAAATTCTGTTTTTTTTTCCTTAGTGTATCTTGCATGTATTCCCTTTACTGTATTCATTTTCAATATGTCACTCCCTTACATGATAAACTCCACTGTTTCCTTTTTTCCTTCAGAATTAAAAAAAAAATTCTATTTTTAGTATTCACAGCCTAACCCTCTCTAGTCTTCTTATACCTTACACCTCACTATTTATTCTTTGATGTAATGTCACTGGCTTCTTTGCTGTTCCAGAAACTGGAACCTCCATCTCTCTGCTCCAGATATATTCTTTGACTGTTCCTCATGTTTGGAATGCTCTTCCCTCATCATTAATCCATACAGGTTTCCTTGGCTTCCTTTCAGTCCCAACTAAAATTCCATCTTAATGAGGAAGCTTTTCATAATTCCTCTTAATACTTCTTAATATTCTTAATATTAATATTAATATTCTTAATTTTCTTTTTTAAAATTATTTCTCATTTATGTTCTATGTATCTTGTTAATACATATTTGTTTATTGTTTCCCTGAATAGATTGAATTCCCCGAATGTGAGCTCCTAGAGGGAAAGGATTGCCTTTTGTCTCTTTTTGTATCCCTAGCTTTTACTTTAGCTCTTAGCACATAAGAAATGTTTAATAAATACTTGGTGATAGGTTACCACTCTAACCTAGTTCAGGCCCTCATTAATCACTCTCTTATGCTATTATTGTTTTCTAAGTTATCTCCAGGCCTTTTGTCCCTCCTCTATAAGATTTGCTTCATTCCCAACTCATAGATCTGATTAGGTACAAACACCTTGTTGTTGAGTCGTTTTCAGTCATATCTTACATTTCTGTGATTCCATTCCATTCCATTCCATTTTCTTGGCACAGATACTGAAGTAATTTGCCATTTCCTTCTCCAACTCAATTTACAGAAGAGGAAACTGAGGCAAAGAGACTCAAGTGACTTGCAGAGTCACATAGCTAGTAATTGTCTGAAACCAGATTTGCTCTCAGGAAGATCTGGCTCTCTGCTCTCTAGACCTTACACTCTATTCACTGAGCTACTCATCTGCTCACTTAGACACTTTTAATGACTTCCTGTTTTTCTCTTTGGCTAATTTATAAATTTTAGCTTCACATTTAAAGACTTTTTTTCATACCTGATTCTAATCTAGCTTTCCAAATTTATTTCACATAATTTACCTTTATGTATGCTCTGTTCTGGACCAGTTGGATTATTGTGGACTTTCACATAATGCTTTTTGGTTTGCCAGTACTTACATGAATTGTCTCATTTGAATTGCACAATCACACTATGATGTATGTTTATGCAGTTTTATTCCCATTTTATAGAAGAGGAAATTGAAACTTAGAGAAGCTAGGAGGCTTATCTTTGGTTACTCTATTCATTAGAGTCAAAGGCAAGATTCAAATAACATTCTTTCCTCTTTCTGTTATGTTATTCCTGCTTCTTTCATTACTGATATATTGATAGTGTTCTTCCTAATGATATAGATCCAAGAATCCCTTTTCTGAATTTCTCCTTTGCCTATGTTTCTCCCCTCATTATATTATATTTGACCATTTTCATTAGTATCCTCTAGTAGATTATAAATCATTGAGAGCAAAGACCGTTTTATTTGTATTTATAACCCAATAGTCTTTTACAATGTAGACCAGTAATGTCCAACTTGTAACTCCAAAATTCTGAAGTAGGCCTGAACCAGATTAAAATGTAATTGGGCAATATTTAGGAAAATAATTTAAAAATGTTAAATTAAACTTAGATAATATTAATGTGTGGTTTTCAGAATCATTATATGACCCACAGGGGTTAATTTTTATTGAGTTTGACATTCCTAATGTACATTGGGAAGACAAAGACTCTAGCACAGTAAATTGGGAAGAAGAAAACAATATGGAGGCTAGATACTGGTGACTTTGCATTATTAATTTTTTTGAATGAAGCTATTTGTCTGTAGATTTAGTGGATTAGTTAGTTTTTAAATGGAAAATTACATAATACTAACTTTGTTGGCACAGTAACCCAAAAATTTTTGGAGAATTGAACTGAGAAGCATGTTAGTTATTTTACGTAACTAAACGCTACTATCTTATACGTTTTTCTGACTAGGATAGTAAAGGTAATTGTTTAGATACGTAAGTTGTCATAATATGTTGTTCAGTATTACTGTCTTTTAAGATGATGATTAATTTCTTTTATTCGGTATACTGTTAAAAATTGTATTTTAAAATAATTTAGTTTTTGGATCCTTTTAGAACTTTAGAGTTTAATTTAACTTGACATTAGCCAAGTTAAATACACAATGAATAGCAGTGTCTCCCTTAAAAATCAAATGTCTATCCTGGAAGTTTGTTTTTTTTTTTTAAAAAAAGATGTGTTGCAACAAGTCACATAGATATTTTCTACCACCCTACTGGTTTTATTTGTACATCTACAGTTAATGCAGTTAATAGAAAAGTGACATAATAAAAGAGGACTTGGTTTTTTTAAATACCAGTTTTTCAAGGCTACATTTTTTTTAAATAATTGTTTTTAATTGTATGTAAAAATAATTTTTGGCATTAATTTTTTTAAATTTAGGTTTTCAAATTATTTTCCTTTTCCCTTCTATTCCCTTTCCTTGAGATAATAAACTTTTTGATATCAGTTATAAATGTGGAATCATAAAAAAATTTCCATATTAGTCATGCTGTAAAAGAAAACACAAACCAAGAAACTTTCTCCCTCCACAAAAAATAAAGTAAAAAAATAGTATGCTTTTATCTTCATTCAAATTCCATTAGTTCTTCCTTTGGAAGTGGGTAGCTTTTCATCACGAGTCCTTTGGAATTGTCTTGGATTATTGTATTGCTGAGAATGACTAATATTGCTATTACTATGTACGATGTTCTCCTGGTTTTGCTCACTTTACTTTACATCAATTCCTATAAAATTTTCCAGGTTTTTCTGAAAAGGTTCCTGCTCATCATTTATTATACCACAATAGAATTCCATCAGAATCATATATCACAACTTGTTCAGCAAGGCATAAATTTATTGTATGAGTGCATATCTGAAGAAATGTGTGGTTTAGGCTAAGTGTTCCTAAGTTAATAAATAAATATTAATTATATATATATAAATTTAATAAATAAATTATGTCCTGAAAATGTATACAGGTCTTATTAACTGAATTTGCCACCTACTTTCATGTGTCTTCAAATTTTTTCATTTTCTAATGACAGTTCAACCTTTTGGTATTTTAGAAGCTCTAGGAAGCTTTACTTATTTAAAGATGCTTAATTAACATTCATTCCAGTTTTTCTTGCTTTTATCCTTTCATTCAGAGATTTCTGCCAATGTCTTGTGAAGGACAAGAATGTGCATATTCAGGATATGGTCTTAAGCCTCTTTTAGTATTTCAATAAGAACTGTCTTGGCAATTCTTTCTAAATGTTTGTTAATGACTATAATTTCTTTTTTGATCATCTAATGAAATATTCTGAAAATCAAAAATAAACTGGTTAGGTAGAATAAGTAGGAAAGTTGGAGGCAGCTTCTAAAGTTGTTGGAATGATTTTAAATGCTTTTGGTACAGAGAAATTTAATGAGAAAAAAAGACCTAAGGAAATATTTTTAAAAATTAATTTATAGATTTTGTTTTAATTCAAGAGAAAAACTAAAATAAAAAGTATAAGTCCCAGAAAATGTTCAGCAAAAAGTACATAAAGGAGTTATATATCATAGAATCATAGCTACCTAGTCTGTCTCATTACAACATAATTGACACATGATTATCCACCTTCTGCTTGATGACCTCTAGTGAAGAAGAGTCCACTGTCCCCTCACACATCCCATTCCCCTTTTAGATAAATCTAATCATTAGGAAGTTTTTGTCTCCATAATCTTTTGGTTCTACATCTGGGCCCAAAGAGGATAAATCTCATAACCTCATTCAAATGATAGCCTTTCAGATATTTGGAGACAGTTTTTACCTCTCCATCTACTACTCCATTATCCATTTTAATCTTCTTTTTAAAAAACATTCCTAGTTCTATTATCAACTCCTATAAGAAAGCTCTTAGTTTTTGTGGTTGCACAACTCTGGACACTTTTGGCTTAACAAAGTTCTTTTCACGTGGTGTCACCCAGAACTCTGCGCTATACTCTACATATTCTGCACTCCTGATAAGGTCTGACCAGAGCAAGGTACAAAGAGATTATTATTTCCTTATTCTAGAAAGCTTTTATGTAGCCCAAGATTGCATTAGCTTTTTTTTTTTTTTTTTTTCTTTTTTGGTGGCCATCACACCATTCTTGTTGATTATATTGACCTTATATTATATATTTTCCTTCCATATCAAAGTGCTATCATAATCATGCCTGCCCCATTTTGTACTTGTGAATTTAGTTTTTTGACTACCAGTAGAACACTCTATTTATTGAATTTCATCATACTAGATTTAGCCCATTGTCCAAACCTGTCGACATTTTTGCACCATAACCCTATATTAGATAACTCTCAGCTCTTATCTAAAAATTTGATAAGGATTCTGACTGCACCTTTATTAAAGTCATTATTGAACAGCTGAGGCTAAAGCTATAGGTCCCCTGCAATACTCCACTAGGGCCCTTGTGTTGAGCTAATTTCTAACTATAATAAGTAATCTTTGATTCTTGCCATTTAGGAGTTTAAATTTGTCAAATTGTATTAGCAGCTAGCCTATGTCACCTCCCAACTTTTGCATAAGAATAATATGAAATTTTAAAAAATCAAACATCTTCCTTATAAACCCAAATTATAACATTTTCCATGATTAACCTGTGTGAATTCTTATTGAAAAAAAGGAAATCAATCTTACCTTCATGAATTTGTTGGCTCTTTATATTACTAAGTCGTTTTTAAAGATTTCACTATCTTTTTAGTGTGTTCTAAAATTTTCAAGGAATTTGTTGCAATCTCATTGGCTTCTTAGAGCTAAAATTCTATAATTTTTTTTAAAGGAAGATATTTGCTCTTTAATTCTGTGACATCTCACCTTTTCTCTATAATCCTTCATCTCACAAGTGATTGTAGTTTAGCAGTAGGTACTTTGCTGTAGTTCACCATAGCTATGCACTTGAATTCATCCAGGGCATATAGGTGTTCTCTTTATTGCCTTAATTATCTTGAGTATCAGGTCCCTACTAAGTAGATTTGTTCTTTCACTTTCATAGAAAAAGTCTTTACTTTTGGCCCACAAAGTAAGCTTAAATAAGAGAATAATTTAAGAACTGTTTCTCTTTATTATCAGATTTCATCTCATATCTTCTTTGACTCTCCTCTTTCCCTAGTTTATCTTTAGAAACTTTTTTCCCCCTTCTCACCTCACTTCACCTCTCTCTAATCTTGCTAAAATTCAGAGCAGTGAATTAAAAATCTTGTTTTTCCCCATAGACCTTCCAATATTGAATTTTTCTGTATCCTTCATTTAATCTTACAGGAATTGTAGCATGCTGTTGCATTCTTCTTCTGAAATCTATTCTTTGTTTCACCTATATTTTTAAACATTAGTTCTTTTTTTTTTTTTTTCTTATTTTTGTGCCGTACAAAGAAATCTTTCCTTTTTTAATTAGGAAGTCAATAAGGTTCAACAAACATGAACATTTTAATATTCAAAGATCAGAAAAAAGGATTGTATATGCAATTTAACTTCTATTACAATTTTTGAAAGTGTATGTTAAATTTAATATGATATTCCTTACTTTTCTTTATCCCCTTCTGAACTTTCATTTATTCTCCTATGTATTTTTTTTGTTTCATTAATATGCTTTTTTATTATTTTTCACCACTGTCCCCACTCACTAACTTCTCTACAACATTCCACCCCACTCCTTGCTCTCCCTCTCCCTCATTAAAGCCCCTCTTTATAGTTAATAAGTATAGTAAAGCAAACCAGATTTCTTCATTGGCCACATTTGAAAATTAAATCTCATCTTGTATCTCTAATTGATCTTTTCTGCCAAGAGAGAAGTACAAATCATCATCAATATTTGAAAATCATAACTAGTTATTACAAAAATGAGGAGTGGAGAGTACATGTAGTATGAGGAAACTAGTTGTCCGTAGTCCAAAAGTTTATTTAGTAATCAGAAAGATTTTGAGTTAAGGTTGGGGATGTAAAATTATATTGGTGCTCAACTTAATGTGGATACCTGATTGGTATTGCCCACTGTACCTCAGAACTCCTGATCTCAAGAAATCTGGTAACCTCATCTTCCCAAATAGCTAGGATTACAAATGTTCTCCATCTGGCACCAAACTGTTCTTATGATTACTACTTTGTAGTGTAACTTGAAATCTGGGAATGCTGTTTCTTCTTCATTCTATTCTATTCTTTTTTTTTTTAATTCTCTTCAGATTCTAGGTTGTCTTTACAATGAATTTTATTATTTTGTCAGGGTTCATAATGTATCTTTCTTAGTACAGGTATACATTTTACTATGCTTCATAAATATTGTTTTTTTAATAAATTGAGTGTTCAGTGCAACTCTGCATCAAGGAAATCTTTCCCTGTTATTTTTCCAGTAGCCTATACTCTTATTGTGTCTCTGTGTCATGTTTTGGTAATTCTCAACAGTATTTCAACCCTTTTCATTATTATTATATCTGATATGGTGATATATGATCAGTGATCTTTGGTGTTACTCTTGTGATTGTTTTGGATTTCCCCCAGCAAGCCCATATAAGATGAGATTATTCAGTAAATGTCTATATTCTGTCTGCTTCTCCAACAGGCTTTCCTGTTCCCTGAGACACAACAATATTAAAGTTAGGTCAATTAGTAATTCTTTAATGGCCTCTAAGTGTTCAAGTAAAAGAAAAATTCAAGTCTCCAACTTTAAAAGCTAGAAATGATTAAGGTTAATGAGAGAGACTTGTCAAAAGCTAGACCAATCCTGGTTAGCAGTCATCAACATCCCAAGCACAAGCAAAAAGATTACTGCTCACTGAAGTCTCAAATGATTATTAGCATTTTTTAAAGCTATAAAGTATTTTAAAAATTAAGGTCGGTACATTGCTTTGTAAAAAGACATAATACTATTGAATACTTAATAGACTATAATATATCATAAAGATAAATTTTATATGTACTGGGAAACAAAAAAAAATCATGTGACTCTATTAGCTAGAGATTTGTCAGTATTGTTAGTCTTTTCAAAGAGCCAGCTTTAGTTTTGCTTTTAGGTGCATAATTCTTTAATTTTCCATTTTATTTATTTCCTCATCTTTTCCTCATCTTTTGGGGGAGATTTTGTTCAATGACATTAAGTTTTCTGATTTATAGCATTATTTGCTAATTGAGGTTTCAGCTTGGACTCATTTACTCTTTTGAATATAAAATTATATTCCTATTGTGTATTGTATTGAATATAATTATATTGAAATTACTTATTCTTCATATTTGAAAGATTTTCTCTTCATGACTTCCAAAATTTGTTAATGCATGTCAGTATTTAAAGTGTGAAGTTTTATCCTTGTAGTATTTTGTATACTCTCATGATTTTGTCTGCTTTTGGAATTATAGACTTCTGTTTCTTAAATTATGCCATAAAATTTTTTAAAAGTCATACTCTTTAGGAGATTTAGGATCTCTAGAGACTAGACATATCTTTGATGTCACTTTTATATAAAATCCATTTTTACAAATCTTTCACTATATTTTCCCCTCCATTTCAGTATTCAAGTTAGTCTCTCTTTATATATTCAGTATATTCAAGTTAGTCTCTCTTTTAAACTCCTCCCCATGTGTCTCCATCTCTTTCTTTTTTCCCCTCCCCCATCTGCCTCTGAGTATTTCATAGTATTTATTATTTTGGAAAATTCTTGATCAATTTTTTTTCTTATTTAGCTATTTAGGTTTTAATTGTAAATTTATTCTTTTTTTTTTTTTTTTTTTTTTTAATGATATCCAGGGAGTCCACATGAGTCTTTTATCAGACAATATTTGTTCATTTTCCTTTTTTAAAATTAGAATTGTTAAAGTGTTTTTCCTTCTATTTTTAGGACTTCCCTGGTTCAACTACATATGAGCTAGGTTTTTATTCAGGACATTGTAGTATTTTAACAGTTTTTTTTATATTCTCTCTCACTTTTTTGCTAGTTCCCTTTCCAAAGATGGACAGACCCTAGTCTGTCCTCAGGTCTTATGTACTAGGTGGCTTTACTCTCTTTTCATTAGGGGAAGTGACAGATCTTTTTCATGAGTAAATGGGGAGAAACTAGATTTCTAATCCCATTATCTTGCTTTTCCTCTATCCTTTGACTCTAAATCCTACATACCCCTGTTTTCAGGCCAGCCTTAAATTCTCAGTTCATTTACTCCTGCTTCTTGACTCCTTTTGCTCTCCATCACTGAACAGAATCAGTGCATGCTGCTTTTTGTGGGTTTTGCATGTTGAGAAAAATAGACAGGGCCACTACCATAACAGAGAAGGAGGTGTTCTATAGTTGTCCCCTGAGTGATAAGCTTGGGAGCTTGATCTTGTGCTCATTGAGGCAGGTATTTAATAATAGTTGGTTGAGATTAAAGTTCTTAAGTATTAAAGTTTCTTGGGGTTATCTTTTGGATTTAGTTGTTATTTCTGGAATGCTTTAGCTGTGCTGGTGCTGATTAATTGAAGTTATAATTATAGTAATTGTTATTTTGAATTATATAATGTTTTTAAATTTATTTTCACAATTCTTACTGACTTTCATTCATTGTGCTCAGTAAATTACTGAGTATCATGCATAAAATTATTTTCATCCTTACACCACTCCTTGATGCTACAATAGGGCATGTCTTATTCCTTTCTTACCAATGGCAAAATATATCTTAACACATTTTCAGGCTTCAGGTGACTTGAATAAAGTAGCAGGAAATAGAAGGAAGATCTCCTGAGTTCTATCACTGTGTTATTTTTTTTCTTAGTTGTTCTAAAAAAAAAAAAAAAAAAAAAAAAGAGAGGATTTTTAATTTTGACTAAGAACTACATTATGGGAATATCTTGTAACTAAAGGAGATCACAGATTTTTATGATTTATTAGATAAGATATACAAAATTATTCGAGGCCAGGAGAGTAAGCTAACTTGAGAGGTAAGTAACTTGTGATACTTTCTTTGAGATGTATCAGAGGCAGGATCTGCACTCAAGTCTAACTACCTTCAAATCCAGTTCTCTCCTCCCTTCTCTGCAGCCTCTATTTTACTCATATAAAAAGTTTAAATAAAAGATGTTTTTATAGATTCATAGTTTGTTTTTTTCTTTTAATGGGTAGTTTGATCTTTATAGTTATAAATAAATTGTATTTGATATGAAATATGAAACATTGTTCTTTTAAATGGCTCTCAGTTTAACTGATAGAATTTTCTGTCAATACTTAACCATATATTTTATTATTATAATTAATATACTAAAATTGTTTGATGTCCTTGCTCCTCTGCCCTTTTTCTTATAAATTCATTCTAGAAAAAATTGACTTTCG
The DNA here is from genome assembly GCF_048593235.1 of Sminthopsis crassicaudata. Taxonomy (NCBI): domain Eukaryota; kingdom Metazoa; phylum Chordata; class Mammalia; order Dasyuromorphia; family Dasyuridae; genus Sminthopsis; species Sminthopsis crassicaudata. Next base: position 339,463,042 of record NC_133617.1, on the reverse strand, counting down.
CTTCTAGACTAATTATGTTCCTTAAGATAGTGTTTACATGTGAAGGATGGTTATTACCTTTCTGATAAAAAAATTGTATACAATTTAATTGCATTCCAAAAGGCTGAAATCATTTTCATTCCATAAATCATGAACAAATGGCTTTGGCTTTTATTAATTAAGCACTTTGAACATATGGTTACTTTAAAGATGGACTACCAAAATACAGTAACCCACAGCCAACCCCAGGGTTTTTCAGTATGGTTCCTGTCCAGCTTTTCAACTTTTTAAAAGTGGTGTTTTAAAAAAATACATACACACAACAACAACGTACTCATTTAGTGGGCATCTTGTTGAAGTCAGCACCGGAAGCTGTAAGTAGTATAGTAACAATAGTGACATCGTTTTGCTTTCCTTTTTGACAGCTTTTTAAGTCAGATAATATTGTTTATTTTGCCATTTATTCCAGTAGTAATAGAATCTGTATATTTAACAAATGTAGGCATTTTAGTATTAGCACATACATTTTAAATGCATATTTTAAAAACTCTGAAGTTTTAACTTTCTTCTGCCTCCTAGTTAACTTCTTTAAATAAAATGACAAATTAGTCTGCTTAGTATCTGTGATGCTAAATTGACATCAGTACTTTTTTCCTATAAAGGCCAATAGTGAGATCTATCAGTTGCTGTCATAAAGTTGTGCCTGGGAAGATAAATGGCTGGAGGCAGGACGGAAGGGGAGGCAAATAAAGATGGATAAATCTTTTGAAAGATCTCCATTTTAGACATACTATTCAGGATTTGACTTAGGAAAATGAGATAATGCCTTTTAAAATTAACTGAATTCTTGCTGCTGTTCTACAATGTTCTTTTTTGGAGAAAATATCTTTATATGTCTATTAGGTTAAATTAAGCAATGTTGATTTTAAGTAACTTTCAAGTGGTTTCACTGTAGTGGCATTCATTGTAGGAACTGTATCCTATTGTGTGACTGACTTGTTTAATTCAGCTCAGTTAACATTAAAAAATGTGTGGTTTATACATTTAAGTGTAAAATAGCAATAAGATTTTAAAAATTATTCCTGCAATTTGTTTATATAGCTTTAATAATGCTGCTAATAGGTCTTTATTGTTAAGTAATCTTGGGAAACTCATTTATACTTATAGTAATGATTTTTTCCTTCTACCTTTTTTTTTTCTCCCCCTTTTAGGCTACATGAGGAAATAATTGACTTTTATAATTTCATGTCCCCTTGTCCCGAAGAAGCAGCTATGCGAAGAGAAGTAGTTAAAAGAATAGAAACTGTCATAAAAGATCTTTGGCCTACGGCTGATGTAAGTGCATATTTTCAAACCTCTGTACAACTAAATAGTTGTTAAAAATATAATTTCCATAAACAATTAGACCCATTTTCTAGTCATAATGCCACTAATAGATATCTTATGGAAAGGTGTGATTTTATTTCTGTCTTAAAAGTTAAGAATTCCCCAAACATTCTAATTTTCTTTAATCTGCATGCCAAAAAGAAGCAGTGCAATACACAGTAGGAATAGAATTATAGAAGAAAGTTTAAGCCTGGACTTGCCTATTATCTGTTTATTCTTGGACAAATCACTTCATTTATTGATCTTTACTTTTTATATTTGTTGTTTATTTTAATTTTATTTTAATTCATTTTTAAAAGTTTTTATTTGCTGAACTACTTCTTATATGACCAGTATTATGAGAGATAAAAAAATGTCTAAAGACATGGTTTCTGCTCTAAAGGATCTTATAATAGATTCTGTAAATTTATCACTTGTGCTATAAAAGGAGCTTTTGGTGGATGGAGTTCCATCTTTGAAGTATCTTATACCAATGAAATCACAGATTCTTTGTGTATAAGACAAGTTAACATTTGGCTATAATGTCTTTCCTGAACTATAGGCTCCTCTCACTCAGTACAATCTCTTGCTCTTTGCTTTTGCCTAGATGTCCCATAGGCTTCTCAGACTTAATATGTCCAAAATGAAAATGGGATCAGCTTAGTAAAGAAAATTATCAATATTTCTTTAATAAGCTAATCCCATTTCCATATTTCATTATTTCTCTTGAAGGAATCACTATCTTCTCAGTACCTAGGTGTATAAATTGAGTCATCCTTGGTTTTTCTGACCTTACACTACTCCAACTCTTCATCCAGCCCATTTCTAAGTTGTGCTATACAACATCTCTTGATTTTCTCCTCTTATCTCTATTCATATTTCTACTATCCTGGTGTTCAGGACCTTCTTACTTCTTTCCTGGACTAATATACTAGCTTTCTGATTGGTTTTCTTGCTATTAGTCTTTTCCTTCCCTAATCTACCATTCACAGAATTGTCAAAAATAATATCCCTGATGTACATCTTTGATCATGTTACTTCTCTGTTCAAAAATCTTCAGTGACTCCCTATTGCCAACATTCTCTTTGCTTGCTTTTCTGACCCTTAGCTAATTTTTCCAACTTAACATTACTGCCTTTTACACAATGATATTGCTGCAAAATTGATCTATTTATTCTTTCCCAAACTTCACCATTCTCTGCCCCCAGATTTTTTCATGGGTGTCTTTTATGCCTGGAATATATTTTTTTCTTACCTTTGCCACTTAAAATACTTAACTCTTTCAAGGCCCAGTTCACTTATCTTTTCTTATCCTCTACTTAGTGGGAGGTACTTTCTCCATCACATTATGTTGTGTTTAATAATCTGTTTGCATGGAATATATTGCAGACTTTTTGAGGTCATGGACTGTTGGCTTTTTCTTCTTTTGATTGTGGTGTTGTATGTCCGTAATGTCCTATAAAATACCTTGAACATGATAGGCATTTAAGTATTTATTAAAAGAAATAGAAGTATAGCTATTCAGAAAACCTTTGTCAGAAAAAAGCTATTATCAATTGTTTCTGGCTATGCAAAAGCAAGATTTTTACCCTAAAATATTTTTAATAGATTCAACATGAATTCCTTTTAATAAGTTGGTTTACTTGATCATTCAATTATGGATTTATAAATTTAATTTTCATGAAAATGATTTCATCATTTCTCACAGTCTATTAGAGAACATTCTTGTGTCATAGAATTACAGCTAATTCTTCAACACAATAGCTTTTTTGTACTAGCAGGTTACCTATTCTGTCTTATACTTATCTAGTTTCACCATTGAGTTTCCGTCAAAACTTTTTGTTCTTACAAATGTAATTGCTTAAGTGATCTATTTTGATATAGTAATTCAAATATCATTTATTGGGATTTTCAAAAGTTACAATATTTATTTTAAAATTATTTAGGTAGAGCAATATGACTAATTTTTTGATTTTGAGTGCGTTAGAGATTCATACAATAGGAATAGGAAATCAATAAAATAAGAATGTTTCTAGATTACAAAATATTTCCTTACTAGTTATTTAATTTTGGTTTGTGTTTTATTATTAAAATTGTAGTTTGACTTAGTATCTAATAATTAGTATTTCTTTTTATATTAAACTTGTTAATTTAATTAGAACTTTGATCAGTATCAATTACATGAAATGTTTTAGTATAGCATATCTTTTTCTTTCAGGTTCAGATATTTGGCAGCTTTAGTACAGGGCTTTATCTTCCAACCAGGTAAGTTAATTCTAAGTTAAATTTTTTAGTGTCTTCATTCCTGTTAAATGTTATGTGTTTGTGAATATTAAAGATAAAGTAGTTTATACTTTTTTAAAATTTTAGATTATACATCACATGATTACAGTCAAAACATGATTGGTGAAGAATGTAGGTGGTAAGAAATGAAATATCAAGAGGTTTCAGGTTTTGATTATAAATTTATGTTCATAATTCTTAGCTTTAGTCTTGTACTTATTAAAGACAAAATTACTTATGAAATGAGAAGGTAAACTATTTGTATCTAAGCCATCTAACTCTGTGATTCAGTGATCTTAACTAAGAAGTTTTTATAATTTTCTATGTTCCCCATCATAGGCCTTTTTACTTATAATTATGGGTAATATTTGTCATAATCATATAAGAAATTTCATTAAAATTTTGATTTTTAAAAGTTAATGCCTTTCTTGAGGGAGAAATAGTCTTTGAAATTTATGAGGATTCTAGATAATTCAGGGACATCCCAAATCACATTAACAAAAGATGAATTTGACTTAGAAATTCACTATAATCAATAGAAAGCACAAAAGTGTAAATTGGGAGACATGAGCTCTGTTTTTACATTGTAACTGTTGGATGGTCCAGGGAAACTACTTGTCTTTTCTATTCTGTGTCATTTTGCAACAGGAAATAAACTGCCTTTTACCAGTGGTGACAATTTATAAATCATTTTATGTTTCTAAAGATAGAGTGAATGATTTATTCATTCTAAATATTATGTATTGTTATACTTTATGAATATAAATTAAAAGTACTTATTGCATGTTTTATTGATATATGTACTCTTTTTTGTGTAGCGACATAGACTTAGTAGTTTTTGGAAAATGGGAACGTCCGCCTTTACAGCTGTTGGAACAAGCACTACGGAAACACAATGTGGCTGAGCCATGTTCCATTAAAGTACTTGACAAAGCTACAGTAAGTATTTTTAAAAAGTAATGAGGCAGGTGGATTTAAAGAATTAAAAAGAAATTCTGCATAAGCAGCTCTTTGGGTCCAGTAGATTGTAAAGACTTAATATGTTTAATTTTTTAACATTTAGCTCTTGTGTAGGTTAAAATTTGCATTAATGTAATATCAGTCTTTTTGTAATGTATTCTGTAATCATGATCACCAGCTGTATTAATTATCAGTAGAACAAGAGCTAGTAAACAACCAAGATTTTCTTGGCAGAGTACCATGGTTTTACTTAAACTTAATTTCCTCCTTGTGGAGGAAGGGAAATGATTTAAGTTAGAAATTTTGTAATCATTTGAAGACCTTGAAAATGGGAGGCTAGGGTAATTTGGGGTTTTTAATGTACCCTGGAGTATTAGTAAACACCAAAACAGTGGAATTAGTATAAACTCTGAGATAGAGAACTTGTAAAAGAACTTTATTAAATATTTGCTCCATTTTCATATTGAATGAAATTTTTCTTTTTTTTTTTTCTTTTCTTTTTTTACTGCTAAGGCAATTGGGGTTAGGTGACTTGGCCAGGGTCACACAGTTAGGAAGTGTTAAGTGTCTGAGGTCAAATTTGAACTCAAGTCCTACTGACTTTAGGGCTGATGCTCTATACACTGCGCACCTAGCTGCCCCTTAGATGAAATTACATTCTTCTGTTTTATTACGGTTTTTATATTACTGAGAAATGAAATTACTGGTAATATAGTAGGTTAGATTTGTTGTGATTCTTAAAGCTGAATGGAAGTATTTATAAATTCTTTTTTTTAATTGAAGCTTATTTTCAAAATATATGTGAGGATAATTTTTCACCATTAACCCTTGCAAAACCATGTGTTTTAATTCTCCCCTTCTTCCCCCTACCTCCCTTCCTTAAATGGCAAGTAATCCAATATATGTTAAACATGGTAAAAAATATATGTAATTCTAATATAGGCATACATATGTAGAAATTCTTAAAAAAAGAGATTTTAAATACACAATTTAGATTAGTAATAGACAAAATATTTTTTCATTACCTTATTATATACACAGGCAAATTTTTATGAGGCGGTGCACCTTTACTTTCTCCACTCCAGGATACCTCTTGCTCTCAAATTCTTCATTCTGTAAAAACAAGGATGAATGAGATCTCAGTCAGCTACATTTACTTATTGAATTGTACTTTCACGTGAAAGCATTTTGGTGTAGTTATACATGGTACTGTTTCAGCTTTATCAGCTGAATGGCATACTGAATAGAGAGTTGAAATTGGAGTCAAGAAAACCTAAGTTAAGTTTCAGCCTCAGATCCTTGCTAGTTAGGTGTCCCTGGACAAGTCATTTAATTTTTGTCTAATTTTCTCATTTGCAAAATGGGGATAATAAAAGCACCTACCTTCTAAATTTGTTGTATGAGGATCAAATGAGATTAGCATTGTAAAGTGCTTAGCACAAAGCCTGGCACTTGGTAAGTGCTATATAAATATTAGTTATTTTTATAATTATTTCAGTGATAATGATAATGCTTACGCTGGGGGACCTTCAGGACATTCTTTAATTTTTTGGAATAAGTTTTCTTCTTGATAAAAATGAGGTCTATATTCTAAGATTTTTTTTCAGCTCTAAAACTTTAAATTAATGTGTTTACTAATTTCTGTTATATGTAAGATACTATAAGCACTATTTATAGTTCTGAAAGGTAACACTAGTTCACTCTACATTATTTGCATTTCTAGTAATCTGGTGTATGATTATAAGATTATGTAGTATTTCAGTCTTCATTTATAGAGGCATCATGTCTTTATTTATGGAGGTATCATTGCCAAGTCCTTTTTGTCCAGCTATTTGTTATTTTTATTTTCTGAAATCTATAGAAACTAGCAATTTTGAAAAGTCTTATTACTATAGATATTAAACAATAACTTAGTAATTCCTTTAAAACATTTTTTTAGGTACCAATAATAAAACTCACTGACCAGGAGACAGAAGTAAAAGTTGACATCAGTTTTAATATGGAAACTGGTGTGAAGGCAGCTCGGTTGATCAAGGATTACATGAAGGTATGTTTATGCTGCTAAAAAGTTGGATCTCCAAAAATGTAAAGGAATTTTAAAGGTTATTTTAGTTCTTTGATTTAAACTTTAAAAATTTAAGTAACAGTGCTGGATATGGGGTATATTTGGAAAATGACTGAGCTTTATTTATAATGCATTATATTTGCTCTAATTTGTGCTAGAAAGTTATAAAGGAAAGTCCTTTTCTAAGTAACTATTAAGATTTGCCTTTCCACTTAAGTATTTACAAAGTTTTATCTGAGAGTCCCATGTCAATAGCCATTTGGCAAATTTGCTTCTACATTGTGAACTGTCTTGTTTTATCTTTAAATTTGAAACAAAGGATTTTGGTCTGAAAGAAGTTATTAAAATTCTTTTTCTGGTGTTTCTTTATAGAAATAACATAGAAAACTGGCCATAATTACAAGTTTAATTCAGGATTTTTAATGAGAATTCAGGAAAATCATAAATTAGTTGTGAATTTAAAATTCAGAAATGTAACATTGTCTGGTATTCAGTTGTAACTCTGTTACTATTACTTAAAAAATTCAAGGAAAAGTATATCCTTTGAAATGTCCTTCATTTTGATAAAAATGAGCTTAACATTTTGTTTGAACACTCGATTGAATGAAAGATCTTTGAAATGATATAGCTTTATCTCACCATAGGTTTTAAAAAATCCTTTCTGAGAGCAATGCCAAAAGAGTGACTTGTAGAAAGTTATAAACATTCCTAATGTGATTCATCTTTCAGACAATATTAAACTGATATGTAATATAACTATAATACATATACATGTACATATGTACATACACATATATAGGTTTTTAAAAATATATTATTTTTTCCCTAGTTACATGTTCAGACATCTAAAATGTTGAATTCCAAATTTTATTCCTCTCTCCCTAAGATGGTAAGCAATCAGATATAGGTTTGTATAGTTTTTAAAGATTTCTTCTTTAACTAAAGTTTTACAAGTACTGTTATTCTCAGAATTTAATAATTCAATATCAAAGTTTTGTAAAAATTCTTAACATTTGCAAATGAAGTCATTTCATTTTAATAGCTCTGTGATCTCACACATGTGGAATTCTCCCTTGGTAATGTGCTACTCATGCTCATCTGTCTTTTTACTGCCCTTAAGGTCACCCTCAACTTTAATTCTTGAGAGACTATGACATTTTGTGACACTTAACGCTTCCTAGCTGACACTGGGCAAATCACTTAACCCTAATTGCCTCAGGGAAAAAAAAGAATATTGATATTTTTAAGATGCATTGTTGTTGTTTTTTTAAAGAGAAGATGTTATTAAATTTCCTAAAGGCAATACAACCTGCTTGTCTTTCTATTTAATTCTGGACCTAGTTCATTGTCTACTTTTTAGTGTCTGTACAAAATATTTATTTTTGGATCAATTCTGTCCAGGTATATTTTTAAAATTCTGGATAATGGACATATTTCACCCACTTATTTTTTCCTATTTGGATAGTTAGCCTGAACTCTGATGAGTATAGACTTCATTCAAGATGCTCTGCATTGTCCTAAGGAAGAACATTTCATCACTTTTGTAATGGATAGTAGTGAAATAGATGAACTGTTTCTTTAAAAAAAAAAACTAGCTCAAGAATCAAAGAATCTGGACTCAGATCCTGTACCCTTGATGCTTTTACTACCTTTGTGATCTTGGGCAAGACAGGCTTGTGCATAGTAGATGCTTAATAAATAAATAATTGATTTTGTAGTTATTGATATTTCCTCATATATCTGTTTTGGAATACCTAATAAATTCCAAGATTTTTCCCCCTCATTCCTTCAGTATTGGACCTTTTCTATGGTTTTTCCCATCTTTAATTTCTTTAGAGACATTTTTATGCTTGTATAGGGACTATTTTATTGTAGTATGAACATGATGTCTCTATTATTACTGAAGACAACAGATTGTCATATAAATTTTTATAGATCTTTTCTATTTTTTTGTTTGATTATACTTCTAATTTCATTGTTATCCACTCTTGGTATGAATTGACTTAGTTGGATTCTCATCTAGCTATAAGTTTTCTTTCTATTGCTATTTTTAAAATTTTGAACTTAGAAATAAAACACAACATATTGATATAAACAGAAGAATGCAAAGGATAGTATATGAGACCATAAGTCTCTAATTAATACTGTTCATTTTTTAATTTGTTAAAAAGTAGATAAATCCCATGATTACATTTAAATTTGTCCTACTTGTCTGTATTTTTTTTTCTGATTTCTTTTGTGCATTTAAACAAAAAGTGCTTCAGTGGCTAGCTCCCTTATTTGGTAGCACTGTTAAGCTGTACTCTCTATTCAACACTCCTCTAGTACTCCAGATTTAAAAAGTGAGAGGAAGTGGGGAAGCAAAATTTTTGGACATATGAGCAGTCATCATATTGATTATAGTTCTTGTTTTTCTTTACACTGTTGTTGTCCATGTATAAGCCATTCTTTGTTTCTGTATACTTTATCCTCTCATAGTTCATATTACAAATGATTCTCTGCAAATTTTCTTCATTTCTAATGGCATAATAATTTATAACATTCTTATGTCAAAATATGTTCAGCCATTTTCCTAAGGATGAGCATCCCCTTTAGAATCTAATTCTTTTCTTTGCTTTTTCTTTTACTTCTCTTTTACTTCTTTGTTTGTTTTGCCTGCAGCTATTTCTAACCCAGTATTCTCTTTTTCTTTAATTCTGTACTCTTCAGTTTTGATTGCTTCTCTCTTGAATTTGATATATTTTTGCACTAAATTGAGTATGTATCTGTTTAATCTTCCTTTATCTGTTTCAGTTAAAAGTGAGGTTTGCTTTGATGCTTGTTCCATGCTTGCATACTTTTCTTCTCACACATTTCAATTATGAAAAATAACAAGTTTTAACACTTTTTATCCTTAAAAGGAATTATATAATGTATTACATAATTACATTGTTATAATAATAATTTTATTTATTTGGCAAGGCAATTGGAATTAATTGGCTTGCCCAGAGTCACACAGCTAGTAAGTGTTAAGTGTTTGAGGTCAGATTTGCACTCAGATATTCCATACTTGAAGGTTAGTGCTCTATCCTCTACACCATCTAGCTATCCTATAACTATAAGTATTTCTTATAATCACCCTTATTTTCTTTTTAAATACCAAGAAAGGGACTAATTTGGTCCCAGGACTTGTATTTTTCTGATTTAGATCCCTAAATTTTTTTTTGAAAACATTAAAGTTCTGAAGAGATACTTGTTTTATCTCCTATCATGTTGTTAGCATTACATTATCATAAAGCCTTATCTATTTCCTCAAATAAATTTTAACTTTCTCAGCTTCTCTTGAATCTTGTATTGGCATTTCAGAGTTCTTTTTTAGTTCTAATCTTTTCTAGTAATAGTTGAAAATGTTCAAGTTCATTAAAGGTCTATTTTCCCTACTCAGTAAGATGATACATATCTTTTCAGAATAGGTTATTTTTTAGTGGCAAAAGTATGTTTTCTGCTTTTAAATATTGCTTTTCAAGGTCTACTTTCATTTACCACAGGAGTTTCTAGGTCTTTTTGGGATCCTGGTTTTTATCTTTGGTACTTGGATTGCTTCTTTTTGGATGTTCATGGTATCTTCTTTGATGTGGGAGCTTTGGAATTTGGCTGATGTTCTAAGAATTTTCCCTTTTGTAGTTATTTCAGAAAGTGATAGAATTTTATCTTTTCTTTGCTTTCTTGTTCTTATAGATCTGGTTAGTTCTCATTTATGATTTCTTTAAATATGTATTTTAAAAATCATAGTTTTGAGGGAAGGTGATGATTTTAAAACTCTCTCCCTGACCTGTTTTCTAGAAGAATTGCTTTTAGTATAAATAAGGTTTTTCTCTCCCCCCAATTAGTATATTCATTTCTATTTTTTATAGAATTATTTATTTCTGTCTAGTCTATTCTAGTTTTCAGGGAGTGCATTACTTGTTAAAGTTTGCTACTTTCTATTTTAAATTATTTATTCTTCCTATTCTTTCCTCCAGAGCTCTCCCCCCCCCACTTTTTAAAAATCTCCCAATTCCTTAAGAGATTAAAAAAAAAATCTAGGTATTCATATAGTCCTTGTGGAAAATTAATAGTTTTCTTTTAAGTGTCTGCTGTTATTACAGAATTATTCTTTTCTTTTGTAATATCTCTAAATTAGCAGTAACTTTTGGTTCCGATCAGTATCTTCTGTTTACCCAAATCTTTGGCTTTAGTTCCTGAATTTGGGTTTCTGCTAGGAACAGGCTCTCTACTCCTGCTATACTTTTGGGTAGTATGGTTGCCCTTCTTTGTCTAGCATTTACCAGAGTATATGGTATATAGTTGACACTTAATAAATATTTATTGAATTGAATAGTTTGGAATTCATTACCAGGTGTCCTGCCTAAGTAGTGAGCTTCTCAGTATTTAGCTATATATTGCCAGGAGTTCATTTGAAGACTGTTCTGGTAGAACTTTAAAAGAACTAGTGCTTAAAAACCTGAGGTTCCTCTATGCTATAAGAAACCATCAGAGTAAGACTTGATAGGTCTTATTCATTCTCCTTGAAGAAGCAAATAAAAGTTGATGGAGTTGGGTCTGTCATAAAATAATAAGAAACACTACTTGCTACACTTATTGTGTTTTTTCTTGTCTGACTCTTTGTAACCCCATATGGGATTTTCTTGGCAAAGAAATTGGAGTGATTTGCCATTTTTTTTCCTCCAGCTTATTTTACAGATGAAGAAACAAGCAAGTAGGATTAAGTGATGAGCCTGGGATCACATGGCTATTAAGTGTCTGAGGCTGGACTTGAATTCAGGTCATAGCTTCCCTCCATTACACTTAATTGACTCTTATTGTATGTGATAAATAGATGCAAAAAGATCACTATAAAAGTACTGGAAGCTTTTGAAACAACTCTTCTTTCAGAGGATGAAAATATGGAGAAAAATCTATGAAGAGCTCAACAAACTCCTCTAAATTAAATCAACTTACACTTTAATATTTTTGGGACTTTCATATTAAATTGAGGTTAGGGAAAAACAGAAAAACTTATTGGAAAGCATGAGTCAAAATAAGAAACAAGAGACAAAGTACTTTTATTCTGTATAGAAACTTCACTCTTGTATATCATGAATATTTCCTTTGAGAAAAAAAATTGGAACTGGATATGGAAAATGCTTAGCATCAAAAAAATGAAATTAATTACATTTTAGTAGAAAAGAATATTAAATACTAATGTGGGGGTCCTTATAAGCTATCTTTGTATAGTTACGTTACAGATTTGACTTCAAAATCAATCCTAAATTAGAATATCAAAATAAGAAGATATAATATTTAGTTTGGTCTGGTTGGAGCTTATTTAAACAAATTGTTCATTTCCTAAAATGATAATGTGTAGAAAATGACCCACCATTTCCTATGGAAGTTTATCTATTGTAAACCAGTAATTAAACTGAAACTGAAAGAACCTAGAAACTGCTTCATCTATCAAACCCTTAATTTTCTTGCCAAGTGGAGAGAAAGGGAAGCCAAAGTAAGCACTGATTTATAAATGAATATAATTTATTTTTTAGAACCCCAGTTCTACCTGTCAGTGAGTAGATTATGTCCTGTTGGGAATATCTGGGGGTAAATCAATCTGTGGTTTTTTTCTGCTTTGAAGTTCTCCAATTATTTACATCCTTTTTAATTGAGCAATTGTTGCTTAATTTGTTTTCTTAAATTTTTAAAAAAAATTTAAGTGCAAAATAAAAGAAAAAAAGTTGCCATGTGCACAGCAGAACATAAGAGAGATTGAAAATAAAAGCAATAAATTTCCATTTCAAGAAAGCCTATATAATAAATACTAAACTGTCCATCTTTTTTCTTTACTTCATTGTCGGTTTTCTTTTATTCTCTGCTGTGTACTTTTTACTTAATTTTTTCCCCTTTCTTAACCTCTCTATCTCTCTCCCCTTCCCCCATGCCAAGAAGGTTACAGTTAAATATAGATACACATAATACACATCTATAATCATGTACATATACATTCATACACATAAGAACATACTATGCTTTTTTCCACTTTTCCTTTGTTTCTTTGAAGGTGGCTAGCATCTTTCTTCATAAATCCAGGTTTTTCCATATTTTCCTAAATCCACAAATATTCCAGCCTGACTGACTGTTATTTTAACTGACTAGTTATTTTAAATAGTCTGAAATAAGATTAATGTGGCTAATATATATATAGTATAGTTTCCGTTTTTCTCTTTTGATTAAGCCTATTTTAGCTTTAACTTTATCTGAGATAATGCTTGCTACATCTGCTTTGTTTTTACATAATAAATTCTACTCTGGATTTTTATATTTGTGAATATCTCTCATTTTTATGACATTTCCTGAAAGCAGTGAGTTAAAAATTTAAATCTACTCTTGACTCATTTTATAGGTGAATTCATACAGTTGACATTTTAAGCTATAATTACTTGTTTATTTTCCTCCTTCCTCCTTTCCTCACTATCCTTCTCACTCTATTCATATTCCTTCTAATTCTTCTATTTTATTTCTATCCACTATCTTGCCCTCCTATTACTTACCTTACTCCCCCCTTTCACAAATCCCTCCCTTATCCTCTCCTGAGAGCCTATCCCCTTGACTTCTTGTTTCTATCTGAATGTAAGATGATTTTTCTAGACTTCCAAATATATATGTTCTTTCTTTACCCCATTGCCATTAATCTCACATCCCTTCTATGCTCTTCTCCAGACCTTATTCCTTCACCCATCTTATTTCTTTATGAATTTAGAAGACTTTTATTCCCTTCTACATATATATGTTGTTCTCTCTTTAACCCAGATCTGATGTGAGTAGGGTTTTGTCTAAAAATCCCTCCCTTATCCTCTCCCACATCCTTATCACGTTACCCTCTTATTTCTTTCTTAGTTTAGAAGACTTTTATATCTTTTTAGATATATATGTATTGTACTCTCTTAAGTCATTCCTGATGAGAGTAAGGTTCCAGAACAACCCTCCTATTTCATTTTATTTCTTTATATTAGTTCTTCCTCTTGTATTTCCTTTGTAATGAGATAATTACTTTTTTCTTTTTCCCTACATGATTTTGTTTTTTAGAATTACATTATACTTGACTCTACCCTAATCTTTCTTTTGAACTACCTGATTACCAATGACAATCTTAGATACACAGTATATATAAAGTAAATAATTTGTCCTTATTGAGTTCCTTGTAATTAGTCTTTGATGTTTATTTTATATTTCCCTTGTATCTTGTATGTCAAATTTTCTATTAAGTTAAAGTCTTTTTACATCCTGAAAGTTGGGCAATTCATTGAATGTCTTTGTTGCTGTTCAGCATTATGCTGCATTTTATTATTTATGATGTGTTTGGCTGCAACCCTAAAGTACAGGATTTATCTCTAGCTTTAGAAAATGTTTAAATTCATGGGAATTTCACTTGGTCTATGAAATTTACAACTTTGCTTTCTTACCATTTGTCTATTCCTTTTAATTTTCCCCAATTTCCCCAATCCCTTATCTGCCCTCTCTCCAAGATAGCAAGTAATCTGATATAGGTTATGCATGTCTAATCATTTTAAGCATATTTCCATATTAATCATTTTGCAAAAGGAAAATCAGAACACAAGGGGGAAAACCTTGAGAAAGAAAAAGCAAACAAAGAAGAGGTGAAAATATGCTTGATCAACATTCATTCTCCATAGTTCTCTCTCTGGATACAGATAGAATTTTCCATCCTTTGTCTATTGTAATTGTCTTAAATCAAGGTATTGATGAGAAGAGCCAAGACTATCATAGTTTATCATCACATAATCTTTGGGTTACTGTGTACAGTGTTCTCTTCTAGTTCTGCTCACTTCACTTAACATCAATTCATCAAGTCTTTCCAGGCTTTTCTGTTATTAGTCTGCTCATTATTTCTCACAGAACAATAATATCCCATACATTCATATCCATAACTTTTTTGGCCATCCCCTAACTGATGGTATCCAATCATTTTCCAATTCTTTGCTACCACAAAAAGAGCTGTTACAAACTTTTTTTTTTTTTTTTTGCACATGTGGGCCTTTTCCTTCTTTTATGATCCCTTTGAGATATAGACCTAACAGTAATATTGCTTGATCAAAAGGTATACACAGTTTTATAGTCCTTTGGGCATAGCAGAACAGTAAATCTTAAAATAAATTTATCAGGACATAGATAAGACAAACTTTCAAATATTTACTTTGTACACATTTACAACTTAAAATAATTATTGGCCAATATGTATCTCACATTATTCCTTTCTATTATTGCCTTGATTTTCCTCATGTGCTCACCTCTCTCCTTTTCCCCACTCCTTTACATCCTTCTGTCTTTCCCTCTTCTTTTTACCTTTCCTTTTCTCTCTACTCTCTCTTTTCCTTTTTGTTGTCCCTCTTTGTTTCTGTCTGTCCGCCTTTCTTTTTTTTAGCAAAATGTGATCTCTAGTGCAATTTTAGAAGCTTCTTCATTGGACGTTATTTTTTCCTTAGAATATGTAGTACTTTTCATCACAGCAAAGATTAAAAGATAGAAACAATAAGGACAGTTAATGAGGTGAAGCTATATGGAATCAACATTTATTCTCGGGAGCTTACACCTCCTCTCTTTATTATGTTTCTATCAAGTATTTTTTTTCCCTCAACTGATTTGGTTTACATTATATTGTATGAGTCTGTGCCCAAATTTTTCCTTTTACTAGATTATAAGCTCCATGCAAGTAGGATCTTGTGACTTGTAATAAAATTTTTGTAGTAGAAAAATTGTTGTTTACTAATTAAGGGGTTAAACTTTAGAACTATAAAGCAATATTTTAAGCATTTAGATTTCATATAAAAATAAAGGTGTTTGT
This sequence comes from Sminthopsis crassicaudata, assembly GCF_048593235.1. Taxonomy (NCBI): domain Eukaryota; kingdom Metazoa; phylum Chordata; class Mammalia; order Dasyuromorphia; family Dasyuridae; genus Sminthopsis; species Sminthopsis crassicaudata. The sequence goes on along the minus strand of NC_133617.1, from coordinate 339,447,515 downwards.
AGAGAATGAAAATGGACACCAATCCATTTCACCATAAACCACAAATTAACATTGGATGGTACCCAGCTTCTTAAACTGTGGTTCTCCATTCCATTGGGGGAATCTTGTGACTGAAGGTTGGGAGTCCGGAAATCATGATTTCATATCATTAAATGCTTGATTTATATATCTTTATACCTGGGGGTCATGTAAAAATTTCTCAGGCAAAAAGGGTTTGTGAGTGGAAGAAGTTTAAGAAGCCCTGGGGAAATGTCACCATGGCCTTTTCTGAGAAAAATATCCAAAGTTAGGAATTGATGGAACATTTGTTTCTAAAGAGGTGAAATCATTTGAGTTGAAGTTATTTACTATAGGCTTTTGTTTTTCTTGATTATATATGTTTATTACAGTGGTTTCAGTTTTCTTCCCTTAAATACACACACACACACACACACACACACACACACACACACACACACACATATACATACATATAGCTGTGTATTCAAAATATATAGAAGACAAAAAGTACAGGGCATAAAATTTGTTTCTATATTTTAGTACATATGTATATATATATTTTAAAAATTATATAAGATGACAACTTTTTTCTTTTATTTTTATATTGAAATGTTTGTCTTTGGTTAAGTTTACAATAAAAATCATTGAAAAGATGAAGTAAAATCAATATAGATGATTTTATGCTGAAAAACATTTTATTGAAGATCCTGAAGTTCAGCCCCATACTATTTTAAATTATAAAGTTATAACCAACCTTCAGGTTGGGGAGAAAATAAATCACATTGGATGGGTTGGGAAAAATCCTTAATTCTCTAGTATATTCCTTTAAACAAATATTACTTTTTAGTAACTAGGAAAAGATAGATATAGCTTTAGGACTCTTTGAGGAAGAGAGATGAACTTATTTCTTCAAAGGATGCCTTTTTACCCATTCTCTTGTAGCAAAACAAAACTCAAACAGAAGTTGCAAAACTTTTACCTTGATAACCCAGCTGGTGAAAGATAATTTTCAGCTAGCTAGATACCTAGGACAGCTCCTAAAGCCTTTATATAATCTACTTGGAGACTGTAACACTCTCCTTTATCTTCCTATTAAGGTAATCTAGAATTTGTCTAAAAATATATTAACTATAGTGCATCTGTTTTCTTTTATTTACAGAAATATTCATTGCTGCCTTACTTGATTTTAGTATTAAAACAGTTCCTCTTGCAGAGGGACCTGAATGAAGTTTTTACAGGTGGAATTAGCTCTTATAGCCTAATTTTAATGGCCATTAGCTTTCTACAGGTAAGTGATTTCTCCCTGATCAATTTTAAAAGATAAGTTAATAGGTGTTTTATACTTCATTTTGTTTCATAAGAAGATAAAATGTTTTTGTCCCTTTTGCCTTAGTATCTTCTTATTCTTATTTTGTTTTGGAACATATGGAACATATCAGGTCATTTTGTATAAATAAACCTGAAACTTTGTATATAAAAATTTAAGTTTTCCTTATATTGAGTAATAGCTCATCCTGTTTCTACTGGAAACACCTGGTGGAACATTCCTTAGCCTGGTGCCTAAAGCAGTTGGGAAGATTGTCTTTACTTCAGTTCTTGGTCCACCTCAACTCACTTAAAGTTTACTTAGGTGGAGCCAGGTGGTACATATAGGGTATAAATTCCTCCAAAAGGTAAAAGAGATTTCCCCTTCTTCCTATAAGAAGAAAAATTTTACTATGCTATTTATTATAAAACTTTTTTTCTAAATGGTTTTCTGTTGATTCATTTTAAAAGCCTTTCTCACCTTTTGTACTAGCTACTGGGACTTTTTATAAAGAAAAAAAATAAAACAGTTCCTTCCCTCAAAGTGCTTATATTTTACTATAGTTGATTTTGAAAATCTTCACTTAACATAGAATATTGTTATAATTTAAAATATGGTACAGCTATTTTTTCCTGACAGAGAACTTGAATAGCCTTTTTCATTAAAGGAACTTTGCTTCATCTAACATTCTGGTGTTTTGTCCTTGAAAAAAATAGACTAATTAAAATAAATTTTTCTTTTCCTCTTTTTGTTAAGCACTTTTCCAGGGCAGTTAGGTAAGATAAAACCTTTATTAATAGGTTTAGGCAAGCTATTACTACTTATCAGGTAGTTCACTCTAATATTTCTTTAATAGATCTCTTTGAATTGTAGAGTCACATTATATGTAGAACGCACTGTATTCAGGGCAGTGTTGTATATTGGAAAAGGCATTTAAGAACTGAAGTAATCTTGGACAAGTCTCTGAGCTACTCTGGTTCTTATTTTCTTCATCTGCAAAAATAGGAGAGTTACTAGAAAATATGGCATGTATTTTTGAGAGCTAAATGTTGTGATCTAAGCTTATCAAAATTATAGGATCACATCCAGATCTAGCGCTGGAGGGGGTTTAGCTCCCATAATCTTATTTTATAAATGAAGCAACTCTGGGGCTAGACTCCTTATCCAAGGTCATAGGAGACAATGGATTTGAATTCAGGTATCTTGACTCCAGATATCAGCTCCTTAGAATAAAATATAATCTCAGTTTTTATAAGGAACATAGCAAAATTAATTGTTGTTGTGTCTTTAAGTACTGTGATAATGTGGCAGACGGTCCTTAGATGTATCTACTACATGCCAAATACTGTTATGAGGAGCTGATAATACAAAGAAAGTTTTGTGATCTGCAATTGAGAAAATATGGAATCTCTTAAAATAGTCTTAATTCCATGTATGTGTGTGTTGATATACACATGCACACATAAATATACATGTATATATAGTCAATTATAATAAAACTAGTATTATTTAATATTGTAATTTAGACAATGATTTATAGAGGTTTAATGGTCTTGTGAAGAACATTTTACAGATGAGGAAACTGATGCTCTCAGAGAATGAATGGATTTATATTTTTTTCTCTTTTGAAAATCTTTGACTTCTTTTGGTCATATTAAAATGGTCCTCTTTAGTGAGTATTTCTCTTATATTCACTGTGGTAGATGACATTTTCACTCTGATGGCTTCAATAACACAGAAGTTATATTTGATTCCCTTAACTTCTGTCTTGCTTTCTATTTCCATATTTACAGCTACCTAAAGGGTACCTCCACTTAGATATTCTGTTGTCACCTTGAACTCGTCAAAACTTGAGACAGCCTGGTATAATGGATAAAATTATTATGTAGTATAAGAAGGCCTGGGTTCAGATTTCAGCTCTGCTATTTACTCTTATGACCTTAAAATTTCCTCCTTTTTCTTACTATAAAATGAGGGAATAGAATTAGATGATCTCTTAATTTAGCTCCAAATTGGATTATTCCATATTTAAAACTAAATTAATCTTTTTCTACCTCTACTTAAAAAAAAAGTATGTGCAATTAAAAAACAAATTCTGTATTTATCATTTTCTGCAAGAAAAATCAGATCAAAAGGGGAAAACCCATGAAAAATAAAAAACAAACAAGCAAGCAAGCAAGCAATCAGCAATAATAACAAAAAAAGGTGAAAATACTATTCTTTGATCCACATCCAATTTCCATAATTCTCTCTGCATAAAGATGGCATTTTCCTATTGGAAATAGTGTATTGGAATTGTCTTGAATTGCTGGTATAGTTGAAATATTCATGGAAATATCCATCACAATTGATCACATAATCTTGTTATGTACAATGTTCTCTTGGTTTTGCTCACTTCACTCAGCATCAGTTCATATAAGTCTTTCCGGGCTTTTTTGAAATCAGCTTGCTAGAATCATTTCTTATAGAACAGTAATATTCCATCACGTTCAGATACTATAACTTATTCAGCCATTCCCCAAATGACAAGTATCCATTCCATTTCCAGTTCCTTGCCACTACAAAAAGAGCTGCTACAAACATTTTTGTACAGGTGGATCTTTTCCTTCTTTTATGATCTTTTTGGGATATAGACCCAGTAGAGACACTGCTGGATCAAAGGGCATGCACAATTTTATAGCCCTTTGGGTATAGTTCCAAATTGCTGTCCAAAAAGGTTGGATCATTTTACAACTCCACCATGTGATTTTTCAATATTTATGTCCCAGTTTTCCTACATCCCTTCCAACATTTATTACCTTTTCTTGTTATCATAGCCAATCTTAGATGTGTGAAGTCCTTTTACTTGTAAACTCTTTTGTGATTACTGTTTTTAATATCCTAGACTCATCTTTCTTGACAGTAACCATAGCATAACTGGATTGCCACCATAGCTTTGTGTGTGGTTTATAATTTTTCTCTCCTATTTTAAAATCAGGAGATGAAAATCTTATTTTACATTCTATTTTAATATTTAATAAAGATTGCATGTTCCACATTTTTCTTTGGAAGAGGTTGGATTAGAACTATTTAACTTTTCCCACATCAAATATTTGTAAACAGTGTATTATGGAATATTGATTTCTACTTGAAATTATTTTTGAAGAAAATTTTGTAGGTCACATAATTCTTCTTAGTTACCTTGGATTCTTGTCCTTAGTCTATTTAGGTAGCCCAATTATTTTAGGATTTTATAAAGCTGATTCACTTTATTGTTGTGGTCTATATACTAGGACAGAAACTGTCATTTATCTTCTTTATATTCAGAGAACCTATTACAATGCCCTGTGGAGAAGCAATTAATATATGGTTATTTAATTGAAAATTGTTGTTGTAGGTAGGAATCTAGTTTTTAAATGTAATAGGTTTTGGCATCTCTTACTACTGTGTTGGAGATAGTATAAGCAGGCTACATCAAGCTTTTTCAAGAAAAGCAGCTCTTAGAAATCTTTCTTCCTTCCCTGTCTCTTCTTGGTGGACTGTTTGTTTAGGTTTAGTATGAACTGAACTTTCTCTTTAAAGCAAAATGTTAGGTGACTAAGCAGTGGTGATCTGAATCACATACTGATTTGTTTGACTAGTGGAAATATACTTACTAATTATCATTCCACATTAAGTCTGTTGATTTGTCTATTTTATGTAAAATGTGAATTATTCATTCTGGTGCTGCCCCCTTTTGGCTTTACGTCAGAATAATAATAATATTAAACTTGGACTGTCTAGAATCCAGGCTAATACACAGGATCATAAATTTATTGCTAGAAGGATCCAATAGACTAAGTTAATAGATATGGAAATGAGGCCCAGAAATGCCCTGCTCAGTATAACATATATAACAAATAGTGGAACTTACTTTTAACCAAGGTTCAGGTTAGTAAACTGTTCTCTAACAAGACCTGGGAATAGATTAATTCTATTTAAGGCAGTATTGTGAATAAATTTTAGTTACCTTATAAACTATAAGTCAGCCAATTTGAAAATATTTAAAATACGCTATAAAATGTATTTTGCACCATAAGTGGGCTAAATAAAAGCTTTGATTTAGAAAGCATTTCAAATTCTTTCCTGGCCTTATAATCATCATAAGTACCAGCTAGTGATTGTGAAAAAAATTGGCCAATAAGAGATCTGAATCTTATAGGATGTCTAGACAACAGAATTGATGATACATGACATATTTAGAAAGTTTGCTCAGATTTGTGCAAAGAGGAAATGTGTTTCTTTTGCAGTTGCATCCCAGAATTGATGCCAGAAGAGCTGATGAAAACCTTGGAATGCTTCTAGTAGAATTTTTTGAACTGTATGGAAGAAATTTTAATTACTTGAAGACTGGTATTAGAATAAAAAATGGAGGTGCCTATATCGCCAAAGAAGAAATCATGAAAGCCATGACCAATGGATATAGACCATCCATGTTGTGCATTGAAGATCCTCTACTGCCTGGTAAAACTAAATAAAAAATCACTAAACGTTCTCATTTTCCCTGAGTCTGAGCAAGAAATCATTCTATAAACAGGATTAGCATTTTACTATTTTAAAATTTAGACATTTATTATTTGACTCTGAAATAACATGAATACTGAAAGTAGAAACCAACTAGATTTCTAGTTGTTAAAGATTTCCAACTCATGGTTATCTTAACCAGGAAAATAATATAAAACATATTTTTACCCAATACTTTCCTTCCCTCTGAGTTGTAAAGATTATATATTAATTATGATATATTATTTTTGTAAAATAAAATGATTTTATTTAAGTGACTTACTTAAAATGTGCCCTGGTTTGTTGGATCAAAGTTTAGACCTAAGTACCTAAAAATTAAGGACGTGCTAAATTCTTGTCAGTTACATGCCTTACAGTGTATAATTAGTTTTAAGTTTAGGTTTTAGCTCTAGGTATATTAAAGTATTTTAGCTATCATAGTATGTCAATTTTGCCTTAATGGTTGAATACAAAATATTTAATTAGGAGATGCCAGTTTTTGTTTAGTCTTTTTTTTGTTTTGATAAACATATAAAAATTTAATGAACAACTGTTACTCATTTTTACAGTAGTAGAGAATCCTAAAACAACCTAATAATCATTTGTATTTTAATTTAAATTAATATTAGAGTTATTATTAATATTAGAATATTAGCTCATTCAGGTACCTGTTTCCCCACTCATGTCCTATTGTATGTATCATGTCCTATTTTATGTATCATGTCCTGCTATTGGGGACCAAGTTTTGGCTGGAAAACCAAGGTCCAGGTTATTGCTATGGATATTTGTGTACTGATTAAAGCAAAAGCCTTTTGCACACATAAATACAAAAAAAAAATCATCTGGGTAATTGCTCTTTAAATGCTTTGTAGATTTTTCTAACTGTTCATCTTATTACAGGGAATGATGTTGGCAGAAGTTCATACGGTGCCATGCAAGTGAAGCAAGTTTTTGACTATGCCTACATTGTTCTTAGCCATGCAGTGTCACCATTAGCAAGATCATACCCAAACAGAGATTCTGAAAGGTAATATGGTTTCTTTTGTTTTGGGAATTTTCTGGAATTATTTATTCAATTACTGATCATTATGGAGTTGTTATATTCCTCATTGTTATTTGGAAAACACTAGTAAAAGCGAAATATCTCTGATTACAAATTGTTTTCTGGGTATTAAAACAAATTTTTTTGGAAAGTGATTATAAGGAGTAACCATTTGAAAAGATTTATTGTCTAATGATCTAGAAGATGCAAAAGATAGATGTTAGCAGAACTAGCACTTATTTTAGTCTTCTTTTCTTCAAGTGATCCTGCTTTGCCCCTTTCCAATTCTATTCCAGACCTGAATAATTGATAGCTAATGATTTCTTAGATTTTGTTTTTTCTACAGGAAGTCTCCCAGTTTATTAAAATTTAAACTGTATGGCAACTGAATATATAAAAGGCGGGTGGAGATTCCCAGAGTAACTGGACTCCCCCTCACACTTCTTGTGAGTTAATTTTTTGTTCCTTAGTTTAAAATGCATAAGAACTACTTGGCTCAGAGCAATGCCTCTCAAACTTTTTGATTTCAGGACCCTTTTGCACTTTTAAAACTTAGGAGTTTAAAAAAACTTTTGTTTATGTGAATTATATCTATTGGTATTCACGATAAAATAATTAAAACATCATCTTATTATTATAACATTAGTTTTGAACTTATGGACTCCTGGAAAGGATCACTTGATTACTCTTTGAAAACGTTTAACTTAAAGAATTGTTTTAGTGAAGTATAAAGAATTAGCATCTTGTTAACACCTTACCATTTATATGGTCTCTCCTCCCCAAAAATATCTTCTTCTCCTCAAACTATTTAAGAGGAAGAAGAGAATGAAGTCATACTGAAACCTAGAATGCATTTTACCATATACATTAATAAATATAGTTGAAGATATAGTTGAAATGAGCATGTTAGGGTATAGTTTGGTTTGAATTAGTATTTGTGGACTAGTCTTAAAAAACTTAACCACCACTTATATTTCTATGATACTATTCCAAATAACCAATTTTAAAAATACAATTTTAGAATACAACCTTTTCATATGCTTGGAACTGCCTAGGTGGATTCATATCTTTTGTTGTACTTCACAAAGTCTGTTCTGCTTAAATATGTAAAGCAATTTTTAATGCCTCTTACTCATAATTTTATCTGTTAAAAATGATTCTCTTAACAAAGTTATCAGAAAGAGATGCTTGTATTCAAATGTTTATTGGATATATGGCATTTGACAATGTATGGAATCCCCTGACAAGAGAAATAGTTTTATCCACACAAAATTTGAATTTTGATGTTGATGTCCACATTATATAGATTTTTGAGTGCTATGCTATTTAGGATTTTGAGTTAATTAAAGAATTTTTCTTTGCAGGGAAAATTAAGAGGAGCTAGTTCTAGGCCTGAAGAGAAGAGGGCTAGTATGCAAATAAGGAACTTGTTGAGCACAGCTTCCATAATATTATCTCTCTCTTTTTTTTAAAATTTTTTATTTATTTAGAATTTTTTTCCCACAGTATTATATGCATGAGTAATTTTTTTTTATAATATTATCCCTTGTATTCATTTTTCCAAATTATCGCCCCCTTCCCTCCACTCCCTCCCCCCGATGACAGGCAATCCCATACATTTTACATGTGTTACAATAAAACCTAGATACAATATATGTGTGTAAATACCATTTTCTTGTTGCACATTAAGTATTAGATTCCGAAGGTATAAGTAACCTGGGTAGATAGACAGTAGTGCTAACAATTTACATTCACTCATAATATTATCTCTTAAGAGGACTTAAACTTATAGCAGCTTTCCAGTATCTGAAATGTAAACAGGATTTTTACTTAACAGAAATGAAGGAAATTTTATAAAATATTAGCTTCTTTACAATTGCCTTTGACTTAGCAAGCTGTCATGTTGAGAAATAGTATTTAGATTAGCTAGTTAGTGGGAAAGGATACAAGATAATTTTCAGAAATTTTTACAGTAATCTTCAAACTTTTTTTTAAAAGTACACTAGGTAGAATCATCAAAGTAACACAGGAAGTGATTGACTATAGAGGATGGATCAAAGAAAAATGGGGAAACAAAATTAATCTATCACCTGAACTTGGTAAGAAAGATAATTATGTTTATGATGACTTTTATAGTTTTCCAATATAACATTTTCTCATTCATACTTAACAACTGAAAAAAAAAACTATTATACTCATTTTTACAAATTTCTTAATAAAAATTATACAACATAGACTGTTTAAGAAACTTTTTTTTCTCTAATTTTTTTTTTGCCTTAACAGATAATAGAATAAAGATAAAAGAGCAGATAACTCCATGTAATGGGGATCAGCCTCAAAGCAGAGACACAGAATCACCCTTTAGCCAGCGTTTGACTTTGCCTTTGTCTAGCACCCAACCTCTTTCCTCTGGTTCATCTGCTTCTTCTGTATCTTCACTTTCTGGAAGTGATATTGTAAGTATGGAATATTTTGTGGTTTGTGGTCATTGTAAAGCATTAATAATGTAATAATATCTTCTTAAGATACTTGTTTAACACATTGCAACAGTGTAATTAGTGGCGAAAGTTAAAATCTTTCTAAAAGTTGGTATTTTTACATAAGAATTTCAGTGCTAAAATTCTTTCATTTTCATTAAAAATTCATTAAAAATTGTCATAAGGACTTAAACTTGATTCATTGTTATATGTAGCCCTTTCTTTATCCATTTGATATGTGGGAGACATGATTCTTGTGATAAATATCTGTCATGTACATTGCTTTAAAAAATCATACAAAAATTCAAATTATTAAATATTGAATTTAAAGATACTTTTGCAACAGGAAAGAGATATCAATAAAGACTTGCATTATTTATTTTTTTCTTCAATATTTTTTATTCTAATTGAATCAAGTTTTGAAATTGCTTCATAGAAAGTACATGTAACTTTGTGACTTGAGTTTCAAACTGACAAAAATATCAGGTTCATTAGCATAAGTGCTTTTGTTTGTCATTACTTAAATTTTGGAAAATAAGCTAATATTCCTTTCACAAAGCTGCTTTTCCTTTCTAATTTTTCTCTACAAAAAAGGATTCTGATACACCACCTTGCACAACTCCTAATGTTTACCAATTTAGTCTGCAAGCACCATCTCAGCTTATGGCCAGTTTACCTACAGCATTGCCAATGCCAAGTGGTAAACCTCAGTCAGCTCCTACTAGAACACTAATAATGACAACCAATAACCAGGTACAATTATTTTCATATTTCTCTAAAATGTTAATTTTTCATTTCCAGAATACAGGATTCCAGTTGGAAATATTTCACTGATACAAATGTTCCCCCAAATTGGGTGTTTTTTCTTTTTATTTGGTTTAGTTTGTTATATTAGATGAGGAGTACAATTCTTTCTAAAAATAATTAAGAAGATACTGGTGATAGGAGAAGAAGTTGTTCAAGTTACAATATAAACTTTACCTAATCAGGGATACTTCGGAATAGGAAAAAGGATCAGAGGATTTCAAGGTAGCCTTGGGAAGAAAATAGACCTTTACATATTTACATACATTCTCATAGTTATTTGCATCCTCTCTTACCTATATTTTACCTTCACCTAAGAACATTTTCTCTCCCAAATACCCTTCATTTATGTCTTCCTTTTGTGAAGAGATAACCCTTTTCCTTGCAAGGCAAATCACCTTTACATGAACTTTTGATTTCATTTCATTCTGTCTTTTTTAGCAGATTCCTTCCTCTGCCTTCTTCTGCCATCCACTCTTTGATCTTTTTGTATCTATTCATTCCTTTCATTATGTCTCTAAATATTTCTGTCTCCCTATCCTTAAAATACTCTCACTTGGTCCTCCCAAAAGGTTATCTTGTACATACTCTCGTTTTCTAAATTTCTTGAGAAGGCAATCTACCCTCACTTCTTCTCCCTTTAATTTATTCTAAACCTTCTGTTTTCTGGTTTTCAAGCTTCTCATTCAACTAAAGCTATTCTTCTTAAATCACCAATGAGGTCTGTCTGTCTATCTGTCTGTCTTTGGAAGATAGGGGTTGAATTACTTGTTAAGGATCATACATCTAATAAAAGTCTGAGGCTTATTTGAACTTAGGCCCTCATGACTCTGCAGCTGGTGTTCTATTTATTGTATTGATCTGCCCATCTTACCTCACCTACTAAATCTCTATCCTCTTTCATTCTTCTCATGTCTTGACTTTTTTTTTTTTTTTTTTTTTTTTACAATCTTTGACATTTTTCATCACTCTCTTCTCCTGAATGCTTTCCCTTCTAAGTTTTTAAGACACTGCTCTAAATCTAATCTTCTCTAGGTTTTTGTGACACTGTTCTCTCTTTATTCTCTTTCTGCCTGCCTAACTACTGTTTCTCAGTATCCTTTTTTGTCTCTTCATTAAAATCATGTTCACTAACTATAAGTGTCCTTCAAAGCTCTTTTCTGGAGCATCTTTTCTTCTTTTTCCTTTGTGGTTTCATTAGCTCTCATGAGTTCACTTTTAATATTTGTATAAATGATTCCCAGAGTGTTCAACAGTAATCTCTTTTGAACTCTAGTTTTGCATCAACAACTATATTTGATATCTCACACTGGATGTCCTGCATGCATTTCAAATTTAACTTCATCTTCTTTCCCTACAAACCTTTCTCTCTTTTAAACTTCTCCAGTATTGTCAAGGACATCACCACCCTTTAGTTAAGGGGTATTGTCCTTGACTCTCTTCTTGTACTCCACATATCTAAATAATTACCAAGTTAGGTCTTACTACTTCTCACTTCACGTTATTTTATGTATATGTCCTCTTCTTTCTATTCACTGTGGTGCAAATGTTTTGTTATCTCATATATGGACTATTCTATTCATTTCTCTGACCACTCTATCCTCTATTCAACTATCAAAATTATTAAAAATTATTAAAGCTGAGGACTAATCATGACACTCTACCCCTAACAATTTCAATGGCTCTTTATTACCTTGAGAAACAAAATAAAATGCTCTGGCATTTAAAACAATTCACTTTTTTCCTTCTTACTTTTTACTCTTCTCCACATACTTTACAAGTCAGCAACACCTGCCTTCTTGCACAATATTCCAATTCCCAAATCTGTGCCTTTTAAATGGCTGTTCTTCTGAGTTCTGGCCTGGAATGCTTTAATTCCCCATCTCTGCTTACCAGCTTCTCTGTTTTCCTTCAAGAATCAATTTATATATTACCTTCTGCAGGAAACCTTTTCCTCTGAGTATCTTATTTTTGCTCTGTATATACTTTCTATATACATAGTTATTTGTATATTGTCTACTCTATTAGAAGATGATCAGCGACTTTATTTTTCTCTTACTTATATTTCCAGTCCTTAGCACATTTTATGACACATAGTAAATAAAAATGTTCACTGATTGACTAGATTCTTTCTTCTCTTCTTAATATCCTTTTTAGGTATATCCCATTTCTGTTTCCTTCTCCCTCTCCCTATCCATCACATTCTATATGTAAATATAAAAATATGAATAGACATCTTCACAAACATCAAAGATTTTAAATGAAAAGAGTATGCAGGTAGTTTGTGAAGGTTTATGTGGTTATTAAGGGGATAGAGGGGAGAAGTGCGTAATCCGCAACTATCAGTCACTGATTTAATTATAAAACTGAAAATAAAATTCTGAAATCACAGTAGTCCACCTATCTTTTATCCATTAAATGGTTTCATTTCATTTCAATAAGTTCTATATATTTATATTAGAAATTGATTGACACATTTCAGCTTTCAGAAATACTAAACATTTTGACCGATTGATAAAATGCTCTGGAAACAAATTATTTGAGCAAGTCACCCAACCTCCCTGGGCCCTGACAGTTTCCTCATCTGTAAAATTAAGGGGTTGAACTAAATGACCTGAAGTTATTTCTAATTCTGTGGCTCTATAATTTTTTCTTTAATATTATCTACATTTCCCAATGTGGTGGGGTTGTTTTATAAGTAGGATTGCCTTTATAATGTGATCCTTTTGATAGTTTAGTAGATACTCTTAGGTAGGGATAGGGAGGAGGGAGGGAGAGAAGTCCCTGCTTCATCTGTTTTTTAATTGCACTTAGCAATGTTTTAGTGTATATAGTACTTTGCACTCCATCTTTAAATTTTCAATTCAAAGAATTTAAAAAGCAACCTTAAAGCTATAGTTTCTTCTATTTCATTTACTGTGAATTATTTTTTAGCACTAAACTGGCATATAAGGTTTATTCTGCTTCAAATAATTATAAACAGATCCTCCCTTTTTGAGATATGATTATTAGACTAAAGGGAAAATTTGAAAATAATTTAATTTTCTGTTGCCAGATTGTATTTCACAATAGTATATATGTGAGGGAAAGTATTCATTAAGTAGGGAAACTAAAAGAATTTCAAAAATTTTGTGATGATTGAGCATAAAATAGGATAATTGCTTCCCAAGGCATTTTGAATATCATTTATTCCAATTTGTGGAAATATGACAACATTTAGTTCCATGTTTTACAAAATGAATATTTGTTATTTAAAAAAAAAGAAAATGTTGACATGGGAAATGTGTAAAAGTTTTTGAGTGATTCCAGGCAATTGCAATTTATATTTGAAATTCAATATTTGAATGCTAATGAGGAAGTAAAAGTAGATTCCTAGCGAAAACATTTTCTTCTTCCTAAATTTTTCTAAAGCTCTCTTTTGTCTTCTTTGCTCCATCACACTTTAACTTATATTTATTTATATTTATTTGTATGTATTTCATATCTCACTAGTAGATTATAATCTCCTTGAGGTGTAATTACTGCTATTTTTTTTTCTTTTCTATTCTTAGTGCCAAGTGCTTAGTAAGTTAATATTTCAATGAAATTAAACTGATTTGGGTTATTACATTATAATCTGAGTTCTGACAATTAATGAAGACCTCCTTAAGAAACAAATCTTGAAAAGCCTCAGTTGGTGTATTGGAAATAATGCTTGCTCCTTTTGAAGGCCTAAGACCAGGATCTGCTACTACTGCCTATATAACTGGAAATTATCCAGCCTCTCTGGGTCTGGGTTTCTTTCCTTATCTGTAAAATTAAAAAGCTGCACTAGTTGACCACTGCAGTCTCTTCTAAGTCTGGATCTATGATCTTGTGATGCTGGTTTTTTTTTTTTTTTGTTTGTTTGTTTTTGTTTTTGTTTTTGTTTTGTTTTGTTTTGTTTTTGTCGGAGCAATTATTTTTAAAATGTATTTTTACCCATATATAGAGACATATAGAATCCTGGAGGTGGACAGGATTTCAAATATTATGTCTGACTTTCATTCTATTGATGAAAAAACTGAGGCTCATAGAGATGATGGGATGTTCCCAGGAGCAAGTGGTACAACCAGGTGTTGAACCAAGGTTCTTTGGTATTTTGCCTATCACTCCCCTAAAACCTTACCCAAGATGAAGCAGTTCCTTAATCCTTTAATTATATTTTGATACAGATCTTTCAGGAAAGGGGCTTAGGATTTAAGCATATATCAGAGGATCCTCATGAATTGCACTAAGGACATCTCTCTTCATTTCTTCCCTCCCAAAAAATTGATGTCTTTTTTTTTTTTCCATCAATCACTTTTCAGTATTACTCTATCATATACTTTCCTTTAACCTTCCCTTGTAGACAAAAATAATTACAACTGACAAAGTAACTATGTATGTTATTGAACATAATACTTTATACTCTGAGTTTCTACCTCTGTACTGAGAGGAGGAATGTATATTTCGTTTTTTTTGTTTTCCCGGAACCAACATCATTCATCCTATTACTCTTAAGTTCATCTTCCTTTTAGTGTTATTCAAATTGTGATACTCATTGTATATATTGTTCTCAGTTCTGCTTTCTTCTCTTTATCACTTTACACATGATCCTCTATTTCTCTCAATTCCTCATTTTTATTTTAAGATATTATGTATTATTTCATATTATTATCCTATATTCTAATATTCTATATTATTTTCATATGTCATACTTTGTTCAATCATTTTCCAGTTGATAGGCACCCACTTTGTTTCTTTTCTTTTCTTTTTTTGCTGCCAGAGTACTGCTATTCATATTTTGGTATGTATGGGACCTTTCTGTCATTGACCTTACGGTCAAGAGCTTCCCACAACTCCATGAAGGCACACTCAGAATTTAATGTGTTTATATGTATATGTATGAATACATATACATATACACACATATTTATATATACACACATATATTTTTGTGTGTGCATATATGTTTATATGTGCAGGAAAGAGTATACATGGGGAGGGAATCCTTGCTTTGTTTCTTCTTAAAATAGTACTGCTTCAGTTTTGTGTAGTTATCCAACCACACTGGAATTTGAGAGCCTAATTAAGAGTTTGTTTTTACTCTTGTGAACTTGTATTGATCTCAAGATACAACTGTGAAACTCTGAAGTCTAAGGAAGAGTGAGAAAAATTTCCACAGTGAAAAATAATGAAAATATTAAAACAAATAAACTGAAGGTGTTGTCATTCTGAAAAACAATAAGACAAAAGGTATTATTGCTTTGCTAGTAACTATAGTCCATAAGCCATACTAGCCAGATCGATTTTTGGAATTGTTGATTATGTTGAAGAACATATTCTTATTTAATCACACTGCATATTTGAAATAGGAAATTTTCAAAAGGAAAATGAAAGTATTAGTATAGGACACTTTAGAATGGTGATAATCAAGTTAAAATAGAAGTATATTCTTATAAAAAGAATCCCTGCAAGGTTGCCACATCTATATGATACATATTTTTATTTATTTAAATATTTCCCAATTATATTTTGAATTTTTGCTGCCTTCTTGAAGCCTGCCCGAAGTTCATGTTCAAGTTTGACAGTTATGCTTTAGATCATTTTCTTAAAACTGAATTGTAAGAGTAGTATTCTAACATGAAAAAGAATATTTCTTATTTTTGAATTGGTCCTCAATATTGCACTTTAATAATAACAATAATTTAAGGGTTTACAAGTACTTTATTTGCTATATATTCATTGAATATAGTGCTTTAGTATTTGATTCTCACATAATTCTTTGAGGCAGGTACTATTATTATCCCCATTTTACAGATGAGGAAACTGACTTAATATCAGTAAGTTACCTAGGGGCACAGTGATAGTAAGTCTGAAGAGGAATTTAAACCCAGGTCTTCCTATTATTTACTTATATAGTGAGTCTAATTCTAAATAAAACCTATTACTTTAGATTTTAATAAATAAAATTTATTACTATAATGTACTTTTGTTCAAAAGCCATCTGTAAGAATTTCACTTTTGTAGTTTTAGTGTACAAATTTTATTTATGAGGATTAAAAATTTAATTGTATTTAAATTATTCTGGCTATTCATTGAATGTTTATTACAATTTCTTTTTCATAGACTAGGTTACTATACCTCCACCTACCTTAGGTGTGCCCCCACTTCCTTGCAGACAAGTTGGTATTGAAGGGACACCATCTTTGAAAACTGTTCATCACATGTCATCTCCTGCTGTTCCTTCTACATCTCCCAACCCACTCTCAAGCCCCCATTTGTATCATAAGGTATGCTTCAAAATCATATTAATATACTACTTGAATTTAGAGTTTTAAGACATCCTAATATATGTTAAATTTAAAAAACAATTGTTGAAAATATTCTGTGTATGATTTGCTAAATTTTAACATATTTTTGTGATAGAGCTAAAATTTTAAGACGAACCCCAAATTTTCTAAACATTGTATAATGTTAACATTAGTACCTTTTAAGCAAAAACCTATTCTTGATAAGTAGGGCAAAGGAAATTCTGTTAAACTTTAAAGTATATTAAGTGCCCCCAATTCACATATTTCTTGTCTCCTAATTAATGGTCTTAGTTTTTATATTCTTATACATATAAGCAAATAGAATTTCAAATTAGAAAGAAAATAAAGTAAAAATACTTTTTTCTCTATCAATAGATTTCTGTTAAAAATTTGATGTCATGATAAATGCTTCTTCATATGTTAAGGACCAAGAAAAAATAAATATATTACTTTTACTCAAATAAAAACTACTACTTGAAGAATTGGAGATGGTAGTGTTAGTCATTGCTTCATAACCTGCATTCTTGATTCTTCCCCTACTTAGCAAATTATTTCATTAAATCAAAAACTTTCTGGTTTTTTGTAATATCCCAAGGATTTCTCTTTTTATTTACTTGCAAATCCCCCAAATATATATAGCCTAAAGTAGTAACAGCTGTCATAAAGAAAACAGATAAGTTAAACATAGACTGTATATGTGCATGGATGTATATATATGTATATTAATATATACATATATTTATATACTGAATTTGAGGGATAGTTTCTCAAAAATTGATGGCTATGAGACAATATGTCAAGTGGGCCCTAAAAGTAAATGTTTCCACATTAAAGAATTTGTTTTTCCCTCATGACATAGGGACTTTACAACCCTATGGGTGATATATTATGGAATGTATTCATTAGTGATTAAAATGAATTCCTTCTTTTGCTTATTTTTCCTCATTTTTTTTTTAATCTAACTTCTTTATTCTTGGAATCTAAGCTCATTAAGGGGGCAGAAATAATAACACTTGGCTAAGTTTTTAGCTTCTTTAATCTTCTAAAAATTGAAATTTTTCTACCTGAATGAAACTATATTATAATACTTAAACTTCAACAAGAAAACTCAATAATAAGCATTAATTTGTAGAGGGCATATCAGTGCTAATATAAAATTGGGAATATTCCAGATGAAATTCAGAACTTGTAAAAATAAATTATTTAATTAATAGATTTATTAATAAATAATAGTCTTCCATATATAATACATATAAGACTTTGATTTCTTTTTATCTTCTCCCTGCCTCCCAATTTATCACTCATTCTGTCACGGAATATTTCTAGGTCTTACCTTTGTTTATTCTTGATCTACATTTAGCCTATTTCTGAAAGAAGTTTCATTTGTGACACTGAATATCTTGTGATAACTTTTTTATATTGAATATCTACAGTGAATTTTAAGCTTTTAAAATCTTTGAAATTATTTCCAAATGCAGACTGAGACTGAGATAAACCCAAATATAAATCTTTATATGTGTGTGTGTGTGTGTGTGTGTGTGTGTGTGTGTGTGTGTGTGTGTGTGTGTGTGTGTGTGTGTGTATATGATACGGTCTCTCTATAAGTATGTGAGTTTAGAGGTTTATGACAAGTCTCTTTTTTCTATGAGAAATAGGACTAATAGACTGATGTCTGTGAACTTTAAGAAATACTGTATTTAGTATTTATATAATGCTTAAATTGCTCCTAAATTTTAGAATCCTTTGTGCTACATTTGTCAATTCTCAATTTTCTAAATAATACAAAGCTATTCATCCTATGCTTGAGATACTTTCTGCCCTGTGACTATGCTTATAGTTGCTGTCTTGGGCTACCTACATACTGAGAACTTTCTATTTTTTTTTTTTTTTAGCAGCACAATGGCATGAAATTTTCCATGAAAGGAACTCATAATCATAACCAAGGCAATGGTTACAATCCTGTTGGCAGCAGTGGCATGCGGCAGCCTGTGGGCAACAGAGGACACCATCAATATAACCGTACTGGCTGGAGAAGGAAAAAACACACACACACAAGAGACAGTTTGCCTCTTAGTCTCAGCAGATAATGGCTCATGTCAGAATTATCTACCCCAATCTTACAATCTGAAGCTGAGTGACATTGGACACTAAACTGGGGAACTGAGACCAGCATTCAGCACATCAGCGCCCGGGTATTGTGAAATATCTGCAGCTGATTATTTTGCATGTTTCTTTGTGTGGTGGTTAAGTCCATCTTAAAGAAAAAAAGTAGTTGTGCTCATCTGTGAAGCCTTATTAAATGTGGAAGTTGTTTTCTGCCTTCCCAGGATTATTCATTGAGTGCCGAAGCAGCTCTTCATAAAGAACTGCAAGGACATTAAATGCTTTGGCATTTTTGCTGTAGCTGCATTTGTTCCTTAGCAGTTTGGGTTTCTTATTTTTATTTCCGTCAAAGAAGCAGAGGAGAGTTAAACCCCTGATGTTTTTTTCCCCCAGCAGACACAGTTGGGAGTTTGTAACAGTTTTACTGCCCTCATGTTCTTTTTCAAATTTCAGAACTCTTTTGCTCTGTAAATATTGAAAACTTATAATTTGTGCAATAACTCAGAATTTTTTAATTTAATTTCATATTTTCACATAAGTTATATTTAAGGGAGGAGGGAATTTTTTTTAAATCTTATGTCCTTTCCCAAGTTGCATTTTCTAAGTTGGGTTTAATAGTTTTGGCAGGTTGAATGTCATTAGAACATCACACTGAGGGTTTTTGTTTTTAGCCTTTTTTTGTTTTGTTTTGTTTTGTTTTGTTTTGTTTTGTTTTGTTTTGTTTTGTTTTGTTTTGTTTTGTTTTGTTTTGTTTTGTTTTGTTTTGTTTTCCTTGGTTAAATGTGAGGCTTTTTGATTCATAGTGAATGGGCAGAGTTAGCTTACAGTTTTATGAAGGAATTGAGCTCCAAACTATTTTGACCCTGCCTCATTAGCTTATTCGTCTGGCCTCTTGTCAGTTGTCTTGCTATGACCAGTGAGTTTTAATTGTTGTGTTTTTTTCTTTTTAACTAGACAACAAATCCAGCAATTAAAGTGCCAGAAGTATAACTTTCTAAGGGTGAGAAAAGGGTTGTCACAATATAAAATCCAAAAAAAATTTTTTAAAAAAATTGTGAATTTTGAATCGCTCCAGTCAGTTTTAGTAATGAAACAGAACCTATAATAACTTGGGGGGTCTGCTGAACATCATTACTAAAAAAAGGTTTGCCCAGTTTTAGGAATGTGGAGAAAGGAATTATGTTGATTCCATTATGGAATCTGTATAGCAGTATGCATTAGTTCTGTTAAGAGCAAATATATGAAAAGTACTTCATCTGCTCAGTGCACTCTAGGAAGTATCTTTTAATGTATTGCAGGAGAGCACAGCCAAGGGTTGCACATGTCTGAGTGACTGGCACTTAATTTACAGATGCATACAGGTATACTATGCAAGTGTATTCTGCCATGACAACCACTGTCTTTGTTACCTTTTTTTGAATAAGAATATATCCATCCTGCCTAACCCTGAGTTTTAGAAGCACCACAGTTGTCCTGGGAGTTGGTTGCATCTCATATGCCATCTGACTTCCTGTTTTTAAAATGAGGGGTTGTAGCCCTGCTAAACACTACAGGTGGGTTGTTTTTTGAAGTCCACTAGTGGAGAATGTTGAGAGGAAAACTTATTACCATGACATCTAAATGATGTAGAGAAGTGGGAAGTTTTAGAATTGATATCTGAATGTTAAAATAGGCATCTAGCATGATAAAGCTTTAAAATGTCTGTGATATGCCTTTTGAAGCAGGACTAGCCCACATTGTCATTGGAATCTATAAACTGCAACTGCAGATTTTTTAGAAGGAGGGCATTCCAGAATAGAGTAGCACATTTTTCTGCAGTTCTTGATGATTGAAACTTATCAAAAATATTTAAAAATATTTAAATTGTGAACCTATTCATAAACAGATATTTATAAAGACTGATACATAGGCCTATACTACTAATCTTTACACATTAGCAATATTGAGTATAAACCTACATTAAGGAAACCACTACACAGACTTTAGTTGGTATCTTATGTAGTGTGCATTTTAAAGCTAGATTCATAGAACACAGGTATCATGTTCCATTTCAGTCATGGTGAACCAAATGAATTGGCCTGGCTACCACTGTGGTTATGTGCTACAGGTTTAAAAAAAGATATCATGTTTAGATTTTTTTTTTGTGTGGACAACAATGTGGAAGCTAAAATTGACATATTTTTATGTAAAGTTTTTCTATTCTTTGATTTTTAATAAACTTTGGAAACCACTTTTGTCTTTGTCTTTGTGAATATATATATCTATCTTTGTTAAATTGCATGTTTTTGTTTTGATTTGTTTTTGGTTTGAACCACTTAAATGGGATTAAAAAATCATAACTTTTAATATTTCCATTTTCTGTCTTTTCACAGATCATTTACTCTTTCACAGGTTAATAGTACTCTCATTCTAAGTATCTTAATTTTTGTAGGATTTTAGTCAGTTTTTCCAGACCTCATCTCTTGAATTGAGAAATTTTTATTAGTATAGTGAAGCTTTGTATTTCAGACTTCAAATCAAGCATCATCTTTTCTAGAAGCTCAAAATAATTTAAAATTGCTTAATATGATTTAATTTTAAAATCTGTTTATGTTCTTGATGGGGATATTATCTCAAAATAGTCCACATATAATTCAGGGAAAGTATACATTCAGATAAGGAAATCATCATTAAAGTCTTATTTTATTGACTTGTCATGGTATAGAGGGGTATTTTGTATTAATTTTGGATGGCTATGCCAGTGGAAGACAAACTCTTGAAATTTCTACTTACCCAGAAAGGCTTCAGAGGCAGATCCAATAATATTTCTATATCTGTTATTGAGATCTAGTAAAATTCAGAAAATTCCATCATGAGAAGGTTGGCCACTATAGAGGAGAAGGTATGCAGTGGGGAAGTGGGGAGGAAGGCATGAGAAAAAGAATATTTATATATAGACAAATCATAGAGCTTCCCTAATATTCAAGTAAAGATGAAATTTAAACTACAAAATCTTCTCTCCCCTCTCTCCGTCCTCTTCCTCCCCTCCTCTTGATTCTCTTTTCCTCTCTCCTTCCCTCTTCTCAGCAATTTGTGAATGAGAAAAGTATACTAATGATGCTACTCAGAGTTCATTTATTCTAGAGTTTGAATTTCTGAAAACTACAGCTTATATATAGAAACTTATCTGAAAGGATTTCTATTTCCTCAGAAGAAAAAAAAATTTTTTTTTTGCTTAAAATGGATCAAGTTTTTAAAGAAACTTTGAACAAGGCATTCATCACAGATTCTTTTAGATAAACATATTACTTAAGCACTGGTTCTCTTAAATAAAACATTCACCCAAGTTCATGTATTTAAGGGCTCAAAAGGGACTTTTGAAATAATTTCCCCCTCCCTCCTTTTTTTTAGTCAATATAACTTCTAGAGAGGGTGATTTGTTTGGTCATTCATTAGTTAAATACTTATGTGCTTGTTAAATGTCAAACATTGTACTACTCATTGGGGATACCCCCCCAAAAAAGGCGATAATGGTTAGAACATTGGATATTAGGAGCTCTAACTACTAGTCTGACTTCTACCACTCACTGTTAAAGTTGTAGAACCTGGATGAGTAATTTAAACTCATTAACTGGAATTCAGTTTACTCATTTGTAAAATGAGAATGGACTAGGTAATCAGAATATCCCTTTGATTCTAAATCTAGTTTTAAAGTCTTGTTTAAGTCTTGTTTTAAACAGTCCCTTAGCAAATGTATTTTTGCAAATTAGCTCAGATACTAAATTTATTGAGGCTTTTAAGAAAAGATATCTGGGTTCATATAAGTAATATGTATTAACTAAGCCACAAAATGCATATACTACTGTTGCATTAATGAAGGGGAAAATAGTTTTGAAATACATTGAATCAATTTATACGAAAGAAAAAGTTAAAAGATGCTACCACATTAATAGTTAAAGCTGTGTCTGATACATTAAGCATAGTGCCTAAATTATTGCCTTGTGTGCCTTTTGGAAGATCTACCAAATGGTAGAAAAATTACAAGCAAAGCCAAGAGTTCAGCACTAAATATAAATAAACACAATATTTGGAAGAATCCAGAGAGATCACACCTTGGATGGTAAATTTCTTTAAGTCAAACTTGAACTGCCAATAACTTTTTGGGGGGTTTGGAAAGTTCTATTTAATTGAGTTTTCTGTACAAGACATTTTTAGTTTTTAGTTTTATTTTTAAAGCTTTTTTTTAATTATTATTGTAGCTTTTTATTTACAAGATATATGCATAGGTAATTTTTTGACATTGACAATTGCAAAATCTTTTGTTCCAACTTTTCCCCTCTTTCCCCCCATCCCTTCCCCCCAGATGGCAGGTTGACCAATACATGTTAAAGTATAAGTTAAGTATAATATATGTATACATATCTATACAGTTTTTTTTTTTTTGCTGTACAAAAAGAATTAGACTTTGAAATATTGTACAATTAGCCTGTGAAGGAAATCAAAAATGCAGGCAGATAAAAATAGAGGGATTGGGAATTCTATGTGGTGGTTCATAGTCATCTCCAAAAGTTCTTTCCTTGGGTATAGCTGGTTCAGTTCATTACTGCTCTATTGGAACTGATTTGGTTCATCTCATTGTTGGAGAGAGCCTCGTCCATCAGAATTGATCATCATATAGTATTGTTGTTGAGGTATGTAATGTTTTCCTGGTCCTGTTCATTTCACTCAGCATCAGTTCATGTAAGTCTCTCTAGACCTTTCTGAAATCATCCTGCTGGTCATTTCTTACAGAACAATAATATTCCATAATATTCATATACCACAATTTATTCAGCCATTCTCCAATTGATGGGCATCCATTTAGTTTCCAGTTTCTGGCCAGTACAAAGAGGGCTGCCACAAACATTCTCACATATACAGATCCCTTTCCCTTCTTTAAAATCTCTTTGTGACATAAGCCCAGTAGTAACACTGCTGGATCAAAGGGTATGTACAGTTTGATAATTTTTTAAGCATAGTTCCAAATTGCTCTCCAGAATGGCTGGATGTATTCACAATTCCATCCACAATGTATCAGTGTCCCCATTTTCCCACATTGCCTCCAACATTTTGCATTATCTTTCCCTGTCATTCTAGTCAATCTGACAGGAGTGTAGTGGTATCTTAGAGTTATCTTAATTTGCATTTCTCTAATTAATAATGACTTGGAACATCTCTTCATATGGCTAGAAAGTCTCAATTTCTTTGAGAATTGACTTCATATCCTTTGACCATTTATCAAGTGGAGAATGACTTGGATTTCTTATAAATTAGAGTCAGTTCTCTATATATTTTGGAAATGAGGCCTTTATCAGAATCTTTGACTGTAAAATGTTTTCCTACTTTATTGCTTCCCTTCTAATCTTGTCTACATTAGTTTTGTTTGTACAAAAACTTTCCAATTTGATATCAAATTTTCTATTTTGTGATCAATAATGATTTTTAGTTCTTCTTTGGTCATAAATTCCTTCTTCCACAGGTCTGAGAGGTAAACTGTCTTATATTATAATTTATTTATAATCTCATTCTTTATGCCTAGGTCATGAACCCATTTTGATCTTATTTTGCTGTAACGTGTTAAGTCAATGACTAGTTTTTGCCATTGTAATTTCCAATTTTTCCAGCAATTTTTGTCAAATAGTGAGTTCCTATCCCAAAAGCTGGGGTCTTTGGGTTTGTCAAACACTAGATTATTAATGTTATTGGCTGTTTTGTCCTTTGAACCTAACCTATTACACTGATTGACTAGTCTATTTCTTAGCCAATACCAAATAGTTTTGGTAACTGCTGCTTTATAATATAATTTTAGATCTGGTACAGCTAGGCGACCTTCATTTGATTTTTTTTTTTTTCATTAATTCCCTTGAAATTCTTAACCTTTTGTTTTTCCATATGAACTTTGTTGTTATTTTTTTCTAGGTTATTAAAATAATTTTTGGGGAGTCTGATTGGTATAGCATTAAATAAATAGATTAGTTTAGATAGTATTGTCATCTTTATTATATTTGCTCACCCAATCCAAGAACATTTAATATTTTTGCAATTAGTTAGATCTGACTTTATTTGTGAGGAAAGTGTCTTGTAGTTTTGCTCATATAGTTTCTGATTTTCCCTTGGCAGATAGATTCCTAAATATTTTATACCATCTGTAGTTACTTTAAATGGAATTTCTCTGTGTAATTCTTAACTGTTGGATTTTGTTAGTGATACATAAGAATGCTGATGACCTATGTGGGTTTATTTTGTATCCTACAACTTTGCAAAAGGTGTGGATTATTTCTAATAGCTTTTTAGTAGAATCTCTGGGGTTCTCTAAGTATGCCATCTTATCATCAGCCAAGAATGATAATTTGATTTCCTCATTATCTACTCTAATTTCTTTAATTCCTTTCTTAACTCTTATCACTAAAGCTAGCATTTCTAATACAATATTGAATAGTAATGGTGATAGTAGGAAACCTTGTTTCAGTCCTGATTTTATTGGGAATGGTTCCAGTTTATCCCCATTACATATGATGCTTAATGATGGCTTTAAATAGATGCTACTGATTATTTTAAGGAAAAGTCCATTTATTTCTATACTCTTAAGTGTTTTTAATAAGAATGGACATTGGATTTTATCAAATGCTGTTTCTGCATCTATTGAGATGATCATATGTTTTTTGTTAATATGTTTTTTATTAATATGGCCAATTATACTGACAGTTTTCCTAATATTGAAGCAACCCTACAGTCCTGGTAAAAATCCTACTTGATCATGGTGCATTATCCTGGGGATGATTTTCTGTAGTTTTTTGCTAATATCTTATTTAAGATTTTAGCATCAATATTCATTAAGGAGATTGGTCTATAATTTTCTTTCTTTGTTTTCAGCCTACTTGGTTTAGGTATCAGTAACATGTCTCTGTTATAAAAGGAATTTGGTAGGACTCCTTCATTCCCTATTCTTTTAAATAGTTTCTATAGCATTGGGTCTAATTGTTCTTTAAATGTTTGGTAGAAGTCACATGTAAATCCATTTGGTCCTGGGGATTTTTTCTTAGGGAGTTGATTAATAGCTTGTTCTATTTCTTTTTCTGAAATGGGACTATTTAAGCAATTTACTTCCTCCTCTGTTAATCTGGGAAGCCTATATTTTTGGAGGTAGTCATCCATTTCACTTAGATTATCAAATTTATTGCCAATAACTTTTCAACTAGACTTATTTAGTAACTCATCAACTAATCATTTCTTGGAAATATTTTTTCTTTTGTCAGTCTCATTAGCATCACAATTTATTTTATTTCTTAAAACTGGCTTAAACAGTATCCTGTTATCCCTTGGCAGTTTCAGCTGAGATATGTGTAGTTTACTCAAAATGTATCCATATCCATTGTGAGGCAGAGAGTTAAAGGACCATCATATTATATAATTTAGACTTTTTATTTTTTCATTGTTTTTAGTTATGTCTGATTCTGTGACCCCATTTGTGGTTTTCTTGGAAAATATACTGAATTGGTTTGCCATTTCTTCAGCTAATTTTACAGATGAGGAAACTGAAGGAAACAGGATTAAGTAACTTGCCTACAGTAATACAGCTAATGAGTATTCAAGTGCAGCTTTGAACTCAGGAAGATGTCTTCTTGACTTTAGGCCTGGCCCTCACCTACCTGACCAATAAATAGGTTAGATTAGTAAATGCTGATATGTGAAAGAGTGCAAGGGAGCATAAAGAAGAACTGAATTTTCCATGGTTAATGAAATCATATTTCTTGGTGTATACCATAGCTATATGTTCTACAAATAATGTTTTTTGTTTTTTGTTTTTTTTACAGGTTGCATAGCTATGAATACATATGAAGGAATAACAAATGGTAAAATAAGAAAAAATGAAGATAGCCCTAGATGAAAGGGTCAATACAATCATTTACCTTAGAGCTTTAGTGAGAATTTTGTACTAAACTATATGAGTGGAGAAGAGAAAGAAAGACCCTTGCAACCAATTCAAGTAAATTCAAGGAAGAAATTGAATGTCAATACTTTGTCATTGATGTTGGTAAAGGCAAATGAGGAGGAGAAAAGGAGTTCTAGGCATAAGGAGTAAATAGTAAAGAGGTATGAGATTAAGTGGGAGATCTGAGCCATGAGACTAGCTGGTTTAGCAAAACAAAACAAAACAGGAGATGGTAGGATTTTGCAATAATGTACCCCAAATGGTAGTACTATGCATAAAGGGGATGTAACAAAGCCATATGAAGATTCTAAGGAGAAAGGTCATCTTGATGGGGTCTAGAATTGGGGTACCTAAATGAAATTAGGGTTTAATTGAGGTCTAGTGGCAGGTTCGGGGTACAGGGAGTCAAATAGAACTCCCCTGCAATCCCTTTGGATTCGGCCAAAGGATACAGAGTTAAATGAGGTATAGTGGTGGTGCAAGAGTCCCCTGTAAAGGAATTTACAGACTCGAAAACCTAGATTGATAAAAGAGGTTTTTTGGGGTTTGGAAGCAAAGTTAAACTCTAGTTAGTAAAGTTGAAGATAGAGATTAGAGGGCACTGGAAACAGTGCGTGGGCAGAGATCCTTGGCATGCAAGGGGTAAGGCTGCCATGTTTGGAACCTCTGCAAAGAAAGGGTTCCAGTCTGGCTCTTTTATAATAGAGGGCTTTGATTACAAGCTGAAGGGGGCTTGTGGGTGGAGTCCCAGGTTGGCTCCTGGCTGGGTTTCAGCCAGGGTTAGAATTTGAATTGAAATCAATGGGTTTTGGGACTGAGCCGTCCCCACCCAAATAACAAAGATGAAACTGTTTGTGCTTGGGGTGGAGTCCCCTCACTGAGGCAGAGTTGAAGGAGGCTTTCTCCTTTAAGGATTTTTTCAGAGTTTTAAGGTTTCCTCTTCAATCTGAGCATTATGGTGATAGGAGAAATTAAAGGGTTAATTTAAAGTGAGTTGATGGTAGTCAGGTGATGAAAGAAGAGGTTAGGATAATCTCATCAGGAAATAATTTCCCTAGGAATTTATTGTAGAACTGGAATGGAAGTGGTGGTGATTATTCAATCATTTTAGTTGTGTCTCATTATTCATTTGAGGGTTTCTGGGCAAAGATACTGGAGGTGTTTGCCTTTTCCTTCTCTAGCCTATTTTACTGAAAATGAAACTGAAGTAAACAGGATTAAATGATTTACCCAGTCATACAGCTAATAAGCCTGTGGCCGGATTGGAATTCAGTTTTTCCTGACTTTAGTTTCAGAACTCTATTACTATTCCACCTAGTTGCCCCCCTCTTCTCCAGAAGTAGTGTTTTAAGTCATTATCATGAAGTAGAAAAACTGTGGAACTTATGTATGGACTATAAAAAGAGTTACAGTTTAACCTTGTTTTTAAAGAGCTAGTAATAGGGACAGTTAATTTGGCACAGTGAATAGGTAGAGCATCTCCTGTGGAGTCAGTAGGACCTAAGTTCAAATTTGACTTCAGGCACCTGGTACTAGCTGTATAACCTGGACAAGGTAATTAACCTTCATTACCTCAACCTCCCCCCCAAAAAAAAATTAGTAATAGAATAACAGACTCAATAATAAATACGAATTTGGATGTGGAAAATTTTAAGAAGATAATTGTGCCTAAGAGGTCAAATATACATGTAAAATTTTCCTTTTAAAAAATTTATCCATTACTCTTTACTTTTCACCACCCTTGCCTTTGCTTCCTACCTGGCTTCTATTTTGAGTTCAAAATTCCTTGCTATGTCTTTTTCAAATACTTCTAAGTGATGGATTCTCACATCCTACCTGTGGACCATCTTTCTCAGATACTTAATAATTTCTAAGGATGACTAGTTTGTAAGCAGGAATTTGCCTTGTTTCACTCAGGATGACAAAGAAGAGAGGCATTAATACCTTTTGCTTCTATATTAACCTGTAGTTCCCAATATAGTTCTTCAATCACTAACTCTAAGGGAAAAAAAGGGAAAATATAGGTTTAATAAAACCAACAAAGTTGTTGAAAAAAGTCTGATCTCATA
Organism: Sminthopsis crassicaudata; assembly: GCF_048593235.1. Classification (NCBI taxonomy): domain Eukaryota; kingdom Metazoa; phylum Chordata; class Mammalia; order Dasyuromorphia; family Dasyuridae; genus Sminthopsis; species Sminthopsis crassicaudata. The sequence goes on along the minus strand of NC_133617.1, from coordinate 339,418,928 downwards.
TATAAAATGTTATACCTATAGATTGCAAAGCAGCTAAACTTTCCTTTGTGTCCAAGCTTGTTCATCATAACCTCACAGAATTTCGTTTCAATGGATTTGTTGTTTCTGTTTACATTATTGAGTCATGAATATTATTTTGTATATATATATATATATATGTATATACACACACACACACACATATATATATATATATACATATATATATGTATATAGTTTGCTATACTTTGAATTTGCTCCCATAAGTCATCCATGTGTCTGTGTTAATCATGTTTTTGATTTTTTTTTACATTCATATACAAGTTGTTGAACTTCATCTCTATCAACAATAGACATAGATGACTAAGTGAATTCCTCAAATATACATTGAAGTTGGGGGGGGGTGATTGATTCATTTCCAGTTATCTAGTAAGTAATATGAGGTCTTTAGTCTAAGAGAGACAGCCAAATGACCTTCCTTTTATTATTAATCTGGCTGGTCCAGCATTAAAGTGGTTAAAAAAGAAATTATATCAGGACTAAAGATTTATTGTAAAGGTTTATCTTTGTATGTATAAAATTATACTTGTACTGTTCTGTGTTAAACATAATAAGCATGTGTTAAGTACCTACTATATGCAGAGCTATACCAAGTGCTGGATAAGATTGAAGTCAGAAAAAAGTCCTTGCCTTCAAGGGAAACAGTTTAGAAATGAAGCCAAGGACATCATTTTGAGGGGCACCCACTGTTAGGAGCTGGAAGAGGAAAAGAAGCCAGAGAAAGAGCTGCCTACACAGGTTGATATACCAAGGTAGTCTGGTGTCTGAAAGCAAGGGAAGAGGAAGTGTCAATATCAACTACTTCAGAGAAGCCAAGGAAGAAGATTGGGGGAAAAAAAAAAAAGACAACTGAATTTGATGATTAAGAAATTACTGCTGACTTCTGAGTGAGTTGTTCCAGTAAAATGATGAGGATAAAAGCTAGTTTCCAAGAAATTGAAGAGTGAATAGTGAGAATTGAATATATTAGGTGGAGACAAATTTTTAAAGGAGAATAAGAGATCATACACATATTAACAGAGAAAAGATTTATGATTTCATCAATAGTAGATACCCTCTACCAAAACAGGTTGGTATTTTCTCTGTAACTCATAGTCTTGATGAGGGCAAGGGTACTAAAGAAGAGATTTGGCAGGAATGGGTAAGGTTTCCTTGTTCTCCAAAGTGCGAGTTCATAGCGAAGGAATTTTGCTAAACTCAAAGGCTGTGATAAAAAAGGCTTTTATTGTTAAAGAAAACACCAAGACAAATTCTATTGGTGGGCAAATCATTCTCAAGAGAGAAGTGACCTACCAAAAAAAAACATTTTCTGAGGATCCATTTTATGGCCTCCACATTCAATGTTTTATTTATATGCTTATTTTATATATCTGTCATCTAAACATTTCTATGGAAAAAAGTTTAAGAAGCTTTGCTTTACATATATTCATATCTGATTCTCACAATAGTCCTGTGAGATAGGTATCACCATTAGCCCTACTTTGGAGATAATTTTTAAAAAACATCTCTGAAGAGTTAATAATTTCCCCTAGTTACACAGGTAGTTGAGTGCCTAAAGCAGAGTAGAATTCAGGTTTTCCTTTACTTCCAGGACTTTCATATCACTCTGTGTACTTTACTGTTACCCTCCTTTTAACACCTGTAAGAGAACCCATTACTTTTGTTATTCAGTATTAGGTATACATCTTAACTTTGTGGCTCCTGAAAATATGACATCTATACTTTTGTGTAAATGATTGACTTTTTAAAGTGTTAAACTCTGCAGCACCAAGGACCACTCTCTGTTCATAGAAACCTTGACAGCAAATCATTAATTAGTATCTTTTAGTCTGACCATTCAACTGCTTCAGAAGCCACCTACTTATAATCTTCTGTGACCTACATTTTTAATCTTGTTCACAAAATAACATAGACATTTTGTTGAGATCTAAAAAAGCTCTACTTATTATATTTCCCCTTCTCCCATCTATTAGTCTTATAATACAAAGAAAAAAATTAGTGGTCTACAACCTGCTCTGATGAAACCATGCAAGTTCTTCATAATGCCTTTTTGCTTTTCTAAATATTCACAAACTCTCCCTTTACTCATGTATTCCAGATCTTTAGAAGGATTTGGAATTTGCAAAAAAGATACTCAGAAGCATGAATTGCCTAATAGTTGAACAAATGTTAAGTTTTAGGGATCAAATTTAAACCCAAAGATTCCTGACTCCAATTCTAGAACTCTAGAACAGACTTTTTTTGCCATAGTTTTTTTTTTTGTTTTGTTTTGTTTTGTTTTGTTTTGTTTTGTTTTGTTTTGTTTTGGTCTATTTTTTTTCCTATCTCTTTTCTTGAATTGTACCTCTTGTGGGTGTCTAGATTTCTCCATTCTTTGTCCCAATATTGTAAGGACTCTCTGTAATACTAAGTCTAAGCTTATATAGCTTAGCTGGCATTCATGGACAGTTTTCTCCCTTCCCCTTTCTTTTTAGTTTGAAATCCTTTTGATTAGATTTGCAAACCTCCAGGAAAAACAAAACAAAACAAAATAACAACAAAAAAAACCTTTATAAGCTATAACCTTGCTTCATTTTACTACATACATTACATCTCTGATATTCTTGTATTTTAAGCTATGGAGTATTAATACAAAATTCATTCTCAGATTTGTAACCAAATCTGCCTTTCTTTTCTGAAACCCCTTTCTTGATTAATAATGACAGAAACACATTTGAGCCCCTAAGGTCTCCTATTTCTTGACCAAAATGTCATAATTTTAGCAGTGCTTTCTAAATTCATTCTAGATGTACCATTTGATGTATGTGTGAATCATGGAAAGCCTTATGTCAGGTGGTTCTATATCCCTTTCTGAATATATATCCTGCAATGAAAGCAAATGTCTCTACTATTATTTTGGACATGGAGGTTTTCTTCTTCCTTTCCTCACTGGATGATTGCTCACCTGATAGTACCTGTTGAACTACACCCATCATCATTCCTTGGAGGACATGCAACAGCTGCTTCAGATTGTCTATCTGCATCCTCTTTGAGGATAGACTCTTATCTATTATTTGGTTTCAAGTGTTTAGTGGTCCTTCTTCTTGATCTCTTCCAATTTCTTTCCTCTTCCAATTTCTTGTCACAGGTCAGTATTTTTCTTTGCCACCTCTTATCTTTGTTTTTACATTTAATTATTTCTATTTTGTTTATCCCAAAGAATATATAGTCCCTGATGACTCAGAGAAGAGAAATATTTCTGGAGCCTTTTTGCCTTACATTCAAGGAGAGAATCACTAGAAGAGTTGTGACAAATATAGTCCTTAGGAAGCTGGACAACTGATGGATATGGGAGATAAAGGAATCAGAAAAGTAAATTTTAAGTTTTGGCTATTATCATAAATCAGGAGGTCAAGAAGAAGAACAGATTTTTTTTTAAAACTTTTTTTTTATTATAGCTTTTTATAAGACAAATGCATGGGTAATTTTTCAGCATTGACAACTGCAAAACTTTTTGTTCCAATTTTTCCTCTCTTTCCCACCACCTCTTCCCCCAGATGGCAGGTAGACTAATATACATGTTAAATATGTTAAAGTATATGTTAAACATATGTTAAATACAATATATGTATACATATCCATACAGTTATTTTGCTGCACAAGAAGAATTGGACTTTGAAATAATATACAGTTAACCTGTGAAGGAAATGAAAAATGCAGGCAGACAAAAATAGAGGGAATGGGAATGCTATTTAGTGATTCACACTCATTTCCCAGAGTCCTTTTGTTGGGTATAGCTGGTTCTATTCATTGCTGAACAATTGGAACTGATTTGGTTCATCTCATTGTTGAAGACAACCATGTCCATCAGAATTGATCATTAAATAGTCTTGGTGTTGCCATATATAATGATCTCTGGGTTCTGCTCACTTAGCATCCATTCATGTAAGTCTCTCCAGGCCTTTCTGAAATCATCCTGCTGCTCATTTCTTACAGAACAAAAATATTCCATAATATTCATATACCACAATTTATTCAACCATTCTCCAATTGATGGGCATCCACTCAGTTCCAGAAAAATATGACATCCTTTAAGAAAAGGGAGCAGAGATTATCAGTGTCAAATACTGGATAAAGGTCAAGGACATGGGGATTCTGAACATTTGATTTGAATATTAGGAGAATGTTAATTATATTAGTGACAGCTGTTGGGCCCAAACGTTATGACCCTGGATCTCTTAGAATCAGCAGGAGTCAGGATAAGCAAAAGTCTTTATTCTTGGTCTTTTGTGTTCCTGGTCAGAGGATTAGATCTAGCAATTCCCACACCTCCTTCCTCTGCCAGGAGAATGAATCAATCTCCTCCTTCTACTCCACCCACTGATCTCACTTCCCCTTCTTTGTCCACACACACACACACCGATCTAGCCAGCACACACCGATCTAGCCAGCACAGAATAGTTGGGGAGGGTCATCCTTCAAACATGTGGTAATAGAGAATTGTCCAATTGGTAATTAGCCTCACATGCCAGGTTACCTTGCATCTGCTCATTTGTAGCCCTTGATATCTCCCACTTTCTTTTGTTTTAGAACATAAGTGGTCACACCATTCCTGACTTCTCAGGGAGGTGAGAACCCCAAAAAGGAGATGATCACAACCTCCCTGACTTCTCAGGAATGGAGGTGAAAACACTGAAAAGGAAGTGATCACACCCCGCCCTGACTTCTCAGGAAGGGAGATGAAAAACACCAAAGGGAAGTTGGGATTGCTAGTGGGTTTCTGGGCTGAAAGATCTTATTAGAGACAGGTATGCACAAACCCATCAGCATAGGAGGTATTACACAAGCACATAGCAATAACGCACAAGCTATTAGTGATGACTTTCCCCACAGTGCAGGCTCGATGAGGTGTAACAAACATGAATTGTACATGCAAGTAATAATATAATAAACAATATAAATCAACATGGTCTTGTAAAAGATTTCCAGAAGTCCTAGAAGGAGGGTATGTAAACATCAATCACACATACACCTTCTTCAGCAACCAAGATATAGTCCAAAACCAATCTATTATCCATTGCTTCCATGTGTCAGGGAATCCAATGATCCCCACACATTTTTGAAGTCCCGCAACAGTCTTTTTATATGTTAGGGGATCCAATGATTCCTACAGGTTTTGAAGTCCTGAAATAGTCTTATGTCTCAGAGAATCCAATGATTCCTGAGGGATTTCAAGTCCTACAATAGTCTTATGATGTCTCAGAGAATCCAATGATTCCTGAGGATTTTCAAGTCCAACAATTTTTGATGTCCATGAGTCAAATGTCATAACTGCCAGGCTCTTTCAGTGGTGGGCACAGTCAGCCACAGAGCCACCCGATGTTTCTTGGGTCTTCTCCTTCGTTTCAAGGGTCTGCTCCATCTCTCTCCAATGGACAAGGCAAATACAGCTCGTTGGCACCCATCTGATTCTATCTCCATCTGTAGAGATACAAGCAAACCCTCTCCCCCAAGCAGTTAACCTATCTGGTCCATTCCATTCACTACTTTCTGGGTCTCTCCACATCACCTGGTGATTATCTAAAGATAGTGGAGCTGCTCGCACTGGACACTGCCCTTCCGGTGGGTTATAAAAGCTGTCCACCAGAGCCAGTGCATCTTTGTCAAAAATTAAAAAATTAATGGTATAGAGAACTAAATTTAGAAGTTCTCTAGGGTTACATGTGGCTTCCCCTTTCTTTTGTTTTTGGATGAGTGTGTTAATATTTCTGTTTCTTCTCTCTACTATTGCCTGTCCTTGAGGATTAAAGGGTATGCCAGTGGTATGTAAATCTTATACTGTGCACAAAAGTGTGCAAAATGTTTAGAAGTATATGCAGGTCCATTGTCTGTTTTTATTGCTTGCAGCACACCCATAATTGCAAATGCTTGTATAAGGAATTCAGTGACCACTTGGGCTGTCTCTTTTGCTGCTGGTATTGCAAAAGTGAATCCTGAAAAGATGTCTACCACAACACCAAAAGATTTATAATGGGTCACATCAATTTGCCAAATTTCATTAGGTCTCAAACCACGAGGGTTCTTCCCTGGAGGGAGTGTAGGAGCATGGAAAGGAAGGCAAGCTGTACAGGCTTTTACTATGCTCCTAACTCCTTTTCTTGTTATTACAAATTGTAGACGTAAAGCTCAGGCAGCCTGATGATATTTAGAATGAGATTCTTGGGCTTCTTGAAACAAAGGAGTATTGGCCAACATAGTTAGAAGGCTATCTGCCTTTGCATTACCATCAAAAATAGTACCTGGAAGTAAACTATGAGAGTGGACATGGAAGATATAAATCTTACCAGGATGCTTTCTCACTTGCTCTTAAAGTTTCTTAAAGAGTTGATATATATATTGGAGGCTACAAATTTTATTTGGGCTATGGCAATTCTTTGTACCACACCTAGTGAATAGGCCGAATCAGATATTATATTTATGTCTCCCAGATAATAAGTGCTAGAATGATTGAATACAATTCATTCTGTTAAGTGAACTGAAAAGGAGTTCTGACTACTCTCTTTATAGTTAAGTCACGAGGGTATACAGCACAAATATTATGTTTGGATGCATCTGTAAAGATAGTTGGTCCTTTAAGAGGAACTTTAGAAACCTTTTCTTCAAGAATCCATCATCAATTATGTAATAGTCTGGTTATCTTTAATGGAGACCCGTGTGTAAAATTTGGAGCCATGACTAATAAAAGTTGCCACTCTGGGATGGTTTCACAGTTCACGTTAACTTATGCATTAGTATAAAAGATGTATATCTTGTCAGGTCTTATCCCAAATAATTGTACTGCTCGCTTAATGGCCTTTAATAGAATTCTAGCCACAAGCACTGGGTAAGGAATAAGGCTTAGTTCTGGTTGCACTGGGAGGTACACCCACTCTATCACACTGTCTTTGATGAAGGACTACTGTGGGTGCCTCTTGTGTAGCAAAGATTGATATTTCCAAGAGTTTTTGAGTGACTCTTTCAATCCACATTGGATAAAGCCAGCTCAACTTGTCTCAAAGCCTCTTGAGCTTCTTGTGTAAGCTGGTGTGAATTTAAAGCACTGTCTCCCCTTAAAATGTCATATAATGGTTGCAATTGACAGGTAGTCAAGCCTAGCATGGGACGTATCCATTGGATAACTCCTATCAATTTCTGGAAGTCATTTAAGGTGTTTAGCTTTTCTGTTCTTAAGGAGAATTTTTGTACTGTAAGCACCTTAGGATATACTTCATATCCTAAATATTGAAAAGGAGCATGTCTTTGAATCTTTTCTGAAGCTATGTGCAATTTATAGTTCCTTAGTGTTTCTATGGTTTTTTGTAGACATGCTTCTAACATTTGTTCCTCAGGTGCACATCCCAATATATCATCCATGTAATGTAATAACATTACTTTTGGAAATGCTTTTCTTACTGGAGTAAGAGCAGCCGCAACATACATTTGACACATAGTAGGGCCGTTTCTCATTCCCTGTGGCAAAACTGTCCATTCATATCTTTTATAAGGCTCAGTTAAGTTAACACTGGGCACTGAGAAGGCAAATCTTTTCATATCCTCCTTATCTAGAGGGATAGAATAGAAACAATCCTTAATGTCTATAACCCACAGAGGCCATTCTCTAGGCAATTGAGTAGGAGATGGGAGTCCAGGTTGAAGAGTTCCCATAGTTTCCATCTGTTCATTTACCTTCTTTAAATCAGTTTTCCAGATTTCTTTTTTACAACAAATACTGGGGAATTCCAATGACTTAGAGAAGATTCTAAGTGTCCTTGGTCAAGTTGCTCCTGTGCTATGTCTTAATAAGGCCTGAATTTTATCACTTCCTAAGGGCCACAATTTTCCACTGGATAGGAACAGGTGAAAGTGTTGCAAGCCTTCAACAGCAGCCCTGCCTAAAAAACAGAAAGCCGAAGTACTCATTTTTAACCCTAATTGTTGTAAAATGTCTCTTCACAGATTTATGGGGATTTTTTCAACTATAAAAGGAGTAAAAACTCCTGTTTCACCTTCAAATATCCATCTCAAAGTGGTAGCACTAACTTCAGCTACTATTGATCCTCCTACCCCAGACATGTAGGTGTCTGCCTTAATGTTTGGCCAGTGACTGTGCGATCTGCACCAGTGTCTATCAATCCTTCTAATGGTATGCCAAATATATATATATATATGGTGAGCATAGATTGATTAGCTGTCACAGCTGCTGTCCAGTATATTCCTGGATTTTTCTGCTTGCAGTCAGAATGTGGGTGACTATCACCAGGTTGCTTATTAGGGGTCTTTATCAATAAACCTGATGCTACTACTTCCTCTGATCAATAAGTCACACATTGTCTACCTGTGTTAGTGACTGGGATATTATGTACACATTTCCCAGTTTTCCACATCAGTGTATGAATGAACACTGTTTTGTAAGTACTCTCAGGAGGTGAAATGGTCAAGCCTACTATGCCTGGAGGCAAGGGATCCATAGGCTGGAGAGCAGGAGATTTCACCTCTCCAGGGGGTATCTCAATTGTCCCAGTTGCACACAACTCTATCCTCCCTAATTGTAATCTCTTCCTTCCATCAAGTTGCTTCCTGGCTGATTGATTGTGTAATCCCTTTCTCCTATCAGATGCCTTTCTGACTGATTGGTCATGTCTGGGTATTGAACTTCTAGGCACTCTTTGGGTGTGGCATCGGCTGCCATCATGCCCAAGTGTTTTTTGCCTGGGGCCCTGGAGCTGGGCCCCTCATCCTGATTCTCTAAATCAGTCTACACTCTGATGCCCAATGGAGTCCTCTGTTGCATTTTGGACATGGGGTATTGGGTCTTGTTCTCCCATCCTGTTTTCTCAATCTGTCTCTATGCCAACATTGAGCTTTCAGATGCCCTACTTTACCACATTGAAAACATTGACAAGTCTCTCTGGAAGTCCCTTGCCAGAAGGGATCCTGTCTTCCCATGTTCAGAACTTGGCTATAAAAGGTATTTGTGCCCACTGTGGCACAGCGTCTTATGATTTCCTCTAAAGGAGCATTCTTGTGTAGTCCTAGTATAATTCTTCTACAAACCTCATTGGCATTTTCTTTAGCAAGTTACCAAAGTGTCTGTTACTGTATTTTCACCATTAGTCTGTATGACAGCTGTCTGCAAATGTCCCACAAAATCAGCAAAGGCTTCTTTTGATCCTTGTACAATTTTTGTGAAGGTCTCACCCTTGTTGCTTTTATTGGGAAGAGAAGCCCATGCTTTGATAGCAGCAGCAGCAATTTGCTCAAAGGCTGCTATGGAGTAATTAATCTGTACTGAAACTTCTGCATAAGAACCTACACCTGTTAGTTGGTCACAGGTGATTGAAGTATTAACTCCACTTTGACTATTTGTTGGGCTTGTATCCTAAAGAGTTCACTATATTCAGAAAGCCACAATAAGTTTTGTCCAGGTTCTAAGCACACCCTTGCAATGGATTTCCAGTCACTAGGGGTTAAGACTTCAGAAGCCACATTCTGTAATAACATCTTAATATAAGCTGATTTACCCCCATAGAGAGTGCAAGCTTTTTTCAGGTCTTTGAGGATGTCTATATCAAAAGGAACATATCTTCTACTTTCTTGACCTGAAGAGTTAAACTGTTGAATCATGGGAAAAAATTGAACTCTCAGTTCCCTTATATCCCTCCCTTCTTCAGTGGTTTTGATTAATGCCTTTTGCAATCTAGTTATAGGAGAGTTGATGAGTGCTAGGGGGGAGGTGCTGGTGATATCACTGCCCCTTCCACTTCTCCTCCTCCCCCATCCCTGAGTTGATGGGGGCCAGTCAATAATCTGCTCCCTAGGGGGGATTGAAGCTTCCTCAAGAGAGCCAGAATCACCACACCCTTGAACCTCATTTAAATCTTGTTGCCCTGGAGCGAGGTCTTGAGATTGCTTATTATCTTCCTGTTTTTCCTCACACTTCCTCATCTGGCCATGTTTTCTAACACTTTTACTTTTTCTACAAATTGCAAGATAGTTTAAAGCCAATTGTATATAAAATAAACCTCTGTGGAAATTGAACAAGGATCTGTTTTTGTGTGGAATTCTTTAAGTTGTTCTCCCACAAGTTTCCAATTATCTACACTTATTTTTTCTTCCTCTAAGAACCAAGGGGACATGGGTTTTAATGTGCCCAGGAGTTTAGCAATCTGTACCCGGGTTATAAGTAAACTTTGCTCCTCAATTAACTTAAGCATGCTTTCTAGAGTGCCTTCTGTGGGGTGGGGGTGGGGGAGAATCTTTTCCTAACATCTGCCCCGTTTCAGCTATAAGAGGTTGCTAGTTTAGCCCTTAACAAAGTAAGTTCCTCATTTGTCTATTAAAATACCTAATTTCCTGGTCACCAGAGGACTTCAGTGGAAGTACGGTGCTTGGCCCACACCTTGGACACCAAATGTTGGGGCCAAATGTTGTGACCCTGGATCTCTTAGAATCAGCAGGAGTCAGGATAAGCAAAAGTCTTTATTCTTGGTCTTTTGCGGTCCTGGTCAGGGGATTAGATCTAGCAATTCCCACACCTCCTTCCTCTCTCTCCACTGTCAGGAGAATGAATCAATCTCCTCTTCTTACTCCATCCACTGATCTCACTTCCCCTTCTTTGTCCACACACACTGATCTAGCCAGCACATGTGGTAATAGAGAATTGTCCAATTGGTAATTAGCCTCAAATGCCAGGTTATCTTGCATCTGCTCATTTGTAGCCCTTGACAGACAGCAATTTCAGGAGAGTGATGAGTAGTGAAGCCAGATCTGGAGAGATCAAAGAGAGGATGTTGAAGTGGAGTTATTAGGCATAGAATCCTTTCCAGAAATTTTTCAGGTTTGAAAAGAGAATGGGGCAGTGGGACTACAGATTAAGGGACAAGGTGTGTGTGTGTGGGGAGAGAGAAAGAGGGAGAGGAAGGGGGAGGGGGAGAAGGAGGGAAGAGAATGATTGATGGAGCAAAGATTCTGCAGAAGCAGGAAGGAATAGGATTAAATCATTTTCTTTAGTTTTGTTCCCTTTCAGCTTCCAGAAAAATTCATTTTGTATGGATGTGTGTCATATAAAATAACAATAGTCATAATCACTAGCATTTTAGATAGTGCTTTAAAGTTTTTAAACCTTTTTACAAATATCTTCTTTGATTTTCACAATAACCCTGGGAGGTAAGTTCCATTGTTATCCTTATTTAGTAAATAAGGAAACTGAAGCAGACAGAGATTAAATGAGTTGATTAGGATCAAGCCTACGAGTGTCTTAGGCCAGATTTGAATTCAGATCTTCTTGACTGCAGATCTAGTGCCCCATCCACTGAGCCACGTTGCCTCTTAAATACTTTCATCCTACATACTCTACCTCCAACAAGCTGCAAACTAAGAAGCATAAAGAGCAGAATATGAAGAAGAATAGAGCAGACCTTCTCTCTTGCATTGCAAATTTTTAAGGCTTAATTTGACTCAAAAAAAGTTTAATTTAAGAAGAGCTTTTGTTTTTCTATCTTTAGTACTGATATTAGACTTTTAACCTTGAGCCAAAATTTTAAAAAACAATTTATAATAGATTCAATGCAACAAGATTATTTAACAAATGCTTTGATTTATCACCTTGAAAAATCAGTATACTTTGTATAGTCAAATAGCACTTCCTGGTCTTTTATTATTTAATTTACAAAATTATCTCTAAAGGGATAATTCAGAGACTTGCTTTTGATAAATTAATAATCTTTATGGCTCTTGAAAATACATTTTTTTAGGGTTGTTAGAAGAGATTTTGTTGCTACATCATGTTAGTGTAAAAAGTGTCTGTTTAGTTCTTATTAAAAGAGTAAAGACCAAGTGAAAAATCATCTCTATCATTAAGAAACTTAAACTCTACTGATTTTAACATATCAACAAGTAAATATATGTAAGATCATTTGAGAAGCAAGAGGGCACTAAGAACTCCAGGGAATCAAGAAAAGTTTTTTGTAGGAAGTGGCACATATGAGCATTATTTAATCAATACAATCATTTATTTCTATGTAGATTTAGCAAGGAAATCATCTAAAAGCTACACAGAATGCTTTAAAATATCAATTAAATTAATATTTAATTTTAGTTTTATTTTGTATTTTTTGTAGACTCAATTTTAAGTTGAGATATAATAAAAAGGAAATACAATGGAGTCTATATATTAATAGTTGAATTTTCATTAAGGAATGTGACAAGACAAAAACATTAGTGAATTTTTTTGTGCAGAACAGTTCTTCTGAACCAGATTTATGAAGCTAACAAAACTGAAAGAACAACTTATATCTGTCTGTCTTGAAAATGCACCTATAGATATGGGTTGTTTTTCTGAAAAATCCAATTTAAAAAAAAAAGCTGGGATTGGTCCAAAATTTAGATTTGGCATTTTTTACAAAAACTTTATCTTGACATACCCTAATCACTTTTTTATCAGAACAGGTCCCACACTATTGGAGAGATTTTTTAGAGGGATTAAAACAGAAGGGGGGGGAGGTAAATTATATTGCAATATGAAATAATATGTTCTAAGATAAACAATATTAATATTTTGAAATAGGTCATTGAGGAATTGAAAGCCTTGCCATCCCCCTTCAGTATGGAACTGACTGAAACCATAGACATCAATAGACAGTGTAATAGGTTTCTTGTTTTTGTTCACTGTGCCACAAAAAATAGTGATTTTTTGATGGCATACTAATTCCATGAAAGAAGGGGGTGGAGAGAAGGAGAGGAAAAATTCGGAACAGAAGGGAGTACAAGGGATAATGTAAAAATAAATAAACAAATAAACACATAAATAAATAAACAAACAAACAAACAAATAAATTAAATAAATAAATGAATAAATTACCTATGCATATGTACTGTCAAAAAAGTTATAATTATAAAATTAATTTTAAAAAAAGAAATTTTTTCAGAAGCATCCATAATGATGACTTAGAACCTTGAAATGATTTTTCTGATTCATATGTTCAAAAAAAAAAAATTCAGCTTGATAAGCCAACCAGTAGATAAAATCTCTCCTTTCAAAGCACTCCTACACTGGATTTTTTTTTTTTTTCTTTCAGAAAAAGTGGAAATCTTGCATTTCAAACAACTTCTTTAGGACTTGTCATCCTGAAAGCTAGTACAAAATTTGGTTCTGCACACACACACACACACACACACACACATACACATATATATATATATATATATATAAATTTTTTTTTTTTTTTTTTTTTTTTTGTTGTTGTTGTTGTTGTTGTTGTTGCAAAGGAAGAATTGTATTCGGAAAGTAAAAATAATCTGGGAAGAAAAACAAAAACAAAACAAAACAAAACAAAATGCTCACAGTTTACACTCATTTCCCAGTGTTCCTTTTCTGGATATAGCTGATTCTGTCCATCATTGATCAATTGGAATTGGATTAGCTCTTCTCTATGTTGAAGATATCCACTTCTATCAGAATACATCCTCATACAGTATCATTGTTGAAGTGTATAATGATCTCCTGGTTCTGCTCGTTTCACTCAGCATCAGTTGATATAAGTCTCTCCATGTCTCTCTGTATTCCTCCTGTTGGTCATTTCTTTCAGAACAATAATATTCCCTAACATTCATATACCATAATTTACCCAACCATTCTCCAATTGATGGACATCCATTCATTTTCCAGTTTCTAGACACTATGAAAAGGGCTGCCACAAACATTTTGGCACATACCGGTCCCTTTCCCTTCTTTACTATTTCCTTGGGATATAAGCCCAGTAGTAGCACTACTGGGTCAAAGGGTATACACATTTTGATAACTTTTTGGACATAATTCCAGATTGCTCTCCTGAATGGTTGGATTCTTTCACAACTCCACCAACAATGTATTAGTGTCCCAATTTTCCCACAGCCCCTCCAACATTCATCATTATTTGTTCCTGTCATTTTAGCCAATCTGACAGGTGTGTAATGATATCTCAGAGTTGTCTTAATTTGCATTTCTCTGATCAATAGTGATTTAGAACACTCTTTCATATGAGTGGAAATAGTTTTAATTCCATCATCTGAAAATTGTCTGTTCATATCCTTTGACCATTTTTCAATTGGAAATTTTTCAATTGGGCCTGGGGCCTGGCTCGGGCCTGATTCTTCTGTTCCCTGCCTAGCTGCCTGTAGTGCAGCCGCTTTGCATTTAGCCCATAGGCCTGTAATCTCTGGTAGCTGAACTCGAAGCCTCCCAACTTCACCAGGGTCCCAGAAGTCTCCCTTTCTTGTTCTGAAGACTCTTCTTGGGTCTTGGAGATGGGGCCACCTGTGGCCCAGATAAGGGCCCAGTCTCATCTGGCTTCTCCTGGGTCTCCATAGCAGCAAGGGGGGCTATGCTTTTGGCTTTGGAACCAGGAAGTCCTCTTCCTCCTCCTCCTCCTCCAAGGTGCCCTCCAGCTTGGGCTTCTTTCTGATCTCATTTCTTAAGCTTGATTTCTTATAAATTAAAGTCAATTCTCTGTGTATTTTGGAGATGAGGCCTTTATCAGAACCTTTAACTGTAAAAATGTTTTCCCAATTTGTTACTTCCCTTCTAATTTTGTTTGCATTAGTTTTGTTTGTGCAGAAACTTTTTAATTTGATGTAATAAAAATTTTCTATTTTGTGATCAATAATGATCGCTAGTTCTCCTTTGGACACAAATTCCTTCCTCCTTCACAAGTCTGAGAGGTAGACTATCCTATGTTCCTCTAATTTATTTATAATCTTGTTCTTTATGCCTAAATCTTGGACCCATTTTGATCTTATATTAGTATGTGGTGTTAAATGTGGGTCCATGTCTAGTTTCTGCCATTTCTGAAAAATTTCAAGCCTTCTTGACCAAACTGCCAACTAATATGAAAAAGTAAAGGATTACATCTATGAGAAAGTGCAAACTACAGAAAAAGATTCTGACCATAAAAAGCTACTGACAGGGAAGATAAAACACACTCAGAAGAAGATAAAGTTAAAGGTCCTACATTCAAGAAAAATAAGAATTCTCCTCAGAGCTCAAAAGGAATTTTGAAAATCAAATGAGAAAGAGGAAAAATAGGGAAGAGAACCGAGAGCTATGTGGTTTGAGGGGTCCCAATTCCTGATGGTCTAGAGGTTAGTGGCAATAAGAGAATTGTTAAGAATCCCCTTTAAATCAGCCATGTGTTTTAGGAGTGAAAGAATTCACTCATTCCCAATTATTAGTTGCAAAATGAAAGTTAATTGTTGGATAGAAATCAGTTTACCAGTTTTATAGTGGCAGATCTATTGGAAAATGGAGTTTTGGCACTGGGAGAATGCTTTTTCAGCAGATTGAAAGATCCTGACAGTGAGTGGGCTATCTAGGTCCATCTGCAAAAGACCTTGGTGGAAGGAAGCTGTTATATTGAGTATCTTTAATGGGGGCTGGGACAGCCCAAGCAGGTCAGACCCAGTGGGGTCTGGGACAGATCAGATCAGGATTCCTCAATTGAATGAGAATTTAGAATTTCTATCGGAGTTGATTCTCTTACCCTGAAAGATTTGGGCTCTATCTGGACTCCTTGGAGCCTGAGAAATCCTGATCAAGGGTATATAATCTCAAAGGGAACAGTTCCCCATCCCCCTTCAAGAGTAGTGTAAAGGAAATAGAAAAAAACTAATGAGGAAAAGAACATCTTAAAAAGTAAAATTGGCCAAATGGGAAAGGAGGTACAAAACCTCATCAAAGAAAATAATTGCTTGAAAGTTAGAATTGAGCAAATGGACTTTATGAGAAGTAAAGAAACAATAAAACAAACCAAAGGAATAAAAAAAAATAGAAAACAATGTGAAATATGTCATTGTACAAACAACTAACCTGGAAAATAGATACAGGAGAAATAATTTAAAATTATTGGTCTACCTGAAAAGCATGGTCAACAATATAGATTGAAGCATACTTTTTAAAATAAAACAAAACTTTATTTTTCTTGAAGATTTTCTTTTGTGGGGAGGGGAGATTTATGTTTTCTTTCATATCATGACTTTTATGGAAATGTTTTGCAGAAGTTCACATGTGCCTTCTCAATGGGGATGAGTGGTGAGGAGGGAGGAAGGGAAGGAATTTGGAACTCAGAGTTTCAAAAGCAAATAAAAAATTGTTTTACATGTAACTAGAGAGAAAAATATTAAATTAAAAACAACCTACCCCCCCAAAATAACAACAACAAAGTACCTTGGAAAAGGCAAGAAAGAAATCCAGACTTTGGCTAGGGGACTCATAGAATAATAGAATTAAAGTTAGAAGGGATCATAGATGAAAAGGACTTCAAAAGCTATTTAGTCCAACTCTCTGAATTTACATTTTTAAGAAACTGACATCCATGGATGTATGAGTCATAGATAGAAAGTGGGATTTAAACACAGGTACTCTAACTCCAAATCCAGTATTCCTTCCCCTGTTCTACAAATTTATAATGTAGAAGAATATGATAGAGAAGAAAGGCAAGAACAACCACTAAATACTTATAATAGAATGCAACTCTTTGAAAGCAAGTACTTTTTCTTTGTATTCCCAGGATGCAACAATGCCCTGGAGATAACAGATACTTAATAAATTTTGAATTTAATTAAATTGAATATTTAGTGCTGAGTAATAGATGTGTATTTTTCTAGAGGAAGGTAACTAGACTAGTGAAAAGACTAGGCACGATGCCATGGAAGGATGAATTGAATGACCTTAAACTTTGAGTATTTGAAGGGCTGTTAGAGTAAAAAAATGTTTAATCTTGTTTTGTTTTGTCACATAAAAAGTATTGGCTGGAGGCTATATAAATAAATTTACACTTAATTGAAGGACAATATCCTGAAATATCCCAAAGAGGAATGTGTTATTTTGGAGTTAGTGGAATCTCTTTCTTCCCTTCCCCCCTTTCTCATCTTCCTCTTCCTTTCTTCCCCTGGCTTTTTTTCTTCCCCCCCTTATTTCTCCCTCCTTCCTTTCTTTCCTCCCTCCTTCTCCATCTCTCTTCTTCCCCCCTCTCTCCTTCCTTCCCTCCCTCTGCCTCTCTCATGCCTTTTAATAAAATTCTTCATAGAAGACCTGACTACTCTTAATAAGTTCTGATGAAGGTAAAACAAAACTGGACAACCATATCATTGACAAATACATCATGATTTCTGACTCATATTCAACTAGTTCTAAATTCACCTTTTTGTATTATCTTGTAGCTATCTCTCTCCATCTTGAATACAAGGATCCACGATTTACTGAAATCTATCTATAACATATTCCCCTTGGGGATACTCTGAAGTGGAAAGATTCTTCATTAAGCATTGTCAAGGAGATGCTACATATGCTATGTGTAGTCAATAGTCCTCTGACCTAACATTCTAGTGAGCTGGTCAAAAAAAAGGAAATGAAGTTAATGTGGCATAGCTTGAACTCATTGAAATCATGCTGTTATTTATTGTGACTTCCATTACTAAATGTCATGAACAATGAAGACTTTTTCCAGGAGCTGAATTCAATGTTATTCATCTATCATTTGAAGACAGATAATTTGAAAGAGAGATTAGATTTGCTTTATTTGGCCTTTAATAGGAGTGATGAGCAGTGGTTTTAGATTTCAGATTTAGACTTGATGTCAGAAAAAAAGTTGCTAATAATCAGAGCTAACCAAAAGAGGAATGGACTTCCATAGCAGATATTTATTTCCCTATCATTTAAGATTTTAAATAAAGGATCAGGTATGTTGCAGATGGTGGAGTTCAGGTACTAATGGGACTATATGTTATCCAAAGCAGAATTTTTTCAAATATGAAAATTTGACTTATAGTATAAACTTGATTTGGATTTACTTAATTTTTGTATTAGTATTATAACATCTCTAATAGTCTTTTATCCTGCTTTTGTTTCTTTTTGTCCCAGTTTGCTACTGAATGTAACAGTTTGAAAACTGTCTACCTGTTAACGCTTTAAAAAAATTTATAAAATACCACTAGGTGGCAGTAGAGAATTACACAGGTCTAAAGAGAAAGCACAATCTAAGAATAAGAGAAAATTGACTTCTGTTTTCCTTTGCCAGAAATATCCTTTTATTCAGTTGCTCTTGAAAATTTAATTTTTGAACAAAGTGCATCAAATGAGAAGGACCTGAAAAGTAAAATTTAACAGTTGACTTTTTCATCATTTTAGATTTGATCTTTTAATTTGTTCAATACCCAAATACTGTGTTTAGTTTTTTTGGGGGAAAAACAAAACAAAACAAACAAAAAAAACCCCTTTTGTTTTGACTCAATTTTAAAAAATAAAACAAAACAAAGTGGTCTCTTTAAAGAGTCATAAAATCTCATAGTTGGAAAGGACTATTCTATTTCCTTATAATCTACTGGATCACGAACTAATTGGGTATAAGAAGGTGTTTTTTTTTTTTGGTTTTTTTTGTTTGTTTGTTTGTTTTTAAATCTTTCTGTCCTCCAGACTTAACATTGCCATATCCATATTAGATGCTTAATAAATGTTTGTTTATTAAATTTCCTTATTTCATGAGTTTTAAAAATATGATATTTATGCTATTTTTGTCCTAGCTTTTTCAGGTAGTCTAATGATTTTTAAATTTTTTCTTTTTAATCTGTTTTCCAGGTTAGGTGTTTTTGATATGAGGCATCTTAATATTTTCTTCTATTTTTCCCCAGTTTTTTGATTTTGCCTTAATGTATTTTTGTTATCTCATAGAGTCATTAACTTCTATTCCATTATATTTTTCAAGAAATCTTTTTCTTAGGTTAAGATTTATACCTCTTGGGTTAAGCTATATATTCTCTTTCCATATCTTTCCTAGATAACTTTCATTTCTTTTCCAGCTTTTTCCTTGAATATTTTCATTTACTAATAGATCATTTTTAAAAACTTTCAAATTCTTGACTCATTTTCCCCCTAATTCTAGTAGATTTGTACCCAAACTATGTTTTACTCTAAGGCTTTGCTTGAAGATATTTTGGAGCCATTCTTATTCTGAATTTGTGTTTTGGTCATCTCTATAACAATTCTTATATAATAACAACTTCATTTGCTTACTCAGTTTTCCAGCCTACTTCCATGTATTCCATTTACATCATTCTCTGAATAATTTTGGAAGGAGTTTTAGGATCTTGTATGACTGTCTTTGCCTTTTGCATCTTGCTACTGCTGCTTTCTCTGGCTATTCAGTCCTGTGTGCTTCAAAGATTGCAGGGTAGCTCAATTGAAGATCTATAAGCTATTAGTGTGTCCTAAGTAGCCTGATCTCACACAGAGTCAGTCTATCCTCTTTTTAGGGAGAAAAGTATTTAGAGATTTCTCATTGTTGTTCTCTCTGCCTGACTGGTTTCTCTTCAATTTTTTTTTTTTTTGACCTGGAAGAGCCCTTTTGGAGTTCTTCTTCCTACTTGTGAAGTTAATTAAAATTTTGGTGATTGATTTTATCAAAATTCATTGAAATTAACAATTATTGGAATCCTCTAGGACTCTTTTCATTATTCATAATTCTAAATAACAACAGTGTTTTTTGATACAAGTACAAATCCCAGTTTAGGTAAATTGTGCTGCTCATCTGTGAAATCTTGTTTGCTTACTCTGGTCTCTAAAGTTCTCTACTAGGTTCTCTATAGAATTTGGCAATTAATTAGTCATTTATAATATTGTGACTTTGAATTATTAACTATTATTTATCACTGCCATTGGACTTTTCTTGTTTTTAGTTATTTCTCCAAGGATAGGCTCCTGAAAGGCAAGAAGTATTTTTATGAAGACTAAGCAAGGCATTTACTTCCATTTTTATTCTCAGGGCTGATTTACTCAAGCCTTGTTAAACCAATGGTGGCAGACCTGGGGTTCCCAGATGACTCAATGTATATTGACCTGGTATAAGAAGCAGGGTATATACCCTCATAATACTTGTTACTCTAGCTCCCAAACTCACACTGGTATGCTTTCCATTTATACAAAAGCAGACAGTATGATTCATTAACTCTTTAACATAAGACATTTACTAAACTGTAAGACAAAAGCAGGAATAATCAGTCCTTTTACTTAATAGAAGACAAAAGCAAGAATAATCAGTCCTTTTACTTAATAGAAGACAAAAGCAGGAAACCTCAAACTCCAAAGTTACTCAATAGAAGGCAAAAGCTGGAATAATAATAATAATGAATCACAGTACATTGATAAACACCATCCTAGCAATGTATGTATCTAATGTCCATGAAGAAGATTGGGTACAAACTTCAGAGAAATCTAGCAAGGAGATACATGAGTGGGAAAACTCACTTTCCTGGGGAAATTCACAACACTAGACTTCAAATCTTGATTCTTTATTCCCTTCAGGAACAATCTGATCTATATAAAGTCACCTCTCTGCTAGATGCTTCTCATCTGGTTTTTATTTTTCTCCCTATGGGCAAAACCTTTCTTTTTTCTTGAGCTGATGAAGCAATACTTTTTCCTTTTTTTTTTTTTTTTTTTTTTTTTTTTTTTTGATTCTCACAGGCATGGTTAACAGGACATTGAGCAGAAAAGGTGTTATATGATATCAGTGACAAGTTCCTTAAGCCAAAACACCATAAAACCCTCAGAAGCACAATAGTATGATAAAATTTGTCCAATTAGCTCCAAGACTCTTCTCATAGCAAAGCACAGCACATACAAAATCGGTTTCTTCCTCTGAAACCAGAAAAAGTCAAAAGAAACACATGCAACTTTGAGTTTTCCTCCCTGCAGTTGTAGATGACACTAGAACAATAAGCCATCATTGCTCTTCACATAGCAGCAGGAGTTAGTTTCCTTCCAGTGAGCTTCTTGTAACTGTTCCAGCATTTCTCCAATCAAACAGCTCAACTATGCTTCCCTTTAAATATGAAAGTCCCCAGCTAAGCAGCTGAAAAATCAGCTATCAAAATTGGAAGGTTTCTCAGGATGCTGTTGCTGCTTCTGTAGGTGATAGTGATGGTGGTGATGCCGCTGCCTTGTTCCTCTTCTCCCTTCCTCCCCTTTCTTTTTCCTCATTTTCTCCTTCCCTCTCCCTCCTACTTCTTCTTCTCTCTTCCTCCTTCTCTTTTTCCTCTCTTTTCTCTTCCTCTTTTCTTTCTTCTCCTTCTTCTCCTTCTTTCTTCCTTTTCCTCCTAAGTTCCTCTTCTTCCTTTTTTCCCCCTTCCTCCTCTTTACTACTCTTTCTCTTCCCCCTCCCCCCAAAGGGTTTGCTCCTCCTTAGACAACCTAAACAGTTTTCATAAGAAAAGGGCAGTACCTGATATTTGTGTTTCCCATAACATCTAGAACAGTTCTTTTTACAAGATAGAGACTCAGTAAATTTATATTGAATTACATTTTCTTGTGTTAACTTAATCTTGCCTTTTCATTTCCTTGAACAAAAGCTGTATTGTAAGTCCCTGAATCTTTCTCTTCAATCAGACAAATATGTAACAATACTAAAGTATTTCAAAGGTTTAAAATATGCTTTATTAATTGGGGGGAGTTGTGAATAATTATAAAAGTTTAGACCCAAAGATAATTTTTGGAATTTCAAATTTGAAACTCAAAATTTGCTAAGAACTTTGCAATCTTGTTTTTAAAAATCCTTTATTTGTAGGACCACTAATTTTATTGGTTCAGAGTGAGGAACAATTGTAATGAAAAGAGACTTGAAAACATTGAGGGGTTTGGAAGAGGATGAGATAATGACTCATATTTCTATAATGTTTTAAGATTTACAATGCTTCCTAAATGATTTTTAACTTTTTTTTTTTTGTTTGTTTAAACGTATCTATCCATTAACTGTTCTTTGATTCAGGCAAATTACTTTACAACTTGGAGTCTTGTTGCTATGGATCTATGGGTGATTCCTTCTCCTGTATCTGGGCCAAGCTAGCTGTTGCTTTGGCTACTTTTTTATTATCTGAACATCTTATCTCCTCTGAGATACCTACTTGGCTGTTGATGCTCACTAACTAAATGTCCTATATTTGCAGATAGCATGTAGTCTGGAAACTTAAATTCCCAAGCACCAAACATTTCTAGACTCTGTCTGAAATATTTGCTGTTGCTGAGCAGTCTTTCCAGAGAGAGGGGGCACTCTTGTATCAGTCTTTGCTTTATTTCAATGCAACAAAAACAAACACTCCTATTACCTTGCCTGTTTCATCAGTTGTTGGGGGGAGGGCCCCATATGCTGCTTTTGTGAAGGAGTGATTTCTTTTTAAGTCAGAGGGTGTCTCTCTAAGTTAGGTTTGTGAATCAAGTTAATTCTAGGACAGAAAGATTGGGCCTAGTACTTAAAATAGAACATTTTAAAAAAGGGTAGCAATGATTATTCATAACAATCTCAAACCTCCACCCACACCCACCCTATTCTACTGAAAGAGTGTCTGGGAAATCTCTGTAGTCAAAATCAGGGCATTTTATTTATTTATTTTTTTTAATTTTTTATTTTATTTTATAATTATAACATTTTTTGACAGTACATATGCATGGGTAATTTTTTACAACATTATCCCTTGCATTTACTTCTATTCAGATTTTTTCCCTTCCTCCCCCAACCCCCTCCCCCTGATGGCAAGCAGTCTTATATATGTTAAATATATTACAGTATAATTTAGATACAATATATGTGTGTAGAACCGAATTTTTTGTTGCACAGGAAGAATTGGATTCAGAAGGTAAAAATAACAGTTTACATTCATTTCCCAGTCCTTTTCTGGATGTAGCTGGTTCTGTCCATCATTAATCAATTGGAATTGGATTAGCTCTTCTCTATGTTGAAGAAATCCACTTCCATCAGCATACATCCTCGTACAGTATCATTGTTGAAGTGTATAATGATCTTCTGGTTCTGCTCGTTTCACTCAGCATCAGTTGATGTAAGTCTCTCCAAGCCCTCTCTGTATTTCTTCTGTTGGTCATTTCTTATAGAACAGTAATATTCCATAACATTCATATACCATAGTTTACCCAACCATTCTCCAATTGATGGACATCCATTCATCTTCCAGCTTCTAGCCACTATGAAAAGGGCTGCCACAAACATTTTGGCACATACAGGACCCTTTCCCTTCTCTAGTAGTTCCTTGGGGTATAAGCCCAGTAGTAGTATGGCTGGGTCAAAGGGTATGCACATTTTGATAACTTTTTGGGCATAATTCCAGATTGCTCTCCAGAATGGTTGGATTCTTTCACAACTCCACCAACAATGCATCAGTGTCCCAGTTTTCCCACAGCCCCTCCAACATTCATCGTTATTTGTTCCTGTCATTTTAGCCAATCTGACAGGTGTGTAATGATACCTCAGAGTTGTCTTAATTTGCATTTCTCTGATCAATAGTGATTTGGAACACTCTTTCATATGAGTGGAAATAGTTTTAATTTCATCATCTGAAAATTGTCTGTTCATATCCTTTGACCATTTATCAATTGGAGAATGGCTTGATTTCTTATAAATTAAAGTCAATTCTCTGTATATTTTGGAGATGAGGCCTTTATCAGAACCTTTAACTGTAAAAATTTTTTCCCAATTTGTTACTTCCCTTCTAATCTTTTTTGCATTAGTTTTGTTTGTGCAGAAACTTTTTAATTTGGTGTAATCAAAATGTTCTATTTTGTGATCAATAATGGTCTCTAGTTCTCCCTTGGACACAAACTCCTTCCTCCTCCACAAGTCCGAGAGGTAAACCATCCCATGTTCCTCCAATTTATTTATGATTTCGTTCTTTATGCCTAAATCTTGGACCCATTTTGATCTCATCTTAGTATGTGGTGTTAAATGTGGGTCCATGCCTAGTTTCTGCCATACTAATTTCCAGTTTTCCCAGCAGTTTTTGTTAAATAATGAATTCTTATCCCAAAATTTGGGATCTTTGGGTTTGTCAAAGATTAGATTGCTATTTTTATTCACTATCTTGTCCTGTGAACCTAACCTATGCCACTGATCAACTAGTCTATTTCTTAGCCAATACCAAATGGTTTTGGTGACTGTTGCTTTATAATATAGCTTTAAATCAGGTACACTTAGACCACCTTCCTCTGACTTTTTTTTCATTAGTTCCCTTGCAATTCTCGACCTTTTATTCTTCCATATGAATTTTGTTGTTATTTTTTCTAGGTCATTAAAATAGTTTCTTGGGAGTCTGATTGGTATAGCACTAAATAAATAGATTAGTTTGGGGAGTATTGTCATCTTTATTATATTCGCTCGGCCTATCCAAGAACATTGAATGTCTTTCCAATTATTTAAATCTGACTTTATTTTTGTGGCAAGTGTTTTGTAATTTTGTTCATATAATTCCTGACTCTCCTTTGGTAGATATATTCCCAAATATTTGATACTATCGACTGTTATTTTGAATGGAATTTCTCTTTGTATCTCTTGCTGTTGGATTGTGTTGGTAATGTATAAAAATCCTGAGGATTTATGTGGATTTATTTTGTATCCTGCGACTTTGCTAAAATTCTGAATTATTTCTAATAGCTTTTTAGCAGAGTCTTTGGGGTTCTCTAAGTATACCATCATGTCATCTGCGAAAAGTGACAATTTGAAAATCAGGGCATTTTAAATGAAAACTTGTTATTCCCATCCAGGAGGATTTGGATTATTTCTTTCAGCAGCAAAAGCCCCAAACAAGGCAATTGTGCTATTTGCTCTATTGTTTTAGTGACTGGTCAAAGTTCATTTTTGCTGTGATTGTTAGTGATCATGATGGGGAACTTGTCAATTCCTATAACCTTGGAAAATATTTGTGTTGATGGTTTGTCTCTGACAGGGTTGGTCAACCCCAGTGAAAAACATCCAGACTTGGAGTTCCCCATATCATGTAAACAACTTTTAATGATCGACTCTTTCAGATTTTCTTACCTTCCTAGTGAGGACATGGAATGGTTTGTTCTTGTTAGGTCCAGATTTACATGGGGTTGGTTAAGAATGATGTAACTAAATTTGTGTTTCTTAAAACTTATATGTGTGTGATTTCTTTAGGACCAAATAGAGGAATTCTGGAGCTCCAGAAATGGTTCACAATTTCTTCTAGAATCCCCCTACTTTCCCCTACTCCCATATAAACTCTGGGGATTCTTACACCAATATCCAACCACTCACAATGATAATTCTAGCTAAATCATCTCTTCCTTTAAGGTTTGTGAGGTACCTCTGAGAAGCTGTTGGTAGATTTTTCTCTAATGCATTCACCTTGGGCATGTATACTGGTCAATCAATATACATATATTAAGTACCTATTACAAACTAGGCATTGTACTAATTGCCGAAGATGCAAAAAAAAAAAAAATAAATAAAAATAAAAAAGGTAAATGACAGCCCCTACTTTGAAGTAGTTCATAGTCTAATGGGGGGAAACAACATGCAAACAATTACAAATAAACAAGCTATGTACAGGGTAAATTATCAATAGTCAACAGAGAGAAAGCACTAGAATTAATGAGGGTCAGGAAAGACTTCCTGTAGAGGGTGGGGTTTTAGCTGGGACTTGAAGCCAAGAGAGCTGGGATGCAGAGAAGAGGAAGGAAAGCATTTCAGGCATGAGGGACATCCAGAAAAAATGCTTGGAGTTGAGAGGTGGCATGTCATGTTTATGGAAAACCATAGGAGGCCAATATCACCGCAAAGTATAGAGTAAGAATAAAATGTAAGTAGACTGGAAAGATAAAGAGGGTCCAGACTATTGGAACAATAAGATGCTTCTGAAAGTGAGAGGAAGTTATTAGAATTTTTTATTCATCTTTTATCCCTAAAGAGGACCAATGTAATTACAAGGACGATGGCAATTCAAGGCATTGACCTTTTGTTCTTCCAAATGAATTTTATTATTACTTTTTCTAACTCAGCAAAATGTTTTATTTTACTATTTTAATTGGGATGGCAATGAATAAATAGATTAGTTAGGTAAAATTGTCATTTTTATTATATTGACTTTACCCACTCATGAACAATGACTATTTCTGCAATTGTTTAAATCTTACATTATATAAAGAGTCTTTTATGTTCATGTAGTTCCTGTTTCTCTTTTGTTAGGTATGCTCTTAGGTATTTTATAATATCTAGTTATTTTAACTGGTCTAAAACAAAGTTGAATAATATTGGTGAAAGTGTAGTTTCCCTATTTTTCTGATTTAATTAAATCTATTTTAGCTTTGACTTTGAGATTATGACTACTACCTTGCTTTTTTAACATAAAAAGTCTACTCTAGCCCTTTATTTTATCTTTGTGTTGATCTTTAATTTTTTATTTCTTTTCCTGAAAGCTTGTTGAATTCAGATTTTAAATCTATTTTGCTATTCCTTTTCAGTTTTATGGGTAAATTCATCCCATTGGATTCTAAGTTATAATTACTTATTGTATATTTCCTTGCATCCTGTTTTTCCTCATTATCCTTATTGCCCTATTTACCCTCCCCCTCCCCACTCACCTCATTTACTTCTATACACTATCTCCTACTCAGCCCTCTGAGAATCCCTCTTTTCGGGCCAATGAATTGGGCTTACAACTAAAATTGCTAGAAAAGGAACAAATTAAAACCTCAGACAAACACAAAACTTGAAATTCAAAAAATAGAAGGTGAGATTAATAAAATTGAAAGTAAAAAAACTATTGAATTAATTAATAAAACTAAGAGTTGGTTCTATGAAAAAACCAACAAAATAGACAAACCCTTAGTAAACCTGATTAAAAAAAGGAAAGGGAAAAAGCAAATTGTTAGTCTTAAAAATGAAAAGGGAGAACTCACCACTAATGAAGAGGAAATTAGAACAATAGTTAGGAGCTACTTTGCTCAACTTTATGCCAATAAATTTGATAACTTAAATGAAATGGAAGAATACCTTCAAAAATATAGCTTGCCCAGATTAACAGAGGAAGAAGTAAGTAGTCTAAATAGTCCCATCTCAGAAAAAGAAATAGAACAAGCTATTAACCAACTTCCTAAGAAAAAATCCCCAGGACCAGAATTTACATGTGAATTCTACCAAACATTTAAAGAACAACTAACTCCAATGCTATATAAACTATTTGAAAAAATAGAGATTGAAGGAGTTCTACCAAATTCCTTTTATGACACAGACATGGTACTGATACCTAAACCAGGTAGATTGAAAACTGAGAAAGAAAACTATAGACCAATTTCCTTAATGAATATTGATGCTAAAATCTTAAATAAGATATTAGCAAAAAGACTTCAGAAAATCATCCCCAGGATAATACACTATGACCAAGTGGGATTTATACCAGGAATGCAGGGCTGGTTTAATATTAGAAAAACTATTAGTATAATTGACAATATTAATAATCAAATTAATAAAAACCATATAATCATCTCAATAGATGCAGAAAAAGCATTTGATAAAATCCAACATCCATTCCTACTAAAAACGCTTGAGAGTATAGGAATAAATGGACTATTCCTTAAAATAATAACGTGCATATATTTAAAACCGTCAGTAAGCATAATATGCAATAGAAATAAACTGCAGCCTTTCCCAGTAAGATCAGGAGTGAAACAAGGTTGCCCACTATCACCATTACTATTCAATATAGTACTAGAAACACTAGCCTTGGCAATAGGAGCCGAGAAAGAGATTCAAGGAATTAGAGTAGGAAATGAGGAAATCAAACTATCACTCTTTGCAGATGACATGATAGTAAACTTAGAGAACCCCAAAGACTCTGCTAAAAAGCTATTAGAAATAATTCAGAATTTTAGCAAAGTGGCAGGATACAAAATAAATCCACATAAATCATCAGCATTTTTATACATTACCAACACAATCCAACAGCAAGAGATAGAAAGAGAAATTCCATTCCAAACAAATGTTGAGAGTATAAAGAATTTGGGAATCCATCTACCAAAGAATAGTCAGGAATTATATGAGCAAAATTATGAAACACTTGCCACAAAAATAAAGTCAGATTTAAATAATTGGAAAGATATTCAGTGCTCTTGGATAGGTCGAGTGAATATAATTAAGATGACAATACTCCCTAAATTAATCTATTTATTTAGTGCTATACCAATCAGACTTCCAAGAAACTATTTTAATAACCTAGAAAAAATAACAACAGAATTCATATGGAACAACAAAAGGTCGAGAATTTCAAGGGAAGTAATGAAAAAAAAAATTAAATGAAGGTGGTCTAGCTGTACCTGATCTAGAACTATATTATAAAGCAACAGTCACCAAAACCATTTGGTATTGGCTAAGAAATAGACTAGCTGATAAGTGGCATAGGTTAGTTTCACAGGGCAAGATAGTGAATAAAAATAGCAATTTAGTGTTTGACAAACCCAAAGATCCCAACTTTTGGCATAAGAATTCATTATTTGACAAAAACTGCTGGGAAAACTGGAAATTAGCATGGCAGAAACTAGGCACGGACCCACATTTAACACCACATACTAAGATAAGATCAAAATGGGTCCAAGATTTAGGCATAGAGAACGAAATCATAAATAAATTGGAGGAACATGGGATGGTTTACCTCTCAGACTTGTGGAGGAGGAAGGAGTTTGCGTCCAAGGGAGAACTAGAGACCATTATTGATCACAAAATAGAAAATTAAAAAGTTTCTGCAGAAACAAAACTAATGCAAACAAGATTAGAAGGGAAGTAACGAATTGGGAAAACATTTTTACAGTTAAATGTTCTGATAAAGGCCTCATCTCCAAAATATACAGAGAATTGACTTCAATTTATAAGAAATCAAGCCATTCTCCAATTGATAAATGGTTAAAGGATATGAATGGACAATTTTCAGATGATGAAATGAAAGAGTGTTCCAAATCACTATTGATCAGAGAAATGCAAATTAAGACAACTCTGAGATATCATTACACACCTGTCAGATTGGCTAAGATGACAGGAACAAATAACGATGAATGTTGAAGGGGCTGTGGGAAAACTGGGACACTGATGCATTTTTGGTGGAGTTGTGAAAGAATCCAACCATTCTGGAGAGCAATCTGGAATTATGCCCAAAAAGTTATCAAAATGTGCATACCCTTTGACCCAGCAGTGCTACTACTGGGCTTATATCCCAAGGAAATACTAAAGAAGGGAAAGGGACCTGTATGTGCCAAAATGTTTGTGGCAGCCCTTTTCATAGTGTCTAGAAACTGGATAATGAATGGATGTCCATCAATTGGAGAATGGTTGGGTAAATTATGGTATATGAATGTTATGGAATATTATTGTTCTGTAAGAAATGACCAACAGGAGGAATACAGAGAGACATGGAGAGACTTAAATCAACTGATTCTGAGTGAAACGAGCAGAACTAGGGGATCATTATATACTTCAACAATGATACTGTATGAGGAAGTATTCTGATGGAAGTGGATATCTTCAACATAGAGAATTCCAATTGATCAGTGATGGACAGAATCAGCTACATCCAGAAAAGGAACACTGGGAAATAAGTGTAAACTGTGAGCATTGTTTTTTTTTTGTTTTTTTTTTTTTGGTTTTGTTTTGTTTCTCTTCCTAGATTATTTTTATCTTGTGAATACAATCCTTCCTTTGCAACAACAACAACAACAAAATTTGGTTCTGCACATATATATTGTACCTAGGATATACTATAAGATATTTAATATGTATGGGAATGCCTGCCATCTAGGGGAGGGGGTGGAAGGAAGGAGGGGAAAAACTCGGAACAGAAGGGAGTACAAGGGATAATGTTTAAAAAAAATTTACCTATGCATATGTACTGTCAAAGAAAATGTTTTAATTATAAAAATTAATAAAAAACAAAATTAAAAAAAAAGAGAGAGAATCCCTCTTTTCTCTTGTTCTCTACTCTCCACCTTAAAATACCAGGCTTTCTAAGATTTTTTTCCCTTATCCTTGCCCCTTCCTAATTTTTAATCTGCATGCCTTTTGAAAAGTTCCTCTCTTCTCTTATCCCTTTGTCCTCTTGATTTCTTTCTAAATTGTTTCTAGATATATAGGTTGTTACCTCTGTAATCCATTTCCAAAGAGAATTAAAGTTTCAAAACTACAAGCCCTACTGCCAACCCCACTTACTTATTCTGTATCAGTTTTTCCTTTCTTGCCTCATTTGAATGAGATAATTACTTTTTTTTTCACTATGATTCCATCATACATAGCTGAACCCTAACCTTCCCCCCAAATTACCCAGATAATAATTATAGTTATAAAAATACTGATAATATTTACACATATAAGAAGTAGTTTGACCTTATCAAGTCCCTTATAATTGGTCTTTAATATTTCCTTAAATTTCTTCTGGATCTTATGTGTCAATTTTTCCATCAAGTTTTGCTCTTTTTGTCACATTGAATCTTAATTTAGACATTGAATGTCTAAACATTTTGGTCCCTGGGGAAAGTGAGCTGAACATTAAAGAAGTTTCTAATAAAGTATTCTTCTTCCTTCCTCTCTTCTCCTAGTTCCCTTCTAAATGGGTATAGGCAATAGGTAGAATTGCTTCCTTGTGTTTGCCTTTAGTCCATCTACTATAGGACATCTGGATTGGGCTTGGTTAATCACAAATTCTACTTTTTAAAACCTGGATGCTCTTTTCACCCTTCAAAGTCCATAAAATCATCTCTAATATTTCTTTATTTAGAATCAAGAAATACAAACACAAAGTAATAATGATCAGATATTCATATTTACAAGTTATATTTTGGGTTCAGAACCTCCCTTCTCAGAAACTTAGACATGACTGTTTAATTCAAGAGAACTGAAGAGGCTCAGGGTGGAACCAAAATGGTGGATTGGGACAATCACCCAGCTGAACTCTTCCAATATTCCCCTCCAACCCATTTAAAAGATAACACCTCAAATCAAATTTTAGAGCAGCAGAGACAGTAGAAATTCAAGGTAAGACATTTTTGTAGGCCAAGAAAATTTAAGAAGTCATAAGGAAAGTCTATGAAACCAGGATAGAGATCTATCTGTTGTCTACCACACTGGCTGAAGCAACAACAGTAGCTTTGGAAACTCTCAGCCTAGAGATGCTAAGAAGGTTGTATTATTGATTAGAAAGGGATTACAAGGGACTAATGACTGACACTGGGCATAGCTGATTTAGACTGGCAATTCTATAGTTCATATGCAATTCTGGGTTGCAATTTCAGACAGAGAGGAGTACTGGTGTTCAGTCAAAAGACAACAGAGGCTCTGGTTAGTTCTAAGGCAATGAGGAGCACTCGTGAATGCAGAATAGGCCAAATGGAAAAAAGGTATAAAATCTCACCAAAGAAAATATATGATTAAAAATTGGAAACTAATGATACCATGAGACAACAAGAAAGAATAAAACACACACAGAAAGACAGAGAGAGAGAGAGAGAGAGAGAGAGAGAGAGAGAGAGAGAGAGAGAGAGAGAGAGAAAGAGAGAGAGAGAGAGAGAGAGAGAGAGAGAGAGAGAGAGAGAGAGAGAGAGAGAGAGAGGGAGAGAATAATGTGAAATATCATATTAGAAAAACAACTGACCTGGAGAGATAATTTAAGAATTATTGAACTATGTAAAAGCCATAATTAAAGACATCATATTTTAAGAAGTTGTCAAAGAAAACTGCCCTGATATTTGAGATCCAGAGTTTGTAAAACAGAAATTAAAAGAATTCACCAATCATTTAAAAAAGAACTAAAAATAAAAATTCCCAGGAATATTATAGCCAAATCCCCAAACTCCTGATTACATAAGATTTAGTGGTTTAAATATTAAAGGAGAGAGGGCTTGAAATATAATATTATAGAAGGCTAAGGAGTAAGATTATACCAAAAATGGATATTTAATGAAATATAAAACTTTCAACCATTCCTGATGAAAAGAAAAGAGCTGAATAGAAAATGTGACATTTAAACACAAAGAGTCAAAAGAAACATAAAAAGGTAAATATGATACAGAAATGTAACTTATTTTGTAAGGAAAAAAAGAAAGGAAGGGGATAAGTGAATGGAGAGGATTGTAAAGGGAAAGAAGAATTAAGGAAAACAATGGTTTGAAGCAAAATAAACTTTTGAAAAGGGACAAGATATAAAAACAGAAAGAAACAAGATAATGGGATGGAGGGAAATACAGTTAGTAATTATAATTGTGAATATGAATGGGAAGAACTTATTCATAAAATTGAAGCAGATTGCAGAATAGATTAGAAAGTAGAGTTCAGCAATGTGTTGTTTAAAAGACATACATTCAAAACAGAATAATAGCAATAGAGTTGAAATCAAGGGCTGAAGCAGAATCTGATGTTTAAGATGAAGTGAAAAAGGCAGGAGTAGCAGTCAATCTCAGATAAAGCAAAAACAAAACAAAACAAAAAAAAAACCTAATTAAAAGTTTTAAAAAATTAAAAATTTCTAAAAGATAACATAAACAATGAAGTAATATGAAAGATTTTTATAGCAAGTTTTTATGATAGAAGCCTCATTTCTCGAAGATATACTGAATTTAGAATAATATAAAATTTATAAAAATAAGTACCATTCCCTAAATTGATAAAAGGACAAAGGATATAAACAGGCAGTTTTCTGAAGAAGAAATCAAAGCTATCCATGTCATATAAAAATATCATAAATCACTATTGACTTCATTGTTGTTGTTTAGTCATTTCAGATGTGTCCAATTCTTCTTTATCCTACATTTTAAGGTTTTCTTGGCAAAGATACTGTGGAGTGGTTTACCATTTCCTTCTCTAGCTCATTTTACGGAGGAGAAAATTGAGACAAAGAGGGTTAAGTGACTTGCCCAGGGTCACATAGCCAGATTTAAATTTAGTAATTTGATTTCCTGATTCCAACCTAGTATTTAGTCACTCTGCTACCTAGCTGCCTCCTAGTTAGATTAGAGAAATGCAGATTTCAACAACTCTGATTTAATACCTCACATTTGTGAGAAATGACAAATGCTGGAGAAGATGATAGAATAATAAGTACAGTAATGAACTCTTGATGGAGTAGTGAAATAATTCAACCATTCTGGAGAATAGTTTGGAACTATGTCCAAAGGGTTATTGAAGTGTGCATACATACTGATTCAGCAATAATGCCATTAAATCTGTATTTTTTTAAAAAAATTATTTATTTATAATTTTTTGACAGTATATATGCATGAGTAATTTTTTAAAACATTATCCCTTGTATTCATTTTTCCAAATTATCCCCACCCTCCCTCCACTCCCTCCCCCCCCATGACAGGCAATCCCATACATTTTACATATGTTATAGTATAACCTAGATACAATATATGTGTGTAAATCCAATTTTCTTGTTGCACATTAAGTATTAGATTCCGAAGGTATAAGTAACCTGGGTAGATAGACAGTAGTGCTAACAGTTTACACTCAATTCCCAGAGTTCCTTCTCTGGGTGTAGTTGTCTCTGTCCATCATTGATCAACTGGAAGTGAGTTGGATCTTGTTTATGTTGAAGATATCCACTTCCATCAGAATACATCTTCATACAACATTGAAGTGTACAGTGATCTTCTGGTTCTATTCATTTCACTCAGCATCAGTTGATGTATAAGTCTCTCCAAGCCTCTCTGTATTCCTCCTGCTGGTCATTTCTTACAGAACAATAATATTCCATAACCTTCATATACCATAATTTACCCAACCATTCTCCAATTGATGGACATCCATTCATCTTCCAGTTTTTAGCTACAACAAAAAGAGCTGCCACAAACATTTTGGCACATACAGGTCCCTTTCCCCTCCTCAGTATTTCTTTGGGATTTAAGCCCAATAACAGCAATGCTGGATCAAAGGGTATGCACAGTTTGATAACTTTTTGGGCATAGTTCCAAATTGTTCTCCAGAATGACCGGATTCTTTCACAACTCCACCAATAATGTATTAGTATCCCAGTTTTCCCACAGCCCCTCCAACATTCATCATTATTTGTTCCTGTCATCTTAGCCAATCTGACAGGTGTGTACTGGTATCTCAGAGTTGTCTTAATTTGCATTTCTCTGATCAGTAGTGATTTGGAATACTCTTTCATATGAGTGGATATAATTTCAATTTCATCATCTGAGAATTGTCTGTTCATATCCTTTGACCATTTATCAAATGGAGAATGGTTTGATTTCTTATAAATTAGAGTCAGTTCTCTATATATTTTGGAAATGAGACCTTTATCAGAACCTTTAACTTTAAAAATATTTCCCAATTTGTTACTTCCCTTCTAATCTTGTTTGCATTAGTATTGTTTGTACAGAAACTTTTTAGTTTGATGTAATCAAAATCTTCTATTTTGTGATCAATAATGATCTCTAATTCTCCTCTGGTCATAAATTCCTTCCTTCCCCCAGGTCTGAGAGATAAACTATTCTCTGTTCCTCTAATCTATTTATTATCTCATTCTTTACGCCTAAGTCATGGACCCATTTTGATCTTATCTTGGTATATGGTGTTAAGTGTGGATCCATATCTAATTTCTGTCATACTAATTTCCAGTTTTCCCAACAGTTTTTCCAAATAATGAATTTTTATCCCTAATGTTGGTATTTTTGGGTTTGTCAAAGACTAGATTGCTATAGATGTACCCTTTTTTGTCCTTTGTATCTAATCTGTTCCACTGATCAACCAGTCTATTTCTTAGCCAATACCAAATGGTTTTGGTGATTGCTGCTATATAATATAGCTTTAGATCAGGTACTCTTAGACCACCTTCCTCTGACTTTTTTTTCATTAGTTCCCTTGCAATTCTCGACCTTTTATTCTTCCATATGAATTTTGTTGTTATTTTTTCTAGGTCATTAAAATAATTTTTTGGGAGTCTGATTGGTATAGCACTAAATAAATAGATTAGTTTGGGGAGTATTATCATCTTTATTATATTCGCTTGGCCTATCCAAGAGCACTGAATGTCTTTCCAATTATTTAAATCTGACTATTTTTGTGGCAAGTGTTTTGTAATTTTTCTCATATAATTCCTGACTATTCTTTGGTAGATGGATTCCCAAATTCTTTATACTCTCAACATTTGTTTGGAATGGAATTTCTCTATCTCTTGCTGTTGCATTTTGTTGGTGATATATAAAAATGCTGAGGATTTATGTGGATTTCTTTTGTATCCTGCCACTTTGCTAAAATTCTGAATTATTTCTAAAGCTTTTTAGCAGAGTCTTTGGGGTTCTCTAAATTTACCATCATGTCATCTGCAAAAGAGTGATAGTTTTGATTTCCTCATTTCCTACTCTAATTCCTTGAATCTCTTTCTTGGCTCTTATTGCCAAGGCTAGCATTTCTAGTACTATATTGAATAGTAATGGTGATAGTGGGCAACCTTGTTTCACTCCTGATCTTACTGGGAAAGGCTGCAGTTTATTTCTATTGCATATTATGCTTACTGACGGTTTTAAATATATGCTCGTTATTATTTTAAGGAATAGTCCATTTATTCCTATACTCTCAAGCGTTTTTAGTAGGAATGGATGTTGGATTTTATCAAATGCTTTTTCTGCATCTATTGAGATGATCATATGGTTTTTATTAATTTGATTATTAATATCGTCAATTATACTAATAGTTTTCCTAATATTATACTAGCCCTGCATTCCTGGCATAAATCCTACTTGATCATAGTGTATTATCCTGGGGATGATTTTCTGAAGTCTTTTTGCTAATATCTTATTCAAGATTTTAGCATCAATATTCATTAAGGAAATTGATCTATAATTTTCTTTCTCAGTTTTCAATCGACCTGGTTTAGGTATCAGTACCATGTCTGTGTCATAAAAGGAGTTTGGTAGGAGTCCTTCATCCCCTATTTTTTCAAATAGTTTATATAGCATTGGGGCTAATTGTTCTTTAAATGTTTGGTAGAACTCACATGTAAATCCATCTGGTCCTGGGGATTTTTTCCTGGGGAATTGATTAATAGATTGTTCTATTTCTTTTTCTGAAATGGGACTATTTAAGCAATTTGTCTCCTCCTCTGTTAATCTAGGAAGCCTATATTTTTGGAGAAAGTCATTCATTTCACTTAAGTTATCAAATTTATTGGCACAAAGTTGGGCAAAGTAACTCCTTATTATTTCTCTAATTTCCTCTTCATTGATGGAAAGATCCCCCTTTTCATTTGTAAGACTAACAATTTGATTTTCCTCTTTCCTTTTTCTGATCAGATTTGCTAAAGGTTTATCTATTTTATTGGCTTTTTCATAAAACCAACTCTTGGTTTTATTTATTAATTCAATAGTTTTTTTACTTTCAATATTATTGATTTCTCCTTTTAATTTTTGTATTTCAAGTTTGATTTTTGGTTGGGGGTTTTAAATTTGATCCTTTTCTAGCTTTTTAAGTTGCAGGCCCAATTCGTTAATCTTCTCTTTCTCTATTTTGTTCAAATAAGCCTCTAAAGATATAAAATTTCCCCTTATTACCACTTTAGCTGCATCCCACAGATTTTCGTATGATCTCTCATCATTGTCATTATCTTGGGTGAAATTATTAATTGTTTCTTTAATTTGCTGTTTCACCCAGTCATTCTTTAAGATGAGATTGTTCATTTTCCAATTACTTTTTGGTCTATTTACCCCTAACTTCTTACTGAATGTAGCTTTTATTGCATTGTGATCTGAGAAGAAGGCATTTATTATTTCTGCCTTCCTACATTTAATTTTGAGATCTTTATGTCCTAATATATGGTCAATTTTTATATAGGATCCTTGGACTGCTGAGAAGAAAGTATATTCCTTTCTATCACCATTCAGTTTTCTCCAAAGGTCTATCATACCTAGTTTTTCTAATGTTCTATTTACTTTTTAAATTTCTTTCTTATTTGTTTTGTGATTTGATTTGTCTAAATCTGAGAGTGCAAGGTTTAGCTCTCCCACTATTATAGTTTTACTGTCTATTTCTTCTTGCAATTCTCTTAACTTTTCCTTTAGAAAGTTAGATGCTATACCACTTGGTGCATATATGTTTAGTATTGATATGGCTTCATTGTTTATGGTACCTTTTAGCAGGATATAGTTTCCTTCCTTATCTCTTTTAATTAGATCAACATCTGGTTTTGCTTGATTTGAGATAAGGATGGCAACCCCTGCTTTTTTGGCTTTACCTGAAGCATAATAGATTCTGCTCCAACCTTTTATCTTTACTCTGTATGTATCTCCCTGCTTTAAGTGTGTTTCCTGTAAACAACACATTGTAGGGTTCTGACTTTTGATCCAGTCTGCTATCTGTCTCCGTTTGATGGGAGCGTTCTTCCCATTCACATTTACAGTTAAAATGACTAATTCTGTATTTCCTGCCATCATATTATCCCCAGATTATGCTTTTTCCCTTTACCCCCATGAACCCCTTCCCCTATATTTAATTTATAGACCCTACTTGTGATGCGGAGCTCCCTTTTTTTAGTATCCCTCCCCCCTCCTTCCAAGTCCTTTCCCTTATTCCCCTTTCCCTCTCCCCCCTTTTTATGATGTGAGAGAGAATTCTCTGAAAAACAAATATGTCAATTATTTACTCTTTGAGCCTTTTCTGATGAGAGTAAGATTCACATAATGTTTCTCCCCCTCTCTAAATTCCCTCAAATATGGTATATTTTCTATGCCTCTTCCTGGGATGTAGTTTCCCTCTTTTTATCACTCCTTCACCTTTTTCTGATACTACCCCCTTCCCTTTACTGTTACCCCCCCCCTTTTTTATATCAGTAAAATCAAATTATCCATGCGGACTTTCTGTATATCCACAAGAGATACAGTTCTCAAGGGTTTTGTTTACCTTTTTCTGTTTCTCTTCAGTCTTGTGGATGTAGATCTAATTTTTTTGTTTAAGTCTGGTTTTTTTTCTTAGAAACATATGGAATTCCTCTATTTCATTGAATGACCATCTTCTTCCGTGGAAAAATATGCTAAACTTAGCTGGGTAGTTTATTCTTGGTTGCAATCCTTGATCTTTTGCCTTTCAGAATATCAGTTTCCAGGCCCTTCTATCTTTTAATGTGGCGGTAGCCAGATCTTGAGTGACCCTTATTGTCACCCCTTGATATTTGAATTGATTTTTTCTAGCTGCTTGCAATATTCTTTCCTTTGTGTGGTAATTCTGCAGCTTAGCCACAATATTCCATGGAGTTTTTTTTTTTTTTTTTTAGGGTCTTTTTCAGAAGGTGTTTGGTGAATTCTTTCCATGCCTATTTTCCCTTCTGTTTCTCTTATCTCTGGACAGTTCTCTTTGATGATTTCCTGTAAAATAGAATCTAGGCTCTTTTTTTGGTCATAGTTTTCAGGAAGTCCAATGATCCTCAGATTATCTTTCCTAGATCTATTTTCCAGGTCTATAGATTTTCCCAGTAAGTATTTGACGTTATTCTCCAGCTTTTCATTTTTTTGTTTTGTTTGACTGATTCTTGGGTTCTCAATGAATCATTCATTTCTATTTGTTCCGTCCTGATTTTTAAGGAGTTATTTTCTTCATTCACAGTTTTTAGTTCTTTTTGTATATGCCCAATTGAGTTTTTAAATGAATTATTTTGCTGTATTGAATTTTTTTCCATTTCCCTAATTTTTTTTAGAGAATTATTTTCTTTTTCCAATTCAGAAATCCTATTTTCTTGAGACTTTTTATCTTTTCCAATTCAGAAATCCTACTTTCTTGAGACATTTTTATCTTTTCCAATTCAGAAATCCTACTTTCCTGTGATTTTTTAACCTTTTCTAATTCACAAATTTTGTTTCCCTGAATCTCCTGTGAATTCTTTATTTTTTCCAACTCAAATTTCAGAATGTTGTTATTCTCTATCATAGCTTCTCTTTCCTTTCCCCATTTTTCTTCAAACTCTCTTAAATTTTTAATAGTCTCTTCTAGGAGAGAGTTATGTGATGGGGGGCAGGTATCGTTCCCCTTTAGGCTGTTATCTGCTGACTCTCTGCTGTTAACTTCCGGGTTGGATACCCGCTCTTTCTCTGTGTAGAAGGAATTAATGGTTCTTTTTTGCTTTTTACTCATATTTAAAAAATCTTTTGGGGTCTGTCCTTGGGGTAAGAAATTATTTAATTATTTCTTTACCAGCTTCCTCCCAGACCGGATGGATGCCGCAGCTCCTGTGCCTGAGCTAAGAGAGAGCTCTGGGAGAGAGTCCCCCTCCCCCTCCCTGGAAGTGCCTCATGGGTGATTAGTACGTCTGTGGCTGCGCTATGAGGGTTGCCCAGTGAAAGACCCTGGCTGTGTGTCCTAGAGACTTCCCTGAGGTTTAAGACTGAACAGTAAAGGCGACACAAAGGCCAGCCAATGCGTCCCATGGGGCGTGGATGTCAGCAGCTGATGTGAAAAGCTGCTGTGCTCAAACTGGTAGTGTCTGCCCAGAAACCGCAGTCCCTATTTGAAAGGTTCCGCTTCTCTGGGACTTCTGGGGCTGAGTTCCACAGCCTCCTGCCAAGCCAGGCACTATGCGAATTAGATGTTGCCTTGGGCTGTGTTCCTGCTTTTCAAGCTCTTAACTACTCCCAGGTGAAGCCCAGGACAGCTGAAGTCGGCCATACCTGCAGTGCCGAGATCTGTTAGGTCACTTCGGGATTGGGGTGGTTCTAGTATCTGGCTTTATAATTTTAAAGTGGCTTGATTTCTCTTCTGAACTGCTGTTTTATAAGTAGAGAAGAGCTATCAGCCTGTGCCAGATTCTTCTATCTCAGTGGCTTCTCTGATCCCAGAGTTCTCCCCAGCCTGATCAGCACAGTATGCTAGCACCCAACCGTCTGTGCTGGCCTCTTTTTTTTTCCTCCCCTGGGAATCGACCTTTTCTGTTGAAACTCCAGATTCTCTTCAGCTGGTAAGTCGTGCTTCCCGTCCTTGTGGTTTCTATCAGTCCAGCGTTATTTTTGAGGCTGATTTAACTAATTAGTATTGAGGGAAGAAGGGAGTTCACAAAATTTCGTGTATCTTCTCCGCCATCTTGGCTCCGCCCCATTAAATCTATATTTCAAAGAAATTAGAGAAAGAAAAAGATCTATATGTATGAAAATATTTATAACAGCTCTTTTTGTGATGGCAAAAAATGGAAATTGAGAGTACATTCATCATTTGGGGAATGGCTGAACAAGATGTGGCGTGTAATGTAATATAATGTAATAATAACTATTATGCTACAAGAAATGGTGAGAGCATAGTTTTAGAAAAAAAGGGATGAGATCTATCTGAACTGATGCAAAGTGAAATGAGAAAAACCAGATGATTGTGTGTAGTAGCATCAATGTTATAATAATGATTAAGTGGGAAAAACTTGGCAATTTTGACCAATACAGTGATCCAAGAAAATTTCAAAGGACTCATGATGGAAAAAAAAAGCACTATCTACTTTCAAACAGAGAATTGATGAACTCTGAGTACAAGTTGAAATATAATTTTCTTATTTTGTTTTCCTTGCTTTTAAAAAAACAAACATGGGTTAATTTGGAATGTGTTTTACATGATTTTCACATGAATTATTGGTATCATATAGGTTGCCTTCTCAGGTGGAAGAGGGAAAAATGAATTTGGAACCAAAATTTTAAAAAGAAAAGAAAATAATGTTGAAATAATTAATGAATAACATTTTTTAGAAAATATAAAAAGAATGTTCCAGAGTAAGGGAAAAAGAAAGACTAAGAAAACCTAAATTCTAGTCTTACCTTGATTATTATTCAGCTCAATGAATTTTTCTCTCTCTTTTGATTCAATTAAATTCAGAAAACATTCATTGAATATTTTCTATGTTTAAGATACTATATTAAGCATTAGATAAGATACAAAAGAAAATGAAGATATGATCTTTGGTGTTAAGTTCCTCCCATAACCTTTTAGAATGAAATATTGACTTGGAAAATGTTCTCTGTTGTATTATATCTACTGACCCTGGCCATTCACAATCTTTTAATATAGATAAATTCTGTCCTGGCACAGATCAGAAACACATATGAAAACTCATGGATGAGGAAATGAAATCTTTTCTGACATCATTCTGAAAAGGAGAGCACACATCCAATTTTGTATCCCTTTGGATATGGAAGAATGTCCTTATTGGAGTTGAAATTCTATTTGCTAGAATGAAACTTTTATATGAAATATGCACTGGAATATGGAAATATGAAGTGCTCATGGGTAAGAAGGTGTATTTCAATAGTTGCTTTCACTGACAAACTTCTCAAAATAAGTAATTCTGCATCTAAATCTTTTGTCCTTAGGAAAAAGTGAATTTTTCTTGAAGGAGGTGAGGTTTGTGGCTTTTGCTGCCTTTTGCATTGCTTCCCTGTCTCTTTCTGTGCCAGAGAAAATTGGAATGAAATTGAAAGTGGTGATTAGAGAGTAAGTCATGCTCAGTGGAAAGTGAGAGGTAGTATCTGGGTCCAGTCAATAATTTTCACATTCTAAAAAATGAGGTCAGAAGATATAAAAATACTACTCATTTCATTTTCACATCTTAACAATTTAAAGAAAAGAGAAAGTGAAGGAGGGGGGGAGGGAGGAAGGGAGGGAGGAAGGGAAGGAGAGAGAGAGAGAGAGAGAGAGAGAGAGAGAGAGAGAGAGAGAGAGAGAGAGAGAGAGAGAGAGACAAGAGAGAGAGAGAGAGAGAGAGAGAGAGAGAGAGAGAGAGAGAGAGAGAGAGAGAGAGAGAAGGAGAGAGAGAGAGAGAGAGAGAGAGAGAGAGAAAGAGAGAGAGAGAGAATAAGTAAATTTTGATTAGTGGAAAGTGAGTCAGTAGCTTGGGAGTAACTTTGAATTCCGCCTAAAGAGTTTTGTACTTTATTAGTGAAAGGGGGATCCACTGAATTGTTTTGAATAGAGAAAAGATGCAATCAGAACTACCTTTTACAAGAATTAATCTGTTGGTATAGTATAGGATTAACTGGAGACACTGGCTAGGAGGCTATTACATTGGTCTAGGTGAGATATAATGAGGTCCTGAAACAGAGTGATAGCAACAGAGAAAAGGGGATTTATATTTCCAAGGTCCTACTAATAGAAATTAGCAAGTGATTAAATATGGAAGGGGAGAGAGAGGCATGAGTGAAGGATGACTAAGCTTTTTAACATGGGTGTCTGAGAAAAGAATGCTGCTAAATTAGCAGAAATCAGAAAGTCTAGATAGATGTTTGAAAAATTCTCTTTTGCTATTCATTTGGTTGAGAGTTTTTTTGTTTTTTTTTTCAGATTGAAAGAGACAGAGAGAAAAATAGAAGAAGTAACCTTGAAGGTCTTTTCTGGTCTCTGATTCTGTGAACCAGTAACATTTTTATATTTATTTTTAGGACTATACTGAAATATATTTAGTGTTCAGTATCTAGAAACTTGTGTTGCTGGTGGAAAAATATGTTCAATTTAAGTAATTTACAGAATAGCCTTTCCTGTTTCTCTTTGCCTCTCCCTTCCAGTTAGACACACACAATCCTTCTGCTTGTTATTTCAAACCCAGCATGAGGCTATCAGCAGGCCTGGGCATGCCTGAGGCTGCCTTTGCCTTTCATAGGTCAAGGACAATTTGTAATACACTGTACCCTTGGGACTCCCTCCCTCCTCTCTTTTCTC
The DNA here is from genome assembly GCF_048593235.1 of Sminthopsis crassicaudata. NCBI lineage: Eukaryota > Metazoa > Chordata > Mammalia > Dasyuromorphia > Dasyuridae > Sminthopsis > Sminthopsis crassicaudata. The sequence goes on along the minus strand of NC_133617.1, from coordinate 339,376,392 downwards.
CATTCTTCTTCCCCACAAATCTCTCAAATTATAATAGTGCTAGTGTCTCCAGAGGGAATGCAAGCCCTATACTTCACAATTGGTTTAGTTTCTCTTATTTTTTATCCTATGTATACTGAAATATTAGTGGGAACACACATTCTTTTTCAGAATACCATTAAGAAAGATAACTATTTCTTATTCCTTTTTAGATAAGGCCATATGTGAAGTGTCCATTTTCTGATAATTTTATAATTTTTGAAAGCTATATATATATTTTTAAAAAGTTTACCAAAATCCTTGTCATTAGAATCATATTTATTGCATATTTGATCTTTGGAATTGAAACAACTTGAGATCATTCTGATGTAAACTGTGACCCTTTAATCTGGGGGGAAGGGTTGGAAAGGAACCTTGAGGGAAGGGTTTTACTGGGTCTCAAACCCTCCTAACCTCTAGGAGGGGGCCACACCCATTCTTAAGAGAAACTCCCAGATAAGTCATCTCTTTCAATTGGGAATCTTGGCCAAACTGCTCCCCAGCTATGTGCCAGGAGAAAACCGATAATCCATATCTGCTAATTCCGAATCAGGAGTTTGCCTACTAAGAAAGCTGTCTTCTTAGTGACCCATTGTTGCCACAAACTTTGAGCTTGTATTCATTGGGGTTTACTAATACTTTCCCAAAGCCTGCCATTGGCCAAGGGGGGATGGTATTGCTAACAGGGGATCTCTCAACCCTCAATGGTGACATTTCATCAATTCTATGAGCCAATAAAAAATTCTAACATTGTTTCTCCCTCCCAACCAACTAATATACTACCTTTATGCATGTATATGTATAGATGTGTTTACACATGTAAATATTTTTGATGTAGATTAAACTGGATATTTAAAACAGTAAAATAATCTTAAGTTATAATTATCTGTCTATTCTTTTCAAATCCCAAATTTGTTTTGTATTAAAAAAAAACAACATAATTTAATTTATAGAGCAAATACTTTTTCAGCTACAAGTGCTTTATAATCATGTTCATTTCACTAAACTATTTCATAGTTTAAAACTATGAATCAAACATAGAATAAAAGAATATAGGTATATAAAGTAGGTATGAAAATCAAACATTTCCTAATACTAAATCATAAGGACATTTATTTAAAAGAATAATTCAGAAGTAAGTGAAGCAACTATGGAACCTAGAAAGCTTTAAGAGGCCCAGAGAAACTGAAAAGACTGGATATAAATCTTTTCTCTCTCACTCTCAACAAACTTGCCCTTCACTTAGCTTTAGAGCACTGATTTCTTTGAATGAGAAGAAGAGAGTCCCCTTACGATTGGGTTTTGGGACTGAAATTACATTCCTCTCCTGGAAAAAAAAAAAAAAAAAAACCTTTGTAGTCCCTTGCAAAAATGAGCTTGGATAAGTCTCAAATGTGTAATTACTTTTAATGTCATTGGCCATTTTCATAAGTAAATGTCCACTAGTTCTCTCTCCACCTGCTGGTTAGAAAGTTCAGCAAACTTTTCTATGAGTTGCAGTGAATATACTAATAGTTCTCCCTTTGTTCCTTGGGACTGTTTTCTAAATTGGCATTTGCTAGATTTTTTTGTTCCCTATGCGCCTATTTGTAGCAACAAATTGAAGTTTGGATGGAAGAATCTCTGATGACGAGGTAAGAGGCATACTCAGTCCTTCTCTTAAGATGTAGCATGGAGGATCATTTATGTCACTTCAGTTTCTCTTACCAAGTCAATCAACCAAATCAACAAACATTTATTAAATTACCTGCTAAGTATCAGGCTCTATGCTAGAAATATAAAAATAAAAATGAAATAACCTCTGTCCTCAAGGAGCTTATGTTCAAAAGAGGGGATACATGTGCAAATATATATATATATATATATACACACATATATACATACTATGTATATACATATAATACATATACATACATGTATGTGTATATATCTACATCTTCCTATTTATCTAGATCTATTTATCTATCTTTATATAGGCAATTAATTGACTATATTGGATAAGTAAAAATGAGTTGGATAACACTGAGGTTGCCAACCTGGGTGACTGGACAGATAGTGTTGTCCTTAACAGCACAGGAAAGTTCAGAAGGTTTGGTTTGAGAGGAAAGATGATGAATTCTGTTATAGACATATTGAGTTTGAAATAACTCTAGGTTTCCAATGTGAAATTTCTTTAGGCAGTTAGTATTGCATGATGAGAACTTATATAAGAGACTTTGACTGGATATATAGGTTTGAGAGGCATCTGCACAGAGATAATAGAACCCATGGGAACTGAGCTGAGTTATAGTTCTTGAAGGAAAATGGATTTCAACAGGCAAAGAGAGAGATGAAGTTCCTTCGAGACTTGGGAGACAGCCTGTATGAATACACAGAGGTGGAGAATGCAGGACAAGATGTGAAAATATCTTGTAGATAAGTTTGGCTGAAAGGTATTGAAGAGTACAGGAATGGGAGCAATGAGATACAACTATGGAAAAATAGGTTGGTCTACTACTAAGTATATTCCTCAAGGAAGTCAAAGACAAAAAGAAAGGCCCCATATATATCAAAATATTCATAACAGTCCAGTTTGTGATGGGGAAAAACTGGGGAAAAATGAGGAAAACCCATTTTAAGATGAATGGGTTAAATGAAATACCATGGCATAAAAATGAAATAAACTATTATAGCACCATAAGAAATGATGAATGCAAGAAATTCAGAGAAATTCAAAAAGGTTTATATGAATTAATACAGAACGAAGTAAATAAGACCAAGAAAACAAAATACAAAATAATTATAACAATGTACACGAAAATATATAAAAGGGCACCTAGATGATATAATGGAAAGAGTGCCAGGCCTGGAATTAGGAAGACTTGAATTCAAATATGACTTCAAACACTAGCTGTGTGAGTCACTTAATGCGATTTGCCTCAGTTTCCTCCTCCACATAGTGAACTAGAGGAGAAAATGGCAAACCATTCCAGTATTTCTGCCAAGAAAACCCCAAATGAGGTCACAAAGACTAGGACACAATTGAATTGACAATACTATGAAAACAACATTAAAATATGATCAAATTCTTACTGAATGTAATAACCAATCTTCAAGCTGAAGAACCTATATTGAAATATACCTCTCTCTTTTCATTAAGGAAGAGGAGGATTATGAATGTAGAATGTGATTTACTCCATCTACCTGATCATTGTACCTATTGCTTGTTATAAGGGAAGGCTCATAATCCACTGTTTTAAATGATTAAAGCTTATGAAGTTTGTTTTCTGAGGAAGAAATCTACACTATTAGTAATTATAGGAAAACATCTTTCAAACCACTAATAGTAAGAGAAATACAAATTAAAATAACTGTGAGATCTTTCTTTGTGCAAAGGTGACAAAAAAGGAAATGCTAAAAATTGAAGAGACTGGGGAAAACAGGCACACTAATTCATTGTTGTTAGAACTGTGAATTGATCCAGCCATTCTGGAAAATATTTTGGAATTATGCCTCCCAAAATGACTGAACTGTCCATAACTTTTGATCTCCTGGTACCATAACTAAACCTCTACCCACAAAGAGATCAAAGAAAGAGGAAAATAACTCATGATATACAAAAAAACATTATAGAAGTTATTTCTGTGGCACTAAAGAATTGGAAACTATGAAAATGCCAATCACTTTCAGAATAGCTGAAAAAAATTATGATATGTGAATGTAGTAGAATAGCAGTGTTATAAAAAATGAAGAAAGGGAATGTTTCAGAAAACATTGGGAATGTTTATAAGAACTGATAGTGAAAAGATCAGAAGCATGAGAAAAATGTATATGCTCACATTATAAAGAAAAAACAACTCTAAATTCTGACCAACATAATGACCAATCATGATTCTAAAGGTCTAGTAATAAAGTATACTTTGCAATCGTAATGAGAAATATTTGGGACATGGCCAAGGTGGTAATTTGTTTTAAATATGTGTTTTTATTGCAAATGTTTTTCGGATTTCTTTTTCAACATAGTGATTCTAAAGGGCTACTAATAAAGTATGCTTTGGAATCTTGACACATAAACCTGATAACTCATAATAATGAGAAATATTTGGGATATGGCCAAGGCGGGAATTTGTTTTAACTATGTGTTTTTATTGTAAAATTTTTTTGGATTTCTTTTTCAATGAGGTGGGAATTATAGGTAGGAGACAGAGGTAAATATTTGTTCATTGAAAACAGGAAAATCAAATAAAAATATAAAGAAAGGTTGCAGTATGTGTGCAGTTTAAATAGAAAGGCCTGTGATATAAAAATAACAAGAACAAAAAACTTTTAAAAAAGGTAAGTGGGAATTAATTTGTGGAGAGTCTTAAATGTCAGGTTTTCTTCAATTCAATTCCTTTCATAAACATTTATTGCATTAAGGAAAATAGTCATTTGCCTGCTTATTTGTTCATTTCCTTTTAGGTGGTAAAGTTCAGCAGAAAGATGAATTAGGAAAAGTTTTAGCACTCAGAGCAGGTGCATGTCCTTCAGAGACAACCAGATGGATGACAAGGCCTAGTTTGGCTTTAAAAGCAGACATTACAAAATAGATCTTTGGAAGGCTTGGGAGCTTGACATATCCAAAGAGGTATGTTTGTTTGGTCTTTAGTAAAATATTTGATGTGAGGCAGGTTGAAATTAATTTTTCCTTAGTTTTTTTTTTTTTTCTGGCTTTATCAGGTACTAACTGGAAGCACTGAGGGAAAGGAGTCACCTAAATGGGCTATAGTAGCTGCATAACTTTTTTACCTCCTTTTTACCTCTTTTTAACTTTAGTACTTAAAATCTATAAGAGCAAGTACAGAACAGCTGAAATAAACATCATGATTGATGAAGAATCCCAGGTGCAGTGCTAAAGGTAAACACCACTAGAATTTAACAGTCAGTACAATGTTGGATTAATTTAATCTGCTTCTCATGTGCAGAAACATTTTGGTAACTTCTCCCTTTCTTTTTTTCTTTCAGGGCACTGGCTCTAGTCAGAGGCCTTGAGCTCAAATTCTATATTTGACACTACTTGTGTGACCTTGGATAAGTCATTTAATTTCCTAGGATTCCAGTTTCCTCCTCCATTAAATGAGAGAGTTGGACAAGATGGCCTCAGGAGGTTTTTCCTGATCTATATCTGTGATCTTGCAAGTTTGTTCTCATATTCACCCTGAGGGTTGGCCAGAATATAAAATCCCTTGGATAGCAGCTATAAAGACCATGCCTTAATTTGGGTAGATGCTTTGGGCCACAAGTGAGGTATTGTATGAGTGCCTTGGGGAGCCCCATGATATCACAGGAATAATTTCCCCTTAGGAACAAGCAAGCATTTTTGAAACTCTAAATTTTCATTTCTTTCAAATCTTGCAGGATGTAGGTGGTATTACATCTGGCTAGTTATAGATGGATTAAAAGACCCAATGTTGCTGATGTCTGATTTTGTTAACATCTGTATGGAACTCAGGGGGTGCTGCATAATTTGTTCAACAATTATAGTGCTGACTTCTCTGCTTTCAAAAGGTGGAAGCCTTCAAAAAGACAATGCAGAAATGTTCTGCCAAGTGCTCAAGGCTGCAAGCTGATTTTTTCTCTTATTCTTGTAACTCAAGAGAAGCTTACCCAAGAAATGATTCCCAGAGGAGATGGTAAAGCAAATTCAGCCCCTTATCCCCACTACCATTAGAAGTGAGATCATCTTCAGTGGGATAGTTATGATTTTTTGGTGATGGTTCCTTTGTGACAAGGAGTTTAGAGCCTAAGCTGCAAACATGCAGTAAGATGATAAGGATGTGTATTCTTCTTCCTATTTAAGTAGCGAGGACCAATTTAGACAGTGAGGAGATGAATCATTTGGAACTTGCAAGATCTATGGACTATTAATCCTGTTCATGACCTTGGCAAACTGAGGTGAGGAGAAGGAATATTTTGACCCCTTTTATATTTCATAATCCCTTAAAAGAGAAAATGAAATCCTTTTCTTTACCTTATTCCTTTTATAAGTCCATTATAGCTCTGAGGGGAATATTCTGTCATGGAACATCTGGGAGAAAGAAAGGGGTGCAAAAAAAGGAATTAGTGGATGATGTCCATTTTTGCAAACAGAGAGCATATCTATTTTTCTTTTTCCTTTTTATTCTATATACAGTGGAAACTTCTATGATAAAATACTTTGTATAAATCTGTGGATACTAAAGAAAGAGACCTGGTGAGTGATCTATAAGAAATAGGAGTAGAGCTAGAATATAATAATAGTTCATGATTTAATATTGATAGCAATCTCTTTCATTGAGATCTAGTCAATTAGCATTTACTAGGCACTTAGTAGGTGCCAGGAACTATACTAAAAACTGAGCATTCAAAAGTAAATTGGGTTACCATGATGCAGGGCCTATTAATGCTGAGTTCCTACATGTGCAATAAGTGATCAAATAACTTGACCTGGTAGCTCAAATAGAATTTTGCCTGTCAAATAATTGAAATGTTTCACTCCAATATAATTAAAACTCCCTGAATATAGTTATGTGATAGCACATAGAAGCGAATACTCCTAGTGAATATTCTACCAGTTATACCACATATATATGTGGAAACACTATTTTTTAGACTATGATCTAAGTATTCTCTAAGGTCTCTTCCAGCTAATATCTATTATTGGGGATTCTTTATTGGGGAATGATGCTTTTAGGAGGTAGAAGAAAAGAAGGATGGGATTTAGAGAGAGATCAGAAATAGCAAGAAGGACCTAACAATCATCAATCTGTACATTATTGAAACTGAAATGTTCATTTCTTGCTTATTTCTTTAATAAAGGAGGTAATACAATTACCTGTAGAGGACCCAGGTAAAATAAAGAAGCAGAGTATGAACTCCAACTCCATTGGAAAACACTTATCATCATTCCTCATTTCCTTGTATCTGGTTATTTAGTGTTTGGAGCATACAAAAAAGACAGTTGAATTAAGCCAAGATTATACAATTGTCTCTGGGCTATACAGTTGTCAAGACTATACAGAGGTCAGGGCAAATCAATTGTGAATCCTGTAAAGGAGGGTTATTTTCTTTCCTATGAAAAATATAATTTGTCAGCTATGGCAAAAAGCAAAAGGCAAAGGATCTTTGTATTACAAAGGAGAATATTGCTTCACTTAGAGAACTTGGGAAATCATCTTGAAGCTGTCAGGTGCTCTCCAGTAGATCTTTGTTCCTGAAGTGTTTTCTAGGCTGTAGGAGGCTCAGTGAACAGTTCTTGAGCAGAATTACTTCATAGCACTTAGCTGGAATATAGATCTCAAAGGGTGGGTGGGTGACTCACATCCTCCACAACTATACAAAAGGATTTATAACAGAGGAGTATGTTTTGTTACATCTTAATTGCTAACTTGCTTGAATTACATTTCATCCGATTTGTAAAAGTAAACACTTTAAAAATCCACAAACTTCCTTTAACCCTGATAATGATAAATACTTGTAATACTGAGCCTTTGATAAGCTTATAAGGCTAAGACTGAAATGTATGTTGGTTTCTAGAATTCTTTGGAGCAGTTAGCACCCACTCAAAAGCTTGGGAGAACAAGAAGAAAAGCAGCAGCCTTTTTTTCTTCCCAATTTCCTTTTTCCTTCTTCCTTAAGTCCATGTTTTGATAATAAATAGCTTTCCCCCCCCCCCTACTGGGGCAATAGTTACTCAGAGTACATTATATGAATAAACCAGTGGGTGGCACCCCAAGCCCTGAATAACCACCCAGGTCCTTTGCGCAGGCACAGACTTGACAGACCTGAGTTCCCAGTTGTCTGAGCTCCTTTTAGTACCTTAGGAAAGTATAGATTCTGTGTCCTTAGTGTTCTTTTTAAAATGAGGAGCTTACACTAGATGACCTCTGAGGTCCTTCCTAATATATAAGATTGTGAGATCTAGTTCTATAACAACAACACAATAATGACTACAAATAATATTTATATAGTCCTTTAAGGTCTGCTTTTTCCAAATATCTGATGTGATCCTCACAACAACCCTGGGAGATCAGTGCTATTAGTTACATTTTACAAATGAGGAAACTGAGACAAACAGAGGTTATGACTGGCTCAAATTCACAAGTAAGTATCTGAGGCTAAATTTGAACTTGCATCTAACTCTTGACTAACTCTTGTTATCTTTTGTTTTGTCTAAGGTATGACATATGGAGGTGTCTAACAACAATTTATAATTTATTAAATGGCTCATGCCTTCACTGCCATGGTCTTTTTATTTCCTAACTTTCCATTGACCTAACTCGAACATAAAGGATATTACATAGCATGAGTATGCATATCTATATCTATATCTATATCTATATCTATATCTATATCTATATCTATATCTATATCTATATCTATATCTATATCTATATCTATATCTATATCTATATATGGATATATATACATACACATATATACACACATACATATATATGTACACACATATATTATATATATAGACATGCATATATACATATGCATATATATGCATATATTGCATAGAAAATAGATTAAGATGCTACAGCAATTCACAAAATGAAATTGGAAGTCAATAATATAGCAGTAAAAACAGCGAGCAACTGAGCCAGACAATCCTGGAAAAGATTGAAATCTCAATTCCCCAGGGGCTATATCTATTCTATTAGGATCCCCTACCTTGATGTCTGTCCAAGTTCATGTTTATTGCTTCCATGGCACTCCAATCCATTCTCCATGCAGCCATTAAAGTAATTTTCCTTAAGTGCCTGGTGTGCTATGGTCCATGAGGTCTTGAAGAGTCAGATATGACTGAATGAATGAACAACATTTATCCTTTATACAGCTTTTAAAGGCATTTTTTGTTTGTTTTCTTCCATTAGATTGCAAGATCCTTAGGGGCAGGGACTACCTTTTGTGTCTTTTTGTATCCTAAGACCATAGTACAGTGTTTAGCACATAATAGACCTTTAATATTGATTGATTGATAGGGATGGGATCCAGACCTGAGATTTCAGTGATGTAAGAAATTCCCTCCTGCACCAATTCTTTTCAACAATTCAAGTTTATACCTTTTGTGCAATTTATAGGCTTAGAGAATTGTCTAGAAAATTGAGAGCTTAAGCAGCTTGCTTAGAGATACACAACCAGTATGTATGATAGGTGAAACTTGACCCCAGGTATGCCTGTCTCTGAGACTATGCTCTTTAAATCTTCATTGATGTTGCTAATATGGCCCTAGTGCCTAAGCAAGCAATCAATGAAACACTGCATATCAAGTTTAGGACAGTTTTTATTTTACTCAAAAGAGAGAATTCAGAAAATAAAACTAGATAGCCTTGGTAACTCATGATTACTTACAAGCAATCCATAAAACTTTTTTCCCTTTCTGTTGAGGCTTTTCGAGAGGCAATTTCACAGTATCATTTTTACCCCAGATCCCTACATATCATGTCTTAAGTTACCATCCTAAAGTCTTGAACTCTTCACTGGAAGTGAGCCAGTTCAGGTTTGGTAGGCACTGTTTCCCTTTCTCAATATACTGGTAAGTCTTCCTTTCAATTCAAAGACCTATATAGACTTCAAGTCTTATAGTATTTCTATAAGGGTTTAGACTCCCTAAAAGGAAAAAAAGAATCTGGTTTGATAGGAGTTAACTCCTTTTCTAACTGATCTGCATTATCCAGAAAAGCCATGGTAAAAGTGTATATTTTTGCTTCTCTATAGCAAAGCCCAGTCCCTTGTTGCTTTGCTCCACAGCAATGTGTCAAAAGTTCCCGGATTAATGCACAGGAGTTCTTAAGCCAAGGGGCCATGAGCTTCTTGTTTTTCATTTTTAAATTCTTTTGATGATGATATATTAATGCAGACTTTTGGGACACTCTGTATAAGGCCTTCAGAAGTTTGTACCTGTGAGGACAGAGGGAACATAGCACTACCTTTTGCATAGTATTATCCACCAGCCATTCTATAATGTAATGTTCTCAGATGGACTATAACTTGGCAGACTGGAGAGATGAAAGAATACAATGATTCTTTAACAGTCTCCTTTCTTTAGCACTCCTCCCCTTCACTGCTCTCCAGAGAAATCTAAATTCAAAGCTTCGACTCTGGTTTCTGCCCCTTATCACTCTATTGAAACTGTTCTTTCCATAATTACCAGTAATCCAAAACTATTTTTTCAATCATTTTCTTTTGCTTCTTCTTAGCATTTGCTATTGTTGATCACTGCTCCTTCTTGACTCTCTTCCTTTAAGTGTCACGTCCCTCTCCTAGATCTCTTTCTACCTTTCTCACTCTTCTTTTTCTACTTCATTTACTGATTCACTTTCCTTTTCACATCTTATAGGTTTAGGTATTACCAAAGGCTGCATCTTTGGCCTTTGATTATCTCTGATGTCTCCCTCATCTAATTATCACTAGAAATGACTCCCAAATCTATATATCCTGCCCTGATGTTCTCAAAATTTAAACTTGTTGGAAATCTACAAAAATGGATGGATCATTCATCAGCACTTCAAAATCAACTTGTTTGAAGTTCAGGTTATCATCTCTACAAACCTTCTAGTTTTTGCAACTACTTTTTCTGTTGATGGTCTAATCATCTTCCTATTTACCTAGGCATGAAACCTCAGTCAACTTTGACTGCCATCCCCTTTCACATTTTATATTCAGTTTGCCAGATTTGTTTCATTGTATTTCAAAAATATTTCTTAAATCCATTCCTTTTTTCTCCCCATGGCCACCTCCTTAAAGTCTGAACTGATCTGAATTATTGCAATAGCTTCTTTTAAATTATATCTTTTCTCCAACTTCATTGCTCTCCAATTCAATTTTTCACATAACTGCCACATTAATCTTTCCAATATATAAGCTTTAGGATATTATTCTTGTTAAAAACAAAAATAAAAAACAAACAAATAATTTCACCAGTGATTCCTTATTCAAATTCTCAAATGGACCTATAATCATATCAATATAAATGTTCCCTTCAGAGATGGATGTCACAATTCATTCATGCCAGTCCTAATCATGTCACACTGAAATTCTTTTCCACATGTTCCTATAATCTTTATTTGTTGACAGGTGGATTGTAAACTTCATATGCTGGGGGTCGTTCTCACTTCCACTTAACACCTCAAAGATGCTAGTGGACCATGGGATTGTCTATCTGATTATCCCTTTCTCTTATACCATGACCAGCCTGTTCTCTTTTTGCCATTCCTGCCCACTATGCATTTCTTTTATATCTTTTATTCTGGTTCTAGATGTATTTTACTGCCTCTTTAAACACACCATGTACCTCTATTTTATTATTATTATCAGCAATAATTATTTAACATTTATATAGTGCTTTAATGATTACAAAGCAATCTTAAGAGGCAGGTACTATTATTCTCCCCATTTTAGAGATGAATAAACTGAGGCAGAGATTAACAGTGAATTACCCAACATTACATAGCTAGTTAGTGTCTGAAACTAGGGTTAACCTCAGGTCTTTCTGACTCTAGATGAAGTACTCTAACCATTATGCCACTTAGATGCCATTATAGTCTGACTAATGTTCATTTTTAATTTTTCAGACACTATAGTGTTCCATGATTTATAATTATAAAACACCTATAAAACATTGTTATTGAAAAGATGGGTCTTTGTTTTAGAGAAAATTTGGAGCACCATTAAAGAAGTTTTACAATTTCTCAAAGGCAAATCCAGCTTGCTCTGTTCTTCCTCTTTAATGCAGGCCTCAATGTGTTGTCCATTTTCACTGTCTAATGATGTCTGTATGTCTCTCTCTCATTATGTATGTCTAATAAATAATCTTATCTAGGGTACATGAGTACAGGATTTGGCCAATTTCCTTTCATTGTTTCTGTGACTCTCCAAGCAAAAGGACAGATTTGGAAAAGATTTTAAGTAATTTTCTAGCCTAATGAATACCTGAGCAGTAATGCCTTCCAAAACAATCCTGGCAGATGATTATTCAGTCTCTCTTTGAATATTTCAGGTGACTAGGAATCATTATTTCCCAAGACAGACCATTCCAATTTTAAACAGTTTTGATTTTAAAGAATTTTTTTTCTCACATTAAGCCCTGATTTTCCTTAATGCATCTTACAATAATATGCCATAGTTCTGCCTTCAGGGGTCAAACTAAACAATGTGAAACTTCCTATCATATGACAGTCACCATATGCTCCTGAAATCTTCACTTTTCCAGGTGAAACATTCTGTTTTCTTCCACTGGCCTTTGCATGGCGTACTTCCAATGTAATTTTGTTACAATGGAGCTTTATAAAAGATGGCAACTCTGTGTATGTGAGGAAAAAACTGATCAGAGTTGCTAACCTGAAATCTGTCAAGCCCTTTGTCTAGGGTACACAATGTAGCCTGATTACTTTATTCTCTTACAATTATATTTTTACTTGAAAACAATTTTCAGTTAAGATCTGCTTGACAGGTATAAAGTATAACACATATGACCCAGAGAATGTCAGAAACACTTTTAATCTTTCCAAGTTAACCTTTTCATTCTGACTTAACCTTTACCTTTTTAAAAATAAATAAGAAATGTAAAGACCTCCCATGTTATAGTTATAGAAAGAGTCAAGTGAGAAGGCATCTTGGTCTGTTGCCTTGGGAATTGCAGTCCTATGCTAAAGATCTAATTTGCTTAATACTCATAACAATCTTTTTTTTCCTCAAAAGCTCTGAATAAAATTTCATCCATGTGAGAAGACCAGTCTAATTACTAACTTGAACTTATATTTGTTTATCAAGTCAAATGAATATATATTTATTTATTATTTACTATTTGCCAACCACAATTGTATGCCATAGGGAATATAAATAAATACATGCTTAAGAAGTTCATAGACTAATTGAAGACACAGGAGGAATAAAGGTAATAATTATTTAATAAAAATCTACTATGTGTCACTACTATTTAACACTACTGTGTTGAATGCTTCCGAAATTTGATTCCATTTGATTCTCACCACAGCCTTGAGAGGTAGATGGTAATATTGTCTCCATTTTATAGTTGAGGAATCTGAGGTAGTTTTTAGTAGTAGGTTAACTTACTTCTCCTTGGTCACATAGCTGGTAATTGTCTGAAGCTAGAAGTGAATCTAGAGCTTCTTGAGTCTAGGCCTGTTTCTCATTCCCCAGCTCCACATACTTAAATATAAAATCTCAACCCTCCACCTCCCCTAATCAACCAACAAAAACGAAACTGTGACCAATAATAAGTGTTGTATGTCTGTGATGCAGACAATAAATACTGGGAGCAAGAGACCACTTTTGGTTGGTGGAAAGGGAATAGTGTTGGCAGGGAAAAAATGAGGGAGGTAGCAAAGCTTGAGTTGGCCTTTGAAGGCCAAGATTCTGATAATAGAATGGACATGAACCATTATGAAAAAAGAGTACTGGAATAAGCTACAAAGGAGAGATAGGAAAATGGAAGATATATGCATATGTATATAAAGAGTTGGGGCAACAGGTGAGCAAAATAGATAGCTACCTAGTGAGCAATGTATAACAGACAAAATGTGGGGTCACTTAAAATATTACTTTTAAGATACCTTTTTATTAAATTTTATTTTTTCTAATAAACAAGAATCAAATTTCTCTCATTCTTTCCTCTCTCCCTACTTTTTGGGGTAAAGAAAGCAAAAAAAACCCTATGTAACAAATATATCAAACAAAACAAATATATGTATTGTCCATGCCCCCCCAAAAAAGTCTCATTCTGTACCTTGAGTCCATCATCTCACTCTCATGATGGGTGGCATATTTTGTTATTGGTTCTTTGGAATTATTTTTGGTCATTGTGTTGATAAGAGTTCTTAAGATTTTCAAAGTCCTTTGTCTTTACAGTGTTGTTGCTATTGTATAACTTGTTCTTGCTGTTCTTTTCACTTCATTCTCTATTTGCTCCTATAAGTCTTAAAGTTTCTCTCAAATCATTTCCTTCATTAACTCTTACAATACAATAGTATATTTTAACTGTTGAGTCATTCCCTAACTGATAGGCACTCTCTTAGTGTCCAGCTCTTTGCTACCATGAAAAACTGCTACGAATATTTTTTGCAAATGATTTCCTTGGCTTACAAGTCTAGTAGTGGTTTTACTAGGTCTATGGTATAATTTGATAACTATTTTGATAACATTTTAAGTATAAAATAGCACTTTAGAATTTCTTTAATTAATACTTTGGAGCACAATGAGATGTTTGCTAGAAAATTCTATTCTTTTTGCCCATTGGGTATTTGCTTTTTAACACACATTATAGAAAAGTTCCAAGTTTCTGTTGGTACATTACACAAAGGTAACAATTTTTAAACTTGGCTTAGGATGCACAGATGTCTAGTCCTACCTTAAATATGCCAATATGACTGTAGTAGAGCTTAAAGAGAGCGCTATGTTGGGACAGGAAGAGATTACATTGCAGAGGTTTCTGTATATTAGATTAAGGAATTTAGATAAGTGACATGGAATTTGAATAGACAAGATGTGAATGGACATTGTTTGACTACTGATCAGTAGTGAAAGGAGAGGAGAAAAAACGAAGAAGAAAAAATGGAAAGTTGGATTTACAATAAGTTTGTCTTATAGTCAAGAGCAGCTACAATTTATGTGCAGTAGGATAACTGTAAAATCAGATGCACCTGAGAAAATGATCAACTAGCAGTATATCATTACAAACAAAAGCAACGAAAAGTTCCAGAAAAAAGGCAGGAAAACTAGAAAAAATTTCACTTTGGAGCCCCCACCACAGAACCCATGATGAAATAAAATGTTATGATAAACAGAAAGTTTGTCTTGGCAGTTCACTAGGAGAATTAGGCACAAAGTCTAGCAGTAAGACTAATAGAGAATGGATATTTTCAGATCCAGCAAGCATGAAAAGGAAGGGAAATTTTCCCATGATGAGCAAACAGCAACAAATAACAAGCTACATTACATGTGCACAAAAGGCAAGTTGATTTCTATTAGAGAAGATGAAAGGACTGAGAAAATGAAGTGCTCCTTGAAATAACTGGAGAAGTGCTTCAAATGGAAAGTGAAGAAGAAACAACCAGGAGAAGTAGAGGACAAAATATACCTGTGTCAACAGGTTGGAGGATAGAGGAATATGATATAAAGAAGGCAAGGAAGAAAGAACAATTAACCTTTGGATCTATGTAGTAGGTATGAGGCTCTTTACACAGAAAGTAGAGACAGCTCCTTTAAGAAAAAAAAAAAAAAACTAAAACAATGCTTCATACTCCAAGGAGTGATAATAACAACCTATATCAGCTACCAAGAAAGAAATCATCTTGTACAGGCCAGATAGCTGCAGTAAGTTGTTTGGCTCACCAACTCATTGCTAAAGTGTTCTAACACCATCATCTTTTATGAAAGAAAATATTTGGAATAAAGGAGAAGTATTATAATACTTGTAAAAACTAATATACACTATTTTTGGTGGTTCACATAATTTACAGACAAATGATACCATCAAACAAAACCTGGAAAGAATTATTATATGTTATGATATCCTTGGTAAGAAAAACAAAACTAAAATAAATAAAAAACCCTTAGGAGTACAGGTTATTTTTGTTATTATTTATGCAAATTTACTTCCAAAGATACAGATGGTGTTAGAAAATGAGATAAATGAGATATGGTTATCTGGATCACATTTAGAATATAAGAATGATGGATTTTTTGGACAGTAATAGTAGAATGTAGGGAGGACCAGTACAATATATTTGACTTGAACTTGAAAATCTAATCAGGGAAGCTTTAGACTAAAAAAGGTGAGGGAGAGAAAAAATTAAAAACAATTTTAGTGACAAAACAAAATGGTGAAAAAATATAAGCTGGAGACATAAAGATTTCAGTAATGACAACTAGTTCAGAATTCTTTATTCCTTTCCAGGGGGGCAGAATTTCATTTTTATTGGGTTTCAGTCAGAGACAAATAAATGATGGCAGCTACATAAATAAACCTTTCAGCTCCTACAAGGCAGGAGCAGGGAACAGAAGTCACTCAGAGAGCCTATGAAATCTGGACATTGGGGCTAGAATTCTTGGCTCCTTACTTTTATATTGGCAGGATACTTGTTCACTCTCTATAACTCTCAATATTGTCTTCCTTTAGCTCAGCTGCATGTGACTCCATTTGTCCTACTGATACTAGTAGAATTGTACACTTTCCTGCAAGATTAGAGATAGAGCAAGGCATGGAAGGAGAGAGTCTCCTATTGTCATTCCTTTATAGAGTTTACTTAAACCTTAAAGAGTTTACTTATTATTTTTGATTTTTTTGTTTCCCCTAGTATTTGTCACAGTTCCTAACACATAGTAAACACTTAATAAATTATTGTTGACGATTGCTTATAGATGGCTTTGCATCGTATCTTAAGTGGGACATCTCTTTTCCAACTACCAATTACGCTCATTCTTCTCCATCTTCAACACACATTTCTGTATGAGAAATGCCTGGGCTGGGCTTCCACTATTCTTGGTGGAACAAAAATAATTTATTTTTAAAATTTTGCAAATTGTTTGTTTCTTTTTTTCTCCTGTAGTCTTTCCATTTTTATCCTTGAATATCCTTGGCATTAGTTTGCTTAGTTGTATATCTTGAATGCCTTTATTAGAATAGTTGATGATATTGCTTATGATTGTCCATTATTCTTCTTGTAAGATTTTATATATGAGTTTTATTTGTATTATCTCTGGCAGTCATTTCTTTCCCTTTGTTATGCAAATCAAATGCTTGTTGAGTAAGGGAATTCTTGGCTTTTTTTTTTTTTTTTTTTTAGCTCTCTTTGTAGCAATTAATTTACATTGGCTTAACTACTGGATGAAATTGTTATAATTAGGGTCAGTGTGATTTCTGTTGCCTATTTCTCATTTTTATTTTTAACAGTTTGTTTATGTAATCCAGGGTTAAATCTTCTGATATGTTTTAATTTAATTTTTCTCTTTGCTATTCTTTTTTTTTTTATTATAAATTGAGCTCTTAGCTGTGCCAAGAGCTAATGATTAGATTGTGTATAGATAGCAAAAATGATTCCTGTCTTGATAATGTCTATTCCTATGTGTTAAAATCAGTCATTTTTATTCTTTTTGCTATTTGGTGCTCATTATGTTCAGCTACTACTAATACTTATTTTTTTTTTATTTTATATATATATATATATATATATATATATATTTTATAATATTATCCCTTGTATTCATTTTTCCAAATTACCCCCCCTCCCTCTATTCCCTCCCCCCGACGACAGGCAATACCATACATTTTACATGTGTTACAATATAGTCTAGGTACAATACATGTGTGCGAATATCATTTTCTTGTTGCACAATAAACATTAGAATCCGAAGGTATATGCAACCTGGGCAGACAGATATTAGTGCTAACAATTTTCATTCCCCTCCCAGTGTTTCTTCTCTGGGTGTAGCTACCTCTGTCCATCATTGATCAACTGGAAGTGAGTTGGATCTTCTTTATGTTGAAGATTTCCACTTCCATCAGAATACATCCTCATACAGTATTGTTGTTGAAGTGTACAGTGATCTTCTGGTTCTGCTCATTTCACTCAGCATCAGTTGATTTAAGTCTCTCCAGGCCTCTCTATATTCCTCCTGCTGGTCATTTCTTACCGAGCAATAATATTCCATAACCTTCATATACCACAATTTACCCAACCATTCTCCAACTGATGGACATCCATTCATCTTCCAGTTTCTAGCTACAACAAAAAGAGCTGCCACAAACATTTTGGCACATATATGTCTCTTTCCGCTCTTTAGTATTTCTTTGGGATATAATCCCAGTAGTAGCGCTGCTGGGTCAAAGGGTATGCACAGTTTGATAACTTTTTGGGCATAATTCCAGATTGCTCTCCAGAATGGCTGGATTCTTTCACAACTCCACCAGCAATGTATTAGTGTCCCAATTTCCCCACATCCCCTCCAACATTTGTCATTATTTGTTCCTGTCATCTTAGCCAATCTGACAGGTGTGTAGTGGTATCTCAGAGTGGTCTTAATTTGCATTTCTCTGATCAGTAGTGATTTGGAACACTCTTTCATGTGAGTGGATATAGTTTCAATTTCTTCCTCTGAGAATTGTCTGTTCATATCCTTTGACCATTTATCAATTGGAGAATGGTTCGGTTTCTTATAAATTATGGTCAGTTCTCTATATATTTTGGAAATGAGACCTTTGTCAGAACCTTTGTTTTTAAAAATATTTTCCCAATTTGTTACTTCCCTTCTAATCTTGTTTGCATTAGTATTATTTGTACAGAAACTTTTTAGTTTGATGTAATCAAAATCTTCTATTTTGTGATCAATAATGATCTCTAGTTCTCCTCTGGTCATAAATTCCTTCCTCCTCCACAAGTCTGAGAGGTAGATTATCCTCTGTTCCTCTAATCTATTTATTATCTCCCTCTTTATGCCTAAATCACGGACCCATTTTGATCTTATCTTGGTATATGGTGTTAAGTGTGGATCCATATCTAATTTCTGCCATACTAATTTCCAGTTTTCCCAACAGTTTTTTCCGAATAATGAATTTTTATCCCTAATGTTGGAGTCTTTGGGTTTGTCAAAGATTAGATTGCTATAGATGTACCCTTTTTTGTCCTTTGTATCTAATCTGTTCCACTGATCTACCGGTCTATTTCGTAGCCAATACCAAATGGTTTTGGTGACTGCTGCTATATAATATAGCTTTAGATCAGGTACACTTAGACCACCTTCCTCTGAGTTTTTTTTCATTAGTTCCCTTGCAATTCTTGACCTTTTATTCTTCCATATGAATTTTGTTGTTATTTTTTCTAGGTCATTAAAATAGTTTCTTGGGAGTCTGATTGGTATAGCACTAAATAAATAGATTAGTTTGGGGAGTATTGTCATCTTTATTATATTCGCTCGGCCTATCCAAGAGCACTGAATGTCTTTCCAATTATTTAAATCTGATTTTATTTTTGTGGCAAGTGTTTTGTAATTTTTCTCATATAATTCCTGACTTTTCTTTGGTAGATGGATTCCCAAATATTTTATACTATCAACATTTGTTTGGAATGGAATTTCTCTTTGTATCTCTTGCTGTTGCATTTTGTTAGTGATATATAAAAATGCCGAGGATTTATGTGGATTTATTTTGTATCCTGCCACTTTGCTGAAATTTTGAATTATTTCTAGTAGCTTTTTAGCAGAGTCTTTGGGGTTCTCTAAGTATACCATCATGTCATCTGCAAAAAGTGATAGTTTAATTTCCTCATTTCCTACTCTAATTCCTTGAATCTCTTTCTCGGCTCTTATTGCCGAGGCTAGCGTTTCTAGTACTATATTGAATAGTAATGGTGATAGTGGGCAACCTTGTTTCACTCCTGATCTTACTGGGAAAGGTTGCAGTTTATTTCTATTGCATATTATGCTTACTGACGGTCTTAAATATATACTCCTGATTATTCTAAGGAATAATCCATTTATTCCTATACTCTCAAGAGTTTTTAGTAGGAATGGATGTTGGATTTTGTCAAATGCTTTTTCTGCATCTATTGAGATGATCATATGGTTCTTATTAATTTGATTATTAATATGGTCAATTATATTAATAGTTTTCCTAATATTAAACCAGCCCTGCATTCCTGGAATAAATCCTACTTGATCATAGTGTATTATCTTGGAGATGATTTTCTGAAGTCTTTTTGCTAATATCTTATTTAAGATTTTAGCATCAATATTCATTAAGGAGATTGGTCTATAATTTTCTTTCTCAGTTTTCGATCTACCAGGTTTAGGTATCAGTACCATGTCTGTGTCATAAAAGGAGTTTGGTAGGACTCCTTCATCCCCTATTTTTTCAAATAATTTATATAACATTGGGGCTAATTGTTCTTTAAATGTTTGGTAGAATTCACATGTGAATCCATCTGGCCCTGGGGATTTTTTCCTGGGGAGTTGATTAATAGCTTGTTCTATTTCTTTTTCTGAAATGGGACTATTTAAGCAATTTATCTCCTCCTCTGTTAATCTAGGGAGCCTATATTTTTGGAGAAAGTCATCCATTTCACTTAAGTTATCAAATTTATTGGCATAAAGTTGGGCGAAGTAACTCCTTATTATTTCTCTAATTTCCTCTTCATTGGTGGAAAGATCCCCCTTTTCATTTGTAAGACTATCAATTTGATTTTCCTCTTTCCTTTTTCTGATCAGATTTGCTAAAGGTTTATCTATTTTATTGGCTTTTTCATAAAACCAACTCTTGGTTTTATTTATTAATTCAATAGTTTTTTTACTTTCAATATTATTGATTTCTCCTTTTAATTTTTGTATTTCAAGTTTGATTTTTGGTTGGGGGTTTTAAATTTGATCCTTTTCTAGCTTTTTAAGTTGCAGGCCCAATTCGTTAATCTTTTCTTTCTCTATTTTGTTCAAATAAGCCTCTAAAGATATAAAATTTCCCCTTATTACCACTTTAGCTGCATCCCACAGATTTTCGTATGATCTCTCATCATTGTCATTATCTTGGGTGAAATTATTAATTGTTTCTTTAATTTGCTGTTTCACCCAGTCATTCTTTAAGATGAGATTGTTCATTTTCCAATTACTTTTTGGTCTATTTACCCCTAACTTCTTACTGAATGTAGCTTTTATTGCATTGTGATCTGAGAAGAAGGCATTTATTATTTCTGCCTTCCTACATTTAATTTTGAGATCTTTATGTCCTAATATATGGTCAATTTTTGTATAGGATCCATGAACTGCTGAGAAGAAAGTATATTCCTTCCTATTGCCATTCACTTTTCTCCAAAGGTCTATCATACCTAGTTTTTCTAATGTTCTATTTACTTTTTAAATTTCTTTCTTGTTTGTTTTGTGGTTTGATTTGTCTAAATCTGAGAGTGCAAGGTTGAGATCTCCCACTATTATAGTTTTACTGTCTATTTCTTCTTGCAGTTCTCTTAACTTTTCCTTTAGAAAGTTAGATGCTATACCACTTGGTGCATATATGTTTAGTATTGATATGGCTTCATTATTTATGCTACCTTTCAGCAGGATATAGTTTCCTTCCTTATCTTTTTTAACGAGATCTACTTCTGCTTTTGCTTGATCTGAGATAAGGATAGCTACCCCTGCTTTTTTGGCTTTACCTGAAGCATAATAGGCTCTGTTCCAACCTTTTCCCTTTACTCTGTATGTATCTCCCTGCTTTAAGTGTGTTTCCTGTAGGCAACATATTGTAGGGTTCTGCTTTTTGATCCAATCTGCTATCCGTCTCCGTTTGATGGGATCGTTCATCCCATTTACATTAACAGTTAAAATTTCTAATTCTGTATTTCCTGCCATCGTATTATCCCCAGATTATACTTTTTTCCCTTGACCCCCCTGATCCCCCTCCCCGATATTTAATTTACAGACCCCCCTTGTGACGCGCAACCCTCCCTCTTTTTTTTTTTTTTTTTTTTTTTTAGGATCCCTCCCCTCTCCCTCCAAGTCCCTTCACTTATTCTCCTTTTCCTTTCCCCTTTTCCTCTCCCCCCTTTTAATGAGGTGAGAGAAAATTCTCTGAAAAACAAATATGTTAATTATTTACTCTTTGAGCCTCTTCTGATGAGAGTAAGATTCACACAATGATTCTCCCCCTCACTAAGTTCCCTCAGATATGGTGTATTTTCTATGTCTCTTCCTGGGATGTAGTTTCCCTCTTTTTATCACTCCTTCCCCTTTTTCTGAACCGACCTCCTTCCCTTTACTACACCCCCCTTTTTTTCTTTTATATCAGTAAAATCAAATTATCCTTGAGTATTTTTTATATACCCACAACAGAGTTACAGTTCTCAAGGGTTCTGTGTACCTTTTTCTGTTTCTCTTCAGTCTTGTGGATGTAGATCAAATTTTTTGTTTAAGTCTGGTTTTTTTCTTAGAAACATATAGAATTCCTCTGTTTCATTGAATGACCATCTTCTTCCATGGAAAAAGATGCTAAACTTAGCTGGGTAGTTCATTCTTGGTTGCAGTCCTTGATCTTTTGCCTTACGGAATATCAGGTTCCAGGCCCTTCTATCTTTTAATGTGGAGGCAGCCAGATCTTGGGTGACCCTTATTGTGGCACCTTGGTATTTAAATTGTTTTTTTCTAGCTGCTTGCAGGATTTTCTCCTTTGTGTGATAATTCTGCAGCTTAGCCACAATATTCCGTGGTGTTCTTTTTTTAGGGTCTATTTCAGAAGGAGTTCGATGAATTCTTTCCACATCTACTTTCCCTTCTGTTTCTATTATCTCTGGACAGTTCTCTTTGATAATTTCCTGTAAAATAGAATCTAGGCTCTTTTTTTGGTCATAGTTTTCTGGAAGTCCAATAATCCGCAGATTATCTCTCCTAGATCTATTTTCCAGGTCTATAGATTTTCCCAGTAAGTATTTGACATTGTTCTCCAGCTTCTCATTTTTTTTGTTTTGTTTGACTGATTCTTGGGTTCTCTGTGAATCATTCATTTCTATTTGTTCCATCCTGACTTTTAAGGAGTTATTTTCTTCTTTCACAGTTTTTAGTTCTTTTTGTAAATGCCCAATTTCGTTTTTAAATGAATTATTTTGCTCTATTGAATTTTTTTCCATTTCCCTAATTTTTTTTTTTTTTGAGAATTATTTTCTTTTTCCAATTCAGAAATTCTATTTTCTTGAGACTTTTTTATCTTTTCCAATTCAGAAATCCTACTTTCCTGTGTTTTTTTAACCTTTTCTAATTCACTAATTTTGTTTCCCTGCATCTCCTGTGAATTCTTTATTTTTTCCAACTCCAATTTCAGGACGTTGTTATTCTCTATCATAACTTCCCTTTCTTTTCCCCATTTTTCTTCGATCTCCCTCAATTTTTTAAGAGCTTCTTCTAGGAGAGAGTTATGTGATGGGGGGCAGGAATCGTTCCCCTTTAGGTTGTTGTCTGTTGATTCTCTGCTGTCAACTTCCTCGGGGTTGGATACCCGGTCTTTCTCTGTATAGAAGGAATCTATGGTTTTTCTAGCTTTTTTGCTCATACTTAAAAAAATCTTTTGGGGTCTGTCCCTGGGGTAGGAAATTATTTACTTCTTTACCAGCTTCCTCCCAGACCGGATGGATGCAGTGGCTCCTGAGCCTGAGCTAAGAGAGAGCTCTGGGAGAGAGTTCCCCACCCCCTCCCTGGAAGTGCCTCAGAGGTGATTAGCACTACTGTGCTTCGAGGGCGTAGAATAGTGAAGACAGCACGAAGCCCAGCCTATGTGTCCGGGTGGGGAGTGGATGTCTGCAGCAGGTGATGTGAGAAGCCCCTGCGCTCAAACTGGAAGTGTCTGCCAGAAACTGCCGTCCCTAGTTCAAAGGTTCTGCTTCTCTGGGACTTCCTGGAGCTGAGTTCCACTCCCTCCAGCTAAGCTAGGCAGTGTGTGTTGCCTTGGGCCGTATCCACCCACTTGTCAATCTCTTAACTATTCTCAGGTGGTAGCTGAGGCCACACCCCCTGGTGCCGATGATTCTCTGCTGAGTCACCCCCCCCCCCCCCCCCTCGGGGAAAATCCAATTTGAGTTTTAAAATATCCTGGCCTTCTCTTCTGAACTGCCAAATAATTAGCAGAGAAGAGCTAACAGCCTGTGCCAGATTCTTTCACCTCAGTGGCTTCTCCGATCCCAGAGCCCCTCCCAGCGCAATGGGCGCAGTGTGCCCCTACCCCACCGTCTGTGCTGGTCCTTCTCATTCCTCCCCTGAGAACCGACCCTTCCCATTGAAACTCCAGATTCTCTTCAGCTGGTAAGTCGTGCTTCCAGTCCTTGTGGTATCTATCAGTCCTGAGCTAATTTTGAGACTTAATTTATCTAATTGGTTGTGAGGGAGTGAGGACGTTCACTGAGTCGTGTGTTTCTTCTCCGCCATCTTGGCTCCGCCCCCTAATACTTATTTTTTGAGAAAAAAATTATGGTATAGAGGTCTGAGTCTTCCTTATAGTTTACAAACCTTTGGCTTCTTTCATTTTTTTGTCCTGAACTATATATTTTCTTATATATTCTTACCCATGCTCACATTTCCTCTTTGTATTGAGTTTATCAAGAATGAAAGAGTATATTGATTTGATTGCAAGGATCTTATCAAATTTTTCAAACCATTTTTCTACTAAGTAGTCCTTATCAATTCCCTTAGATGTGTAATTTGCAATTACTATCGTGGTGTTTTATTGTAATACATGATGACCAAGTGTTCTATGGAATAATATTTCTTATAGTTTTGGGGTATATAATAAAACGTACTCTTTCCTTGACTTCCTAACAAGTACTTCTGAAGCAATCTTCATTTAGCTTCAACTTCTTTTTTACTTCTGGTTTTGCTTTGCTTATCAGAAGAATGTTGAGATCAATATGATTTAATTCCCTTCAGCAACAGGTCTATCTACTTCTTGGTTATGGGTATCAACAGTTAAACTCAAATTTGTTGGTCTAAAGTCTGTGCATTTCTTAGCATTCTGTACTCCCTTTTCTGCCACTCTGTCATTTTTATTTCAAAAGCAGAAGGAGGCTCCATAGGGCCAAGAAAAATTTTTATTTTTCTCTGTTTCATTATCTCACCAAAAATTAAATCACCAGTTAGTCACTCTACTGGTAATGTATCTCTTCACTATTAGCCAGGCTGATCCTCAGAAAATAGAGTTGGTTTATTCTCAGGGCCATAAAATATAATACTACATTTGGTTTTAAAAGATCAATTACACAACTTCAAGCTAGGTGATGTTGACTAGACTACTATTCTTAGAGGTGGGGCGGGGAGCAGTGAAAGAAACACTTATTATGTGCTACGTACTATACTAAGTGCTTAAAAATATTATTTCATTTGAGATTTACAACAACCCTCGATGGGGGTAGATGCTATTATTACTCTCATTTTAGAGTTGAGGAAATTGAGATAAAATTATTTGTCTAGGGTCACATAGCTAGTTAATGTCTGAGGCCAGGTTTAAATTCAGATATTTTGAAGCTAACTCTATGAATTTTAACAAACAATTAAGTATAATAAATAAGTTCAGCGTGACTCAACAATATAAAATGACAATTGATAAAATCACTGTGATATTTTTTGCCACATTTATAACAAAATTTGCTCATACCAAAGCAGGTGATAGTTCCATTTTATTCTGCCTTGGTCAGAACCACATATGGATAATTGTATCCAGTTCTGGGTGTTTTAGAAAGGACACACTAAAAAGTTGGAGAGTGTTCAGAGGGAGGACTATTGGGAAGATGAGAGGAGTGAAGTGCATATCATAGGATAATTAATTGGAAGACTGAACTATTTTCAACTTATAGTAGAAAAGACTTGAGAGAGGTGAGTGAAGAGAGCATAAGAGCTGCCTTTAGGACTAAATGATAATATACTATTACCAGGTGGGATTTATATCAGGAATGCAGGGCTAGTTCAATATTAGGAAAACTATCAGCATAATTGACCTTATCAAAATTAACAGAAATCATATGATGCAGAAAAAGCTTTTTATAAAACACAACACCCATTACTATTAAAATATTAGAGAGCATGGGAATAAACGGAGTTTTTCATAAAATTATAAACAATATCTATCTAAAACCATCAGCAAGCATTATATATAGTAGGAATAAACTAGAAGCATTCCAAGATCAGGAGTGAAACAAGGATGCCTGTTATCACCACTATTATTCAAATTGTGCTAGAAATATGAGCCTCAGCAATAAGAGAAGAAAAAGAAATGGAAGTAATTAGAATAGACAGTGAGGAAACAAACTGTCTCTCTTTGCAGATGATTTGACGGTATGCTTAGAGAATCCTAAAGAACCAACTAAAATGCTTGAAATTAGCAACTTTAGCAAAGTTGCAGGACGTAAAGAAAACCACATAAATTGTCAGCATTTCTATATATTGCTAATGAAACCCAGCAGCAAGAAATAGAAAGAGAAATTCCATTTAAAATAAGTGTAGACATAGGGCCAGCTAGGTGGTGTAGTGGATAGAGCACCATCCCTGAAGTCAAGATGACCAGAGTTCAAATTTGGCCTCAGAAACTTCCTAGCTGTGTGATCCTGGGTAAGTCACTTAACCCCAATTGCCTTAGGGGAAAAATAATAAAATAAAATAACTGTAGACAAGATAAAACATTGTTAAGATAGACTCAGATCTTTTTTTTTTTTTTTTTTAATCAATTCAATGAGTTAAGACAATTCCAAGGGACTTGTGTTGGAAAATGCTCACCACATATAGAGAAAAAACTATGAAATCTGAATGCAGATCAAAGCATATTATTTTACTTTTAAATTTTTTTCTCATAGCTTTTCCCTTTTTGTGAGTTTTCTTTTACAACATAATTAATGTAGAAATATATTTAACATGATTGTATATGTATAACATATCAGATTGCTAGCTGCAATCTGGGTAGAGGGGAAGGAAGGGAAGGAAAGAAATTAGAGCTCAAAATCTTACAAAGATGAATGTTGAAAACTATCTTTATGTGTAATTAAAAAATACTATCATGCAAAGAAAGACTGAATGGTTATTATATCAAAGGAGAAATAAACTTTTTTTCTATTTGGCACAAAAGTTCCAAACAAAAAGAATAGAAATTGCCAAAATGTAGATTTAAAGCTTGATGTGAAGAAATACTTCCTATCCAAAAATGAAATGAATTGCATCAGATTGGCTTTCCCTCTTACTAATAGTCTTTAAGTAGAGATTGGTTGTCATTTTTTGAATTTGGTAAATGGACAGATACTTGTAAAACTTTGGCATGGTTTAGTTGGCTCTGAGATTCTTTCCAACATTGGGCTTTTCTGAAGAGTGAATTTAAAAAAAAAAACAAAACAAAACAACAACAACAACAACAACAAACAACTAAGCCCTTCCTAGTCATCTCAGTTGAAAATGATGGACCCTATTTGTTGTGACCCTGGATATCTTAGAATCAGCTGGAGTCAGGATAAGCAAAAGTCTTTATTCTTGGTCTTTTGAGGTCCCGGTCAGGGGATTAGATCTAGCAATCTCCACACATCCTTCCTCTCTCTCCACTGCCAAGAGAATGAACCTCCTCCTTTTACTCCACCTGCTGATATCACTTCCCCTTCTTTGTCCACACCCACTGATTGAGTCAGCAAAGAGTTGAGTAGGTTCATCCTCCAAACATGTCAATAGAGAATTGTTCAACTGGCAATTAGCCTCACGAGATCGGTCATCCAAGTGCATTTGCTCAGTTCTAGCCCTTTACACCTATTAAAAATACCTAATGCCACATATGTACAACCCACTTAGTACTTTTTACATGTGATTGTGTAACTTGTATACATCAAATCTCTTTTACAGGACTGCAAGCAGCTTAGATGCAGGGATTAAGTTTGTTTTATTAAGCAATCTATCTAGTATGGGACCTTGTTTATAAAAAGAAATTCAATAAAATATATTGTAGAGGGCTGAAACTTTGAATAGATGTACTTGAATCAGACAGCCTAGCACTTAAGGCTAATTACCTATTCAATGTGAGACAATGATTCTATTAGCATATGTTTTGGATAAATGGCTCTTCTCACAGTTGATGCTGGGTGGATATTTGGTGTCAAGATAATTGTAGGCAAGGATTAAAGGGCAGAGAGTCAGAGCCCAGAGTCACTTTGTGTCAGGACTAGGAGGAGAGAAGTTGGTGACTTTGGACTCAAGAATCCAGGATACATCTTTGGCAAGCCTCATGGCAGTTTGTCTGTCTCCTTCACTTCTCTCCCTAAAGACCAAGGGCTTTTACTTATCCAGACTCTGTCTGACCTTGAGGCCCTCCAAGGAACTAGTCCAAACTTTACATTTTGGCACCCAACGTGGACCAAGGACCCTAATTTCACTGAAGAAGTCCCAGTGACCAGGCAATAGGGTGAGTATTTTAATAGACAAACAGGAAACTTATTTTGTTAAGAGCTAAACTAGTAACTTTTTCTAGCTAAAATGGGGCAGATATTAGGAAAAGATTCTTCCCCACTCCACCCCCACCCCCACCCCTGTTCGAGGGAACTCCATAGAAAGCATACGTAGGTTGATAAACAGACAAGGTTTGCTTATAACTTGGGAGCAGATCAGTGGACTCTTGGATACATTAGAATGCATGTCCCCTTGGTTCTTCAAGGAAGAAGAAATAGAGGCAGATAACTGGAAACTAGTAGGAGATCAACTATGTGAATATCACAGTGATAATGGTCCTGATTCAATTTCTAAGGAAATATGCTATATGTACAACTTAATACAATTGGCCTTAAAGAATCCTGCAAGTTATAGAAAAAAGAAAAGTTTTAAGAACAACCAGATGAGGAAGTATGAGGAGAAAGAGGAAGAGAAGGGAGAGATTAATGGAAATATTACCAGAGGGCATGAGGAGTTAAGTGAACTTGAAGAGCCTAGTGATTCTCACTCTCATAGTCTAGCTTCCCTCCCCCATCAACTTCACCTTCCGGGGTGTAGGAGGAATGGGAGGGGCAGTGATATCACCAGCATCTCCCTCCCAGCAATCATCCCAGCAATCACCCCTTTCTATGACTTGATTGCAA
Organism: Sminthopsis crassicaudata; assembly: GCF_048593235.1. NCBI lineage: Eukaryota > Metazoa > Chordata > Mammalia > Dasyuromorphia > Dasyuridae > Sminthopsis > Sminthopsis crassicaudata. The sequence goes on along the minus strand of NC_133617.1, from coordinate 339,347,794 downwards.
AAGGCACTACTAAAAACCAAAGAGGAAGGGCAGAATACAGTTGATTTGAGAATAGAAATGTATCCTGTGATCGAACAGCTTAACTCTTCAAGTCAAGAAAGCAGAAGATTCACTCTTTTTAATATAGAAATTATCAAAGATCTGAAAAAAGGCTTGCATTCTTTATGGGACTACATCATTTTATGTTAAGATGTTATTACAGAATTTGGTTTATGACATTTTAACCCTTAGTGACTGGAAATCTATAGCAAGGACATACTTAGAACTTGGACAAAACTTGTTGTGGCTTTCTAAATATAGTGAGCTCTGTAGGATACAAGCCCAACAAAATAGGTAAACTGGAGTTAATACTCCAATCACCTATGACCAACTAACAGGTGTAGGTTCTTATACAGACACGTCGGCACAGATTAATTACCCCATAGTAAATTGTTTCTGCTCCTATCAAAGTATGGGGTTTTATTCCAGGTAAATAGGACAGAGAAGAGAGCTTCATGAAAATAACATAAGAGCCAAATGAACCCTTTGCTGATTTTGTGGAATATCTGCAGATATCTGTCATATGAACTATTGGTGAAAATGCAGCAATAGAAATTATGATAAGGCAACTTGCTAAAGAAAATGATAATGAGGTTTGTAAAAGAATTATACTAGGATTACACAAAGATGCTCCTGTAGAGAAGATAATAAGACACTGTGCCACAATGGACACAAATACCTTTTATAGCCAAGTTCTGAACATGGGAAGACAGGGTCCCTTCTGGCAAGGGACTTCCAGAGAGACTTGTCAATGCTTTCAATGTGGTAAAGTAGGGCATCTGAAAGCTCAGTGTTGGCATAGAGACAGAGTGAGAAAACAGAGTGGGAGAACAAGACCCAATACTGCATATCCAAAATGCAACAGAGGCTTCCATTGGGCATCAGAATGTAGACTGATTCAGGGAAACGAGATGGAGGCCCAAATCAAAAAATACATGGGGCATGATGGCAGCTGATGCCACACCCAGAGAGTCTTTAGAAGTTCACTACTCAGACATGACCAATCAGCCAGGAAGCAACCTGATGGGAGAAAGGGACTACAATAAAGGAGGATAGAGTTATATGCAGCTGGGACAACTGAGATACCATCTGGAGAGGTGAAATCTGTTCCTCTCCAGCCTATGGATCCCTTGCCTCCAGGCACAGTAGGCTTGATCATTTCACCTCCTGAGAGTACTTACAAAACAGTGTCCATCCATACACTGATGTGGGAAACTGGGGAATGTGTAGATAATATCCCAGTCACTAATACAAGTAGACAATGTGTGACTTAACCAGGAGAAATAGTAGCATCAGGTTTATTGATACAGACTTATAATAGGCAATCTGGTGATAGTTGCCTAGATTCTGATTCCAAACAATTCTTCACAGCAGCAGTTACAGTTGACCATCCTATTCTCACTATCTATATAAATGGTATACTATTAGAAGGATTGGTAGACACAGGTACAGATCACACAATCATTAGAGGTGCCAACTGGCCCAGTCACTGGCCAAAGATTAAGGCACACACCTACATGTCTGGGGTAGGAGGATCAATAGCAGCTGAAGTTAGTGCTATCCCTTTAAGATGGGTATTTGAAGGTGAAACAGGAGTTTTTATTCCTTTTATAGTTGAAAAAATCCCCATCAATCTGTGGGGAAGAGATATTTTACAACAATTAGGGTTAAAAATGAGTACTTCGGTTTTTTAGGCAGGGCTGCTGTTGAAGGCCTGCCAACACTTTCACCTATTCCTATTCCATGGAAAACTGATACACCAGTGTGGATAGAACAGTAGCCCTTAGCTAGTAATAAAATTCAGGCCTTATTAGATATAGTACAGGAGCAACTTGACCAAGGACACTTACAACCTTCTCTAAGTTCTTGGAATTCCCCAGTATTTGTTGTAAGAAAGAAATCTGGAAAATGGAGGATGTTGACTGATTCAAGAAAAGTAAATGAAAAGATGGAAACTATGGGAAATCTTCATCCTGGACTTTCATCTCCTACCCAATTGCTTAGAGAATGGCCTCTTTGGGTTATAAACATTAAGGATTATTTCTATTCTATCCCTCTAGATAAGGAGGATATGAAAAGATTTGTCTTTTCAGTGCCCAGCGTTAACTTAGCTGAGACTTATAAAAGATATGAATGGACAGTTTTGCCACAGGGAATGAAAAACAGCCCTACTATGTGTCAAATGTATGTTGCTGCTGCTCTTAGTCCAGTAAGAAAAGCATTTCCAAAAGTAATGTTATTACTTTACATGGATGATATATTGGGATGTGAACCTGAGGCAGAAATGTTAGAAACATGTCAACAAAAGATCATGGAAACACTAAGGAACTACAAATTGCACATAGCTCCAGAAAAAAATCAAAGACATGCTCCTTTTCAATATTTAGGATATGAAGTATACCCTAAAGTGCAGTACAAAACTTTTCTTAAGAACAGTGAAGCTAAACACCTTAAATGACGTTCAGAAATTGATAGGAGATATCCAATGGATGCAGTCAGTGTTAGGCTTGATTACCTATCAATTGCAACCATTGTATAACATTTTAAGGGGAGACAGTGCTTTAAACTCACCACGCCAGCTTACAAAAGAAGCTCAAGAGGCTTTAAAAGAAGTTGAACTGGCTTTATCCAATGTGGTTGAAAGAATCACTCAAAAACCCTTGGAAATATCAGTTTTTGATACACAAGAGGCACTCCCAGCAGTCCTTCATCAAGGAAACAGTGTGATATAGTGGGTGAACCTCCCAGCACAACCAGAACAAAGCCTTACTCCTTATCCATATTGCTTATAACACAGCCATCACCAACCTGTATCATGGATGAATAGAGATTAAGCACTTATGTTTGGCACTTGGGATCATTATCTGAACTCTTTATGGTTTTGCTGTGTTCAAAGTCTCAAACAGCTTACTGAATAACTTAGTGTGATGTTCTGTTTCTGTAGATTAGGAATCCTCAAATTATGGCCTGCCAGCCTGATGCAACCTGCTGAGGACATTTATGTGGCCCGCCTATGGCAAAATCATACTAGAAGTGATGTTGAACCTAAACTCGCGCTAGCAATGTACACTTCTGGCACTGGGCTGAGGCGGCAGAGACAGAGTGTGAGGAGCTCCAACAGTCTGAGGGACAGTGAATTGGCCCCCTATTTAAAAAGTTTGAGGACCGCTGCTTTAGATTGCAATCATTCTTTTGGGGGCAGGTTTCTTGGGGAGCTTCTGGAGGCAGCCTTCCTTTCAGTTCAGTTCAATAATCCCAAAATGCAGCCAGGGGTTAAAGTTCAGATCCTTTATTATGTCCTTCAAAGTCTTGAATCTTTTCCTGGGGTCCAGCTAGGTTTAATAGAGGCCTATCTCTCTCTTTGGTTACCCGATGAGCTCTTGTCCTAATGTCTCCAGCCAGCATGAAAGTCGATTTGGCAATGAATCAGACTCCGCCTCCGAGAGTGGGCTTGTGGGAGCTTCTTAAAATTATGCTCTCTTAAGGGTGTGAATCTCATGGAATTCTAGTAAATACATTACTGAACTAGAGAATTGTTAAGTACCATGCTAAAGTAGGTAATTATATCCATTCCAGTGACTTAGCACCTTGTAAAGACAATTCTAACAACTTAGAATTAAAAATTCTTCTGCAGATACACACATATATAGAGCTTAGGAGAGGATAAGATCCACAGGGAAAGTTATCAAATAAGAGCAGGACCGTAGTGCCACACTGTTTTGCAAAGGTCCCACTGGGTATTTGTGTGTTCTTTCTATCTCATTTCTCTTGATTCTTGTCAACAAGAGTATAATACACATTACTAGCCTAAAGGCAATCATAGAGCAGGAGAAAAGGCTAGAAGGATATTTGCAACTTTTTTTTGCCTTTTTGCCCCAGAAACTCAAGTGATTAGCCTTTATGATCTTGGTAAAATGAAGAAAATATCACCAAAAAGAATTTTGCAAGTAAAGCTGTTAAATTGTGTGAAGTTTTATTCTATAGGTGATTATACTGAATAACTCCCTTCAAAAAAGCTGCTCTGGTTTAAAACTTAAGGTTGTGTTATTAATCAAGTTCATATCAAGTTTCAGAAAATAAATCTTAGTGGATTTTTCATGCCACTTTTTGCAACCAGAAAGGGACACAATAATCAGAATGAAAACACAGGAAAGGTCTGTAAAGATTTTTATAACATTTTTCTTCATACAAAAACAGTGAAGTCCTGACATTTGGACTTTAACAACTCAGTCCACAATGTGCTTCATGAAGAAACAGAAATGGAACTAAAGAAAAAAATGAAGGGAAGAACAGCAATAGCAGTGTTAGTCCACTACACACACACACACACACACACACACACACACACACACACACACATATAAATTTCTGCTGGAGTCAACACAATTTTTGAGGGCATTGAGAGATCACTTTCTAAAGTATTTTAAAAAGGGGAGGCTATCAAAGGCATGAAAGAATTATTGCCAAAAAAAGGTGACAAAGAGAATTTTATTAGGAAAACTGAATATCTACTTTTCCAATCTATTTTAAAAAACTAAAAGAATAATCTACAAAAGCATTGAAGACATCCTTCATTAAGGTATGAGATAGGGACAATAAGGTTTTTAAAAAATAAGTTATATATTATAAATCACATCTTTACAGTTACATAGTTTATTAAAAGGTTTAGATAATGTGAGATTGAGATGTACTTTTTTCATGGACTTAATGGTTTATAGCTAACTATAAAATTTTTTTTTTTATTTAGTTGAAAAAAAAAAGCCCACTGCCTCAAAGACTCTCTTCCAAGAAGGCAGATCTCCCATGCATATAATAATTAAGAATTCCTTGCAAGATATGACATCAGAGATAACTTTGTTCTTTGACTCACTGATTAAAACTGTCAAATAAGGCATAAACAAGAAAGTATATGCCCACAAAAGGAATTTGTCACCAGAATATAAAAAGCTTAACAGATTCCAAATGGAAGAAGAATTACCTTCAGATGGTAAAGTTTTCCAGATATTCCTGGCAGGGATAAAAGGATGAGAGTGGTTTGCACAAAAGAAGCTTTGTGACTAAGCTAGAAACAACCTATTGTGAGATGTGCGAGGAAATAGGAGAAATGGTGCCTGGTCTTTCAGGTAGTCTTTGGCAACCCCCTCTCTTCCCAAATTTTGAGGACCAAGTGATCAAGCTGATATTATTAATCATGTATGCTCTTTAGCAAGGTGTCAGGACACATGTAACATATCAAAAGGGATCATGCTATAGACCTATTCCTGTTTGGTCCATAGGATGGCCTATGCTCCATGAAATAGGGATAGGAACTTGATCTGTAACTTCTTTGTTTATAAGGTATTCTCAGGTGAGAAAACTCTCTTGACCAATTCAGTTCACCATGTTCTGTGCAATTTATAGTCATGGAGAGTTTCTTACAGGATTGAGAGGTTCAATGACTTGTCCAGGATCACACAGAATATTTGTTAGAGTACAGATTTTCTTGGGTTCAAGGCAAGCTCCATACCCATTATATCATCTTACCTCTCAAACAATTAAAGAAGGCAAGAATGAGGTTGAGAAAATACAGGAACGTTTCTATCTAAGAAGCAAAGGCTTCTTAGAAGGCTAAGGAAATTAATCCCTCTCTGGCTTCTCACTGGATTCATAGGGATAAAAATTTAGAGTTCTAAGGGACCTGAGGGCATTTAATCCAACTCTTATTTTATAAATGAGGAAACTAAGACCTAGAAAGTTAAACATTTTGTTTAAGGGTCACAAAGGTAGTAATGACAGAGGTGGAGTTTGAACTTGGTCCTCTTATTCCAAATTCATTGTTTTTGTTGTTATTTTTCTAGTGACCTGGAAGTTTTTCTATTTTTCATGAGAAGCAATTTTTCCTTTTGTAGATCAGTAACACAAGCAAAATGGGAACTTTGGCCAAATTTGGATTAAGGCAGATTGTGCTTAGTTATTTCCATAAGCACAATCAGAGAGGTTTTACAGATACAGCCTCTGACTGAGGAAGTAACGAGATAGACAGTTCTCCATTGCTCCAGGCTCGTTATTCTTTTCCAGAGGAAGTCCTGAAAATTGAAAGGTCTGAGGACAGATCATTGAGCTGAAGTAAGTGCTCTGTGTTTGGTTGAAGTGTTCAGGGCAAATAATAATTCAAACTATTTGGATTTTTTTTATTAGAAGACAAAAATCTAGCAGCTTGCAAAAGTTATTCTTATGCATACAAGCTGGAAATCATTTTCCTTTGTACCAGTGTCACAGACTAATGATTAGGTCTAAATTGGGGTATGAAGAATTAAACTCATCAGTGGGCTTTGTGTTCCTTTATCTCAATCTGTTTCTTTCTGCCAGGGCGAGCAGACTGGGCAGATACAAAAAGGACCTATCTTTTTGTAAAACCTAATGTTACCTAGGGAAAATGAAGTTATTGAGAAAAAAATGAAGTTAGACTTTTCAGGTGAATAGAACAGACTGAATCTGCATTTTAAAATGTTTTTAGCTTGAATGCTTGTATAAAATCTGGCAATCCTATTTCCCATGTATATGACCTAGATACAAACTATATGGGAATATTTTTTCTATGCCCAAGATGGGACCCTGCCATAAGAGACCAGAGCTTTGAGGGCCCTGAGCTATGATTTACGTAATTTCCAAAAGTTTTTTCTTCTTCTTTCAGTATATGGTTCTTAAAAAGAAATGTCATTAAAGAGAAAAGAAAGGAATTTTCTGTTGCTGACCTTCTTCAAAAGGGGAGGATTAGGAGAATACATCACAACCCAATACAGAGGGGAAAAGAAGTAACATTGACATTGAACTTTCCTTTGCCTGTCTATTTTGAAGAAAGCTAACATAAAACTCCTTTCTTCTTTCTGATAGCACTATTTTTCAGGAATAATATATTAAAATGAGAAGAAAAATAGTCTTTAACATTATGAATTCCATGTTAGTTCCATTCTCACATAGACAGGATTCCATCTTAAGGAGAGTCTTCAAAGTTTAGTATCTCACAGTTTGCTATGATTACAATCAGGAGATTTTTTGAATAGCAATCAGAACATTTTGTATTTGATTCTGGATATGATAGAGAGTCAATGGAGTTTATTGAGGAGAGGAATGACACTGCTGGATATAAGAATTAGGAAAATATTTTTTTTTTTTGGCCAAATGGAGGATGGATTGAAGTGGGGAGAGCCTTGAAGCATGCAGACCCATCTAAAGACTATTACAACAATTCAGGTATGAGGTGATGAGGACATGTACTAAAGTGGGAGAGAAGAGAACATATATGAGAAATATTGTAAAGGTGAAATCGTTCCTGACAACATATTGGATATGGGATAAGGGATAATGAGAATTTGAAGATGACTCTTAGATTGTGAGCCTGAGGGACTGAGAAGTTAGTATTGTCCTCCACAGTAATCGGGAAAGGGGGAAGATTTATGGGGAAAGATAATGAATTTTGCTTTGGCTATATTGAATTAAAGATAACTTTTGCATGTCTAGTTTCAGATTCTGAAAGGCATTTGCAGATACAAGATTGAAGGTCAGCAGAAAATTGGGGGAAAGATAGGTAGATTTTAAAATCATCAGCATAGAAATGGTAATTAAATGGGTGGGAATTTATGATATTACCAAGTTAAGTAGTAAAGAAGGAGAAGAAAAGAGGGTTCTGAAGAGAACCCTGTGGGACACCTATAGTTAAATGTAATAAGAAAAAGGACACTGAGATAGTATCCTACATATGTAGGAGGGAAATCATAATATAGTAGTGTTCCAAAAACATAGGAAAAAAGTATTAAGGAGAGGGTGATCAATGTGTCAAAACTACAGATGAATCAAGGAGAATAAGTATTGAAAAAAAGACCACTGGGCTGAGATCATTAGTATCTGAAGAGAGTAGTTTCAGTGGAATGATAAGGATCAGAAGTCCTGTCATCAGATGTTATGAAAAGAATGAAAAGAGAGAAAGTGGAGGCATCTCCATTGGATGAAATTTTCAAAGGTTTTAACTATAAAGGGAAGAAATGATATAGGGTTGTGTGGAATAGAGAGATAAGGTGAAGAACTTACAGGAATGTGTGAATTCTTTTTCTGTATTTTATTTTCATTATTTCTGTCTTTCCCCATGACCTGTATAATATGTGCAGGCCCATATTTATTTGAGCCTTGGCCAGCTATAAACATGTTTACTTAACCTGAGCTGATGACATTTATCAGTATTTGACATTTATCGATATTTAGTCTATTAGCTTGACCATTATCTGCTTGATTAAGGCTGAAGGCCTGATTTTCTGTTTCATAGAAATCAGGTGATTTCGGGGAAACAGAAACCTTCCATTCCAATATCTTAGACAGCAACAACCAATTAGATGCCTCCGTCTCCCCTTCTCAATGCTCTCTTAGTTGTGATGTAATCTCTTAAATAAAAGCTGTGTATCTTTATTACTTCTTTAGCCCTTTTACCACGAGTTTTCTCTTTCTTATCTTGTGATGGGACAGCTCATCCTCCAGAGGTTTTAATAAACAACCGTTCTGCTTTACTGAGTGATCTCTGAGTAGTCATTTTGAGTAAGGATCATCTACATCCTTCACAGGATGATAGGGAAGGAAGAATTAATTGAGGGTTTTTTTTTCAAGTTGGGGAGGATATGGGTATATTTTTAGACATTACACAGAGATTGAAAATAAGCGAAAAATGAGGTTGATAGAATGAGTAATCTATTATAAGAAGTGGGGTAGAATCACTTGAATATGTGGAAAGGTTAGCTTCAGTAAGGAATAAGGCCACTTCATGTACAACAAAGGTGAAGGAAGAGAATGTCAGAAGGTATCTGAGTGATAAAATATATGGAAGTGGAAAGAAGAGAGAAATCCTAGCTAATGAACTTTTTTTTTCTCTTTTAAATATGAGACAGAATTTGAGGTAAAAGAGTGTAGGGAGAGAACCATAAAAAATTTGAGGAGGGATAAAGGGGTTTACAAGAGCTTCTGTTTAGTTCCAGGGATTGAGATAAGGAGTGAAGCCAAAAAGCTGCTTGAGCTTTCCCAGTTTTCTTTGAAAATCATATGAACTCAAACCTCTGAACAGTCTGATGGAATGAAACTTCTCTCCAGCTCAAGATAAATTAGAAGGACTTCAAGAAAGTCAGTCTTACTGGGGGGAAAGGGATGTTCAGTCCAGCTTATATGGTATCTGGGAAAGTCAGTAAGAGAGTCTTAAGCACAGCAGATCAGAAATTGAGACCCTCTGTCCTGGCTCAGTAGCAGAATAGATCAGTTGCCAGCCCAAGAAGCCATATGAGCAAGATACCAAACACAAGGGGTGACTGTACTCAAAGCCAAGGCTTAGAGATGCACAAGAAGCTTGGGATATCAACCCCTATGCTCTAGGAGCAGAGCTTAACCATAAAAGTCACAAAATGAGGAGGGGGAAATAGAAGAACTTCTGTAGAGAATAGGAAAGTGAATTGATTGCTGTTATATATAAATGGTTATATAGTTATATAGAAAGTGACTAGTGCAGGAGTGATGGCAGGAAGAGAACTGAGTTCAAGGGATTGGTGGTCATGGCAAGGTTAAAGTATAGGATTTTGTAAGGGAAAAGAGAGAGAGAGGTAAAAAACCCAATAGCTTGTAAGAATTTCTTGAACATGAAGATTGGATATTTGTGGTATGACCCTCTTTATGTGTCACTGAAGTGGGCTGGAGGAGTAGGTCATGGGAAGTGAGTAGGGGAAACACACTGCAACTTGTAGGTAGCAACCTGTTTCCCAACAGATTTAAAGATCTTGAACCTTTGCTCCCCAATGGCATTTCTTTAACTCCTTCCATGTGCAATATTTTCTCTTTAGAAAGAAGATTGCTCCATGAATTTCCCTTCTCTGAATAGAACAGAGCCCTGAAATCTCAAACTGGAGATCTTTTGTGAGAGATCCCCAAAGGCTATACAAGAAATCTTCTTTCTTTCACTAGAAAGATTTTAGTGAATTCCCTATGCAATTCTTCTTCTATAAAGGTGATTTCTTGAGAGGATCCAGAAATGGAGGTGTCTTCATGAGTATTCATTAACTTGAGAGTTCAGGCATTTGGTTTTTTATCTGGAAAATATTTCTTTTCTTTCTTCCTTTCTTCTTCTTCTTTTTTTTTAAATGAAAATGTTTATATGGGTTCTTGGGAGTTGGCTTATCATAGAGCCTGGAATAAAGAAAGCATTACATTTACCTATAATACTAGAAGAAGAAGAAGGGATTAAGAATACACTATAGAGAATTCCACAGGATAAGGATTTTGCTTCCAACTATTAAAGTAGGTTAGGTAAAACAGATTTTTTGGGAAAGGTACAAGTATCTTTTCAGGAGCTCAAAGTATGTTTATCTTTTGGGGAAGTCCAAACTATAGTTGACATTATGAGACAGAGAGGCAATCAGAGTATGTCAGGGTCCCTTCTCAGGTTAGTCTTGAGTCAAAAGGACTTTTGAATCCAATTCTGACTCACTGGAGAGGGAAAATAATGTTTTTATTGTTTATGGTTTATTATGAATTTATATGTATATTTTATGAACTTATATATGCATCCCTGTCTCCTTCATACCTTTTACATTTTTTGTGAGGTTAAAAAAAGATATCATATATGATAACTGCAATTGTTACCTTGAGTGCTTGTAGGGGATCTGGCATCTTTTATGACAAATAACTCAGGTGAATACCTAGAAACTTGTTTTATGATTTGTTTTTTATTAATAATTATTTGATTATTGAACAAAAGTTGTTTTCATATTTGCATTTGTCATAAATTTGAATAATAAAATTTTAGTATATTCATGATTAATGAAGAGTGAAGCCACCAAATTAAAAAAGAAACAAAAAACAAATCCTAAAACTTCACTTTATCTAGTGCTGCAAATCTGAGAACAGTAGGAAGTATTTATTCATTACTGTGCATACAAATAAGAGCATTAATGTTCATACTTTAAAATTTCAGGGGTTCTCAAACTATTGCCTGCGGGCCATATGCAGCCCACTGAGGATGTTTATGAGGCCCACTGGGTTATAACAAATGGGCTGAGGAGCAGAGACAGAGTGTGAGTTTTTGTTTTTGCTATAGTCCGGCCCTCCAACAGTCTGAGGAACAGTGAATTGGCCTCCTATTTAAAAAGTTTGAGGACCATTGCTTTAAATCATCCACAATATCTTCTTTGTCATCCTTACTAATTTCCCCCCCCACTATATATAACTGTTCATCTAAATGGAAATAGAATCTTAGATTGATTTAAAACTCAGTGATGGAGAACCAGGGACTAGAGTTCTTTTTTCAACCACCCAATTCTAAGCCTGCTGATTTATGGTGTTGACATTTGATCCTGATAGTTTAAATAGCTCTAGATAATGGGTATCATCTTCCCTCTAGCTAAGCATTATGATGAACTAAAAAGATTCTGAACTTAGAGAAAAAAATGATTCTCTTATGATTTGCTGCTATAGATCAACTATTACAAATTTGCAACTTGAATTGTAGCTTTATATGGAAAATAATTCTTTGGTAAGAAAAGAATTAAGTTCTAATATTAAATTCTTGAAATATGGCAAAATTGTGAAGTTGGTTCACATTTGCCTTTAGTCTTTTTTTCCCTCCATTTCAATATTTTATTTCTCTCTTACCATGGCCTAATGTTCTGCAAGAGCATTAGGTAAGAAAGGGATCTAATAAAACTAATTGAAACTAAAGGACCACAAATTTAATATTTCTCCCAAAGGCACTGATGTTTTAAAAAGGAGAGAGGGAAATGCTTAGCAGAAAGGAATGAATCTGTAATAATGGCAATTCAATCATTATGGACAAGTCAGTTGGAAAAATATTTTGCATTTGGAGACCATTCTAGATTCCCTTGAATTACATCACTGAGATGACTGTGTTCCTTGTAGTAAATTGTCATGTATTTTATGTAGGACTCCCAACTTCATACTCACATAAGGTCTTCATATTTATTAAATAACTAGAGAATACCTATTACTTCCAGGACTCATGGGAAATACTGTAGTTATCTACACCTGATTCTATAATTCATGTGTTTCCCATCAACAGTTAGACAATAGCTCCAATTAATGTGAAGTAAAAGAATTTATTTAAATGACTTAGTAAAAATAGTATTTACAAAACATTTTCCTATAATGTTCAGAATTTAGATTAGGGTTATTAATTCAACTTTATCTCTAAATGAGTTATTTTACAATATCAATCAATGATTAATAATTAGTAATGTTCAGCTGTGTTAATAGTTTCATTTTTAAATTAAAAAGCATAATTGAATTAATATATGTATTATATTCCTCTGGATTCATCTATGTCCCTCCCTTTTGAAGCCTCATTGTTCTGACTAGAAAGCCAAAGTCTTGGCACTAGTATCCACCTGATGACAGCTTATTTACATTTCTGGGCAAAGAAACTACAACAATTTTATTTTTATTAATGTTATAAACTCAAATGCATAAAATGTTGTCAAGTGTTATGGGCACACTCAGTTCTTTAAAGTTAAGATAATTCTCAAATGTAAGGGTAAAACAAACTTTTGGAGCTAGTGGATAGAAGGCCAAGCCTAAAGTCAGAAAGATTCACCTTCTTAAGTTCAAATCTGGACTCAGATACTTATTAGTTGTGTAATCTTGGAAAAGTAACTTAGCTTTGTTTGCCATAGTTCCTCACATGTAAAATGAGCTAGAGGAGGACATGGCAAACCACTCCAACATCTTTGATAAGAAAAACCCAAATGGGGTCATGAAGCATCAGATATGACTGAAAATGCTTGAACAATGAAACAACAAAAATAATCTTAAGTACAATATAATTAAATAAATAAAATTTGTAAGAGTAGAGGTTGTGTCATATTTAAACTTTGTAGGTGTCCCACTCCTTAGTTCCATGTAACAACATGAACTTAATACATATTTATTAAATTAAATCAAATTAAACCTATGTCAACTACAATTCATTGCATCAAACTTTGTGAAAGGTGGTTTCTTCACATAAAAAGCCTCTGAGTATATAAATGTTGTTAAATAGCTGTTCTACCAGGTTTAGTTGGTAATAATGTTTCATATTCAGTAATTAATTCCTTTGTTTGTCTTAGTATTTTTATAGAAGAATATTATTTTTCTTATTATTGACTCCAAATTTCCTTGTTAAGAAGTTAATGTCAGTTTTGTTAATTCCTATATATTTTTCTTCCATAAAATTAATTTATAAAAAAGTAGTTTTGATTGTAGTAAGAGAACAATATAAGAAAAGAATGATCCTTTACTAGGTGATTTTAATTGGGCATTAAGATCCATTTGCCAAGCTGATAGAAGATATCTAAGTATTATAAAACCTTATCACCTTCAATAAACAAGAAATGCACCAGATTTATCAAAAATTGGAAAAAGAAAAACTTTTATTATTCATAAAATCTTTTAAAATAATGTTCTTAGATACCTAAATATGTATGTTTTCAGAGTGAGTATTTTTGATACTGATTTTTACATAAGAGAACAGAGTAAAATCATGTAAATTATTTTAAAAAACCTTAGTATTACATATTGCATTTAACTACCTTATATGTGTTTATATTTAATCTCTTTATATTCATTTGGTATACACATAAACACAATTGCACTTTTTATTTTCCTCTTAAGATATGTTTCTTGAAGGTAGATATTATTTGATGATTTGTATTTGAATCCACTGGATCTGGCACATAGTTGACACATAATAAATGTTTTATGATTGACAACTGAAGTCTAGTGAAGAATCCATGTGCCATTTAAATGAAACTGGGCTTTGCATAATTTTAACTTTGGGATATATCCATTGTTTGGGTTGTGCCCCATTATATATATATATATATATATATATATATATATATATATATATATATATATATATATATATATATATATATATATATATATATATATATATATATATATATACAGAGAGAGAGGGAGGGAGAGGGAGAGAGGGAGAAGGAGAGAGGGAGAGGGAGAGGGAGAGAGAGAGAGGGAGAGGGAGAGGGAGAGGGGGAGGGAGAGAAAAGGAGAGGGAGAGAGAGGCAGGGAGGGAGGGGAGAGAACACAGAGGGAAGTATAGAACTTATCCAGTCCTTTGAGTGGAGAGTTGTGGTAGTGGGGCAGTCCTCCTACTGCAGAATCAATCTTTTGTGTGCATTGTACTGGCTGAGAACCAAACTGAAGCTTTAATTCAACAAGTTTCCTCTTGGCAGAGAACTAAAAAGATACCCTATATTTTTAATTGAAGGAACATTCTGCAGTCATCAAGCCCTGGTTATCTATGTAGTGAAAAGTTAAAGTTGGGAACTAATGGAAAAGCTAAACAGTGTTGAAGCCTGACAAAATGATGACAATTAATAAGGGAAGGGAGAAACCATAAGAAAATTGATAGAATGAAGCTCCAAAAGGGGAAAAAGAATAACAGGGATAATCATAAAGAATAAAAAAAAATGATTAAGAGCACCAAAGAAGTGAAAAATATGGGGAGGGGAGCAAGGCAACAATTTATATAAATATTCTGAAAATAATGGAATGATAGTAAGAAATTGTGGAAAGGTTCAGAAGAGAAATAGAAAAATTAACATAAAGTGGAACTCTCAAAACAGAGAGTAGACAATTGAAAAAATATGATAGAGACTCTTCTCAAGATAATTGGGGCTATGAAAAAGAATAGTATTCATAGAACTAAAAGATTCAGATGTTTTGGAAAAATTTGTGAAGATACAGTCAAAGAAAAGCAATATCGGGAGAATATATGGATGTCAAACAAACCAAAATGACTATTTTGAAGATGAGGTATGAATCGTAATTTGGTTATCATAGATCTCTCAAGGGGAAAATCAAGAAAATGAAAATTCCTATCACACTTCAGGAAATAATGTTCTCAAATGCCCACATGTAGTGAAAATAAAGTTCAGATTACTGATTGAGAAAATTCACAAGTTGCCATCAGGGAGAAATCCTTAAAAAAAATTAACTTTAGGATGTCAAAGTTCAATCATAAGTATTTCAAGCAACTAGGAAAAAAAAGACTTTTACTTATCAAGAGAAATCAAGTTGAAGAACCTAGAATTACTTCTTTATAAGAAAAAGAGAAAATTGGAATGCCATATTACAGAAAGCAAAGGAGGTTACAATTTATCCTAAAGTAACATTCTTTAAAGAAGGACTCTTTCCTGATAAAATCAATAAATTTTCAATAACAAAGGAACAATTTAAGTTTTTTTTTCTCTCTAAAAGAAACCAGAATTTAGTAGGCTATCTACAATGTAATCACTTCACATAGGATAAATACAAGGTAGATAATTAAGCATGGTTAATAAAAGAAATTCAAACAATTCAATCATATCTCTCATGATCCAGGGAAAGACACAGTCTTTAAATTTTTTTTTTCTTTTGTACTAATTAAAGATCAAAGAAAGATTGTCTAGTGATTATAGGGTCTAAAGGTCTTAAATTTTAAGAAAATTTTAAGAGATTGGCAAGTGAGGAGAAGGTAAGAAGAAAAAAATAAACTAACATTTTATTGATTTAAATTCATGTTATTTCATAAAAATAATTTGGAGAGGGAATAAGACTTAGGGAGGTGATGGAAGTTGCTCAGATATAAAGAAGACAACAAGAAGTGGGAAATGCATTACTGCCAACCTGGTTTTGAGAGGATAAGAGAAAACCATTTCTTTGGTTCTTTTACCTACTTGGAACAGCATAGGACAATTAGGTCAGAAAAGTACATGAAAAGGATCAATTATAAGAGAGCAGGAAGCCTCTTTTGGGGGAACATCACATTTTATGCATATGAAGATTGTAAGGCAGATTTGTTCCAATAACATATAATGTTGATGAGATGCAAAATGATGAATGTAAGGTCATAATGAAGGAGCGGTTCCTATAATCTGAGAAATAAAATGTCTTCCATCATGTCTTAATGGAGCCTTCATAAATTACAATTTATCTCAGATAAGAAGATTCATTAGAAAAAAAGTCTCTTAAAAATGTAATTAGCAAGATGAGAGATTAGATAAAAAGGTGAGTGGGACAAAAAAGAAAGTCTAAATTTTTCTCCCCTAGAAACTTGACCTTGTATTAGCTACAAAAAAAGAATAAAAACAACAACAATAACAACAACAACAACAAAAACCTGTAAATTTATGACATATGAAGAAGAAACTAGTTTTCAAAACAGACAAGAAGGGAGAAAAAATTAAGGACAAGTGCCCAGACACTTCATGGAAAAGGGAATCACAAATGAAAGCTATTTAAAATCAGAAGATGAATGTTAAAAGGCAAAGCAAGAAGGGGAAGGGATATTTTGAACCATATTTTTTTTAATCTAAGGTAGAAAAGAGAAGATACAAAGGAAAAAAGAATAAAAGAAATAGATATTAATAATTTAGGTAAATTCAAATAATGGAGTAAGAAAGGGAAACAAAGTAGATAAATCTATATAAGCAAAACAAATTGCTGGGAAGATAGAGACCAGTATAACATTAGGCTGTTCAATAGTTATTACTCATTTTTATTATGTGACTAGTTCATCTTTTTTTTTTTTTTTTGCTCATACATTTTCATTGATATCTTTTACTTTATTTCTCCTTTCACAATTCCCTTTTTTGTACTCATATCTATCAACATGCCTTTCCATTGACCTGTAGGTGACATGCTTTTTAATACTTCAAAGAATGAAGTATTCTATTTCATGCAGCCATAAAATAGGAGCTAAAGACTTTTGGTATTAAAACGTTGTGTCTATATTTCAGGGAAAATTTTGTGATCACCATGCTTTGCAATTTCTCCAAGGGAATATAGAATATAGTCTATTTATTGCCTCCTATTCAATTTGGCACCTAAATCACTATCCTTTTGCAGTGTCTGTTGAAGATAATACATGTATTTATATTTATATATATATGTATATATATATATAATATTTACATGTACATAGACGTGTGCATAAATATACAAATTCATATATATATATATATATATACACACACACATATCTTACATAGGACATATGCTATTTATATACCTATATATTATATGTGAATAGGTCCTATTGTCTTTGGGAAATTTAAAATTTTAACAATTCCACTTAAATAGTTCCTCCTGAACATCTAAATTAATGGAAAAGCCAAGGAAATGACTAATATTTATTGTATAGAGTATCATTTGTTTAAATAGAGGACCTATAGACCACATCCATTATCATATGTATATATATATGTTTATATACTTTCTTCCTCCTATTCAGTCTTGCATCTAAATCACCATCCATAGGTAGTATCTCTTAAAGATTTAATACACACACACACACACACACACACACACACACACACACACTGTTTGGTAATCTATATATAACCCTAACCCTAAATCATTCCCTTGGTTTTTCCTTGACATATAATTAGGTCAAACTCTTTTTACATAGTTATAAATTTCATCCATGCAGTTCTCAAATCTTGTGGAATTTTGTGCAATCAGCACAACACTTTCCATGTATAGAAACATTTGGAAGATTTCTTTTTCTTCATGGCATCCCTCTTCCCCTTGGAATCTATTCTTCAGCTTCTCCATAGTAATCCTGAACACCTTTGGCAAGCAAATGTCATATCTCACCTAATATTTGTGATTAGAAAAATATCAAATAAAATAATCTCATTACAATTTTAAATAGTTTTATTTGATTTGGATATGTATAAATCAAATGCTTTAAATATATTCAACAGACATCAAATGGAATGAGATTCTATACTCTACATATTTCAGTCATTTGATGGTACAAATGTGATATTCTGTGGAAGGTTGCTTGTGAAGGACTAATATATTAAAGCCTTCCACAAGGATTTTTTTTGATGCATATATAGCTTATTCTTATTGAGCATTCATAAGTCAGAGATATTTTCTAAGTATTGATATTTTCTTCAGTTATTTTGACCATCCATATTTCAAAATCATTGTAATTGTGTTGACTCTTGTATGGACCTCTTCTGAGTAGATCTAGCCCAACTGTTTTTTCCTGGTTTTCCCTCAATGCCTTTTATACCACTACTAAAAGTTCATCTAGGACTGATATAAGTGTCCAACTCTGATTTCTTCACTGTCTTTGAGATTGTCATAACAATATTTTCAGATCTTTTCCATCTTTTGTGTATTAGTCATTCTTTCCATTTCATCAATAAATTCTTTGGGTAATTTTGGTTAGGTTTTTTTTTTTTTTTTTACACTAATGAATTTTATCTGGTTTTAGTCTTTATTGCTTCTATTTTATGAAACAAGATTGTTCATAATCTGTAGTGAGCTGTCGTCTCCAGAAGCTGCTGGATCACTCTCTGGGAAGAGATATGCTGTGTCTACTCAAATCTTTCAGACAGATTCTTCTTCCTGTAGTGAACCGTTGTCTCCAGGCAGTTGCTGTTAACTCTTGTCCAGAGAAGTGACTTCCCTTCCTGCAGAGAGCCCCGTCAAGCCTGATGCAATGCAGAGTCTTTTCCTTGAATCCTGGCTCTGAATCTCCTCCAGCTCTTATCCTTCTCCAGGCAGATCTGCTCTCTGGGCCCAGTGCTATCTCTTTTATCCTCCCAGAGAATGGGCGTGGGATAATGCAAGGGCTTCTGGGAAGAACCACCCCAGCCAATGAGCTTGCCCCCTCTATCAAGTCAACCTGAGTTCTCACCTTGTAATTGTCCAACCTGAATTCTCACCTTGTCACTATCCAGACAACCTCAGTTCTCACTTAGTAATCCTAACATCTCCCCCTTTCTTTTGATTTAGAACATAGGACAGTCATGACCTTGAAACATAAATCCATCAATATGGGAAGTATTACAGATAATTACATAAATGACCTTGAAACATAAATCCATCAATATGGGAAGTATTACAGATAATTACATAAATTACATAAGCACATAGTAACATAGTAATGTAACACATGCTAGAAGTATATAACATAATCATAATCAAATAATCATAATTTGTAAATTTATAAATGTCCATAAGTCCATTGTCCATTAGTCTCATCTTGTGTGAGGAAGTCCAATGATTCCTGCTGGTTTTTAAAGTTCTTTAACAGTCTTCTTATTATCCATGCTCTTTCAGTGTCAGATGTTTCTTAGATCTTCTCCTTTATTTGGAGGTCTTTCTTTTTTTCTGTCTCTCTCTGATGGACAAGGCGAATATGACTCGTTGGCACCCATCTGATTCCTTCTCCTGCTGAAGAAATACAAGCAAACCCTCTCTCCCAGGCAGTTAACCTAATTTCCTTCTATTTACCACTTTCTAAATCTCTTCTCATCATCTGACAATTACATTGGAGTTGTTTGCACTGGGCACAGCCCTGTTGGTTTAAAAGGCCTGTATTCTCCCCAAGTGTAATCCATTTTTGCAATCTGATTGCCTTTTGACTGACTGATTGGGTAATCCCTTTCTGCCATGTGATTGCTTTTCTGCTGGTTGATTAAATCAGAGTCCTGGCCTTCTAAAGATTCTTTGGGTGTAACATCAGCTGCCATCATGCCCCAAGTCTTTTTTGCCTGGGGCCCTGGACCTGGGCTCCTCATCCCATTTCCCTGAATTATTCTACACTCTGATGCCCAATGGAGTCCTCTGTTGCATTTTGGACATGGGGTTTTAGGTCTTCTCTCACCTTGTTTCCTCACTGTGTCTCCATACCTACACTGAGCTCTTAGATTTCCAATTTTTCCACATTGAAAACATCGCCGAGTTTCTCTAGAAGGCCTTTGCCAGGAGGGACCCTGCCTTTCCACATTCATCATTGTCCGGGTGTAAAAAGCATTTGTTCCCACTGTAGCACAGAGTCTTATGATCTCCTCTAAAGGAGCATCTTTGTCTAATCCCCATATAATTCTTTTGCAAATCTCGTTGGCATTTTCCTTAGCCAGATGTCTGGTCATTATTTCTGTAGCTGCATTTTCTCCAATAGTTCTTTTGACAGCAGTTTGCAAACGTCCCACAAAATCTGCAAAAGGTTCATTGGGACCTTGCTGTATTTTAGTGAAAGCCTCTCCACGATCTTTCTGTCCAGGGAGGACACCCCAAGCTTTTATTGCAGCCTTAGCAATTTGTTCATATATTGTCATGGTATAATTAATCTGTTCCGAATTCTCTCCATACTGACCTTCACCAGCTAAGTGCTCAAAAGTGAATTGTGTGTTAACTCCTATTTCCAAATTGCATCTGACTTGAATTTTACATAATTCATGAAATTCCACAAGCCATAATAAATTTTCTCCAGGTTCCAGACATGTCCTTGCTATGGATTTCCAATCATTCGGGGTTAGGACTTCATAAGACAAACCATCTAGTAACATTTTGACATAAGCTGATGTAGCCCCATAAAGGGTACAACCTTTTTTCAAATCCTTAATTTTATTCAAATCTAAAGGTGCATATCTTCTCCTTTTTTTACCTACAGAGTCAGTATTTTCAATCACAGGATATGCATGTATAAAATCACTTATATCCTGTCCTTCTCTCTTAGCTTTAACCAATGCTTTTTCTAATCTTGTCATAGGCTTAGGCTTCTTCACAGGCAATTCTGTTTGTGTTTCTGCCTCTTCCCCTCTTTCTTCCTCCATCTCTGAAGGTGGGGTTGATGTGGGCCTGTCAATAATCTGTTCTCTAGGCAGGGTTGAAGCTTCTTCAAGAGAATCATACCATAATTCCTCATTTAAATCCTCTTGCTCTAGGGAAAGATCTTGATCTTTCCTTTTTTCCTCACACTTCCTCCTCTGTTCATTTTTAGAACTTTTCCTTCTCCTACAACTTGCTTGATAGTTTAAGGCCAATTGAACTATGTTGTAGATATAAAATACTTCTGCAGAAATTGAACGAGGCCCATTTTTTGCTTGAAATTCTTTCATTTCATATCCCACTAGCTTCCATTTATCTACATCTATCTTTTCTTCCTCTAAGAACCAAGGGGATGTGCGTCTTAATGCAGCCAAGAGTTTAGCAATCTGTACCCAGGTTACAAGTAAACTCTGCTCCTCAATTATGTTGATTATACTCTCTATAGTACCACTCCTGAATGGGGGTGGAGCTGAGGTTGCTTCTGGGGCTGGGGATGAGTCGGCTGAGGTCCAGGGATTGAATATAGCTAACATCTGCCCCATTTCAGCTATAAGAGATTCCTGGTTTAGCCCTTAACAAGTTAAGTTCCTTATTTATCTATTAGCACGCTCACTTAATCTTTAACAAAGTTTCCTCGTTACTCACGGTTCTGGGTCAGAGAGACCAAGATCTAGATCTGAAGCTTTTCCACTGGAATCAGGACTGTGTCTGTCCCTGTTCGGGCGCCAAATTGCGAAGGTCTGGTCTAGCTCCTCTTGTCAGGATAAGCAAAAGTCCTTGCCCCACGTTGGGCGCCAATTGTAGTGAGCTGTCGTCTCCAGAAGCTGCTGGATCACTCTCTGGGAAGAGATATGCTGTGTCTACTCAAATCTTTCAGACAGATTCTTCTTCCTGTAGTGAACCGTTGTCTCCAGGCAGTTGCTGTTAACTCTTGTCCAGAGAAGTGACTTCCCTTCCTGCAGAGAGCCCCGTCAAGCCTGATGCAATGCAGAGTCTTTTCCTTGAATCCTGGCTCTGAATCTCCTCCAGCTCTTATCCTTCTCCAGGCAGATCTGCTCTCTGGGCCCAGTGCTATCTCTTTTATCCTCCCAGAGAATGGGCGTGGGATAATGCAAGGGCTTCTGGGAAGAACCACCCCAGCCAATGAGCTTGCCCCCTCTATCAAGTCAACCTGAGTTCTCACCTTGTAATTGTCCAACCTGAATTCTCACCTTGTCACTATCCAGACAACCTCAGTTCTCACTTAGTAATCCTAACAATAATCTTCTGGAATTCTTTTTCAAATTTATCTTCTATAATGATGTTGCCCTTTGCTTCCATGTTTATCTGCTTGCTCAGTAAGTCAAATATTTGTTAAATAAGTTTTAAGTCTCCTTTGGTATCTTCATTAAAGTAAATGATGTTCCTTAGATAAAATTCTGAATGAAATTATTGTAATTCGTGCTGATGTTCTTTTGTCTATTTAAATTTATACCCCCCTCACTTTATACCACCAATTACTAGATTATATAGATCAGATAGGAATTTTAATCCCATCTTATCTTTTTCATTCTCTTTTCTTTTGAACTAATTTAAATATTTACTCTAACAAATTGGTGATCTAACTGTATAGTGATTGCCGATTCATTAATGATGCCCACATAAGTGTTGAATAATTTTGTATATTAAAATGTAATCAATTTCATTTATTGTGATGCTATTCAACAGAAATATATTATACTTAATGTACATACTTATACATAATACATGTCAAATATATACATAAAAATAGAAATATTAAACATCCATCATAGATCATAATAAAATAATCAGTAAAGAGAATTCAAATAAAAATATACAAGTTTAAATGGAAATGAAATAATGACATCCTTATTGATCAATGAGTAGGTCAAAGGACATATCATACACTGATAGTAATTGTGTAAAAGAGGTCAATGTGGCAACATATCAAATTTGCAAGAATGTTGCTTTCATATGTCTTCTGCAAAAGTTATATCTTTCAGAATATAAATTAAATAAAAAGAATACTTAAGCAATTATATAATTGAAAAAAGTCTCAAGAAGCAATAATTTAAGAACCTCATAAGCATAAAATATATCATAAAAGTTATTTAAAAAATAGATAACACTGAAAGCAGAATATCTCAGCATAAATGATAAATGAAACCCAGAGATATAATTTTAAAAGTACAACAAAATCAATAAGCCATTAACTAAGTTGATTTGAAAAGAGAAAGGAAAACATTTTTAAGGGAGCACTGTGAATTCATAATAAACAGATGCAAAGAAAACACAATTATATGTTGGCAAAACTGAAAACCTGAAGGAAAAAAAGGATTATTCACAAAACCCAAAAATATCCGCAGATTTTAACTCACTTCAGTTCTTAAAAATCCTTCACACAGCTAAATGAAAAAGAAGGCACTTATTCAAGTTTTTTTTTTTTTTTTGATACCCAAATAATATTCTGCTATCCAAATTTGGGATAAGAAAAAAACAGAGAAAGAGGACCTTAGACCAATCTCACTAAAGAAAATTAATGCAAAAAATCCAAAGACTTGGCAAGAAGAGTATTGCTACAGCTTCAATTTATTCATTATGACCAAGTTGAAGCTATATTAGGGAGTCATGCATGGTTTACACTTAGGCAAGTAACAATCGTAAATACAAAAAATGTAGTAAAGCCACATGATTATAACAATAGACTTGAATGATCCTTTGACAAATTATATTGCTAATGTAAAATAATCTCTTCTTAAAGAGGATCCTAAAGAGGATGTGGAAGGATCCTTGTTAATAGCATCAAAAGTAAATAAATATTTTAAAATAAAAATATTTGCAATGATAAAACATTGGAAGCTTTCTTAATCAGTACAGAAATAAAAGAATGTCTCTTTCTCCTTTATGCTATTTTATACAGTTCTTGAAATTCATAACAATATGATTGGAAAACAAAACTTACATGTACACATCTACGAGGATGTGTACTTATTTGCAAGTGAAATGAAGGCTTACTTAGATAATCCTAGTGAGACTTCTGGGTAATATGACCAATAAGATGGAGTACTTCTCATTTTCTAGTATCCTCAGTACTTCTAAAACTTCTTGAAAAAATACATGCAAAACTGATAAAGTAATTTTGCCTTTATCCATGGTCTAAAACATTAAGAACACTAGCAAGGTAACAATCAAATGAATCAACTGTTATCAAAGCCAAGTGTGAGTAAAGGATTTAGAAGTTATAATCAGCAAACTTTATTGGATACTTGTGCTTCTTGAGGTCAGAGATAACCTCTTTGCCTCTTTAATATCCCTAGCATTTAGTACAGTGGTAGGTACATAGTAAGTGCTTAAAACAGATTGATTTTTCTGGAAAGCAAAGAGCTCAAGATGCAACCCAAGGTCACCTACTTTGAAAACCTAAGTATTTAGAAAACATCTATTGATTGACACTTTTTTCTCTATATTACAAAAATGTAGAGCCTCAGAGAGATCATTGCTTTCTATCTCTCTATTCCAGTTATGCATTATTTCCAGGCCTGGTTGTCGCACCTGAGCAACCTCCTGTCATATCACATGTGGGGTCTCTAGAATAATTACTCCAGGTTCAACACACTTTCATCCACTCAAAACCCTTATTCACAAGCCTCCACAAGTATATCTACTATTTCTTTAGTCAACTAAAGGGCATAAGTAGCTCAAAGAAAAGGCACTTAAAATAGCACAGTAAGAAAAGTCATAAGGGTGAACAAGAATCCAAGACATAGCTTATAAATATACATACTTTCCCATTACCAGTTATGATTGTTCTAGATGTAATTGGGATTAAAAAATGATGCATGAAGAATTTCTGTTCAGTGGCCTGACCACTGCATTTATGTAAGTCATTAACGCAATTAGATAAAATATGGACAAACTTTAATTTTTCCCCCTAGGGCCTTTGTCATCAGGAACCTACAGGAAGCTCCACTGCTTTGCATGTTCAAAGTTTGGATTGGTCTTTTGTTTCCTCATTATCTCAGCATCTTTCTTTTCCTCTAGGATACATATTTCTCATTTATTTTGTTTCCCTGTTTTGCAATCAATAATTTAAGTGCTTTTTCTATATCAAGCTAGTGCAAGGGGTAAGGATATAAATACAACAATGGTTTCTGCCTTTAAAAAGCTTAAATTCCATTACTCCCCTGCTCTTTCATCTTCAGGATTTCAGTTTTTCAGGATCCTTTTTATCTGCCTCCAAACATGTTAAATTTATTAACCCCTTTCCCCCTCAAAACAGTTATGCCTATCCCTTGTTTCAGTGCTAACCCTTTCTACTTTTTCATCATCTACTTACTCTGAAACCATCCATTTGATTACCAAACTCATCACTACTGAAAATGTTCTCTCCAAGATCACCACTTACCTGTTCATTTTAAAGTCCAATAGTATTTTGGCAGCTATAATCTTTGATTTCTTTGTACTATTTAATACTGTTTTTTCTTCTTTCCCTTAATATTCACTTATCTCTTGATTTAACACAGTGGCCTGGCACATAGTAGGTACTTAATATTTATTGACTGATTAATATAATGGCTCCATTATGTCTAGCAATATGTAATATTTAAACTTGCACTTGAACCAGGTACTTCTGATTTGAGAGGAAAATAAGTAAGCTACACAGAGATTTCCATCTGTAGTCTAAGTTGGTGGTAATCATTCAGATTTCTACTTCACAGTGGGAAGCAGTTACATTTCAAATGCTACTATATATAAACAGTGAAGAGGAGGCCCAATTCTAAAATGGCTTTATCTAACTAGCTTATAAAATTAACAAGATCAAGAATTTCATGTTGTCTATCTGTCATTAAGTCTGAAGGGCCAAAATAACTTTACATGGTCTATAGTCCATTCCTATAGATACTTTGGTGGCTGTAGAAGAGAATGATGCTCAAAGCCCCTTTAGGAATTCTCAACTTGGAGAAAATTGAAAGGAAACTTCAATGTGTACTTGAAGCTCACAGATGTACTTAAAAATCCTGCATGGACTGGCAGCATGTAGAGTGTGACAAATTGAAATACTGTTTATTCATCCCAACTCCAGATGTTTCCCTGATTTCTAACATCTGATTCTTAAACTTCAGGTCTTGTCTCTTCCTAGCTTTTCTATACTTTCTTGAGTTCCTGATTATGAACAAGTGTCTTTTAAGACATTGTGCATCTGGTCCATTCTTTCTCCTGACACCTAATTTTCCTCTGTCTTCCTCACTGTTTGACTCTCAGTTCTAAAATCTGCAATTCTAGTCATTACTCTTCCTATGATTATGTCCTGACATTTGCTCTCTATACAGCCTGTTCTGAAATATATCATGGATGAAATTTCTCTCCAATTCAAGGAGGCTTTGGTTCACCCTATAGAAATTTCACAAATATTACCCCTACTGGGTCCCAAGCCTGATCTCAGTCCTGGATGGTGTTGGGAACAATACATTTCCCTATCCTCCCTATAGGAGTATATTCAAACTCTCTTGACAATCTCTTAAAACTACTACTTTCTTAAAAGACTTGACATGGAA